>NC_062291.1:42480024-43730024 GCF_902655055.1 Lutra lutra | reverse complement strand
GCAGTCACTCCATTGAGTTTTAGTATGAGGGTCCTAGCCCATGCACTGTGGTTCCAATGGCAGTTTAACATATAGAACTTGGAGCACTATTTTGGTTTGTTTGGTTTCTCTGGAGCCCCTGGGGCTCCCATTGGTCCCATTTGTGCTGCCTGAGAGGTGAAAGGGGTTTTTCCAGGCCCATCTTCTGGTTGTTTCTTGTTGGATGGTGGGATGGATGGAATCCCTTTCCTGGCTCCCTCTCAAGCTCTTTCCCCCATACTGCTCAGGTGTGTCTAGACAGGTGCAGAGTGACTTTAGAACGCATGGACAAAGACATTTCCTGTACCAGTGTACTTGATGTAGTTGGGTTTCTTTTGTTCTGTTCTCCCTGCCCCTCTTGGTATCTCTTTAAGGGAAAGTAGAGTCCTCAGGCTTAATGAAGAAGGTTGCTGTTCCTCCTGCTGCTTATTTCTGCTGGTGGTCTCAAATTATCCCCCTTGTTGATGCTGTTGGGTTGATCTGTTTTCTGAGGGGACTCCTGTCAGTCTGGGGGAAGGGATGAGCCCACCTGGGCTTATTTCTATTGCTAGGTTGGAGGTCATGAACCATAGTACATGGGGTCCTACCTTCTGGTATGTGTGAGTTGTAAGGTGCCTGGCCATGGTGCCATTCATCCAATTGTGGGGTCCTAAACACTTTGCTTTCTTCTTAACCACTTTTCAGAGTTCCGTCTTTGTTCTCTTTTGAGCCATTCAGAGCCTTATAGTTTTGCTTAGTAGGGAGGAGTCAAGGAAAATGGGTTAATCTCAGATTGCATGGATCTAAATTCATAGTTTTGAATTTGTTATAACAGAAAATTTACATAGTTGCCTAAGGTCGCTCAGATCTTTAGGACAGAGTCAGGATTCAAACCCAGGTCTCTGTAAGCCCAAATTTTGTGCTCTTTTTTTTTTTTTTTCCTCTACCTAAATGGTAACTTTTAAAGAGATATTAATAGGAAACATCTCCTAATTAATAATAAAAATAACTTTCCACTCAGCTCCCATGTTTACCATATAGATTCGTTTTATTTAAATGTTGTTTGTGAACTGATCTCTACCCTGAAGGATAGAGATTAAGTTATAGATCAGACACACTTCCAATGCAGAGAAATGTTTGTTACCTGGACACCATTCACCAACACAATCACCTTCTTGTTTTACAAATGCTCCTTTTTCTTTGCCTCTTGAGATTATATTCTTCTGCTACACAATTAACACCTTTTAAATCAGACACCCCACAGAAAAAACTAGCTTCTCAACATGGCACATGGAGGGGAAGCTGATGTATTTTCCACATGTAAGGTAAAAGAAAGTTGATCATCATCAAGGTGTTTGAGGTCCCCCTTGGCTACAGAGATGATAACACTGGCTCTGTTGCAGAGCTGTTGATATAAATAGTCCAGTTACAAGGTTCTCTTTCTGGAGTGATTATATATGAAACAAAGAAACAAAAAAGATGTTAGTTTTGTTTAAAACCAAAGGACAGCTTTCCTCACCAACAGTCATTCTCAGTAGGTTCCTAGTGCCATGTATCAGGCCCCAGAAGGAAGCCGTAAAATGGATCGGGATTAAGACAGCCTTCAAACACAGTCCTTTGTTAAGGTTAAATTTATCCTGCCATAATGGCCCCTTCATACACACTACAGGATATATATCTGACTTCCTGACTAAAAACTGAAAAGAAATGGAATTTAAAACTGAAGCCTGGGAACAATAGCTAGGTCTACTGACAGAAGCAGGTCTGTGATAATTTCCCTCTTTCTGTGAAAATGCCAATCTTCAGTAAAGGGTGGGTAGTGGTGGGTTCTGTCATGATATTCTGGGTTCCTCCACTGGCCAAGAGCACCTTCTCAAGGACCTTTGTTTCACTTGTTTCCACAGAAGGTAGGATAAAAATACCTGAGTTTAAGAACCTAAAGCACAGTTGTAAGCGAGCCCTGACCTTGTCTGTGCCTGGAGCAGGCACAATTAACACGTAACACGGGAAGGATTTTCTTTTTATCATGAGAGCTAGGTGTTCCCTGCTCCCAGCCTGGTTCCTTTCTTTGTTTTTTAAAGATAACATTTTAGGAAGTGTCAAAACCATACCTTGGCTCCCTTGGTTTGGAATCTCCCTTCTTTTGTTCTCTATCTCTGAAAGTCTTTTCATTCTTCAAAGATTGAGTACCTCTCTCTATTGTAAGCACTAGGGTCCAGCACTGTATTTTGCTCAGCTCTGCACAGTAATGCCTATGACCATGGTGCACATATATGAGCTCCCTCTGGCTCATTCTTTTGATCTTCATATCAGCCTTAGTCTTCCTAGACTGAATCCCAGACCTGGGCTTCCTAGTAGACTCTCTTCATTTTCTACCATGGGCTAGGGTGTACTTTGTAAATGCATATTTATGCAATTGTTTCATTTGTGTGTTTCTCCCACAATCAGTTATTTTTGCCTATTTCATTCTCAGAATGATGCTTGTTGCCTACTATGTCATTTAAGGTAAAAACAAATATTTATTGAATATTGAACTAATAAGTTTAAAAATCAAACTGGCTTAATCCACAGGCCTCTAACAATAGTTCCTTCCTGGGCCAACTACATTATAACTACAGCTGAATAAATAACCAACTAGTAGTAACAGGAACTTGAGTCCCTCACTGCAATGGCCCTTGCCAGATATAACTCTAGTTATGGTGAAGGAAACAAAAGCCTAACTAACTAAATGGTAGTGTGAATGTTTATTCTCATGACATTTTAGAAAGAGAGCTATGAGTTTATGGCATCCTTCCTCCTTTTGGGATTCTTTATCATCAGAATATGTTTCACAGGACTTTCTTTCTTTCTTTCTTTCTTTTTTTTTTTTTTTATAATGAAATGTTAAGTTATTCCAGTTCATTTCAGGTAGCATGTGAACATTTAACCCCAATGTTATTTAAAATTAGGGGCAGTCTCACTATGTTGTCCCCTGCTGCAGTCACTTGTACATCTGTGTCCTTGCTTGAGTTTCCTCTTACCTTTTATAATCTTTATTTAAATTTAGTTGATTAACATACAGTGCAATATTGGTTTCAGTAGAATTCAGTGATTCATCACTCAGTGTTCATCACAACCAGTGCCCTTTTTTATACCCATCATCCATCTAGCCCATCCCCCACCCATCTCCCTGCACCAATCCTCAGTTTGTTCTCTATCATTAAGAGTCTCGTATGGTTTGTTTATCTCTCTCTTCCCCTCTCCCCCACCCATATGTCCATCTGCTTTGTTTCTTAAATTCCACTTATGAATGAAATCATATAGTATTTATCTTTCTTTGGTTAACTTATTTCACTTAGCATAATACCTTCTAGCTCCATCCACTGTCTGGGCTTTTGACCGAAGTTGCTATGGGATTTCAGGGGCCATCTGGAAGTAGAAGAGAGTGACAGCCACTCACTGTCAATGTATAGTGTAAAGAAAGTCAAAACCATTGGTGCCTGTGTATTATTCAGTCCAGTGATTCTTATTTTTTAAATTCAAGTCATTTTTTCTCCTAATAAAAGTTGAGTAACCTTGGCTTAACTCCAGGTGATGTTCTGAGAGTTTTCTGCTGGGTACATCGATGTGTGAGCCCTGGGGAACCCATAGAGGTGGGAGAGATCCTGAGAGAACTTCCCCAGCTCTTCCAATCAGTGCCTGACTCTCTTATTGAGGTGGATTTCAGATGTAGTTGCATCAGGATCTCCTCAGTTTTCTTCCTGTGAGATGGGCTACTTTATTGGAAAGGAGGCTCATTTGTCTTTAAAAAAAAAAAAAAAAAAAAAAAAAAATTTTTTTTTTTTTTTTTTTTTTTTTTTTTTTTTTTTTTAACCTCAGTCTTTAGCCTGCTAATACTCATGCTGCAGGGAACAAAATTTCATAAAATTTCACAGAAGTTTATGGCTTTCAGTTGCATATTTTTGTTCTTTTTTTTTTTTTTAATAGCATTCAGGGGTGCCTGGGTGGCTCAATGTGTTAAGCCTCTGCCTTTGGCTCGGGTCATGATCTCAGGGTCCTGGGATCGAACCAACTATCAGGCTCTCTCTCTCAGGAGCCTCCTTACCCCCTCTCTCTGCCTGCCTCTCTGCCTACTTGTGATCTCTCTCTGTCAAATAAGTAAATACAATCTTAAAAAAAAATTCCTTAGAACAATTTTAGATTCTTAGTAAAAAGGAGAAGAAAGATATAGAGATTTCCCGTATTTCCCCTGCCTCCATTCATGCATATCATACATAGTATCAACCAGAATGGTACATTTGTTACAGGTAATGAACTGACATGGACACATAATTATACAACAAAGTCCATAGTTTACATTAGGGTTCACCCTTGGTGTTATATATCCCTTGGGTTTGGATGAATATATAATGGCGTGTATGCACCCTTGCATACAGTAGTTTCACTGCCCTAAAAATCCTCTTTGCTCTATCTAGTCATCCTTTTCACCTCAACTAAGTCCTGTCAACCATTGACGTTTTCACCATTTCTATAGTTTTGTCTTTTCCAGAATGCCACATAGTTGAAATAATGTAGTAGCTTAATGTTCAGATTTGCCTTTTTCATTTAGTAATATAGGTGTACCTTTTTCTGCTTTGGCCTTTTCTTATTCCTGGGATGGTTTCAATAGAAAGAGAGTTGAGGGGTTGGAAGAAGACTTAGATATCTATTACATTCTTTGACATCCCTAATTCAGAGGAACCCCCAGGCTATTTCTAAAAGTTTAAAATGTTAGAATTTACTTATACTAGTTAATTATGAAATGATAGATTTAATGAGAAAGTAGTTATTACTATACTCATTTTACCAATATTTATCTCTTAAATAGTCCATGTGGACTGAAAGTAATATATTTGAAATGAATTTATAAACTCTAATTACTACTTAATAACAGTTCAATAATTACTTCTTAATAAATGAATATACTCACTTTGCTGGGAATATAATTAATTGCTCACTTTCTTTATTGCAAAACAAAAAGATATAATATTGGTAAACTCTGGAGAAGGTGAATCAAAGGACAGAGATTCAGAGCCAACCCAAGAACCATAGGATTAAAAATCCCCAAATTCTCTTTTTCATCACAAATCTCTATGATTACATCAGAGGCTGAAGCATTACCAGACTTTGCAAAATTGTAAAGTGGTTTAAACTTGTCCTTATCCCCATTTAATACTCCAATGAATTCTTTGCCCTTTTTTTTTTTTTTTTTTTTGGTCTCCCTGGCAAAAAGATTAGATGTGTTTTGTTTAGTTATTTTTTGGTTGCAATCAACAGAGAGCAACTCTGCTTAGCTTAAGGAAAGTAAGCAATATTATAGGAAGCCTCCTGGCATGTCATGTTTAATCACAGCAGACCTGGATATGGAGTCACAAAGGTGGAATCAGGAGAGCTCTAAGAACCTCAGCAGCAGAAGTTCATAAACCTTCTCTCTTGGCATTACCATGAGTGTGACTTACTGCACATGACATGGCATCTGTGTCTCTGTCAGGTTTGGGCCTCCTTATGAGAGTCATTAGTTACCATCTTGTTCAGGGGAAAAGACCATGTTGCAGAGACACCCTCACATGGGGTCTTCTTTTGTACTGGCGGTACTTTTCAGAGCACGAGAATGATCCAGACAGCTATTCCAAGGAGTACCACTTCTCCATGGAGGAAAAGGGATCTGCTAACATTGATCACTTCTGGTCCTATGTTGTATTTGGAAAGTCCTCTAGAATTTTTTTTTAGCACTATCACATTTGAAACTGTGGGATATACTCTTTACACCAATGAAAATAATAGATGGCAATCAAATCACTGTCGCTTTCACAGGTACATGATAAGGAAGGGATTTTTTGACCAGGAGAAACAGTTGATAGAAGAGAAATGTGGTCAGGAGAACTAGTAAATGGAATTAAATGGGTTTTCCTTTGGTGTCACGTGAGAGACCTTCTGGGATGCTTTTGTATCAGGTCTTAGGTAAAGACAAGTAAAAGATTATACTTCCAATTTGAGCCTTGGAAATGAGGCAATCCTAGCACAAGCCATCTGAGTAGTAGTATCTCTGCTGATGCAAAGGATGATGATAAGAATTTATGCTATCTGACCACTTACTGAAACACTATGCTAGGCCCTTTACTCATTCAGTCTTTGCAGTTGCCCAAAGAGGTAGTACTTTGGTCTCAGTTTCAACCCTGAAGTAGAGCTGAAAGGGAGTTTCTAGCTGCTTTCACTGTTCAACATGTGTATTCAACTCCCAGGAGAAGCAAACAGTGGAGTGTATTCCCAGATCTCATTTACCTATTCTGGAAAAGACTTCAGCATCAGGATTTGTGAGTAAGGAGAATCCATTTCCTATTTGAAGTTCACTTTGAAATACTCAGTATTTATTCTACGAAGATATAAATAAATGTTAGGGGCCTTTTTCATCTTTATATCTGACAAGATTATTTGTTTTTTATTTCAAGTATTCCTAGGAATAAAAAAATTGAGGAAAGTGACACCAGGGAATATTCCATAAAAAATTGTAAGGTTTATATAGTATAGATAGAGTTATATGTTTATGTGATAATAACATGTTATCATATAGACTTATGATAAAAATATAGAATCTGTTGATTTTTCAATACCTCTATGAGTTTGGCAGGGTAAGGACCATGCTCAGGATTACTCTGCTGGAAGAATGGATGTTGGATATTGTCAAATACCTTTTATGGTATATTTACATTACCCCTCCCCCAGGAGCCTGTTGATGCATTGGAATACATTAATTGATTTTGGAATGTTGAACCAACTATGCATAACTAGTATAAACTTAACTTACTTATGGTGTAATTTTATTTATTAATAAATTTTAAGTTATTAATATTGATATTTAATTTAAAATTTTATATACTGTTGATTTCCTAATATTTTGTGAATTTTTATATCTACATTTATGAGAGATATTGGTCTCTAGATTTACTTATAATGTAGCTCCTGTACATTTTTAAATACATACTTGAGTTTTTTATTTGTAGTGATTATAAATGTTATAACATTTCAATTTTGCTTTCCAGTTGTTCATCACTAGAGTATAGAAATATTTGATTTTTATGTTTTAATATTATATCTTATGATCTTACCAAAAATCAGTTCTTAATTTTAGGAGCTTTTTCTATAAATTTATTGTGATTTCCTACATAAAAAAATTATACTATCTGTAAGAAGGACAGTTTTGTGGGTTTTTTCCTTTCTAATGAGTATAACTTGCATTGCTTTTCTTGCTTTATTATATTAGATACTTCAGTTCCTATGTAAAATATGAATGGTGACAACAGTGAACATCTTTGCTTTATTCCCAGTCTTAGGTGGCAAGAATTCTATTTTTCAACATTAAGTATGATTTAGCTGTAGGTGTTTTATAGATGTTCATTCTCAAATAGAGGGATTTCTCTTCTATATCGTGTCTTCTTTTTTAAAAAATTTAATTTCATTTTTTCAGTGTTCCAAGATTCCTTGTGTATGTGCCACATCTAGTGCTCCATGCAATATGTGCCTTCCTTAATATCCACCACCAGGCTTACCCATCCCTCCATCCCCCCACCCTCTAAAACCCTCAGTTTGTTACTCAGAGTCCACAGTTTCTCATGGTTTGTCCCCCTCTCCAATTTCTTCCCCTTCACATTTCCTTTCCTTTTCCTAATGTCCTCCATGTTATTCCTTGTGTTCCACAAGTAAGTGAGACCATATGATAATTGACTTTCTCTGCTTGGCTTATTTCACTCAGCATAATCTCCTCCAGTCCCATCCATGTTGATACAAAAGTTGGGTATTCATCCTTTCTGATGGCTGAGTAATATTCCATTCTGTATATGGACCACATCTTTTTTATCTGTTGGTCTGTTGAAGGGCATTTTGGCATTTGTGGCCATTGCTGTTATGAACACTGAAGTACAGATGGCCCTTCTCTTCACTACATCTGTGTCTTTGGGGTAAATACCCAGTAGTGGAATGCAGCATCATAGGGTAGCTCTATTTTTAATTTTTTGAGGAATCTCCATACTGTTTTCTAATGTGGGCGCACCAACTTGCATTCCTACCAACAGTGTAAGAGAGTTCCCCTTTTTCCACGACGTCTGGAACATTTGTTGTTTCCTGTATTGTTAATCCTTGCCATTTTATTTGGTATAATGTGGTATCTCAATGTTTTCAACTTGAATTTCCTTGATGGCTAATGATGATCAGCAGTTTTTTCATGTGTCTGTTAGCCATTTGTATGTCTTCTTTGGGGAAGTGTCTGTTCATGTCTTCTTCCCATTTTTTGACTTTATTTGTTTTTTTGGGTGTTGAGTTTGAGAAATTCTTTGTAGATCTTGGATTTCAGCTCTTTATCCATAGTGCCATTTGCAAATATCTTCTTCCATTCCGTGGTTTGCCTCTTTGTTTTGTTGACTCTTTCCTTTGCTGTACGAAGCTTTTTATCTTGATGAAGTCTCAAAAGTTCATTTTCACTTTTGTTTCCTTTGCCTTTGGAGGAATCTCCTTAATGTATTTTTACTTTGATGGGACAGGCCATGTTGGGTCCTAGATATGTGGTTTGTTATAGATGAGAAAACACATAAGGAGAATGTGATTTCAGTAGTGAAACACATTTTCTAAGGTCAAAGGAGTTGAGAGAAGGTATGGTGTGTCAGGCAAAAGGCAGTATTCAGAGAGTTGGAAGCCATAAGAAATAGACATTTCTGAGAACTCTAGCATTGGTCATTTAAGTTTGTCAGAGAGAGGGGTAGAGGACTGAGTTTTAGTTTTTAATTAAGCCACTTGAGCACCTGGAATGAATGGGTCTATCAATCATATCCCCCTCAGTGCTTGTATTTTCCAGTTCTTTTTTTAAACAAGATAATGTGGAAGAGCTTATAAGTAAACAAAATGTCAAGTATATTATTAGCTTAGAGAAAATAATTTTAATATATACAACTGACAAAAGTTGGTATCTAGAGTATATAAAGAACTCCTAGAAGTCAATATAAAAATTATAAACCAATTTTAAAAGTACTTAAGGGACATGAGTAGGCAATTCACATAGGAAATTAAAATAGCCAGAAAAGGAAAGATGTCTAATTTTTCAGCAATCAGGAGATACAAATTAAAATAACAATAGCATCTCACACTAATCAGATTTGTTGATTCACACAAATTACAAAGGTTGATAATTCCAGGTGCTACTTAGATTTGGGTGAAATAGAAAAATTCATATATTGTTATTGTAGAATGAGTAAGTATGACCATTCTAAGGAGGATTTTGAAAATATCTAATATTACATATTTGTATTCCCTGTGACACAACACCAATCTCACCTTAAAGTAAGTATCTCAGAGCAATTGTGATATAGGAACAGAAAAAGATTGCTTAAAAATGCAGTGGATTTTCCTATTATCTGTAGTCATCCTTACTGGCTGATTTTACTTAGGAAAACAGTTATTCCAGTCCCTTTTCTTTTCCCAATTTGAAACCCTTGCTCTAGGCTTAAGTGTCTGGTCAGGCTAGCCAGAAACTGAGGAATTTGAACAGAGATCACCACAGCAAGACTTTCACCTAGGCAAATTTTCTGTTAATTGCACTGAAGGACAAAATCGCAAATAACTTCAGAAAATGTTTCAGAAATCATTCCCATTCTCTTGTGGTACTCTATCAATTTGGCAAATGCATGGTAGAATTTTTATCATATTAGCAACAGTCTTTATGATTGTGTTGAAAACTTGTACTAAGACCCCATGGAAAATTGGAAACATTTTGTATTTTCATGTTATATTAATAAATACTAAAGGCACTTATGGAGACAAACTACACTAGAATAAGAGCTATGGGTTTATCATACTTTGAGTCAGAGACACATTTTATTTTCATTAAAAAATTTTTTTTATTAAGTTCAATTAGCTGACATGTAGTACATCATTAGTTTTTGATATAGTGTTCAATGATTCATTAGTTGTGTAGCACCTGGTGCTCATCAGATCATGTGCCCTCCTTAATGTCCATCACCCAGTTATCCCATCCCCCCAATCCCCTCCCTTTTGCAACTCTGTTTCCCAGACTCCAGAGTCTCTCATGGTTTGTATTCCTCTCTGATTTCTTCCCATTCAGTTTTCCCTCCCTCCCTCTGTGATCCTCTGTACTATTCCTTGTATTCCACATACGAGTGAAACCATATGATAATTGTCTTGCTCTGATAGACTTATTTCACTTAGCATAATACCCTCCAGTTCCATCCATGTCGATGCAAAAGGTGGATATTCGTCCTTTCTGATGGCTGAGTAATATTCCTTTGTATATATGTACGTCTTCTTTATCCATTCATCTGTCGAAGGGCACCTAGGCTCCTTCCACAGTTTGACTATTGTGGACACTGCTGCTATGAACACTAGGGTGTATGTGCCCCTTCTTTTCACTACATTTGTATCTTTGGGGTATATACCCAGGAGTGCAATTGCTGGATCATAGAGTAGCTCTATTTTTAAAGTCTTGAGGAACCTCCATACTGTTTTCCTGAGTGGCTGTACCAGCTTGCATACCCATCAGAGACACATTTAAAAATTCATCCTTTAGCGTCTCAGTGTTTGGAACTAGACATTTCTGGATATTTTAACCTTTTAGAAATTTAACCTTTTTTGAAATTCAGTTTCTTTCTAAATAAAATGGACCTAAATCATGACCACTTAGAATTTCTGTGAGGAATAGATGAAATTGTAAATGCAAGCTTTAGGTGTCATGATTGGTATGGAGTAAAAGTTCAGTAAATGTTAATTCTTTTTCCCAATTAGAGTAATTCCAACACATATACAGATATAGAGAATAATAAAACAGCCATTTAAAAATGGTAATACCTTGTCAAATTTACCTCAAATTTTTTTTTTAGAAATAAACTATTATAGGCACAGAGCTCTCTGTGTGCCATCTCTGACTACCTTTCACCTGCCTTCTCTAGAAGTAACTCTTACTTGCTCATCATTCCTATGCATTTCTACATTTTAATTAGATATCTGTGTATGAATAGCAAGCACAAAATGTGTAAGTATGGTGTCTTAAAACTTTATATAAATGATAATCTATTTTTATGAATTGGGTAAACTTAAAAACCTAATTTGTTTCCCATGCAGATAACAAATTGTCTCAGAATAATAGATTAAATAGTCCATCCTTTTCCAT
This sequence comes from Lutra lutra, assembly GCF_902655055.1. Lineage (NCBI taxonomy): Eukaryota > Metazoa > Chordata > Mammalia > Carnivora > Mustelidae > Lutra > Lutra lutra. The sequence continues at coordinate 43,718,839 of NC_062291.1, read as the reverse complement.
TGATTTATCGTCCCAGTCATGTATCAAGTGTAATTATAGGTAAGTGTTTGAGTTTGAATTCCCATCTACTCCATTGGTTTCACTGCAAGTCCCTGTCAGTACTGTATTGTCTTCGTCAAAATAGCTTTATAATAAAATTGATATTTTATAAGGCAATTCCTTCTACATTCCAATAAATTATAGTGGCTATTATTGAACTTCTTATTTTCCATGTTAGAATATGATTAAGTTACATGCACACATTGCATATTTTTATTGAGATTATATTAAGTTTATAGAATAATTTGGACAGAACTGACATTATGATAATTCTGTCTTTTAATTCATGTACGTGGTATATCTTGATGCATATGTCAAAGAGAAACAAAGCCAGACACTTGTTATAGGCAGTAGTCCGATTTTAGGCAGTAACCATTATAGAAGGGAAGAGAATGGGGAATGAAAATTCAGCTCAATTTCAATCTGTGAAGAGATGCCTGGCCACGTTAGTGGGAGAATGAGGGAGGAGGAATGATCAGGGGTTCCAGCAAAGTCAGGGAAATAGAAAATTACAGAAAGCAGGTTGACAGGTTGATCAGTGTAATTAGGTCATCTGGATTCGCTAACTGGTGCATATTGACATTAGGCTTCTACCTTTCCACATAGACCAGGAGATAGGAAAGAACTCCATCTTTAGGTGTTGGCTGGAGCTATGGTTAAATTCTTCTGGCCGAGGGGTGCCTGGGTGGCTCAGTGGGTTAAAGCCTCTGCCTTCAGCTCAGGTTATGATCCCAGGGTTCTGGGATTGAGCCCTGCATCAGGCTCTCTGCTCAGTGGGGAGCCTGCTTCCTCCTCTCTCTCTCTCTCTCTCTGCCTGCCTCTCTGCCTACTTGTGATCTCTGTCTGTCAAATAAATAAATAAAATCTTTAAAAAAAAATTCTTCTGGCTGCTTTGAGCTTTCCCAAGCAGCAACTTAAGTTGGCTGTGTTATCTGAGGGACAGAGACTAGATGAGAAGAGAGCTCAGAGGAACCTGGGTTTGGTTGAGGAGTCTCTTGATTCAGTTCTCTATATATTTGCTAATGTTCTGAGAATTTTTCTTTTAATCTCATGGTGAATTTGTAAGAGAGCTAAATAACCAATAATCTTAACAGAAAATCAGTCAATTGTTTTTAAAATTAATAAATCAAGGAAACATATGAGTATGTCATATGGAATATGTTTTCTGCTCTAGGCAGACTGAGAGGCTTCAGCCTCTATGAGATCACCTACATACAGTAAAGGAAGTTACATTTTTGTATATCTGAATTTTGGATGTTTAAATATCTTCCCTCCAGGATGTGGTGGCCAACATGTTCTCTTTTACAAAAGACCTCAAAAAAGAAATAAAAGGGTCAAGAGGAGAAGAAAAATGATCTGTAATGAGCTGAGATGAAGGGGTCAAAAGGCAGATAAAAATGGGAGAAAAACAAAATCTTTTAGAGAGATGAAAGTCATGAACAGCAACACAAAATAGAATAAAACGTAAAAAGCATTTATTATAGAAGTGATCATAGGTACAGATGAGAGGAGATATGACACATATGTAATTGGCATCCTTGGAAAAGGCCAAAGACAATATAAAATGTAACGAAATATATGTACTTGAAGAAAATTTCTTCTGAAATAAAGAACACTGTTATCTACCAGACAAAAAAGCACATCAATCCCCAGAAGAATTTTATTCAGAAAAATTAACACTAGTTTATAGCTTGAGATATAAATTGAGATAGTTAAAATGTAGTATGAATAGAATTATATAATGTTTATAAATTTAGGTTTTCATTTCCTTTTCCCTTCCCATCTTCTTACTGTTCCTACATTTATCATTTCTCCTTCTCTTATCTCCTTCCTTTCACCCTCCCTCCCTCTCTTTCTTTCTTCCTTTCTATTTATGCATGTATATGAGAGGTAAGGGCAATAATATGTACCACATATTAGTGGTGATTTATGAATGTCGAGATAATTTTATTGTTTTTAATATTAGTGTATTTATTTTCTACAAAAATTTAAATATATAATAGCATGTACAGTTTGAAAATCTGGAAGGCTATAGAAAAGATATTATATATAGACACATCGGTGCATGAGGTTGATTTAGTATTAGTTTCCAATATCACCTCTTAATGTATGTAGCATATTTCTGACTCCATATATTGCTTCTCATAATTAAGGATGATAATTATGATAATAGCACTACAGTTTGTAGAACTTCCTACCTATCTGCTGCTTCTAGACCTGTCACTATCTTGAGTTAATTACTGTCTGATAAAGGATGATCATCTTTAAGCTACCCTTATTCACCCATTTGTCACAAACCCATGGACAACCTACTTGGCACTAAACCAGATCTCCCAGAAAATCCTCACTTATTTCTGACCTGTTCCTTTTGATTTCAAGTTCATATATAGTTTTGAAATTTGGCTTTTGGTCATAGTACATTTATTCTCCATCTGGTCCACACAACTGTTATCTCTGCCTTTCTTTCAAGGAAGGGCTTTGAACTCTTTCCTCTTCACCTTTTTCTTGCTTCACCAAACAGGCCCCGCCCACATTGACCCCTCAAGAGCCCAGCTTCCTACCCTACCTAGCTCCCCAGGTGGGACTCTAGCATGCTGAACTCATCATCTGACAAGGAAGCTTCAGTTAGAGGCCACAGAAGATAATGGTGAAGTGCCCAGTGTTTGGAGTAATCTAGGCTTGGTGCCTATTCAAGTCTTAACTTTTGCCAGCATATGACCTAGGAGACTTATGTAAGTCTCTTAATTCTCAGTTTCCTGGTCCGTATAATGGGCATCGTGTGCTTTCCTCTTAAGGCTGTTGTAAGGGCAAAATGAGATAATTTACATAGAATGTTTACCATAATGTGAGCCGTAGGGGAAATGTTCACTAAGAGCAGCTTTCGGTTATTATGAAATAGTGAAAGCAAAGATTGTTCTAGGAAACATAAAGCAGGGAAAATTCTGATGTGAAAATTGCTCTTTCCATGCTAATGACTATAAAATATACTTTGGCTTCTATGTCTGTGAGAACTGGTGCATGGAACTACCTGCTTGAGTACCTACCGATATCTTAAATTGCATTTTCCTGCTTCTGAAAGATATTTTAAATTGTTCCGTAGGCAATTCACATTCCTCAGAAATCTTTTATTCTGTTTCCACGAGACACTTCCTTTTCATCCCCAAAATGTGGCTGAAGAAGCTTTCCCATCACAGAGGAGGAACACGAGTCAACTACAAATAGGAAGATGCTGTTTATGGTGCATATTTCTTTTGGGAGAATCATTGTCACATATCTGACTCAACACTTATTTCTAGAAGAACAAGTTGTTCAGGAAGGAAATCTATTTCCATATCTAAAATGAAAGTTTTATTTAAGAAGTGCAATTGGAATAAATCACGCAAGAGAAAGTGGTTAAAGTGCACAGCTGCCGGTTTCAAATTTAACACTATTTGTATATGAAAAAGTAGCTGGGAAAGTTTCACTTTTAGTTCTAGACCCGCTGGGTAGCTTCAGGGCACGTGAAAGTATTCTCCGTTCGATTCCTAGCTCTGTTTGCGAGGGCCTTTGTGCAGAAGCTCTGTGGCTTTCAAACAAGAAAGAGCCATCAAGCAAAAACTCAAGTGCCTCTTGGGATGGAATTTTTGAGATTTGGCCCTGAGAGTGTTCGAAGCAGTGTGAGTGAGAGTGTTTGCTGCTGCTATGTTGAAGAGAAGCAAAATGTAAAGGGATTCTCATCTGAGTGGGTCTAGAACTACATGGAGATTAAGATGTCAGACCCAAGGCTATGTGTTCAGGGGAACTCTTGGATAGAGACCCACAGCCTAAAGTCTTTTGGTGTACACAGTCCTATTACTTCACAGGGCATTTCTCACTTTGGGGGTTTTCTGTCTATGTCTCACTCCCTTCAGTCTTTTCAAATTCTTTCCCCTTTTCCTATTTCCTCTTCGCTCTCTTCCCTTTTTCTTCCTTGTATATATCTTCTCAATTACAATTCTTCTCCAATGTTAGTGCAGTCAGCTTTTCTGCTTTTCCCCAATTATGTCTCCCCACTTTTTACCTATCTTTTCATTATCTCTTCTTGTACCAGTTTCTCTTCATTTCCTATTCTCTTTCTCTCTCTCCCTCTTTCTCTCTCTCTCTCTTCCCAATTGACATATACCCAACTAAGATTGCCTGGTGTTTGCCACTCTTCAGGAAGCTCACCTTACTCTGCAGTCAGAGGTGATCTCTTGCTTCCCTGGATTTGCCTCACACTTGATTCAATCTCTGATTTGTCCCTGCCTCTCTCCTTCAAGCAAGCTGAGTGCCTTTCTGCTCTGCTCTGTCACAGGGAAGTTTCTTGCATAAAAGGATGGTGACTTCCCGCCACTGTGTCCTTCATAAATCTTAGCATAATGGCTTACAACTGGTAGGATCATTTATTCAATAAATATTTCTGACTGTACATATAGAATGGTTAATATAGCAATTTAATGTGATCAGAAGTTACAAGTTTCTATCTGCTGTGAAAATTCTACAAATAGATCTCAATATCGTGCTGAAAGATTTATTTTAAGGGTGAATTTCCAAGAAAACATCATTTTAGAAGAAACTTATTATTTAGATATTATGAGTTTAGAACCAGAGTAACCACTGCATTTGTCATTAGGTATAGTGGGGCCTAAATGAAGTACTAGGTGGGGGTGGGGAGGAGGGAATGAGACAAGCCATGGTCCTGCAAGCCAGGAGAATCTTTGAGCTCTGGAGCACCCTATAAGGTAGATATGGTAAAATGCAAATGATAATATTTGCAGAGAACTTGATGAAGTCACTTCATTGTTTAATTTCAGCTTTCTGAGAGGAGATCAATACATATCTTATATCCACTTCCTCTTCTTTCAAGGTCAAGATACATTAAGGGATAATTATGAAAAGTGTTTTAGCTTTTACTCTGATAAGCAAAGGTGTAAAGCTATCCTGGGTATGTGGGATTTTATGTGATGCCACCCATAGTAAAAGCCAAAGTATTCAATATGACCTGAGAGGCCTTACATGATATTTGCCTTCTATCCTTCTCATGTCTAAAAGTTTCTGGTTTCAGATTTTCCATTTTTTCTCTCCCCTTCTTTACCCAGCCATTGTTCCTTCAGTAGGCTGGGTGTAGATATACTTCTATTTGGGGGATTTTGCCCTCTCTCAGGAATGTTCCATGTCACCATCCCTCCATTCTTTAAATCTTCAGTTAGAAGTCATTTTCTCAGAGAGGACTTTCCTCTTCACCATCCTTAAAAATCTCAAACCTGTTACTTTATATCACTTGTTCATACTTTTTTACACTTACTGTATACACTCCACCACTCCCTATCACTTTGCTGGGGGTCAGTTTCATGCCCCCATGCTTGGTTTTACACTCTGCTATCACCAACTTGAAATTTTTAATAACTTTTGAACAAGGGGCCCTGTATCTGCAGATTATGTAGCCAGTTCTAAGTTTGCTTATTTTTAATGTTGCCTGTCTTTCCTCCCTTTTTAAGGTGGAATAATATTATTTCATTGAATATATAGGCCACATTTTGTTTATGAATTATACATCTATGGACACTTGAATTGCCACCTCCTTTTGGCTACTGTGAATAATGCTTCTGTGAACATGGGTGTGCAAATATCTATTAAAGAGCATTCTCTCCATTCTCTTGGGTATATATCCAGAACTGTAATAGTTATATCACACAGTTACTTTTTTATGTTTAATTTTTTGAAGAATCACCTTATTTTCCATAGCAGCTGAACTATTTTAAATTCTCATCAGAAATGCAAAAGGGTTCCAATTTCTTTACATCCTTGCCAACTTTTATAAATAATATCCATCATAATTGTGGGGTTAATACTCATTTTTCTAATGAATGATTTAGAAATTCATTCTATTCAGGTCTTCTGATCATTTTAAAATTTAGTTGTTTAGGTTTTTTTTGGTTGAGTTTTAGGAGTCCTTTATATATTCTGGATATTAATTCCTTCTCAGATACATGATTTGAAGGTATTTTCTCCTATTATGTGGGTTGACTTTTTACTCTGTTGATAAGAGTCTTTTGATGGGCAAAGGTTTCAAAGTTTGCTGTAGTCCAATTTTCCCCCCCTTTGGTTGCTTGTGCCTTTGGTGTCATATCCAGGAAGTCGTTATTATACCCATTGTCATGAAACTTTTCCCTTATGTTCTTTCCTGAGCATTTCATAGTCACACACACATGTCCCCCACATCTTCTTTATCTACTCATCAGTTGATGGACATTTGGACTGTGTTCATAATTTGACTATTGTTGATAATGCTGCTATGAACATTAGAGTGCACGTGCCCCTTTAATTTGTATTTTTGTATTGTTGGGTAAATACCTAGTAATCCAATTTTTGCATCAGAGCATAGTTCTATTTTTAACTTTTTGAGGACTCTGCATACTGTTTTCCCGAATAGCTAGCTGCACCAGTGTGCATTCCCACCAAGAGTGGGAGTGGGTTCCCATTTCCTCACATCCTCACCAATATCTGTCGTTTCTTGTCTTGTTAATTTTATACACTCTGACAGGTGTGAGGTGATACCTCATTGTAATTTTGATTTCTATTTCCCTGATGATGAGTGATGTTGAGCAACTTTTTTCATAGGTCTGTTGGCCTTCTGTAAGTCTCCATTTCTTCCATTTCTTTGGAGAAATGTCTGTTTATGTCTTCTGCCCATTTCTTAACTAGATTATTTATTTTTTTGGATATTGAGTTGATAAGTTCTTTATAGATTTTGGATACTAACCCTTTATCAGATATGTCATTTGCAAATATCTTCTCTAATTCCATAGGTTGTCTTTTAGTTTTCTTGGTTATCTTCTTTGCTGTGCAGAAACTTTTTATTTTCATGAAGACCCAAAGTTTCTCTTTGCTTTTGTCTCCCTTGCTTCAGGAGATATATCTAGTAAAAAGTTGCTGAGGCTGATGTCTCTGTTCTCCTCCAGGATCTTAATGGTTTCCTGTCTCACATTTAGGTCTGGATAGCAATATGTAAAAGGATTAAATGACCACTTTCTTATACCATACACAAAAATACATTCAAATGGATTAAGAACTTTGATCCATTTTGAGTTAATTTTTGTATATGGTATAAGGTAAGGATATAATTTCATTCTTCTGCATGTGGATATCCGGTTTTCATAGCACCATAAAAAGGACTGCCTTTTCCCATTAAAAGGTCTTGGCACTATACATGTGAGGATTTACTTCTGGGGTTCCTGTTCTAGTCCCTTGGTCTCTATGTTTGTTTTTATACTTGGATAACTTTGTAGTAAGTTTTGGCTATTTAAGTTCCCTTGGATTCCAGGATACATGTGACCTTGAAGTAAATTTAATTAATTTTTAATTCCAATTTACTTTAGAGACTTTTGTGGACAATAGCTAAACTGTGCCTTTCTCTGAAGATCCAAGGGGCACTGATAAATACTGGAGAAGCAGCTTCAAAAAGGCAGAAGTCCTGAAGCTGGGGAAGAGCACTGCTTTATCTGCTACTAACTATAAACACTAAGAAATCCTGGGCAGGGGAGTACTCCATACTCTCTCCTCATTATTCTCTTTCTGTAGATATGAGACAATTTTCTCCCCCAGTGATTTCTGATCTCCCTCCCTTTACTGGCTTTTGTAACAGAAGGAAGAAGTTATTTAGGTATGGAGGTTTATCTGGCTTTATCACAGGTTATGTTATGGTTTTAAGTTTTTCTTAACTATTTTATTATGTGGGTTGTTCTCTTGGAGTTGTATTTTTGTTTAGTTCCCCTTGACAACTAAAGAATGACAATTCAGGAATTCAAAATACACTGCAGGTTGTCACATATTGGGTGTCTTGCCCATAGCAGACATTGTTAATCAGATAAATTGTTTCTCCCAACTGAGACCTGGTATTACTTGAAATAGCCTCTAGAGTAATTCTAAGGATCAGCTCCCATTGAATTGAAACTGGCTACAGAGAGAAAACGTATTGCTCAGATATAAAGTTCATCCTCAAATAATCTTCTATCCTGAATATGTGTATGTAAATAATATCTGTTAAGATGTAAAAGAGCCTATTAATATAAATTCCTCCAGGGAGAGAAACAGAACAGAGATAGGAATAGGAGAGAGATGTTTCACTGTATAGTGTTTCACACCAGAATTTTGCACCCTAATGATTGTTTTAGTTATTCAGAATTAAATGGAACAATATTTGAAAGCACTGAAGACTATTTACCTTTAATTCTGATATATTTCATTCCTTCCCTGTACAGTGTTGAAGAGTAGTAGTCAAAGTGGACATTTTATTTTACAGGATGTTGAAACTGCTCTAAAACTTTTTGCTATACTTTTACATGGGATTATAATTTTTTTAATCTATCATCTCTAATGTTATCCATTTGAATTTTCAAAATGCTTAATTATTGCTAACTATAGACTGAGTAATAACCCAGGTAAAGTGCTAACAGGCATTACCTCCAATTCTTGGGGGAAATATATTAATAGTCCTAGACTGTTCATTTAGTTACTTTTACATAATGAGGAGGAAAGATAATCTAGCATTGAGAAAAAATTAACAGCTAAAATAACAAGTCAATGGTCTCTTTAGATGAAATTTGATTGTTTCTCTATCAACCCCAATTCATTGCCTCTTCAAGGACGACACCATCATCCTAGCTTCTTAGTAATGGCTTATCCATATCTGGTAAATGGATTTGTAAGGTCATATTCTTTCTGAAGACCTAGCTGGGAAGAAACCGAAGCATGGCTGAAGAATTTAGCCTCTACCATATTTTACCAAATAGCTTTTATAGCAGAGCATTGCATTAATGTATGAAGTGCTTTTTCAATACTGAATAAAGTAGTGCTTTGTTTCTCATTGGCTATTATTATTTGTGAGTATCTTCCACAAGATTTCTAAAGAGGAGGTATAAGAGTTTAGGTACTAATACTCATTCCAAATTCATAACAGTTAAGCCCAATTGCATCAAGAAAGTAAATCATGGAAAATAATTTTTGCGGTGTTTTCATTAAGATGGTACATGTTAGAGAATTAAAGAATACTGAGGAATGCTCTTAGGAAGCAATTCTTAGAAAATATAATACTTTTGGGGGGGGTTTCTGAGAGTTTGGAGATCACTAGAGATACAGAAATTCAGAGAAAGATTTATGGAACCAGCTGACATGAAATACTTCTGTCTGTGAACCAAGAGAGAGTTCATATTCTTCTAGTCAGCGTTGGGTTATAAGGAGAAATTGAAAGAAAAATGTAGTATATTATAATATATAATATGTATCATATATATGTGTGTGTGTTATATAACTGATTTGTACTTTTTTCCAAAACCAGGCATCTGTATGTATTTAACACACACACACACACACACACACACACATATAATTTATATATATTGACGTGTGTGTGTGTGTGTGTGTGTAATAAATACAAAAGGTAAAACAGACATTAGGAAAACTTGGGATAAAACATATTGTTGTAGTTCTTACATGACCCATCACTGGGTCCCAGAAAGGTATGGAAGACTTAGTATTGCAATTTATCTCTTGATTATGACTTTCTGTCAATTGAACGTTTAAGTTAAACTTTCATTTTAAAATAATTTTATATTCACATACAGTTATAGAATAATCTAGGCAGATCATTTATATCCTTAACCTAGTTTCCAACAAAGATGACATCTTGCAAAACTGGAGTCCAATATCACAGCCAGGATATTGCAATGGAAACAGTCAGTATTCAGAGCATTTCTATCATCACAGGTATCCCTCATGTTTCCCTTTTATGGCCACCTACTTCCTCTCTCATTCTCACCCCATCCTTAACCCATGGCAACCACTGAACTGTTCCTTATTTCTATAGTTTTGTGATTATATACACACACATATATACACACATATACATACATATGTAGTTAGATAGATAGATAGATATATCCATCCAATTCATATATGTATATCTGATCACTGAATATGTGATTTTTTGGAATTGTCTTTTTTTTCCACTCAGAAGTTTTCTAGTGATTTTTCCGTGTTATTATATGTTTCAGTAGTTCCTTTTTATTGCTGGGTAATCATTTCATGGATGGATTTACTACAGTTTAACCATTCACCTGTTGAAAGTTATCTGGGGCATTTTTAATCTTGGGGTATTAAAAATAAAGCTGCTATAGACATTCAGGTACAGATGTTTCTGTGACCACAAGCTTTCATTTCTGTAAGATAAATACCCAGGAGGGCACTTGCTGGGCTGCAAGGTCATTGTATGTTTAGTTTTATAAGAAATTACCAAACTGTTTTCCAGAGTGGCTGTACCACTCATTTTCTATTATAACCACATCCTTGCTGGCATTTGGTATTGTCACTATTTTTTATTTTAGTTATTCTGAGAGGTGTATATAGTGATATCTCAATTTGGTTTTCATTTTCATTTCCTTAATGGTCAATTATGTTGAGTATCTTTTCATGTGCTTATTTTTTTATCTTTTCCAATGGAATGTCTCTTGATATCTTTTGCCCATGTTTTAACTGCATTATTTGTTTTTTTTTTGTTTTGTTTGTTTTGTTCTTTTTTTTTTTTCTTACTGTGGTGTTTTGAGAGTTCTTTACAGACCCTAGACACAAGTCTTTTGTTGACTATATGTGTTGCAAATATTTTCCCCCACTCTTTAACTTTTCATTGTCCTGATAAGATCTTTTATAATTTAAAAGTTTGTAATTTTGATGAAGTGCAATTTTAATTTTATGAGTCATGATTTTGGCTCCAAGTAGAAGAATATTATAGCCCTAGATCTCAGTTCTCTTTTTTCCCTAAGAGTTTTATAATTTTAGATTTCAATATAAATCCATGATCCATTTTGAGTTAATTTTTGTAAGGTGTGAGATTTAAGGTGACATTTATTTTTTGTATATCTTGTCCACTCAGTCTAGCACCATTGGTTGAAAAGCCCATCTTCTTTCCATCAAACTGATTTGTACCTTTTTTCAAAACCAGGCATCTGTGTGTAGGTGTATTTCTGGGTTCTGTATTTTTTTTATTGATCTATGTGTCTGTGCCTCTGAGAAAACCACACAGTGTTGCTACTATAGTTGTAAAATAAGTCTTGAAATTGTGTAGATTGGTCCCCTTCATTTTATTATTATTTTCCAAAATTGTTTTAGTATTCTGGTTTCTGAGCATTTCCTTTTAAGTTTTAGGATAATTTGTGTGTGTCTAGAAAAAAAAAAACCACTTTGTTGACAATTTGATAGGATTATACCAAACCTGTATATTAATTTGAGGGAGAATTAACATCTTTAGTATGTGAAATCTTCCAACCCATTAATGTAGTATGTGTATCTTTATTTAGACATTAGGTATATTTTTTATCAGTTTTTTGTGGTTTTTAGCACACATATCCTACAGATGTTTTCTTAGAAAAGTATTTTAGTATTTCATATTTTTGAAGATTGCAAATGGCATTTTAACTTTTAAATTTCAGTGTCCACATGTTCAATGTTAGTATTTCTCTATACTCTTTGTGTCGTATGTGTACCTTGTATCCTGTGACTCACTTATTTTTCGGAGTTTTTTGTAGATTTCTATATAGACAGTCATGTCATCTACTAATAAAAACAACTTTATTTCTTCCTTTCCAACTTGCTTGCTTTCATTTCCTTTTCTTATTGCACTGGCTATAAATTCAAGCACTAAGTTGAATAAGTTTGGTGAAAACAGTTATCCTTGCCTTTTTCTCAATATTAGGGGGCAAGCATTCAGTCTGTCAACATTAGGCATAATGTTAACTTCAGCTTTTTAAAAGATGGTCTTTATGAAGTTGAGGAAATTATATTCTTATTTTTCTGAAAGATTTTATCATGAAATGGTGTTTGTCAGATGCTTCTTCTGCATTGACTAATATTATTGTGATTTTTTTTCTTCTTTAGCCTATCAGTGTGGTGGATTAAATTGATTGGATTTTGAATATTGAACCAAAATTGCATCCTTGGAATGAACCCCGTTTTGTCCCTCTGTTTATTGTTGAATTCTATTTGCTAATACTTTGTTAAGGTTTTTTTGTTTGTTTGTTTGTTTTGTATCTGTGTTCATGAGTTACGGGTCTGAGTTTTCTCCCCCCCCCTCTTTTTTTTTTTTTTTTTTTGTACTGTCCTTGTCTGTTTCGATATCAGAGTAATACTACATAAAATAAATGGGGACTTTTTCTCTCCTTATGAAAGAGATTATATAGAATTGGTGTTAACTATTATTTAAACATTTGGTAGAGTTCTGCAATGAAACCATCTGATCTTGGGATTTCTTTTTTGGGAAATTTCTAATAACAAATTTGATTTTCTAACTGTCAGAGAGCTATTAAAATGATCTGTTCAGTATGAGGTGAGTTGTGGTAACTTATGTTTTTCAAGGAGTTAGTCCATTTTTCTAAGCTGTCAAATTAACAGTGGCAAGAGTGGGCATCTTGTCATGTTCCTGATCTCAAAAGGAAGGCTGTCAGCTTTTCCCTATTGAGGATGATATTTGCTGTGGGTTTTTCATAGATAGATTTTATGAAGTTGAGGAATGTTCCCTCTATCCCTGTACTTTGAATCATTTTAATCAGGAATGGATGTTGTATCTTGTCAAGTGCTTTTTCTGCATCAATTGAGAGGACCATGTTGTTCTTCCCTCTTCTCTTATTGATTCGTTCTATCACATTGATTGATTTGCAAATGTTGAATCATGCTTGCATCTCATGGATAAATCCCACCTGGTCATGGTGGATAATCTTTTTAATGTAGTGTTGGATCCTATTAGCTAGGATCTTGTTGAGAATCTTGGCATCCATATTCATCGGGGATATTGGTCTGAAAGTCTCCTTTTTGGTGAGGTCTTTGCCTGGTTTGGGGATCAAGGTAATGCTGGCTTCCTTCTGTTTCTATTTTTAAATTAACCTCTGTAGAGGTGGTATGGAGGTGCTTTGCTGCAGCCTTGCAAGAGCAGATATCTAGGCTCCCAACTCAGCCTTTGTTGCCAAGAGTAGGAGTAAGGCTACTGACTTTTCTGTGGTGTGTGGTAGCCAGAGTAGAGGAGTTATTGATTAAAAGGTTTTTTTTTTTATATCTTGTTATGCTGTTCCTTTCCTGGTCCTTTAGCTAGAGAGTAGGCTTTGTTGGGGCCTCTAGGTTGCCTAGCTCTAAGTCTAGGCTACATGAAGCAACAAACAACAACAACAACTCCTTCCCCCCACCCGCAAAACCAAAAGCCAAGCCAGACAAAAAAAAAAAAAAACAAAACAAACCACAGAAAACCACCTTGCTGTTCTTAGGGTCCTGGGGTCCCTAGGCAGTCTGCATTCTTCCATCTTTTAGAGGATTTTGCATTATTTTACATATAATGTTCAGGGATTTTAGTTGTATTTAGTGAGAGGAATAGAGAAAAGTCTATCTATTCTAGCTTCCACCAGCAGAAGTCTGTGATATATTCTTAAAATATATATACTAGGGGTGCCTGAGTGACTCAGATGGTTAAGTGCCAGCTCAGGTCATGACCTCCAGGTCCTGGGATGGAACCCCATGGTGGGATCCCAGCTCAGTGGGGAGTCTGCTTCTCCCTCTCTCTTTGCCTCTTCCTCTGCTTGTACTTGCCTGCTCTCTCTCTCCTCTCTCTCAAATGAATAAATAAAATCTTAACAACAACAACAATAACAAAATAAAGTATATACACTAATATTAGAGAACAATATGTATGGTATGTGCCTATTTTTGTAGAGAAAAAAAAAACCCAAATAGATTTCCCATATTACATATGGGAAATGTATTAGTTATAGTGTATAAAGATATATACCATGTAAATGAAGCATAAATATCAAATTATTACAAAATTGCATTCTTGAAGTGCAGAGAGGATAAAGTTGACATACTTTTATTTTCTACTTTTAAATTTCTGTATTAGTATTTTTTTTCTTATAAGCTACTTTTCTTTATTCCTTCATTCTTTGCTTTTTCCCAAATTAATTAAATCTTAAACAATTTTATACCTAGGAAGACTTTATGCTTTAGTTGTAAAAATCTTAGTTTGTAGGCATGTTGTTCTGATTGTCTTTCCCCTCTGTAGAAAAACGCTTTCAATCAGTTACATAGTCCTCCCTGCAGACTTGCTCTCATAGATTAAAGGGCTTCAATTTTGTCTAGTCTTTCACACTCTTCAATCATAGCACCCAGTTTCTCAATTTCACCTATTTTCTCAGCAGCTTGAATGATTTTTCAAATGATGTCTTTAAAAATCAGAGCAATTTGGTATTTTTCTTAGAAGGTTTATCAATAGTGCATAACTGTACATCTATAGACAAAACACACAGTTTATTCAAATGTTCTTTCCACTTGAAAATTAATATCATTCTTAAAAGTTTCTTCTTGAACACTGTTGAGTAGTGAGATCATAACGGACAACTGGCTGGATCTGATCTTGACAGCCAGCTGTGATATTAGCTCCCTGTGATATCCAGCTTCCTTCTGGATATTAGTTTAATTGTTAGTTGGCTAGGAAATACTTTAATTTCTCATATATCTAACATGACCTGAATTTGTTCATTGGTCTCAGTGGCACTGTTTCCTAGGACTCAGATGTTCTGTAGACCCCTGTAACCCACTGATTTTGAAACAACTTTTGTTTTCAGACCTATTTCAATTCATTTGTTTAGACCATCATTAATGTGGAAATTACTGGATGTGTATTTGCAAAAAAAAAAATTAACTATTTTTAGAAACAGGAAAATTAAAAAGGAAATTTCTCAAGAGTTTGTAATGAGAGATGTGATTTTGTTGCAATAGACATTTAAAATTATCCAGGTAAGACCATAATCCCATTTTTAAGACGATGTATAAGGATACACAAGTAAAGCTGATAAGGAATCTATTGATCCATACTTGAAGACCAAGTCAGAATCTTAGCCATTACCTGCAGTGTTCCCTAGAGTCCAGGGTACTTGTTCACTGATGTGAGCTTGAGGAGATGCCCACAAAACAATGCTGTCAGATCATCCTCTGAAGCCTTGTTTGGGTCTAATGATCCACAGCAACATGGCTTAGTGCCCAAGTGAATGTAAATGGAATAATACTAGGTGATCCTGTCTACAACACACACACACACGCACACACACACACGCACACACACAGCCCATTTTGGAATCAACCCAGTCTAGTTTATTCCGTCAGTGGAGAGGGTGGTTATTTTCCTTTGGAAGAAGTTTACTAGCAGTTTGGGTAGCTTGCAGTTGGCTTTGCCAGTTGCTACTGTTTATTCTTCCTACAAGATCCTTTTTTTTTTTTTTTTAAGATTTTATTTATATATTTGGCAGAGAGAGAGCAAGAGAGCACAAGCAGAGAGAGTAGTAGAGGGAGGAGGAGGAGCCTGATGTGGGGCTCAATCCCAGGGCCCCAAGATCATGACCTGAGCTAAAGGCAGACGGTTAACCATCTGAACCACCCAGGCACCCCTTCCTACAAGACCCTTAACAGACCAGGAGACCAGTTGCCTTCATTCATTTACTTTCTTGCTGTGGCAAAATGGTATCATTAAACAAACAAACAAAAGACTTATCTTTCTCCTTTTAGCATCTGTTTATTCTTCTGGGCTCTTCTTATTTCCACAGTCTTTTCCATGAGCTTCTGCCTCTAACTGCATAGTTATCCCTGGTAATTAAACCACTTGACCCAAGGAGCTGATGGACAGGCATCCACACTTGCAGAGCTTCAGACACCAGCCAGAAGACCCACAAGCTGTAGATCTGTTCCACTTGTGCATCTGTGTCAGTATAGTTGGACTAAACAATGGTTCTGTGGTTTTATTCAGAAAATTAAAGACATTTCCATTTTGAAAAAAATTAACTTGAAAAGGAAGAATCCTATCCTTTAAAGATTATTTACCTCTTGACATGAGTTTGGAAATAACCCAGTTTCTTTTCTATACCTATAAAATTAATATGATGTATTTTCTTTAAACTACTCTTATTTACCATATGATATACATGAATTTTTTTTCATGTTACATCAGGCTTGAACCCCCAATTTGATTTATTAGTGTCCATTTCTGGTAGGTTATTTAAATTTTCATATACATAGCTGATCAATTCATTTCTCGTTTTGTGGAAACGTTATTGGCTTTAGGGATTGAAGTGTTCATTACCTTGTAGAGTTATCTTGGATAAACTTCCTCCTGATCCGTGCCTTGGCATAGATGATAGTATGAGATCTTTAAAGAATTATTTGGAAAATCCCTCTCACAATGGTAACCTTCAGTGCGGTGGATAATCTTTAACAGTTTTCTCTGTTTCCTCTTTTGCTCTCTTTAGGCTTTCAACTACTTCTTGTGTTAATTTTGGTGATTGTTGTGCTTTTATTGTAGTACTTGTTAGTCTATTTTATAGAAAAGAGGTCTTTCAGTGACATTTTATCACAAAATTGTAATAGTAATTCATTATAATTTAATCATCCTGTCTACCATGATACTTTTCTAATATTGATCTTATTTTAATAAACTCATTTTTCTATTTTTAAGACTTTTTAAGCAACAGCATTTTGAACTTACTCATCAGTTTTACTTAGTTCTGTATTTTTTCTGCATTTTCATGTATTATTTCATTCCTTCATATTTTCTTAGGGTTACTTTTTTCTCATCTTCTGAAATCTTTGCTAATTTGCATTTCAGAAAATGAGGTTTCAGTGAACATCCACCATTCTGGGAAAAATAATTTCATATCTTTGTTTTAAAAATGTTCCTTCCATCTGGGAAACTTGGATTTAATTAAGAGAAGATTGAATAAATACGATGCGGCCAGGCCCACAGGGCTCTGTTCCTCCCTGCCTCAGAATGCAGGAGATTCTAGTTTATGCCCCAACTGGTCATCATTACATGGTTACAGTGTGACCACACATGGCAAGACTTTTCTCTAAAAAGGTAGCATACCTGACCAGCCACCACTGTAGTACCTCTTAACAAGGAAACTGGAATGATAACAAAAACAAAAAAGGGCTCTTTAGCTCTCCCATCCTGACACCCTTGAATATACTTTGTTGCAATGTATCTTTGAGCTAATTATGAGTCACGAGTTTATACCACAGGGTGGTCATTTTCACCAAGGTTCAAGCCCAGTCCCCCTGCAAGAATTTTTCAAACGTGTTCTTCAATGAACAATGTTCAAGTATAATTTTCAGGAATAAAAAATCATGACTCTCAGGCAAATATAAAATGAGCATATGTCAGGGATTTTAACTCATTAATTAATGAGGGAACCAGTAAATGTTGTGACTGGTTCAAAAGCATTTAAGAAGCCAACGTGTTAATAGGCAGTTGAACAAAGAAATATTAAGATGCCATTGCTAAGTTGGATATAAACTGTTTAATGTCTAAGAGAAAATCAGTTTGTGAGGGTAATCTGGTTGACAAATTATCTGCATCACTACTGAACAAAAGTACATATGTTAACAAGTAACTTCATTAAGATTGTAACTTAAAAAAAAAAAGATTGTAACTTTTAAGTTGTCTTAAACAATGAGATGAACTAAGTATATTCTCCTACTAAACAATCCTTTGGTCTTTGCCCCTATGTGATATTGGAAGGATGTGAGACCCACATTTTTATTTTCAAGTTTTAGAGAGTTTTCTGTCATAATGAAAAGCCTCCTAAACAGTGGTGAGGACGTCATGGTAAAGCCTTCGATGATTAAACCTTACCAGTTCTAGTGTTAGAAAGATGATTGCTGGTAAGAGCATGTTTCCTTTGAAAGTCAAAAATCATTTCAACCCATTTGGTGATAAATATTCTTTTCTAATTTTTACCAAGTCATGTGGAAAATTATTTATGCAACTGAGCAAGGAAGATCCTGAGCAGAAATAGATTAATCAGTTTTTACTGGAGCAAAATGAAAGTTTTGACACCACCACAGCCTGAGGACTTATAGATATGCTAAGGTGAACCAGACAAGGATTGTGTGTGTATAAGCCTTAGAATAGTTCTCAATGCCCATGCCAACTATAACGTGGGGGAGGAGGGTGGTGGGTATTGGGGAGGGCACGTATTGGATGGAGCACTGGGTGTGGTGCAAAAACAATGAATACTGTTACGCTGAAAAGAAATTTAAAAACAAAACAAAACAAAAAACACAGATTCTGGTCTCCATCCCCAGCTGTTTTTCTTAACACCTGGGGCCCCAGACCACCAGAATCATCTTCCCCTGGGAACTTTTTAGAAAGGCAAATTATCAGGCCATACTTTATGTAGAAACTTTGGGGTAGGGGCCCAGTATGTTTTCTAGCCCTCGGGATGATTCTGATGCATGCTCAAGAATGAGAACTTCTCTACTAGAGTAAGCCATGAGACTGAGACCACTTCATAATGAGAACAAAGATCATGGAGAGGTACGGTAATGCCAGGCAGTGTTCTAAGCACGTTAAAGGTTCTGCATCAGTAAACTCGTAACAGAACTATTGAGAAGATGCTATCATCCTCTGCATTGATAGGTGAGAAACGTGGGTCAGGGAGAGGTGAGGTCATCAGTCCAGTAATACATATGGAGAAATGGTGGAGCCAGTATCTCCTCCTGGTTTTCTCTCCCCCCACCCCCTTCAGATTTGTTTCAGTACATTTAAATAGAATTATTTTTTGCATCTGCCACTCTAATACCATCTGTGCCGTATTTCTTGGTGACTACACCATTCACATATAGGACCTTTATAGTATATTCAACATACGGTTCTCTAAGGTGATCTCACTGATATTTTCTCTTTCAGTCACTCACTCCCATGGTGATTCTCTAGAATATGGTATTACCAGTAAGTGTATCCTCTTTGCGATCTCTGTACTAAGTGTCCTGTAACCTGACCACCACCTTCTACTTTTCTAGCTCACTCCTGTAGTGACCTTCCAAAATTTGACCACAGAGGAGCCTATAGTCTTGTTACCCTTTTGACTTTTCACTGTTATTACTCCCATTGAGCCCTTAAGTCCGTCCTTACTGAGCTGAGAGCTCAGCCTCCATCATATTAATCACCTTTTCCCCTACATCTCAGCTTTCTGGTCTTTCTTTCCCTCCATTATATTCATCTCATTGAACCCAACCTTAGTTCAATCTAACCTATAACTCTCTCCTTAAGTACACACATGCTGCTGAAGCTGGTGTGGAGACTGACCCTGACAACTGGACTTTTTATTAATAGCATGACCTCTGACCTTGACCTCAGTGCTGTCCAGCAGCCACGCCTCATTTTCCTAGCCCAACGCTCATCAAACTTATCTGCACACTGATATCAACTGTGCAGCTTCAGAAAACATTCCTGCCCATGCCCCACTCCCAACGGTTGTGATTTAATTGTTCAGGGATGTGGTCTGGGTGGAATTTTTGAAAAGATACCTGTGATCTTATCCATTTACACTCCAGCTGTCTTAGATGATTTTTTGGTTTCTTTCCTCCAAGCTCAGACTCCTTCTTAATTACCCTCCCTCTCGGCTTGCTTCATTTTTCACTGAGAAAATAGAAACCAATAGAAGAGAATTTCTATATCCTGTAGTTGTGTCTGTACAAATGTATAGTTATCTGGGCCCATTTATTCTGCATCCCCAGCTGGTATCCCGGAGGCACTGCTCAGGCCTATAAGGCCGACCTGACTCTTAGGCACTAGATTCCATCAGCTCTTCCCGACCCAAAAACATCACTTCAGGAAAATACCGGTTGTCTATTCCTTCTTGAAATTAAAGACAAAGACTTTTACTGTTCTTGTTGACTATGCTTCTCCAATGTTACAAACAGAGCTTTGCAATAGTCGATACTGAGGCAATATTTGTTGAATGGACACAACTTTATCATTATTTGGTGTACTGGTTATTCGTTGTTTGGCTCTAAATCCACCTGTGATACCCGCTCCCCCCATCTAAGCACAAGGAGGCTGGCTTCTAAAAGCTGTTTTTCCTTGCTTTCATGGCCCACTGGCTTCCTGCTGGGCTCAGTTTAAAGTTAGGGGATCTGGGGGCATGTCTTTCTAGCTGTGGTCTATAGTAGCTACGTCTTTTTCTGATCCCTTCCCCGGCCAGGAACCTCCTCCACTGCTTCCCTTCTCACTGGGATCTGGTAATGTGATTTCCTCCTTCTCTGCTTCAGTTTTGGGGGTGGCCATGTACCCTCACTGGGACTTGTCCCAAGGGTGTCAACATCCTTGTTGGCTCCTTTATTGCTGCTCATGCCTCCAGCACTAATGCCTTCATTAAGTTTGCTTTGTATGACCATCTGGAGAGAAAGCAGTCTCTATCAGGACCTCTGGTGCTTTAATCAGTTATGCTTTTATTTTAAATTATCCGTGTCTTCCTTGCATGAATCTTGAGGGATTTTGCTGAGTGAGAAGGGCCAACCCCCAAAGGTTACACACTGTATGATTCCATTTATATAACAGTCTTAAAATGACAAAATTGTAAAAATGGAGAACAGATTAGTGATTGCCTGGAGTTAGGGATGGTGGTGTGTATATGGCAAGGGGAGTGACATGGAGCTGGGTGTGGCTCTTAAAGGGCAGCAAAAAGGATCCTTGTGGGGATGGCAGTGTTCTGGTCTTGCCTATATTGATGCTAATATCCTACTAATGAGAGTGTACTAAAGTTTTGCAAGATGCTACCAGCTGGGGAAGGCTGGGTAAAAAATGCATAAGATCTCTGCATTATTTCTGACAAATGTATGTGAATCCACAATCATCTTAAAAGTTTAATTAAAAGGCATGTATGGGCACATGGAAAAGATTCGTTTTTTTTTTTTTTTAATTGTATTTCTTTATTTTGACAGAGAGAGATCACAAGTAGGCAGAGAGGCAGGCAGAGAGAGAAGGGGAAGCAGGCTCCCCGCTGAGCAGAGAGCCCAATGCGGGCAGGGCCCAATCCCAGGATCCTGAGACCATGACCTGAGCTGAAGGCAGAGGCTTTAACCCACTGAGCCACCCAGGTGCCCCAAGATTCGTTTTTTTAAAAGTATTTTTTTTATTTTTGAGGTGGGGGGAGAGTGAGGATGAGCAGGGGGGAGGGTCATAGAGAGAGAAGCAGGCTCCCCAGTGATCAGGAAGTCTGGTGTGGGACTTGATCCCAGGACCCTGGGATCATGATCTGAGATGAAGGCAGACACTTAACTGACAGAGCCACCCAGGCGCCCAAGGTTAGGTTTTTAAAATTTGTTTGCTTTACCTGAAATACACATGAAAAGCTTTACTTTTGAGATCTTGAAGCCATCCATGATGGAACAATCATTGTTTCCCTGTGATCAGGTCTCTTTACTGGCCCTCCTCGGCACAAGCAATGTAGGAAGCTCCAAAGTGCTCACCCAGACCATCCCGAATCCTGGATAATGAAGGCATTGCTATCTTTTGGTTAACTTTGAAGTACCATCTACTGAACAAAGTATTTCACATATTAATAAATGTGATTTACTGGGGTGTCTGGGTGGCTCAGTCAGTTAAGCATCTGCCTTTGGCTCAGGTCATGATCCCAGGGTCCTGGGATAGACCCCCTCAATGGGCTCCCTGATCAGCGGGAAGCTTGCTTCTCATTCTCCCTCTCCCCCTCCTTCTGTTTCCTCTCTTGTGTCTCTCTCTTTGTCAAATAAATAAATAAAATCTTAAAAAAAAAAAAAAATATATATATATATATATATATATATATATATATATATGTGATTGACTTAGCACTTAAAATGTTTCCTTAAGGTAAATCTAATTATTCCCATTGTTTTATTTTATTGTGGTGAATTACACACAACACAAAATTTACTGTTTTAAGCATTTTTAAGTCCATGGTTCAGTGGCACTGAATACACTCATGTTGATGTATAGCCATCAGTACTGTCTACCTCCAGAAGTTTTTCATCTTCCCAAACTAAAAGTCCCCTTCCCTCCCAGTCCTTGGCAACCATCATTCTATGTCTATAAGAATTTGACTACCTAGTTACCTCATGGAAGTGGAATCACACAGTATAAGTCCTTTGGGGTCTGGCTTATTTCACTTAGCATAATGTTGTTGACCAAGAAAGAACTTAAAATTTAAGCAAATAGGCATTTCTTTGGGCAATTAGAATTGCAACATAGGAGACACGGATTCAGGTAGAAACCTGAATTGTGTTCTAAGGAAGACAAAGAGGGGAAGACTTACAAAGGTGAAAGGCTATGAGTCTAGTTCTCATTCAGGTCCTCCATGCAAAGCAGGGATTGAAACCAAGTTCACAACCATCGGTTGAGGTAATATGCAAATACAGGGTTGCAACTTGTTAAGATGCATTGACCTCTTTCTAATCGAAGCGATCAATGTGGAAGATTCAGTTGTCATGATGAGGAAGGTAAGTCCCGGCTGAGGACTTGCAGCTGGCTGAAAGGTTTAAACAAAACAGAACAAAACAAAACATGGTTTCCCTAATGAAGATATGCATAAATTCCTCCTCCCTCATCGCCTCCTGACCTTTATTGAAAAACAGACTGTCTTACCTAGGCTTGCTTACTCCATTTTGAAATATCCTTTTACAATGTCTTCAAGGTCCATCTATGTTGTCGCATATATCAGAATCTCTTCCCTTTTTAAGGCCAAATAATAATTCACTGTGTGTTTGTGTGTGTAGATACACGTCACATTTTGTTTACCCATCTGTTGGTGGACATTGTAGTTGCTTCCACATTTTAGCTATTGTGAATAATATTGCTATGAACATGGGTGTAATGAATATCTGAGTCCTTCCATTCAGTTCTTCTGTGTGTATAGTCAGAGGTGGAATTATTGGATCACATGGTGATTCTATGTTTAATTTTTTGATGAACAGCCATACTGCTTTCCACAGCGACTGCACCATTAGTCTTTCTATTTTTTTAAACGAGGAAGATAAGGCTCAGAGAGGTTAAATGACTTGCAAAGTTTTGTCTACTTGGAAGATCATAAAACCAGGACTCTCATTTCTGCCTCTTTTGCTCCAAGGCCCCCCTATAGCATACTTAGAAGCTACTCTGGCAAATAGTCAAGGCAAAGGGCACATTCATTTTTGTTCAATCAGCTTTAAAAATAAAAACTAGTCACCCTACTTCCATGTGGACATCTACTTATGTATACATTTCCACAGCTTCTTCACTTTGAGCCTCTCTTCCCAGGCAAAGACTGAGTGCTTTTCTTGAGGATACAAAGAAGCCCAGCTGTTTAAATATTTATATAACAGTATTGCAAAATGTATGCCTAGCCAGGAAGCCTTTTTTGCATGTAGACATAATTAAACAGGCAGATGAGCCCATGAAATATTTAAGGCTCCTGTGTAAAGTCTTTAAGGAATCCTTTCTAAACCAATAAGATGTTAGGAGAAGCTCCATCCCCTGTGTAAGAAAGATCTGGAAGAATCTGAATGTTCATAGAAAGAGCTGCTGGGGCCACATTGGCATGAATTTGAGTACACATGGAGACGCAGGGGAATAACCCCCAGAGAGTTGGCCTCTCCTTAGGCTAGCAAAGAAATCTCCAGCTTCTGCACCCCAGAGGCCTAGGCTCATTTAGATTGTAAACAGCATGTTGCATGGGTTCTGGGGAATGAGTTGAATAAAATCATACTTAAAATTCAGTTTAATAAGATCCCACTATTACGTCTTTTTTTGGTCAAATGCTTCTGGTGCCATCGGCTCTCTCCTGGTTGGTAATGGGGTCATATTAAGATTAATCACATACTCACTTTTTGTTAAATGCTTTGCTATATACTGGTTACTTGCATTCAATTTAAAAATAGATGATAAAAATTGCTTTAATAAAAACAAAGCCCAGGATGCAGTAAAAATAACAAAAAGGGTCTGAATAATAATGATTACTCTTATTGAACTCTGGAAAACGTGCTTGGTACTACGGTAACTTCTTTTATGTAAGTTTCCATCTAGGTCCTCACCATGACATGGCAACCATTTTTATCCCAGTTTTTCCCTGAGAAGACTGAGGCTCAAAATCATGCAGAAAGTACTTGAATTTTATCTGAGACCTGTAGTCCTGGAAAACAGCAACAATTAAGAAATTTCCCTGCTCTTTTTGTGTTCAGGGGAGTGGTTTACTGCAAAGTACTTTACTGCCTTGTGACTTAGCTAAGACTCTCCGCTGTCCTTCCTGTTTACCTATGACAAGGCCAGACGTGGACTGCCCAGATGCCCATTCTTTATCTGTTAAATGATTAGCTAGTTGAATTGTTTATACTCACTGGCCAGTATTGGCCTGCTATTGTGACTCGAACAAACTTAGTTAATGTTCCTGCCCCACCACACCCCTGAAGTTTGACCTGCCTTCAAATTGAGCCACCATGCAGCCTCTCCTTAATGACCCCTCCCAGGAATGGATTCTCTTGGTAAAATGCTCTGATCATTTCTCAGATCATGCCACCTGCCACCTCCATCCACATATCTCACTTTTCCACACTCAGTGCTTCCTGTCCCACTTGACCCCTCCTTGTATAAGAAAAGCCCTTTCCTGCCTGAGGTGGGAGATACTTGCAGATCTCCTGGTGGGAGCCTTCTCCCTATTGAATAGTCCCTCCCCATTATTGCAGTAATCCTGCCTGCAAAAATCCTTTAGAATAAAGTCTATGTTTACCTAAGCCCAAATTTTATTTCATGAAAGTGGCATAATTAAAAGTTTGTCTGAATCAAAATATCAACATAACAGTGCATAGTAATTAAGCCTCTGGAGAGCCTACGTAAAGAGCTTTCATCCCCCAAATCCAATTCTTCCAGAATACTCTGTGAATATATCTATCACATTTGGGTTGCTTTCTCTCTCCTCCATTGCAGTGTGAGCTACTCAATGCCAGGCCCTTGGCTTTGAATCTAAAGCAAGAGGAAACCATCTGCCAAAATATCTGTATTCTGAAAGAACATTTAGTAAATTTAGAGACACATGACTATGAGAGTATGTTTTATACTGTCTTGGCTCAGGGGACCCCTCCCCCCATCCAAGTATAGGTGTAAGGAGTGCCCTTCTCCCTTTCATTGTCCAGAGCCCCACACCTTTCTTTTCAACATATTAGGAATATCTTAGGGAAATACTCCACCTGGGGTTAATCATCCTGGAAGGCATTTTTTGTTAAATGATGAGAATTTCTTTCTTTGGTTCTCAGGTCCATATTCCTACCAGAAGACCTAGACCCCTAGTGCTTAGTGTTCAATTGCTCTCATGATGTTAAGTCAGCACTCAGAAGTACTCTTTGGATGCTGGTTAATTAGACCACAGCTAGTAGATAAAGTGGGGTTTGGAATTATACCAATATGGTGTTGTTGCTGCCAGCAACTCTAGGAGACCATTGTCACTGCTGGACCAGAAATCTGGCCAGTCTAAAGACATTCCTGTGATCCTGCACCTCCATGGCACTGGAAAATTGTCATGCCCAAAGAACCAGGTTTGGTGTTTCTTTCTCTCAAAGTCAGAATGCAGACTTCCCTGCCTGCCTCTGGCTGGAGAATTCCTCATCTGAAGGCTTAATCCCCATATTGGCTCAAGTGCTCAATGGTAGAGCACCACTGACCAGAGACCAGAGAGTAGACCAGAGAAACCTGGGGATGGACAGAAAGGCCATGAGTATAGAGGGTCATCAGGCTGAAGATGAGGATAAGTGTGTGGTCCTTGGCAGGAGGTGTAGCATAACACCCAACAACTGGGAAAGCTTAGATTCACCTGAGCCTGGTCAGCAGGCAGATAGTCAAGGGGTCATTGAGGCCCTTGAGGGCAGCAGGGGCCAAGTGATCTTTTTGGCCTGCCTTGTGCCCTGGGCATGCGTAAACTTCATCTTACCCCCAAAAGATCTTGGGAATGGGTGGGGTAGGGGGAATACATTTCAGAGAGGAGAGAAGGACCCAACAGGGGATTAGGAAATTTTAACTTAGTTTATCAAAAAGAAAATGTTCTGAACTGTAAAGGAACTGAAACAACTTTAATCACATCCCAAACCCCACTTTTTATCAGCTGCCGTGAGATCTTCAGCACAAGAAAATAATGTAGCTCACAGTGTAGTGTACACATCTGTGTGGCTTTCCAGAGATCTGATGTCACCATGACTGTCTCTGGTTAGTATCAGACATGAGAAAGCGCTTAGCAGGAACATATGTCTTGAAGGAGTGAGCAGAGGTGGAGAGTCAGTGAAGCAAGGGAGAGAGGAATGACCATTCCAGGTGGGTAGAGAGTAAGCATAGGGTTCCTGGGGAGGAGGGCACAGGTAAGGAGAGGGAAGAAGGCCAGTGTGTTCCAAAGGGAGAACAGGCAGTGCCGGGTGTGTGTGAGTGTGTGCCTCGGAGTGTGCAGGGTGGAGAGGGGAGGCTGGAAGAGTGTGGTGATGTCTGAGCTCCTGGCAGAGAGCTGTTGTGCCAGAGCTCAAGTTTACAGTTGTCCATGGTCAGACATTTGAATTTTCTTAAAAAGAACGAACAAGTAGATTACATGTACATTTAAATAGAGACAATTTCTAATTTTCCAGCTGATTTGATACTTCAGTTTGCTTTTCCTGGACTTGTCCATCACTTTTTAATGTGACATTCATGCTGAACTGAGGAAACTCATGATGTGTCTTGAGAGTATCTCCAAAGTTAGGATGTGAACGATAGTCACTGCATCTACTGCCCTTTAGGAGCTGAAATGGATCTTACAGGGGCAAGGAGTGTGCAGAGTGTGGATCTACGAGGTCACTTTCCTTCTTCCCCCTTGTTGATCTGCATGGGTGATAAAGTGTGGCTAAATTTTTTTTTTTTTTCATTCGCTGTCATATGTTGACCCTCACCAATTTCTGGATTCTGGACACTAGTGATTTCCTAATATCCTATCATCTCTTGTGTCTGCTACCAACTGCTTCTGGTATGTTAATTTCTGGCCCACAAGCACTTCGTGGCAAGGTTTATCCATGCCCTCAGGCCTCCAGCCTTAACCCTCCTTCCCCACCTTCCTTCACCAGCTTCCCATGCATTTCAGGGAATAGGAGCCACAGAGCTTCCCAAGGAGCATCTCAATATGACAGAGGGGGTGAAAACTAATTATCGAATCGTGCATGGGGATCCACAGTGTCACACTAGGGCCCTGGCTTCCTATCTAGAATTACATGCTGGATCCAGTAATGTTAATATTTAGTCAAGGGTCCACTCTCTCTGCTTTCCCCGCTTCCCCACACATGCATTTACATGCACACATGTATGCACATTGTGGACACATTGGTAGAATGATTGGTTTGAAGAGGACTATAATGGTTTAAACCTTAGTCTCTAGGAATGGCCCCGCCTCATAGCCAGTGAGCTGCAAGGTAGTCTGTACATCTTACCAACGTTGGCAATCAATCATGCTGGATACCAAATGGGGAAAGAGAGATTCAGGGAGATCAGCTTGATAGGAGGGAGCTGAGCGATAGAAGGCAAAGGGCCAGCTTCCTGTCTGTATTGAGTGTGTCACAAATGGATGCCAGAAAGTCCAGCCACAGGGAGAGAGAAGGTAAATTGAAGGATAAGTCTGAAGGCACTGCAGTGGAAGACAGGGAGCAAAGGTCACCATGAAACGAGAGCTAAGCTGTGGTCTTAGAAGGACCCGAATGAGGTATAAGGGACCGAAGCACCACCCAGGAGGTCTTGGAGAACCAGGCATTCACTTGGGGGGGTTTTAGGGCACAGCTGATAGCTGCTCTGGAAGAGAAGAGGCATTGATGGATCTCATAAAGGCAAACAAGAGGGTTCACAGATCGTTTTTGGTCTGAACCAAGTTTAACATTCTCCCTCCCCTTGCTTTTCTCTATGGGGAGTCTCGAAGCACAAAGCATTCCACTAACAATACACATTCAGTTCTCAGCCTTGTGTGCTCAGTGGGACCTCCACAGCTTTCAAAATTGCAAAGAATGGAGAATACCCCCAAGCTTCATGGTCTGTACTGTAATTCTAGGATGAATGTTGAGAAGAACTGATAGCGTTCCACCTGGAAGGAGGGATTTTAACTAGTTGGAATGCAATGATACAATTCTCCATCCATTTTTCAAGTTCCCAGCCAGTTCCATTTCAGAGCAAGAAGAGCAATAATAAATAGTGAGCCTAAACAGGTTTACTCAGAGATCTTAATAAATAAAAGTTGGCTGCTTCAAAACCTACCAGTGCGGCTCTGGAGTTTGTTATGACAGACCGTTTGTTTTCATAAAATATAAGATGTGCATTAGGGACTTGAGACCACTGATGCCAGCAGGGAATAACTGTGGCTTAGCAGGCAGATTTATATGGATTCAAACCCCAACCCTACCACTGGGGAGTCGTGTGACTTTGGAAAAATCATTTATTTGTTCCTCCGAGTATTAATTGGTAAAGGAGGCACAATAACGATACTCCTATCTTAGAAGGCTCTGCAAAGGACAGCCCATGCCCTTTCTCTACAGAGAAAGCTCACTCAAAGAATCTGTCCCCCTGTAGGTCTTTCCAAGCAGAAATGGGTTTTGAGTAGGTAGGTTCTAAGCGTCAAGTGGATGTCAGGGTTGGAATGTTCTCTTGGCCATGTGAGAAAGGGTGCTGGGGGAAAAGCTCTCATGTTAGCTGGGGCTCTGCGTATGGCAGTGGAGCTGGAACCCTGGAGGAAGGAACAAAAGAAGTACAGATGATTTGGGGGATAAGAGTTTGCATCTTAGGAGGTAGATGTGATCATGCAGGGCCCGTGAGCCTTGGGTAGGAGGAAGCAGAGATAGGGCCAAGGAAGTTTTGTATGACGAGCCAGAGTCTTGCGGCACTTTATTCTTATTGATCAATGTTCAAATTCAAGAAAGTCCTGTGAAAATACCAGGCTATCTGCTCTATGCTAAGAGTTTCCTCAGTGAGACTGGACTGGGAGAAACCAGCTGCTGAGGTGTGTGGGATGGAGGCTAAGATAAGGGACAAGAGAAGAAATCAGGAAGAAGCCATTGTGAGCCGTCTGCTCCGAGACCAAAGTGGGCTAAAAGATACATAGAAGAGGCAAAGCCCTTCTACTTACTTCTACTTAATACTACTCCTTCTTGTGTGACTTGGCTATCAATGCAGTAGAGGTAAGGATTCTGCCGTCTCACACAGGAAACCATGTGACCTGGATTGGGACAGAAAGACACAGCCAGAACTGTGCCGTAGGCTCTGCCTCCGAGGCAGTAGCTCCCTGCATAGTGGAATGGACGGGTGATTGCAGGAGGACGCTTGCTTCCTTCTGTTGTCTAGGAAACTGGGTGCCTGAGCACCTTCCCTGCACCCCCAGCAGTGAAGACTTTCTTATGCAGCAACTCCTGGCCCCCGCAGTAATTCAAGGGGGTTTGGACACACTTGCTACTACTCATGATCTTAACTGATGGTGAACTGAACTGCATTCTGCGTCCCTTCTGGCCACTGACCATGTTTGGCTACTTGCTGTTCCTGCGCTCCGCTTCCAGCATGATTCTCCAGGCCTTGATGCCAGGCTTCTCTGTGCATTTCAGATAACACTCAGCCCTGGGATTCTCCATCAGCCCTTGCCTAGACCTTGGGAGGAGAAACTTAGCAGATGTGCTGTAGTCTGAAGGATGGATGAGGGAATGGCTCACCCGGAGCTCTCAGCATAAACACTGAAGTCAGATTACCTACCCTGAGTCCCAGCTCTGATACTCAGGGGCTGTGACCTAACTTTTCTAAGCTGCAGGTGCTCATCAATAACATGTGGGCTAATAATATTTTCCTCTTATTGTGAAATGTGAGGAAAATATTAGCCCCCATGTCATTGTGAAATATGAGGAAAATATTACCCCATGTTATCGTGCTAATAAAATAACATGTAGCACCATAAAATATTATTAGAACCAGGCCAGGCACATGTTAAAGACCCAATAAATGCTAGCCTGTTATTAATATTCCTTCACAATACTCTCTTTTCCTGCCTAAACTAAGCCACAAAAATTAAGGCCTGGCAGATGCCCTATGGCCCAGGATCTATCTTTATCCTGCTGACCCACCATGTGTTCCCAGAAAAAGACTGTCTGAGGAACATCCATGTCTGTATCTATTTGAATCTCCCCAGACAAGAGCCTGAAGGTACTTACTCCACGATAAACTAGTCTGCTGAGGTCAGTGTAAATGGAGCCGTATCGGTTCCCTGGTGATTCTGTAATTGCTGGCTACAAGATCGATCTTGATCACATAAGCGCGGTTCGGGAAGGCAAGTCTGCACGTCATGCGTACACTTCCTCTGTTGCTGTCTGGGATGCCCGTGAAAGTGGCTTCTCCTTCCTCTGCCCAGGGAAGGTAGCTTTGAGTGCCTGCCCTTTGGGGAGTGAGAATTATCATCAACTCTCCACGCACGATACTAGAAAACAAGTTGGTGCTGTTCTTCCCCCTCATCTGCAGCATAAGGTGCTGTCAAAGGAAAACATTAACAAATTGCAAGAAAAAAAAAATCCAATCAACAAAAAAATTACAATTCTCACCATCTTGAAAGGCAATTATGAAACAAAATAACGGCCTTGATCTCATTTGGTTCTAGGGGGAAACTGCAAAACAGGGCAAGCAAGTTTCAGCTTTTTCATGTGGGATAAAAGAGATCTTTGAGAGAAGGCAGACAAGAAAACCCACCTGAAGCCAATCCATAGATTGGAAGGGGCAGACATTCTGAGTGAGCGGAGCTTGTGCGAAGATGGAATTCCTACCCTTTTGCTCTTCAGTGTGACAGTATCTACATGTTAGGACTCGTTTACAGCAGATAGAAGATCTTATACTTCACCACTCACCATAAGTGGGTACATTTCTTGAGAGGAGAGAGGGGTGTTTTTTGAAACCCGAGGGCAAGTATTCAGTACTGGTGGGAAGACTTGATAGTTTCTCATTATATCTTATTTTTCTCCTCTGCAGACCAGTTTTCTCTATTTCCAAGCCTACATAATTAAAAAAAAGTAGCTTACATTTTTAATTTTACATGTTGGGTATCCAAAGAAATGTAGCTTTTTATTCAACTCTAACCTTTAATACTTAAAATTCTGATTTGCCCACCTTGGGTCATGTGGCCCAGTCAACTATAGATGGGGCAAGAGTGGGGGCGTGATCACATTGTGCAAAATGCATACTAGGAGTTCTTTATGGTGAATTCTTTATTGGGATGCCACGATGTAGTTAAAGTGACGTCACTGAGCTAGGAAGGTGCTCCAACAGTCATCTGCTACAACCACACTAGACAACGAAGATGCTCAACTAATATCCTATCAACAGTTTATTAAATCAAGTAATTTATAAAGTCAGAACTGATGACGTCAAGAAGAGGTTTACAAGTACTTTCAACTCTCTCTGTTGGTATTTGGTTCATTTTATTTTGGCATGAGAAAAATGAGCCTCAGGCTGACTTTCCAGATTTTAATGTTCAGGCCTCCAGGTCATCTGGAGAAATGACTTAGATGTGGGAAGGCATCTCTCCAGGGAAGTACAGTGTGGTGAGGCCAAAGTCTCTAAAGCTACTCTTCCTGTAACTCTTGGAGTCCGCTGGTGGGTGTCTGCCCTCCTCATCTGCATTTGTAGCTTTCCAAATGATCACTCTTCACCCTCCAGGCATCAGGAACTGTGACCATGGCATGCGCTCTTTACTTTCTTGCCCTGGGAAGTTGAAATCTTACCATCTGACCCAAGTGCTTTCTCATCAGTCCCAGAAGTAGGATCACTACTAGGCAGCTAGCCTTGCTCCCTTTCCTCAGGGCTTATCTTTGGCTTCCCTTAATTTTCAGTGGGCAAAGATGCCTCCCAAATAAAAGATACCCCTACCCCAGCTGAAACCCTCCTCACGTCTGACTGCTCTAGTAGGCAATGCAGAGGGGAGGACAGCTTTTAGAGTTCTGTGGCCCCTCACTTAATCCTTCCACCCTGTAATCCTGTGAAGATTTCCCTGAGGGAAAAAAGCAAGGGCTGACCAACTTTCACAGAAAAGAAGGGCTTTGTTGTTCTGCCCATGGTGGCTGACATTCAGCAGAGCAAGAACCAAGAGGAAAGGAAAGAGTAGGGGAGGGAGGTAGTTTAAACTTATCTAAACCCAGATCTCCTGCTGTTTATCAGAATATATCTTGAACAAATAATTTAGAACTACATAAAATTTAACAGCAAAATTATAGTGAACCTTTTAAATTTTGGCTTGGAGCGCCTGGGCAGACAGTCAGTTGAGCATCCAACTCTTGGTTTGGGCTCAGGTCATGATCTCAGGGTCCCAGGATCTAGCTCTGCATTGGGCTCACCATGGGGTGTGCTAGAGATTCTCTCCCGCTCCCTCTGACCCTACTACTCATGCACACTCACTCTCAAATAAATAAATAAATAAATAAAATAAATCTTTAAAAGTAAATAAATTTTGGCTATAATTATTTTTCCTTTAAAGAAACTAGAAAAAAAATATACACATACATACATACCCAGAAGAATGCACAAGGCACACGGGTAAAGCTAGATTAATTTTCTTTTTAAATTTAGTTTTGGATTTATCATAAGAGTGAAGGGTTAAAGTGATATAAAAATTAAGGTCAGCTAGATTAATTTTTATAAATTAAAGCTTCTGTGCCCCTCCCCATCATTTTCCCTCTACAAGTAATCACTATCTTGACTTCTAACACCATTGGATAGTTCTGTGTGTTGCTGAAATTCATGCAGTAGGTACCCTCTTACGCCTGGTTTCTTTTGCTTGAATTATCCAGGACTTACCCATGTTCACATATTTGGTGTGCAAAGTTTATTTTCAATTCTGTATAAGACCGCACTATATGAATAATACACAACATAGTGATGCATTCAAATGTTGATGGTTATTTGCAATGTTGGCATTATGAGATTATTATAAAAAAAAATGCTGCTACAAATGTTCTTGCAAATGTCTTTCCATGAAGAAAATACATATGGAATATATTGAGGAGTAGAATTGCAGTGTCAGCATGTATACGTGAGATGAGCTTTAGCAGATAGTATCAGTATACTTCAGTGGTTGTACCAATATACATTGCCAGCAGAAATCTATGAAAGTTTCCATTGGTCCCATGCTTCCCCAACAAATGTTATTTTTAGTATTTTTTAAATTGCCAATTGTGGTATTTTATATTGCTTTTTTAAAATTTATGTGTTTGATGGCTGAAAACTTTTTCCAATATTTATTGGGCATTTGGATCTTAATTATGATATTCCAGTTCAAGTAGTTAGTTCAGTTTTCCACTGGGGTCTTATTGTTTTGGCAAGCGCTCTGCACATAAATATTTTTTTCCTCCGTGTACATGGCAAATATCTTCTCTCATGCTATGATTTGGCTTCTGACTCTCTTAAGTGTGCTTATTGATGAATATAATGCTTAATTTTAATGTAGTGCAATTTAACAGGCCTATATTTATTTCTTGCATCTTTTTAAAGAAATCTTATATCAAGTTCATGAATATATTTTCTTTACTGTTTTACCTTTCACATTTGGATCTATAGTCCACCTGTAAATAATTTTTCCATATGATGTGAATTAAGGATAAAGATTTTTATATTGTTATCCAACGAAATCCTTATTGACATAGAATATCCTTTCTCCTTTGCTATGAAGTCATCATTGCCATAAATCAAGTGAACATCTCAATGTGGATCTCTTTCTGAGCTTTTACTCTGTTTTAGTTTTTTTTTCTCTGCGATACCAATACCATACTATCTGAAGCTTTATGGCTTTACAAAAATCTTGATAGCCAGAAGTATAGTTTCACTAATTTTATTCTTCTTCCTTAATTTCCAGATATATGGAGACTGCACAGGTTTTTTTTGTTATCAGTGTCTAGCTTAATCCCACTGTGTTTAGAGAATATGCTATGACCATATTATGAATGATTTAAAATTTTTAAAATTTCCTTATGATCATGCATTAGTCCATATTAGTAAGTATTCGTACTTGAATATTGCTTTTTGCTATGTGGTGTGCATGTTAGGTCAAGTTCAAAAGAATTTTCTGTGTTCTTTTCCATAGGCTTTTTAATATTTTGTCTACTTATTAGATCAGTTTCTGAGGGGGACGTGTTTATGTCCTCCACAATAATCAGAGATTTGCTTATTGATCCTTTTATTATAGTTAGTTTGTGCTTTAAGGAATTGGAGTCTATATTGTTAGGCATCCACAGATTTGGAATTGAGAAATTATCTTTGTGGGTTTGACTCTCTTATCGTTATGAAACTGATTTCTCTTTAACTCTAGTAATAGTTTTTGTTTTAATATCAAGTTTTATAAAATTAGTTCTATCTGATATTCTTTGGTTTTTGCATTTATACATTTTTAATCAGTTACTCCCATTTTTGTCCAACATTTGAAATTTTTCTCCTTTGGGGCACCTAGGTGGCTTGGTTGGTTGAGTGTCTCCTTTCTGCTCAGGTCACGATCTTGGAGTCCTTGGATCAAGCCCTGTGTTTGGTTCCCTGCTCAGCGGGGAGTCTGCTTCTTCCTCTCCCTCTGCCTCCTCCCCCTGCTCATGTTCTCTCTGTATCTCTCTGTCAAATAAAATCTTTAAAAAAAATAAAATTTATCCCTTTCAAGATAAGTTTTTAATCATCTCACTATTTTTTTCATTCAATTATTTAAATTCATGATATGTTAGGTTTTAAATCTATCATTTTTATATGTGCTTTCAACTTGTCACAGCTAGTCTACTTTTCTTTTATTACTCTTTTCTGATATTATTTTAGTGATCAAGTTATTTTTTTATAGGTTCTTTCCCTTTAGATACTCTTGTTAAATAGGCATTTACTGTCTTGTTAGCAGTTAGCTTAGATGGTACAATACTTTGATTTACTTGAGCCTAATAAAAATTAGTTTCTTTTTACCACTTCCCAGATAATGGAAACTTGTTAAAACCTTTTTTTTAAAAGATTTTATTTATTTATTTATTTATTTTTTAAAGATTTTATTTATTTATTTGACAGAGAGAGATCACAAGCAGGCAGAGAGGCAGGCAGAGAGACAGGAGGAAGCAGGCTCCCTGCTGAGCAGAGAGCCCGATGCGGGACTCGATCCCAGGACTCCGAGATCATGACCTGAGCCGAAGGCAGCGGCTTAACCCACTGAGCCACCCAGGCGCCCAAGATTTTATTTATTTATGTGACAGACAGAGATCACAAGTAGGCAGAAAAGCAGGCAGAGAGAGGGGGGCAGGCAGGCTTCCCACTGAGCAGAAAGCCTGAGGCGGGGCTCAATCCCAGGACCCTGGGATCATGACCCGAGCCAAAGGCAGCGGCTTTAACCCACTGAGCCACCCAGGGGCCCCTTGTTAAAACATTTTTATTTAATTTATAGCCCCCACCATTCTGTGTTACTGTTATCATATTTGTTTATCCTATCATTTAAGATCTCTAAAATACTTTTACTATAGTTTTATAAGATTAATATTCACTTAGAGTTACTATCCTATGAAACCATCCATCATTTCTTTCTGATTTTCATGGGTTCATCTGGGATTGTTTTCCTTCTTCCATGAAAACTCTCCCTAGTATTTTTAAAATGGTAGTTTTCTAGAAATTAATTCCCTCTCTTTCTCTGTCTACAAATACTTCACTTTCTGTTTGAAGAGATATCTGGCAGTTATATTTCTCTAGTCCTTCATACATATCTTTCCATTGTCTTCTGGCTTCCATTGCTTCTTTTGAGAAGTCACACATAGTCTTATTTTTTCTTTTGAATTTATTGTGACTTTTGAATTTTTAAATGCTTTCCATCCTCAGTTTTCTGGACCACTGCATTGAACTTTTGGCTCACTCTAGCCTCTAAGGAGATGGACTACAGTTAGGGACTAAGCTAAACACGTGTGAGAAACATACAGTGCTCCTAGGAAATAATGGCAGTGTGGCTGACCCTAAGTATGTAGGATCTTAGAAACCTCGGGACATTGTTTTATTACTACAGGTGGTACAGGCATCTTGGAATGTTTATATGTGCTCCAGAGAGTACAAAAGTATTAGAAAATGCCACTGTAACTAAAAGATCCTTGAATATCAAAACATGGATCACCTCTTCAGGGGTATATATGGCTTGTCAACAAAAGACCTCCTAAGAGATGCCATGGTGTATCTCATGGAGTAAATATCTCCCCCGCCCTCCCCCAAGCTAAATTACCATATAGACACTACTCCAGAGAAAGCAGGTAGTAGAGACCTCAAATTGAGACTAAGATTTTATCACTCCAGCATATGTGTGTGTGTGTGTGTGTGTGTGTGTGTATACACACAATATAAGGAGAACAACTTTTGGGGAAAAAGTTTAGTACAGATTGTTGTCTACAATTCTGTGCCAAAAGAAAATTTTCCATATATAAGGATATAAACTATAAGTGTCTATATGTAAATATGTATCCATAGGTGTGTATATATATGTATATATATATTTCCCTATATATATGTATATTTTTCCCAAAAGTTATTCTTCCCACATTTTGAAGTTTCAACAAAACTTATTAGAACTTGGGGCGCCTGAGTGGCTCAGTGGTTAAAAGCCTCTGCCTTCGGCTCAGGTCATGATCCCAGGGTCCTGGGATCGAGCCTCACATTGGGCTCTCTGCTTGGCAGGGAGCCTGCCTCCTCCTACTCTCTCTCTCTGCCTGCCTCTCTGCCTACTTGTGATCTGTCTGTCAAATAAATAAAAATCTTAAAAAAAAAAAAAACTTATTAGAACTAGAAGATTACAGAATGTTCCTTTTATTAAGAGAAAACAATGTTTAAAACACAAAATCAAGGGGCGCCTGGGTGGCTCAGTGGGTTAAAGCTGCTGCCTTCGGCTCAGGTCATGATCCCAGGGTCCTGGGATCGAGCCTCACATTGGGCTCTCTGCTTGGCAGGGAGCCTGCCTCCTCCTACTCTCTCTCTCTGCCTGCCTCTCTGCCTACTTGTGATCTGTCTGTCAAATAAATAAAAATCTTAAAAAAAAAAAAACTTATTAGAACTAGAAGATTACAGAATGTTCCTTTTATTAAGAGAAAACAATGTTTAAAACACAAAATCAAGGGGCGCCTGGGTGGCTCAGTGGGTTAAAGCTGCTGCCTTCGGCTCAGGTCATGATCCCAGGGTCCTGGGATCGAGCCTCACATTGGGCTCTCTGCTTGGCAGGGAGCCTGCCTCCTCCTACTCTCTCTCTCTGCCTGCCTCTCTGCCTACTTGTGATCTGTCTGTCAAATAAATAAAAATCTTAAAAAAAAAAAACTTATTAGAACTAGAAGATTACAGAATGTTCCTTTTATTAAGAGAAAACAATGTTTAAAACACAAAATCAAGGGGCGCCTGGGTGGCTCAGTGGGTTAAAGCTGCTGCCTTCGGCTCAGGTCATGATCCCAGGGTCCTGGGATCGAGCCTCACATCGGGCTCTCTGCTCAGCGGGGATCCTGCTTCCCTTCCTTTCTCTCTGCCTGCCTCTCTGCCTACTTGTGATCTGTCTGTCAAATAAATAAATAAAATCTTAAAAAAAATAAAAATAAAAAATAAAAAAAACAAACACAAAATCAAAATGATTGCATGATTTATAAATGGTTTTTAGATGTATTATTAACTAAGAGTAAAGAGCTAAGAGACTGTCAGAGGACAGTCTCAAGGACTGTCCCAAGGATAAAGTGCACTCTCTCTCTCAAATTCATGTCATAGAGACATGACATGTCTAGCTGGACTCCAGCAAGGACTTTCTTGCTCTGTTGTTGGCTGTCCAAATAGCCCTTAATAAGTCCTTATCCATCATAAACTTTGCCAGATGCTTTGGATATATAGATATAGATATATAGGTAGAATATAGTTATATAGATAAAATATGTACTTACATATTCACATTCACATTTGGATCTATAATCACTTTATACTATACTTGCTTACCTGTTCAGTGAATATTTTCTCTTACTCCCTTTCTTGCCCTCTTCTGTATCAATGACTTTGAATCTGTACACTTTCCCTTCCAGTTCTATTGTCCATCCCTGCCCTTCTCTCAGGTCCGGACGTCACCTGTATAGACTGCATCAGTGTCTTTAAATGGTTAACCCCAAGTGGACCAGAGATTAGCTGCCTCTTCCCTTGCAGTTTCCCAAACTACAGATCAGGGAGCAAGATACATGTAGTGATTGTAAGCCACTGAGTTTTGGAGTGGTTTGCCATTTCCTGTTGGATAACTGGAACAGTCTGCTTGCTACTGTGGTAACTTGCACTCTGACTTCCTGCACGCTCATCTGTTAACTTGTAAGAAGGAAGGAGACAGATCCGCGTGCAGATCTTGAAGCACTGAGCCACATGAAACTCCATACTCATAATCCTGGGGAATCCAGTCCTGGTCTGCCCAGAGTCTGATGAGAAGACAAGACAGGAACATATATGTAAGGAAAGTCAGGACCAAGGAGATCCAGGCTTGAGCACCAGGACAAGGTGAACATTTGAGAGCCAGGATGATCTGTAGGTTTTGTTTTCTGCGTGTTCGGTGCATCTATAAAGTTGGACATGGCTGCTTATAGGAGTTGGGCAAGGCTAGCCAGGAGGCAAAGCGGGCGCGTGAAAAGTGACGTTGTTGGCCTTGTTCTGTTTGTGCTGACCTTGAGGCATGGCCCAGTTCTGAAGTATGGAGCAAATTCTTCGGCATAATTTCCTTACATTGACCTACATTTGTGCTCCAACAGCTGTTTAGAAAACTGCCAGTCTCCAAAATAAATGGTGTTGTTAACGGGGATTGCAGCCATTCAGGCTCTTCAATGAAACCGAAGTTGTGCCTTTAAAAAAAAGCAATGTACTTTCTTTTCTGACAGCCTGTTGTTTAAAATCTTAATTGTAGTTCTTGATGGTGGAAAGCAAATGGTGCATTGACCTGCTGGCTAGTATTAACCTTGTATTTCATGTTATCATAATAAAATACTGTCTTGGATGCTCTTGGCAAATGAAAGGCAGCCACAGTGCTTATCAGCCACCGTAAATGAATCATGACTAAATCAACAGATTTGAATATAATAGAAATTTTCTATAGAATTAAATTGTGGGAAAAGAGTTAATCTTCCCTTGACAATTTTATACTGCCTGCAAGCATATGGCCCCTTTACTACCATATATGTTTTAGGAGCAATGACTGAAGTGTCACTTGACAAACTGGTGTCTTATGTGATAAATGACTCCAAAAATAAATAAAAATAGATAAAGAAGAACATCAGAAAGTTAATGATCCTTGTAATTTGACAGTAAGGCGCAATGTTGTCTTCTGACTTTCCTTGGAAAGCTTGGTCTCCCAAAAGAAATTTGGCTATATTTAAAATAACGGGCAATGAGAAGCAAGTGTGACCTCTTTGCCACTCAGATATAGCCAAGAGTGAGGTAAGAACATAAAGAAAAAGAGGAAGAGGAAGCAAAGAGAGACAGAAGGACATGGGAAGGGAAAGTAAGGGCAACAGAGTGAACAACAGCAGGAACCTGGCCTATTGAGAGCTACAGTGTGGTAGGATGGAAAATGTTATGAGTATTTTTTTTACTCAGGGAGTCAGGCACTTGAATATTTACAATCTTACTATTTACAGTCTTACTATTTAGCAGCGAAGTAACTTTGGGCAAGTCACTTCAACCCTGTGATCCTGATTTTTTTACCTACAGAATAGGGTTAATGACACTTTGCATGGTTGATGGGAGACAAGTAGAGCAGTGCCTGACCTCAAGTGTGAGCTGAATACTCATTGGCTCCCATCCTCTGTTTCCCAACATGTGCTTTCTCTAGCCTTCTGACTTTTGAGAAGAAAAACAAGCTAGTCAAGATGCCTAGTATTTTCAGCTAAGTTTCAGAAGTGAAGATATTATCTAGATCTCTCTAACAGCAGTTTCCCTTGTGGAGAGCCTTCCTTCTGAAAAGACTGGGTGGACGTCTCTTGAAGAGAAGGTAGAGCATCCTTCCATCCAGAGGCAGCCAACCTAGTCCAGCATCTGACCCATCACATTGGATTGGCTTGTTTCTCAGACAGCTGAGGGATTTGCCTATTTGTATTTCACACTGGGCCAAGTCCGGGCAGCTTAAGAGAAAATGTAGACAGAATTTTTGCTTACCTGTATTACACCAAGTTTCTCAGGGTCACAGTCCAATATTGAAATACTATTCACTAGCAATTAATGTTTTTAATAAGCTGATTCCTGGACTGGTTCCCTCTGACTACAAACTCTGGATATCCGGGTGATTGCTAATAGGCTGCTCTGTGGTAGTCAGTCCTATCTTCAAGAGCGTAGGAGTTGGGGGTACCTGGATGGCTCATTTCCCCTCAGGTCATG
Organism: Lutra lutra; assembly: GCF_902655055.1. NCBI lineage: Eukaryota > Metazoa > Chordata > Mammalia > Carnivora > Mustelidae > Lutra > Lutra lutra. The sequence goes on along the minus strand of NC_062291.1, from coordinate 43,678,575 downwards.
ATCTCAGGGTCAGGAGATTGAGTGTCACATCAAGCTCTGCACTAAGTAGGGAATTGTCTCCCTCTCCCCCCACCCCCTGAGAGAGAGAGAGAGAGAGTTCTTATTCACTCTCTCAAACAAATAAATAAAAGCTATTTAAAAAAGAATGAAGGAGCTGTAAGATTTTAAATGTCATGGAGAATTCTTTTCCATCATCAGCAGTCCACTTGGCCTGAAGTTAGTGAACGCCTATTGCACTCACATGATCCCAAGGTCCCAATCTGGAGTCCCCAAGTCAGGTACAGCATTTCCTAGTCCACATTCATGACTCCTTACTTAGCTCTCTCCCCAGCCAGGCTGTGAGCTTTGTGAGGGCAAAGTCTCTCATCTGTTCTCTCTGAAGGATATTTGTGAGTTTATCAAGTAATGAAACCCCTAAAGGAAATAACATTATAATGACATCTTGCTGAGTAAATGCTGGTCTTCTGATTCTTGCAAGGAGCTATTACCTGCATGGGTTAGATTTGCCACGAGACAAGAGTGCTTTGTCTTTTTTCAGAAAGAGAGGTGAATTGTCTTCAACTTTGGAAAGGAAAGAGAGCAGAGAAAAAGATCTCTTTTTGTTGAGCATCTACTATATGCCAGTTAGGCAGGAACTTCAAATAAGTTATTTCATTAAATCTCACAATAGTACTAGGAATATATGGTTGGAAATAGAGATTAGTCTAGAAATCGGGATAAAAATACAGGTAAAAATGAGTCTGTGCCTTGAGTCTGCTGAAGGTGGTAGCTGTTTCTTTAGAATGGCCTGATATTACACAGAACAAGTGTAGGCCTGATGTGCACAGAACTTACATCCCACGCACGACTTCAGTCCTGGTCAGGAGAGAGTCTCTCTCACTTCTCTTAGCGATGAAGAACTGAGTCAGGTTGCTGAAGCTGCCTAGTCCTCATGCCCTGCTTACTCAGTCCTAAGCCCAGTTTCTTTTCATCCTTATAGCTTAACAGAGGAGGAGGGCTCAGATTGAAAAACAACAACAACAACACACAAAACCAATATGTACTTTGTCTCCAAAACCTTCTAAGAATTGAGAAAAAGAAAGCAATTCATTTTCCAGGAGCTAAGGGATACGGTACTATGCATTAGGCATAAGTGCCACAGGCAACATCAGTCCTTTCCTCTGCTTCCCTAGATACATATTTTTCAAAGACTAGCAACCCTGAAAATAGGTTGCACTGCTGAATACGGTATTGACTTAGAAAAAAAAATCTCAGGCACCATATTGGGCAGTAGTAACAGGCAGCTTTTAATGCCCTGTCTACCTTCGCACCAGTGTGACGCTCTGTACCGAGCTGTCACTGTAAGGCAACTAAACAGGAAAAGAATTGGCTGTGCAGTGAGGTGGTCCTGGGCTCCTCTAGTGGCTTAAACACGGACTAACTCTGACCTCAGGCGAAGTTCTTCTATAAAACAGCTAATGTCAGCTCCTCCACAGACGAGTTGGGAAGATGAAATGACATAACTTATGTTGAATGGCTGAACAGTATGTGGCTAGGAAATTTGTGTTTTGTCATTTTTGCTTGTATTTGTTTATCTGTTTGCCTTTCAAGTTGAGGATTTGGACTGGATTGCTAAACCAGTTCTTTTTATTTAATTTTTAAAAAATTTAAAAAGATTATTTATTTATTTGAGAGAGAGAGAGAAAGACAGCGAGAGAGGGAACACAGGCAGGGGGAGTGGGAGAGGGAGAAGCAGGCTTCCCACTGAGCACGGAGCCTGATGCAGGATCATGACCTGAGCCGAAGGCAGAGGCTTAACAACTGAGCCACCCAGGCGCCATGACAAACCAGTTCTGTTCATACTGTGAACTTGTGTTATTAGAATGCCAAAGATAACAGAAAAATGTAAAAAAAAAAAAAAAATGAAAAAAGAGAAAGAATTATTACCCCATAATGTATGGTACTGAATGGGAGAAAAGGGATGTGCCTGGATGTTGCTGCTTTCCATAAATGGAATGATTCAGTAAGCAACTTTAATGAAAGGAAAAAGGTTTTCCTCTCCCTTTGTCTCCCTCTTTCTCTCTCTCTCTCTTTTTTTTTTTTTTTTTTACCCAGAGTCAAAAATCAGGGAGACTTTGTTTTCAAGGAAAGAAAGAAAGGATGTCAGGTGGAAATAGAGAAGAGATTGAAAAAATAGATTAAAAAATACAGAGAAAATTGAATTTGCATTTTAAGTGTCCCAGATATGATAGCTGCTCATTCAGAGGGCCTGGTGCTGTGGAGATCGTGGTGCGTAGGGAGGGCCTCATACCCGTGGACCTCACATTACAGGCGTGATTTCAACCTTGCCCACCGAAGTCCAAGAATTTCATGCCCAAGTGTCCCCACCAGGCTCTCCCTTCCTGCTCTGTGGTTGTGAGGATATCTGACTGAAAGCACTGACTCTGTTTCCGGCTGCTTTATCAGTACCTGAAGTCACAGGATAGTGGTAGTCATAGCAACACCTTTGGTATTGCTAACCTGGGGTTATAAACCCTCAGGTAGGAAACGGGAGACAGACATACTGAACCAAAAGAAATCTAAGGCGGGGGGAAAGACTTCAAATGTACCATTCCCCTCAACTCCAGACCTCAGTAGATTATAAATTAACAGCAAGAAGGAAAGGGGAGGGAACAGTGTTTATTAAACATCTCTTGTGTACCAGATCCTGTGCTAGGGGCTTATCTCGATTTTTTATGTAATACAGAAAATCATCCAGTGAAGCAGTGAGGAAGGTATAACTATTAACCTCCATTACTTAACACACAAACAGAAATAACAAGTTGTTAGGTAAATTGCCCGAGGGTACAAATTTGGTTAGGTGGTAAAAATGGAATTTATGCCATCTCCATCAGATTCTGTCTGTACCTTAATTCTGGTTTCCAGTTCATGAACATTTCTGCTGCAACATTTCATTTTACCACCAGCTGTCCTTCCACCCAGCTGAAATCCCTGTCAGTGAACTCTTTGTCCCTGTGGGCTCCCCTCTTAGGACTAGTCTGGACTTCTCTAGTGTCATGGCCATAATAGTCCCAAGCACAAAAGGGAATATAAGAGCCCCCTACTTGGTCTTGCAATAACTATCTAAGGACATCCATATCCACTGAACACAAATTAAAAAAAAAAAAAAATCATTCTTTATATGTGAGGAAAAAAAAGGAAAACTCAAGAGCTTGATCCAAGTTGACAGCCAAAATGCTGGAGTTAGAATTATTGTCAACTTTTGGCTTAATTTTGGTAAGGGTGCAAATAGCATGATTGGGAAGTGAGAAAGACCATAAGAAGCTAAAAAGGGGACATGTGTGGTGACTCCACCTTCACTTTTTCCTCTTTCTTTTTTTTTTTAAGATTTTATTTATTTATTTGACAGAGAGAGATCACAAGCAGACAGAGGCAGGCAGAGAGAGAGGAGGAAGCAGGCTCCCTGCTGAGCAGAGAGCCCGATGCGGGATCCCAGGACCCTGAGATCATGACCTGAGCCGAAGGCAGCGGCTTAACCCACTGAGCCACCCAGGCACCCCGACTTTTTCCTCTTTCTTATCGAGATAGTGGATTTCAGTATCTGGAGACCTCTAGAATAAACTGTTCTGTGCAGTGGGGCTGTAGGACATTTTGATCCTTTCGTGTTACTCTGAATTTCCTTAAGTTTTAATAATTATTATATATTGCTTTTCTAATTGTAGATAAATGTTCAAAGAAGAAAATATGAGATTTTTACTAAAAATATGGCATGCGTATACACACACATATGAAGGTACACAGTGACATGTTCAGCAGACTAGTGAGTAGTGTCAGTTTAAATAGGTGGCAGGTTTTAATGAGTTGGTACTGAGCTCCTTATTAACATTGGCCACACTGATGTGATTTCAATGTGATTTAATTGCAGGACCTGGAGAGATGAAGGCTGACTCTGGAAGTTTGCACATTCAAAATTTCCTTTCCCTGTGGGATGCTGAATCCATCACTGAATCCATCACTTCAGAAAGACTTGTACCAGAGCAGAACAAAGCTCAGGACTAAAGGTACTTCTTGTTTTGGGGGTCATTGGGAACTTCACTTGGGAGAAGATTGGCACCATGTAGCTCTAGTAATGGGGGGAAAAAAAAACCCCACTCAACATGCATCATCTCCATATACCATGTCTGTGCTGCTCTGTGCTCTAAAATCAAAAGTCCAGATGTAAGCAGTGTCTTTCTGTCAGTATGAAACAAGGGACTATCACACCAATGATGCTTGCTGTCTATGCCCCAGTCATTCTGCTTAAGGGAATGCTACTGGACAGCAAACTGGCAAGATGAAAAAAATCCTTCGTGAGAATCAACGAGGGAATGCAGTCAACTATACTCAGTATTTGATCAGTTTTTAGTATTCTCAGTTTGGCTTAGTGTTAGTAATTGTTTCTAGCCTTGGAATTCTAAGTTTTCAGTGTTTCATCTTTCCCCCATCCATTCTGTGTATCAGCCCATGTCATTTTTATCCTACCCTTTGATATTGGGAATAACTTTATTTAAAAATTAAAGTCATAAGCATTGTTTTAAAGGTGACATGTCAAAGCCTACATTTGCCTTCATCATTTACTCAGTGGCTCTGATCATGATCTCTCTGGTTTCTGGAGCCCTAATTCCTTCCTCAAGCCAACACAGCCCCACAGCACTTTTGTTTGTTTGTTTGTTTGTTTGTTTGTTCTTTTTTAATTTCTTTTCAGTGTAACAGAATTCATTGTTTATGCACCACACCCAGTGCTCTATGCAATACACGCCCTCCGTAATACCCACCACCTGGCTCCCCCAGCCTCCCACCCCCTGCCCCTTCAAAACCCTCAGATTGTTTTTCAGAGTTATAGTCTCTCATGGTTCATCTCCTCTTCCAATTTCTCTCAACTCCCTTCTCCTCTCCATCTCCCTATGTCCTCCGTATTATTTGTTATGCTCCACAAATAAGTGAAACCATATGATAATTGACTCTCTCTGCTTGACTTATTTCACTCAGCATAATCTCTTCCAGTCATGTCCATGTTGCTACAAAAGTTGGGTATTCATCCTTTCTGATGGAGGCATAATACTCCATAGTGTATATGGACCACATCTTCCTTATCCATTCGTCTGTTGAAGGGCGTCTTGGTTCTTTCCACAGTTTTGCGATTGTGGTCATTGCTGCTATGAACATTGGGGTACAGATGGCCCTTCTTTTCACTACCATCTGTATCTTTGGGGTAAATACCCAGTAGTGCAATTGCAGGATCACAGGGAAGTTCTATTTTTAATTTCTTAAGGAATCTCCACAGTGTTTTCCAAAGTGGCTGCACCAACTTGCATTCCCACCAACAGTGTAAGAGGGTTCCCCTTTTTCCACATCCTCTCCAACACACATTGTTTACTGTCTTGCTAATTTTGGCCATTCTAACTGGTATAAGGTGGTATCTCAATGTGGTTTTAATTTGAATCTCCCTGATGGCTTGTGATGATGAACATTTTTTCATGTGTCTGAAAGCCATTTGTATGTCTTCATTGGAGAAGTGTCTGTTCATGTCTTCTGCCCATTTTTTTGACATGATTATCTGTTTTGAGAAGTTCTTTATAGATCCTGGATATCAGCCTTTTGTCTGTACTGTCACTTGCAAATATCTTCTCCCATTCCGTGGGTTGCCTCTTTGTTTTGTTGACTGTTTCCTTTGCTGTGCAGAAGCTTTTGATCTTGATGAAGTCCCAAAAGTTTGTTTTTGCTTTTGTTTCCTTTGCCTTTGGAGACACATCTCAGCACTTTTGATAGGATGTTTGCAAATAGCATTGGTCCCATAGGACTGCAGCCTCGAGATTGCAATGCCAAGCTCTCCTTTCCTAAATCATTTACTCTTCTTTCTGCCCATTATTGTCTCCTTTTGCCACCTTTCCACACTGTATGTGAAGATGAACATGGCAGCTATAACCTAAAGTAAACACTTTTTAGTGAATGTCCTTGCACTTTAGAGTTTGGAATCAAAGAATATTAAGGAAGAGTTTGGAGGGAACTATTCAGGGCTCAGAACTCCACAGGCAGAGTTTAGACCCAGTGGTAAAATAGGAACAGCAGGGAAAGATAGGTAGAGATTAGGAATCAGAGAAAAATCCAGCGGCTTGGGGAGGTCTCCCACAGTGGGGACTTTGTGGGCAGCACACAGAGAACAATTGGGATATGCATCCATGGCAGGTTCCAGCAATATTCTGCAATCCATTTAGCCTCCAGACAGAATGAAATATGAACAGCCAAGACAGGGGTGTGAGGGATACATGTGCAAATAATTAATGTATTGCCTCTCAACTTCTAATTAACCCCTTTAGCCAGCTCCGTGAAAATGGATTTGGGATCTTTGAATATTTTTGCTTTGCTAGTAAACACATGCTAAATTTTGGCAGTAGAGGGTGACGGAGAGTGATTGATGCAGAAAGAAAGAAGTTTTGCTTCCTTATTCCAGGGTGCTCCTTGGGTGGACTCCTGTGAAATGTGTGGCTTAACTCTGGCTTCTGTCTCTCACAGGACATCCCCAGCTGTGGGTGCAGTTTCTCCAGCATCTGAGCCCTGCAGTGTAGACCAGACAGCAACACTTGAGCTCCCTCTCAAATACTCTTCAAGTAGTTATGTAGAAGAGTGCCTCTAAAGAGACACCTCCCTGGAACAGTTTTCTGAAAAGTTTTGGAGGCTAGAATTCCAGAAAGTTCTTTAGATATGTCACAGCATGGGATTTTTCTGCCTTTCAGTGAGCTGCAGCTCTGCATCCCCCGTGAAAGAGAAGATACTTTTATTCTCCACCCTCTCTCCTTTAAGATAAAAATCTCAGATCCTTGAGTTCAGTCTTACTATATAATTCAAAATTTGAATGAATGGAAATATAATAAAAGTTAATTCAATTTTTCTGTATGGGATCAAGTCATGGCAATTATTTTTGAGGAAAAAAAAAACTATGGACGTATGTAAGAGAATAGAATCCTAGAACATCTGAGCGAGAAGGAAATCATTTATTCCAATGACTTCATTTTGTAATGAGGAACTAGAATGAAGTGGCTTTTACTGGGATGAAATGAGGTCAAGGCCTCCAAACTCATCATGTGCTCTTTAGGGAAGTTACTTAAATTCTCCAGGTATTTCTAAAATGCAGCCAGGAGTAAAAACCATAGATCTAGATGGAAAAGTCAGACTGTTCACTGGTGTAGAAAAGGTGTATGTACAAAGGAATTTTGTGTATCCTATTTCTTTCAGGTCCAGTCCACCTAGTTCTCATTTCTCCATATGAGCTACTCTCTCTAGGCTTCAGTGATCAGGAGCTATCCTTGAGGAAGAAGATTATAGTGATGATAACAAAGAATAATATTTGATGCCTACCTTGTCATCAAAGTCACTAGGACTGAGCCCCCAAACCCCTCCTCATAATCTGAGGCTCCACAACACCTGTGCCTCACCTTCACTATGATGAGCACCTTCTTTGCATTCATTATACTAAGGCTTACAGTAGCGCCTCTGATTATTTTGTTGATGTCATGGTTATGGCCATGGCTCAAGTGCGTTGGTATTTTCCTAGCAATTCTTGGTTCTCCTCTAGTAGTCTCCATACTGAACTAGGGAATATGTGCTTCATTGGCTGGTGTTAAGTTCTTTTACTTGGAAATCGAATCCCAAGCTTCTCAAACACAGCTTCTTCTTTGATTTCATGCCCTATGCATCAGTGGTCCAGATTTTTTAACTTTAAACTTTAGTAAAATTTAAAAGTTGCTTTTGGGGGTGCCTGGCTGGCTCAGTTGGTTAAGTAATCCAACTCCTGACTTTAGCTCAGGTCATGATCTCAGGATTGAGAGATTGAGCCCTGTGTTGGGCTCTGCATTGGATGTGGAGCCTGCTTAGGATTCTTTCACTCTCTGTCTCTCTCTGTCTCTCAAAAAAATAAAAATAAAAGATACATTTAGACATATTTTACTGGGCCAAGTCAAGATACAGAGAAAAAAACACTATTTAATATTACTATCTTTTCATAAAAGATATTTGATCTCCAGAATATAGAAAGGATGTGATATTTAAATGAAGGGCATTTCTTTAAATTTCATAAAATGTATTTTATAAAAAGTAACCACACAATACTTTTTTCTCATTTTTATACAAATCATTACAAATGGACTATGGTCCATGAGGTATGCATTTCTGGGAATGCTTAAGGCATTTGGTTGGAAGATTATTTATATAGAAATTTTATGTATACCTCTATGTGTCACTTCATAATTCATTTCCTTATGATTCCTAGCCAAAGATCCTCAGTTTAGATGGGGACCTCCCACGAGCAAGAGTATTCTGTAGGCTCCCCTAGTGTTAAAGATGATCAGACCTTCTCAATTTACTAGACATGTTTTAGTTTCATTCTTTGGTTATAAGGATCAGGTCACCTGCTTTATTTCCCAAAAGAGGATGTTGATTTTAAGTAAACAGGTATACTGAAACTGGCATTGACCTGGAAATCATAAGTTCTCTTTATTTCTTGGGACCTTACTCATGATCTTTGTACATAAAAAAGTATGAGATCAAAGAAAATATTGAGGATGAAAATGAAAAAAGAAATATGTTTACTTTAAATGTTTGCCACAGAGAAAGTCCAGTCTTCAGGAGAACTGGGTTCTCTGAATAAAAATATAGTGAGATTAAAGAGGAAAAGAAAGTTGCAAATAGTCTGATCATTGGTAGAAAAACGCAAGTTGTCTCTTATAATTAAAATCTACAATATTGTATAGTCTACAAATTGTGTAATCCAAGATTGTATAATCTACAAATTATAATCTACAACAAGGGTTGATATATGTCTGTGGATATCAGTATTGTGAAAGTCTGAGAGAAAGTTGTTTTCGTTAGGAGATCAGAAATATACAGGAAGGGCTCAAGACAGTATTTACTTTTGGGGATAGACGTAAATAGAGTGTTGGGTTTTGCAGTTTATCTCTTAGTGCCAAGTTTTCATACATATGATATAGAAGATAACAATAAATAATAAGTATACTTAGTCATATGGAAATGGGGCAAAGTGTTAGTGTTGCTTTGTCCTCTTTTGTATAGAATTCCCTCACCATGAACTCACATGTCATTACTACTTATTTCAAATTCCTGGAAGAAGACTCTAACTGACCACATTCACTTTTTCATGTCAAGTCATGGATCACTGTCCAGCCTGTTATCTTACTGCCTTCAGACAGAGTGCTCATCTTTGGTTCATATAGCTGTAAAGACTGGAGATGATGGGTCAGAAAGAGGATATATAATGGCTGAAGGCCTGGCAGATTCCTCTAGAAGGGAGTGTGGGCTGGCAAGTAGCATAAATACCAGGTTCTAGCGCAGCAGCCTTTGACCTTGGCAGCCATTAGCCTAAACTTATTCAGTCTTTAGCAGTCCACAAGACCCAGCACCCCTCAAGCAAATAGAAAATCTGTTAACCTACCCCACTAGCCTGCTCAGGCATTTCCAAAGGCCCATGGAGGGAGGGCGAAGATCGATGATTAAAATGAGGTCAGGAAAGTGTAGTTTGGATGTGCACAGGGGAAATGGATTACATTTGCTTGACCTGTTACATCAGAAGAACTTATAACTGCCGCTTTTTCCTTAAAGATATTCTGGGTAGTATAGGGTAATCAAGGTCGTCGTTGGTAATCCTTGAAGCGAAGACAAGAAGAAACTAAGTAAATGAGATTTTTGAAGTATATATAATTTGAGATGGATGTACTAATGATGTGATATCTGTTCACAAATGTGTCTATAGTTGCAAATATTTTTTATGCTTTTCTAAATAGGGTAATACTTACTTTAGAAGGCATCACAACAAAGGCTCTGCCTTAAAGACACCTTTGGTGGTTGCTAAAACTAGTTGCTGTAATGTCCCACTGATGAAATTTGTGTGAACCCTTTATTTAAAATTTTATTGAGTTCAGAGGAAAAAGAACTGAAACTTTTGTAGTTTATAGAGGTACTGAAGAAAGAAAATTGTGGTAATGTTACTAATAGTGTAATGAAAGTCATAGGTCACAAGTGCTCACTATGACGGGGTAAAATGTGGTGTGGTTACAAGAAAGAAAACAAATCATGATACTGATGGTGAAGGAAGCTGAGTTTCAGACCTACTGTGTAACTAGGTAGCTGTATGAACTTGCACAAGACAGTTATCCTCTCTGAGTTTCCATTTCACAAGCATTGAAAACAGAAACAAAATTCCATTCATGTTGAACACACTATGTGAAAAATATTGCCCTTCTTTCTGAAAGGAGTGTAAAGGAAAAAGCATAGGAAATAGACAACAAATGGGAAAATCACTGAAGAGTGTATAGGAAAATAAAAGAATGAGAGAGAGACAGAAGCAAAAGGGAAAGAGAAAAATAAGGAGAGCAAGACCTCAGACCTTATATGTGTGTGACTTTCCCCCAAAACAAGAATGTCAAAGCCAAGGCCACCAATCATGGTAGAGATGAGGCTCCTTCATGCATTAGCTTTGTGACCACAACCCAAAGCCATCAGTGCCCCAGAGGGCTCAGTCCTCTCATGTATCAAATAAAAGATGAGATGATTGAAAGCTACCCTCCTGATTCATGACTTAGCTTTATATAATTGTAAAAGGGAAAGATTTCATTTTATTTGTTTGAAGCTGCCAGATACCAACTGTCCCCCTGCCTTCCTGAGAGCCCAGGAAACCCAAAATGCTTTCATGACATGAATATGTATATGCCCATGGATATCCCTCAGTACCTTGGGCGAGCTCATTCAGTAATAAAAGATCAAAACTGTGATTTCTGTGATTACTCTGTTTGCTTAACAGAGGAATGCATCTGCCAGGAAGGCACGGACTAGACCTGGACATTTGGTAAACTCTGCAGGCCGCATCCCAGCTCACCATGACCAATGCTAGACCCTTGCCTTAGCTGTATCTGGCTTAGATATTCAAGGTTAGCAGAATCACATGGCTGTGCCTCTAGAGCTTCCGGGACTTTTGTGCCATATGGAAGGTCTTCCTCATTGTTTCTCAGGCCTGGGGCCAGCAAGCAGTCTGTGCATCAGCCTCGGTGCTGAGACAGCAACTTGGCACTCACAGTCAGATCTGGCTTAGCCTCCAGCAAATATCATCTACCCGGCTGTTTAGTTTTATGGGGTTACCGCCTCCCTGCAGCAATGCTGTTTAGGTATCTAATACACTCCTTTTATAGCAACCTGGTAGAATGGAATGGGAGCACACATGAGGGAAACTGACTGGGTTCGAATCAGTCACTCTCTCATGAGCTGAGGGGTCATGAATTAATCTCTAGATTTCTCTGAACCTCTCCCTTCATCTATAGCATGGGAATAATAATGATAAATGCTCCATTTGCCTCCTTCTGAATTCTCCCTCATCATGTAATAATGCATTCACAGGTTGCAGGGAATGGGATGTGGCCGTCTCTGGGGAGTCATTCTTCTGCCTGCCAGAAGAAGTAATTACTTTCTGATGATGTACAGTGGGCTAAGGGCACTGGGGACGGGGGAAAGTTTAAGAAGGCCATTCCTGCAGGTGAGACTGTCATAAGACTTATTTAGGGAAATGCAGGCAGTATAATGAGGGAGCTTGCCCAGGGGTTAGAAAGGGAAGTGGCTAGAGATGAAGCTGGAGCAACAAAATGAGGGCCAGAGCATTTTCGGGTGGTAGGAAGAAGCTATCAGCTGTTCATGGAAGGATCTATGAAACAAGCATGTTATCGGTGTTGGAGGAAAACCATAAGAGGGTGGTTTTGAGGAAGACCAAGAGGCGTGGATATGCAGGCAGGAAGTATTGAGAGAATTTTGCATTAAAGACAATAAGACACTGTCATGGAAAGGGAGACAAGATAAAGAATTTAAGAGCTTCTTGAAGAAACAGCTGACGCTAGTGGCTAGATGTATGTCTGGATGAAAATAACTGTAATTTCCAGTTTAGGTGCCTGAGCAAATTCTGATCCTGTTTTCCTAGTCTTCTCTCCAAGAGCTCCCTCCACACTCGCTCAGGAAACTAGCTACCAAGCAGCATGACTGAGATTTCCAGGCCAAGCCATTGAAGCCAGGAATGAGGGACTGGTGAGCTGGGAGGCTGTGTGGGCAGGACCACACTGGCGGCAGCAGCACGCAGAGCTGTCCTTCACTCCCACCACATCTCCTCTGTCAGACCTCCTGCCAAGACTACCTATTTCTTGGGTTAAAGCTTTAAAGTAACACACTATCTTTTGACATGGCAGCCTATGTGGCTAAATGCTCACTGCATTCTCCATTAGCTCTATGCCCCTGTCAAATAAACGCTAACATTAATTTTTCGAGGGCAGTAACTTAGAATGGAGTTTGCAGATGTAGCGCTGGCAATCCCTGTCTTAGCTTGGGCTGCCATCACAGCATATTGCGGACCAAGTGCTGAAGCAACAGAAATTTATTTCTTGCCATTCTGGAGGCTAGAAAGGTCAAGATCAAGGTACCAGCGAGGTAGGTTTCATTCTAAGGACACTTCTCTTGCGTTGGTGGTAGCTTCCATTTTGTTGGGTGCTCCCATGACCTCCTCTTGTGAATGCCTGAGGGGAAAGGAAGTAAGCTGTCAGGTGTCTCTTCTCATAAGGGCACTAATCCCATCATGAGGACCCCACCTTTATGATCTCACCCAACCATGATGACCTCCTAAAGTCCCCATTTTCAAATACCATCCCACTGGGGGCTAGGGCTTCAACATAGGACTTTATTGTGGGAAGAGGTTGAGACACAAACATACTGGCCATGACAGTTACATTACTTTTTTCTTTAGCTCAGAGATTCAAGGAAGGGCCCTTCTTCTTACTCCTACTCCCTTCTCAGGTACACTCCCACAACTCATTGCTCTGTCATGGCCAGCCACTTGCCTGTGGAGGAAGTATTCATAGACGACCTTTCTGTTTACAAGGTTCTTTCATAGGACTCCAAAGCTTTGATCAGAACTCTCTGCCTACTCAGTTATCTTTGTGATGCACTGGTCCATCAGTCCTCTGGTAGAGCGAGAACATTTCTGGTCTTAACAGCTTGTCTTAACAACCTCAGCCTCACATACCCCTGAGCTTCCTTGCAATAAGTTGCAGCTGAAATTTAGGTCCTGCAAGGATTTTCTTGTTGCAATACTTGCTTGGTCTCTGGGCTAATGTCAAAAGGATAAATCATTCTGGTTTTCAGAAATTACATTGATGTCGTGATGTCCATGGATAGAGAAGGGAAGGTTCAAGGAAAGGTACAGTTGAGGGGGTTTCTGTCATCATCATAACCCACATTCCTTCGTAAGTGACTGTGGAGTTATCAGGGAAGATGAAGCAGTTGTAAATTTGCTTCCCTTCAGAGAGATTGATTTAAGACCTGTCCTCCCGACATATTTGGGCATTTTATGGTCTCTCGCCCTCTGATGACTCTTAAGTGTCAGACACACCTGGATTTGAGAAATCCTCGAGTACCCAGAATTCCTGCATCCAAATCATAGTCTTTTGTAAATCCCACATAATTTACAGATTAGAATACATCTTTTTTTACCCTAACTACCAACGATGCTATTAAAACAACCCTTCCACGGGTAAGCTACCAGGAACTATTTTAGGATTGAAGAAGAATGCAGGATAATAGATGTAATTTACATGTGGTGAGGGTCCTGTGCAGTGACTGACACAGCAGTCAGCCAGTCCACGCTGGTCTTCTTTTCCTCTAGTGATGAGAACCCATTTTTTTATTCAGCCAGATCTTCTGTCAATTGTCATGTGAAAAATAAAGTTGAACAATTTCTTAGTAAAGCAGCCATTCCTTATTATTTTGTTTTCCTGACCTTGACTGATCCATTAGTATGGATTCCCTTGATCTCTTTTTACTATGGGCTCTCTGGCCCAGTAAGGCTAAATGCAATCTAGTAAGTACAAGGTAAGACATTCTCCCACTTTACCCTCAAAGCCAGCCTCCACTGTAGGTATTTTTGTCTATATCTGTCAATTGTGAAATTGGTTCAGAGAGGTCAGCTAAGTTGTCAAGTTCACACAGCTCCTTCCATGTTGAAGCTTCCTGGGTTCATTTTATAAGTAAACTAGCTACCACTAAAAATTGCTCTCTAATCCTTACTATTTTAATAGCCACCTTTTCAAGGTAGCCCAAATGACTCACATGACACCCAGGGAAATCAAATACTGCCTCAGTCGAGCCAACAGGAAGAAAGGTGACAAGTGGTACATGGATTTTATAAACTGTGGGCGGGCATAGATTAAAGTCATTGATCAACATCATAGAGTAAGTCTGCTGGTTGCCTTTGCAATGAGGGAAGATAAATTTGCATTTCTTATTTTCAGGACAATAATTGTCCTGCCGTCAGGATGTTGTCGTGTGCCTGGTGCTGATTTATATGCTAAAGCAATAGGACTCTCCTGCAGGCTCTCTGAAAAAGCAGAGGAGTGCCCTGCCATGTATCCACCTTTGGAGGGGAGCTAATTCTACCAAGTTAGCTGTGATTTATGGCCCTGAGTCTGTGCTGTGTTTCTGACAAACCACGTCCTGAGAGCAACAAGGAGGGAGGAGCTGAAGAAGCGAGTGTGGAGGAAGGGTACATAGACACTGTTGCACTTGGAATACATGATCTATATCCCTAATAAGGCTGCCTGGAACAGAGCAATAGGGAAAAGGCCCAGGCCATACCTGGCTACCCAGTTGCGATACCAAGTAAAAAGACCCAAGTTCGAGCTCACTGAGAAGACAAGGCATTAACTGATCCCATAGTTGCTGTAGGTGTGCTCTGTGCAGTGATCTGTACCTCCAGGGGAAAGTGGTCTGTTCTAGGTGTATTTGTCATATGCTACATACCATGTATATCCTTGACCAGCTTTGCCTTCAGCTTTGACTTCACCGATTAATACAAAAACAGACAAAGAGGTTGTTCATCACACGCTGCAGCACGGAGACTGTCAGTATTTGAATACTTTGAATCTATTATTTGAATCCTGGCCCCTTGGCTTCCTTAGCAATATGACTCTGGGCGAACGCCTGCCATCTCCGTGCCTCCTTTTATCTGTAAAGCACAGATGGTTGTAATGATTAGGAGAAAAGTAATAGAAAGAGCACATGCCACCTGCTTTCCTTTTAGGACTCAACAGTTACATGTATTATTCTACTCCTTAAGTGCCAGGTACATATCTAATTTCTCTGTTGTTTCTCCCCAGACCCTCAGCCCAGCATAGGGATTGCCACTGAATTGAAACTCAATGTATATATATATATATTTTTTAAAGATTTTATTTATTTGACAGAGATCACAAGTAGGCAGAGAGGCAAGCAGAGAGAGAGAGAGGAGGAAGCAGGCTCCCTGCCGAGCAGAGAGCCCGATGTGGGGCTCGATCCCAGAACCCTGAGATCATGACCTGAGTGGAAGGCAGAGGCTTAACCCACTGAGCCACCCAGGTGCCCCGAAACTCAATGTATATTACATCTGACGCTGACAGCAGAAGGAACACTTGGCTACTCCCCTATTCAAGGGGAGAGCAGAACACCAACTTCCGTCATAGGAATTAGGAATAGTAGAAGACAAGAAAGATGTGATTATTTTATAAATGTTCTGTAGCATAATGTAGTCAAAGAAACATCACTCAAAACCCAGCTCCAGTAAACCATGAAATTTGGGATAAACCCACATTACTTCTAAGTCTATGCTCTCACCTAAAATAATGATCCTTGTCTTATAGCTGTGTAGTAATGTAGAAGGCAAATAATTATTAACTGTTAAAGGGTAGTAGTGATATCTTTTCTTCTTGTTAATGTCATTATTGGGACTATTACTACTAGATACCAGGAAAGAAGCTAAGCTTTTTTTTTTTTTTTTTTTTTTTTGTTGTTCCTTGACTTCCACTGAGAGCCATCAGCTCTCAACTATGAAGTAGGTTAGTTTTTATTGGAAGGATTTCCTAAATCTTCATGGCAGTCATTCATCTAACCATTTATATGATCAAGCCTCTACCTTATCCCAGGCAGTGTTCTCAGATCTGGAATGCAATGGTGTATAATACTAATGATAATACCAAACTTCACTGAGTGCTTAGTGTGTGCTAGGCATCATGCTAAGTGCTTTACATGTTTTCACTCATTTAATCTTAACAACAGCCCTATGAGTTAAATGTTATATTCTTATTCCAACTTTACAAAAAAGGGTGAAAAATTCCAGTAAATTGAGTAACTTACCCAGGGTCAGGCAGCTAACCGGTGTTAGTGCTGGAATTATCACACAAGCAGTTGGGCTAATGGGTCTGTGCTCTTAACCACTACTCTTGTCTTCATGGAGCTACAGTTGGGAGCAGAAGATAGACAATAAGTAAATTAAGAAATGCATACATCATAAAATTTCAGGGGCATCAAATATCACTAGAAAATTACATAAGAGTCTAGAGAGGGGCAGATGAATCTTGTGATCTTGATAATCAGTGAATTTACCTACAAGGAAGGGCTAGTTGCCAAAAAATTTGAATAATGAAAATAAAAACTATGTGTAGGTCCAGGGCACAGTTTCTCAGGCAGCATGAACAGGAAGTGGATCAGTATGTTTGAAGGGTAGAAAGAAGGTCGCCATGCCAAGCATGGCGCAAACACAGTATTGAGATTTGCTCTTATGACAAAAACCCAAATGAATCTCAGTGGCTTACAGAACTGCACATGAATTCCTTGCTCATATTTCATATTGGTGGCTGCCCCTGTTTGAACGCTGCCCTTATGGGAGAGTCAGAAAAGCAAGCCCTACCAGACGCATTACATAACATCATGCTGCAAAGTACTATCACTTCTGCTCAGTGCCTCCTGGTCTAAGAATGCCCTGTGGCCAAGCTTAGCAGTGGTGGGGGCAGTGATGCTTCTTGGCAAGCCCCCTGGCACAGGCAGAGGTGAGGTCCGAGGGGGGTAGTTGCTGTCCTGAGACTCGGCAGAGAGAGTCCCTCTAAGGTTCAGGAAATCTGATCCAGAGTAAAGCAAGTCTTCCTCAGCATTGGAGAAGCGGGTTGCTTGACCCTAATCTGTGTTGATGCCTGTTTTGGGGAGCTCTCAAGCCGGGACCCCAAACCAAAGGAGCTCCTCAGATAAAGGGTTTCAAGTGTGGTCACACCCCTGGTTTTCTGTTCCAGGAAGAGGTGGTCCACGGATGGACAGGTTCTACTTCCCTGTGAATGTTGGAAGAAGTGCGGTGTGAATGGAAGAGAATATGCTTCGAATCCATTACAAACTTGGGCATTTTCATTCTAGCCAAGGTGTTAAAGGCAAATGACTTAACGTTGTGGAGTCTCATGCTTCTTATGCATAAAATGGAGACCTCATACCAACCTCCTAGATGATTATAGAGAGACAAACCAGGGCTCACAATACTCGGCACACAATGCATGACTGCTAGGTTTTCCTTTCTGATGACAATGTTTTCCTTTCTCTTAGGGAGGGAGATGATTTGCATCTATGATTTGATTTCACAAATGGTTAAGGAATTACAGAGACCAACAAGACAGAAGCGGTTGCGCTGTCCTCTGATATCCAGGGACAGTATATGTTATGTTAGTCTTGATCTCATGTGCCATTGGCTGTGATTCCTCCTTTTATACTACACGAAGGGAGTGGCTCTGCCATTTTTCCACCGGCAGGGCATCCTGGGATTGGCACACCTTTCCTATAAATCAAAATGACCAAAAAGAGATCCAGAGAAAGACAGAAATTTCCTTACAATAAAATGCTTTCGAGATTTTGGAATAGAAACCTCAGAGGTTACTGGCCCTGTTCATGTTAGATCCTCACCAGCCTGGCCACCTAGTATCAAATTTCAATTTTCTTAACGTCCTAGAACCTGGCCAAGGGCTGCAGTAACCTCTGCAGATGGAGAAACGTTGGCAGAAAGGGTACAAGAAAGGACAAGATTGCCACCACAGTAAAGGAAACTGCTCTGCTGTGGAGGAAAACAAAACATAAGAGGAAGAGGTTCAGATGGCTTCTCCACCCCCACTCTGCCCGCCCAGGGCTTAAGAGACGTGAAAATGAAAGCTGTTGAAATTATCAAGTGGGGGGGACAGAGACTATTGATCTAGAAAAGAGAGAAGAAAAACGTCAGCAATGAAGTCACATTAGCAAAAGCACTGGTACAAAACAAGAGAGCAGGGCAATTTTAGAAGTCCAGAGAAAGAAGGAAGATAATGAAAGATAATGAATGTCTTTTACTTCACAGGGAAGAGGAAAGAAAAAAAGAGAGTAGGTAGAAAAGGATGGGGAAGGGCTGGGGGGATGTGGATGCTGATAGCGGAAAAACCTCCCTTTTCCGTGGTACCCTGGCTGGTTGGGGTGAGGGTTCCGGGTGCTGAGGAAATGTTCATGTTTAACGGTAAAACCAACACTGATCAAACTCTGCTCTACCCCTAATTACCTATGTGACACAGGCTCAATTATGTTTCCACGTTACATTTTTTGTTTCCATATTTAAATACTAAGTATTCTCTTATCTGTTTAACACATTTATTGGGAGCTCACTTTGTGCCAGAAAATGTGTTAAGGGACCATAATAGTACCTAACTCATAAGAGCAGCAAGGATTAAAAGACATAGCATTCCTCTGCGTGGACACAAAATAACAGCTGAGTCATCAGTGTTTCCTGTGTGCTGAGCAGTGTTGTGATTACTTATATGTATAAACTGCTTTTGTGGAAGGAAGAGGCTAAGTAATCAGCCCAAGATCATGTGGTTAATCAACCAAGGAACTAGGAATTGTAAGAAGGCAATCTGGAGGGGTGTCTGGGTGGCTCGGTTCGGTTAAGCACCCCACTCTGTTTTGACGCAGCTGATGATCTTGGGGTCTTGAGATCAAACCCCATGTCAGGCTCCATGGTCTGTGTGGAGTCTGCTTGGGATTCTCCATCTTCCTCTCCTCTGTCCCTCCCCCTGTTTCACACACATTCTCACTTGCTCTCTTAAATAAATAAATGAATGAATGAATGAATGGATGAATAAATGTGTGTGTATGTGGCACGTTGTGCGTGTGTGTGTGTGTGTGTGTGTGTGTGTATATATATATATATATATATATATATATATATATATATATACACATTTTTTTTTTTTTTAAGGGCAATCTGGCTCCCGATTCTGCACTCCTAACCACTATGTCATACTACGTATGATTCAACACAGAAGCAGGACTTTAGGCTCAGAATCATCAACAATATCTTAGCAAATCTTAGCTTTTGTATTTTTTTATTACATATGACTCTGCGGTGTATAGTCAATATGTACTAGATCTTAGTATCAGCCTATCCCAGAATTCAAAGTCAGACCACTGTTTCTCAGTGGGGAGACAGAGAAGATGTATAACATCCGGCTTCCTTCTAAATATATAAAAATAATTGGGGGGGGCATGTATCTGAGCTTGAAAGCAAGAAAAGCAAATACTCAGTGCCACATGCAAAGGGAACTCAATCCATAACAATAATCACAAAATGAAGTTTTTGCTGGGCACAGAAGTTTTTTTGTTTTGTTTTTTAAGACTTTATTTATTTATTTGAGAGAGAGATGGAGCGAGGAGAGAATGTAAGAGGGGAGAAGATCAGAGAGAGAATAAGACTCTCCGCAGGGGCTGGGAGCCCAAGGCAGGACTCCATCCCGGGACCCTGGGATCATGACCTGAGCCAAAGGCAGCCGCTTAACCAACTGAGTCACGCAGATGCCCTGCCATCTTAACCATTTTTAAGCATGCAGATCAGTGGAACAGAGTTTCACTTCCACGATTTTTTAATATCTGTTCCTACCTGACAGTGCTACCTCCCTCCTTCCACGAGGCTGAACAAAATCACGTTCGCATTCAGTGCCTAATCACATTCGGTGCCTAATGAAGACTGCTCTGTGTACAGGTAGGAGCTGGACACAAGTTTCCTTCTTAAAGGCGGAAACCTGCATGTGACTACTGATGAGTGCAGGAGTACACAAAAATCTCACCCCAGGGAACTCAGCCGGGAAATAAGCAATCTACCCCGGGGCCATGGCTAGAGAAGGCCCTACAGATATGGGAACTTGAACATTGTGCTATATGTACCAAGAGGGGATGGGTCAGATTTCTGTGTTACTAGGAGGAGGAATGGACGTAAAAATTATCCCTGAGTTTGCTAAACCTGTAGGGTCCCGACAGAGGTGGAATTTCTCCAAACTTGGTACTCAAAAAACAGTGAGTAGCCCTCCTCCCCTTTTTATGAGTACAAATGAAGCATTCTCAAAATTGATTACACAAAAGCAATAAAAATAAAAATCAATAGCAAAAATCACCAAACATTTAGAAACTACAGAACGTACTTCCAGAGTATCAACAGGTGAAATAAAGATAGAAATTATGGAGTATTTAAAATTGATTAACATCGAAAGCACAATGTATCAGAACATAAGGAATTTCCAGATCTGAAATTTTGAATATTCTGAGTATTTTCCAGATCTAAGATTATTCTTAGAGGAAAACTGGTATCTTAAAGTGCATGAATTAGAAAGGTTTAGGCGCCTAGAGTTCATGGCTCTGTCAGGCAACCCCATCTTTTGAAATCTCTCTGGGTGTGGGCAGCAATCCCCCCACCCCCGCCGCATGCCCTCTGTGTGCTGGTGGAGATAGCGCTGGGCCTTTACAAGCAAAGCGTGCTGCCTCTGGAGTGTGGCCACCATGGCCCGCAGGGCACTGGACCGGAGGAGCCACACCTGAGGGGCGTGAGGGGCGTGGATCCCTCAAGGTCAGGCAGTGGTGGTCTGACAGCTGTCATCCTGCAGGTGTCTGTTCTTGAATCCATTGTCAAACTGACCCTTGAACTTTGGCCCATGAGGGCTTGGCAACCCTAATTTAGATCTCTCACTTGCCTTTAGGGCCATTCTTCCATTGTTCCTGGCTTCTATTGAGATGGCTGACTATTCTCCAAATCATGTAGTCCTTGGGCAGCTATACCCTTAGCAATCTCTCCAGATTGGCTTTTCATTCTTTGCAGTACAGGCTGAGTATTTTCCAGATCTTACATTCTGGCTCCTTTTCTCCTGACAGTTCCATCTTTAAGTGATTTTTTTTTCTCCTCAAATTTTACAATAAGCAGTTAGAAGTAGCCAGACCACTGCCTCAATATTTTGTTTAAGATTTCCTCAGCCAAATATCCAATTTCATCAGTCACGAGTTCTAGCTTGCACAAAACATTACTACATGAACACAATTTATTCGTGTTCTTTGCCACTTTATGACAAGGATTGTCTTTCTGCCAATGTTCCATAGCACACCTCTCTATTTCCATCTGTGGTCTCATCAGAATGGCTTTTATCTTCTGTAGACATTTTATTCAGGATTACTTAGGTATTCTCTAAGAAGCCTGAGGCTTTCTCTAAAGCTTGCCTCTTTTCTTTCTGAGCTTTTACCAGATGGTACCTTAAGGGGGTCCATTCATAGCAATGCAAGCTTTTTCTGGCACGTGCTTTAAAGTTCCACCGGCCTCTACCCATCACCAGTGTGTGAAACACTGACGTGGCTGGAGACATTTTAAACAGAGTTAGTCCACTGTAGATAAATAGTCTTGGCTGGACTTATTTGAACTGGGCCAAAACCTTTGGAAGGGGCAAAACAGCAATTGTTTTGCAAGCAACTGCTCCTAAAAGTTTAACGGGCTAATGGGCATCTTGATCATAAGACTGTGGCTTGTGGGGGCGCCTGGGTGGCTCAGTGGGTTAAGCCACTGCCTTCGGCTCGGGTCATGATCTCAGGGTCCTGGGATCGAGCCCCGCATCGGGCTCTCTGCTCGGCGGAGAGCCTGCTTCCTCCTCTCTCTCTGCCTGCCTCTCTGCCTGCTTGTGATCTCTCTCTGTCAAATAAAAAAAAAAAAAAAAAACAACTTTAAAAAAAAAAGACTGTGGCTTGTGGACTTTCTGCAAACAGGAGAGTTAAATAATGCACACCAGAAATATTTCTTTGGTTAACACCAACATGATCGTACATCAGTGTGTAACAAAAAGTGTCACGGCCTGTTAGTACCAATTGACAATATTTGTCGTCCTTTTATCTGAGTCGTGCAATTGCCTCCATCCTTTTGCTCATAAAACCCCTTTGCTTTCAGCATATAAGTGGGAACACTATTTGGGTATTTACCTGAATCTGTCCTCCCCAAATTGCAATTCTTTGCTTCCAAATAGCACCCCAGTCTTGGTACCAATTTCCGTCTGAGTCTGTTCCAGCTACTATAACAAAGATACCATATACTGGGTGGGTTATAAACAGAAATTTGTTTGTCACGGTTTTGGAGGCTGGGAAGTCCAAAATCAAGGTGCAAGGAGATTTTCTGTTTGATGAGAGCCTGCTTCCTGGTTCACAGATGGCTCTTTTCTTTCTGAGTCCTTACATGGTAAGAGGAGGCTGGGGAATTCTCTGGGATCTTTTTTATAAGGATGCTAATCCTATTCAGGAGGACTCCATCTTCATGACCTAATCAACTCCCAAGGGCCCAACCTCCTAATACCATCACATTGGAGGATAGGATTTTAATAGTGAATGCAGGGTGGGGGGTGGGAGGCCTTGAGTCTGCGGCACTATGATGTAGGAAGTATTCTCTATTATGTTAACACCCTGAGATTTTGAAGTTTACCTCTTATGGCTCTCAGTACTTGAGAGCAACCGTCATTAGTTTAGTATGAGTAGGAAGTATTGGGGAAGCTGGTGGGGAAGGAGGATGACTGTAAATTCATAGAATAATCAGAGATGACCTTAAAGATAGAACAGAGGCCTTCAACCGGTAACATAGTTGGTATATTCAATAATCATTGAAGGATCTATCGAATGCCTTTATGTTTCTGATTTTCTTTTTGATCCTTTGAAAATAAAAATACTGCAATGGATATATTGTCTACATTTTTTACATAGTTTTTTTTTTTTTAAGGAAAAGATAAATCTGTAGTTGTGAAATTCCAGAGTTTAAGTATACACATTTAAAATTTTGATACATATTGACAAATGGGGCTATCCAGGAAGATGTAAAAATTTTACACGCTCACCATTGCTGTTTTCCTATCTTATCATCACAGAGCAGTATCAGCCTTTTCATCTTTGCCCAAAATAATAAGCCATGATGATAAAAATAGTTGATGTTTATTGGGTACTGCTTTTATACGAGACACATCACTAAGTACTTTATAAATATTAACAAAGACGATCCTTCTACAAGCACTACATGTTATCAGTGCTCGTTCTCCAGTATAGGTAAGAAAATTGAATTACAGAGAGGAGTGAATCAGTATGAATCCAGAGCTGGACCATTAACTACTTAGCTGTAATCAATTTAATAATTAAAATGATGTCTCATTTAAATTTGTTTCTTTGCTTATCAATGAGATTAAACTTTTCAAATATTTTAATTGGATATTTGCACTTCCATAAATTATACTTTCAACACTTTTCCAAGTATTATGTTGGGGAGATTGTGCATTTCATGTTATTTATTTTTTTTTGGTCTCTTTGACAGAGCGTGAGAGAGCACAGGCAGGGGGAAAGGCAGAGGGAGAGGGAGAAACACACACCCCACTGAGCAGGGAGCCTAACCTCGGGCTCCATCCCAGGACACTGGGATCACAACCTGAGCCAAAGGCAAACAGTTAACTGACTGAGCCACCTGGGTGCCCCCATTTCATACTATTTCTAAGCTCTGTGCTATTTATCCCAGTTGTCCATTTGCCTTTTAAGTTGGTTACAATATGCATTGTTGGAGATATTGTTTGATGTCATAAATTATCATCTTTAATCAGAAGTCGTTTAATATTATTGACTAGATACATACCTTTCCAAACAGAAACCAAAGATAGTATTTTTAAAGTTCTGATAATTTGAACCAAAGATATAAATAAAATGAGAGAAAATAAAACAGAATATTATTTCATACTAAGACAATTCAATAATCAGGTGAAAAAATAAGTTGTTTGTTTTAAGTTTTTTTTTCATTGAAATATGATATACACAAAGTACACAAAACTCATGTGCCCAGTTTGATGAATTTTAACCTTATTAATACATATTAACCACCCAGATCAAAATGTGCATTCTTTGTATATAGCAAAATAGACAAAATAATGTATAGCTCGTATGTATACATCCATGTAACAACTATCCAAATCAAAACAAAGTATTTCCATCAGCCCAGAAGTTGCTTCTTGTCCCTTCTCTGTCCATATCATTTTACACGTAGCCAACAATTAACTAACAGTTTTACTTGTTTTTGAACCTCATGTGAATAGAATCATACAGGTTTTTCTCTTTTGGTCTGGCATCTTCACTCAGTATGAGGTTGAGTGGATCACTAGTTAATTCTGTTTTTTTTTAAATTGTAATATCCCATTATATAAATGTACTATAATTAGTTATCCATTTCTCTGTGCTGTACATTTATTTACAGTTTTGCATTTTTATGATGCAGATGCTGTGAACATTCTTGTAAGTATTAAGAGTTTAATGAAGAAGCCAAAACAAAATAAAAAGATCAAAGATAAAATCATCCCATTAAACCAACAACAAGGGGCGCCTGGGTGGCTCAGTGGGTTAAGCCGCTGCCTTCGGCTCAGGTCATGATCTCGGGGTCCTGGGATCGAGCCCCGCATCGGGCTCTCTGCTCAGCAGGGAGCCTGCTTCCTCCTCTCTCTCTGCCTGCCTCTGCCTGCTTGTGATCTCTCTGTCAAATAAATAAATAAAATCTTTAAAAAAAAAAAAAACCAACAACAATTAGCTATAAAGTTATAAAAGAGGTTCTAATCGTAATAGAACTAAATTACCTAAAAGAACAAGGGCTGAACTTAGTAGGAATTGTATTATATCTTTGTAAAGGGAGCTATAATATTTTATTGGGATAAATAAGGAAACTGAATTGATGCAGACAAATCATTTACCTGGATACTGTGGCTAAATATCATAAAAATGTTTCATATTCCCAATTTACCTTATAAAACTAGCACATTTGCAACTCTAATCCAAATATAGTTTTGGATTAAATAATGCCATAATTCATCTGGAAAAATAGCAATGGGATATACTGAAGGATATTTCATCAACAATAATGACCCTGATGCCAATGTTACTGAATTTTAGATACATAATGCAATGGGAGAGAATTGAGAATTTAAAAAGAAACAAAAGCCAAAATACTTGATGTATATCTGATAAGGCAACCCTTTCTAAAATTAAGAAAGGACTAATTAAAAATGTTGCCTATACTTTCAGAAGTGAACAAAGTGGGGCCTTAGTTTTAGGGAAGACCTTAGGTCTCCTCCTGGTAACCAAATGACATTGAGGAAGAACCCCTGGGGGAAGGAGATGGTCAGAGAGGTTCTATAGCAAATTTGTATATTTTGACACCACTGTTCTGAAGTGCTAAGCCTAGAAAGCAAGTCTAATAGATCCATCAGCATCAGCAGAATCTTGCATCTGCTGGATGTTTAATCAGGATAGATTAGGCTATCTACAGAAACAAAAACATCAACATCTCAGTGACTTGATGATGGAACAGTTTATTTCTCATTCACTCAGAGTGAGCTGCATGTCTGGGCAGCATTGTAGAGTTCATGTGCTCTAGTAGGGCTCACATTCCAGCATGCTTTGATCTTCGGGTGTCTCTGTCTGACCACAGGTTTCCACACCCACTGAAACAGAGAAAGGAAACATGGTTAACAGTGCTTGAGCTAATACATGCTTTTGCTCAGAGTTGCTGGCAAGAGGTAGTCATGTGACCACTTAACATTTTGAGTATGTAGCTAGAAGAAGATAATTACATACCAATGCAAATTCCACTGCACTGGTCCACCTATGTAAGAGGGGGATGGACTAAATATAAACTTCCATGTCTCTGTGACTTTGCTCCCTCATGATTTTTTCCCACAATGCCAGGGCTAAGGTGGAGTTCAGCATCTCAAATGGATGGGGTTTTGGTCCCTGTCTACTGTTTTACAAATAATCTTTCTAGGGATTTATAGAGCTCCACATGCATGCTCTGCTGGGGGAGAGAGAACAGGTTTTCAAGGCCACTGAGAACCTTCTGATGGGCAGATTTTGGTGCTCCTGCATCAGGGGCATAAGCTCAGGTCCTACAAGCCCTGGATAAAGAGTTTCCATGTGAACCCCTCAGAGCAGGCTCAGAAGAGATAAAAAAGGATCAGGTGCAGAAAGGGATGGGCACATGGTCCCAAGAGGACATGCCTGGAGATCCCAATGTCATGAACTCATATAATGCTCGACATGAATTAAATGTATCACAAAAATATAGTCCAAAAGCAACAGTGATTTCCAGGGGATTCTCTCCAACTCAAACATAGGGTGTCTGTTCTGCTTTTAGGGTATCTGCTATGCTTCCAACTGTTGCATAAGAAGCACCTCCCCTTTTCTGTCGCCTAACAGGATACAGACACCTACATCTTTATTTACTGGAATTTTTAGATGTTTTCATTATTTCAAAGAAAATTGTCTTATAAATAAGAGAATATTGAAAATTTTAGATGCCAATTAGATTAAAAACGGCATCACTAATTTAAATGTGCGAATTAAATACACTTCAGCTGAAAGTCAGCCTAACATAGAGGTGAAGGTGTTCTGTGCAGAGGAGGAGCTAAGCTTTAATGCCTGCTGTGTGGTGCAATGATTCCAACGAACTGTCAACCTCTGTTTTTTCACCTGTAAAACAGGCTGGTGAAGTCTGGAGATAGGGACTTGAGGTGAAATGATTTTATTTAAGATCCACTCCAGCTAATCCTTAAAAGTATAAGCTTTGGACGTTGGTAGCTAGGAGTGGATTTGGATTCAAGCTCACCTGTTACTCATCAGGAGGCTTTGAGAAAATCATTTGCTGTCTTTAAACCTCAGTTTCATTATCAGTGAAATAGTGATAATACTTCCTTCATAAGATTCTTATGAAGATAGATAAAATTATGCATGTCATTGTATCCCAGAGATTCTGGAATGCAGCAAGTTTTCAATAGATACTCTCTTCTCTTTAATAATGTTTGTTTTTTTCTGATGGGGGCTTATTTATGTTGCTGTTATTGTATTTATGTTGACATTTAATATTTCATGCCTACCCAATAAAGTTACTAAAATTCTTATGAAGTGCACTTTGGGTGTAAGTGTAGAAACACATACACACACATGTGATTCTTTATTTCCTCTTTATCCCCTAGGTTTGCCAATTCATCCTTGTGCAATTTATTTAACTGATTGTTCTGATAATTGCTATGTAACAAATTACTATAAAATGTAGTGGCTTAAAAGGGAGTCAGCAAACTGTCACCCATGGACCAAATCCAGCCCACAACCTATGGCCCGTGAGCTAGGAATATTTTTTGCCATTCTTAAAATATTACAAAAAAAAAAAGAGAGAGAAAGAGAGAAAGGAGGAAAGAAAATAAAAAGAGGTGGGGGGAAAGGGGAAAATAAAAGGCAACAAGGTTGAACCTAAAATAGCTGCTATTTGGCCCTTTATAGGAAAAGTTTGTTGACCTTTGGCTTAAAGCAATCCAAATTTATGTTGCTTGTGATTTTGCTGTTTGGACTTTGTTTGGTGATGAAAGCGTATCTCTTCTTCACTGAATGTCATTGAATGTCAGCTGGGAAGTCTTGACTGAGGCTAGAGGATTTGGTTCACTCACCTGACATGCTGACTTGCTCCTGATTGGGATCTCATTTGGGTCAGAGGGCCAAGGATTTGAGTTTGTCTCCATATGGTCTGGGCTTCCTCACAGCATGGTGTCTGGGTTCTAAGGGTAAGTGCATGAAGCCAAAGCCAGGCAGGAGCTGCACGAGCTTCAGCAGTCATCTAGATTCAGTCTTCCATAAGCTATTAGGCAGGCAGTCACAAAGGCCACTAACAGATGGTCTTGGTCCACTACCACATGCTTGGTTGCAGACACACAGAGGCAGCAGTTACACAGGAACTCCCAGCTTTCCATCAACCTCCCTACAAATTACCCCCTCATGATGTCACACTGGCATTTGGTCATGGGTGATTTCTTAGGTTCTCCCAAGCTCTGACTCACCTGGTTTCATTAGTGTTCCAGGAGGACTGATTCATGTGTTCTTTCTCTGTTCTTCTGATTCTCTTTTCTAAACTTTCATTTTCCCAGCTCCATCAAAATTGAGT
Organism: Lutra lutra; assembly: GCF_902655055.1. NCBI lineage: Eukaryota > Metazoa > Chordata > Mammalia > Carnivora > Mustelidae > Lutra > Lutra lutra. The sequence continues at coordinate 43,650,416 of NC_062291.1, read as the reverse complement.
AAGGTCTAATTCTTTTAACAGTTCCCTTATTTTGTAGTATCTACAGTGGCTTTGCTTTTCCAATTGATCTCTGCTTGATCAGTTATTAGTATCAGAAGTGGCTTGAGAGAGACAGAACCTTAAAGGTTGGGATCTGAATTGGTTCTCTTCTCTAAATTTAGAGGCATTAATGACTCTGATGGCAGTAGTGTATATATTGGTACCCTAGCATATGTTGTAGCAAATAGTTACTTGTTACCTGTGGTTACCAGTAATTAAGTAACCTTGGTAACCTGTGGTTACCAAGCCAATAAGCTTTGGGTGATCAAATATTTAATGCTATAGAGCATTTCATGGAAATGGAACACTGGGACTAAAGGTTTGTTCAGATGAAAAATGTGGGGAAAGAAAATTTAGAGCTCAGGACTTTAAATTCTCACCTCAAATCCTGGGTACTAAACCAGAAAGAAGCTCTTTCTCTGTTAGCCATAATACTGATGTTTGTGAAAAATAAACCCAAAGCCTAAGCCTGTGGATGGCTAGACTACAATGCAAATGAATTCACAACCTTGGAAGCTCTCTTTTGTTAAAGTTAGGGCACTGATTGTGAAGGGGTAGGACCTTGTAGATTAGAAAGATGATATCTGATAGATTCTTATTAAGCTAAAGACCTTGATATTTTGCTGAGCTTCCTTTGCCAATAGAAACAGTCTTCCCTCCCTTGTTTGAGAAGAACCTAAATGGCCTTTTCTGGAGTTTCGTAGGAAATTTCTGATACTACCTCCATTACCAACCACCCTTAGAAATGTTGTTCTTAGACTTAAAACTGAGCTTAATCCCCAATAAGTCCTAGATATCAAGTACAAAATGTGATATTGCAAAGAGGTGAAATAAATATAATTAGGTTGGGCTGAATTTATTAATACTGGTTTCTGTAGGAGAGACTCTAAATGGATTTTATTAGTGCCGTCAGCTGGCTCTAACAGTGTGCTTACTTGGTTGGCTGAAACATGAGCCTAAATTGGCCTACAATAACTGAAGGTGAGATGCTGAAATTTCCTTGATCTTGTAGAGAAAAGTATCCAAAGGCTAAGGGAATTTTAAATGCTGGAGTGAATTTATTATGGAAGATATGCTCATCCACTCCATAACTGTGTCCCACAGAAGAATACAAAGGACATTTCATTTACCAAGCCTTCAAAAGCACATTGGTGAGGGGCAACACTGTCATTCTTGAATTGGTCTATAATGGTCATTCTTTTGGTCGGGAATGACAGTGAGAGCTGCTACTATTGAGCAGGGCTTCCTGAATTTAGTGAGAGTCATGGTAACTCAGAGTGGCAGGAACCAAATGGTTTCATTTATGCACCAGAAACTGCCTATAAAAATATTAAACCAACAAGTAGCAAAATGGTGAATGTGGAGTAACTGTGTATGTAATTACATTAAATGGAAAGAGACTAAAAAGGTAAATAAAAGAGAATTTGTTAGACTGGATGAAAACACAAGGTCTTCCAAACATGTATTTTCAACAGGATACAAAGTTTAATTATAAGGACCAGAAAAGCTGAAATGAAATGAGGGAAAATTATACACCATAAAAACTGTAAGTGTAGTAAAACTGGAGTGGGTAAATTAATGTTAGATAGACTTCAAGAAAAGTGGTACTTCGAGAGTTAAAAAAAAAAAAGACATTACATAACAATAAAACAGTCAAGTTTCAAAATGCATGAAGCAAAACTAGCGAAACAGAATAGTCAAGCTTACAATTATTGTTGGTGATATCAGTGTCCTCTTTCAATGACAAGGCAATGAACAACCTTTGAACTAATGGTCATTTTTTAAAACTATACAAAACAACTGCAGAATAGACACCCTTTTTAAGTGCAGGCAGAGATTCCACAAGGCCATATGATGACGATTGAATAGTTCTTAATTTTTGGAGTTTAAAATCTTATAGTTTCTTCTCTTATAATAGAATGAAATTAAAAATAAATATCCAAGGGGCGCCTGGGTGGCTCAGTGGGTTAAGCCACTGCCTTCGGCTCAGGTCATGATCTCAGGGTCCTGGGATCAAGCCCCGCATCGGGCTCTCTGCTCGGCAGGGAGCCTGCTTCCTCCTCTCTCTCTGCCTGCCTCTCTGCCTCCTTGTGATCTCTCTCTGTTAAATAAATAAATAAAATCTTTAAAAAAAAAATAAATATCCAATATAAAACCTAAGGCACACCATTTAATTTGTAATGTACCTTACTCTTCTAAACACATGAGTCAAACAAGAAATCACAGGAAAATTTTAAAAAGATTTGAACTAAAAATGAAACTACAACATAACAAAATTTGGGGGTGCAGCTGCAACAGCTCTAGAGGAGAATTTATAACTGAAAGTGCTTTTATTGGAAAAGAAGAAAGGTTTAAAATCACCTTTTCACTAAATCTGGAAAAAATAAATTACCATAAGTTACATAAATGTATAATAAATATGAGAGCAGAAATAATAAAATGGATAACACATAAAATAGAGACAATCAGGAAAGTCTAGGTTGGTCTTTGGAAAAATTAATACAACTGATCTATCTCAAGGAAGGCTAATCAGAGAATGCACACAGCCATATGCACACGTGCTCACACTGAGGGAGATATGCAGAGACAGAAAATTATCAGTCTGAGAAATGAAAAAGAGGTTATCATTATAAATCCTACCAATATTAAAAAGATAATGGGAGAATTTTACAAAAAATTGTGTGATATTGACAGTTTGGTTGAAATGGCCAAGTTCTGACAATAGAAACAAAAGCATAAGATTCCAAGTTAATTTTGGGATTATAGGTTTAATTTAGCAGTTGCACCTCAATCAATGTATTCCCCACTGCAAAGCTTATAGTTAATGGATAAACAAAGGACCCACAGGCTTCACAGACCACACCTGAACAAGGCAAAGGATACAGGACCACAGGAGGAGGAGAGTGCAGGCAAGCATCAGGGTCCAAGACGCTTCCAGGCCCAGTTCTCTAGGGTCTTGCTTATTGGTACAAGGATGTTCTTAACCAAAGGATTAAACTGACTAAAATCTATACAGTGAAACTTGGCTTCGGGGGAATTTTCTCAACATTCCAATAGTGTCTTTCATGCATCTCTGGCCATGTGGTCAAACAAGAGTTGCTGATTATGCCAAGTATACACCCCTAATAAACAAGCCAGCTCAAGGTGTTGCCAGGGAAGTTTTAGATATTAAACTTCATACAATAAATCCTTACTGATTCCACTGCCCTTATCTTGGTCAAGAGTCAGTGCTAAATTTCTAGGCATCCTTATCTATATGCATAATAGCTGTAAACTAGCTCTGTCCTTTACACCCCTATTAACCTAATGAGGAGAAATAGTATATTATCTTATCTATGGAGGTAGCAAAAGCACTTGGAGACAAACTTTTTCAGTTTTTTATTTTATTTTATTTTTTTCAGTGTTCCAAGATTCATTGTTTATGCACCACACCCAGTGCTCCATGTAATACGTGCCCTCCTTAATACCTACTACCAGGCTCACCCAACCCTCCCCATCTCCCTCCCCTCCAAAATTCTCAGTTTGTTTCTCAGAGTCCATAGTCTCTCATGTTTCATCTTCCCCTCTGATTTGCCCCAATACAAATGTAGTGAAAAGAAGGGCCACATGTACCCCTATGTTCTTAGCAGCAATGGCCACAATCACCAAACTGGAGAGAACCAAGTTGCCCTTCAACAGATGAATGGATAAAGAAGACATGGTCCATATATACAATGGAATATTATGCCTCCATCAGAAACAATGAATACCCAACTTTTGTATCAACATGGATGGGACTGGAGGAGATTATGCTGAGTGAAAGAAGTCAAGCAGAGAAAGTCAATTATCATATGGAGATAAACTTATCAAAAATATATAAAGAATCTTTAAAAATAAAACAAAAATTGCATTTGCCTTGAACACAAACTTTAACAAGAGATATATAAATGCCCAATAATCATATAAAGAAGTACTCAATATTATTAGTGATCAGATGCAAATTAATACCACCTTAAGATAATACTTAGTACTTACTAGAATGACTAAAATTTTAAAAGCTGACAACCCCAATATTAAATAGCAGGTAGAGCAAATTGAACACTCCTGCATTGCTAGGGAGTCAGTTAAGTATTCAATCATTTTAGAAAACTTGCTTGGCATTTTTTTTAATAAATATAAGCCTACATCTATTTTATGACCCAGTAATTTCAGGCATTTATTCAAAAGAAAAGAAAATGTGTGTCTACAAATAGATTTGCATAAAAATGTTTAAAATAGATTTATTCATACTGACCAAAAATTGGGGAGAGGGGATCCAAATGCCCATTAACAGGAGAGTACAAGAAGAATTTATAGTGTATTAGTATATTAGAATACTTCTCAGTACTATGAGAGATTGAACTGTTGAAATCTGTTACAGCTTATATGAATCCCCAAAACATTAAGTCAAATGACATAAAGAGGTCTATACACACAACATACCCAATACTGTATGTTACAATTACATGAAATTAGAGACAAAACTATCTACAGGATATAAATCAGAAAAGTGTTGTCTAGGTTACATTGGAGGCCCTTTCAAGGTGTTAGATTGTTTCATATCTTGATTGGAAAGAGAGGTTATGCATTTGTCAAAATTCATTGAATCATTCACTTAAGGTCTGTGTATTTTTCACTGTCTGCAAATTTTATCTCAAGAAAGAAAAAACATTTTAAAAGATAATAAGATGCAATATGTTAAAAGAGAGATGACAGACCTAAGTAGTATATACTATATGATTCGATTTATCTGAAGTTTGAACCAAGCAAAATTTATGGGCTTTGAAATCAGAACAGTGGTTGTCTCTAGGGTTTGGAGAAATACAGGAAAATACTATGAGGAAGTTTTCTGATGTGTTAGAAAAAAAATGTTCTATATCTCGACTGTGATGGTGGTTATATGGATAAGTACATCTGTCAATACTCATCAAAATGCACACTTAAGATCTATGGCTTTCAGGGATATTAATTTAACCACAATAAAAAGAAAGACATTTTAACATTAAATGGATATCGCAAAGGAGAAAGTCTTAAAATCATTGTTCTATGTATTGATCTCAGGAGGTCAAAGAATAGCAGATTAAATTCAAACAATGCACAAAGAAGAAAGTAAAACAGATAAGAACAAGAATTAATGATATAGGAAACAACCTACAGCAGAGACAGTGAAGAAAATCAATACTTTCTTCTTTGAAGGAAAAAAAAAATTAAATTGACAATCTCCTGCCGGAACTGATAAGAAATGAGAGAAGGTAAATCATCAGTATCAGGTATAAAAGAAGCATCAGTATAGACTCTTCAGGTATTAAAAAACTTATAACAGCATTATTAAAAAACATTTTAATCCAAACAGAATAAACACATTCCTCAGAAATATTTATAAAAAGTGACACGAGAAGAAAAAGATACTTTAATACTTTATTTAAAACTATATAAAATTCTAAGAGACTCTAATTTGATAACAGTCCTACAAAGAAATTTCAATTTCCAGGTAGTTTTATTGGTGAATTTTCCAAGTAAGTAAGAAAGGCATAATACCCAAATGTGTATAAGCTCTACCATTTAATGGAAAAAGGTAACCTACTTATGAACTCATTTTATAAAGTCTAAATAACCTTGTATAAAAACATGAAAAGGATATTATAACAAAAATAACAGACCAGTCTCTCTCATGTAGAAATATCTAAAATCCTAAACAAAATAAAAGCAAATAATGAATGAAAGATTATGAACAATTGCATACAGTAAGCCATGTACGCTTAATGTGGCCAACTTAGGAATTTTCTAGGAATGCAAAACTGGGTTCACCCGTCAAAAATCAATCAGTATATTTCACATTAACTGAACTTTGACAAGTTAATTAAAAATAGAAAATTCAGGGGCGCCTGGGTGGCTCAGCGGGTTAAGCCGCTGCCTTCAGCTCAGATCATGATCTCAGCGTCCTGGGATCAAGCCCCGCATCAGGCTCTCTGCTCAGCAGAGAACCTGCTTCCTCCTCCCTCTCTGCCTGCCTCTCTGCCTGCTTGTGATCTCTCTCTGTCAAATAAATAAATAAAATCTTTAAAAAAAAAAAAAGAAAATTCAATTAAAAATAGGTAAAAATAAATAAAGGTAAAAACTTGACCAGCTACTTCAAAAAGAGGATATCTAAGTGACATATATGTATGAAAAATGGCTGTACTTCATTTTTTATCTAGAAAGTTCAAATTAAGATGAGAAAAGTTGTAGTACACACACTGAGAATTTCTACAGTTTACAAAAGTAATGTACAATGTACTTTACATTGTAAGAATGTGAAGTAGTGGGAGTTCTAATACCCTGACAGTAGGAGTGTAAATTGTACAACTACTTTGGAAATCTAATTCACAGTATCTACTGAAGCTAATTGTATGCTGAACATATGCCAGGAGCCCAAGATACTTCCACTCCTAAGTGTCTAACCAATATTCATAAATATATTCATTAAGAGACATGTACAGAAATATTCATCACAGCACTATTTAAATAGCCCCCAAATGAAAACAATTAAAATGTTCATCATCAATGGAAAGGAGAAAAAAAATGGTGGTATACTTATACGATGGAATATTATTCAACAATGAAAACAACTACTGGGGTGCCTGAGTGGTTCAGTCCATTAGGCATCCAGCTCTTGATTTAGGCTCAGGTCATGTTCTTAGGGTTGAGATTGAGCTCTGTGTTGGGTTCTACACTCAGCTGGGAGTCTGCTTGAGATTCTCTCTCTTCCTCTGCTCCCCCCACCCCAAATACCCACAACTATTACTATATGCAATAATGTGATTGAATCTCATGAATTTATATTTAGGAAAAGAAGCCAGACACAATGGAATGTTTTCTATATGCTTCCATCTTATTAAATATATAAACAGCAAAAATTAATCTGTGGTGACTAAAGATGAAAATAATGGCTCATACAGGGAGTTAAAAAAACAAACCAAATAATAAGCAGAATCAGACCAATAAACACAGGGAACAAACTGATGGTTACCAAAGGGAAGGAGAGTGAGAAGATTGGCAAAATGGGAGAAGGGGAGTGAGAGACACAGGCTTCCAGTTAGAAATAATTAAGTCATGGGATTAAAGGCACAGTGTAAGGAATACAGTCAATGATATTGTAATAGCACTGTATGGACAGAAGGTAGCTACACTTGAGGTGAAGAAAACATACAGAGAAGTTGAATTTCTCTGTTGTACACATGGAACTAATATAACACTGTGTGTTAACTATACTCAAATAAAAAATTTTACAAAACTCATAAACCAAAAACAGAAATAGTGGTCATTCTTGGGAATATTAGTAGTAAGGAAGGAGCAGAAGGAAGGACTTCAGGGGAGTTTGTATACCTTGATCTGGGTGGTGGCTACATGGTTATAAACATTTCGTAAGAATTCTTCTAGTTATATGCAACTAATGAATCATTGAACATATATCAAAAACTAAAGATGTACTCTACGTTGGCTAATTGAATTTGAATTTTAAAAAAGGGAAAACTTCATCGAGCTATGTAAGTATAATATGTCCCATTTTCTATGTGTTTGGTATATTTCAATGAAAATGGTTTTACAAATAAAAACAATAATGTAAAAGTGACCATGAATTATAAGTTCCCAGATTTCTGATGCATGCTAGAGGAAGAGTATATTTGAACCCTAGAATCCATTGTTACAGGGTTTTTGTTTGTTTTTAAGATTTTATTGATTTATTTGATAGAGAAAGAGAGCACAAGCAGGGGGACTGGGAGAGGGAGAAACAGGTTCCCCACTGAGCAGAGAGCCCAATATGGGGCTCGGTCCCAGGACCCTGGAATCATTACCCGAGCCAAAGGCAGACGCTTAACTGACTGGGCCACCCAGGTGCTCCAATAGTTTTTAAGATAGTGTGGGTATAATACACAAAATCATCTCAGCAAACATGGTTGTTTCTTTTTAATATCCTTAGCAATAGCTTCTTTTAAATTTGAAATGGAAAAGAACCAAAGCATCTTCCAGTTTTCTAGCTTATCAGGAAAGACAGATCTTTCAGTGAAAGGAAACAAAATTTCATTTTCTTCTTCACATTTGTTTTTATTTGTTTCCTCTTTGGCATTCAATACAAAATGCCATTTATATGTCCAATTTGCCAAATAAAAATGATTATGATAGCAGTTTTATTTATTTATTTTATTTACTTTATATATAATATAAAATTTATTTATTTATTTATTTATTTATTTATTTATTTATTTTTATTATAGATCCTGGTTGAGTACTGTAGGGAGATCCAATATGTTAAGAGAGAGAGAATGCTAGAGGATCCCTAAGGAACAGGATTTCCTTTTTGTGGGTGTAGGTGCATGGACATCTGAGAAGACATTCCAGAACTGGCGAGAAAGGAACTCATGCCTCAGGATCCACTAAATTTTAACTTGTGGAAAACGGCATGGTGAGTCCCCGGCTTGAGAGCCTAGTAGGAATGGGGTTGAGTCAGAAAACTCAGTGTTCTGAAGTTGCTGCTGAAGCAAAGAATACAGTCAAGTAGGGCTGAGGGTAGAAAAAGTAATGGGATCAGTTTGAGGAAGGCATGAATGTCATGTTAAATTACTTAGACTTTTTTTTTTTTTTTTCTTTTTGGCAGTTGGGTTGGGGAATTAGTCATAGAATACATTTGAGGACCAAACGGAGATATGAAAGTACCTGAGTTTTAAATAATTTACCATTAGTACTGGTTAAAACAGCTCTGTGTTTAAAATGCTTGTGTTGGGGCGCCTGGGTGGCTCAGTGGGTTAAGCCGCTGCCTTCGGCTCAGGTCATGATCCCAGGTCCTGGGTTCGAGCCCCACATGGGGCTTTCTGCTCAGCAGGGAGCCTGCTTCCTCCTCTCTCTCTGCCTGCCTCTATGCTTACTTGTGATTTCTCTCTGTCAAATAAATAAATAAAAAAAATCTTTAAAAAAAAATAAATAAAATAAAATGCTTGTGTTTATCTCATGAAAAAAAGGCCAGTTGGAATCTTAAATCACAACAACCGACTACATGACTGAACAACTACTTATAAAGATATTAAACATTAAGAAATTTGGAAGGAATACAAATTGATATTTTAAAAGTGATTTTAACAGTTAATATTTATGATAAATCCTTCTTCCTTAAGATTCATAGTAAAGTATTTTCCCCTAAATTATTTCCACAAGTATATTTGTGTAGAATAACATTTACATTTATAATCTGAGTTTGTTTAATGGACTTGGGTTATAATGTTAAAATCAATGGATACCTATTGTCCAAGCAGAGTTTCCGAAGTTTTTGGAAGTCAATTTTTTGTTTTGACACCCTCACTTCCCTAGAATTTATAGTTGTTTTCAAGAAGAGAGGGAGTTTTTCTACAATATTGTTTTGTTTTCAGTAGACCATTTTTAAGTACGTATCTATATGATATGGAAGCTACTTGCTGGTGATACAATACAGAGTAAGCCATGAATCTTGATCTGTCTTTGGTCCATTATTAAAATCCTGGATCATATGGTGGTTCTATTTTTAAGTTTTTGAAAAGCCTCTATAATGGTTGTACCAATTTACATGCCCACCAACGGTGTACAAGGGTTTCTCTTTCCTCCGTATCCTCACCAACCCTTGTTATATTTTGTCTTTTTGGTAACAGCTATCTTTTTCTTTTTTTTTAAAGATTTTATTTATTTATTTGACAGAGAGTGAGAGAGGGAACACAAGCAGGGGGAGTGGGAAAGGGAGAAGCAGGCTTCCTGTTGAGTAGGGAGCCAGATGTGGACCCTGGGATCATGACCTGAGCTGAAGACAGGCACTTAATGACTGAGCCACCAAGGTGCCCCAATAACAGCTATCTTAATAGATGTGAGGTGTGGTTTTGATTTGCATCTCCCTGATGGTTATGATGTTGAGCACATTTTCACATGTCTGGCCATTTGTATGTCTTTTTTGGAAATATGCCTGATTAGGTACTTTGCTCTTTTTTCAGTCAGGTAATTTGGAGTTTTTTCCTATTGAGTTGAGTTTCTTACATACTTTGTTTATCAACCCCTTATCAGATATATGGCTTGCAAATATTTCCTCCCATTCTGTCGATTGCCTTTGCATTTTGTTGATGGTTTTCTTTGCTGTGCAGAAACGTTTTAGTGTCATGCAGTGTCAAATTTATTTTTCTTTAGATGTGTATGTACTTAAAAAAAAAGTTTTGCTTATTTATTTGAGAGAGAGAAAGAGCACTCACATAGTGGGGAGGGTGGGGTAGAGGGAGAAGGAGACAGAGTCCCAAGCAGACTCCATGCTGAGCATGGAGCCTAACACAGGGGTTCAAGTGATCCCAAGATTCTGAGATCATGGTCTGAGCTGAAACCAAGACTCAGATACTTAACCAACTGTGCCACCCAGGTACCCCATAGATGCCAGTGCTTTTTGTGTCCTATCCAAAATTTCATTGCCAAAACCAATACCAAGGGATTTTCCCTCTAGGTTTTATTGTAAAAGTTTTATGGTTTTAGGTATTATTTTTAAGTCTAATTCATTTTGAGTTGGCTTTTATTTATTTTGCAAGATAAGGGTCCAATTTTATTTTTCGAAAGTGTATATCTAGTTTACCCAACACCAATTATTGAAGAGACTATTTTTTCCCATTGTGTTTTCTTGGAGTCCTTGTCGAAAATTAGTTGACCATATATGTTTGGGCTTATTTCTGGTATTTCTCTTCTATTCCACTGGTCAATGTGTCTATTTTTATACCAGTACCATACTGTATAATTACTATTGCCTTGTAATAGCATTTGAAATCAGAAAGCTTCCAGCTTTGTTCTTTCTCAAGATTGCTTTGATTATTCAGGGCTTTTTCGTGGTCCCATGTGAATTTTAGGATTGTTTTCTATTTCTGTGAAATAGCCATTGGAATTTTACTAAAGAATGTGTTGGGGGCACCTGGGTGGCTCAGTTGGTCAAGCATCTGACTTCAGCTCAGGCACATTTCAGCATCCTGGGATTAAGCCCCACATTAGGCTCTCTGCTGAGGGGTGAGTCTGCTTCTCCCTCTCTCTCTGTGATCTCTCTCATTTTCACTCTCTCTCAAATAAATATTTTTTTTTAAAAAAGAATGTGTTGAACATACAGATTACTGTGGGTAGTAGGCATATTTTAACATTTAATTCTTCCAGTTCATGAACATGGGATATCTTTCCATCTCTTTGTGTTTTCTTCCATTGTTTTCATTAATGTCTTAGAATTTTCAGTGTACAGATTTTTCATCTTCTTGGTTAAATTTATTCCTAAGTATTTTATTCTCCTTTTGATGCTGTTGTATTGTTTCCTTGATTTCTTTTTAGTAAAGTTGTAGGATACAAAATTCATATACAAAAACTATTAGTGTTTCTCTTCACCAACAACAGTCTGAGAAAGATATCTTTTTCTTCCTATTCATTCTCAGATTTTTCAAAAGAGAGAGGTTCTCAGTTTATACTCACACATAACACTTTCTAGTTCTCTTATGCCTGTACTACATCGAAGTTATACTTTGAGATCATCAGTGACCTGCATGCCCCAATTCCAGTATATTTCAGTTTTCATTTTACTTAATCATTCGTGTAATTCCACAAATTGAATATGATCTGTTTCTTTATGGTTGTTTCCTTTGACTTGAATAACAACTCTCTTGGTCTTTCATGTATTGCTCTGGACTCTCCCCAGGTTCTTTAATCTGCTCAGTATCCCCTATCTGAATTTTGAATGTTAGAGTTCTTCAGGTTCTAGTCTTAGACCGAGAACCTTAGGCTCTAGTCTCTTGTCAGTCTGCCTCCTTTCCCCTGGATTCAGGGCAGCAAGTGGAGACTTGCATGCTGTTACTCCCCAACTTTTATACTAGCTCAGACTTTTTCTTTGACCCACTGATTTTTACCCAGATACTTTCTTGATGTCTCCGCTTAGAGATCTAACAAGAATCTCAAACTCATCATGTTCACAACTGAAATTATGTTTTGTTCCTCAACTTTGGTCAATCTCCTGCATCCCCTTCTTAGTGAATGTCATCACTAAATCTACCTCCCTCTCATGCACAGTATCCAAAATCTGAACAAGCTGACCTCCTAAATATCTTTTGGAATCCCTGTGTAATTGAGTTCAGTGTTACCCACAGTGGCATCTAATGGCCTAAAGAGTATCTAAGATGCTGGGCCCTGGGGCAGAAAATAAAATGCAGTCAAATCTGAATTTGAAATAAGGAAAAATTGATTTTTTTAACTTTAGTTTTTAAAGTAGCCATTTCCTCACATCTGTTTGTTTGTTCATTTTGGCAATGAAGTAGCTCAATTCTCTGTTGCAATCCAGTTTTTTTTATATTGTTTGGCTGTAGGGATCAATTCTGTCATGTTGTTCTTGGGTTGAATTTATTGACATTTTAGATTCCCTCATCCTGAGAAATAAATGATATTTGACTCTCATGTAGAATTCTGGATCAGAAACATCAGGAACTCAAAAGGTAGGCACAGGGAAATAGTTTCCAAGCAAACGCAGCATATACTTCTTAGAAGTGATGTTTCAATGACAGTTTGAGTCATCTGATAGTTTAGTAGCTTACAGAGTTCTAAGCTCTGTGTTTCTGAAAGCTCTCTCCAAAGAACTATGTTCTTTGATCTGAATGTTTATACAGGTGAATCTTGCTTAATGATGTTTCCAGGGACATCACAAATGCTGTTATATTCAGATCTTAAATTGGAAACCAATTTTAAGTTTACTGAATATATGTACCATGGGTATTTTTATTTCTATCTTAGGTAATGTTTGTGAGATGTGGTATTTGCATGCTACTTTGTATGTGTATTTGTAGCAAGAACTAGAATTACATTTCAAGCTGCATAACCTTCCTTCCCTCAGCTCCCACTTCTGTGTTTCCCCTCACAGTAAAATGTCTCCATGTAAAGCGATTAATGATTATAACAGAAATAATTATAGTGGCTAATGTTTACTGAAAGGCTACTATCTACAAGGTACTTTGCTAAAGGGTCCACATAGGTTTGTGTAATGTCCACAGAACGTCAGTGAAAAGTACTGCTAATAGCTGCATTCTCCAGATAAGAAAACTTGGACTTAGCAATAACTTAGACTTAGAAATAATGAAGTGAAATAATGTCCCCAGGTTTCCAAAGTTAACACATAAGCAGTAGGGCCATGATTTGAAATCAGGTACAGTACACTGACTTCTCAGTTTACAGTCTTCTCCCTTAGCTTACTTTACCTGCATAGGATTGTCCATTTGAAGGGACATGTCTTCCTCTCCCTCTCTTCCTCTGAGTCCTATCTGATTCACATTCCTGCAAGTCCACTAAACCTGCTGTCCTATGAACCCCATATTGCCAAACACAGTCTTCCTCCTCCGATTCCTCAACTTCTCAGTAATCTAAAACATAAAATCTTCGACAAGCAGTGTTCTTGCTTGACTTTTGTGATGCAACATACTATTTTGGTGTTCTTCTATGGTCTTTGTTTACATGTCACCTCCTTTACTCAAATTCTAGTTGTTGGAGTTTTCCAGGGAATGGTTGTCTTTTTGAAACATTTCTTTTGGTATAAATCACAAAGCTTCTGTAGCATCTGAATTCTGAGAAATTCCTTTACTTCTAGCCTTGACATCAGCTAGATTTTTCCATTCAAGTCCAGATGTGTATATTCGAGTGCCTGCCTGAAGTTTCCACCTGGAAATCTAAGAGGCAACTCAGTTCTTATATGCATAAGCAGGACTTTTGAATCCTGTTCTCCTCCCCTAAATTTGCATAGACTGCAGACTTTTCCATCTCAATTATTGGCAACTATTCCCTTCATGTTGCTCAGGCCCAACTTAAAAATCTTGCTTAACTGCCATCTTTCATTTATACCTCGCATTCAGAGTGTCAGGAAATCTTATCGGGTTTATATTCAGAGTGAATTCAGCATCTGACAGCATATTACCACCTCCTCTGTTATTGTTCTAACCCAAGTCAACATAATCTGTAGCCTGAATTTCTGTCACAGTGTTCAAACTGGCTTGGTGCTTCCAATGCCGTACCACCACCGCCCCATCTCCCCTCAGCACAGCAGCTGGAGCCATAAAAGCAAGTCCTATAAAATCATTCCCTTGCTCAAATTCTTCCAGTATTTCCCTGTCTTACTCAGAGTACATGACAAAGTCTTCACAATAGCCCTGCATGATTTATAGCCTTTATGCTCCCCTGCCTTGGCCTTTGGTTATTTTCCCCTTGGACTCTGTTTCCAGCTCCATGAATATATTTCTCTGCTGTAGTCTTATGTATGTCAAGCATGCCCATGCCTTAGGGTGTTTGTGCTGACGGATTCGTCCTCCTCGAACTCCCTTTGTCCAACGTCTTCATGGTTATTTCCCTCTCTTCCTTCTAGTCTTTGCTCCAATCATACCTTCTCAAAGAGGCCCACCCATGACCATCCTAATTAAAAGTAGCCCTTGCATTCCCCACCCACGTCTCTTCAAATCTCTCCATGCTGCTCTACTTTCCATAGTACTTCTCTGCTCCTAGCATACCAAATGAGGTATTACTTTTATTGTTTATTCTCTTACTCCATCTGTAGGAAAGTAAGTTCTGCAGGGGCACGGATTTGTGTCTGTTTTGTTCACTTTGTATTCCAGATGCCCGGGACAGTATCTGGCATATGGTAGTGCCACATAGATGTGTATGTGTATAGAAAAGACTGTGTGAACTCCAAAAGTAGAAGGAAAAAAAGTCAGGGCCAAGAAAAAGTGTAGAAATACGTCAATACTATAAGCTCAGACTCATATTTAACAGTTCTAAAGCAACTTAAAAAGCACTGAAGCACCGAAGATCTTTTTTTTTCTAAATTTTTTTTATTTTTTTCAGCATAACAGTATTCATTATTTTTGCACCACACCCAGTGCTCCATGCAATCCGTTAGCACCGAAGATCTTAAATAATCACACGTGTGCATTTATCCTTTCTCGGGGATCATCAAGATATAGTCAGGGAAGCTTCAGAGATCTGGACTGAGTGGGAGTGCACATGGTGCTGGTGTAGAGGGACCTAGAGGTGGGTGGATCCAGCATGTGACTGTGCAAGTAGGATTCACAAGTGAGTCAGCTGAGGGCAAATACACACTCACACATGTGTATGCACATGCGCTCAATGCACACATTCCCATTCCCATTCACAGCTCACATAAAGTCAGAAATAATAACCCTCTAGTGAGCAACAAGTCCTTTGCAGGAACAAGTGTGTCTTGGAAGCCACACTTGACTTGGTGACAAGCACAAACTTATTCACTGTTAGAAAAGAATTTGGACAAAGTTTTAACCTCCCCGAGCCTCTGTTTTCTTAACTCTATTATAGAAGGGCAATAATAGTGACAGCAAAACCATTGAATGCTTAAGGTATGTAATGTGTATGAAATAATATTTATATTTTATTATGAGGAACTTTCTCTAGTTTGAGAATATCAGGTCAGTTAAATGTTGGCACGTATCTTGTATTCCTTGGCAGTTTTCCCCATCTTCCTAGACACACCATGTCTCTGGAGCTGGGGGCTGTCCTCCTCGTGCTTCTCAACACAGTGCTCTTGAAGCCATTTTCCATCCACGGAAGTTAGTATATGAGATAAGATATTTGCCTTCCTGAGGCTGGGAGAGTTCCCAAGTTTCTTCCAGTTCTAAGGTCTTACAATTTAAAAAAAAAATGTGTTTCAGGCAGGTTCACCATATTAAAACATCATGAAAAGCTGTTGCTGCTAAATGGGCAGAGAGAACTGGTGATAATTTTGTTCTGGAGGGACATATCTAGCTCACAATGTTTGAGCTTTGGTTTAATTTTGATTCTGTCACGAGGTATATAATGATGAAATCAAGTAGTAATTTATGTCCCCACGCCTTATGGTCAATTCATTTCATGTCCTATCAGATTAGACAAAAAAGAGTAAAGTAACATGCAAGCTTCTCACATAAAAAGTAGCGATGTTGTTACTCGGCTTTGAGGATAAAGCTACAGAAAGTAAAGCCTGGATTTCCTGGTGTCAGAGAACCGTGAGTTCTAATCCTCGCTCTCTGGTTATCATCTGGGTGATTTTATTTATGTTAGTTCACATCTCAGATCCTCATGGATTTGTTGTTCCTCCTCAAAATAGGTTTTAACAATATAAATTTCACCAAAAATTATTGTGAGGATTATACGAAGTATTATATGTGAACGAACTCAGCGTGTGGCCCAGGACTAAGGAGCCCTGACTGAGTGTTGTCCCTTCTTACCCTTGTTCATTTTTTCACTTCCTGGTCCTTTCTATTTTCATGAAACTGTGCTTGTGATGGCGTTTCTTATTCATGCCTTGGTGTGGAGAATTTGGTGCTTGGTTTCTGATTTTTTTCTTACATTTCTGGCCCCCACTGTATTGTGGGGCTTGGGTAAGGCTCAGCTTTCCGGAACCCCTGGATATTAGGCTCCTGTTCAGACTGATAGCAGGATCCCACCGCTGCAGCAAACACCGCTAGAACAGTGCTTCTCTGGAACAAATCCATCTTCTCTGCCTCCCTTCACACCAGCTGCTAGTAGTGTCCCTCATAGTTTTATTGTCCAGTTTCTGTGAGTAAACTCACATCAAATTTGAGTAAATTCAAATCAAATTGTGCCCTTGTTTTAGGAATGCGGAGAAGATGAGTTCTTCATTTCCCACTCTGTTTTGTGTTCTAGGATCCATGGAAGCAAGCGTTCATTTTATAAAGGTCTGGCTCCACCCCCTTGGCAGAAGGGGAATGTGGGTGCTTGACGAGGGAGTAGCTGAATTTCTGTTCTGCCCTGAGTTAGACTTGATTTATACTCGACTATTATAGACTACAGAAACGGAAGGAGAAAATAAAGCTGACAAATCATGTAGGAACATTGAGGTGGCAATAACCGGGATGTTTAGAGACCCAACAAGAAGGCCATATGGTTCAGAGGAAAGGTCTGAAGTTAGCCAAGAAAGCCAGAATTTAGGGGCCCAGTACTGCACATAAGAAAAGCTCCAGAGATAAAATCTCAAAGACCTGTTTTGTCATTTCTATTATTTTCGCTAATTGAGTTGTGCTGTAAAAGTGGTAGAGCCTGGCTGGTGGGGCAGGTATAATGTAGACAGTAATGGCGTTCCTAACCTCTCATGAGGGAACGGATTATACTTAATCATTAACTTATGCCTTCCTTTACTCAATGAATAAAGGCAAGGCAGTAGAATCTCAGCTCCAAGAGGTCAAGGACTCTGTTTTCTTTGCTTCTGTATCCTCAGCCTCTATGAGGGTGTTGGTACAGAGTGAACACGTTATAAATTTCCCCAGAGAATTGATATGTTAGGGTGTTTTCCTAAGTATAGAGAAGACTCTCTGTTTCGTACTTGTACCATTCTCAACGTTTGTCTACTCTGACATCAAACATATCCAGACAAGGTCATTCCCCATTCAGCATTGGCCACATTTTATGACCAAAGTCTTGACTGGGAGGACAGGCAGATCATCCCCGAGGAGGGCTTGATGCTCTGGTTTAGTACTTCTGTGTGACGCTCTGGGAATAGTCAGAGGCCAGGACCCCACGGCCTCTGCTCAGCCGGTGGAAAAGGGCCTGCAGACCCTTTGTGCGTCATCGGCAGTGTTGTCGAATGTTACAAATCAGAATGAAGGGTTGCAAAGAACAGCTTAGAAATTTACAGGGACTGCCTAGAAATGAGACAGACTTTCTGCCAATTTATCACTGCACTCACTGTGCTTGCTTCAAGGCAGAGGGAACCATAAATACAGGGGATGAGAATGAATCTGCAGTTTGAGCATTTTAATTCAGAGCAAGTAAATATGTGGACCTCCTAGGGGCCATTGTCTCCCGACAATTTCTTTCATTGTCATTTGTCATCTCTCGGGCAGCTGGTGGAAGTGTAGGGTTTGAAAGGCCCAGTGCAGGGTCTGTAAGGGCAGAACACCAAGAAGACTTGCTCATAAATTTCAGATTTAGAAATGCTAGAAAGGAAGATCTTCAAGATCAACTTGCCTACCCCTTGATTTCATTCCGGTAAAATTAGAACATCCGGGATATTTGGTTTTCTTCCACTCAGTGACTTAAATCTCTCCTTCCTTCTTTATTCAGCATTTTTATAGTGCTGTGCAGCAGGCTCACTTTGATATCTGATCAGAGTTTCTCTTGCTTTATGTTACAGAGGATTTTTGAAGGACATCAGATAAGTTGCTCAACATCTCTCCAGGGGATAGAGGTTGGAAAATGCACACTTTAAAAGTTAGCATTAAAGATATCTCTTTTTGTCTCCCCCACCCCATTTCATTCAGCAAACATAAGGAATAACCATCATTTTCCAGGTAGTTTTTTGAAGACAGAGTTCTGTGGTAAATCCATTATGGTCTATGGGCTCCAAGTTTAGCTAGTATAGCCTTCCAGGAGGGACATGTACGATATCCAATAATACTACAACATAAAGGAGTCATAAACAGGGGTCTGTGGAAGGTCACAGGAGCAAATTTCTGCCTGCTAAAGCCCTGGGGAGCTAGAAGGTTCCCCAGAAACGGCACATGTTGATACAGCTGAATCGATAAGGATGTTTTGACTTTGGGACAATTTGATGTGGCCAATTTGAAGCTTCCAAATGTAAAAATGCTTTAAAAATTTTGCCAATCACAACAGATGTCCCTACATCTTGTATTTCCTGACTCCATCCCTCACTATATCCTTAAATTCCTCCCTTCGTGTAGAGGGTGGCAAAGACAGGGTTTGGAGTTTAAGGACAGGCTGCAACCCAGGGAAAAGGTGAAGACTTTCATGTACTATTGTACATTGCATAATATGTGTAATACTATATATATATGTGTGTGTGTATGTGTATGTATATATATATATATATATTTAACATATATATATATATATATTTAACAGCATTTGGAGAAATAATTTACATATCATAAAGTTCAACCATGTATTCAATTCAGTGTTTTTTTAGCATATTTACAGAGAGGTACTACTAAGACCATAGTCTTTTCCCATGATTTTACCACCATAATTTTAGAACGTTTTCCTCACCTCGGAAAGAAATGTCATACCCATTAGCAGTCATGCCAACTAACCCTCTTTCTGTCTTTCACACACACACACACACACACACACACACACACACACACACACACACACACACACACACCCTCTTTCCCACTAGCCCTAAGCGACCATTAACCTCCTCTCTGTCGCTATGGATTTTCTTCTTCCAGACCCTTCCTCCAGATGTATCCAATGGTATCATGTAGCATGATCTTTTGTGATTGGCTTCTTTGGCTTAGCCTAATATTCTTGAGTTCATCCATGTCATCAAAGACATCATCAGTATTTTATTCCTCTTCATTGGCAAATAATATTCCACGGCATGAAGATGCCGTTTCTGTTTGCTTATCACGCAAATGATGGATCTTTGGGTCGCTTCTACTTTTTTTCCTTCTAAGAATAATGCTGAAAATGCATATACAAGTTTCTGTGTGGGCATCTATTTTCATGTCCCTTAGGTGTATACACAAAAGTGGAATTAGTATATCATATGGTAACTCTGTGTTTAACATATAAAGAAATTATTTTTAATACTGAAAACATATTTGTTTTTCCTTTTAAAGTTTATTGGAATGTATGCAACGCAGCCAGGTGAGCATATTTTCTACTCACTGAATTGGGTATTACAAATGAGCGGGAGTCATGCTATTCACAGAATAAATAAATCATGATTCTACCCACAGAAAGCTCATGATTTAGAAGGGAGACAGACCATGACATTGCAAGGTGCGAGAAAGCAGGAGAGAGCAGGTGGAGGGAAGGTGGCCAGGGAGATCAAGAAAAACATCCTAAGGAGCTTAAATATTGTCAACAGTCAGAAACTGGTGGAGAAGGGGACAGAAGGGAAAAAATGCTCTGTAAAGCAAGAAAGCATGATACACCATAGCATGAATTAGTTGAAAAGAAACAACACAGTCAAAGGAAATCAAACAACACAACCTAAATGGGGTACTAGTTTGGGAGGTGGTAGCAGGTAACCTTAGAATATTACTCACGCTTCAAGAGAATGATTTTCTATCTATTTTCCTTTACCACTGAAAGAAATAAAGGAAAACTGATATGAAATGCTTTGAAAAATAGAACTGGCTATGGAAAAGTTTATTCTTATGAGAACATTAATGGAAAAAGCAATACCTTATTTTCAATTCAAACTATCCTGAAACTTTAATTTTTATTTTAAAAGACTTGAGTGTTATTGTAGAAAATTTGGAAAATACTGAAGAGTATAGAAAAAAAATCAGTAGTAATCTTATAACCTAGAAATGAACCATTTCTGGGATGCCTAGGTAGCTCAGTGGGTTAATGCCTCTGCCTTTGGCTCAGGTCATGATCCCAGGGTCCTAGAATTGAGCCCCACATCGGGCTCTCTGCTCTGAGGGGAGCCGGCTTCCTCCTCTCTCTCCCTGCCTGCCTCTCTGCCTACTTGTGATCTCTGTCAAATAAATAAATAAAATATTGAAAAAAAGAACCATTTCTAACATTTTAGAAACTACCTGTAGTCATTTCATATTTATAGCTGCTCACATAGTTGGAATTGTAATTGTAGTTGTATTTATAAAATAGGGATTAAACCATAAAGATTATTATTATTATTATTTTATTATTTTTTTTTTTATTTGACAGATCACAAGCAGGCAGAGAGGTAGGCAGAGAGAGAGGAGGAAGCAGGCTCCCCGAGAGAGCAGAGAGCCTGATGCGGGGCTCCATCCCAGGACTCCGAGATCATGACCTGAGCCGAAGGCAGCAGCTTAACCCACTGAGCCACCCAGGCGCCCCCATAAAGATTATTTTAATTGCATTTTACAATTATTACTATGTCATAAGCATTTTTGTGGTTTTCTGATTTCTAACATATTCTCCAGGAAAAAGATTTTTAAGATAACATGGAATTTCACTTTATCAAATCTTCTGCATATGGATATTTTATGATCTTTTATTTCAATATAATCTACATTTGAAAATTTCAAATAATCTACCATTATTTTGGTGTTAGAAAATGGCCTTTGGACATGGATAATTGGCCACTAAAGTGATTTACAGGTGAATCAATTGAACAGAGTATTAAAAGAGAAAGCTATTTCTAAAAAGACAGAAGTATTTTATATGTCTTTCTGGACTTTGTAGGAAAAAGACTTTCTTCACACATGGAAAACAGTCAAGACAGTTGCCAAGACTTTGATTACACTGAAGATTTAAACAATAAAATATTTTCAAAGAATTAAAAACAAAGGAAAGCTAGGTGGATTATTGACCAAAAAAATGAAGTGTTAATATTCTTAATGTCGGGACGCCTGGGTGGCTCAGTTGGTTAAGCAGCTGCCTTCGGCTCAGGTCATGATCCCAGCGTCCTGGGATCGAGTCCCACATCGGGCTCCTTGCTCGGCGGGGAGCCTGCTTCTCCCTCTGCCTGCCATTCTGTCTGCCTGTGCTCGCTCTCTCTCACTTTCTCTCTGACAAATAAATAAAAAAAATCTTTAAAAAAAATATTCTTAATGTCTACAGGACCAACACATGTATGACAAATAATAGTAGGCATCACCTGAAGTAGTCATAAAATGGGCAAAGAATGTGACGGATTATTTCTCAAAGAAAGTAATACACCTACTGAAGATTTGAAAAACAATTTGTTACTTGTTATTCAAAAAGCATATTAAACTGAAATTGGATATCATTCTTTTGCATATCTAATTAGCAACCAGATTAAAAGCCAGTATTTGTAATCTGAGAAGTGTTAGCTGAAATCTGCATTCCCACCTTTCTTAGTGGAAAGGAGTGGTCAAGACTTTCTCAAAAACATTTTGACAATATGTAGTACATGTCTTTAAAATGTTCATGCTCATTAATACAATCTCAGGAAGTTTCAAAAATTTAAGACCAAAAATTTTCATGCCAGGTATTTTTATACCATATCACGTATTTTCATTATCACAAAATAATGACCATAAAGAATGTTAAATATTCCTCCCAAAAGAGTGTTAAATAAATCATGGCTCATACCATATATAATAAAATGTTGGTCTTCCACTAAAAGTGATACTTTAAAGAACATTCATTATATAACGTGATCTAATTCATAATATATAATCTATGTGAAAAATCAGAATATAAAACTAATAGAATGATACCAATTATATAAATATAAAGTTTATAAGGATATATATAATATGCTTATATAATATATAAAATATATATAATATATAACATATAAGAGAAATATATTTATGATAATATTGCTTTCTTTTAGGAAGTAGGCTACAGTTAACTTACATTTCTCTATTTCTCAAATCCTGTTTTTCCTTCTGCTAAAGTGAGAAAGGTATATGCCTTGAGATCTTTATGCAATGTGATGCTTACAAGGAGGTGTCCAGAAGGATATTGAAAGTGTCTCCTTGAAACTTGTTTCTTTTTAGAATTTTGTAGGTCCTGACTTTGTCATGCATCCTCAGTACGAGGATTATGTTCTTGTCCTGTGTTGATTCCTGCACAGTAGGATGTCCTGCCTAGTTCATGGCAGCCTTTCACTGAGGACTAGAACTTGTCTCACAGCCTTGGTTGGATGCATTCTGTCTTATATGTATAAGTCTTTGGGACTGGAGCAGAATCCTCAAGTTATCTACTGTCT
Source organism: Lutra lutra (assembly GCF_902655055.1). Classification (NCBI taxonomy): domain Eukaryota; kingdom Metazoa; phylum Chordata; class Mammalia; order Carnivora; family Mustelidae; genus Lutra; species Lutra lutra. The sequence continues at coordinate 43,627,657 of NC_062291.1, read as the reverse complement.
GTATTTCCTGCATCATCAGAGTTGGCTTTTGTAGTTCTATCTGGTTCCTCAGTAATCTTCCCAAATTTCTTAAGATTTGGGGACCTTTGTTAGCTTTGTGTTGCCTCATCATACATAACAGGTTGGCACACCTGCTTTTCAGAGGGTTTTCTTGGGTGATTTTCCTTACATCAAAGGAGAGCAAAGAGTGACAGAGAAGCTAATGATGGAAACAGGCATGGGGACAAGTGCACAGAGTTGTAAATTCAAAGAGAAAATATAATATTAAAGGCTCAAGGGAGAAGTGACAAAATCATGGGGAATGAAGAAACCTTGGAGTTCTGTTGAGTTATGCCATCTCTGAAGGCTGACTTGAAGTAGAATAATTATTTCTGCCCAGATCTTCCTAAGGGCTCAATAAGGAACTTGCTCTTGAACATCTGGAAAATTATGCAGACCATAGCCAAACCCTCAGTTATCTTCCTCAGAGATTGTTCTTCTTAAAAGACAGATGGCAGCTAAAACCACTGATGCCTTCACCTGGAAGTTTAGGTCCCTGGGGTGATTCTTGAAGAAGAAAAAAATGGTTTTTTTCATGCCACACACATACACAATGAATGAGAAATATTGAATTTTTCTTATCATTCAAAATAATTTAAAAAAAATTTACCAAGTTTCTAGGCTCCAGGGTGTTAAAAGATAAAATATGGTACCTGCAGACGGGAAACTAAATGGTTTCCTGGAAGGTTAATACATGTTCTATTATAAGCACTCGGCTGCTGCAAACCAGATATTTGCTTGCCTTGTGTCTAGGACAGAACACAGGGCTGTTCAGTGACTACTGATATTGACAACGTAAGAACACAAAATCGTTAAATTTCGAAGCCAGAAGGTTTCAAATTAAGTCACAAAACTAATAACCTGTGTGATCTGAGGGTGTATGTCACATGTATTTCTGAACTTTGATATTTATACATCTACAGGAAATACTTTGGGAGACATTGGTGGTGGTACGGAAGGCTCACTTAAATGTGAGGGAGAAAGAGAGCTATCGACAACTCCGATGTGTCAGAGCACTAAAAATGTTTCATACAGGGTGTCATCTGGGGTGGTAACTCTGGTAATAGATATGTCCAGGTAGAACAAGGCACTTTACAGATGGGATGTTATTCAATTTTCATTGTAAACCTGGAGGTAAATATTAGTTTCCCAAACTGAATCTGAATCCCTTCATGGCTGATTTCATCTGTATCTCTGTCACCTGAGTAATGCTTGACCCTCAGTAAGTATTTGTTGAAAATCTCAGGGAAAACAAATGGCAAGCTGGAACTTTAGTCTGCAAGACTTGAAAGTTAGAATGCCTAGATTCTTCTGTTTGCCGTTGGGGAAGTCATTTCTCAAATACTCAGCCTCCTTTATCTGAAGGCACAGGTCCCTGGATTCCTAATTAGCTGTGAATTGAAATCTGAGCCCCACCACTATTCTGATGAGCAGAGTGGGGATGGTAGACCAACAGAGGAAGAGTATCAAGCCTCCATACATTTAAAACCTCGCAGATGGTGGGATCACAGCTGATGGAAACTCTAGGATGTGATTTCAGGAAAACAGAGGGACGTATTTTACCTCTATACTTGTGCTGTCCAATACATACAGAATGTGTGCCCTGTAAGTGATTATAGATTTCCCAGTAACCACATTAAGAAAAGTAAAACTAACAAAAGATAGGTAAAATTAATAATATATTTTACTTAGTATATCCAAAATGTTATATTCTCAACATGTGGTCCATGTAAAAATATGCACGAGATATTTTACACCCTTTTTTCACATTGCCTTTAAAATTGAGTGTGTATTTTATACTGACGGCACATCTCACTTTGAACTAGTGACATTTCAAGTGCTCAAACATAGCAAGTGGCTGTTGTGTCAGAGGATGCAAGTCTAGGTAAGCTGTATAATTTTCTCTTAAGATCTGAAACCTGGGGTTCAAACTTGCTTGGAACCCAGTATGGTTGGGCTATGCTGAAGGTCTCTCTGGAAGACCTACATTTTTGCACCTCTTCATATGTACTATGCACTGAATTTGAACTTCAAAAAGCTTTTTATATACACTATCTCATTTAATCAGTGTTACATTAATATGCAGGTTTTATAGTATTCATCATACAGATGAGAAAGCTAAAATGTATTAGTTTCCTGGAGCTGCTATAGCAATGTACAAGATGGATGTCTTTTTTTTTTTTTTCAAGATTTACTTATTAAAAAAAAAAAGATTTACTTATTTATTTTAGAGCACAAGTGGGAGAGGCAGAGGGAGAGGGAGAAAGAACCTCAAACAGACTCTGTGCTGAGCAAGAAGGCAGATGTAAGGCTCGGTCTCATAACCCTGAGATCATGACCTGAGCCAAAACCAAGGGTCCAACAATTCACTGATGATGCCACCTAGGCACTCCCAAACTGGGTGTCTTAAGCAACAGAAATTTGTCTCACAGTGCAAGAGGACAGAGGTCTGAAATCCAGGTATTTGCAGGGCTCTGAAGGCCTCTGAAGCCACCAGGGAAGGAGCTGTTCTGGACCTCTCTCCCAACTTGTGACGTGGCTACATAAGTCCAATTCTCACATGTGTTCTTGCTGAGTATGTCTGTGCCCAAATTTCCCCTTTTTAGAAGGATACTGATCATGTTGCCTTAGGGGCCCCCTCCTCTTGTATGACCTATCTTAACCAATTACATCTGCAATGACCCCATTTATAAATGAGGTTACATTTAGATATAGTGGGGGTTAGATCTTCTACATCTGAATTTTGGGGTGACACATGCAACCCATAGCATAGGCTTGAAGAGGTTGATCATCAATTAGAGTGCATTAGACCGACTGGTTTTGCATTACTAACTGTACATGGTATTTGTGTGTGTGTATATCTGTGTCTGGGTTTGTGTGTATGTATGTATGTATATATATATGTTTCTCCTCAGCTTCATGGGGGCTCATTAATCACCGCAGCCCCCAGCACACAGTAGGTTTTCAATAAAAGTTTACTGAACAACAAAAAAAGGAAGAGCAAAATTTCTGGCAAACTAGGAACCATGTTTGTGGTGTTATTATTGTCACATTAAGGAGGTGTGCACCTTTTATAGCTTGCCCTTGCTTTGGCTGGAATCCTTGATTTTCAGAGCTTTATAACACTTATTATAAATTCCACCTGGATGTAAACTTGGCTAAGCATCTTGGCCTTCAGCTTTTAATTGATGCTATGTTTATTGGAATGTGAAGATAGCAGTTCTAGTCTTTATGATGCTCTTTTACGCCTATATAATTTACAAATAGTTTGCTACCACCACAGGCTATTTCTGACTCAGTTACCAGTTTTCACAGAAATTAAATATAGATGTCCTAAGGATAGGCCTTCAGACTAAGCACTGAGGGGTTGTGGGTGGCAGTGTCCTGAGCAGTCAATTATCTTGTATTAAATGTGTATTTTTTCAGATACTCTTAAGAAGAACCCTCAGCCTGCCACAGGTGGAGTTAAAGACAGTCTACATCTAGGGGCACCTGGGTGGCTCAGTCATTAAGGGTCTGCCTTTGGCTCAGGTCATAATGCCAGGGTCCTGCGATCGAGCCCTGCCTCGGGCTCCCTGCTTGGCGGGAAGCCTGATTCTTCCTCTCCCATTCCCCCTGCTTGTGTTCTCTCTCTTGCTCTCTCTTTCTGTCAAATAAATAAATAAAATCTTAAAAAAAAATAAAGATAGTCTACTTCTAGACACACAGGGCTGCTTTCTCATAAAGCAGCTAGCTCCCGGTCATCCTCAAGCACAACACCACCTGTTCACAAACACTCTCAAATCTCGATCCAGCTGGTTGGACTTTATTTCAAATTCTATGGTGTGGAACACAGATTATTGGCCTTCGAGATACTAATGTGTGTTTTGTGAGTTAGAGATATAATATAACTGAATTCATCCATTAATTGAACTAACATTTGCTGAGCACCTATTGTATATTCAGTGCTGGGAATGTACAGAAATGAGAGTGTGAAGTCGCCCTTGAAGACTTCAAAATCTATAGATATCAACAATTCATACCATAATGAGTAAAGGTCAATAAAGTTAGAATAGGGTGTGTTGAAGGCAGAGAGGATGTTTTTATTGTGCGTATTGGAATGGGGTAGATGGGGGACTCACACTAGCCTTAAATGAATTTCTTACAGAGCAAGCTAACTGATTGTGAGGAAATATTGGCAAATTAGTAAAGATTAACATGAAATAGAGAACACTGCAGAAAAATAGTAGGACTTCTTCAATCTAATAGTGTACATTGAGGGGAATCTTTTTAAACCACATCTGGTGGCTTCCAGTAATTGAGCCACACCCTTCTAGGGTCAAAAGAGTCCCCCTCTGTCAACTCTAGAAATCCTTCTTCTTGTTCTCTCCCTTTCATAGTAACAATGATAATTAGTATATGTGTGCTATACACTGAATTTTGAAGCATTTTTGCATAATTTTCTCATGCGATCATCATCCCAAAATTGTGATTTAAGTTTTACCCTATTCATGATACAGACCAGGAAACTGAAGCTTGGTGAGATGATATGATCTGGGTATTTTGTGATTATATTGGTCAGCCCTCTTGCTTTTGAAAACAATAGACATAAAACCTGCAATTGACCTAAACAGAATAGACAATTCAACTATCTGAACAGTCCAGGGGTAGATGTGGTGCCAGGAAAGACTAGAAATAGGGGCACTAAAGTCATCAGGACTTTCTCTACACTGAGTCTGTCCCATTCTATAAGTTGGCTTTGCTTTCTCAAGCAGGTTTCACCATGTGGTAGTTTACCCTTCCCTGGCAATGCTGAAGGCACCTTCCAATGGCTTTAGTACTGCAGGGCATAAGGGTGTTCTCAACCACCTCAGATATGAAGTCCCACAGGTGGCCTCTAACTGGCTCATTTTGGGTCAGGTAACCATTGCTACAGCTGAAGTGTCACCACTCACCCAGTCACATGTTTTGAAGCATTTTGTAGAAGAAAGATGATGTTATTTTAGACAATCCTCCTCCTCACAATCATCTTCATCATCATCATCATGAAAGCTCACCATAGTAGTAGAGCTAGAACCAAAATCCATACTTCATGATTCTAAATCCAACATTATATATAAACATTGAAAGCACCATCATGATTTCTAAGTTGTATTATCTAAAGGACTTTTTGTCATTTTCACCAGGATGTTTTACAGGCACCTGAAAACCTTAAACTGATGTCAAAACTGACTTGCACTGTGCTGCTATAACCCTACAGCCCCGTGCCGACCTGGTCTTCCTCCAGTTTTCTGTCTCAGTGACAATTGGCCCAGGGCCACACTGTAACTTCCATGGGCCTGGGCACTTTTGCTTCCTCTATATAAATATTAAAGATTACATTTTACTGCATTGGTAAGGATGGATGTATTACTACTATATATTTAAGCATTTTCTTTGAACTAAAAGTTCATTTTGCTTTTATGATTTAAAAAGAGTCAAACACTTGGGATGCCTGGGTGGCTCAGTTGGTTAAGTGGCTGCCTTCAGCTCAGGTCGTGATCCCAGAGTCCTGGGATCGAGTCCCACATTGGGCTCCTTGCTCGGCAGGGAGCCTGCTTCTCCCTCTGCCTCTGCCTGCCACTCTATCTGCTTGTGCTCACTCTCGCTCTCTCTCTCTCTCTCTGACAAATAAATAAATAAAATCTTAAAAAAAAAAAAAAGAGTCAAACACTTTTGTGGGCCTCTACAAATATTGTGGGCCCAGGACACTGGCCCCACTGAGCCTAATGGGTAAGTTGGGACTAAAGTCGGCTAAATCATTCTAAAGAGTACAAGTCAGAAACTTGGGATTTATTCTTAACATTTTCTCTCCAGCAGCACATCTCAGTGACTATATTCCATCAAATTCACCAGTTAATTTTTTCCCTAAATAGAAAATCACTTGCATTATTACTGCTCCTCCTTCTCCACCTCCCCCCTCCCTCCTCCCTCTCCCCTCCTCCTTCTTCTCTCCTCCCCTTCCCCTCCTCCCACTCCTTCCTCCCCCCACCCCAATCTTGACTGGTCTCCTTGTGTCTCATATTACTTTTCTCCCATCTCTGATCATTAGTGCAACCAGAACAATCTTATAAAAAAACAAATCTTGGTCTTACAGCATTTCATGAGCTTCATTTTATTCTTGCCTTAGTGAACGGATAATCTTGGCCTAGCCTGTGCATCTCCACAGGGGTTAACTCCTGCCTCCGTCACCAAATGTGTAACATAGGATTCTGGCTGGTTCTTTCTACCGTAGTCACACTGGGCTTTCTCAGTGGCTTGAATGCAGATTTGTCCTTGCATTTTGAGGCCTTGAAGCATATTCCTTCTTCTAGAATGTCCTGCCATCATTAATTACTCACCATTGTTTACATCTTGCCTCAAGTGTCACTTTGTCAGGGAATCTTACCCTGGACCCTCCTTACACAGCATGGGTCAAGTAATATGCTTTCTTGACAAACTATATTTACCTTTGTAGTAAAATATCTCTACCTGGAATTCAATGTCTAATTGTGTTAATGATAATTTAGTGTCCATTTCAGCCACCAAGAGGTAAACTTCATGTCTAATTTGCTTATTATTGTTCCCCGTCCACTCTACCCCGTGCCTACTCCACAATAAGTACTCACTATCTGTTAAATGAATGAAGGAAAAATGTATATTGATATATCCTTAAGCATGTTACATTTTTATTCATAAGAAAGCTTTGAGGCCAATGCCACACTCTCTGGTAGGCTCTGAAGAACAAGGCATTAATAATCATCACCTTGGGCGCCTGGGTGGCTCAGTGGGTTGAGCCGCTGCCTTCGGCTCAGGTCATGATCCCGGAGTCCTGGGATCGAGTCCCACGTCGGGCTCGCTGCTCGGCAGGAAGCCTGCTTCCCTTCCTCTCTCTCTGCCTGCCTCTCTGCCTACTTGTGATCTCTCTCTGTCAAATAAATAAATAAAATCTTTAAAAAAAAAAAAATAATCATCACCTTCCTGAATTTTTTGGAATTCTGGAATTCTTCCACTTAGTTGATTTGGATAGTACCCTGATGCTGATTCAGAACTGATCAGATTAGGGAGTGGTTTAAGAGAATGAGGCTCTAGAAAATAGAAATTGAATCCCCCAAATGAACACAGGTATTGATGGATAAATTAAATGGTCAAACCAGCATGGAAAGTCTACAACTACGATGCTCTTAATCACAGATATCACAGTTGTGTCCTCTCTGATCACGTAAATCAGAAAATGTCTATGCATCTTTTGAAAATTAGATACAGTTTCAGGAGTGCAGACTAGTCCAGAAACTGAATGGTAAATGGATTACTGGGAAATTTTTTAATACTGGCCTCTTATGTAGCAGTTACCATACTCTCCATTCCATATACTGATTTCTGGCATAAAAAGTTGAAATATCTTCAATTTACTAGTTCTGTAACAGAGACTTTGTCAAATGATGTGATTTACCCAAAGTTACAAGAATTCTGAATGATGGTACTCCAGAGACTGCCTAGGAAATTTGCTGATCTTCCTGTTTTATCATTCTCCTTTGCTCTTCCATTATCATTTGGAACTCATACTCATTCACACATGTACTAAGCACACTGGTTTGTACAAAGCAACTCAGTTGTCCTATATTATGTGATACACACTAACATACCTCCTTCTCACTGCCGATTCTTCTGTGCCCAGAAGTCTAAATAATAATAATAATAACAACAACAACAACAGGCTGAAGAAGAAAACAGAAGCAGGAAACTAAATAAATGAAAAGCAGCCCCACCTGAATATCAGGGCAGACCTATCACACACCAGAAGGTGGAGAGCTAAAAGTAATCAGTAAGCATCCTTAAAACTACCACAACAATGTAAGGTATTATAATGATGACTTTGTTCTTTGGAGTTAGATAAAATTAGAAATGTAACTATTACTTATTTTGTCGGTGACCTTGGGCAAATTAATTTACCATGTTAGAGTCTTGGGTATTTTCCTAATTAATTTGAGATAATAAAGCCAACCAGCAGAGCTGTGTGTGAGAGTCCCTTTCTCTCTATGCAAAAGTTAATTTGAAGGGAAATTAGAATCTGGCAACGTTGCTTCTTCCCCCATCCTCTCCTTTGTCCCCTTCCAAGAGGAGAGCCTTTTCTGAAAGGATCAGTTAGCTTTGGAGATATTTACTGGGCCAGGGAGGACTCAGTGGGCATTGAACTGTCCCAGTACATGCTTCCGCACATTTTCCTCTGCACAGTGTCAGAATTAGATACAGAAGTAGTGAGCTGGAGGGCGCTGCCATTCTGCGATGTAGACACAAGATTCAGAGCGTTCACAGTATGTTCTCAGACTCAGAAGCCAAGCCCAGATTCACTAAAGTGGCCTGCACTGCAGGCCTTTGTCAGTAGCCCAGCTTTTCATAATGGGGTCCTTTCTTCTCATTTCTCCATTGGCAAAATAGGAATCATGACAGCGCCTATCTTGAAGGTTGTTGTGGGATAAGTTGAGCTAAACCAGTCAAGGAGATTAGAAAAATGCTTGACGGGGTTCATGCTCCATAAACACAGACTGAAAGGACTACCTTGTGAAACAGGATTATTATCCACCCCACTTTGAAGATGAGAACACCAGAGCCCAGAGAGTTGATGCGGCAGGTAGAAGATACTAGAACCAGTCCTGGAGCCAAGGGCAGCTGACTGTAATTTGCATTAGCAAATGTTTTGCAATTCTTAGTGGGGAGAGTATTTAAAAAAAAGCAAAAAAAACTCCTTTAAAAAAAAAAAAGATTGTATTTATTTACACGAGAGAGAGCTCTAGCAAGAGAAAACATGAGCAGAGGCAGAGGGAGAAACAGACTCACTGAGCAGGGAGCCCAACGTGGGGCTCCATCCCAGGACCCTGGGATCATGACCTGAGCCAAGGCAGACATTTAACCGACTGAGCCACACAGGTGCCCCTGAGAAAATACTGCTTAAACATTCCTTCTCTGATTCCCTTTGCACTTTGTAAAGAGAAGGGTGAAGGAGGGGCACCTTCACTTTGAGTGACATAATATGCAATCTGCACATTTCATGTCTGCATTTGGGTTAAGTCAGTTGTCAAATGGTAATGAAGACTTCAGAGGGGCTCGGGATCAGGACAAGAGTCTGAGGTGATGGTGATCTCTGATCCAGATAATCACCGGTTGTTTTTCCCAAACTTCAGTTATGTCACTAAAACCAGAGGTTTGTTCTTACCTGAAAGAGAGGAGGAGGAGGAATTGAGTTTGGGAGCTTAAGAATTATGAAAGAAGCCACTAAGTCATTGTGCCGAGAAACCAGATATGGCCCGGAGTCCTGCAGAGGAGCCATATCATTATTTGTGGCGCAGATTCCAGTAAAAGGTAAAGGACAGAAAGATGGAGAGGGAAGGAAAGAGAGGGAGGGAAAGATTATGCAAAACGAGTAGTAAAATGTCCATGTGAAAACCTGTTTCCATTTCACCAAAATACCTCAGCTCAAAGGCACCCAGAAAGAGAATCTAAACCCGAGGTCTTAGTGTTTTGTGTTCTGGGGCACAGCGTCACTCTTACAATTTGTCATGAACTCAGAATTTCACAAGGCACACTATACCAGGCACACTTGAAATCTTTTTCTCCCCACACCCTCATCTCCGAGACACACCCACTTTCCCGGGCTCCTGGCTGATACTGTGATTAACCCAGCCAAAGCAGAGCTGTGTTCAGTAGTTTTCCAAGAGCCAATTCCTGCACAACTTGGTTAATTGTGCTCTACAGTTTAGAAGTATAACATGTGCCGTACTGGGAGAGAATTTTCAATTTCAGCAGCCATACTCGATTCACGGAGGTCACGTGCTTCTTTGCCTGAGTGAGCCAGCCAGAATGCTCACCTTGTAGATAAGTGGATCTTCTTCAGTCTGTTGTCCTAGCGGACAAATTCCAGTGTGTCCAAATATGGTGATAGGGGAAAAGAGACATGGATGTAGCCTGCACCGTGGTACTGTCTTCAGACCTATAGGAGCTGAGCTCCGACAGGCTTCTGTTTAAAGGCACTATAAGGAAATTGATGCACGTAATGTTAACCAGGCTCTGCTCATCCTGCCAGATGGAAAGGTAATTCAAATTGAGCTCCAGGTTCCACCCTATAGATTTTACAGCAGGCTTCTGGTGTAAGTCATTACCCTTTCCTTCCCTCTTTGTTCTTGCCTGGTACATTGATGTGGCAGCCAATAGCACGTGAGAAGCACACAGTAACATTGCTGAAGTCAATGGTTAAATAAATAATGAATACGATTTTTTTGTGAGGGGGTATGGAGCATCCTATGCTTGTTGTCAGGGGATCTGAAGAATTGTGTGGGGCTTGGGGCAAGGACGGAGTCTAAGAGACCAGGAATGGTGATTTCTGATCTCAATTATTAAAAGATATCTGTAATTCTGAATTTGGCAAGATTCAAAGTAGCAGTGGTAAAAACAAAACAAAACAAAACCCTGATCGAGGATACCTACAAGGGAGAATTCAGGAGCAGGACAGGCATAATGATTAGATTGTCCTGAGTAAATCAGATGAAATAAGGTTTAGGATAGTATAATGAAACTCTAAAATCACATAAAATTATAACCATTTTTAATATCAGCTAGAATTAGGACTATTGCTAGAGATAGGGCCATCTCACCTTTGACTTCCATAAGAATTAAGATAAGCTCTGAGAATTCTTTGAAACATTATGCCTATAGTGACATAAATTCAAAGGAATCATTGTTACTACCTTAGAATGGTAATGCTCTGGTTCCTCATTTCCTTTGGCATCTGTTGTAGGATAACAAAGCACACAGGGGCACCCGGGTGGCTCAGTGGGTTAAGCATCTGCCTTTGCCTCGGGTCATGGTCCCATGGTCCTGGGATTGAGCCCTGTGTGGGGCTCCCTGCTCAGCGAGGAGTCTGCTTCTCCCTCTGCATCTCCCCTTTGCCTGTGTGTGTTCTCTCTCTCTCTCTCAAATAAGCAAATAAAATCTTAAAAAAAAAATTGTCCAGAAATTTAGGATATTTTGACTTATTGATAATACTATCTGTGTAATGACGTTGGTCAATCCATCTGCCACTTCTGTTCTCCTCTTTTCCAGTTGAATAATGGACAACTCAAGAATAAATCTTCAACAGTCTATAAAATTGACAGTTCTCTGATGAAAATATCTTCAAACTGTGTAAGAAACATGGAAAATAATGCATATTCTTTGTGTTGATTTGTCAGCTCTTCATTTCTTTAATATCACCAGACCTAAGTAGATTTTGTGAATCAGGGTAAAATTTCAGTCAACAAGAAGGGTTAGGAAGTGGCATAATTTGGAATAATCAGGATATTCTAAAGTTATATCCATTGCATTGCCAAGGATTGCTACTTTTTAAGACTTCGGGTGACTCACGGTGTGTAATTTTCTTATGTTTATTATTATTTTTTAAATAATTTCCTACTAACTAGATAGGGTGAGGAAGAGAAGTCTGTTCTCATCTGGGAACCAGGAGTTTGAAGTCCCTGATGGGAAATAAATGAAGTTTTCCATTCTGGAATATGGTTGTGGTGGGAATTCGAGAAGGCTTAGACAGGAAAGTGCATGGGGGCAGAAAGCCTACAGGAACGTGAACTTGTTCATACACTGTAGGCAGCAGGAGCAGAGAAGTCGCTGAGAGGACACTGGGATCTGAGGATCCCCAGGGAGAATGAGAGGCAAGGAAGGACATAGGGTTCATCCTGAACAAAAAGAGAGACTCCTCATTTTATGAGGCTTCTGGACAAAAGGAGGGACTGTTGACAGCACAAATATGGGGAGAGGGCAGGAAAGGGAGGGCATTCCACCTGATGGACCAAGTGGAAAGTGAGAGGAAATGGGGTCAGAGTAAGAATCCTGAGAGATGCAATTCTGTTGTGCCTTTATTGTCTGATGCTGCTGATTTTTTTAGTGGCTTGGCGAGATAGGACCAAAAATGATTATATTAAAATATCTGTTATGTAATGCATTCTTTTCTAGGTCTTAAGATGTTCCAGACACTGTTCAAAGCAATTTATAAAAGTACGCCATTTAATTCTTATAATAACCCTAGGACGGAAGTACTCTGATTGAACCCACTTTATAGACAATGAAGCTGAGACACAAAGGGGTGAGGTAACTGAGTCAAAGTCACACAGTGGGTACAAGTAAGCCAGGATTCCAACTCAAGGTGTTACGGGGTCCCACAGTGGCTGTTCTTACCCATGATGCAGTGTCTCGATGAAGTGAAAATGCCCCAATATATTATCTGAGGTTTTACCAAGGCAAGGTTCAAGGTTCAGGCCTTTATCTGAACCTCATTCTAAAATATCTTGGTCCTAGTTTATAGGCAGATCAGCTCTTCTTTAGATAGAGCTGCAGGGAGCAAAAAGAAACACTGTATCTTCCAGAAAATCCCAGAGTTGTTACTCAAAACACTTACCAGTGTACGCCCTTGGTGGATGATGTCTTAATCTACTACTGCATTTTATTTAAAAATTCATCTTTATTTTTCCAAAGTGACATCATTGCATCAAGCTGCACGTGGCATCAATTAGTTGATGCCACTTGCACACCCTATCCTCTTTCGTGCCCCCATATATTAAGATCTTAAAAGGTCTTCCATCTAAGGAGTGCATTGAAACCAGCAAACCTTGCAGAGCTGGAAGCCTGCAAAGATCAATCTCTTTTGTTAAGAGAAACAGAATTGCTAACTGGCCAGCTTCCCCTCTTCCGGGAAATGAAATCCCAGAAACTGGAGAAGCTTCTGGTTGTGATTGTTTCTTGGACAGGTATTAAAGGGCTTCTGTACCATTTGTCCAAGTCTGTTCCTGAATCCCGGCTGGTTTACAGCCAGGTGGAGTCTGGAATGCTGGGCTTCGCCAGCCCGAGGGCTGAGTATCCCACTGCCAGCAGCGTCCCGTTTGCAATCTTTGGGATCCTTTGAAAGGGTGAACGAGACTGATTGGCATTTAGGGAAATAATTTCCTCCAGCCTAATCGCGCCTGTTAATTAAAACTGCTCAAACTGTCACTTTGGGCAGTTGCAGAAAGGTCCTGGTTGCCAGGGAGAGTGAAATGCCGCCGCGGGATTGACTGATATGTTCAGGCATATTTGACAGGGACAATCTTCTGAAGAAGTCAAGTTAAAAAAAAAAAAATGGTTTTATTTTTTTTTAATTAGCATGAGCTACATTACTTCTAACCCTTTGCCTCTTTTCTGCCATAGCCACCTGTGTGAATATTCTGAGAATTGAACAGGTTATATGGAATGACACATATATTTTGGAATTGTCGTTTAATATTTCTGCTGAAGCCACCCAATGGCTTTCAGGCACTCCTGTAAAGTACGGACTGGGAATCAGATCCTCCTGGGTTCAAATTTTAGTGCAGACCCTTCCTAAATATATGGTAGAACAACTTAAACTTTTTGTAATTTTATACCTGAAAGGCTAAAGTTTGGGGGCATAATATTACATATCTCAAGAGTTCGAGGACTAAATGAGAGAGTATATAAAATAAGCTTGTTCTATAGCAGATATGTGGTAACTGGTACTCTCCTTTATCTTTCCCTATCTTTCATACGAAGTTATATTTTGGAAAAAACAAAAAGCACTTAAAGTCAGGACTTAAAAATTAGGAATTTTTTTTAAGGTTTTATTTATTTATTTGACAGTGAGAGAGCACAAGTGGTGGGGGTGGGAGTGGAGGTGGGCAGGCAGGCAGAGGGAGAGGGAGAGGCAGGTTCCCTGCTGAGCAGGAAGCCTGATGTGGGACTCTAACCAAAAACTGAGACATGACCTGGGCCACCCAGGTGCCTGGAAATATTTTTTGTTGAAAAAAAAAAAAAAATAGCAGCTACATAGGAGTAGTTCATGTGGTATGATATATCCATATGATAGAATATTTTGCAACCATTTAGAAAAACATTTTAATGAATAATTAATGCCATAAACTTATGTGAGAATACTGTGAAAAAATTTAGGATCCTAAGATGTGTGTAAAATATTATTGTGTTTTTTATTTTTTATTTTTTATTTATTTATTTTTTTTAAAGATTTCATTTATTTATTTGACAGAGAGAGATCACAAGCAGGCAGAGAGGCAGGCAGAGAGAGAGGAGGAAGCAGGCTCCCCGCTGAGCAGAGAGCCGGACGCAGGGCTCGATCCCAGGACCCCGAGACCACGACCCGAGCCAAAGGCAGCGGCCCAACCCACTGAGCCACCCAGGCGCCCCGTGTTTTTTATTTTTAAAGGAACATGAAGAAAAGCATATAATGTGTTAATACTTCTTAATTCCTATTGGTGGATTTGTAGGACATTTTTACTTTCTTATGTCTTTTATATTTTAAAACAAAATATATACTTTTAAAAAGAGGTTAATATAAAAATGACTCAAAAGCTAGGAACGCAACTAAATGCCAATGCACTGTTCTTCTTACATGTCCTGGAAAATGACTCTGGAGGCAATTTTGAGAAAGAGTTGGTCTAAAGTTATTCAGACAATGCTGGTGCTGCTTAAACAAGGTAGCTACTTTGAAAGAGTCAGAGACATTTAGACACAGAAGTTCTTATAGTTTTCATATAAAAATTTATATTTTATTCTTTTGAATTTATCTTAATTTTATTTTCTTGTTTTTTATCTATCTAACTAAAAACACTCTTGGCAGTGCTCCAAGAGGGGAGTATCCTGGTGGAAACCATACACAGCCTTATTGGAAACTTCCTAGAGCTCTGTACTGGGCTGACTAATTTATTTACTTTTCTGTCTTATCCTTCCAATCCTTCATGGGAATCTACTGTTATTCCAATTTTTAAAGATGAGGAAACTCCGGTTTGATAATGTTCTGCAATTTACGTTAAGTTGGCAGCTAGGATAAGGAAGAGCAGGAATGGAAAGATCCAGGTAACTTTAAAACAGTCCAAATCGTTACCACACAATTGACAGTAGGAGCCTCAGCTGTGTTGGTCAATGTACTAGCCATTGACCACATGTAGCTATTTAAATTTTAAATCCATTTACAATTAATAAAATTAGAAACAAGTCCTGCTACCCACATTTTCACGTGCTTGTGCAGTCACATGTGGCAAGTGGCTGAGGTATCAGACTGTGCAGATACGGAACCCTTGCATCCCTCCCAGACACTCCCATAGGACAACACTGAAGGTCTCGTCATTTGGAAGAGATGACTGAGGGTTGCCTGGGGTGGCTGGAGAATACCTTACAATGGAGAAAGTAAGAGTGAACCAGGGTAAGGGGTACCTCTCCGCTCCTTTCAGATTCCTTCTCTGGTCCTCATTTCTCACCAAGTTCCCCGAGTTCCGATTATCTCCTCCCTGCTTTCCGAGACCACCATCCTGAGTTCTGCACTCAGGGCTCACACTCTGGTCCAGTGATATGAGTCTCCTGTCCCAGAGAACGCAGGTTATTACCCAGGGCCAGCCACAGAGCGCCATGGAGTGAGGCTCCAACTTTAATGAAAACAGGGTAATGGCCATAATTGTCTCCGTTTACATTTCTTCATTCATAACTGTCTCTAAGCATTGATTCTTGCCCCTGGTTTTCGGTTAGGAGCACTTGCAGTACACAAAAGGAGTGACCCCTCAAAGGCTTCTTTGCACACAGGTAAGGGCTACACACTCCATTTGTTCTCAGACCGCTGTTGGACAGTCTCGGCCCTTCTTGCTGTTGCACGAGACTATGCCTCCCTCACCACGGGGCTTCCAGGGAGGGCTGACTGAAAAGTTAGCAGAAGGGGAGAAGCCAGGGTGCTTCTCTCCCTCTCTTCCTGCCTCCTGAGGTGTTTCTGGTAGCAGCTGTGTGGTCCTAGCTCTTACCAGGAAGACCCCCTGTGGTTCCTGAATTTACCAGCTGGCCCTACTCCCAGGGCTCCTGTAAGGCCACCTCCTCCATATGCTCCTTCATCCTAGAGTGTGCAGAACCTCCCTGTTATTGAAGCTCTGGGGGTTCTCTCTTAGAGGTCCTATTTGTTTCCAGCCCTTCATCCCCAATAAAATCGATTCCTTGGGTCACATTCTGTTCATTTTGAAATATTTAGAGTGATTTTTGTTGTCTTGACTGGAGACCAAAATACTTCCTAGTCTGTCCCCTGCTACCATTCCTAGAATCCCATGTCACCTTTTCCCATCAGTTTCTGAGCTCTGGTCACAGGATGCTTTGTTTTTGAATGTGCACTTTCCCTCTCATTTAGATCATTCTTATTCATTATCAGAAGCTTTACTTTTCCTCCAGAGCAACCATCCTGACTCTTCTATGCTGTCCTTGGGACTTGGTTATTTCTCCCATAAAAGCTACCCTACCACTTACCAATAAAATGTAGTAAAACATAAATAGCTAAAATACAGCTATTGAGTTGTCTTCCTTCCCAGTAAGAAAGCAAGCTCTGTGAGAATATGGGCCATGACTTTCCTCTTTACCACCATCTCTATAGTTTCTGATAAAATGCCTGATACATGGAGAGGGGTCAAAATATTTTCAAGTGAAAAAATACATGTGTATATCAAGTGAATTTCTGGAAGCCAATCCATGTTAATGGCTGATTCTGTGCCACAAATACAGCACTCAAATTTTTTTTTTCTTTTTCTTCAGCACTCAACTTTTAAAATCATTCTTTATCCATATGGTGGACTTGCAAGCATTTTATGATCTCCTACAAAGAGTACCTTTATCTCTGGGTGCTCTGGCACCCACAAATGCCTTAGAACCACTGCTGTCATCTTCCTTCCTCAGCCCTTGTCTTGGGCCTTGTTTCACTGAACCTTGCTTTGGGGGTCCATTTCTAATGAGCCTCACATTAATGGACTGCTGGATAAATGATAACATATGTTCAAAGAACAAGGGCTTTTTAAAGAGCATGCATGATTCAAAAGTAGATGAGAAAAGAAAGGGATTTTCAGGTCTCCATAAAATAGTATTTTTGAGGATATATTTGCAGTTAGACAAAAGTATGTTTGAAACTCAATAATTAAGTGAACTTGGGTATAGTAAACTTAACCCATTATTCCATCATATGTAAGATGGGAAATGTAATCCTTATAGGGTCATTTTGAAGATTAAACTATAATTGTAATGACTTATAGGTTGTATAGTTACGTTGAAGTCTAAAATGCCTACAAATATTAGTTATGACTAAAAGAGGGTCATTTAGAAAAGAGTCTCATTTAAAGGCTCTAGAGAAGAGACACAAAGGTGATGCCCAATAGCCATCTCATTCATCAGTTGCCCAAGGGAAGAATGATATGGGCAACCACTCCTGAATCTTTAGACCATACTAACCAAGAGTACTGTCACTCAGGTGACAAATGTCTGGGTAACCTTTTAGCATCTTCCATATATAAAAGAAGTATTGGGCTTGCTCTGTGTGATTTTAAGATATAGTTGTGGGTTGCCTCTGGGAAGTTTAGTAGAGATGTGTTTTAGCTGATCTATTAGTCATATGTTGACCTTGTGGGGGTGTAAGAAAGCTCTGGATTTTAAGGGATGTGAATAGAAGCTGGTGAACATGTGATAAGGATACTGTCCATCTACTTTGAGCCTGGCTAGAGTTGGAGCCCCGAGGATTTCTTCCATCCATTGGTTTATGTCAATCTGTATCTTACCCCAGCAGCCACATACTCTGCTCTGACATATAGATGGTATAGGATCCCTGTGTGTTGTTTCAGGAGATCAGTACTAGCTTGTCTGGAATAGAAGGAATAAAGACACTTAGGATAACATGTCTTAGGTATACCAGAGCATGCTCTAAATAATTTATATGTATTTATTCAGTGAAACTTAATGCTTATTGTAAGGTATAGTTTTGGATCACAAATAAAAAGATTTTAGATGGATCTAGCAAGTATTAAGTGAAATAAGTCAGAGAGACAAATACCATATAATTTCACTTATATGTGGAGTTTAAGAAAACAAAAGAGTAGGGACACCTGGGTGGCTCAGTTAGTTAACCATCTGACTTCAGTTCAGGTCATGATCTCAGGGTCCTGGGACTTGGTGGGCTCCCCTCTCAGTGGAGAGTCTGCTTATCCTTCTGCTCCCCCACCTCCCCACACCCACCCCTCCACATTTGTGTGCTTTCTCTCTCAAATAAATAAATAATATCTAAAAAAAAAAAAAAAAAAAAAGCCAAGGGGGAAAAAGAGAAGCAAACCAAGAAAGAGACTCTTAACTATAGGGGAGGTGGATGGGGGATGGGTGAAATAGGAGAAGTGGGTATTAAGGAATGTACTTGTGATGAGCCCTGGGTGTTGTATGGCAGGGACGAATCACTAAATTATACACCTGAAACTAATATTACACTGTATGTTAACTAGCTGGAATTTAAATAAAAACTTGGGGAAAGAAAAAAATAACATTTATTCTTTGAAAATTTGCACGTGTAAGAGCTATTTCATGCCACGTGGATACTGCCTTTTTCTTAAAGCGGTGATATGAAATTGGAAGTAAGAAATATCCCTTTATGAAAAGATGTTTCACCCTTTTTTTTTCCAGCTATGGCAATATTCCATATTTGATATCTGACTCACTGCCTAGGGTCATACCCCTGAGTCTTAAGTTTAGGATGCTCAGTCTCAATCCTCTTTCTCAGAGATTAGTTTACCGCCCCCCCCCCCCGAGGATTAATTCCTTCTTCTGAGGCAGGACTATTTTGTGTATAAAATGTTCCAGAGAATAAACATTCATCCTTTATGGAAATGGAGACTGAGAAAGAGTACAGAGAGCAGAGAGGGCATGTACGCAGCCCCCCTCCACCACCATGTGTTAACAGAGCTTGAAATCTCCACGTAACTGATTTACGAGGCATGCGGTTAAGTAAGACCAAATGAGGAGCTCCATTAATGCTGTCTGTAAGAATGGTCACTATTGGGGCGCCTGGGTGGCTCAGTGGGTTAAAGCCTCTGCCTTCGGCTCAGATCATGATCTCAAGGTCCTGGGATCGAGCCCCGCATCGGGCTCTCTGCTCAGCTGGGAGCCTGCTTCCTCCTCTCTCTCTGCTTGCTTCTCTGCCTACTTGTGATCTCTGTCTGTCAAATAAATAAATAAAATCTTAAAAAAAAAAGGTCACTATTCCGCTGCTAGGTGGCATCTTCCTCTCACGGTCTAGACCTGGAAGATGGTCGCAGGCTTTTCTAACAATAAAATTGACCACATAGGTAGGTGGGAATAGAAATGGTCTTAATGGCCCATTAAGTGTCCAATTACTTGAGGTTATTTATCAGAGCTCAGTTGTATGACTATTAACAGCGCAGATTTCAGATTTCACGCTTTCTGGGTTGAGGTTTCATTTAGAATTCATATTGTCTTACAGCAAATGCAAAAATCACAGCAGATTCACATAGAGTGATTTGCCTGCTAAGCCTTTTCATGGCAGATTTCAGATTTGTTCTCCCCTCAAACTTGTTCTCTGACAAGGGAGGCTCCTCAGAAGGGAAACTGCAGTGATAGCATCATCATCATCAATCACTTTTATTATTGTATTCATTACTATTAGTGGTTAACCCAGAAATCAGCACTGTGAAGAGGTCGTTCTAAATGACAACCAGCCCAGGAGGCTTGTGGAAGTCCTAGGAACCTGAAAGGAGTAAGTTTGAAGCCCATCTCTCACATGCTTGGTCTTAGCGGTTGGCAACTTAACCCTAAGGTACACCGAGGAACTTAAGGTTGTATCTGGAGGCAGAGAGCACTTGGCAGCATGGACAGACAGAGGCCTGCGTTTGTATCCCAGCTCAGCAATAAAATGTGTGCCTGTTCTACAAATCCTGATCGCCTCCTTTTGCAGGCAGGTGACTGTTATATAGAGGTCTTTAAAAAAAATTTTTTTTCTAGTTTTTTATTTTAGAAAGATAGTGCTGGGGGTAGGGCCAGAGGAAGAAGGTGAGAAAAATGGGAAGTGACTCAGTAAAGTGCGGAGCCTGATGCGGGCTCAATCCCAAGACCCTGAGATCAGGGCCTGAGCGAAAACCAAGAGTCAGACTCTAGTCACTGCCCCCCCCCCTCCGCCAAGTCACCCCTGGAGATCTTCTAGTTGGATTTAAGCTACTTTGTTTCTTGCTTTACCCTTAAACTTTCTCTGTCAAGTGTCGATAATGATGGTGTTGTCCGGAGATTTGAATGAGGCAGAGCCGGCAAAAATGTTCATCACTTGCTATATTTCATAGCAGATGATTAATAAGTGTTAGCTCTTGGTGTTATGAAACTGAAAGTGTAGGAATAAGTGATCTTGAACCTTCTTTGACCTGATTTATGTTCTCATTGCAAGTACTTTGTGTGTGTGCACATACCGCATAGGTAAGAATTAACTTGCATTCAGATAAATTGAGGCATAATATTCTCTTGGTATTTAGAACGGAGGCATCTAAATATGATGACGGCACACAGGAGGCATAACTGATTCTTGCCCATTAATTTTCCTAAGATTTCTAGTTTGCAAGAGCAGTGGGTGGCCTTTGACAGCTGGTGTAGCCTGATGTCTGGGAGGGGCGCTCTGGCTCAGTGTGGCTGAGTTCATACTCTATTGTTCACTGTTTCCATGACCCTGGGCAAGTAATTTGGCCCCTTTGAGCCCCTGCTATCTTATTGGAGATAATACGTGCCTTATTGGAATGGCAGACACATAAATTAGGTAACTGAGAACTGAATGCTGAGTCACTGCTGCCATGCTTGGCATGTTGCAAATGTACAAAAATATTCTTGGGCTAAGTCAATATTACTAGGAAGTGGGCGATGGAAAATAACATATAAGAAACATCCGTAAGCCCAACAGGCTGAAGAGTCAGAGCGTGGGGAGGTGATAAGACAGACTCCAGAAAATGAAGCTTGGAAGTCACTGTGCAATTTTCTAGTTACTTCTTTGTCCCACTAAATTGTCTTTCCCAGCAACGACAATGACAAAACAATTGCATCTTTGGTTTCATAATAGATTTTGCGTTGTTTTGTTTTTCCAATAAGGCAGGTGCTATAGGGCTGAATGTTTGTGTCCTCCCTGCTGCCCCCCTGCTGATTCATATGATGAAGCCTAAACCCCAGGGAGATGGTACTTAGTTAGAGATGGGGCCTTGAGGAGAGGATCAGGTCCTAAGAGTGAGCTCTCATAAGTGGGATTAGTGACCTTACAGAGGAGACCCAGAGAGCTCCCTTGTTCCCTCCACCATGTGAGGACAGAGTGAGAAGATGGGTGTCTGTGAAGCAGACATGAAATCTGCTAGTACCTTGGTTTTGGACTTCCCAGTCTCCAGAACTGTGAGAAGTGCATTTGTGTTGCTTATAAACCACTGAGTATAAGGTATCCTGTTCTAGGAACCCAAATGAAGATGAAGACAGGAGGTCATTAGAGGGATTTTTCTCTTTTTGAGAAAAAAAAAATTGTGTTTTAAAAATTTGGCCCTTCTAGGGGTGCCTGGGTAGCTCAGTGGGTTAAAGCCTCTGCCTTTGGCTCAGGTAATGATCCCAGGGTCCTGGGATCGAGCCCCACATCAGGCTCTCTGCTAGGCAGGGAGCCTGCTTCCTCCTCTCTCTCTGCCTGCCTCTCTGCCTACTTGTAATCTCTGTCTGTCAAATAAATAAATAAAATCTTTAAAAAAATTTTAAAAAAATTTGGCCCTTCTAAAATTTCCAAACAAGCAAATTTGAGATTCCTTTGGCTCCAAATATTACTTGGGATAATTTCCTGGGGTCAGAATATGGGGAAGTTACAAAGAAACAAGGGCTCTGCCTGTCTGTGTCTAAATTGAAGCCTGAACAAAAATACCTGGTGCTCCACAAGCATTCAAGCTTTTACCATGAAATCCTGGAGTGCAGTGAAGACAAATTTCTATTTCATCATTCACAACAGGTCTTCTGAGCCATGAACACACATGAAATGATGACACAGAACAAATACAGCCCCATGAGTCTCTGTGTCTCCCAAAGAAGCCTCCAAGTTAGGATGCCTAATCCCATTCATCCAAGAAATCACAGACCTGGTGCTAGGGCTGCTCAGGTTCAGGGATTGGGGGGGACGGGGAAGATGTGGAAAGCTGCTCTTCATCCTTCCCCTGAGCAAGACCCTGTGAGCTGTGTAGTATTCGGTAGCGTAATGTGATGTTTTGATCGTAGAAGCACATGGGACACCACAGCTGACTCTGCTATTAAATTGTTGTATGACCTTGGGAATCCATTTATCTTTCCTGAACACCTTTTCACATCAATATTATACACACCTTTGTTATTAGGTGAATTTAAGTAAATTGAAAGCTGTAACAGGGCAGTTAGATGACGTTTAATTTTAAAGCACACAGTTAGTAGAGAGGGGTTTATGGAAAAGAGTGAGGGGCAGTGGGTATTTGTTGGTATTTACTGGTTGCTGTGAATGGGGGTCCCTAACCCTTGGTGTGGTCTGAGCTTACCATGCTAGGTGAAGTCACAGCTTTGGCAGGACAGGGCATATGTGACAAGAAAGCCAGGTCTGGTATGGCTTCCCAAGGTACACTGGAATATGGGCTATGAAGTTGAGTGAGGAGCTCCTGGGAGCAGTGGCCCCTGACTCAGGCCCATGGAAGCTGGTCCGACACACACTCCCTGTGCACCTGCCCTGGGCTCTTGTTGTTATTGGTGCCATGAGGAATGGCCAGCAGGGGACAGATAGTCTCTGTTCTCAAGTTGTAGACATATATTAGGGTAATGGAAGGAACACACCTGAAAGAGACACAAGTCAAGCAGGAGTGCAACCAAGTATGAGTAGACAGGAGAAAGAAAATGACATGATGATCAGACGTTACACTGGAGGAAATTCCTGGGGTTATTCGTGCTAATCTTTTCACGGTACAGAGCAGATGTGAACCTAGAGGAAGGGATATGTTTAAGAGGAATTTTCAATTCCTACAAAGTAATTCAGTGAGACATTAGCATCATGCATATCATGCAAGTGGAGCTGTATTAGAATGTACATACTTTACACTGTTAAGTCTTCAAAAAGCTGTTTTACATGTCATTGATTTTTAAGAGCAAGGTCAGTGGTACTAGTATGACTGTGAGCAGGGTTCCTAAAACCAAACTCTACCATGAGCTGGTACATCATCTACACTCTGCAGAGATTCTCAGGGAGCAAGAATGGGAAAAAGAGGGGGGATAAAGCTGAGTTGTGGCTGCTGTTCCTGAAGGTGAGGCCCAGGTTAAAAAAAAAGAAAAAAAAAAGAAAAAAAAAAGATCAAATCCTCTGTAGTTAGAGGACAGGCTGTTCTGAAACATAAAGTGCCAAGGGCCTGTTGTGAACCTTTTGGATAAAACTTACTTCTCTTTCACAGTTGAAGTAGGATGTGAACAGGCCTACTTTTTAACTTAGATTGCGTGTTTTTGGATTCCTTTTGATTGGGGCTACTAATAAATACAATCTGGTGGTTAAAATAGCCTCCATCCCAAGCTACCCTTAAGAACAACAACTGTTCACATTTCTGGGGATAAAATTGCAAGCTACAAAGAAATAAGTCAGATCTGGTGTTCTCTGTTATTGTAGCCCCAAGGTGAGGAATCGGCAGAAAGATTGAAGCCCTAATCTCGGGACGGCCCCACTTATGTAGTCTTAGGCTCGGTTTCCCAATATAGAAAATAGAGATGATAATCCATTCTTTAATTTGGAATATAACATACTTCTATATCTGGTATGTGAGAGAGAAATATTTCAAATTAATGTTGGCTAGAATATTCAGACAGACTTTAAGTTGGAGGTTTGAACTTAAGCACTGAAGATAGTTTAAACTTAGCTAAAAAGAAAAGGTATGGAGAGGATAGTTTGAATGGAAGATCACAAGCAACAACATACAATTTGGGGTAATGGTGCTGTATTTCTGTTGTGTGTGCTACCTTGGGAGAATATAATTTAACTGATTTTAATATTTTTGTCTTTTGGAGATTAGACAAATTGTAACTTCTGTTTCTGGTGGCACAGTAAAGTATATACCTTGCCAGACCCTCCCAATAATAGTTAAAAATGCTGGATAAAAAAAAAAATTATGGTTGAGTAGGCAAGGAAATAACAAGTCCTAGAAGGCAAAAACTATGTCCAAAAGGGAATCCATAGCAATAAGCAACTTTTACATATAAATCCTCTGCTGAATCTTAGTGATCTTGAACTTAGGTTTTGTGACCTTATGGTCTAGAGTAAGGACTTAAAGTAATAGAGAAATGAAAACCTATTCTCAGTCTCAGTTGAATCGGAAGGTCCACACAAGGTTGTCAGAATGGACTTGAAATAAGTCAGCTGCCCTCATACCCTTCAGGAATAGTATACTTAAATACAAGTATTTTTATTGTGTTTAAATAAATCAAAGAAGGAATTTATATCTAGGTTTTTCATGTTGGATATAGCAGAAAGAAATTTTTCTTTGGACTAGGTAGATATAAGCCAATACTCATGTGGGTTTCCAGCCCACATTTACATTGCCTGAGAGGTGATTAAACTGGAAGCTAAGAATTTAGGATAAAGTGGTTCTGAGCTGGTATTGTCCCCAAGAGTCTGGAAGAGGCAAATGAAAAGACTCTCAAGAGTAATCCACCTTCATCCAACACCTCAAGAATCCCTATAAGCTAAGTTTGAAGGATACATGAGCTCATACTTAGAAGCCAAATTAAAAAAAAAAAAAAAACACAAAGCAGGATAAGTAAAAATGAGAAAACCCAACAGATTACAATCATACATTCAAAGGTTTAAGAACAGGTGTATCAGATACAAATATTCTTCTTTTTAAAGATTTTTATTTGACAGACAGAGATCACAAGTAGGCAGAGAGGGAGGAGAAAGCAGGCTCCCTGCTGAGCAGAGAGCCCGATGCAGGGCTTGATCCCAGGACCCTGGGATCATGACCTGAGCCAAAGGCAGAGGCTTTAACCCACTGAGCCACCCAGGCACCCCAGATACAAATATTCTTACTATTTTAAATAACTTAAAGAGGGAGTAAAGATTATAGGAACAAAAGAATATGAGAAGGAAAAATGAAGTTGAAAAATAACAGGGAATGAACAATTAAATATTGAAAAGAATATGAAATAGATTAAGCAAAACTACAAACAGAATTATGGAGTTGGAAAAGGTTATAAAGAAATTATTTAAAAGGCAGCACAGAAAGACAAAAAGAAAGTTGGATTAGAACATTATACTGAAATTTAAGGAACAACTAAAATTTCTAATAATGTTAAGTGTCAAATTACAAAATATTAAATTTTAAATATATATAAAAATTATGCAATCTCTAAAATTCCTTGATCCTGAAAATAATTCACTTGTTCAACATTTATTAACTTCCAATCAATGTATTAGGTTTTGGTGGTACAATAATGAGTGGAAAACCCAACAAGATTATGTACTTCTGTGGGAAAAAAATGGCTATATAATAGTAAATAGTTTTATCTGACAGCACACTTTGAATTGACAGAAAATGTGTTTTACTTCATACAATCTTGAGTTGATTTTATTGATATTTTTTGGGTATATTTGACACAGTGTTACATTGGTTTTAGGGATACAGCACAGTGATTCAACAACTCTATAAATTATGTTACACTCTACCTCATGTGTAGCTACCATCTGTCACCATACAATGCTGTTACAGTACCGTTGACTATACTCCCTATGCTGTTTATCTCCATGAGTTATTCATTGCATAGCTAGAAGCCTGTATCTCCCACTCCCTTTCTCCCATTTTGCCCATCTCCCGATCCCTTCCCTCTGGCAACCATCGGTTCTCTGTATTTATAGGTCTGATTCTGGTTTTATCTCTTTATTCATGTGTTTCATCTTTCAGAGTTCTCATAGAAGTGAAATCATATGGTATTTATCCTTCTTAGTCTGACTTGTTTCACTTAGCAGAATACCCTCCAGGTCAGTTCATATCACAGATGGCAAGCTTCTTGTCTTTTTTATGGCTGTATAATATTCCATTGTATGTATTTATCACCATTTCTTTATTACTTCATCTATTTATAGACACTTGGGTTGCTTCCATAGCTTAGCTATTGTAAATAGTATAGCAACAAAAGGGGTGGAATTATATGATATACTACCTATTTTGGATTAATATTTTCATTTTCTTTGTGTAACTTCTTAGTTTTGGAATTATTAGATCATATGGTATTTCTATTTTTAATTTTTTGAGGAAACTCCATACTGTGTCCCACAGTGGTTGTACCAGTTTGCATTCTCAACAGCGTGTGAAGTTTCCTTTGTCTCTATATCCTCAGCAACACTTAAACTGACAGAAAATATTTTTAAAAAATTTAATCTCTGACAGCCTTTGTTATGTTAAAATGAAAAAGAAAATTTGGCCCTAGTAGACCAGATATTGTGAAACTTCCCTGAAGGACAGAAGGCAGATAAGATTTTCTAGGAGTAAAAAATAGCCCATATCAGCCTGGGTTAAAAAACGAAATCAAAACCCAGAAGGGTAGACAAGGTTTTCCAAGCTAAAAAATAGAGGGGTCACATGGAACCCCTCAGAGCTCGGTGGTTATGGTGCCATACATGATTGTCCACACTACCCAATCTCTTCCTTCTAATGCTTTTTGTGCAAAGCCCTGGGTCTCAGAAGCATCTATACCATAGTGACAGACAGTGTGGGTATGGGGCAGTCAGAGTAGTCAGAGTA
Organism: Lutra lutra; assembly: GCF_902655055.1. NCBI lineage: Eukaryota > Metazoa > Chordata > Mammalia > Carnivora > Mustelidae > Lutra > Lutra lutra. The sequence continues at coordinate 43,600,991 of NC_062291.1, read as the reverse complement.
GTTTCCTGGAAGGCTGAAAATTGCAGATGGTATGGTCCTCATTACTCACTGAAAACTAGATATTTCTGAACATTGCTGAATACTGCCTTCTGCTGCTTTCCCACGGTTACTAAAGGAGATAGCCATACTAAGAGCATTCACTCACATGCCTACAGGGCATCTAAAAAACAGAGATGAGAGCCCACAAAAAAGACCAGAAAACATGTGAGGAAAACCGATAAAATTAAACAGAGACAAGCAGATTTAGTACAGTAACGAAAAGGAGAGTTTCAAAAAGTACAGAAATTTAGGAAATAATATGGTATCGTAAATATGTCTGTCCTGTCATTAAGTGTAATAAAACAGTGATTTGATAAAGGAAACCTATAATTACAAACATTACAAAAATCAATAGTTATAATAAATAGCAAAGCCACCCCAATCGCAAGAGAAAAATCATTAAAACAGGAAGATGGACTGAGAAATTCTTTTAGAATAAAGAACAAAAAAGGAAAGAAAGATCTGGAAACTTTAAATAAGAAATAGAGACACAGGATGTTTCCATACTTATCTATTGGGAGTTCCAGAAATAATGACTAGAGGACATACAAGAACAAAATAATTAAAGAATTGGCAGAATAGTTCATTGACTGAGATAAATACAAATCTGAGTTGACAGGCTTCACTGAGTAATAAGCAGCCTGAAGAAATATATAATCTCACCTTGGGAAATTTTTGAAAAATTTCAGAATGAGCCTGCAGAGATTCCTATGCAAAATGTACAATAAAAGGAAAAATAATAAAAAATAACCTCAAAGCAAATAAACAAGCAGATTGACACTGGGATCCACAGAACATTTCCCAGGAAGGCCAACTGCCTTACAAAGGCAGCATGTCTGTAAGACTGGGTGCAGCACAGAAGAAATTGGAGAGGGCCATGTCCATATTCACAGCCTTGGCTGAATGTGAGGTCCAGCACATGCACACAAGAGATAGAAGAAAGCCCAAGGCGGGGTGGGGGGAACAACTTGGGGGGCATTTTTTAGACTTCCCAAACTGTGAATATTTTATGGAAAACGTATTGTTCCATAAAACTTATGGACTCAAGGTTTTTCAGCAAGACATTTGACCAATCATTGGCTCACCACTAAGACTTGCTGACCCACGTGGGAGCCCTAGGAAGCCATGGCTAAAAATAAAAATGAGAATAGATAGGAATGACCTAAGAGCTCAGTCTGTGTACGGTGTGAGGAGACAGACTATAGAAGAATCAGACCAGGAAAATCACAGAAAAAAAAAAAAAATCCCATAAAGAACTTTAGTATAAATACCCAAGGGGGTCAAAATCTAGAATTGCTATATGATCTGAAGATGCAGTTTTCCACAAAATGATTTATGGGACGTAAAAAGTAACAGGAAAGTGCAACAGGTGTGACTCGTTCACAGGAAAAACACAGTCAATAAAAACTCTCTGTGAGGGAGATTAGATGTGCCTAGCAGATGCACGGTTTTGTTTGTTTAGTTTTTTTTCTTTTTTTAGTATAGTTGACATAGCAGATGCATGTTTTAAAAAAGCTATTATAAATATGTTCCAAGAAGTAAAGGAAACCATGGTTAATGAATTAAAGTATAATAATGACCCGTAACAGAAAATATTCATAAAGAGATGTTATTTTTAAAAAGAACCCAATAACTTTAAAATGGAATTATATGTACCATAACTTATATTTTAAAAAATTCATTGAAAGGGCCTATCTTCCCTCATGAGATGGCAGAAGAAACAGGTAGGTTTTTATTTCGAAGATACATCAGTAAAAATTATACACTCTGAACAGTAAATAAAGAAGCCTGTGGGACACTATCAAATCCTAGTCTGGCAAGCCCATCCCACTCATATGTAAATTATACCTCAATAAAGCTGTTTTAAAAACCCTTAGAAAGGGGACAACATACATAAATCCAAAGTTAACTAAAAGATAAAAAAAGCCTAAGGAAGGATATTTCTAAGGCTGACCAAAAGATGGAAAATAGAACAAAGATATTTATAATGACAATATATAATCTATGAAGACTATATTATGCCATAATATCATAGTGATAAAATACATATTGCAAATTGGTTAGAAATGTAAAAAGTAAAGTAATAACATGATGATTAGAGTGGATTTTTAGAAACACATTTCCCTTAAAAACCAACACATTAATAGGTTATACAGACAAAAATAAAACAAAATAGAAAGGGCTGAATAACATAGTTGTCAAGATTTATATAATAGGTAAAGTAGTACTTTACAGCAAAAACATAGAGAATAAAGTTATTTTTCTAAAGACACCAGAAATAATTCACTCAAATTAATCATATTTTAGGTCCCCAAGGAAGTCTCAAACTCTAATATGTATCTATTGCTTATATGTTATTAAATATGTAGCTGTACTGACTGGATAAAGTAAAAAAAATTAAGAATTATAAAACTGAAGTACTCGAACCTTGTTTTTGGATATTAAATTACCAGCCACGGGGTATCCATGCACAATGGATCAAAGTAATTGTAACAAGTATCTATAAAGATGGAGTTTAACGTAATGAGAAGCTCATGGAAAAATAAGCATAAACAGTATATTGTTTTGACAGCAAAGGTAATCAATGTTTCCATAGACATAGTGTTTACCTGGACATACCAAGTAGGCATGACTATCGACCTAACCAAAATTAGAGTGAACTGGGAAAACTGTGGAACTCACAGAGTGGACATAAGAAGAGGTGGAAAATCAATGAAAAACAGTTCAGCTTCCATATTAAGTTTGGGGAAGTAAAGTATAATTAAGACTAAAAATTTGAGATTATCGAAACATAAATGTGTCCTTTAGATTCATGAAGTCAAATAATAGAAGATCTGGTTTACGGATTTTTTTTCTTTAAGATTTTATTTACTTATTTGCCAGAGAGAGTGTAAGTGAGGGGAGGGGCAGAGAGTGAGAGGGAGAAGCAGGCCCCCTGCTTAGTACAGAGCCTGGACCCTTGGCCTATCCTAGGACCTGAGATCCTGATCTGAGCGGAAGTCCTATGCTTAACAACTGAACCACCCAGGTGCCCTTTGTCTCACAGATTTAAACTAGCTGCTTAGGAGGAGAGGGACAGAAGGTGAGGGTTTGTTTTTGTTTTTTAATTTTTTTAAAATTTAAATTAAATTTAGTTAACATATAATGTGTTAATAGTTTCAGGGGTAGAATTTAGTGACTTATCAGTTGCATGTAAGGTGAGTTTTTATAACAAGGCTTGTAAAACTAGTTGGCCCTTTGAACTATGGAACATAAAACTACAGAGATATATAAGAACAAGAATAAAGAAAAATTAGTATTATAGATGCTTTAGAATTAAATGGTGATGAGAATCCTACCTAAGGTTATTGGTAAAATTACACAGAGATATGCAGGCATATAAACACAAACATGCATGCACACACACACACACACACACACACATACGCATATACACATATATACATTTGAATATATACAAATATGCACAGACTGATAAATACAGACCTATAGAAATACAGACATGTTCATACATATATATATGACATACACACGTACAAATGAGTATACATATGTACACACAAGCACATACATGTATAAACATGCATGCATGTATACATTATATACATGTACATGCACACCCACAGGGACACACATCTGTATATGTGTATGTGCTTATCTACACACTTAAATTTATTCCCACATATATAAACCTATACTCATATAAAATCCTGAATTTATAAAAATAAATGCACTTAAAATGTGTTAATATGTAGAGAAAAATTACTGCATTTCTAGAGTAAAAATATTAGCCATAGTTACCAATGAGTTGTGAGATTGGGATGTGAGATTGGGATGTATTAAATTACTTTTTAATATTTTCTAAATTTTTATTTAAAAACATTTTGAGTAGAAATTAAGTAGCAAATCATTTATTTCTGTAACAGAATGATTTGGTCAACTTCACCATTTCTGTGCTGGCCATTAACTTCTAATTTTTTACAAATATCATTACACAAAGCTACCTTCTTTCTCTTTTTCTGTAGTCTCTTTGGACATCTTCCCTTTCTAAAAGACAATATATTTCCCTTTTAAATTCTTCTTGTTAATCTACTATGAATAGCTAAAGAGGTTTTTTTTAATTTAAATTAATTAACATACAGTGTATTTGTTTCAGAGGTCAGTGATTCATCAATCTTCTACAACTCTGGTGCTCATTACATCCTGTGTCCTCCTTAAGGCCCATCACCCAGTTACCCCATCCCCCTACCCACTGCCCCTCTAGCAACCCTCAGTTTGTTTCCTTTGATTAAGAGTTTCTTTTGGTTTGTCTCCAGCTCTGGTTTCCTCTTGTTTTATTTTTTCCTCTCTTCCCCTATGATCCTCTGTTTTGTTTCTTAAATTCCACATATTGATGAGATCATATGATAATTAGCTAAAGTGTTTTTTTTTATTGAAGGATTAGTTACAGATAGTTTAAATCCTGATGTTTGCCATTTTCAGACTTTATGTTAAAAAGGTTTTTGATGACATTTAATTAATGTAATTTGATTAGAAGATTGGGTTTTCCTTGCTCCAAATCTTTATCAACAATCTTTGGAGGCATGTGAGGGAAGAAATCCTTACAAAAGAGGTCAGAATGAACAGGGGAAGTTTTGAGCATCTACACTGTCCCTCCCAGTATGGGGTAGGCTCCATGCGTATCTCAGATCGCCTAATTTAAATGATAGAGACCTGGGGCGCCTGGGTGGCTCAGCGGGTTAAAGCCTCTGCCTTCCGCTCAGGTCATGATCCCAGGGTCCTAGGATCGAGCCCCACATCGGGCTCTATGTGAAGCAGGGAGCCTGCTTCCCTTCCTCTCTCTCTGCCTGCCTCTCTGTCTACTTGTGATCTCTGTCAAATAAATAAAATAAAATCTTAAAAAAAAACCCCTATAATTAAATGATAAAGACCTGGTTGCCTGGTGTGGAAAGAAATGGAATGTATATGTATGTTTAACTCTGATGCTGCTCTGCAAACTCCGGGGAATTATTTAACTTTAGAAAGATGCTTCCTGTGTTCATTTACAGAACCCAAGTGCATTTGAGAGAAAATCAATTTTAAAAATGTGTCTTCTTAGTTAAATGAAACTTGAATTCTGTAAACAGTCACCCCCCGCCCCATGATAAGGCCTTGAGTGAGCTGGTGTTTGTCTATGGGGAAAAGAGCTGCTGTAAGTAATCCCCTCTTTGCACTGGACCTCAGTGACCCATCAGAGAGGCTGGCATACAGATCCACCACACTTGATGTATTAACTCACCAAAGTGAGGCAGCAGCATGATGTGGCTGCCGGCCTCATCCCTTAAAATGTCTAAATGGCTTTGACAGTATATTCATATCTTGGCAGTAAGGTTTGAATCAGATTTAAAAGTGTGTGCCACTTGCCACTTCCTATCAATCTCTTGGCGACTACCGAGGGCTGTCTGGGTTTTGTTTTTGTTTTGTTTCTTGGAGGGAGTGGGGATCACTCAATGCAGAGAGGGGGTTCTAAAAACTTTCCAGGCTTAGTACAAAAGAGCACGCTGATTCATTAGCTATATTTCTCATGGGTACAGAAAACCGGGGCTCTGTTACACAAGCATTCATCCTCACAAGCATTGTGACCTTGGGCAAGGCACTTGACCTTCTCAAGCTCCAGTTTCCTCATTTCTAAAAACCCTACCTGACAAGGTTCCTAGAAAGATTAAAGGCAATAATGCATGTAAAACCATACTGTCTGAGCATTGTTCATTCAATAAGCAGACGTTTTTTCTTTTGCTGGATTGATCTATTTATTGTTAAGCAATTTTCTGTATAAAATATTGTAGGTCTAGTCATCATGTATCTGTTTATTTCCAAAGCTAGCTTAGGATAATAGAAAAAAGTCACATTTTTTCCCTAATATTCAGAAATTTTCCTTGGGATAAAATATAATGCCAGTAGGCCTGGGGACAAAAGAATATTCTTTCATGTCTAGAATTAGGCTAGTACATCTGGATTAATGTTTTTAGACCTATAATATAAGCTGGAGTATAGTATATGACATACAGTTAATAGCAGAAATTTCAAGTTGCTAAATAATTTCTAACACAGCACCAAATACACAATTTTGGACCTTTAAATGGGACCCAAGTTCCAAATATTGAGCTTTGCCCGTAGAGCCATTGGATACAACATCTCAGCCATTCAAATGATCAATCAGAATAAAACATTCTGTTTTCTTGAATGGGTATCTGTGTGATTCTCACAGAATTTTACCCATTGGGAGGGCAAGAAGAAAAAATGTCTTAAAGTTGTGAAAGGAGATTTAAAGAACATGGATTTTGAATTTCTTCTCTTTCACTTTCTGGCCAATAGATAATGAGAAAAGCATTGAATGTCCCTGGGCTTCAGTGTCTCCTCTCTGGAGTGGAGCTGATATAACTCTCTTTTAAGGTCAGTGTGGGGATTATAGTAATGTATGTAAAGCATTTGGCACAATGCCTGGCACACATTTGCTGTTCACAGAATGGAGCAAGACACTGTATGGATCTTAGGTGCCAGAGTATTTAGTAGTTTTTTTTTTCCTTTTTATTTTTTCTAAATTTGAGTTTCATATTAGATATTATCATTCTTTGGAACAGCCTTTTCATGCTGAAATTTCATTACATATGTAAATCTGAGAGTTTTTTTTTTTTTTTTTCTACTTCCCAATACGATTAGTGCTTTGGCAAGTCACTAATTACTGAATTAGCAAAAGCAGCTGGTTTAAATCAAATCATTGATGGAAGTTAAGGTGAGGAATAGCAATGTCAGAGCAGCATTGATTTGAACAACAGAGAGGCATGCCATGTTTAACCTTCAAGCTCAAATCACACCGTTAGGAAATCTACCATTGATGCTAATTGGGAGGAGGAGAAAAATCAAATCATCCATTTGCTGAGTGGAAAAAAAAATAGATCAGCATTATTGGGCATCGGCCCTCTTCAAATGAATTGTGTAACACAATTTAGAGTCTATGATGCCAAAAGCTCAAGGTCTTTAAGAGGTGAATGGTTACTTTCAAACAATCAAACTGGGCAGGTACCCAACAATCATTGAGCCTTTCCTGCTAGTGCAGTGAGAAGGACCCTCAGAGCCTGACCCCTAGAATCAAGGTAGGACCCTCTCATTACACTGAGTGCCCCCCCCTCCCAAAAACACCACAGAGACCCCTTGGTAGTCACCAATGGATTGATATGAAGGGACACATTTTTAAATCTGGATCTAACATGACTCTTAAAAGTCCAAAGATACGGTTTTATTTTTAATGCTTTTCCTTGAGGATCTCTGTTCTTTTTCTCAATTACTCTTAGGATTTGAAAAAGTCTTTCCCCTCCAAATGCCCATAAGACCAGATATTAATGACAATCACACTGTGTTTAGCAGGGTGTTGGGTATGTACCAAAAGCATAATAACAGGGCAAGGGGTTGTTCTGTATGGCATTGCCCGAAGACTATAGTGATACGCACAAAAATGGGTGGTTGCCAGGTGAACTGAGGGCTCAGTGCCAGCTGACCAATCATAGAGACTAATTGATAGAGATATGCTCCTGAATGTCTGCTGTGATAGGAACTCCTGAAGAGTTGTAATACAATTCTTGAATTTGGGGTAATAAGTGTGTAATCATTAATTGTATGCATCAACATGACTGAAGCATAGGGTGCCCAAATGTTTGGTCAAGCATTATTCTGAGTGTGTTTTTGAAAGTGCTTCCAAATGCAATAAATTTCCTTTGAATCTGCAGACAGAGTAAGGTGATTTCCCTTACTAATTATGGTGAGCTTCATCTAGTTAAAGTCCTGAATAGATCAAGACGAGTGAGGAGAAACTTCTGTCTGAGTGGTTGGAGCTGGCACACTGGTGTTTTCTTGCTTTTGGACTCAAAGTTAAAAATTGGTCCTTCCCAAGTCTTCAGCCTGCTGGCTTTCAGACTGGAACTTATACCAATAGTTCTCCTAGTTCTCAGACCTCAGGATTCTAGAGCTACAGTGTCAGCTTTCTTGGGCCTCCAGTTTATGGACTGCCGATCTTGGGACGTCTAGCCTCTACAATTGTGTGAGCCAATACCTTATGGTAAATGTCATGTATGAGATATGTTTAGCTCATTTTTACTGTGCTATTCTTCCTTCACTCAATGATGGGTTACACATAAGCTATTTCATAATCTTTACAACCATGATGTGAGAGGTTGTCATTTGAAGATTGGCAAACTGCAAATTGAAGGGATGAATCGACTTTTTAAAACCAGATATCCATTACGAGTCAAGGTTCAAATCCTTGTCTAGGGATTGTATTTTGCTGCCCTCAACACTAACTGATAATCCAAAAATAGCCCTCTGATCTCTTTTATCAATGCCACTCACTGATACAGATGGCTTCCCAATGCCGTCTGAGTTATGAATGGATAATGAAAGGGGAAAATTTAGTTATTGGCTAGTCTTCCCTTACAGGGTTTGGCTACTATTTTTGTGCTTCTATATCTTTGGTCAACATATAAGCCAAGTGGAGACAAGGGAAATGAAGACAGTGGAGAAATCCCGGATCATCTAATGAGTAGGTTATCAAGATAGCAGGCCCCTTTTGCGCATCTTGTAGAACTTACCTGAATCTCTTTAAGGTTGGAAAACAGATCTTTATTTATTTATTTAGTTTTGCTTGTAGCCTTGTTTATAGGGTCCAATTACTCAGGCAAATGTCAGACTAGAACTACAATTTTGCATACTCAAAAAAGGGGGGGGCAATTCGGGATTTATTTGTATGTGCATGTATGCAAATTTGTGTACTGATGCACACAAACACACTTACCAGGGGGGTTGTGCTGTTCTGGTAAACATTTGATGCCTTCAGGACGACTACAGCCAGTCCATGCTGTGGGCACAAGATGAAAAGAACAGAAATTGCTCCTAAATTCAATGCTCTGGGAACATAGCTGACCATTGCTAGAAAAGTGTCTTAATTGCTCTATTACAATTATGTGCAGATTGCTGTGAAATGATTAAATTGACTTGGGAAAGCATCAGTGAGAAAAGAACATTTAAATGGGACCTTGAAACATGAGAATAATTCTTCCAGGTGAAGAATAAAGTGAAGACCATTTTAGAGAGAAAAATGTGAACAGTAGATACCTAGAGATGGGTCTGGGTCAGTCTGTGAAGTACAACTTAGAAAGCCCAGGACATTGGATTCTTTATGAAGGCAAAAGGTTTTCTTCCAAAGTAATACTTTTCCACCATCCCACCCCAGACCTGGCACCTTCAGATCTCATTTTTTGACAGTTCAAGAAATAGAGTAGAGGAAAGATTATATACTGGAGAGAATGGAGAGAAGGGATTAGACAGACTCTTGAGAATTTCAATGCACTGTATTTTGCACTTATCTTCCTAACATAACCTTAGTCTGCGTTGCAACAGTGCTAGAAAAATTACAGCAGCAAATTTTGAAGGCTATAACTAATCCTTGTGATATATAAAACTTGAGACAGCTATGCACTTTAATTATATATATAAACTTAACATCAAAACTTGCTGGTCTTTTACTGCACTTCCAGTATTTAAACACACAGGGACATTTACTGTTAGCATAACCATTTAGCCTTGGTACTGGGGTAATGGTGGAGTTTCAGGGTTGCAGGAGTTCCAGAGTTTCAGTTTGTGAAATATTTTTGTAGCACTCCTGACAAGTGTGTGTGCTAAATGAGATACAGTGAGGGTTCCTCTTTGTTTCTCCAGGAAGCCCATTTATTCGTGGAAGAGCTCTGTTAGACACCACTTCCTCATACTAAAAAACTTTAACTTTTAACAATATCTTCCAACATAAGGTTTCTAGTTCTAAATCTTGGAGACAAACAGTTCAGAGGAATTGCAAACTTTCACATGATAGCCTTTGGGCTACTTTTGTCTTTGGTGCTTTTCGGTCTTGTCTTCAGCCTCAACCAAGTTCATGGCCCTACATCCCACGCTCATGACAACTATCCAATCCACATCTCTAGCCTGAGATTTTTTCTGATCTCCAAACTGCTATATATCCAATTATCCCCTGAATACCCCCACTTGAAAGTCATTCATATATATCCCAAATATGTAAAATTGGGCCGCTCTTCCCCTGTCCCAAAGTACTCTTTCATCTTTCTGCCATATTTCAGTGGCGGTTACCTAATATATACCTAATCCCCATCCTTTTGGTCACTTGATCTACAAATCTGCCATATATCATTAATGGATGCTCTTTCAACTTTAATGTACGTAAAAATCATCTGAGTGGGGATTTTTTCTAAAATGCTAATTCTGATTCCATTGCTTTGGGGTTAGACAGCCTGCATTTTTAACAACTTTCCACATGGCACCACACAACTCATCCTTAGAGCATACTTTGCATAGTAAGTCTTTAAACTTATCCTTGTTTTCTGGTTATACATAGATCTCAGTGGCTTGGTAGAGAAAATATAGGCTTTGGAATTAGGCAGTTCTAAGTTTAAATCATGGATCTGATCAATAATACTAATGTGTCTATGGAAAAACCATTTAACCTCTGTGCTGCAATCACCTGCTCTTAAAATGGAGATGGCCTGTCTCAAGGGATCTTAAATGATACAAAGTAAGTAAAATGCACACTCAGCTTGGTTCTACCATAGAGACTCAAAAATGTTAATTTCCTGCCCTTGGTCAAACCTGGAGCCTACTAAAAGTAAATTGGTGATCAGTAGGTGGTAAAATGTCCTTGAGGGAAAGAAGCTTGGTCTCTATCTGGCTGAGCTGAGGTTGAGGTCTCAGTGACCTGATTAGAAGGTGGATACAGAGCAGATGATGCTCTGTGGTCCAGCTCACAAGTTGAGCCACCCAGGAGAGAAGAGTTTTCCCTCTGATAAGAAGCAGATTTACCCAACCCTTGGAGCAGCTCTGTGAGTGCTCAGGACTCTGTGCATGTTGCATGTATGGCTTGCTATGATCACTGTCCAGATTAGGAAGGAAACTCTGAGGTCCCACCTGGTGATCATGACTCCCTTGGAGACTAGACTATGAAGAACACAGATCAGGAGGGAAGAAATTGAAGCTGATTGAAGGACTCAGTTGGATGGAAATTCAAGCTTTGAAAGCAATATAAGTTAATGTTTGCAATTGTGGACTTTAGAGTCTATTGGAAGATATGAAAAACTGGAGAAATAACTAATTTCAAGATAGGATAGAGCTAAGAAGATGTAGTACATAGCAATCACACATAACCCAGTCTTGGGGGATAAGAGAAAGTTTTCAGAAAAGCAGGACAATATACCACGTACCAGTATTTCATTTAAAATATATATGTATAGAGGTGCCTGCATGGATCATTTGGTTGAGTGTCTGACTCTTGATTTCAGCTCAGGTCATGATCTCAGGTCTTAAGATAGAGCCCTGCGTTAGACCCTCCGTGCTCAGCGTAGAGTCTGCTTAAGATTCCTTCTTCTGCATTCCACTTACGTATTTTCTCTGTCTAAAATAAAATTTAAAAAATGTCCATGTCAGTATATAGAGACCATCACTATATCTGTTGTGATGTATTCCGTGATAAAAACATAGCCTGGTGGTGGGTATTAAGGAGGGCACGTATTGCATGGAGCACTGGGTGTGGTGCATAAACAATTCTGGTACACTGAAAACAAAATAAAACGAAAAAAAAAAGAATAAAACATAACTCTAAAAAAATACCATAGTTTATTCAATATTGTTCCACCAGAGGATTTTTTAGAAAACTTTTATAAAAAGATTTCAAAATTTTCCTGTTATAAACAATGCTGTCTTGAACAGTTTTTGCATTTCTCTGTGGATCTGTGCAGGTGTTTCTTCAGGGTAGATGCTAGATTTGAAAGGGGCAATGATTCAATGGAGAGCTGACTTCTCAACACAAATAGTAGAAGCCAAATTCATAGAAATGATCATCCTTAAATCCTGAAGGGAAAAAATAACATTTCCCAAGGCATAGTTTGCTAAGTTAATAAACCAAATTATTAGCCAATAACTACTTATTTTTTAAAGATTTTATTTATTCATTTGACAGAGAGAGATCACAAGTAGGCAGAGAGGCAGGCAGAGAGACAGAGAAGAGGGGGAAGCAGGCTCCCTGCTGAGCAGAGAGCCCAGTGCAGGACTCGATCGCAGGACCCTGAGATCATGATCTGAGCCGAAGGCAGAGGCTTAACCAACACTGAGCCAGCCAGGTGCCCAATAACTACTTATTTTAAAAATTGTATCATTTTCATGTTTTTAGTGCCCCTCTTGTACTCGGAAAGATGACTTGTTCAAAGGATAAACTGGAACACATGTCCCTTTCTGGGTAAGCATATGTTTAGTTTTTCCAGAAACTGCCAAATTTTCTTCCAAAGTAACTGTACCATTTTGAATTCTGATCATCAATGAATGAGATTTTCTGTTGCTCCAGATTGTTTCCCACATTTAGTGTTGTCGATGTTTCAGATTTTATCAATTTTAGCAATTCTAGTAGGTGTGTAGTGATATCTCATTGTTGTTTTAATTTTCATTTCCCTAATTACATATGATGTTTAATATCTTTTCTTAAGCTTACTTGCCATTAGTAAGTAACATTCTTTGGTGAGGTGTCTGTTAGGACCTTTTGTCCATTTGTTGTTATTGCGTTGCTTATTGTTGCATTTTAAGAATTCTTTGTATGTTTTGCATTATCAACCCTTTATCAAAATATGTATTTTGCGGGGCGCCTGGGTGGCTCAGTGGGTTAGGCCGCTGCCTTCGGCTCAGGTCATGATCTCAGAATCCTGGGATCGAGCCCCACGTCGAGCTCTCTGCTCAGCGGGGAGCCTGCTTCCTCCTCTCTCTCTGCCTGCCTCTCTGCCTGCTTGTGATCTCTCTGTCAAATAAATAAATAAAATCTTTAAAAAAAATATGTATTTTGCAAAGGTAGTTTCTCTGTCTGGGACTTTTATCTCTTAACATGTCTTTTGCCTATCAGAAGTTTTAAATTTTGATGAAGTCCAGTTTATCAGTATTTTCTATCATGGATCATGCAGTTCCATTTTTGACAATCTATTTCTACTAATATTTATTTTCTACTAAAAATCAAGCTCTCAAGACAGGACAATGGTGCTGGCTTTGTCTTAAAAAATAACTATTTTAATTCACAAAGGATGAAAATACAAAAACATCCATCTCACAGTACATATAATTATCATAAACTGATTAGCTGTAGACCTTAAATCAAGAAACACAAAACAATTTTAATCTTCAATACATTGATATTTACTGGGAGAAGAACATTATGGATTTGGATCTAGTTGTTTTCCCAGCAGTCAAACAGAAAAATGTGGCATATCTTTCTCCATTCCTTTACTTTTAATCTGTGTCTTTATATTTAAAACAGGTTTCTTGTACACAACATATATTTAGATAATGGTATTTTGTTTCTTCCCCCACTCTTATAGTCCCTTAATATGGGTATTTAGACCATTGACACTTTAAAGGACTGTTGATTTATTGGGGTTGATATCTACCATAGTTTTATTGTTTATTATTATTTGTTCTTTGTTTCTTTTTTTATTTTTGGTCTTTTTCTGCATTCTCTGGTCTTGAGCATTTTGTATGATTCCATTGGTTTCTCTTGTCTTACCGTGTGTATGCTTGTGTGCATAAAGCCTAATAAAAATAAAGGGGTGATAATTAGGTGGCAAAATACATATTTTTTTAGTGGTTACTCTTGAGTTTGCAATATACATTTACAACTAATACAAGTCCACTTTCAAGTAACACCACATTACTTCATAGGTAGTGTAAGTAGCTTTTAAAAGGGGCACCTGGGTGGCTCAGTGGGTTAAAGCCTCTGCCTTCGGCTCAGGTCATGATCCCAGGGTCCTGGGATCAAGCCCTGAATCAGGCTCTCTGCTCAGGGGGGAGCCTGCTTCCCCCTCTCTCTCTGTCTGCCTCTCTGCCTACTTGATATCTCTGTCACAAAAATAAATACAATCTTAAAAAAAAAAAAAAAAGAATACACCCAACTCCTCACTCCCATCCCTGACAACATCGCCTCATTGTTAATTTTAGCTATCTAAGGGATAGTCTCTTAACACATTGTTGCTATTAGTAACAACTGTTATCTGTTAGGTCAATTGAGAAAAGAAAAATAAAAGGTTTTATTTTATCTTCATGTATTCTTTCTCTAAAGTTGTTCCTTTCTTTATGTAGATCTGAATTTCTGATCTCTGTCATTTTCCTTCTTAAGAATTTCTTTTAACATTTCTTCTAAAACAAACCCACTGGCAACAAATTCCTTCGATTTTTATTTGCTTGTTGAAGTCTTTATTTCCCCCTCACTTTTGAAAGATATTTGCTGATTAAAGAATTCCATGTTGGAATTCCATCTTGGTGATTCTGTAAACACTTTAAATGTCTTGTTCTATTCTCTTCTAACTTGTATGATATCTGCAGAGAAGTCTGATGTAATTCTTCTTACTTTGTAGGTAAGGTATTTTTCTCTGGTTTCCTTAGATACTTTTCTTTGTGTTCATTTTCTGCAACTTGAATATGATATGCATAAGTATCAGGGTTTTTGTTTTTTTGGTTTGGTTTTAGCATTTATCTTGTTTTCTGTTCTCTAAGCTTCCTGCAGCTGTGATTTGGTGTCTATCATTAATTGGGAAAATTCTATTACTGTTGCTTTAATTTTTTTTTTAAAAGATTTTATTTATTTATTTGACAGAGAGAAATCACAAGTAAGCAGAGAGGCAGGCAGAGAGAGAGGAGGAAGCAGGCTCCCCGCTGAGCAGAAAGCCCGATGTGGGGCTCGAACCCAGGACCTGGGATCATGACCTGAGCCGAAGGCAGCGGCTTAACCCACTGAGCCACCCAGGCGCCCCTGTTGCTTTAATTTTTATTTTCTATTTCTTACTCTCTTCTCCTTATGGTATTAACATTATGCAGTTTTTTATACCTTTTATAAGTGTCTCATAGTTCTTTGACATTCTGTTCTTTCATCCTTTTTCTTTTTGTATCTCTTAAGGAAGTTTCTATTGATATTTCTTCAAGCTTACTCATTCTTTCTTTACTGATTCTTTCACTTCTACTGGTGAGTCAGTCAAAGGCATTCTTCATTTCTGTTACAGTGTCTTTAGTTTCTAGCATGTTCTTTTTTTTCTCTTTCTTTCTTTCTTTCTTTTTTTTTAAATAAGAGAGAGAATGTGAGCAGGGTTGGGAGAGGAGCAGAGGGAGAAGAAGAGAGAGAATACCAATCAAGCTTCATACCTAGAGCAGAGCCCAATATGGGGCTTGATCTCATGACACTGAGACCATGACGTGAGTGGAAATCAAAAGTTGGGTGCTTTATCAACTGAGCCACCTAGTTGCTCCTCTAGCATTGTCTCTTTTGATTCTTTCTTAGGACTTTTATTTCTCTGTTTATATTATTTATCAATTCTTGCATGCCACTCACTTTTTTTTCCATTAGGTCTGTTAGCTAAAACAATCACAGTTGTTTTAAATTTCTAATCTGTCAATCCCAACATCTTTGTTGTATCTGAGTGTGGTTCTGATGTTTGTTACTTTCAAATTTTGTTTGGTTTGTTTTTGTTTTTGTTTTTTAGTATGATTTGTAATTTTTTTTTTTTTTTTTTTTGAAAACCTGACATGATGTACTGGGTAAAAGGAACTCAAGTAAATGGTATTTTATTTTATTTTTTATTTTTTTAAAGATTTTATTTATTTATTTGTCAGAAAGAGAGAGAGAGAAAGCACACAAGCAGGCAGAGAGGCAGGCAGAGGCAGAGAGAGAGGCAGGCTCTCCACTGAGCAAGGAGCCCGATGTGGGACTCGATCCCAGGACTCTGGGATCATGACCTGAGCCGAAGGCAGCGGCTTAACCCACTGAGCCACCCAGGCGTCCCAGTAAATGGTATTTTAGTTTAAGGTTTTAAGTATATCTGGCTTGGGGCTAGGCTATGTTTACTACCCATTGTAGATGTAGGTGCCATAGGTTAAAGTTTCCTCTGATGTCCTTGTTTTTGTCTTACCTATTGGCTTTCAGTTTCCCTGAGGACTTCTTAAATAAAGTCTGAGTCAGGCCGTTCTTTTGATTGGGTTCCCTTACTATTATACAGAAGTCCTAATGCCGTGATGGTAAAGTGTGGGTAGAGGGAAAGCTTCTAAAGTACTATGATTATCAATGAGTCTTTTAGGGAGACTGTGCCCTGTCCTGTGGCCTTTATAAGGACTTCTTAGTTCTGTTTTGCTTTGCTACTCTTAGGTAAGACAGGAAAGTTAAAGGGACCTGGAGTTAGGTATTTTCCTTCCCTCTGTGGAAGTCTAATGTCAGCTGGAGTTGGGTGTTTCCCTTCCCCCAGATCATTTAGGCTCTGATAAAGCCTTAGGCAGTTATGCTCTCATAAAATAGATTCTCTTGAGGACAGGCTTGTTAAGAGCATGTAGAATTCAGCATCCTACTTGCTTTGCATACCTTCCCTCTGCTGCTCCTCTCCTACTACCTTGGAGGATATGGTCCCCATCATTTGCCTTCCAGACACTTGCTCCTAAAGGGCAGTCCATGGAGGTGTTGGCATCCCCTGGGAGATTGTTAGACATATAGAATCCAAGTCTGGGTCAGAAAAGCATAGACTCTCTTATAAACCCCAGAGAAATCATCTTATGTTTTACTGTTCAGAATCACATCACATGGCCTCTTCTGGCACAAAGGTGCCCTGTTGGAAAGTCTAGTTTGGGCTTCCAGGAAATGATAAGAGATGATCCAGAAGAGAGATTTAGAGAGGACATTAAGTGAACCAAATTTATGGACTCTGCCACAGTTACTATTTCCTCTTTTTGAAAATGAAGAAATTGAATTCAGAGAATCAGTGGCTCTCTCGAGGTTCCCCATGAGGCATTTTGGGATCAGAAATTGAATTCAGTCTCGCCATCCTACAGCATCTTAGTTGCCTCTGATTTTCTTAGGTGTTGATAGTGAAAACCACCTATGAAGAAGTTGGGCAATGAAAAGTACATAAAAACAACTTAAAAAAAAACCTTACAAAATTATCTGTTCTTTTTCACTGTTGCTTCTGATTCAAAGCCTAGTGAGAAACTTACTTTAAAAGAACCTTTTTTTTTTTCTTACCCCCTTTCTTCCTGTTCCTGCCACTCGCTAGCTTGACATGAATTGGAATAGGGAAGGTCAGATTGGAAAGCTGTTGGCAGCTGTACTGAGCTAGGGAAATGCTGACTGGCATCAAATGAAGACAGGACTGATGAACTCGTCAGATGCCCTTGTATTAAAGAGAGCAAGGAATGGATTTTCTGTAATGCTATTAAAGCATGAAAATCAGCTACTCAGGGGAATAAATGGCGAGTTGCTGTCTTTCCCAGAACAGATAACTCTTTGGAATCTCATAACTTTATTGTATGTTGTGGTGGGGTGAGGAGGGGTGTGTGCGTGTGTGTCTGCATGTGTATGTATATATGTATTTTCGTGTGGAGCAGGATACAGGTCACTGGTTCGACAAATATGAACAAGTATGTTTGTTGTCAGAAAGGAAAAAGCTTGCTTCTAAAAATGCCTGTCACACATGTTTTTCTGTGAGGCCAGAATTTCCAGTATATTCTACTTAACTTTGGCTCATTTTCCTCTGAGGAAGTCCACTGAATCACTTAGCCAAGAGAGGAAGAGAGTGAAGGTGACTTAATAGTGTCCGCAAATTCTTGACAGCTTGTTAAGTAGAGAACAGTGCCCAGCTGCTGCGATTATGTCAGGTAGACCCGATTTCTTTCTCCCACAAGAAACAAGGGGAAATTGCCCACATTTAAAAGACTTCCTTCATAGAGAGAGAGGCTAATATGTTTTATAGTGCTTCAGTTCCCAAAGATACTGATGGTCATTATGTTGGCATTTCCCATAACGCTGTATTGGATACTAGTCCCATGAGACCTTTTATGAAATAAGATGACGTGGGTAAAAGATGCCACATTACACATTGTATCCTTCTTTAGAAATTTTATCAGGAATATCAGTATGCAAGATGCTCTGTGAAATCTTGCCATAGAGAGGATCCATTTAGTTTTGTTTAGCTTAATAATTCCCAGACTTACTTGTGTCTCATTTTTATATTAACACTCATTTAATGTGGGAAACAAGCTCTTCTAGACACCCTCTATATCTGTGCTCAGGGGGTGGAGGAAACCTGTTTGCCACCCCAGCTCTGAACCTGTAGGAGAGTAGGAGGGAAGGGAAATAGCTTAGCCTCTGTTTCACCCTTAGCATTGTTGGATCAAAAACTATTAATTTGGGGGGTACGTTTGGGTGGCTCAGTCAATTAAGGGTCTGACTCTTGATTTCGGCTCAGGTCATGATCTCAGGGTCCTGAGCTCGAGCCCCATGTCAAGCTTCGTGCTCAGCATGGAATTTGCTTGTCCCTTTCCCTGTGTTCTGCTCCCACTCGCTCACTCTCAAGTATATAAATAAATAAAATCTTTAAAAAAGACTAATATATTTTTAATCTTGAACATCTAATTTTTTTAGCTTAGAAGACTGATTCACATTTAAATGTAAATGGTAGAGATTGAGGAATGAATTAGAGATATTGATTTGCAATTGTTAAATTGCAAAATAAAATTAAATTGCAATTCAATTTTAATTATCAAAATCCCCCCCACCCCTAATCCAAGGCATGCTTCCCTCAGTAGTAGAGAGTTAATGTGTTAGGAGACTTAATGTTGCTGTATGAAATAAAATGAAAGCACAGGTGCAGGGAAGCATGAGGGATATCTCGCTGAGGCAACCTTCACCCAGGCCATGTGAATCAACACCATACAAAATAGCACCATTTTAGTGATTGGGATAAAACTGCTCTCATGCACTCTTGTTTATTTTGTTCTTCAAGGTATAAAAAAGTAGAGGGAATAATGGAAATCATGTTTAGTTCCTCCCTCCTGGAATTAATGTTAACATTTTGCCATTTTTGTTTGAAATATAAATCTGCATACTTACATGAAATTATATATGATATGTATTTTAATAAAACATCATAGGTAAAGCTAAAGTTTTAATTCTTGCCTGCAAACCTTTGCTTCTCTCCCTTGTTAGACGTACCCACCAACCTGAAGTTGGCTTCATGTATTTCCTATGAATGTTTGAGACTTGAATACTCTATTAATCAGAGTTCTGTTTCTCTCTTCCTCTCCCTCCCACCCTTCCTTTCCCCTCTCCTACACTGCCTTTCTCCCCCCTTCTCCCTCTCCCTCTCTTTATATAGATATATACATCTGGCTAGATATCATAGTCTAGCCAAGTTGATACATAAAAGTAATCAGCACATATGCTGTACAATTTTATGCTGTGCCTGGGAAGAGTTAATATATAAACTGCTTTCTGTATTTCTATTTTTAAATGTCCCAGAAATTATTATTTTTTAGGCAACCTGCATTTTTTTTGCTTAACATTAGGTTTTAAATGTCTTTCTATACTGCTGTATAAAAATCAAGTCCATTCATTTAATTTCTTTCATTTTTTAATGCTATGTGGTATTTCAACATATAAATAGTCCACGATTTATTTTATTTATGGACACTTAATTGCTGTTGAATTTTTTTGTTGTTACCCTGTTATAACAAACTTCCTTGACATGTCTGTATTCACACACAAGAATTTCTCAAGAGTATATACCAGTTGTAGGATTGAAGTGTTACCATGAAGACATAGCCAAGTTTTGCTTTTTTGTTTTTGTTTTTTGTTTGTTTGTTTTAAGATTTTGTTTATGGGAGAGAATGAAGGGAGGAGCAGAGGGAGAGGAAAAGCAGACTCTGCACTGAGCGCAGAGCCTGATGCTAGGCTCAATCCCGGACCCTGAGATCATGACCTGAGCCAAAACCAAGAGTCAGATGTTTGACTGATTTGACTGACTGAGGCACCCAGGCACCCTGACACAGTCAAGTTTTTAACTTGTCTATATACCAAATGTATATTTGGTAATATACACATACATATCTATTGTATATTTCCACTAGTAGAAAGGGAGACTGGCTTCTTGTTTAAAATCCTAGCCAACTTTAGCAGACATGCTGGATATTTTTCACTCTGGTTCTTCCCATCATGAATGAGATTTTTCTTTTGAGTTTTTGGTGATTTCTGTTTTCTCCTTTGTGAACTGCTTTTAATTTCATATGTCCAGCTTCTTCAAAGGATATGAAAAAAAAATCTATAGGAAGTTTGTCTGGTTACATTGAAATTTAAGAGCTCTTTTTTTTTTTTTTAATTTAGGAGCTCTTTGTGGCTTCATTATAACTGTTATGTAGGTTGTAAATACCTTCTCCAAATATATTTCCTATCATTTTTGTTTGTTTGTTTGTGGTGCCTTTGTTAAACAGAAGTTTTTTGTTTGATCAACAGTTTTCTTCAGGGTTGTGTATGTGTGTATATATTTCTTTCCTTTTTTTTTTTTTAATTAACATGTAATCTATTATTTGCCCCAGGGCTACAGGTCTGTGAATCATCAGGCTTACACATTTCACAGCACTCACCATAGCACTTATCCTCCCCAGTGTCATAACCCAGCCACCCTACCCCTACCACTCCACCTCCCAGCAACCCTCAGTTTGTTTCATGAGATTAAGAGTCTCTTATGGTTTGTCTCCCTCCTGATCCCACCTTATTTCATTTTTCCCTCTCTATTCCTTATGAACCTCTGCCCTGCCTCTCAGATTCCTCATATCAGAGAGATCATATGATAATTGTCTTTCTCTGATTGATTTATTTAGCTTAACATAATACCCTCTAGTTCCATCCACATTGTTGCAAATGGCAAGATTTCAGGTTTCTTTGATGGCTGCATAGAATTGAATGTGTGTGTGTGTGTGTGTGTGTGTGTGTGTGTATGTACATGTACACGCCACATCTTCTTTATCCATTCATCTGTTGATGGACATGTAGTATCTTTCCATAGTATGGCTATTATGGACATTGCTGCGATAAACATTCAGGTTCATGTGTCCCCTCGGATCACTACATTTTTATCTTTAGGGTAAATACCCAGTAGTGTGGTTGCTGGGTCATAGGGTAGCTCTATTTTCAACTTTTTGAGGAGCCTCAATACTGTTTTCCAGAGTGGCTGCACCAGCTTGCATTCCTACCAACACTGTAGGAGGGCTCCACTTTCTCCACATCTGTCGCCAACATCTGTCATTTCCTGACTTGTTAATTTTAGCCATTCTGACTGGTATGAGGTGGTATCTCACTGTGGTTTTGTTTTGAATTTCCCTGAGGCCAAGTGATGTTGAGCACTTTTTCATGTGTCTGTTGGCCATTTGGATGTCTTCTTTGCAGAAATGTCTGTTCATGTCTGCTGCCCATTTCTTGATTGGATTATTTGTTCTTTGGGTGTTGAGTTTGAGAAGTTCTTTATAGATTTTGGATACTAGCCCTTTATCTAATATGTCATTTGCAAATATCTTCTCCCATTCTGCCAGCTGTCTTTTGGTTTTGTTGACTATTTCCTTTGCTGTGCAAAAGCTTTTGATCTTTATGATCTTTATGATCTTTAGTTCATTTTTGCTCTTGCTTTCCTTGCCTTTGGCAGATGTTTCTAGGAAGAAGTTGCTGTGGCTGAGGTCCAAGAGGTTGCTGCCCGTGTTCTCCTCAAGGATTTTGATGGATTCCTGTCTCACATTGAGGTCTTTCATCCATTTTGTGTCTATTTTTGTGTGTGGTGTAAGGAAATGGTCCAGTTTAATTCTTCCGCATGTAGCTGTCCAATTTTGCCAACACCATTTGTTGAAGAGACTGTCTTTTTTCCACTGGGCATTTTTTCCTGCTTTGTCAAAGATTAGTTGACCATAGAATTAAGGGTCTATTTCTGGGCTCTCTATTCTGTTTCATTGATCTATGTGTCTGTTTTTGTGCCAGTACCATGCTGTCTTGATGATGACAGCTTTGTAATAGAGCCTGAAGTCTGTAATTGTGATGCCACCAACTTTGGCTTTCTTTTTCAACATTCCTCTGGCTATTTAGGGTCTTTTCTGGTTCCATATAAATTTTAGGATTATTTGTTCCATTTCTTTGAAAAAAAAATGGTATTTTGATAGGGACTGTGTTAAATGTATAGATTGCTTTAGGTAGCATAGATATTTTCACAATATTTGTTCTTCCAATCCATGAGCATGGAACATTTTTCCATTTCTTTGTGTCTTCCTCAGTTTCTTTCATGAGTACTTAATAGTTTTCT
This sequence comes from Lutra lutra, assembly GCF_902655055.1. Lineage (NCBI taxonomy): Eukaryota > Metazoa > Chordata > Mammalia > Carnivora > Mustelidae > Lutra > Lutra lutra. Next base: position 43,578,738 of record NC_062291.1, on the reverse strand, counting down.
GAGTACAGTTTCTTTGCCTCTTTGGTTAGGTTTATTCCTAGGTATCTTATGGTTTTGGGTACAATTGTAAATGGGATCAACTCCTTAATTTCTCTTTCTTCTGTCTTGCTGTTGGTGAATAGAAATGCAACTGATTTCTGTGTATTGATTTTATATACTGACACTTTACTGAATTCCTGTATGAGCTCTAGCAGTTTTGGAGTGGGATGTTTTGGGTTTTCCAATTAAATTATTATATCATCCACAAAGAGTGAATTTGACCTCCTCTTTGCCAATATGGATGCCTTTAATTTCTTTTTGTTGTCTGATTGCTGAGGCTAGGACTTCTAGTACTATGTTGAATAGCAGTGGTGATAGTGGACAGCCATACTTGTTCCTGACCCTAGGGAAAAAGCTCTCCATTTTTCCCCATTGAGAATGATATTGGCGGTGGGTTTTTCATAGTCGGCTTTGATGATATTGAGGTATGTACCCTCTATGCCTACACTTTGAAGAGTTTTGATCAAGAAAGGATGCTGTATTTTGTCAAATGCTTTTTCAGCATCTATTGAGAGTATCCTATGGTCCTTGTGCTTTCTTTTATTAATGTATTGTATCACATTGATTTATTTGCAGATGTTGAACCTTGCAGCCCAGGGAAAAATCCCACTTGGTCGTGGTGAATAATCATTTTAATGTACTGTTGGATCCCATTGGCTAGTAATTTGGTGAGAATTTTTGCACCTGTGTTCATCAAGGATATTGGTCTGTAATTCTCCTTTTTGGTGGGGTGTTTGTCTGGTTTTGGGATCGAGGTAATGCTGGCCTCATAAAATGAGTTTGGAAAGTTTTCCTTCCATTTCTATTTTTTGGAACAGTTTCAGGAGATAGGTATTAATTCTTCATTAAGTGTTTGGTAAAATTCCCCTAGGAAGCTGTGTGGGCCTGGACTCTTGTTTTATGGGAGATTTTTTGATGACTGCTTCAATCTCCTTAGTGGTTATGGGTGTATTCAGGTTTTCTATTTCTTCATGGTTCAGTTTTGGTAGTTCATAAGTCTCTAAGAATGCATCTGTTTCTCCCAGATTGTCAAATTTGCTGGTGTATAGTTGCTCACAAAATCTTCTTCTGATTGTGACCTCTCCTCTTTCATTCATGATTTTATTCATTTGGGTCCTTTCTCCTTTCTTTTCGATAAGTCTGGGCAAGGGTTTATCAATCTTATTAATTCTTTCAAAGAACCAGCTCCTAATTTCGTTGCTTTGTTCTGCTATTCTTTTGGTTTCTATTTCATTGATTTCTGCTCTGATCTTTATAATTTCTCTTCTCCTGTTGGGTTTAGGCTCTCTTTGCTGTTTTTTCTCCACCTTGTTTGGGTGTAGGATTAGGTTGTGTACTTGAGACCCTTTTTGTTTCTTGAGAAAGGCTTGTATCACTATATACTTTCCTCTCAAATCTGTCTTTTCTCCGTCCCAATGATTTTGAACAGTTGTGTTTTCATTTTCATTTGTTTCTATGAATTTTTAAATTCTTCTTTAATTTCCTGGTTGACCCATTCATTCCTTCGTAGGATGCTCTTTAGCCTCCATGTATTTGAGTTCTTTCCAACTTTCCTCTTGTGATTGAGTTCTAGTTTCAGAGCATTGTGGTCTGAATTATGCAGGGAATAATCCCAATCTTTTGGAACCAGTTGAGACCTGATTTGTGACCAGGATATGATCTATTCTGGAAAGTGTCCCATGTGCACTAGATAAGAATGTGTATTCTGTTCTTTTGGGATGGAATGTTCTGAATGTGTTTGTGATGTCCATCTGCTCCAGTGTGTCATTTAAAGCCTTTATTTCCATGTTGATCCTTTGCTTAGCTGATCTGTCCATTTCATTGAGGGGGATGTTAAAGTCCCCTACTATTATTGTATTATTGTCAATGTGTTTCTTTGATTTTGTTATTAATTGGTTTATATAATTGGCTGCTCCCATATTAGAGGCATAGATATTTAAAATTGTTAGATATTCTTGTTGGACAGACCCTTTAAGTATGATAGTGTCCTTCCTCATCTCTTATTATATTCTGGTTTAAAATCCAATTTATCTGATATAAGGATTGCCACCCCAGCTTTCTTTTGATGCCCATTAGCATGGTAAATTGTTTTCCACCCCCTCACTTTAAATCTGGAGGTGACTTTGGGTCTAAAATGACTTTCTTTCACACAGTACATTGATCGGTCTTTTTTTTTTTTTTTTTTAATCCATTCTGATACCCTGTGTTTTTTGATAGGGGAATTTAGCACATTTATGTTCAGGGTAACTGTTGAAAGATATTAATTTAGTACCATTGTATTGTCTGTAAGAGACTTGTTACTGTATATTGTCTCTGGTCCTTTCTGGTCTGTTACTTTTAGGCTCTCTCTTTGTTTAGAGGACCCCTTTCAGTATTTCCTATAGGGCTGGTTTGGTGTTTGCAAATTCTTTTAGTTTTTGCTTGTCCTGGAAGCTTTTTATCTCTCCTTCTATTTTCAGTGACAACCTAGCTGGATATAGTATTCTTGGCTGCATCTTTTCTCATTTAGTGCTCTGAATATATCAGGCCAGTCCTTTCTGGCCTGCCAGGTTTCTGTGGATAGGTCTGTTGCCACTTAATATTTCTACCATTGTATATTACAGACCTCTTGTCCTGAGTTGCTTTCAGAATTTTCTCTTTGTCACTGAGATTTGTAAGTTTTACTATTAGATGATGGAGTGTGGGCCTATTTTTATTGATTTTGAGGGGGTTTCTCAGTGCCTCCTGGATTTTGATGCTTGTTCCCTTTGCCAAATTAAGGAAATTCTCTGCTATAATTTGCTCCAATATTCCCTCCCTTTCTTTTTCTGGATTGCAGTTATTGTAATACTGTTTCCTCTTGTGATGTCAGTTATCTCTTGAATTCTCCCCTCATGGTCCAGTTGTTGTTTGTCTCTCTTTTGCTCAGTTTCTTCATTCTCCATCATTTGGTCTTCTATATCACTAATTTTCTCTTCTGCCTCATTTATCCTAGCAGTAAGAGCCTCTATTTTTTATTGCACTTCATTGATAGTTTTTTTTTTTTTAATTTCAACTTGGTTAGATTTTAGCTCTTTTATTTCTCTAGAAAGGGATTTTTTAAAATTTTTTTAAAATTTATTTTCAGCATAACAGTATTCATTGTTTTTTGCACCACACCCAGTGTTCCATGCAATCCGTGCCCTCTCCAATACCCACCACCTGATTCCCCCAACCTCCCACCCCCCACCCCTTCAAAACCCTCAGATTGTTTTTCAGACTCTGAAAAACAGTCTCTCATAGTTCATTTCCCCTTCCAGTTTCCCTCAACTCCCTTCTCCTAACTCCCCTTGTCCTCCATGCTATTTGTTATGCTCCACAAATCAGTGAAACCATATGATAATTGACTCTCTCTGCTTGACTTATTTCACTCAGCATAATCTCTTCCAGTCCCGTCCATGTTGCTACAAAAGTTGGGTATTCATCCTTTCTGATGGAGGCATAATACTCCATAGTGTATATGGACCACATCTTCCTTAGCCATTCGTCTGTTGAAGGGCATCTTGGTTCTTTCCACAGTTTTGCGATTGTGGTCATTGCTGCTATGAACATTGGGGTACAGATGGCCCTTCTTTTCACTACCATCTGTATCTTTGGGGTAAATACCCAGTAGTGCAATTGCAGGATCACAGGGAAGTTCTATTTTTAATTTCTTAAGGAATCTCCACAGTGTTTTCCAAAGTGGCTGCACCAACTTGCATTCCCACCAACAGTGTAAGAGGGTTCCCCTTTTTCCACATCCTCTCCAACACACATTGTTTACTGTCTTGCTAATTTTGGCCATTCTAACTGGTGTAAGGTGGTATCTCAATGTGGTTTTAATTTGAATCTCCCTGATGGCTTGTGATGATGAACATTTTTTCATGTGTCTGAAAGCCATTTGTATGTCTTCATTGGAGAAGTGTCTGTTCATGTCTTCTGCCCATTTTTTTGACATGATTATCTGTTTTGAGAAGTTCTTTATAGATCCTGGATATCAGCCTTTTGTCTGTACTGTCATTTGCAAATATCTTCTCCCATTCCGTGGGTTGCCTCTTTGTTTTCTTGACTGTTTCCTTTGCTGTGCAGAAGCTTTTGATTTTGATGAAGTCCCAAAAGTTCATTTTCACTTTTGTTTCCTTTGCCTTTGGAGACATATCTTGAAAGAAGTTGCTGCGGCTGATATTGAAGAGGTTACTGCCTATGTTCTCCTCTAGAATTCTGATGGATTCCTGTCTGACGTTGAGGTCTTTTATCTATTTTGAGTTTATCTTTGTGTACGGTGTAAGAGAATGGTCGAGTTTCATTCTTCTACATATAGCTATCCAGTTTTCCCAGCACCATTTATTGAAGAGACTGTCTTTTTTCCACTGTATAATTTTTCCTGTTTTGTCGAAGATTATTTCACCAACAGCCCAGGACCTGATGGATTCCCTGGGGAATTCTACCGAACTTTCAAAGAAGAAATAACACCTATTCTCCTGAAGCTGTTTCAAAAAATTGAAGCAGAAGGAAAATTTCCAGACTCTTTCTATGAAGCCAGCATTACCTTGATCCCCAAACCAGGCAAAGACCCTACCAAAAAGGAGAATTTCAGCCCAATATCACTGATGAATATGGATGCTAAGATCCTAGCAAGCAGGATCCAACAGCACATTAAAAAGATGATCCAACAGCACATTAAAAAGATGATCCACCATGACCAGGTGGGATTCATCCCTGGGTTACAAGGATGGTTCAACATTCGCAAATCAATCAATGTGATAGAACAAATCAATAAGAGAAGAGAGAAGAACCACATGGTCCTGTCAATTGATGCAGAAAAAGCATTTGACAAAATCCAGCATCCGTTCCTGATTAAAATGCTTCAAAGTATAGGGATAGAGGGAACATTCCTGAACTTCATAAAATCTATCTATGAAAGACCCACAGCAAATATCATCCTCAATGGGAAAAAGCTCGCAGCCTTCCCGCTGAGATCAGGAACATGATAAGGATGCCCACTCTCACCACTCTTGTTCAACATAGTATTAGAAGTCCTAGCAACAGCAATCAGACAACAAAGAGAAATAAAAGGCATCCAAATTGGCAATGAAGAAGTCAAACTCTGTCTCTTCGCAGATGACATGATACTTTATATGGAAAACCCAAAAGACTCCACCCCCAAACTACTAGAACTCATATAGCAATTCAGTAATGTGGTAGGATACAAAGTCAATGTACAGAAATCAGTGGCTTTCTTATACACTAACAATGAAAATATAGAAAGGGAAATTAGAGAATCGATTCCATTTACTATAGCACCAAGAACCATAAGATACCTGGGAATAAACCTAACCAAAGAGGTAAAGGATCTGTACTCGAGGAACTACAGAACACTCATGAAAGAAATTGAAAAAGACACAAAAAGATGGAAGACCATTCCATGCTCTTGGATCGGAAGAATAAACGTTGTTAAGATGTCTATACTGCCTAGAGCAATCTATACTTTTAATGCCATTCTGATCAAAATTCCACTGGTATTTTTCAAAGAGCTGGAGCAAATAATCCTAAAATTTGTATAGAATCAGAAGAGACCCCGAGTCACCAAGGAAATATTGAAAAACAAAAATAAAACTGGGGGCATCACGTTACCTGATTTCAAGCTTTACTACAAAGCTGTGATCAACAAGACAGCATGGTACTGGCATAAAAACAGACACACAGACCAATGGAACAGAGTAGAGAGCCCAGATATGGACCCTCAACTCCAGAAAGGGATTTTATTTCTCCAGAAAGGGATTCTTTTATATCTTCCATGCTTTTTTTGAGCCCAGCTAGTACCTTGATAATTTCAATTCTGAACTCTAGTTTGGGCATATAACTAATGTCTGTATTCATTAGGTCCCTAGCCATTAGAACTGCCTCTTGTTCTTTCTTTCTTTCTTTTTTTTTTTTTTTGTTCTTTTTCTTTCTTTCTTTCTTTCTTTTTTCCTGTAGTGTTTTTTTTTTTTTTAACCCTGTCATTTTATCCAGATTAGATGAATGAGATAACAAAATACTGAAAGGGTAGCAATGGCCCTAGAAAAATATACACTAACCAAATCAGAAGAGACACAAAACCAGGGAGAGAAGAAAGAGGGAAAAAAAGAAAAGAATACATATGCATATTAGACTGGCAAATAGAACAGAGTCACCCACTTGATTTTTTGTGTCTTTTGGTCTGTTAGAAGAAACTACCTCCTAAAATGTTAAAGGAAGAAAAATACGCACGCGCGCGCGCGCACACACACACACACACACAATAAGGGTAAATATGATACAGTGATGTGATATGACTATGAAGATGAAAATTTAAAAAGATTCTAAAGAAGGAATTAATAAGTTGGTTAAAAAAGAAAAGAAAAAAAAAGAGGGAAAAATATGATTAGGCTGGAGACTAGAACAAAGCCATGCACTAGATTTAGGGTATATTTTGATCTATTAGAAGAAATTGTATCACAAAATTTAAAACAACCAACCAAAAATCCTATATTTATACAAAAAATACAGTTAAGTACAATGGAGGGAGAAAATATGACTACAACAATAAAAATTAGGAAAGATTTTTAAAAAGATACTATAGTTAAAAACATTAAAATAGGAAAGACAAAAAATTTAAAAAGATAGAATAAGAAAAAAACAAAATTAAAAAAAATTTAACTTTTGAAGACAAAAGGTTCACGGGAAAAAAGCCATGAATTCTATGTGTTGCTTTCCCCTAGCTCTGGAGTTCTGCAGTTCTCATTTATCAGTGAACTTGGTCTTGGCTGGATATTCTTGCTGATCTGCTTGGGGAGGGGATCTGGTGCAGTGATTCTCAAATGTCTTTGCTTGAGGCAGAATGGCACCACCCTTGCCAGAGGCCAGGCTAAGTAATCTGCTTGGTTTTAGTCTTGGGAGCTTTTGTTCCCTAAATGCTTTCCATACATCTTTGGAGGCTGGGAATGAAAATGGTGGCCTCACAATCTGCGGCCCCATAGAAGCCAGGAGTTCAGGACCCCAGTCCTCGATGTGCTCTCAGAGAATAGCTGTCAATCCCTCCTGTCTCCCTCATCTCTGGCCACACTCCGAGTTCATCTGGCCTGTGACTGGGCATTTCTATCTTTGGTGCATGGCTCCATTTGTGTCTCCAAACCCAGCTGATTCCTGCAGTGCACTCCCGAACTGCTCCTCCTGGAGGAGGAAGGTGAGTCTCCTAGGACCTCCTGCTCTTTAGGACCCTGTCCAAAAAGCAGTAACCCAACTATGCTGCGAGTCACAGTTTAAGGTAACCCTGACCTGAGAGCTCCCTCCTCAACTTCATCTCTGCAATCAGTTTCCCTGCTCCAATGCCTGGGAGCTCTGCCACTCTCAGACACCCCTGGTCTTTTTGTGACCTCTTTTCTGAGACCACACTCTCCCCGTGAGGGCTCCACCCCCTGCTTAGTCTCTGGGGCAATGTCCCTCAGGGGAGCAGACTTCTAAAAGTTCCAATTTTGTGCTCCACTGCTCTATCACTTACCGGGAGCTGGCCCCTGCTCCCTCGGTCTATCTTCCTGAATGTTGCCTCGGATTCACTTCTCCACATGTCCTACCTTCTAGAAAGTGGTCAGTTTTCTGTTTCTAGAATTGCTGCTCTGCTCTTCTCTCTCCTGTTGAGTTTGTAACTGTAAAAAATGGTTTGATAACTATCTAGCTGAACTCCTGGGACCTGATGATATTTAGGTCTCCTACTCCTCCTACTCCTCCTGCTCCTTCCTCTCCATCTCTCTTTCTTGTTGGATATAAAATGTTCCTCATTTAAGAGTTTCAAAAGGTGTTTTTATTTTTGGTTGTCATGAAAAATCAAGTTTTTGCATTGTGTTTTGGAGTTAATGTTTTAGAATTTACTTGTAAAATGGTATTTTAAAGGAGAAATGCTTTTATATACTCTTCTAATTTTATAAGCACCCACAGTATTTTTTATACTGATTGAGATGTTCTTATCAACATAAGTGAGTATATAATCAGCCAACTTATCATCAAAAAATGCATAACGGTAGGCTGCCATGGAAAGTAATTTATAATTCTAGGGGGACACACACATTTTTCTATAACAAACATCTTGACAGAAGTTTATTATAGTAAATATTCATAATTGCAAAGTCAGAAGTCAATAGTCCTTGGCATTTTGAAAACAAATTTTATGATATTAGGAAAGTACTTTGCCTCTTTTAATAGATAGGCTTAGGGGTTGCCTGGGTGGCTCAGTCAGTTAAGTGTCTTCCTTCAGCTCAGCTCATGATCTCATGGTCCTGGGATCAAGCCCCATGTTGGGCACCCAGCTCAATGGGGAGCCTGCTTCTCTCTCTCCTCCCTGCTTGTGCTCTCTCTTGCTATCTCTGTCTTTCTCTTAAATAAACAAATTTTTTTTTAAAAAGGAAATAGGCTTAGGTAGAAACTAAATTTTATAACAACAATTTGTATTTTATGGTAACTGGTATGTAAATAATCACTGATCTTCTTATCTACACAAAAGCTAATGGTTAATCCAAGGGTTTACATTCTCAACAGTGTTATAGCCTTTCATGGCTTCTCATACTGAAACTTGTGCTCTCTGCTCAATTAAGTTTTAATACTGAATTTAAAATATTGAAGTTTCTATTTTTCATGCAATTGCTTCATTTGAAAGTTATTTTTAACCTATGTTATAAAGGTTAACAGATATTTTAACCTATGATAATAAAAGAGGGTTTTAATATACTGTTTTGTCATCACCATCATCATCATCATTTGTGGTGTGAATGCATAATACTAGTTGTCTCCCCCACACTTTTTCAGTATCCCATTTACCCTAAGATTTAAGTTTCCATTTATATCTGAAAATTATTCTGACAATTGTTAAAAACAGCAAGACAGATTTTATTGAATAAAATAGGGAATAAACTATTTCTGTAGGGGAGAGAAACTGAACTCAACTCAGAATACAACAGGAAGTAGTAGAAATTTATTGACGGGGACATAGTGTAGGAGAGAATGTAGTATTTCTAAGAACAACTTGGTCAGAGGTGCCTTGCTGGCTCAGTCCATGGAGAATGTGAATCTTCATCTCGGGGTCATGAGTTTGAGTCACATGTTGGGCATAGAGACTTTTTCAAAAAGAAAGAACAACTTGGTTAGGTATTAAGGAAAGAAGAATTTGGTTAGATATTAATGGTGGAGGAACAGAAGTTCGATTGACTATCGAGGGTGAGGGGATGCTTCATAAAGTGGCTTAGCAAGATTCTTTGCTAAAACTTCTCAGCAGTTCAACCATGAGGCATAATGAAGAGGGCTTAAAGCAGTCTGGGTAAATTCTGGTCTGAGTCTTTGTCATCATGAACCAAGTTCTCATATATTGTGTGCCTGTTTGGGGGGCTGTTTTATTGCATTGGTTTATGTTGTGGACTGAGTTGTGTTCCCCCCAACAAATTTATATATTGAAATCCTAACTCCCTGTTAAAACTGTAAGCAGATTGGGGAAAAAAGAAAAGTGTGATCATAAAGGTGAACCCTAGCCCAAAAGAATTGGTGTCCTCAGAAAAAGAGGAAGAGATACCAGAACTCTTGTTCTCCTTCATCCCCCTTCCATGTGTGTGACAAAGCAAAGGCCATGTAAAGGTAAATAAGTAGGCAGTTATTTCCAAGCCAGGAAGAAAGCTCTCACCAAGAATTGGTTGGCACCCTGATCTGGGACTCCTAACTCCCAAACTGTGAGATAAGCAAATCTGTTGTATAAGCCATCCAATCTATGGTATTTTTTATGGTAGCTCCAACAGATTAATACAATCTGTTTTTTTATTTGTTTGTTTGGTGTATTAACACCCAACAGTCTTAATTACCATGCTAATAATTGTGAAGGAAGATTCCATTTTGTTCCCTTTTTATCTATTTTTTCTCCTTATTGGTACACGTTGATTTTAGAAAAAGCTGGTCTAACTACAAACGATGTCATTGACATGTTCATTGGAATCCTACTGGTGTGAGAGATTACTTTGTGAAGAATTGAAATTTTAGGATATTGATTTTTCCTATCTATGCTAGCCTATTTATTCAGATATTCTTTCCTGTTGTGACATTTTATAACACATATACATTTATTCATTGATATCTTAGAGTTTGTGGCAGCTGTAAGTGGTATATTTTTCTATGGTACATTTTCTAGTTGGTATTTGATGACATATTATTGATATGATGTCCCTTTTCCTTAAATACTTCAGTGTCTTTCCTATAAAGCAAGGTCATTCTCTTTCATAATCACACTGCAATTGAAAGTTTACAAGGTTCACCTTGGTGGATAATATTATAGTTTACTATTGCTCTTACTCAAATCTCACCAACTGTCCTAAATATACACTTTATAGACAAAGGTGGGGGAAGATTAAAACAATTTTTTTCCTGTTCCTAGAGTCACTCCAGAAGCACACATTGCTTTAGTTTCCACTCCCTTTAGACTCATTTAATCTAGAAAAGGTTCTTAGTTTTTCCTTGATTTTCATGAGGTTGGCATTTTTAGAAGTTCAAGCCATTTATTTTGTGGAACATCTTTCATTTTCATTTTGTTATTCTGTCATGACGTGGTTAAAATTACACATTTCGGGCAGGAACATCATAGTGGTAATGTTGAAACTATACTTTTCAGTATGTCTTACCAGTGAGAATATGCTGTCAACTTGTCCCATTACTGATCATAACTTCGATACCTGATTAGTGTGTATATCTGCCAGATTTCCCACTGGAAGATTACTATCTTTTTTCCAACTGTCATTACTAAACTTTGAAAAATATGTAAATATTCTAATTCTAATCACACTTTCACCCACAAATTTTAAAATATATTCATGATTCATGCCTCAGTAAATTAATTATATTATTATTATGAAATGATGATTTCCTAATTTCATCATTTCTTCTACATTTATTAGTTGACATTATAGTGAAAGCAATAGATCTCCCTTCTATGTAACTTATTTCTGATTTTCTGTGTTTGTTTGTTTGTATCACCACAGACTCCTAGAGTCTTAGGTTATTTGATGAGTAAGAATCTGTAACTGTTACTCTGATGCTGAAATTCTCCCTGATTTGGCCAGTGTGAGCCCTTTTGTTCTGGCTCCCACTGTTCTTTGAGCATTTCCTTGCATTCTGGGACAGGTTATTTCACACTCATCTGCAAATTTCCAGCCCAGTCTGAAGTCAGCCATTTTTTCTAAGGATTGTAGAGTCCTTATATGGTGGAATGGCATTTAGCAACTAATTTACCATTTACCACCTAAAAACTGGGTGCCAGCTATACTCATTACTATTAGGAAGTCCTTACTGCTAAACCCTCTTTAGCAGACAGAAATGGTAAATACATAAACCCATACACAAACACACCTCTCTATTTCCATACATAGGAGTCATCTACATTAAATTACTAAAATTTTATTTCCATTTCTAATATGACAAGACAGGATTAATTTTAGCTTTCCACCTTCCCTGATTTATAACCCCCTCCTTTTCCTCTCATTCTGGCACCCCAATGGCTTGAATATTAGCTTTTTAAATATTTTTCTATAGGTCTCTAAATCTGTTAGGTTTTTTCTTGTCCTTTTCCCTCTGTTTAGATTGAGTAATTTCTATTAATCTATTTTCAATTTCACTGACTCCTCCTCCTCCTCCTCTTCTTCTTTGTATCTCCATTTTGTTATCCAGCCACCATCCAGAATTTTAAAATTTATTATATATTATGCTTCTCATATTTGGCACTTTTTGTATAGTTGAAAAGTTTTATCTCTCCATTGAATTCAAAAGTGGTCACCCTTACATCTAAGAAATGGTTATGGTAGCTTTTTTACAGTTTTTGATAATTCCAACAATTGTGTCATTTCAGAGTTTGCACCTGCTGAGTGGTAGGTTTTCTTGTTCTTTCTGTGGTAACTTTGGATTATGTCTGGGACAGTATGAATATGCTGTGAGATCCTAGGTCCTTTAAAAATCTTCTGGAGAATACTGATTTTGGTTTCTTGTCAGCAGATTATCAATCTGGAAAAATCAGTGTCTCAAGCCCTCCCACCAGAATTGGTAGAAACAAGTAGGATTACTTAGGTAACTGGTGTCCCATGATTTGTTAGCTGATGGGAACCAGGATGGCCCCACTCATAAATGATTCTCCTTAAGGGCTGAGCTATTCTCTCCTTGTGCTGACTGGCTTGATCCAGTGAGAGAAGGTCTGACTGAAACAGCTTGAGTTAGGGTCCCACATCTAGCATGTGTCTCAGGAGTTGGGAACCCATGGCCCATGGTGTTCTCATCAGTGGATGCTGGGATGGACACTGTAAGAAGGGCTAGCTACCTCTGTGCGTATGTCACCAAGCCTTTTCTGCACCAGCTTGCTGATGCTTTGTATTCCTCCTCGAATTGCTTTGCTTCCCCTTCTACCTCCCTCCCCACCCTCACATGTCTTGCCTTCCCATTGCCTGCCATTCCACTGCATTAACATTATCTTTCCTGACTGGATTTTCTGAAGTGTATTATAAATTCTTATAATAGTTATGAACAAATGTTAGCCTTCTTTGCCATCATATTTGTCAATTTCATCTGTGTAACAATATTTACCCATAAAACAATGACTTTGAAATGATGTTTTGTATACATCAAATGGTTTTCAAATAAACTTTTTTAAGGCAAAATTTACATAAAATAAAGGCACCTATTTGAAGTATGGTTTTGTAGGTTTTGACAAAAGTATACACTGACGTTCCAACCAACCTAATTAAGATAAAACCATTTCTATTATCTTAAAATGAGGATCAGTGACATCCCAGGTGGCTTCAAAAGGAAAGAGGCTAAGGAATATCACTAACCCATGGTGCTTGACCCCCCTTCCTGCCTTAGCTTTTGCCCTGCAGCCGCCATCCTGGCACCTCCCACCTCCCCTTCCAGACACTTCCTCTCCTGCTCTGCCCTTCTAAGCATCCAGACGCCCGGTAGACGCCCGGTGAGTTCTGAGTTGTTTGCGTACCCCGGCTTTGAGGCGTCCATCCTTCTGTGACCCGTGCGGGAAAGGCATATCTTGTGTCTAGACATGACTGCCAAAGATATCTTGCGGGGCCAATCGCCAAGGAGCCTGAAGACCAGGGGTGTCAGCCCTGTCCACTTGGGTATCAGCGATCTTGGCCTTGCCCCACATGGTGCAAGTCCAGTGCAAACACCTGCTAGAGCCGGAAGTTGGAAGCTCTGGAGAGTCCAGTGGGGGTTGGGCCGCCGGCTTTGCCCTTGTCCTTTGGCGCATTTTCTTCGTGCTTTTTCCGGGTCATGTGTCCAAGGATGAGTCACAAGCATGCGACAGATGAGCGCGTGCTTGGCTTCGGGAGGCGGCAGCGAGGAGGCCTTGGCGTGCTTCGTACTGCGTCCAAAGACCGAGTAACGCACAAACTGACTTTCAGGGGCAGTTCCCGCAGCCAGCGGCGCCTCCGCCCGGATGTCGGCCACTCATTCACCCGCTCGCGGCGTATCGCTGTGTGACTGGAGTCACCTGCCGCCCCTGAGCCTCTCCTCGGCCGTGTTCATAAGCCCTTCTACCAAGATGGCTGTCTTTACCCCTCTGACTCTGTCCCTGAGAGGCGACGTGCCCTCCGATGACCCGGAGCCCCTCTCTGGGGATCCTTCACCGGGAGGGCTCTTCTAAGCCGCCGGTGCTGTCAGTTGGTAACGATGAGATGTTTGGCCACTTGGGAATGGTAGAGTCCTCCAGCTAGAGCACAGATGGACTCTCTCTCTCTGCCTTGTGAGCTGCCTGACTTCTCTATGAAGTCGTAACCACCCCCATTCCTTGACTCTAGGTGACTGAGCCAGGGCTCTAGGAAAGTGCCAGAAAGGCATCGCGAAAGAGGAACACAACCAGAGAAGTAGGACGGCCACCACTCCTCCTCACCCCTCAACCCCACAGCAGTGAGAATGTACCATCTACATCTAGGCTCCTGGAGCTCTCCAGAGTCTTCCCTGCCTTTCAGGCAGCCTTGGGCCTCTGAAGGGAATCCTCAGTTCAAGCTCCCAGAGATAACTGAGGTAAGAAATCCCAAGTGTCTCTTAGCCCTTGCCATTGCTAGATCCTTACAGCCCGGCCAGAGATGTTCTGTGTGTTTGCAGGAGTGATCCAGGTGCAGTGGAGCTCTCTACTCAGCCACATCCAGGTCCCTGCTGTGTGGACAGAAAGCGCTTGATAAAGCCCAGGAAAGAAGACACAGGGAGAGAAGTTTTCAGAGACTCTGTCTAGTGCGAATTCCCCACCCACAAAATGGAAAATGCCAGTTTCACTGATGCCTGCCAGTGCTACTTCATAAGGTCAAGGTGAATTAGCTTCCTTTCCCTCCTTGCCCATGGTGGAATCCTAGGCTTGAGAAGAAAGCTGAGCTTCAGTGGAACCACAAGGTCTTAGAAGAGCCAACTAAGGCTCCTTCAGACTGCAGTGCTCCTCAGTCTGCCTCTTCTTTCTCCCAATCCTGTGCAGGAGTCTGCCAACTCCCAGCCCTTACCTCTTCCTTTCCAGAAGCTGGTCACAACCATAATCCTAGTCATTGACTTGACTGATCAGCCTGCCAGGCCCACAGTCCTTTTTGCTTCCCTGTACTTTCCCCCACAACAGATATTGATTGTGAAATGAGATGTACAACTCCTTACACCTTTTCTTTTTGCTCTTGCTGTGGAATCTCTTTCTCTTATCAGGTTCAAGACCCTGTTTGGGGATTTTACTTAGAAATGAGCATGGAGGCCCTTTGCATTCCACTCCCTCAGTCAAAGCTACAGCATCCTCTACTTCGGGACTCTCTCGCCTCCTAGCACCTTGCCCCTCTCCTCCAGGCCTTCCCTCTGCTAAATGGACTCACCTACACCTGTCTGTATGGATTCTCCTCCCTTGTTCTTACAGAACCCTCCTTGGATCATTCACCAGTCCCTGTCTTCCCCATCAAGCCCAGCTCTTTCCCAGCCACTTCAGCTGCTGTAGCCTGCACTTCTGACTTAACCAGGCTGCCTGCTTTGGACTGGTGTGTAGTCAAACCGGCCACCCCTTCCCCATCCCAGGCTTTCATCTTCAGGTCTCCCCCAGACTCGGAGGGGAGCTCCCTCCCGCTTGTCCAGGTGCATGGCAGTGAGAAGCCGATATGCCCAGCCAGCCTGCATTTATGGTCAGTGGCCTCGCCCCAACTTGCAACCTCCCTTTTGGCCCAGGAATCACTCCTCTTCCTTTCCTTGGGGGCAGTTGAAGAGCAGCAGCTGGGAGCCCCTCTCCTCAGCGCCCTGGGACATAGCGGCATCTCCGTCACTGCTTCCGCAGCCACCTCAGCTCCAGTTTCCAGCACTCTGCGCACTGGGGTTCCAAGCCAGCCTTTGACTCTGATGAAATTGATATGGACGCCACACCCCCTTCCCTGGCTGCCTTTTCTCCATCTTCCCGAGCTCCAGCAAGAGCTTCTTTCCATACTCTATTGGCACTCTGTTGTTCTGAGAACGTTCCACCCAGCAGCAGCACTGCTTCACCTCTGGACTTCACCAGCTGGCTCCACCGTCAGTCAGTGACCCAAGTGCAAACTTCCACCTTTCCTTTGACCCAGGAGAAACCATTGAGGCCACATGTCTGTCTCCTGGTGGGCTACAGCCTGAAGCCACCAACAGAGACAGCTCTTTCCCCTTTGGAATCTTTTCAGCCCCAGCACAAGCTGCAGACTTCACCTCTCATGCAGCCCAGCCACCCACTGGCAGCCCAACCTTATGGGTTTCTGTCAGTTTGACCTCCCTCTGTTTGATTGCTGGCATCCCTGTCATTGCTCAGCTGGCCTTTTGTGAACACCCCAGGAGTTGGGGAAGGCTTCACCTGAGCACCAGACTCCTGTCCTGGTTGCAGGTGGAAAGGCCAGCTATACGAAAAACAAACAGGTCTTGGGACGTACTTTCCTTCCTGCCCACGGTCAGAGTGCTTGAGGCCCCCTTCTCATCTCTCCATGACCAGCCACAGCACACCTGCTACTACTGGAAGAGATAGCACCACTGAGAAGAAACCTGTTTCAGGAGACAATTTTTCCCTATGGTCAGATCACTGGAGGCCCTTCTGGTCTGATCACATCCCTAAGCAGAGGGGCCAACACCATATTTGTGTTCAGAGGTACTTTTCTTCCTGCCTTTTTTTTGGAACACGTAGGGACTCTGACCACTGTGCACATGCTGTGGCAGAGGGCCTGGCACCACACCCCACACCTATGTGTAGAGCCACTCTCGCTCCTGTCTCTAGGCAGAGCACCTGGGGCCCACCTGATCAGAGCACAGGTACTGCAGTATGAGGGGACAGCATCATGCTTGTACTTGGAGCTACATCTGGTCCCGCCTCCAGTCAGTGTACCTACCGTCCACCTCTCCAGAGTGCTCGTGGTACAATGGGAACTGACAGCTTCATACTGAGGATTGGAGACCCCCTGTATTTCTGCCTCCCTCGGATCCCCTGGGCCCATGGGTCCAGAGAACAGCTGAGGCAGTAGGAGGGGCCGGTATCCTATCTGTGTCTGGAGCTACTACCATCCCCACCAGTATTTGGGAGACATGGGGAGCTTATGGTCAGAGCACATCTGTTTCAGTCAGAAGGGAAAATACCCTACACTTTCAGAGGGACAATTCCCGTCTTACTTTCTGTGAGAACACCAGGGATCCACCTGTTCAGGGTACCCCATTTGACTCTGGGGGAGCCAGCGCTACTGAGAAAATACCTGTGCTTGGAAGGACTTTTTCCTGCCACCTTTGGTGAGAGCAAATGCACTGTAGGTGTGAGCATAGCAAACAGCTGTCTTGCTTCCAGGCCACTCTCATCACCTGCCCAGGGCTTCATTGGAGACAGCCGTTAGGTCTCCAAGCCGTTCATTTTCCTCTGAGCAAGATCTAGGATCTCAGCAACTAAGCAAGAAAGGTTTCCTGTAGGACTGTGACCACAATACCCTGTGAGTGGACCTTGATCTGCTGGTGGGAGGCTCAATACCTTTTGGCTGTGTCAAACAAACCTAACCTCTCTTTGTCTTCCTAATCCAACACCTCAAGGTGTGTGTGTATGTGTGTGTGTGTACACATGTTGGCCTCCTATGAGGCCAGCCAGGTCAATACACTGGACTTGGGAAATTCCATTGGGTAGAGTAGGAAAGAACTGTGTGTATCATCAACCAAGCCATCCTTGGCTTTGACTGTTGGCCTGGCAGATCCAAGCTCTGGGCCAGAGGTGGAGGATACCCATGGCTCCCTATAGCTGCCCCTTTCCCATTTGCCTCAGTGGGCTCTTATCTATCCCTAATTATGAGTACATAAAGCATTATTCTTATTAATTTGTCCTCTGTTCACATGTCTTTTGTTCTTTGACTCAACTGCAGAAAGAATGGACTTGTCCAAATGGTGATATGTTGAGCCAGACTGAACTGTGCAAAGTTCCCCAGGCCCGGTGACTAGGATGTGGAAGTCCCCACCCTTTACACATGCTGACTTCAGCAGTCCGTTTTCAAGTATAGGGATGACAATGCAGGAGAAGTCCAGAGGAGTTCTGAGGAGTGATTAAAGAGGTGGTCACCCTTGCCTCTCTCCTCCCTGCCATTGTCTCTGTCTCACCATTTTGAGCCCACTCTAGGCTACACCATTCCTGATGTGGGCTAGGAAACCATAATTCACAATGTTAGTCTTTGCAAAAATGTTTAAATACCTTTTTTGATGCTTTTTTATTTAATTAAACTTAGGTCAATGCCCACACATTCCTACCTTAGCCAGAGAGGATGGGTTTGATATCCAGGCTCTTGGGCCTGGAGGGACAAAAGAAGAAAAGGCTCATATCTGCTTTGTAAGGATAGAAAAATTTATGTTTCGGATGTTATGTGTTACTTAGAAGTTGTTATCATTTTTCTCAAAATGTCAGAAAATACCTGGATAAGGCCTAGCTGTGGGGGAAAAAACTGTCTGGCTCTAGTCCAAACCACTAAAATATCAAATTGCAAGAGTTACAATTTCACCCAGTAATAGCTGACCCTAGAGTTACACTCCATCTCCACTGGACCTAACTGCTGAAAGTGCAATCTTTTCTAAGCTATTTCATGACTCATGAGAATCATCTGAAGACGGGGCAGGGTGGGGGAGATAAGCACAAGCACTTCTCTCTTCTCCTTCCAAATTATTTTATTAAACATTTCTTCAGTGAAGACTCTACCCCTGACCCTGAGCTAGGTTCTAGTGACATCAAGTTGAAGCACATCTCTTACCCCTGAAGAATTTACAATATAGTAGAAGACAGATGAATAACCCAAAATTGCAACCGCAGGCACACACGATAGGTTTATGGGAGCAGGTGAGAAAGACATAAAACTAAGCCTGAGAAGATAAAACTTGAACTGTGCCTTAAAGAAGGGGAAGCAGCTGGGTGGACAAGGACTATTTCTAGGTCAAGGAAAAAGTCTGTGGCAAGTCAGAGAATGAAGAGCAATCGTGAGCCAGTGGCATACCAGGCAGGTGGTCAGGTGTGGCTGGAGAGAGAAATCCACGCTGAAGAATACAACTCCAGGGAAGACAGGGACAGAGGATAAACAAAGCTATATTCCCAGATGGGGGAGGTATCCATTATCCCAAAGTGTGGAGTATCATGAAAGGATTGTAAGCCAAATGGCAACAAGATTATATGTAGGTTATAGGACGTTCCCTATAGGAATGGGCATGGGGACGGGGGTTAGCATCAAATGGCTACCAGAATAGAGGCAAGGAAGCCAGTGGGAAACTTTGCAGTGATTCAAACAAAGTCCAAACAAGGAGTTTCTGGCCTAGAGGAGCGGGCAGTGGGCCTGGTTAGGACATAAAAAGTGTGGGAGGCAATTGTAGGACTACAATAATACCAGGCCCATTCTGCCATCCAGTTTGGATTAATGGACATGAGTACTTTTAGTGACAATGTAATCAGTTTTGTTTGTAATAATAGGAAATGCTTATGGAAGATACAGGTAATATTCAGAAGGTACTTCATTTGGTCCTCAATTTCCTGTATTTATTTAGCCTCTGGGTTGGCATAAGGACTCTTCTAAGTAGTAGCATCAATTAAGAAGTCCCTGCCTTTGGGGAGCCTATATTCTAGCCTGAGAGGAGAATATAAACAATAAACATAATCAGTCAGTAAATTATCTGGTAGGTTATCAGCAGCTAGTGCTATGAAGAGTGGGCCCTTTGTGCCATGGGGCCTGACTCTGGAAGCAATGCCCACTCAGGCTGGCTCAAAGACAAGACCCTGCTGGCTCCCACTGGCTTTTCTAGTCCTGCAAGAGGGCTGTCTACTGTGTTTAAGGGTCGTCAGTGAGCTGTTTGGAGGTGAGGGTAGATAGGCAGAGTGTGGGGGCTGGAGGGGAAGCAGGGAGGCCAGACTCACCCCATTGCCTTTGGCTGGTTTCTCCCAGTAGAATATAATGGTGAGGTTGGGAGTTCCAAAACTGTGTGTGGAATCACATTGTGAATGAGTGGCTAGAAACCCAGGGACCTGGGGGGTGGTATGTCAAGATGTAGAAAGAACTCTCACTGATCTATTTATCCAACCACCTGGGTGACCAAAACTTTGAAGCTATTGGGTAAAAATCAGGCTTTTTTTTTTTTTTTTTTTTTTTTTTCTGAGTTCCTCTAGGTCTAATTGTACATGGGACTGTGTATGGCTTTCACAAGCTCTATACCTTGGTTGGGTCTACTGTCTCATGACGTCTGTACTGGGAAGATGAGAGAACATGTATTTAAAAGTCCTGGACTACTTAAAATAGTTCTTAAAGAGAGGATTACGGATTAATTCCAGAAATGTCCTGCACAAAACTCAGAGATATCACATAAGCTCTCCCAATCTCACCTTCCTGGCCTGCAAAATGTAAGAATATTCCCTGCCTTCCAAAGCAGGTAGATCATATACAAGTGATTTAAGAAGTTTAAAAAGCAGAAAGTAAGTTATCAGAGAGCTTAAGTTTGAATTCTACATCCAGCATTCAGTAGATCCTTAGATCCTGGTAGAATACTTAATCTCTTTGTAAAATGGAATTAATAGCAATGCCAAATTTATTTAGTAGTTGTGAGAATTAATTAATTATTATACATCAGGCACTAAAACTGCCGCCTGGCACATAAAAGGTGAGATACAGGCAGTTGCCATTTTATTATAAAATGTGAATAATTCATAGAAATTACTAACATATACTTTATTAACCTATAATCCTTTCAAAATTGAGGTGATGGTGCTGAGAATCTGCAATCCTAGTAAAGATTTAATCGGTCAGCTGAGAATGTTTGTTGGGAAAATAAATAGTTGATCTTTGTCACTTTCTTTTCTATAATTACCAACTCCATTTGGCTCTTCAGGGAACAGATTAATTAATATCATTAAGAGGCAGCAGAGAGCTGAATATGACACTTTGAAATGCTTCTCATATGGAGAACTCCGCCTCCAGTTGGATTTGTACATGAAGTGTGAAGACAGCCTGTCCCCCAGTATGCCTAGAATGGAACCCAGTATGGTATCCTGAGGTATCCAGAGTAGAGCACCCCCAGTACAGACGGAAGCTGGAACAGTGGGAGTGGATTTATTGCTGCTTATCCAGAAGATGCTTGTTAACAGCTACATGCTTTTCACTGAAAGGTCAAATGTGGACAGACAGATTGGACAGGAAAGAGTGATTCCACATTAAAAGCCTAGAGAGGGAGTGTCTGTCACTTCTCTTAATAGTTGCCAGCAGCTGTCTGGTGCTGCAGTGACGTGTCCCTGACTGTTTCTGAGTTGAGCTACAGACTGGGCTCAGGAGGGGCCCTTCTAGGTCAGAGGATGGACAAGGTTAAAGTGAGAGAAAAACTTTTGCTTCAATTCAAGAAATGGACATGAGTTTTCCCACTCCATCTACCTTAGGGATCACTGACACAGTGAAGAAAGAATAGAAAAATGGGGGGCGCCTGGGTGGCTCAGTGGGTTAAAGCCTCTGCCTTCGGCTTAGGTCAGGATCCCAGGGTCCTGGGATCAAGCCCCGCATCGGGCTCTCTGCTCAGCGGGGAGCCTGCTTCCTCCTCTCTCCCTGCCTGCTTCTCTGCCTGCTTGTGATCTCTGTCTGTCAAATAAATAAATAAAGTCTTAAAAAAAAAAAAAGAATGGAAAAATGGGGCCATCATGGCTGTGATGGGACATGGGACAGAGCCCTTGGTGGGTAGTTAGCTTTCTGTTACCTCTTCTAAGAATTCTCTCCACTGTTCCTTTAGAACAGTGGGCTCATGCTTTCTCTAAGAAGTGTCTCTGATGAATTACATTGTCAGGTATAGTTTGTTGGGATAGAGGAATGATATAGTAGCTAGTCTGCAAAGACAGCCTTCTAGTGGACCACACCATCCAGTATCCATGTTCTATGTAGTCTTCCCACTTTGTTGATGTGGGACAGGGAAATGAAGCTTTCAGTCAGAAGCTGCAGTAGTCAGGAAATTGAGGCATTGAAGTAGAAGACAAAGGTGATACAAGTGTGGGACTGAAAGCACAGTGGTCAGAGGAAGCCAGAACAATGCACAAGTCTAGGCCTATCAGTTTAGGTGAATTACATGAATATGAGCTTCTGCATCACAGTGGCACTTTTGTGTATGTCTTAGACTGGTAGTTCTCAAAATACAGAATCAGAATTACCTGGGAACTTACTAGAAATGCCAAATTTGGGGTTATACTCTAAGCTTACTGAATCATATACTCCAGAGGTAGAGCCAGAGCTTAACAAGGCTTTAAGTGATTCTGATGCTTATTAAAATTTGAGTGGATTAGAAATTTAGTACTCAGGCGCTTCATTGCCTCAGTCGGTTAAGCATCTACCTCCAGCTCCAGGTCATGATCCTGGGGTCCTGGAATCCAGTCCTGCATAGTCGGATTCCCCTCAGTGGGGAGCCTGCTCCCTCTCCCTCGGCAACTCCACCTGCTTGTGTTCTCTTGCTCTCACTCTCTCACTCTCTCTTGCTCTCTCTGGGTCAAATCAATAAATAAAATATTAAAAAGTTTGGTACTCAAAGTGTGATCTGTGGAGTTTGTTAAAAATGCAGACTCAGTCTGAATCAGAATCTGCTTGTTAACAATATCCGTAGATGAATCCTGTGTACCTAATATTTGAGAAGTATTGGTTTAGAATGGTCATGCCAGACTACAGGTAGTACCTGCAAGCACAAAGTATTTGCAGAGTCAGCAGTATGGAGAGCCTGGACATATTCCCACCTGAAGAGGTCCTGGCCCTGAACAGAGCTGAGCCCTGGATGAGTTGGTTCTTGAACTTCCGGCCTCAAAACCCAACATAGAAAGACTTAAAAACCCTACTCATTGCTAGGATATAAACCAGACTTAGGCTTGGGACCACTGGGGTGACCTAACGACTCCTGAGCAACAATGTCTTTCCAATCAGAGAGGAAAAGGCTCCTTTTTGTTGAACTGGGCTTTACTCTTGAGGTTCCAAGTGAGGCTTCTTAGCAGAGCTTCTCAACATCTTCAGGAGTTGGCCGAAAGGCTAGCAAGTCAGGGTCATGCCTCTTTTCGCATCTTGTGATCTTTTATCAGTGATGCCAGCCCCTGGTGTTGTGAAAGAAGGGAAAAGGGAGCTCTCATTTGTTGAGCTCTGTTATGTGTGAGGAACTATGCTCTTTCCTTATATGCCTCATAATTGTATTCGTATAACCATTATACAGTTAACTGATTTAATTTTTTTTTAAGATTTTATTTATTTATTTGACAGACAGAGATCACAAGTAGGCAGAGAGGCAGGCAGAGAGAGAGAAAGGAGGAAGCAGGCTCCCTGCTGAGCAGAGAGCCCGATATGGGGCTCGATCCCAGGACTCTGGGATCATGACCTGAGCCGAAGGCAGAGGCTTTAACCCACTGAGCCACCCAGGCGCCCCTTAACTGATTTAATTTAAAAAGGGTTTAAGAGCTTGTCCTTGTTCCCACCCTTAGGAGCTGTTTTCTAGGCTCTCTTTTCTTCTGGTATGACTTGCAGGTGTTTTCATCATTAGATAAGCCAGGAGGACTATAGCAGCACTCTGCCTACAAGGTAGATGAGGATGAGCTTTTGTATGAAGATGCTTTGTTATTCTCTCAAGGAATATCTAAAAAAAAATCCATAATCTTCTCAAGATGTTTCATATTGGTATATTCTGACAACTCATAGACTTTTAAAAAGTAACGTAAGTCTTTATTTTGGAAAGTAGCACAAGATTAGGAAGAAAGCACTGAGTTTGGAGTTTGCATTCAGGCTTCATGCTGTGTCCCAATTTCTCAATTGAAGTTGAGAACATGTTTGAAAACATGTTACGTGAAAGTAATAAGTCACAGAAGAGCACTTACTATATGATTCTATTCATATAATGTCCAGAATAGGGAAATCTGTAGATATATTGAGTATATTAGTAAGTTGCTCAGGTCTGGGGCTGCAGATGGGGGGTTAATAGCTATTTTCTTTTTGAGGTGATGAAAATCTTCTAAAATTGAGTGTGGTGATACGATGGTTGCATATATTTGTGAGTACACTGAAAACCTTCTAATTATATAATTTAAAAGGGAAAATTGTGTGTCATTTGAATTATATCTCGATAAATATGTTTAAAAGAGGAAGAAGGGATAAGGACCCAGGGATCATCCAGGGCAGAGTCCTGAGGAACACCAGTATTTAATGGTCATATAATCTAGCTTCAAAACATCAAGATAAAATCATAAAAGAAAACTCAAGATGAAGTATTTGTAGTATAGGTCCAGGGGCAGCTATTAAAACAATGTGTGAAGTGATGGGATTTGGGGGAGGGGGTACATGGTCCCCTCACACCTCTCAGGAGGTTATCACATCCAACTGACAATCTACATCTAGGGAGGGCAGATTCTGGTTCTGGTATTGGGAGTATGTGGGAAAAGGAGGTAAATTCCTAAAAGAACAAATTTATTTTTCCCTAATTTTAAGACTGGTTCTGTCCACGAGAACCACAGTGGTATGACGGTTGTTAATTCGAAAGGATCCAGGGGCAGAATCTAACCCTCAACTTCCCCTTCCTCATCATGGGAGTAGCTTAGCTGTGGAAACCATTAGGAGGAGGGAGGAGGGATGGGCATGTTATGCATATTCTTTTCTGGGAAGGCCTTTTATCTGGTTCTTCCATGGGTGACAGAAAATAAAGAAAAGTTACCTATAAAATTTGACATATTTTAAAGTTAAAAGAGTCACTAAAGTTCATTTTGTTTAATAATTTTCAAAACTTTTATTTGCACTATAGCCTATTTTCAAACAAAATATTACCAGAAACTCATAATACCAATCAACATTTTAGATATCTGGGAAAAGAAATGCAAACAGGAGGCAGGAAGAAGCTGCTTCTGGGTCAGCAGTGCTTAGAGCAGTGATGGCTGGTGCTTTCTCATCTTGGTGCATCTTGGAGGCGAACACACTTATAGCTTTTAAAATATGAACAAAGATGGCAGAGACATGGCAAAGTTAACCATATTTAAAACAAAATTCTTCTCTTTTTAGAGCAGTTCTCAATCCTGACTGCACATCACCATAGATTGTGCAATGCTTTTGTTGTTTGTTTAAATTACAGATGATAGGACTTTTGTTTCTGGAGGTCAATAAACATTGTCAAAATATTATAAAAGTACAGCTCTTTACCCAGGGAGAAAAATGCACACATATTTAGAAGCACAATGTTTTGCCTATCTTTTAATGTATCTTTTAGACCCCCAGGTATATATTTAGAAAGCCATGGGCTTCACTCTAAGTTCCTTGTATATGGAGTAGGGGGAACCATTTTTCAAGATTTTTTCCTCATAATGCAACCTAAAGCATGATTCAGATTATAAAAGCTCAATAGAAAAAAAAAAGTTTTAGTGGGCTATATTACTAGAGGTAATGACCTCAACAGTAGGCATCAGCTACTTGGCTAGAGATCCCTATTAATTTAGAAACAGATTCACTACTGTAAACTTTGGAGTACAGTCTCTAGTTATTAGCTGATGGAAGCAAAGGTCATATTGAAGCCAGGCTGGACCTAATATCATAGAAACAGAAGAACCGGTTCCATCCTACCCTGATCTCAGCAGAAGCTCCCAACAGTGACCTCCAGGAGTGTACATCCCCAACCCAGCCAATGATGCTGCATAGAATTGCAGAAAGAATGTGGGTTTCTGAGTCAGTCTTCCCAACATCCAAGATGTAGACTTGCCACTTACTCACTCTTCAACCTTGAACAACTTGCCTCAGTTTCTTATTTTGGGAGACAGAGAAACAATGTCTTTTTCTTTCTTTTTTTTTTTTTTTAATGGGACTTTTGTAAAAATTAGAAGAAATGATGATACCTGCCATTTGAGAGATTATATGAACAATTAGAAAATGTGACTGGGCGTGACATGACAGGCAAAATACAGGGCAATTGAACTCTGACTCATAAATTCTTCAGCAGGCAGTCCAGGAAGTCAAGACGTGGCCTTTTTAGCAATCTGATCAGAAGGGCCAATGCTTGCTCAGTGACTCCCCATTTGATCCCTCTGCTTCTGACACAACCAATCAGAGAAGGCCAAATAAGCTTCCCAATCCAATCACATAGGATGTATCTCCCTCTAGTTAGCCACCTCCAGTTTCCACACCAACAGTTTTCAATCACGGCATACCTGAAACCTTCCCTTTCTCCCACATTAAAGCTTTCCCACTCCTCTGCCTACCTTAGAATCTTTACTGGACGCAAGAGATGTTGGCTAATTCCTTTGCTTTAACAAGCTCTGAATAAATAGCTTGTCCTTCTTCTCACTTGGAGGGGGTCATTGTTTATTTCCATAAGTAAGTGATAAATATTGGTTTTTTCCCCCCCTGTCTCCATTTCTCCTCTACCTGTGGGTACTGAAATGTCCCTATTGATCTTCCTTCTTACCTCGAGGAATCAGTCACAAATCCATCTTCTGAAGGTTGAATGAAGACTCTTATTCTATTTTAAAGAAACATCTCTAATATAGTTCTCATTTTCCAGATGAGTTGTTTCCCAGGACAGGACAGTTTGCTAAAGAATCCCTTGCAAACCTTGGCATTCAGGGTTGGAAGTCTTGAAGACACAGGGATTGAGTTTGAGAAGGGAGATTCTTGCCTGAACAGAGACCAATTTACATGTGTGTTTTCATAAAGTAAGGTCTACTTTTAACCATTATTCTTAAAACAAAAAACAACAACCAAAAAACTTGTCTCTGACCAGCATAGAAAGAGGCTCCTAGATAGAGAAGCTGAATTTACTTTGGCCTTCAAAAATATAAAAAATGACCTTCCATAAAGCAGCCATAAAAAAGTCTAAGACTGTTGTGAATCTTCTGTTCAGGGGTCTTTCTTCCCTTCCAAACTGCAAAAATAACAACCTGGGGGAAAAGCTGTCAGGCAGAACTGAGCTTCATGCCTTCAATCTGCTCAGTGTGGCCTGGGTGTTATTTACAGAGGGATTTTGTGGATATTATAAACACTGGCAAGATTTTTTTTGGAGTCTGTTGGGCAAAGGAGATGTACAGGCATCATCCCTTCCAGAGCTGAACGGGGGCTCAGAAGGGTTGACTATTCACAGGGGCCCAAATTATCTTGAAGACAGCTTCTTGTTGTCCCACGGTGAAGTTAAAAAGATGTGTACCATATGCCGGTTTGGGCATGCTAATACCCTGACCCCCTGAGGATTGTAATGGGATGATGACAATGACCACTCAGAATGGAGAAGTCTCCCAAAGCCAGGGCTGTTTGTCTGCATTCCTCTGTCTTTGAGGGAGAGGCTCTATGGTTACCCAGGCTGCCTGACCTCAAAGCTCCCAGTAATTTGGGAAGCAAATGATTCATTTGTCCTGTTAAGCAGCACCAAGGTTTTGTCAATCAATTTTGTGCCTATTAGAATGCAAATTAGATCATAAGAACCCTTCATTTCAGGATATGCAGTAATCTTTGAAGGCCTGTTTCTATCTGGGTAACATTAGAATTAAGACTCTTGAAGTAAAGGAAACAGGGTAGGGAATGAACAAAGCTGCTTTTGGAACAGCTGACCATGGAGATTCTGCCTTCTGAGGTAATGTCAGCCTACCTTAAAACATTGGCTCTCCAAGGAACATATTGGCCCCTCTAATGGGTGAGAAAATCAGATACAAATAGAATTTAACTTAATACAGAACTCTAGTTTTTCTCATCCACTTCTGTGTCATTGGCTGTTTCTAAGATGAGTACCATTCCTACCATTTTTACTGTTTTGTTCAGAATGATCACAACAGGGGAAGCAGACTAGAGTGCTTTTATGGACTGAATGTTTGTGTCCCCTGCCCCCCGACCATCCCCCAAATTCAGATATTGAAGCTCTATCCCTTGATGTGATGGTATTTGGAGGTAGGACTTTTGGAAGTTAATTAGGCTTAAATGAGATCATGAGAGTGGGGCTTCCATGATGGGATTAGTGTCCCTATGGAAGGAAGAGAGACCAGAGCTCTCTTTCCAGCTTTTTGCCACATGAGGATGGAGAGATAGCAACCCTCTGTAAGTCAGAAAAAGGATTCTCACCAGAATTGAACCTGCTGGCACCATGGTCTTGAACTTCCAGTTTCTGGTACTGTGAGAAATAAATGTCTGTTGTTTAAGTCACCCAGTCTATGGTATTTGGTTACAGCAGCCTGCGTTGACTCTATAGGCAGTCATTCCTAAAGCTCCTTATTCTAACTTATTCATTGTATTATTCATTACTTCACTTGTTCATTCAAAGATCATGTGCATTTACTGCATGTTCATTTTATGCCGGTCATTGTGCCAGATGAGTGCTTAGGAGGATAGAAATAACTAAAATTTCTGCTAGTAGAGGAAGGCATATTGCCTAGAACAACTGCTTCATGCACTGAAGGTTCCAACAGAGTAGTATGACGTTTTCAGCAGAATCACAAAGGTGGTAGTGTTATATTGTCTACAATTTACTTGTCTGTAGACAAGGTAACACATGTTTATGTAAGTCAATTTAACTTGTAGGCTAGGATAATTGGTTTACACCCAAAGGTTTCTAATAAGGAATTCAGGTCCCAGGTATGGTGAGTTACTCTTACGCACAGAGGTTGGCACTCTAGAGTTGTGTGTTTCAAATATTGTTATCAGAATATGTTCACGGGGGTTGCCAATTATATTATACATTAGAAAAAATACTTATTAGGGAAAACTTAACAGTATTTAATGTATGTACTTGGCTGTTTGTGTATAATAATTTGTGTGCTTACATCCACTCTGATGTAATTCAACTCCACACTAGAACTGGAATTCTGTTTGATGTTTTCCAATTGACAGAATATCCTGTCACTGGTCATTATAAGAATAATAGTTGTTCATGCTATCAACATATTTGTCGCATTTGCCTTGAGGTGAGTCTTTCAGACAAGGGCTTGATGTCAAGCCTCTGCTGAACAGAGTCAGGACCTCAACAAGTTTAAAGAATTGGTAATATGATTCTATTCCTGCTTAGCTAGGAAGTGTTCTTCGGGTGACAGTATTTTGTCTAAAACTTGATTTCATTGTCTACCACTCAGTTGGGCTTGTGGGGAGAACAGACATGTAATTTATTTTTTTAAGATTTTATTTTATTTATTTAAGAGAGGGAGAGAGGGAGAGAAAGAGAGCACGAGAGGGCAGAGCGTTAGAGGGAGAAGCGGACTCCTCAGTGAGCAGGACCCTGATACAGGATTCGATCCTGGGACTCCAGGATCATGACCTGAGCCAAAGCAAGTCGCTTAATGTACTGAGCCACCTGGGCACCCTCAGACATATAATTTCCATTCACCTCTAATTTTGGGGATGATGCCAACATTTACCAAAGAGCCTGACTCGAAATGGCCAAGCTGACTTAGATCAGCTCTCAAGCCATCTGCACAGGTTGTGAAGCCTTTCTAGTTGTGCTCAAATTTTTATAGATTTGAAAAGAAATCATTTCTGCAAACCTGCTGACCAGTGCTGTGCAGAGAGCCCCTGCTTGAAAACAAAGTACATGTCATTGGAATTCCATCCCTCTCACTACTTCACTTTTGACCCCAGGAAGGGTTTGAATGTCTCTGAGGCTATTTGCCCATCATCTCCAAGGCTTTTCCACATCTGTAAACCAAAACAAAACAACAAAAAAACATTTTGCTTGATCTACCAAGTTCCTCTGTAATTCTTTGATGACATGTATTAAAACAAAACAGGATTAAAGAAAAATGTTTTTAAAGGAAAAGAGAAGAAAGACCATGCTGTGGACAAGAAAAGTGATTAATCAAGGGCCAAAGATAAGTCTTTTCTCAGATATTCCTATTTTTGGTGAGTAGCCATTCATTGAGCGCCAGCTTTCTTACACGATTATTTAAATACAATCTAGTCTAGAAGACAATATGCAACTAGTCTGTATATTATGGCAACCCAGTCTCCTTTAAACTTCATTTTCCTTGTCCAAAATACAGGCTGTATATCCACACTTGTAGGATTATTTTGAGGCGTAAGGATAATGTTTATAAAGTGAATAATAGAGTTTCTAGTAAATAATAGATACCTAAATAATGATAGTTATTACCATTAATGATGCAATGCTAAGTGCTGTGGTGGAACTGTATCAGGGCAGCAGTGGTCTGGAAGGGGTAGAGAGAGAGTGCATTCTTTGAGAGAAAGAGTGTGAAGGATGGTTTCACTAAAATGCTGGGGTATAAGAAGGTTCCCCCCCCCAAAAAAAAATGTCAGCATCAGTTTCAAGAGAGGTTGTGAGTTGAAAGAACCAGAATTTGAAAAATGTCTAAAGAATTCAACTACGTTGTCTAAAGTGAGAGATGTAAGTAGAAGCCAGTGTGTCTATAAAATAGATGAGGACCAGATCAAGAAGTGGGAAGGGGAAGAAAGCTGCTCATTTTTGGGTTCCCCCACTTACTGTGCAATAACCTAGGCATAGTGTAGATTATGTAATTTCCAGAACAACCCTATGAGTTTGATATGTTTTCCCCATTTTACAGATGAGAAAGCTAGCTTTGCAGGTTATGTCAAAAACTCTACATATTATTCTCTACGTGGTAGGGAGACTGTGAGAGCCTTTAAGCAAGGGAGGTAGGTATAAATTATATAGTCACCATGAAAGCTGGCTTCCCTGGAGATCCTCAGAGAAATGAGGCCACAGAGCTACCTTGCAGGCCTTTTCAAATAACGTGTCGGGAGACACATGGCTGAAAGCAGGAGCATCTGTCAGCAGAAAGGCTAGGCTTGGCTGGCTCCAGCTGGGGGAGGCTCTCTTGGGGAGACCTGTCATCCAGGGGCTGCTGGCTTGTTCCATATCCTTTCCTTGTTCTGCTCACTTACTTTCCCCTGCCAGACATCAGTCCCACAGGGTGACTGCAGCAAGCCCATTATTGTGGGGAGAAAAGTTAGTCTGAGCTAAATCACTGCCATGGAACAGAAATGACCTTGACTCAGAGCAGCTGTTTCTAAAACGTAGACTCAGAGCTTTTACAATAGTTTTTATTTTAAGTAATCTCTACACCTAACGAGGGGCTCGAATTTACAACCCCAATATCTAGAGTCTCATGCTCTTCGGACTAACCCAGCCAGGCACCCCCTCCCATAGTTTTTAAGCACAAACTAAAGTAAAGAGCATGGGGCAAAAAGACTTGCAGACCCCCTATGTGACAATGGAAGTGGGAACAAAACTCAGAGTTTCAGAGTAGAGACTGAAGTTACCCACGGGAGGTACTGAAGTACCAAAGGGAAGAGTATCTGGATTCTGAAAGCGTGGTAGCTGGAAGTTCTTCCTACGGGACTGACTAGCCAATAACAGGGAGAAGTCGTCTTAGAACTGCCTTTCTATGCCTGCCCCCCAGCTGTTTGTCCATGGCCAGAAGCTGTGGCTGCTCTAGTAGATAAATGAATTGGTTCCATTTGAAGAGTGTGGAGCAGTGAAAGGAGATGACAATGAATCAGAAAAAGCCTTAGAATTGGTTCAACACTAAAGAGTTCACCTAGTCTTCTCCTTTTCTTTACATTTGGGGAAACCAAGGTTCAGAAAAGGGAATTGATTTGCTCCAGGTCAGGTAAGTGAGTTGATTTACTCACTGTAACCCCAAAAGTTATAGGATTAAGAGGAGTCAATGAGTCTTAGATCTAGCCTGATTTTTATACTTACAATCACCCTTGCTTCTCTCTGAAGATATTATAACAATGGAAGATTAATAAAGAGATGTCAAAGGTCCATGGTTCTCAGAAGGAAGCAGCTACACTCCAGGCTACTATTAGAAGAGGGTAGGGCCAGGAGTCAGGGGAAGATAGGAGGGAAGGGTGGAAAGATGCCAGCTTTCAGAGGGTCCAGATCTTGGCAGGGTGTTAGCCAGCTGCTCTTTAGCTCTGCTGCTTTTCCTGCAGCTGGACTGGGGTATTCTACCATAATATACACATGACTACGTAATATACCATTGGCTTCTACTGAGGAGCCTGCAAATTCTCTTTGATGTCTTCATATCTAAAATCCATAACTTTGATAAATGAGGCTGTCATAGTGTGAGACTGTATGACAGGGTGAATCCTGTTTGTTTTTTCAAAGCACAGAGAAGATTGCTAATGGAAAAAATGTCATTCCCTTTATTTTTGTAAATCATCTCTTTCTGCTGTTGCTTGTCTGCCCTGGAAACTATAAGATGATTTCTGATTTATACCCAACATATATATAGTGTTCTCATAAGTCGGCAACTTTAGTTTTCGATGTCAACAAATACCCTGGATACATACAGCATGCTTGAGGACCAGGGGCTTGGTCAGAGTTTAAGATGAAACTCCATCCAACTGATTTTATAATTAAGAGATTTAGGAAGATGAAAGTTAAAGGCCTCCCATGTTCAAATGTATGTACCAAGTTGGAAATAGGGATAAATTTTTTTAAATTATTTTATTTTATTTTTTTTAAGATTTTATTTATTTATTTGACAGATGGAGATCACAAGTAGGCAGAGAGGCAGGCAGAGAGAGAGGAGGAAGCAGGCTCCCTGCTGAGCAGAGAGGAAGCTCAATCCCAGGACCCTGAAATCATGACCTGAGCCGAAGGCAGAGGCAAAACCCCCTGAGCCACCCAGGCGCCCCAGGGATACAATTTTTGTTATAAATAAATAAAATCTTTAAAAAATTTTTTTTGTTATAACTTGTTATCTTTCATTCTGTTGATCAGTGAGGACAGATGGAGGAAGCATGATCTTTGCCTTCTAGGTGGAAGGGCACTGACATTACTGAGCACATATCATAGGTTAGACACTCTTCTTATACA
Organism: Lutra lutra; assembly: GCF_902655055.1. NCBI lineage: Eukaryota > Metazoa > Chordata > Mammalia > Carnivora > Mustelidae > Lutra > Lutra lutra. The sequence goes on along the minus strand of NC_062291.1, from coordinate 43,546,386 downwards.
TATACATTACTTTCTTAACTGTAAGGTTGACATTTAAAGCAAACCTATGAAGTACGTTTCACAATGTAAAAATGAGGATAACTGAAATTCTAAGAGATTAATACACTTGAGCAAAGTCACACTGTTTGGTCAGAGTCAGAATTAAACCCAAGTCTGTTTGATCCCAAATTGATAATGTTTCCATCACATCATTTTGGAGAAGTGCATGACATCTGTTAGCACCCAAGCAAGAATGAGTAGTAGGTGCGAGGCCTAGACACTGGACACATCTGTAACCTATTGGCAGATCCACGAGACATAATATATTAATAGTTCTGCCTACAAATTCCCTTTGATACATTCATATCTGAAATCTATAACTTTGATGAATGAGGTATCCCCATGTGAGACTATATAATAGGGCCAAAAGGCCTGATCTTTCTCACCCATGATTAAAATGGGCAGCTAAGAATAATATGCTCAAATGTTTAACTCCAGAGTTCATTCTACCCAGACTTGGAAGTCCCATAGGACATCGTGTTGTTTTCTGATATGAAGAGCCCTTCAGTGAGCTCTGGCAGTATTTTCTCTGGTCACCCCTGATGAGGAAAGTTGTTCTTATTCAAAGTGAATGAGATGATATGTCCTGGATCCAATTTGTTGAATACGATAATATACAATGTCAACTACTGTAATTCTGGAGCCTGAGTATCTGTCTTTTGGCCGTACTAGGCCAATTTCTGTTGCATATCTCTTGAGGATACCACAAAGGATGCATGTACAATTGACATCTCCCTCCAAATGTTTCTCCTCTAATCAGCTTGATTTTTTTCCTGACTGAATTTTCCCACGGGACTCTCCTTGCTTTCTTCCTACCCGAAAGTCAACGATTTTCCGCAAGTCGCTCTCCCTACTGCTTGCCGTGGACTCTACTATTTATAGGGTAAAAACTTGGCTGGAATAATAGCTGGGAATTGTGGTGACCCAGCATCCCCTTCAAATGAAATTATCAGAGATAAGAATGGGTACTCCCTCTTTTAAACATATGTATTTATCATAGTAAATCTTAGGTTAATAGTATTCAGAAACAGAACATAGTATCAATGCAATCTACTTGAGGAGGGAAAAGAGGGGAGTGGTTCTTCCATATTTCTGCTTATCTTTTCTTTAAGATTTTATTTATTTATCGAGGGGGGTGGAGAGAGAGAGCGTGCACATGCACAAGCAGGGGGAGCTGCAGGCAGAGGGAGAAGCAGCCTCCCCACTGAGCAAGGAGCTCAATGTGGGACTCGATCCCAGGACTCTGAGATCATGACCTGAGCCAAAGGCAGACACTTAAATGACTGAGCCACCCAGGTGATCCACTAATGACTTTTTAAGACATTTTCCCTCTCAAGATCTCAGTTTGTCTTCACAAAATGAGGATAATGGACAAAACAAGAAATAGAGGGGCGCCTGGGTGGCTCAGTGGGTTAAGCCGCTGCCTTCGGCTCAGGTCATGGTCCCAGGGTCCTGGGATCGAGCCCCACATCGGGCTCTCTGCTCAGCAGGGAGCCTGCTTCCTCCTCTCTCTCTCTGCCTGCCTCTCTGCCTACTTGTGATCTCTATCTGTCAAATAAATAAATAAAATCTTAAAAAAAAAAATAAAAAATTTTAAAAATAAATAAATAAATAAATAAATAAATAAATAAAAAGAAATAGAAACCAGTTATGTGTTCTATGCCTAATACAGGCATTAGTAAGTCATCTTTCCTCCTGAATGCACGTATACATACAATCATTCATGGCTCAGCCCTCAGGTAATGATTCCTACTCAATGAGATATTACATAGAACATAAAGTCCATGTCTCATCTCTAAATAGCATCTGAATAGATCTCAAATGCAGTTCTAATATTTTATGATTCTTTTTCTTAGTACCTCTGTTGGCCCAGAGAAAGTTGTAAAAGATATACTTGTCTGACCAGATTGTTGTATTTTATAGTAGTTTTCATTTCTTCCTTAAGTGCGCCTTTAAGTCTGTCCAGTCACTTTTTCCTCACAACAAAACTAGAAGACAGCTTTTGTTTTCCTGTGTATCAGCTAGCTATTGCTGCATAACAAGCTAATCTAGAATTAAGTGACTTAAAGCAAACATTTATTATTGCTCACTAGCATATTAGTCTATATGGTTATTAGTCTACACTAGTTTACTAGTGTAGACTAGTCTACACTACTCTATTAGCTACATGGTTCTGGCCTCAGCAAGAATCAGGTATCCATGGTAGGCTAGGCATCGATTGAGGGCAATCTAGTGTAGGAAGGCCATTATTTATAAGGTTGAGAAAACTAGGCTCTTTTTCAAATGATCTTTTCCTGTCCAAAAGACTAATCTGGGCAGCAACACAGTTCTGAGAAAAAGTCGCAAGCAATGCCTCTTGAAGCATAGGCTCAGGAGTGGCACAGTGTTACTTCCACATTATTTTACTGGCCAAAGCAAGTAACATGGCCAACTCAGATTCAAGGATTGGGAAAATAGACATTAAGTGTTCTGCCAAAAAATTATGTACTCCCTGGTAATCCTCTTCCAAACAAGTGGTAAAACATTCCCATCAACCCAGGAAGTTTTCCTGTTTCTCTTTTTTGTTGATTATCTTTCCTACCACTCTCCATTCCTTTAGGAAGCCATATTCTGATTCTTAGCACTGCAAATCATTTTAGTATATTTTTGGATAAAAGGAATCATAGATTAATTTCTGCCTCTTTTGTCTAACAATGCTTTTCTGAGTGATCCATACTGTTACATGTGTACTTTTTTAAAAAGTTTATTAGTTTTTAAAATTTTTTTCTTTGGAGTCTAGCTTTTGTTGACTTTTTTGTTCTTTGTTGTATGTCTCAGTGCCAATCACAGTTTGTGTGAGTGGTAGTTATTCTATATACAAATGAAAGGATAATGTTTATTGTAGAACATGTAAAATATATTTTAAAGCATAAAAATGATATCTGGTAATTCTACTAATAGTATCACCACAGTTCTTTTGATGTGTTTCTGACCTACTTAATAATCTCTGTATATCATTTGCTTGTAAAAACAAAACCAGGATCATGCATTTATAGCATTATGTACATTCTTCAAATTTACTTGATAGTATGCTGTATTTTCTAGATCATTACTCTTTCAGCCTTCTTCAGATTTCTTTTCCTACACTTACATTATTTGTTTTTCTTTCTTGACATTCTCTTTTATCCAATAATATATTCATTTAAGTATATTCATTTTTCTCTGTGTACATCTTTGATCCCCAAAGTTCTGTAGGTTTCTCATTATTAAATGTCTGTAATATCAGTATGAATTTCATTTTTGCCCCCAAACTTATTTATCAAAGCATATATTTATTCCATTTTATGTTTTTAGTTTTGTTGTATTTTATGCTTGTTACTTTGAGGCAAAAGTTTACATTTTGTTTATGGTTTGAAATTTATTGATTATGTGTATAAATGGATTATAGACATTTAAAAGAATGTGTATAATCTTTATCTACGCCCAAAACCTATTTATGCCTCTTCAATTTGACTTACTAATTGAGGAACTATAGTAAAGTGATAAGGGCTAAAACTCTGGAGATAGGTTGCTTGTGATTAACATTTGACTCAACCAGTCCCAACTGAGTAACATTAGTCTAGCTACTGAATCTTGCTTGCATTAATTCCCTCATCTGTAAATGAGAATATAATAGTATCTTCCTAGAGGGTTGTCATGAACAGTAAATGAACTAGTAACTGTAATAATACATATAATAAATATAGCGGGTCCTTGACACATAGTAAACACTATAGGTGTAAGTTTTCATTGTCTTATTTTATTAAAGTCATCTATTTCTATTATTTCCTATTCTCTGTATTGATTGAGATATGCTCAACTCCTTCACCATGGCTATAATTTTATCAACTCTGTCTTGTATTTCTTCATCTTTGCTTTAAATATTTTAATATAAATTATTTGAAAGATAAATATTCATAATTGCCAGTTACATATATTCAGTCATTCCTTTGTTATTCATATAAAGCATACTCATTTTCCCATTTGATGCTTCTGCCTTGATGTCTATAATACTGATATTGCCCAGATAGCTTTCTTTTCATTTGTAATTGCCTGATATATAACTGTTCATCTTATGTTTAGTTTTTCTATTTCATTCCATTCTGTTGTGTATCTTGTGAATATCATAGAATTGTTTAGGTTCTTTTACCAATACAAGAGAAATTTAATCTTTTTTTTTTAAAGATTTTATTTATTTATTTGACAGAGAGAGATCACAAGCAGGCAGAGAGGCAGGCAGAGAGAGAGGAGGAAGCAGGCTCCCTGCTGAGCAGAGAGCCCTATGTGGGGCTCGATCCCAGGACTCTGAGATCATGACCTGAGCCGAAGGCAGCGGCTTAACCCACTGAGCCACCCAGGCGCCCCGAGAAATTTAATCTTTTTACAATGATTGTGGTAATGTATTTTTCATTTTACTTTTGCCCTCCATATACTTTCTAATTTTAGGCTTTATTCTTCCTCTTACCTAGACTAATCTATATCAAACAAGTTCTTTATGCTTTTCATTTTCTTCAGTGATTTGAGTCATATACATACTAATTATACTAAGTATGATTACCTTTAAAAAACAAACTTGTTTTAAATTCCATTTCCTTATTACTCTAAGAAAGAACAATATCTGTTTATGAAAGTATATAATATACATTATCACATAGCAGGAGAGCATGCTATTTCCTTCTCCCCCTTGGGCCCAATTTTTAATAAGATGGAATTTTAAACCTGATTTATTATTATTGATAATAAATAATTATTGCATATTTCAATCAACTATATTCACTGTACTAATAGTTTCATATTATGGCTATTGATTTCTCCCATTTTAAGATTCTCCATCATTTCCTTTATACTATAGCTCCCCAATTTCTGAATATTTTAAGTTAGTAGTCACTTACAAAACATCTAGGAATAATATTTTCAAGCACCATTCATGGGGGTGATAGATTCCTGATTGTGAGATTCTGGAGGGTTTTTTATAGTCTTGCATTTGAATGATATAGCTTAAAAGATCATCTGCTCTAACCTACATTTTTTTTAGGAAGTGATTGTTTAATAGCCTTTAGATTTATTACTATTCTCATCAGCTCTAAGAATGGAAATTTCATGATCTTTGAAATATTATATAATTTATTTCTAATTTAATTTATCTTCAAGCTGTCAGGGGCTTTTATCTGTGTTAATTAAATAGATTCCACTTGTTCTTTCTACTTTTGGTCTTGCCCCTTCTAATTTACCTCACTACTACTCACTCTTGTTTTTGAAAAATGTAATATGATAATGTTATTCTCCTGCCCTGAAAAGTTTTTTTTTAGTTGTCATTTCCTTTAGGATAAATGACAGTGTCAGAGTTTCTGCTATTTTAAGTACACTGTGAGATAGAAGGACAGCTGGGGAAAACTGTAAAAATAAATTGTAATAGGTTTGATTCTTTATGTTTTCCCATCTTTTTAAAATTTAGTTCTTCTAAACTAGATGTCATTAAACTAAAGAACATTGATTCTGTAATAAGCAAGTTGCTCCCCATATATGCAATAGTGGGCATGTGATTTGTGGAAAAAACATGGGTTATGGAGCCATGCAGACCAGGTTTCAAATACCAACCGGGCTATTATTATCTACTGAACACTATAAAGTAGTGTTTGTCCACTTTTAGTGTACACTGAGGATATAACCAAGAGGATATAACCAAGAGCTCTGGACTAAGATGTAGCTGGAGGCAAATAGAAATGGAAGATTTGCTGGCAAAGTGCTTGAATAACAGATTTGCAAATAGGTAGACATTAAAGCATTTTAAATAGACCACAAGGGGTGGTCATATTTGCCCATTAGAGGATTTTCATAGATAACTGCATGGGGATAGCTTTGGGTGGAGCAAGACCAGTTGGAAAGCTACTGCCATTTTGAAAGTAGGGTATGATGAGGGACTGAACTAAGGAACGACAGAGGGATAAAAAGTGTGGACTTAATTGACACTGTGATAAAGTTGAGAGAAATAGGATTGATTTTTTTCTTTTGATAACTTCTGTTTCAGTAATATGTATATAGTGAACAGCATGCAAATGGTAAGTGTAAGCTTAACAAATTTTCCCAAAGTGATCACAGTCTCCTGTAAATAACACTGAGACCAAGAAATAGAAGATTCCAGATCCCTAGCAGCATTTTCATGACTACTACTGGTCATTATCCATCAATTCAACTTCTTGACTGTTTCTGTGCTTATATGAAGTTAATCACACAATGTTTGTAGTCTTTTGTGTCTAACCTCTTTGACTCAGAATTATGTTTGACAAATTCAAGCATTTTGTTATGCATTGTTATAGAGAGTGCCCTTATAGTTTCTCCTACTGTATAAATATCCCACAATACCCATTTTACTGTTGATACACGTATTTAGCAATTTTCATTTTGGAGCTCTTATAAAAAACGCTGGTATGAATATTCTTATATATGCGTGTTGGTATAAGTATGTGTGCAGTTTTATAAGATACATAGCAATAAATAGAACTGTTGGGTCATAGAGTTTGTATATGCTGTCATATATGCAATGAATATTGCTCAAATGTTTTCAGTATATACTTCCACCCTGTGAAATTGGTTACTACATGGTCCCCAGAACTCCGTGTGCTCAATCTTTTTCATTCTAGCCATTCTGAGCAGTGTACTGATATCTTATTGTGCTTTCAACTTGCATTTAATGGTAACTAATGAAGTTGAACTCTTTTAAGATGTTTATTCACCAGTTGAAAATCATCTTTACTGAAAGGCTTGTTTAAGGGTCTAGCCCATTTTTCTATTGTATGTTGCTTTTTTTCTTATTTCTTTCTGTTTTTTCTGTATAGGATCCTTTGGTCAATTACAACATTGCAATATTCTCTCCCATTTTGTGGGCTGCTTCTCCACTCTTTGCTGGTATGTTCTGATAAGCAGAATTTTAATGTAGACCAGTTAATCAATTATTACCTCTAAGGTTATTGCTTTTTGTGCTTCATTTACATTATCTTTCCCTATCCCCAAGGTTATGAAACTCTTGTCTTATATTTTCTTCCAAAAATTATTGTTTCACTTTTACATTTAGATGTGTAGTCTACCTTGAATTGATTTGTGTGGATAGGGCCATAGATTTTTAATATGCATAACCACCCACCCAGCATGATATATTGGAAAGACCATGCTTTCCCACTGCTCTGCAATGACATCTTTGTCACAAATCAGGAGACTGTGTGTATGTAGAAATATTTCTGAACGATCTATTATCTTCCATTGAATGATTTGCCTATCCGTGTGCTAATACTATATTATCTTAATTGCTAGGACCTTATATTTTCATTACTTAAGTACTGTTGTAATTCTTATAAACTTGTTCTTCTCCAAGATTTTTTTTCTGAATATTTTTTGGCTTTTGTATTCCAATTTTAATTTGGATATCAGCTTGTCAAAATTTCCCCCCAAAAGTACGTACTATCTACAGGATTTAGGGGACCCAGTACTATAAATAATACTGTACACTTGCCCCAAAATTCATCTGTAGATTCAATGAAGTTCCATATATAATATAGCAATACTACTATTGGGGGTAGGGAAATTGCATTGAATCTATGATTTGACTTGGGAAAAATTATACAGCATTATTCATATCTGAGGTCTTCTAAATCATAGACAAGTTATATTTTTCCACTTCTTTATTTAAAAATTCTCAATACTGACTTGTAATTTTCTCTAGAGAGCTAGAGAGAAAGTAAAAGCAGGTTTAAAGATTTTATTTATTTATTTGTTTGAGAGAGCAAGAGAGCATGAATGGGGAAGGGTAGAGGGACAAACCAATGCCACTGAGCACAGAGCCCAACCTAGGGCTCGATCCCAGGACCCTGAAATCATGACCCTAGCTGAAGCAGACACTCAACTGACTGAGCCACCCAGGTGTCCCAGTAAAATTAGATTTAAAGTAAACTTTCAGGTGAATGACGGGGTCCACCATGCTCTCATAATAGGAGTGTGTGTGTGTGTGTGTGTGTGTGTGTGTGTGTAAGAGTGAGAGTTAACACTGAAATCATTTTCAGGTGCCTTTAGGACATACAGTTCAGGATATTTTGGGAGAAGTTTGAGATATCTAGAGAGTCTGGAACTTAAGGAAAGGTTTATTCATATATTCATTCAGCATATATTTAGTGAATACCTGTTATATTTCAGTAACTTTAGTAGGCACTAGAAATAAAATGGTGTATAAAATAGTTACAAAAAGCAAAAGCCCTTCCTCTCATGTTAGTCAAATATTAATCAAAGAATCACAGAAATTAACACAAATTTCCAGAAGATAACTGAGAGAATTGATGTAATAATGGAAGTCAAGGAAAGTTTCCCTGAAGAAGTATTCAAAGTCTTGTGGTAGGAGGAAAATTGGATGTGATAACAATAAAAATGTTAAGATACTTTAGGATGCCTAAGATGCTAGAGCAACAAGGAGCAAGCTAAGAGACCTGATCCTCCAGGGTACTGGACACATGTTAATGTGCTTCTCTTAAGAGGAATACAAGAAACTGAAAGTTGTATGCCATAAGGCTACCATATTAGATTATACAAATTATAGGCTATTTCTAATATTGCAAAATGTTCTAGCAGATAGTTCTGGCATAGAGGTTTCATTTATCAGTCAAGTGTATAACAGTATAAATTGAGATCTGGTCATTGATGAGTTTGCTAGGAGAAAGTAGAGTTAGAAGATGGCCTTCTTTTGAGGAACTCTAATATTTAATGGGTATGAGGAATAGAATGAGCCTAACAATGGACAGAGAAGGAAAATCTTGTCAGATAGGAAGAAGCTCAGTAGAGTGATGTCCAGAGGATTACTAAAAAGAAGGAAAATCTTGTCAGATAGGAAGAAGCTCAGTAGAGTGATGTCCAGAGGATTACTAAAAAAAATGGTTTGTAGTGCAAAATTTTCCTGACAAGTCAAGTGAGATGAAGATGGAAAATGCCTACTGGATTTGGCAATAAGTGGCATTATCAGGACCTGGTTTTGTTTTTAATTTTTTTTTTAAGATTTTTTTTTTTTTTATTTGACAGAGAGAGATCACAAGTGGGCAGAGAGGCAGGCAGAGAGAGAGAAGAGGAGGAAGCAGGCTCCCTGCAGAGCAGAGAGCCCCACGTGGGACTCGATCCCAAGACCCCGAGATCATGACCCGAGCCGAAGGCAGAGGCTTAAGCACTGAGCCACCCAGGTGCCCCTGTTTTTAATTTTTTAAAGATTTTCATTTATCTATTTGACAGAGAGAGAGAGAGAGAGAGATCACAAGTAGGCAGAGAGAGAGGGAAAGCAGGCTCCCCGCCCAGCAGAGAGCCCCATGTGGGACTCAATTCCAGGACCCTGAGATCATGACCTGAGCTGAAGGCAGAGGCTTAACCCACTCAGCCATCCAGGCGCCCCCTATCAGGAGCTGTTTAATGGGAGTTAAATCCAGAATACAAATGATAGATTGTGTGTAGATGACTAGTCAAGAAGTTGGGATGTAAAGCAGAGGAGAGAAATAGCAGGGACTAGAGTGAATTGTAGACTCTTGATATTTTTATGGTATTTTTTAAAAGGGAGAAACATGAACATATTTAAAAACCAGTTGGAAATATGTATTAAAAGAGAGAAGATAAATTTACCAAAAAAGAATACAATAATCTAAGTTTCGAAAGACTTAAAAACCATGGATTTTGTAATTGGTACTTAGCTGTCCAGTGAAGTCTCTATATCTCAGAAAGTGGGCATGTAGGTTAAACAAGATCAATTTATGGCATCTGTGACAGGGGAAGCACAAGTATACTTGTGTAGAGAAGATGACAGGGCTCAAGAAGGGGAAGCTGAAAAAGTGAGGCCATTCTAGATCTGGGAAGACTAGGAGACAACAGGAGACTTGAGGTGATGGAAGGCTCAACAGAATAATGAGCACATGCTTCCAAGTGAAGGAAAAGAGAATGAGTGGGATGGGAGGTTAAGGACAAATGTGAAACAAGAGTTTGAAATTTGAAAGTGGGGCACCTGCACTGTGACACAATTAGTGAATTTCTAAGATGATGGTAGTGGCTGAGGTAGAAATAAAATCTGTTAATGGGATTCTAAAGTCCCCAGTGGTTGTTGGAAAGGGAGGATAGAGCCTTAAAAATGGTAAAAACTAAATGAAACTTTATTCAAAGTGAAGGGTGGTGTAGTCATGAGTTAGTTATCAGCCCTATGGAAACTTGTTTTTTTCATTTGTAAGAAAGCAGTCATATTTTTCCCCAAAGGTCATTGATGTTAATATATTGATGTAAGTATATGGCTTTTATATTGTGCCAGATGTATAATATATGCTCAAGAAAAAAATCATGTTCTTTCCATCAACCATTTGTTGAGAAATGCCACGTTACTAATATTAGAATGTATCAAGTTTAATCAACAGTGGAGATCCTAATGATAAAATCTACTGTAGATGATCAAAGAAAATTGCCATGATCACGTGTGGTTCTGGGACGACTGAGGTGCAGTCTGGGATGTAGATTATTCTTTCTGACCTCATAGAGAAAGCATCATTGGTGAGTGATATCATAGCATGTAGATGGGTCTACGGACATTTCTTCATTTTCTCTGGTAAGCAAATGCTTGAGCATTTGCACACTGCCATGATTTGAAGAAAACTAGTGATATATTGCTACAGAAGCTCCAAATGCCAGGCAGGGTCACCAGAGTTCATGCCTCACAGGGATCCAAAAAGAGAAAGCATGTGCTTCAGCATCTGGAAAGATGCATTGCTAATGTGAGCTCATGTCTCAGGGAAATTGATTAAGTTCAAAATATGCAGAAAGTGTTTTATAAAGCCAACTGAACTTGGTCAGGGGAGACAAATCAGCAGGAAGACAGTCTTGAAAAGGTTGTGCCTGACACAAGTCAGCCTTCTTTTTTTTTTTTTTTAAAGATTTTATTTATTTGACAGAGAGAGATCACAAGTAGACGGAGAGGAAGGCAGAGAGAGAGAGAGAGAGAGAGAGGGAAGCAGGCTTCTTGCTGAGCAGAGAGCCCGATGTGGGACTCGATCCCAGGACCCTGGGATCATGACCTGAGCCGAAGGCAGCGGCTTAACCCACTGAGCCACCCAGGCGCCCCGCAAGTCAGCCTTCTGATACAGTGGAAAGCTTGCTAATATAAAGAATGGAAGAAGGGTATGCATATGAAGACAGGAAATTTGAGAATTAAAGATTTTACTGCAAGTCAGAAATATGACTCTACAGATTTTATTGGGTCATAAGCAAGATTTGATTGCATTTTTCTAAATGCAGAAGGCAGTCTCATAAAGAATTCTCTATGGATTCACATACCTTAAAGTCAAATCTTCTATCCCTATAAGTCTGCATAAAGTTTGGTATGCTTAATTGTCCACAGAACACATTTATGACAAGTGGGATAATTAGGTATTTGTTGGCTCTTGCCACAAATTTATTACTTTAAATCATGAGATTGGCTGGGCGTCTATTTCCCCAAATCAGAAATATTTCTAACTATGGTGATTCTAAAGGAACACTTAGGCCAAATTTTGTCTCATAAAACTAATTCCAGAGATATTTTCAAAAGTTTATTTACTGGGGCGCCTGGGTGGCTCAGTGGGTTAAGCCGCTGCCTTCGGCTCAGGTCATGATCTCAGGGTCCTGGGATTGAGTCCTGCATCGGGCTCTCTGCTCAGCAGGGAGCCTGCTTCCCTCTCTCTCTCTCTCTCTCTGCCTGCCTCTCTGTCTACTTGTGATCTCTCTCTGTCAAATAAATAAATAAAATCTTTAAAAAAAAAGTTTATTTACTGCAATATTAGTATCTGTTGTTGTAAGAGGTACTCAACCTAGTAGATTGTTGAATATAGAAGGAAGGAAGAATAAAAAGTAAAAAAATGGAACTTTCTACTACAGCTATTTCTCTCAAGTTTTATTGGGGTATTTCTGAAACTTTGCCAGGGTAGAGGAAGAAAAATAAAAAAAACTAGGACAATCTTATCACATATCCTAGGAAAATCTAGTGAATTTGCTTCTTTTTACACAAACTTTTGGAAAAAGTTACTTCATGTATTAATATGGCCATCCAAATAAAAACACTAACAAGTCTAATAGAAAACCAAGGTAACAGAGATTTATGGGAAGATAGAGGAAAGAAGGAAAAAAAAAGTTGATAAGAGTTTACAGTATAATAATTTCAGAGGAGTTATGAGTTGAAGGGGGAAAAAAGGAGCTCAAGTAGAAAAGATCAGAGAACGAAGAATCTATCACTTGGTTAACATTCTGTTCTTTACATGCGTTATATCAATATTTCCTAATCTAGACTATAAAAGGGCTTTCTGTTTGGCTGGTGAGACAGGAAATGAAAGTAGAGGAAGAACATGACACAGTTCCTGTTATAGAGAAAGGAAATGGGAAATCAGTTGGGCTGTGGGGGTAACTATATACCTGTCAGGGCTGTGGCCAGTAGTTAGTAAAATATGTAAGTGATACAAATACTTCCACCATGTTCAGTTTCTTACTGAAAGCTCCACTTTTGTTTGTTCAAGATACCACATTTTACTAAAGGTGTTTTGTTGAAATGAGCAAAACAAACTTAAATTGTCCAAAGTTATAAAAAGTTGTCAGAATTCCTATAGAATAATAGCATTGCTAATTAGGCAGTGATAAAGCGTTTCATCAGTGACTGATGAACCATTGTTTTGCACATTTATACTGCTTATTTTGTTAAAATAACATTTTGAGGAAAGTTTAATTTTATATTAAAGTTATAATTTTAATTATTACTGAAATAACTGTTTAGTGCGTGGAAGAAGAAGAAAATGCAAAGTCATTGGTGATAAATATACACACACATATATTTTTTTTCTTTTCCTTTTAGAAGAGTTTTTTCCAATCATGTTTTCCTTGAGATCCTTTCCAAGTTTCATACTAGCATTCCACAAGCCCTGTTTATCATTGCTTTGGTCAGTGTTCTGTTTAATTCATAGTTTGGTGTTCTGATGTTGGCTTCCAGGAAGCATGCATGGAGTGACCCTAGGTTCAGTGTTCATTGTTCACTCAGATGCTACCACCTTTTCCCAGTCAGATCTATAGGTGGAGATTATACAAATAAGCATCCCACTCCATTCTGGTTTGCCATGTCAGTGGGTATTGTTTTTGTGTGTGTGTGGATGTGTTGGAATTAAGTCCAATTGAACCACTTTCCTCTGACAGCTCAATTCTAGGGATAAGCTGAAGAAGCAAATATTGTTTATCATCTTCTTTTTTATCATGTAGGACGTGAAAGTCTAAATAACCCAAAATTAATTGCTCCTAAAGTTTGTTCTCTCAAACTTCCCTAGGTGTCTGTGTCTGTATTCAACCATTGCAGCACACTACCTTACACATCTCTCTTGCTACTGTGCTGGGAAGTCCTGGGAGTTATGGAGCCAGATAGATATAAGAACAGTTGTTTTGTTTTGTTTTGTTTTGTTTAAAGATTTTATTTATTTGACAGAGAGAGATCACAAGTGGGCAGAGAGGCAAGCAGAGAGAGAGAGAGAGAGAGAGAGGAGGAAGCAGGCTCCCTGCAGAGCAGAGAGCCCGATGTGGGACTCGATCCCAGGACCCTGAGATCATGACCTGAGCTGAAGGCAGAGGCTTAACCACTGAGCCACCCAGGTGCCCCAAGAACAGTTGTTAAAAGGACGTAGATTGTTCTTGTTCTGAATGGCTTAGATGACAGCACTTACGTAGTGTTTTCCTCTGGTCAGTTTAATCCCTGTGTCATTGAATTTATGTTGAGGTGGGGAATCATGTGTGTCTATTTCTTAGAAGCTGTCCATATTGCTGTCTTTCTAAGGGAAAAGCATACACTATGTGGTTCAAAAGGTTCTTCTTAATCAATTCCCAGTAACTGTCTTATTAACAATGATGATGACAAATGTTTATGGAGAACCTGATGAGAGCCAAGGGCTATCCTAGATTCTGGGCATACATGAATAAAATAAAACAGAGCTGATACTTACCTTTGTAGAACACAGAATTCCGTTCATATAAATGAACTCCAGATTCGGACATACTGTCCTATGTCCTTGGGTTTACAGTGTGGTTGTTCATCTTTGTTTTATATTTTAGTATGCCTTCACAGGAATTTTAATGAGAGATTTAAAAGACACTTATAGGCATGGTTAGTCCATTGCCATTTTTATCTCCAACTTTTATTAAATCCTGTCATAAGCATTCTATTCCATTTTCCCCCCATAATGCAAGTTTCAAAAACAAAAAGATACAGTTTTTTTGGCTCTTCCTCTTCTTTCTGTTCCTAAACACAATTTTATGCCTTAGGATTTGAAAATTTTTATTGCCACTTAGACTAAGAAAATAACAATGCAAACATATAGAACTGATAAAATTTTAAAATTTTTTATAGTTTCAAACACAGCTTTATAGTTCTATATTCCCTTTTTGAGATAAAATTGAAACTGCTCTGAACTCTTGCTCTTAGATTTTATTTCTGAGCATGGAAGTTACTTAGTGTTTGTCAGTACCTGATCTCTACCATGTTGTAGGGTATATTTGGGTCTCAAAAATCTCATTTAAACAATCCGTATTATTCATCGGGCTGCTGTAACAAAATACCATGGATTTGGTAACTTAAACAATAGGAATCTATTTCCCCCAATTCTGGAAGCTGGATGCTCCAAGATTAAACTGCTAGCTAATTCGCTTTCCTGGTAAGGGCCCTATTTCTGGCTTGCAGGGTAAGCAGATTTCTTGTGTCCTCACAGGAAGAAGGGAGAGAGGGGCAAAGAAAGAGAAAGGGAGGGGGCCAGAGACGTCATCTAGTATCTTTTCCTCTTCTTCTAAGGACACCAGTCCCATCATGGAGGTCCCACCCTCATGACCTCATCTCAACCTAATTATCTCCCAATGTCCCATGACCAAAATGCCATTACATTGGGAATGAGGGTTTCAACATATGAATTTGGAGAGGAAACAATTGAGTTGATAAAACAAATTATACTTATCTTTGAGACCATTTGTGCAGACAATAAAACATCTGATTCTTTAAGCTCTGATATTTTTACCTGAATACGCATAAAGTTTTTTTTTTTAAAGGTGACTTTTTTTTTTTTTTAAGATTTTATTTATTTATTTGTTGGAAAGAGACAGGGAGAGAGGGAACACATAACAAGGGGAGTGGCAGAGGAAGAAGCAGGCTTAATACTCCATAGTGTATATGGACCACATCTTCCTTATTATGCCTCCATCAGAAGGGATGAATACCCAACTTTTATAGCAACATGGATGGGACTGGAAGAGATTCTGCTGAGTGAAATAAGTCAAGCAGAGAGAGTCAATTATCATATGGTTTCACTTATTTGTGGAGCATAACAAATAGCATGGAGGACATGGGGAGTTAGGAGAAGGCAGTTGGGGGAAATTGGAAGGGGAGGTGAACCATGAGAGACTATGGACTCTGAAAAACAATCTGAAGGGTTTGAAGAGGTGGGGGGGGTGGGAGGTTGGGGGAACCAGGTGGTGGGTATTAGAGAGGGCACAGACTGCATGGAGCACTGGGTGTGGTACAAAAACAATGAATACTGTTATGCTGAAAATAAATAAAAAAAAATGATTTAAAAAAATTTAAAAAAAAAAGAAAAAAAAAAAAAGAAGAAGAAGAAGCAGGCTTCCCGCTGAGCCGGGAGCCTGATGCAGGGCCCAATTCCTGGACCCTGGGATCATGATCTGAGCCTAAAGCAGACGCTTAATGACTGAGCCACCCAGGTGTCCCTGCATAAAGTTCTAAAATGTCAAAATTGGTACATACAGCTTGAAAACTTGTAATTTGTTGAGAAGCTTAAAGCATTAGAACTTGTAAGAAAGAAATCTTCCTTTGTAAATTATATGTCAGCATACCTTGTCATTAGATTCGTTAAAAAACAAAAACAAAACATTTTTCCTTTGTGATGCCTATTTCTGTATCACAGAATCATATTCTTTATATCCTTGCTGATTAGAAAGTGTTTGGAGATGAGCAAGATGGAACTTGATAAAACATCTGGAATAGAAAATTCTCACAGTAGGGACTGCTAACTTGATTGCCTCATCACCATTGCAACGTTCATTGGTCAGTATAGCCAGGTAATGAGATAGCTTAGTTCAATGAGGATTTAAAATACTCTTCTCCTATTGCGTATGAAATTTACAAAAGCATTTGTCTAAAAATAGATCATGCTGTCCTGTGATTCATAAGATATTTTGTGTTCAATAGAGGGCACTTACAAAGGTAAGTGAGCAAATCCATCTCTAGATTCCTCCATTTATTTTGTCCTTGAACAAAACATAATGCTGAAATGTGTCTTTAGAAAAACAACATGTTCATATAAATTCAAGAATATGCTGTGTTGATTACGTATGATTTGGAAAATAGTTCTAGACATTTACACAAAGCCCTTTTGGTCTTTAGTTAGTGTGAGAAGAAAAAAGGTTCAGAAGAGACATGCCTCATTTGGGGTTGGGGTTATTAGTTTCAAAGTGAAGAAGCATACATCAGTGAGTCAAGGTGAGGCTCAAGTGGAGACCAATGTCCATGAGAACTGAGGTTATGCTTGTAGTTCAGTTCCTACTCTTATTTTTCATGTATTCCAAACTTGAGGCTTTCTTCCAGCCTGCATTCTTGCTCTCCTCTCCTAGCCGAGCACAGTTAACCTCCCACTTAAGTGAAAAATAGAGGCCATCTGGCATGCACTCCTACCTCTCCACCTACAAACATCTGCATCTATGTTACTTCCTTATGGTTCATTTCCATACCCACCTTTCATCTTCTCTCCTGGATTTTCAAGTTCTCACCAACTCTCTGGCTCTTTTTCCTAGTGAAGATGCATATTCTGGTTTCCCACATCTTAAAATCGCAGAAAGAGCATAGTATTAAATATGCCCTTGCCTTCTGATTTTTATTTTTGCTCTTACCTTCAGAACCAAGTCTTTTAAAAGAGTGGTTTATTTTTTCACTTTCCTTTGATTCTTTTGCCCGCAGAAATCTGCCTACTGACCCATCACTGTGCCGAAATTGCATTTATTGAAATCAACAACAAATTTAATGAAGCAGGTGTTGTGCACCAAATATTAGACGGCGGTTTGGTGACATGATATTGAGTAAGAGGTGTCCTTGATGATTGACTTATTTCACTTAAGATAATACCCTCTAGTCCCATCCATGTCATTGCAAATGAGAAGATTTTTTTTGAGGGCTGAATCATGTTTTTTTGTGACTGTAGTCACTGTGCTGTGCATTAAGTTCTCCAGAACTTACTCATCTTCTACATGCAACGTCTTCCCAGCTCCTCCCCCTGCCCAGGCTTTGGTAACCACCATTCTATTCTTTTGAGGAGTTGGGCTTTTTCAGTCCCACATATTAGGGATATCATATAGTAGCTATGTTTATTTGTTTTTCTCACTTAGCATAACTTCCCTTCCAGGCCCACCCATGTTGTCACAAATGGCAGGATTTCCTTTTTTTTCATGCAAGAATAAGATTCTATTGGAGGCATATATTCATGATTCCAATGTATGTATCAATCACATCTTCTTTATCCATTCATCTGCCAATGGACATTTAGGTTATTTTTATACCTTGGCTATTATAAATAATGCTGTAATAAACATGGGTGTGCAGATATCTTTTCAGTATTCTGTTTTCATTTTCTTTGGCTATGTCCCCGGAAGTAAGGATTCCTGGATCATACAGAAGTTCTATTTTTAATTTCCTGGGGGAACCTCAACTCTGTTTTCCATAGTAGCCTTCCACTGAGAACAGAGGGGTACTATACCTCATTACTGCTGAATGTGAAGAAAAGATCATGTTCCCCATTTGTACTCAGTCAACACCCAAGCAGGGATCCTTATTAAACCTGGATGGGGGTGGGAATATTGATTCCTACTAGTCCTCCTCTGATACCTCCCTGGCTACGGGCAACTTGTTACTGGTACCATTATGACCTCCTCCTTTTTTTTAATTTATTTTTTATTTTTATTAACATATAATGTATTATTTGCCCCAGAGGTACAGGTCTGTGCATCATCAGGCTTACACATTTCACAGCACTTACCATAGCAGATACCCTCCCCAATGTCCATAACCCAGCCACCCTATCCCTACTTCCCCAACCCCCAGCAACCCTCAGTTTGTTTTGTAGGATTAAGAGTCTCCTATAGTTTGTCTCCCTCCCGATCTCATCTTGTTTCATTTTTTCCTTACCTATCCCCCACAATGCCCCGCCCTGTCTCTCAAATTCTTCATATCAGAGAGCTCATATGATAATTGCCTTTCTCTGGTTGACTTATTTCACTCAGCATGATACCCTCTACTTCCATCTATGTTGTTGCAAATGGCAATATTTAATATCTTTTGATGGCTGCATGGTATTCCATTGTGTATATATATACACAAGCAGTGTTTTATACACTTCTTCTTTATCCATTCATCTGTTGATGGACATCTAGGTTCTTTCCATAGTTTGGCTATTGGGGACATTGCTGCTATAAATGTTTGGGTGTACATGCCCCTTTGGATCACTATATTTGTATCTTTAGGGTAAATACCCAGTAGTACAATTGCTGGGTTGTAGGGTAGCTCTACTTTCAACTTTTTGAGGGACCTCCATACTGTTTTCCAGAGTGGCTGCATCCAACTTGCATTCCTATCAACAGTGTAGGAGGGTTCCCCTTTCTCCACATCCTCTCCAACATCTGTCCTTTCCTGACTTGTTAATTTTAGCCATCTGACTGGTATGAGGTGGTATCTTACGGTGATTTTGATTTGTATTTCCCTGATGGCGAGTGATGTTGAGCACTTTTTCATGTGTCTGTTGGCCTTTTGGATGTCTTTGCAGAAATGTCTGTTCATGTCTTCTGTCTATTTCTTAATTGGATTATTTGTTCTTTGGGTGTTGAGTTTGATAAGTTCTTTATAGATTTTGGATACTAGCCCTTTATCTGATATATCATTTGTGAATATCCTCTCCCATTCTGTCAGTTGTCTTTTGATTTTGTTGACTATTTGCTTTGCTGTGCAAAAGCTTTGATCTTGATGAAGCCCCAGTAGTTCATTTTTGTCATGGCCTCCTTCTGAAATAAATCATAAAGGTGATGTGGCAGATGGCTTTGTCTTATAGCAGAAGTCCTTGCTCCCCATTTGGCCTCCTCTGACACCACCCCAAGAGAGAAATTAGGGGTCCCTCACAACTGTTGTATAATGGTATAAGTCCAGGCTCCCCATGTGGTCTTCACTGACATCTCATTGGGAATTGGTGGCTTATTAGCACCCATCAGGGATAAAAGTACTCTCTTCTCGGGACGCCTGGGTGGCTCAGTTGGTTAAGCAGCTGCCTTCGGCTCAGGTCATGATCCCAGCATCCTGGGATCGAGTCCCACATTGGGCTCCTTGCTTGGCGGGGAGCCTGCTTCTCCCTCTGCCTCTGCCTGCCATTCTGTCTGCCTGTGCTTGCTCTCTCTCCCTCTCTCTCTGACAAAAAAAAAAAAAAAAAAAAAGTACTCTCTTCTCATTTTTGTCTGATACTACTCTGGTGGGGACCAGGGTGAATAGGCCTCATTATAGTTGCCAAAGGGTAGAAGTCTAGGCTCCTCATTTAGGCTTTCAGGAATAAATGGGGGAGAGACCAGAGTTAGTTCTCTGCTGTTTGGATGGAATAGAACAGTTATTGCCTCAAGGTTTTCTATCTTGTGCTATATTTGTTTGGGCCCTTTGGACATAGAAAATAGGCTTTTGTTGTTTTTTTGTTTTGGTCTGAACCTGTAGGCATATTCTGGTTCCTGGCTTCTTCAGCCTCTTTAGGCCCCAAGTTTAGGATACATAAGGCAAAAAGAAAAGCAGAAAACTCACCACCATTTTGTTCTTCAGGTTCTGAGGCCTCTAGCCAGTCTTCCATCTCTCCGTCTTTCGCATCTTCTTTATCTTTGTTTTAGTTGTATTTAGTGGAAGGAATAAGAAAAATATGTCTACACCATCCTCCTAGAAATGTAAACTTTCCATTTGTTTTTAATTAATAACAGTGCAAAATATTCTGATTTGATATTTTACCTTCCCATTCTTCTATTTATAGAGTCTTATTTCCCAGATGTCATGGTTTGTAAATGCAACAGACTGGATTTGATAACAGATATTGGCCCCTGGTTATTCCTCAAAAAGTCTGTTAATTTCAAGCAAGAATAGGTGATTTTGGAGTCCTTTCTCTATGAGTTCCAGCTCAGATGGTTGTGCTCCTGAAGCTAAACTAGGCTGAAATGGATTTCATGTCGGGAAAGTCGCATAGGTATTTGATCTAAATCTGGTATTTCCAATAGAAACCCACCACAAGCAACAGAGACTGCAAGGATAGAGCTGTGTTCGAAGGGAAGGGCCATTTATTTTCTCTCTCCAAATATCCACTTCCATGTACAATTCACAGTAGCTGCTAGGTAGTTGGTACCTAAACAACCTTGTATTGCATTATATGTGATTGCCTTGTTAGCCAGGTTGTTAGGTATTATTTTGTAACCCAAAACCATGTTTTATAGTAAAGTCTTCTAATTTGAATAAATGGGCTCTTTATTTTGGTTTCACTACAGCTCTTGGTTTTGTTTTTTGTTTTTAGTGGATGTTTTGTTTAAACTTGCCATCCTTAGTAAATATCTTAATACAATTTTTAGGTAGATTTTATTCATCTATGCATTTTATGAATTGACACAAATTAAAAAATATGAGAATAGTATTAGAAGTATGTGACAACCTGCCACTCAAACATAAATAGGAGTCCCAGTATATTTAAAGCTGTTGATTTAAAGCCATCTGTATGAAGCATTAAAAATAGTTTAATGACACCCACACCGCGCCACCAGTGAGCATTGAATTAATCATCTGTTAGCAACATGCAAATCTGCTGGTGAGAATGGTTCCTTAGCCCAACGCTGTCTTAACAAGAGTTTCTTGTTTGTCTGTCTCATTCCTGAAGAAATGTCATTACTTTAGAACTCAAGGTGACCTTTTCTGAAATCCACAAGGCTGGTTTTCTTAAGAATGGGTCACTACCCTGAATATATCTGAAATATCATAATTATGCTCATTAGATTATTTTTTCTGAATGTGTCCAATATGTATTACTTACATAAACTGTAGTAAAAAAATTAACATACTTCTTAAAAAACATGTAATTTCCTACCATCATAAAAAGTTAACTGATAGTTTTCATTTTTAGACTTTTTATACACATCTCTTATTTTATGAGTCTGGTATTAGGATAAAAATAATTTAAAATACAATATTTCTTTTTTTAAATTCTCTTATTTTTAATTTTTTAATTTTAATTCTGGTGTAGTTAACATAAAGTGTTATATTAGTTTCAGGTGTACAATATAGTGATTCAACAATTCTATACATTACTCAGTCCTTAATATAAGTGTCCTCTTAATCCCCATCACTATTTCACCCATCCTCCCACCTACCTCCCCTCTGTGAACCACCAGTTTGTTCTCTCTAGTTAAAAGTCTGTTTTGGGGTTTATCTCCTTTTTTCTTTGTTTTGTTTCTTAAATTCCACATATAAATGAACTTATATGGTATTTGTCTTTATTTGACTGACTTATTCCACTTAGCATTATATTCTCTACCTCCATCTATGTTGTTGCAAATGGCAAGATTTCATTCTTTCTAGGGCTGAATAATATATATACCACATTTTCTTTATCCATTCATCTATCAATGGGCACTTAGATTGCTTCCATAATTTGGCTATTGCAAATAATGCTACAGTAAACATAGGGGTGCATATATACTTTTGAATTAGTGGTTTTTTTTGGGGGGGTAAATACCAAGTAGTGGAATTACTGGATCATATGGTAGTTTTATTTTTGAGGAACCTCCATACTGCTTTCTAGAAGTTTACATTCTCATCAACAGTGCACAGCCTTTTCTTTTGTTCTATATCCTTGTCAACACTTGTTGTTTCTTATGTTTTGGATTTTAGCCATTCTGACAGATGTGAGGTGATACCTCATTGTAGTTTTTTTTTTTTTTAAAGATTTTATTTATTTATTTGACAGACAGAGATCACAAGTAGGCAGAGAGAAAGAGAGAGGGAAGCAGGCTCTCTGCTGAGCAGAGAGCCCGATGCGGGGCTCGGTCCCAGGACCCTGAGATCATGACCTGAGCCGAAGGCAGAGGCTTTAACCCACTGAGCCACCCAGGCGCCCCTCATTGTAGTTTTGATTTGTATTTCCCTGATGATCCGTGATGTTGAGCATCTTTTCATGTATTCCTGGGATGCAAGGGTGACTCAATATTTGAAAATCTAATAAGCATGATACATCATATCATCAAGAGAAAGGATAAAACCATATGATCATTTCAATAGATGCATAAAAAGCATTTGACAAAGTGCAACATTCGTTCATGACAAGAACCCTCAATAAAGTAGGTTTAGAAGGAATATTTTGCAACATAACAAAGGCCATATATGAAAAACCCACAGCTAACATTGTCCTCAATGGGGAAAAACGGAGAGCTTTTTGCCTAATGTCGGAACAAGACTTTTATTCAGCGGAGTACCAGAAATCCTAGCAACAGCCATCAGATAGCAAAAAGAAATAAAACACATTCAAATTTGTAAGAAAGAAGTAAAACTTCCACTCTTTGCTGATGCCATGATAATATATGTAGAAAACCTGAAAAACAGCAAAAAAACCTGGTAGAATTGATAAATGAATTTAGTAAGATTTCAGGATACAAGAGTACAGAAATCATTTTATTTTTATACAGGAATAATGAAGTAACAGAAAAAGAAATTAAGAAAAAATCCCATTTATAATTTTACCAAAAAAAAAAAAAATACCTAGGTATAAACTTAACCAAGGAGGTGAAATACCTGTGCCCTGAAAACTATGAAACATTGATGAAAGAAATTGAAAATGACACAAATGAATTGGAGAAACAAATATTGCTAAATATATCTATACTATCCGAAGTAATCTATAGGTTTAATGCAATCCCTATCAAAATATCAACAAGGATTTTTCACGTAACTGGAACAAACAATTCTAAAATTTGTATGCAACCACAGAAGACTCCAAATACCCAAGTAATCTTGAAAAAGAAAAAGTTGGAATTATCACAGTCCCTACAAAGCTGTAGAAATCAAAAGAATATGATATTGACACAAAAACAGAGACCTAGATCAATTGACAAAACAGCCCAGAAATAAACCCACAATTATATGGTCAATTGAATATATTTTTTACTAATATCACATGGAATTCATTATATCACATAATCTTCATATATGTTTGATTATGAAAAACGTCATGAATGTCAGAAAAATCAGTGATAATGTAACCACAAATGCATTGAGATAGTATTGACCTATAATAAGATTTTTTATAATATTGCTTCAGATAAATATTAAATAACCTTTAGAAGTAAAATAGAAATTACCCCTTATTCAACCTTAGTTTGGGGAAATAAAATATCTATGGAAAGTACATAAAACATAAGTAAAACTTGGGGCACCTGGGTGGCTCAGTGTAGGTTAAGCCTCTGCCTTCAGCTCAGGTCATGGTCTAGGATCGAGCCCCGTGTCGGGCTCTCTGCTCAGTGGGGAGCCTGCTTCCCCACTCCCCTGCCTGCCTCTCTGCCTACTTCTTTTTTTTTTTTTTTTTAAGATTTTATTTATTTGACAGAGAGATCACAAGCAGGCAGAGAGGCAGGCAGAGAGAGAGGAGGAAGCAGGCTCCCTGCTGAGCAGAGAGCCCGATGCGGGGCTCGATCCCAGGACTCTGAGATCATGACCTGAGCCAAAGGCAGAGGCTTAAGCACTGAGCCACCCAGGCGCCCCTCTCTGCCTACTTCTGATCTCTGTCTGTCAAATAAATAAATAAAATCTTTAAAAAAATAAGTAAAACTTAACAAATTATTGTAAGGTAAACATTTTTATAATAGTGTCTTCTGAATGAAGTATGATTTATCACTACATTTCTTTTTGTGTCATGCTTTTTGTGACCTACAAAATCTTTGGCCTACTCCAAAGTTGCAAAAATTTCCCTCCTACGTGTACTTTTACAAGTTTTAGAGATTTATCTTTTACATTTTACCTTTGAAATATTTAGGGATTAATTTCTTGTGTAAACTGTAAGATAAAAGTCACATTTTTTCCCTTATGTATATCCAGCTATTGCTGCAGAATTTATTGAAAGGTCCATCTCTTACCCCAAATTACTTTGGCACCTTTCTCAAATATCAAACAACTATGTATGTGAGTTTATTCCTGGACCCTCTTCTGTAATATTAGTGTGTTATTGTTATGCTAATACCATATCGTCTTAACTATTTATTGTGACTTATGCAAATTTTGATATATTATGCTTTTATTTTCATTTGGTTCAAATGTGTTATTTCTTAATCGAATAGCAATTGTATAGCTGTTTTAATTTCCAATTATTTCAGGTTTTTCCAGGTTTCTCTTTGTAATTTACTTCTAATTTATTTATTTCTGTGGTCAGAAACATCCTCTTTATAATTTCAAGTTTTTGAAATTAATTAAAATGAATTAGTACTCTCTAGAGGTTAATAGACAGTCTAATCTGTTGATTGCTTCACATGCGTTTGGAAAATATGTGTATCCCCCCCCTTGTCAGACAGGCCTTGAAAATATCAGTTAGATACTACAGAGTTTTCTATATACCTATTGATTTTCTGACTACTCTAAGTTACTGAGAGATGACTATTGGAATCTCTAGCTATAATGGTGGATTTGTCTATTCATCCTATGAGTTCTATCATGATTTTCCCACGTGCATCTTAACACTCTATTTTTGAGCTTTAAGATGGGCATTTAGGAATTTTATGTCTTCATTCATTCATTGGTCATTATGAAATAACACTCTTTACCTTGATGATAATTTTTGTTCTGTAAGCTACTTTGTCTGATATCAGATATTAACTCCAATTTTCTTATGGTTAGGATTTGGACCATGTTAGTTTTTCTATCCATTTACTCTTAGCCTAGTTGAGCCTTTATTTTTAGAGCCAATTGCATATACACAGCATATAATTGAATACTGTTTTTTAGCCAGTTTGGCAATATCTGCCATTTAATTGGAAGGTTTTTACCGTTGATATTGACCATAAGATTCAATATACTTGAGTTGAAATCTATTATCTTACCTCTTATTTTTGGGGTTGTTTTTGTCATTGTTGTTGTTGTTGTGGGATCGTTTTGTTTTGTTTTGTTTTTGGTGTATTTTCAACTGATTTTTTTTTCCTCATGCTTTCTTTTAATTAACTATTTCAGGGCTCCATATTTTCACTACTGTTGACTTATTATATGTCTCAGTGTATGTGTAGTGTTTAGAACATGTACCTTTTTAATTTAGCACAGTTTACCCTCAAAAGCATTATAGCTCTTCATGTCTAATATAAGAACCTTATGACAATATACTTCCTTATGCTGCCTTCCATTCCTCATGTTTATTGCTGTTCCTTTTTACATGTTTTAATCCATGCAGTAGATTGTAATCCATACACAACATAAATTACCTTCTAAAGAACTTCCAACATCTAATGTATTTACGGACTTATTCACCATTTCCATTTCTCTATTTGGGGGGCATACATCCAAGTTTCCTTCTCATTGGAACGCTTTTTCTCATCTAAAAAAGGCCTCTATGTTACCGTTTCTGAAGGAAATTTTCCTGGGATAAATGATTTTTTTTCCTTTTTAACATTTTATACATGGCATTCCATTAAATTATGTCTTTCAAAATTCTGACACAGAATATGCTTATGTTCTTCCTTTATTTCGCTGTGCATATTATGCCTTTCTTAAGATCATCTCTTTATATTTAATGTTCAACAATGTATGATGTATGATGCAGCTTGATGTGTGCTGTGTGTGTGTAACTATTCTGGTTGAAATTTATGAAACTTCTTAGACCTGTTGCTTTAGGCTTTCTATCCATTTTGGAAACTTTTTAGGCACTTTTTCTTCAAGCATATTTTCTGTGACCTTTATTCTTCTTCTAAAAGTGTTCCAGCATTAGACTGTTTGTTTTGTCTCTATAGACTCCTGAGGTCCTGTTTAATTATTTTTCAGTCCTTTTTTCCCCCTGTCTTCATTTTAAATAATTTATGTTGCTATGTTTTTAGGTATACTTGTCTTTTCTTCTGAGGTATCTAATCTGGTGTTATTTTCATCTAGTAAAATTAGCATTTCAAAAATTGCACTTAATATCTAGATGTTCTATTTAGCTCTTCTCTTATAGACTCCATTTTTAAATTATATTCATGCTTTCCTTTCAATCTTTGTACATATCGAGCATGTTTATGATCACATTTCTAATGTTCTTATCTGAAAACTCCATTATTTGCTATTTCTGGACCCTATTTCTATTTTTTCCCCTCATTTCAGGCCAAATTTCCTTGCTCCTTTTATAACTAGCAATGTTTGATTAGATGCCAGACATTGTAAATTTTACATTTATTAGTGCTGCAGTTTTTGGCATTCCTTTGAAAGAGTGTCAGGCATTGTTCTGGAAGGCAAAGTAGTTATTTGAAATCTGTTTGATCCTTTTGAGGCTTATTTTAAAAGCTATATTTTGAAAGGATATTTGGCTAGGTACAGAATCCCCTTGAAAATTATTTTATTAGTCTAAAGATTCATGTATTTGTCTTCTGTTATAAATCAACTGTTTGCCTCATTTGACCTATTTAAAATTAAAATTATTTTGTTGGGTGATTTTAAACTATTTTCATGATGTGCATAATATAGCTTCTTTTCATGTATTCCATTGTAGGTTAAAAGTACTTCTTGAATTTGTGGTTTAATATCTCTTAACAGACTTAGAAAATTCACTTTCAATATCTTTGCCAATTTTTTTTCTAATTTTTTATACTCTTCTTTGTTACTCCAATTAATATATTAGACCTTTATAAAAGCATATAAATACTTTTTCCCATTGATTTTATGCTATGTGCTATACTATGAATATTTACTTTCGATCTATCTTCTATTTCCTTTTTTGACTCCCTTAGTGAGGAGTTTCGGGATCATAGGCTATTGAGTATTTAACTTTTTATGAAACTGTCAAATCAATTACTGTATTGGTTGGGATAGTTTCATTAACCATGCATGAAAATCTGACTGGCTCGATATCCTCGCTAACACTTGATATTATCTATTTATTAAAGTCATTCTGGGAAGTATTATTCCATTGTGCTTTTAATTTGTGTTACCTTAATAACTAATATTTTTCTTATAATTAAGGGCCATTGTGATGTGTGTTAATAAAGTGTTTTTATTGGATTATCTTTTTATCACTGAACTAAAAGAGTTCTTCACATATTATGGAAATCAATTCTATGTAGAATTATGTATTTTACTATTTTCTCCATGTGTGTAATTTGCTTTTTTACTTCCTTAAAACTATTTTTGTTCAGAAGAAAATGTTAAATGTCATGATATCTAATTTTTTATTTTTTTTATTATTTTTTTATTTTTTTTTTAAAGATTTTATTTATTTATTTGAGAGAGAGACAGTGAGAGAGAGCATGAGCTAGGAGAAGGTCAAAGGGAGAAGCAGACTCCCCATGGAGCTGGGAGCCTGATGTGGGACTCGATCCCGGGATTCCGGGATCATGACCTGAGCCGAAGGCAGTCGTCCAACCAACTGAGCCACCCAGGCGTCCCTCTAATTTTTTAAAGGTTAGTACCTTTCTTAAGGAATTATTGACAAAAGTCACAGAAATATTCAATTATGTTTTTCTTCATGACGCTTAAAATGGTGGGTATTATGGAAGACATGTATTGCATGGAGCACTGGGTGTGATGCATAAACAATGAATTTTGGAACACTGAAAAAATAAAATTTTTTTAAAAAATTTAGTTTCACATCTTGGTCTCTGGTTCATGGTATGTTGTGAATTAATGTTATCTATTATATGAGTTAGAATACAAGTCTCATTCTCTTCCATATAGATATCTAATTGTTTTAGCACCACCCCCTCTTGAATAAAACTGAGACCTTGGTAAGAAATCAAGCGAACACCTCTGTTTATGTTTGCTTCCAGACTCTCTTTTCTGTTCCATTGGTATATTTGTCTATCTTTGTCAATATCACATTTAATTACTATAGTTTTATCCTAGTTTTTGAAATTGGGTAATGTAAAGTTTTAACTTTTTTTCTTCATTTCATGATTTTATAGGTCCTTTGTACTTTTAAAGGAATTTTATTTTTATATTTTAATTTATTTTCATTATTATTTTTAAAAGATTTTGTTTATTTATTTGACAGAGATCACAAGTAGGCAGAGAGGCAGGCAGAGAAGGGGGGAAACAGGCTCCCCGCTGAGCAGAGACCCCGATGTGGGGCTTGATCCCAGGACCCTTAGATCACAACCTGAGCCAAAGGCAGAAGCTTAACCCACTGAGCCACCCAGGTGCCCCTTAAAGGAATTTTAGAGCAAACTTGTCAGTTTCTAAAATTATCCCAGTTGAATTTTTGTTAACACTGCGTTGACTTGCTAGGTGAAGCAGGGGAATATGGACACCTTAAAGTTTTTGAATTTCTCAATCTATGAGCTCTCCACTTATTTTATGTCTTTTAAAATTTTACACAGCAATGTCTTATAAAGACATGTTGTAAACACATTGTGTAGGTCTGATTTAATTTCTCAAAGCTGTATTTTGTAGCTAATATGCACATCCTTTGCTAAATATTTTTCTGAATACCTGCTGCATTTTGTGCTACTGTACATATTTTTAAACTTTATTTTGTGATTGTTTATTGCCATATATAGATATAAAGTTGATTTTTGTATATTGACCTTGTATCCTGCAATCTTGCTAAGTTTATTATTAGTTCCATTAATTCTTTGTGGATTCTTTGGAATTTCTGTATTTATAAACTTCTTACTATCCTTTTTAATGTCTCTAGATCTACAGTGATAGTCACATCTTCATTCTTGACATTAATAATTGCTGTCTTAACTTTTTTTCTTGATTTGTCTTTTCAGGAATTTTTAAATTTTTAAAACATTTTCAAAGAACTGATGTTTGTCTTTTTAAAATAATCTCTATTGTTTCTTTTCTTTCTGTCTCACTGGAATCTGCTCATTTTTTTTGCTCTCATTTTTCAATCTTCCTTCTTTTCCTCACATTGGGATTCTTTTTTGCTTAACAGAGAACCTAATTAGTGTACATTTAATGGTGTGGCAAGCAATCCAAACATCGATGCTTAACACAATGCAATTTTAGATTTTTGCTCATGTAAATATGAAGATCTTCATGATTGCATTATTATTTTGGGAGATCCCAAACATCAAGTTATAAGTTGAGCCTCTTCCAGTTGATGACTCAGGGGTCCAGAATCCTTCCAATTTATGGTAATTGCATTTTCAAAACACATCCTTGGAAGTCACCAAAGAAGGGAAATAGAAATTGCAGGAGTCATTCCAGACACTTAACAACCTTGGTATGAATAATTTGTTTAAATTTCACATTGCTTGTATCTAGTCAACTTCTTCCCATATAGATGAAAAGGAACTGAAAATATATAGACTCTGACTTGAGAAGTGTTTTTCATTCACAGCTCTTCTTTTTAGAGGAGAGTGTATTATTGTTGGTTACCTAATTTTCTTTGATGTATCACTTTTTAAAATCCCCTGTAATGTGGATCTCTGGGTGAAAACATTTTTTATATTTTTACTTTTGTCTTTGAAGAACAGTTTTGCTGATGATAGAATTCTAGTCTGGAAAATATTTTTTCTCAATATATTGACTGCAGTTCTCTACCTTTTGGTACTAGATTAGTCTACTAGGATTGTCATGACAATGTACCATACATTATGTAGCTTATACAACTGAAATTTATTCTCTCCCAGTTCTGAAGGCTAGAAGTCCAAAGTCAAGATACCACCATGAATGGTTTCTGGTGAGACCTTTTTTCTTGGGTTATGGACTATTGTCTTCTTGCTGCGTCCTCAGATGGCCTTCTATGAATGCTCAGAGATGGGGAGCAGTTCTCTGGTGTCTCTTTCTTTTCTTATAAGGTCACCAGACCTATTATATGAAGGCCCCAATCTTACAACCTCTTTTAACCTTATTTATGTCTTTAACAGCCCCATCTCCAAATATAGTTACACTAGGGTTAAGGCTTCAACATATAAATTCTGGGGAAACAATTAAATCCATACCATCACCTTTTTTTGCTTTTCAAGGTCAATTGTAAGCCTTAACATTTATTTTGAAGGGAAAATTATTAATTTTTTTCTCTTCTTGCTTTGTAGATCTTCTTTTTTATCTTTGGTTTTATAAAAATTTTTAATGGAGTTTTACTGTGCTGAGTCTAGGTGTGACTTTTTAAAAATTATCTGGATTTGGGTTTATTGTGATTTTTTAATCTGTATATTCCTCTCATTCATAAGCTGTGGAAAATTTTTATCCATAATCATTTTAAATATTACCTAGTCTCCTTTGCCTCTCCTTCTGAAATTCCAATTAAATATTTGCTATTTGCTTGTCTCTCCCCCCACCCCAAGGTATCCTTTGTGTTTCTTACTTATATTCTTTATTCTCTTTTTGTCTTCCTGGCTTCGTTCCAGGTGAGTTCATACTCTGGAGTACTTTTGAAATTTCTGTCCTTAAAATATTTTTTAAATTCTAAACTCAAACTTAATGGGATATATCTGGAGATAATTCATTCCCAGGAGCTGGGAAACTTTGTCTTAAGGGGCCAGGTAGTAAATGTTTTAGGCTTTGCTAGTCAAGGAGCCAGATCAAAGGTATTGTGTAGATTATCACATAAACATTTAATTTGTAAGCCATTTAATATGCAAACACCATTCTTGGCTCATGTGCCATACAAAAACAAATTGTTGGCTACATTTAACCACAGGCCATCATTTGGTAACTCCTGATTTATCTCATCTGTTGAATTCTTATATTGTTTATTATTTAGTTCTAAAATTTCTGTTTAGTTTTTTTTTTTTTTTTTTTTAAGATACGGTACTATTTCCTGTTGCCTCCTGATAGGATTTACTCCAATTTCCTTGAACAAGAGAAGTCTAGTATTTTTAAAGTCTACCTCATAATTCTGATAAACTAACTATTTTAACTGTCTTCTCTTTAGGTTTTTTTTCCTGCTTACAATGACTTGTCTCCACATGTGCCCAGAGAAACTTTAGTTTTGGGGGACATTTCTTTTGAAAAATTATTTTTAGAAATAATTCAGTCTTCATGATGGTGATTACCTCTTCCTCCAGAGAAAGTAAAGGGCTTGGATGTTTATTACGCTAGCAATTTGGATCTACTTTTTTAATTTTAAGAATTTATAGTTAACATGATATAAATAACACATAGCTCAAACGTTTATCCAGAATTTGTCCAGTTCACCCTCCTTTCTCAAGTGCAGCTCATTGAGGGAGGTGTTAACCAGTGCTCCTAACCGAGTCAGGACCTGGATTCTGACTTTTGCCTCACTGGCTTCATGCGTTACCAGAATTGCAACACAGCCCCTTTACCACTTCTTCCTTATTGGGAAATGCTCCCAGACCAAGAGTGGCTGTGAGTGGTTTGATTCTGTCAGTTCCCACCATCTGCTGTACTTTTATCATCTCAGATCTTTGTCCTGTCATCCTCGTTATCCTCGTTATCCTGTGTGATGCTTTATAAACTTTGTTTTGGTCAATTTCCTCTAGACATTTTTTTTTATCATCAGCCTCAGATTTGGTCTGAATTAATAATTTCTTATAATCAGCAGTAAAATATCAGTGCAAGTATAAATGTTCTGTTAACCTTTCCCAATCATTCTCTTGCTTCCTATGTCATAGACAAATTGTATGTGTCCTTCCCATACATATCTTGATGCTTTTTAATCATCCATTTAGAACATATGCATAGAGCTCAATTGTGCTTTTTTATTTACATAAATGTTATAAAACTCTACCTATAATTTTGTAATATCCTTTTCTTACATATCTTATGTTTTTCTGACAGGTTGATACGTGCATCTTCAGTTCACTCATTTGAAAATACGTATAATATTTCACCCTGTGACTAAATGATAAATTTTTAAATCTATTCCCCTGTTAATAGATAGTTTGTTTCTTTTTTCTTGTTGGTTTTCTTACATAAACAAGTTTGCAATAGAAATCTTTTATAGATTTTCTTCTGTACATGTATTTACATTGCTCTAGAAGTTGTTTGACCCAGAGAACTCATTTTATTTTCCTCCTTAGTACAAAGCTGTGTCACACTTTATAGTCTCCCCTTACCTGGAGTCACGTCACTGTGATTGTCTATTTCTGTAGGATCAATGGCACTTTCCATAGTTGACAACATCCTTCATCAGAGCTAACCTGACTAATTCAAGCATCTCTTGTTCCTTATTAAAATATCTTTTCTTATCCTATTCCCACTATTCACTATTTCTGAATGATTGCTTCTAACCTAATGGCTTCAATTTATAACTCTGTCAGTGACTGTAGAGACTGTACCACATTTCCATTCCTTATTCTTTTTCACTTTTGTTTTTTAATCCTCAGTATAACAGGTGGATTCACTTTGTCCCAAATCTTATTCATCTGATATTCCAGACTATTGTTTAAGACTTTTCTATCTTCATGAGAGTAACCATGAGCTATTCATTTTTGTAAATTCAGAAACCCGATATTGAATATAAGCTTTACCTAGTACATATAGATGATCACAAAGACCTAGTGACTCTGTACCAAATGGCCCTTAAATCTTCTTTTACCTCTTCATCTTTACTCCCACAATCTCAAGATTTTGTTGTTGTTGTTCAACTTACATACAACAATAGAATCGTGGTGGTCTTTATCTCAAAACAATGTAATCTTAATGATGAACTTCAGATAGATGGATATGACTTGAAATCATAACTGCCCTTTATCAGCTGAATGGTCTGGTGCAAATGACTTAATCCTGACAAGATTTAGTTCTTTTACTTACAAATAAGAATAGCTATATACTTTATTTAAATGTTGCTTGAAGGTTTAATGGGATTATTGAATGTATTAATTTAACATAATTATAGGAATATAATAAAATTTAATGATTAATGACCAAGATGTCCTTAACGACTCCCTTAGCTTGACAAATTTTAAACAGACTTCTTTCTGCCCCTAGGTCCCAGGCCTCCCTTTGCTTAGAGCATTTATTTTTAAAAAACTTGCAAAATGTAAATTCTTTCTTTGCCCTTTTGAAATATATTTAAATCTTCTCCTAGCCTCTTGCCAGTTTTACAACCCAGGAAATGTGTTTTGCAAGGACCTGGAAACCATCTTTTTAAAATGAGAACATGAAGGAGCTAGCACCTCTATTTTGCAGTCTCTGTGGGAGGGAGGGGTAGGAGCCTTACTTTGATGAACACGCCAATTAGCGAACACAGATGGTCTAATCACAGAAAAAATTACAGATTCAGGAATAATACAATGCGCTTGACGTATTCCATTGATCAGCCTCCACCCTAACATGCACCAGGACTTTTTCACTAACTCACCCCGTGCTTAAAAAGCCTCCCACCTTTTGTTCCACTGTAGTTTAGCTTCGTTTCTCTCCCCTTATTGCAATGGGCTTGAATAAGGTCTTCTTTGCCTGTTGCATTTTGTCCAGTGCAGTTTTCACTTTGAAACTCACCTCAATTATTCATTGCTAACAGCTAGAACTGTCTGTCTCCAATTCATACTCTCTAGGTTACCATTTGCTAAAGACTTTCTTAGAACTAGAAATCTGGTATTATTTTATTTTGTGGTACAAAATCCTTAATGAATATTCAGCATCTTCATGGTAACATTTGAATCCCTTAGCATGCGAGCAAGATACTTGAACATGCTCTACACACACACACACACACACACACACCTTTTAAGACAGAAGACTACTTTTTAGTATGAGGTTGCATTTCTTTTTTTTTTTTTTTTTTTTTTTTTTTTTTCAGTTTTCTCAAGAGTTTTTATTAGGAATGGGCACTGGATTTTACCAAAGACCTTTTAAGCATCTTCATCTTTTAAGATTAATCGTATGCTTTCCCACCTAAGCCCTAATTATATGGCAAAATATTAAGAGATTTTCTGTTATTGAACCCTTCTTGTGTTCTGGGTATGCATAATTCTTAGGTAAGATTTTCAAGTCGGGTTACTATGTCTCAGTGCCTTTGTCTCTTTGACGGCTCCTTTCTGAAGGCTTCTGAAAATATTTCTTACATTCTGTCTCTGAAATGATGCCCTTTTCTTTATTCATTCCTCTTCTTTATACATACTTTTATTTTCACATGCATTTATTTGTTTAAATGCTATCTCTCCCATTAAACTCTACACTCACGGAGGGTATGGAGGGTGTGGTTCTTAGATATTTTTTAGATCAGCTTTTTTTAATTTTTTTTTAATTTTTTTTCCAGCATAACAGTATTCATTATTTTTGCACCACACCCAGTGCTCCATGCAATCCGTGCCCTCTACAATACCCACCACCTGGTGCCCCCAACCTCCCACCCCCCACCCCTTCAAAATCTCAAATCGTTTTTCAGAGTCCATAGTCTCTCATGGTTCACCTCCCCTTCCAATTTCCCTCAACTCCCTTCTCTTCTCCATCTCCCCTTGTCCTCCATGCTATTTGTTATGCTCCACAAATAAGTGAAACCATATGATAATTGACTCTCTCTGCTTGACTTATTTCACTCAGCATAATCTCTTCCAGTCCCGTCCATGTTGCTACAAAACTTGGGTATTCATCATATTTCTTTTTTTTTTTTTTTTACAGCTTTATAAACATATATATTTTATCCCCAGGGGTACAGGACTGCAAATCGCCAGGTTTACACACTTCACAGCATTCACCATAGCACATACCCTCCCCAATATCCATAACCCCACCCCCCTCTCCCAACCCCCTCCCCCCATCAACCCTCAGTTTGTTTTGTGAGATTAAGAGTCACTTATGGTTTGTCTCCCTCCCAATCCCATCTTGTTTCATTTACTCTTCTCCTACCCCCTCGACCCCCCATGTTGCATCTCCTCTCCCTCATATCAGGGAGATCATATGATAGTTGTCTTTCTCCGATTGACTTATTTCGCTAAGCATGATACCCTCTAGTTCCATCCACGTCATCATAAATGGCAAGATTTCATTTCTTGTGATGGCTGCATAGTATTCCATTGAGTATATATACCATATCTTCTTTATCCATTCGTCTGTAGATGGACATCTAGGTTCTTTCCATAGTTTGGCTATTGTAGACATTGCTGCTATAAACATTCGGGTGCACGTGCCCCTTTGGATCACTACGTTTGTATCTTTAGGGTAAATACCCAGCAGTGCAATTGCAGGGTCATAGGGTAGTTCTATTTTCAACATTTTGAGGAACCTCCATGCTGTTTTCCAGAGTGGTTGCACCAGCTTGTATTCCCACCAACAGTGTAGGAGGGTTCCCCTTTCTCCGCATCCTCGCCAGCATCTGTCATTTCCTGACTTGTTAATTTTAGCCATTCTGACTGGTGTGAGGTGATATCTCATGGTGGTTTTGATTTGTATTTCCCTGATGCCGAGTGATATGGAGCACTTTTTCATGTGTCTGTTGGACATCTGGATGTCTTCTTTGCAGAAATGTCTGTTCATGTCCTCTGTCCATTTCTTGATTGGATTATTTGTTCTTTGGGTGTTGAGTTTGCTAAGTTCTTTATAGATTTTGGACACTAGCCCTTTATCTGATATGTCATTTGCAAATATCTTCTCCTATTCTGTCAGTTGTCTTTTGGTTTTGTTCACTGTTTCCTTTGCTGTGCAAAAGCTTTTGATCTTGATAAAATCCCAAAAGTTCATTTTGCCCTTGCTTCCCTTGCCTTTGGTGATGTTCCTAGGAAGATGTTGCTGCGGCTGAGGTCGAAGAGGTTGCTGCCTGTGTTCTCCTCGAGGATTTTGATGGATTCCTTTCTCACATTGAGATCCTTCATCCATTTTGAGTCTATTTTCATGTGTGGTATAAGGAAATGATCCAATTTCATTTTTCTGCATGTGGCTGTCCAATTTTCCCAACACCATTTATTGAAGAGGCTGTCTTTTTTCCATTGGACATTCTTTCCTGCTTTGTCGAAGATGAGTTGACCATAGAGTTGAGGGTCTATTTCTGGGCTCTCTATTCTGTTCCATTGATCCATGTGTCTGTTTTTGTGCCAGTACCATGCTGTCTTGATGATGACAGCTTTGTAATAGAGCTTGAAGTCCGGAATTGGGATGCCACCAACTTTGGCTTTCTTTTTCAATATTCCTTTGGCTATTCGAGGTCTTTTCTGGTTCCATATACATTTTAGGATTATTTGTTCCATTTCTTTGAAAAAAATGGATGGTACTTTGATAGGAATTGCATTAAATGTGTAGATTGCTTTAGGTAGCATAGACATTTTCACAATATTTATTCTTCCAATCCAGGAGCATGGAACATTTTTCCATTTCTTTGTGTCTTCCTCAATTTCTTTCATGAGTACTTTATAGTTTTCTGAGTATAGATTCTTAGTCTCTTTGGTTAGGTTTATTCCTAGGTATCTTATACTTTTGGGTGCAATTGTAAATGGGATGGACTCTTTAATTTCTCTTTCTTCTGTCTTGTTGTTGGTGTAGAGAAATGCAACTGATTTCTGTGCATTGATTTTATATCCTGACACTTTACTGAATTCCTGTACAAGTTCTAGCAGTTTTGGAGTGGAATCTTTTGGGTTTTCCACATATAGTATCATATCATCTGCAAAGAGTGATAGTTTGACTTCTTCTTTGCCGATTTGGATGCCTTTAATTTCCTTTTGTTGTCTGATTGCTGAGGCTAGGACTTCTAGTACTATGTTGAATAGCAGTGGTGATAACAGATATCCCTGCCGTGTTCCTGACCTTAGCGGAAAAGCTTTCAGTTTTTCTCCATTGAGAATGATATTTGCGGTGGGTTTTTCATAGATGGCTTTGATAATATTGAGGTATGTGCCGTCTATCCCTACACTTTGAAGAGTTTTGATCAGGAAGGGATGCTGTACTTTGTCAAATGCTTTTTCAGCATCTATGGATAGTATCATATGGTTCTTGTTCTTTCTTTTATTAATGTGTTGTATCACATTGATTGATTTGCGGATGTTGAACCAACCTTGCAGCCCTGGAATAAATCCCACTTGGTCGTGGTGAATAATCCTTTTAATGTACTGTTGAATCCTATTGGCTAGTATTTTGGTGAGAATTTTTGCATCTGTGTTCATCAAGGATATTGGTCTGTAGTTCTCTTTTTTGTTGGGATCCTTGTCTGATTTTGGGATCAAGGTGATGCTGGCCTCATAAAATGAGTTTGGAAGTTTTCCTTCTATTTCTATTTTTTGGAACAGTTTCAGGAGAATAGGAATTAGTTCTTCTTTAAATGTTTGGTAGAATTCCCCCGGGAAGCCATCTGGCCCTGGGCTTTTGTTTGTTTGGAGATTTTTGATGACTGTTTCAATCTCCTTACTGGTTATGGGTCTGTTGAGGCTTTCTATTTCTTCCTGGTTCAGTTGCGGTAGTTTATAGGTCTCTAGGAATGCATCCATTTCTTCCAGATTGTCAAATTTGTTGGCGTAGAGTTGCTCATAGTATGTTCTTATAATTGTCTGTATTTCTTTGGTGTTCGTTGTGATCTGTCCTCTTTCATTCATGATTTTATTTATTTGGATCCTTTCTCTTTTCTTTTTGATAAGTCTGGCCAGGGGTTTATCAATCTTATTAATTCTTTCAAAGAACCAGCTACTAGTTTCGTTGATTTGTTCTATTGTTTTTTTGGTTTCTATTTCATTGATTTCAGCTCTGATCTTTATGATTTCTCTTCTCCTGCTGGGTTTAGGGTTTCTTTCTTGTTCTTTCTCCAGCTCCTTTAGGTGTAGGGTAAGGTTGTGTACCTGAGACCTTTCTTGTTTCTTGAGAAAGGCTTGTACCGCTATATATTTTCCTCTCAGGACTGCCTTTGTTGTGTCCCACAGATTCTGAAACGTTGTGTTTTCATTATCATTTGTTTCCATAAATTTTTTCAATTCTTCTTTAATTTCCTGGTTGACCCATTCATTCTTTAGAAGGATGCTGTTTAGTCTCCATGTATTTGGGTTCTTTCCAAATTTCCTCTTGTGATTGAGTTCTAGCTTTAGAGCATTGTGGTCTGAAAATATGCAGGGAATGATCTCAATCTTTTGATACTGGTTGAGACTTGATTTAGGACCAAGAATGTGATCTATTCTGGAGAATGTTCCATGTGCACTAGAGAAGAATGTGTATTCTGTTGCTTTGGGATGGAATGTTCTGAATAGATCTGTGATGTCCATCTGGTCCAGTGTGTCATTTAAGGCCTTGATTTCCTTATTGATCTTTTGCTTGGATGATCTGTCCATTTCAGTGAGGGGAGTGTTAAAATCCCCTACTATTATTGTATTCTTGTCGATGTGTTTCTTTGATTTTGTTATTAATTGGTTTATATAGTTGGCTGCTCCCACGTTAGGGGCATAGATATTTAAAATTGTTAGATCTTCTTGTTGGACAGTTCCTTTGAGTATGATATAGTGTCCTTCCTCATCTCTTATTATAGTCTTTGGCTTAAAATCTAATTGATCTGATATAAGGATTGCCACTCCTGCTTTCTTCTGATGTCCATTAGCATGGTAAATTCTTTTCCACCCCCTCACTTTCAACCTGGAGGTGTCTTCGGGTTTAAGATGAGTTTCTTGTAGGCAACATATAGATGGGTTTTGTTTTTTTATCCATTCTGATACCCTGTGTCTTTTGATTGGGGCATTTAGCCCATTAACATTCAGGGTAAGTATTGAGAGATATGAATTTAGTGCCATTGTATTGCCTGTAAGGTGACTGTTATTGTATATTGTCTCTGTTTCTTTCTGATCTACTACTTTTAGGGTCTCTCTTTGCTTAGAGGACCCCTTTCAATATTCCTGTAGAGCTGGTTTGGTATTTGCAAATTCCTTCAGTTTTTGTTTGTCCTGGAAGCTTTTAATCTCTCCTTCTATTTTCAATGATAGCCTAGCTGGATATAGTATTCTTGGCTGCTTGTTTTTCTCATTTAGTACTCTGAATATATCATGCCAGCTCTTTATGGCCTGCCAGGTCTCTGTGGATAAGTCTGCTGCCAATCGAATATTTTTACCATTGTACGTTACAGACTTCTTTTCCCGGGCTGCCTTCAGGATCTTTTCTTTGTCACTAAGACTTGTCAATTTTACTATTAGGTGACGGGGTGTGGAGCTATTCTTATTGATTTTGAGGGGGGTTCTCTGAACCTCCTGAATTTTGATGCTTGTTCCCTTTGCCATATTGGGGAAATTCTCTCCAATAATTCTCTCCAATATACCGTCTGCTCCCCTCTGTGTTTCCTCTTCTTCTGGAATCCCAATTATTCTAATGTTGTTTCGTCTTATGGTGTCACTTATCTCTCGAATTCTCCCCTCGTGGTCCAGTAGCTGTTTGTCCCTCTTTTGCTCGGCTTCTTTATTCTCTGTCATTTGGTCTTCTATATCGCTAATTCTTTCTTCTGCCTCATTTATCCTAGCAGTGAGAGCCTCCATTTTTTATTGTACCTCATTAATAGCTTTTTTGATTTCAACTTGGTTAGATTTTAGTTCTTGTATTTCTCCAGAAAGGGCTTTTATATCTCCCGAGAGGGTTGCTTTAATATCTTCCATGCCTTTTTCAAGCCCGGCTAGAACCTTGAGAATCGTCATTCTGAACTCTATATCTGACATATTACCAATGTCTGTATTGACTAGGTCCCTAGCCTTTCGTACTGCCTCTTGTTCTTTTTTTTGTTGTGAATTTTTCCGCCTTGTCATTTTGTCCAGATAAGAGTTTATGAAGGAGCAAGTAAAATACTAAAAGGGTGGCAACAACCCCAGGAAAATATGCTTTAGCCAAATCAGAAGAGATCCCGAATTGTGAGGGGGGAGAAAGGGGATAAAAAGGGGTTCAGAAAGAAAAAAAAAAAAAGAAACTATTAAAAAAAAAGAAAGCCGATAGAGAAAAAATATAAAAAGAGGAAAAAATATATATATATATTAGATAAACTATTTTAAAAACGTTAAAAAAGAAAAGGGTAAAAGTTAAAAAAATTTAGCAGAAGAAGAGAAAAAGAAAAAAAAAATTGAAAAAGAAAAAAAAATTAAATTAACTGCAAGGCTAAAAAATCATGGGGAGAAAGCCATGAGTTCCGTGCTTTGCTTTCTTCTCCTCTGGAAATCCGCCACTCTCCTTGGTATTGAAACTGCACTCCTTGGTAGGTGAACTTGGTCCTGGCTGGGTTTCCTGTTGATCTTCTGGGGGAGGGGCCTGTTGTAGTGATTCTCAAGCGTCTTTGCCCCAGGCGGAGTTGCACCGCCCTTACCTGGGGCAGCGCTGAGTAATACGGTCGGGTTTGCTTTTGGGAGCTTTCCGTAGAGTTCCGGAGGACGGGAATGAAGATGGCGGCCTCCCGGTCTCCGGCCCGGAGGAGCCGAGAGCCCGGGGCCCCACTCCTCAGTGCGCCCTCAGAGAACAGCGCCCAATGACTCCCGTCACCCTGGCCTCCGGCCGCGCTCCGAGCTGACCGAGCCTGCGACCGGTTCAAGGCAACCCTGAGCTGAGAGTCACTCCTCGGCTCTTTCTCTGTAGCCAGCTTCGACACTCAGACACCCCGATCCTTCTGCGACCCTGCGGGACCTGAGGCCGCGCTGACCACGCCTGGGCTTCACCCCAGTTAAGCCTCTGGAGCGATGTCCCTCAGCGGTACAGACTTTTAAAAGTCCTGATTTTGCTCCGTTGCTCCACCGCTCGCCGGGAGCCGGCCCCTCCCCACGCAGTCTATCTTCCCGTCCTTTGGATTCACTTCTCTGCCAGTCCTACCTTTCAGATAGTGGTTGATTTTCTGTTTCTAGAATTGCTGTTCTTCTTCTCTTCAATCTCCCATTGGATTTGTAGGTGTTTGCAATCTTTAGATAAGCTATTTAGCTGATCTCCTGCTACCCAAAGTAGTCTCAGCCTGCTACTTCTCCGCCATCTTGACTCCTCCTCCTGTTGCATTTCTTTTTTACATGCAACCCGATTTCTACAAATTACATATAGGTGCCAGAATATACTATTGGGCTTCTATATTTGAGTCCATACATTTGTGACAGGAATCACAATGAGTATCGTTGGCTTATGCAGAATCAATTATATGAGTTAGAGCAAGAGACAAAGCTAAAACAAAGAAAGAGCCAGGATAGAAATGAAATTGTTAGACTACACATCTAGGAAGATGTGTAGTCTAACAACACCTAGGCCATGGCTCACATCTGCAGCCTCGTAACCGAACACTTCACCCTCCTTTGCCGTTGCCATAAAATCTTAGCATTCATAGGGTTAGTGTCCTCTAGCCAGTTTCAAGTGAGATTAATTTTTGGAGGGATAATCTATGATTTTTTTACATCATGTCATGTTTAGATATCACTTCTGGAGAAGAAGGATAAGATTATCTGTTTCAATATTTGGGATACTTAAGAAAACTGAGCACAGATTCAAAATTCAATGTAGAAGTTAAGAAAAAAAAATAGTTAAACCCTACAGATGAAACCATGAAACTTTCTTTCATTCCTGAGATCTTATATATTATAGTTTTGTTTTTCTAAGCATGATGGAAAACAGAAACACTATCTTTGAATATATATTATACTGAAAACATATGAAAAGAAAAAGTAATATGCATATTATATGAATACATATTTTTAGAATAGATGTAATAAATCCTTTGGCTTCATCGGGAATGTGTCTCTGTTAAACTGCTGTGTGAAGTCAAGATGAAAAGACACTGGAATCCTTGACCAAGAAACTTGGAAAAGTAGTGAAGACTAATCATTAGGGACCTCAGGTAGGAACGAGCCATTGTTCCAGATATAGAGCTTGTATTCATTTCCTAAGGTTTCTGTAACAAAGTCCTACAAACCAGGTGGCTTAAAGTAATAGACATTTATTCTCTAATAGATATTTATTCATAGACCTGCAGGCTAGAAGTCTGAAATCAGGGTGTCAGCAAGGTTGGTTCATTCTGAGAGTTCTGCAGGAGAATTTATTCCATGCCTCTCTCCTAGCTTCTGATGGTGGCTGACAGTCTCTGGTGTTTCTTGGTTGTAGATGCATCACTCTGATCTCTGCCTCCAACCTCACGGGGCACTCTCCATGTTTCACATAACCACCTTCCATCTGTGTATCATTTCTCTTCTTACAAGGATATTAACCATATTGGATTAAGGATATAATCATATCCATATGCTAGTATGAACTCATCTTAACTGATTACATCTAAGATGATCTTATTTCAAAGTAAGGGTCATATTGTGAAGTTTTAGGGGTTAGAATTCCAACATATCTTTTTTGAGGAAGACATAATCCAATCCATAACAAATCTCCTTCCCAAACAGCTTATGGAGTTTAAAGAGGGAACTCTAGTACGTAAGGAAAGCTTCTCTTTCATTGTTAAGATTCCAAAAATTCTGCTGAAAGAAACCCACTTAACAAGCTGATCATAAAGCAGTGGCATTTCCCTGCTGATCTTGAATGGGATTAGGGTCATCAGAGTTGGTAGTCTTGAGAAAGTGTCATTGGTGGGGTTAATGCTCTCTTCAGAAATGAGAGTTGGGGACAGTTTTCCACAGGAACAACTTGTATGGAAGAAAGATAGCAAATATGTAGAGCAAAAGAGGATGTGGAAGGAATAATAGAAAAAAGGGTCATGTCATTTTTATTTTATTGTTTCTAATAAATTTATTTTAATGAATAAATTTTTTATTTAAATTTTTAAATATTTTTTATTTTTAAATATTTTAAAATAATACTATTTTTAATTATTTTTAAAATAATATTAAAATAATTATTTTATTATTTAAAAATTATTATTATTAAAAAAGAATAAATAAAAACATATTTATTGTTTTTAATGAAGACTCTATCCCTTTAATGAAGATCCTATTCGTGTTAATGCTTTTAAAATTTTTATTCTAGGTCATCTTTTTTTCATCTATTCTCTATCTCCAATAAGTGGTTTTTTAATCTTATCTTCTTGCCTCGTCATTTTTGCCTCCTATTTCCCTAAAGGTATCCTGAGAGCCAAGAATGAATATTGGCACAACACATATTTAATAGATTGGTAAATTTCATATGCCAAATGTTGCTTTTGTTTTGGTTAATCATTGTGAAATATATAAAATAAACCTAGATATATTTCCGCTGCTACATGGGTGAGTTGCCTTTTTCTGTTCAATTCATTGGAGTGATGGCCAACTCTCCTTTATAAATCTAGAGGTCAATTAGCTCATTAATGCATTCCTTTCTTCTGCATATAAGCAGATTTGTGTTTTCATAATATGCAGCTCTGTTGGACTGAGGAGAGATTTCTCTTACCTTTTATATTTAGTTCTCTGGCTTTCTGAATTCATTTTAAACATAAGAAAAACTAAAACTCCTAGTTCACAGCATCTGAGGCTCATTCTGTCCATATTATTTTGCCATGTTTTAATGATGGGGAGACTATGTTTTCAGGAATTAGGTATGCCCCAACCAGTTCCCACTGCTTTGGTTTGTTTTTGGATTTCAAGGCCACTACATGGAATTGTATGGAGAGGTACTCAAGGATACTTCGGGAGAACAGCACTCAGCCCACTTCACAAAGGAACAGTCTT
Source organism: Lutra lutra (assembly GCF_902655055.1). NCBI lineage: Eukaryota > Metazoa > Chordata > Mammalia > Carnivora > Mustelidae > Lutra > Lutra lutra. Next base: position 43,502,601 of record NC_062291.1, on the reverse strand, counting down.
GCAATAAATATAGTTACAGCCACCATGTTTTCTGTTCAATGGGATCTTGCATGTCTGAGCATAGGGAGAACACTGAAGAAAAGATGAAATGTCTTCTCATGTTCTTTCAAACCAGGCCATGTTCTTTCCTAGGGCTCTGCACATGGAGTTCCCAAGTGTAATCCATAGTCTTTCAGTTAGTGAAAATGCCACTCAGTTTCTAGCAAGATGTGGATAATTTTGCATATTTTTCTGTTGTCAACATTATATTAAAAGTAGGGAAGACTGCATCAGGAATTACTAGCAAGCTGCAGTTTTTAATCATTATTTTCCCATGAGTAAAGATCCTTTAATTTTCTGGGAATATAATGTAGATAAATTGTGTGTGTGTGTGTGTGTACACATAGGGAGGGAGGGAGGGAGAGAGAGAGAGAGAGAGAGAGAATAAATTAAGCACTTTGTAGAAAAATAAGATTTCTCAAGGGAAAGAACAAATTCCATTAAAACTACTTCAAAAGAGTGGTCTTAAGATATTTAAACTGAGTGTGCTATAAATTATTTTTAGAATCATAGAATTAAAAGGAAACAAATGTAGAAAAAGATAAGATTTCCAGGGAGCAAAAAGAGAATGAGACCATAAAAGAGGAAGAAGGATTTCAATAGAATAAGCTGCTTCATTAGAGGAGGCAGCTTTTTGGCAACACTTTCAAAGTATTTTGACAAATGTAAGGTGAAGTCACACAGGTATCATTAGAGTGACAGAAAAAAATAACTTCTGAATAAAAAAATAAAATGACTGTGATTTACCCTTGATAAATACTCCAAAAGTAATTCAGTATTTTCAAATAAAAATTAGATCATGAAGTCACTGGACTAAGAGAAAATAGTCATTTTTATTTATATAACATGGTCAACACCATGTCCCTCATGGCCTTGCCGAACAATTTTTTTAAAAAGATTTTATTTATTTATTTGAGAGAGAGAAAGGAAATGAGTGGGGAGAGGGACAAAGAGAGAGGGGGAAGCAGGCTCCCCACTGAACAGAGAGCCTGATGTGGGGCTCGATCCCAGGACACTGGGATCATGACCCCAGCCAAAGACAGACGCTTAATCAACTGAGCCACCCAGACGTCCCTTTGTTGGATAATTTTGAGTAAATTTGTTCCCAGTGGCATTGGAGTAGTCAAGATCCAAACTGAAAGAGCTCAACATTTGACATTTGGGGTTCTCCTCTATTGTACTTTGCCATTGTATAATGGTAGACAATTGATCTTAGTGTGAAAGACACTTTCAAGTATTTTCGTATTGCTATCTATATTTCAATGTGTAGAAATTTACAGGAAGTGTAACAAAGAGAACAGTAGAAAATAAATAACTTTACATGAAGCATAATTATTATATTAACAAAAAAAGGAGATCTTTATAACTACTGGAAATTTTGGCATCTGTCCCTGAATCAAATCTCTTTAGACTTACTTGCAAGACTGCTTTGATATAAAAAAGACAAAGAACTCAGTATATTTTGATTACCTACCTGAAAATTAGAGGCAAACTTTTATGATATATTCATTCTGTTTTTTCACTACTTCCCAGATCCTTTTAATATATTTTGTTCCTCTGTATTTAGAATGTATTATTCACTTATATGTACATTCATTTTTACAAGAAAATTATCACTTTAAGTGATAGTGTTAACAACCTCACACTACACACTTTTTCAATCTTTTTCAGGTTCTAAGAATTATTTTTTTAAAAACTTGTAATCATTTAGGCCTTTAGAGCTTAAAAAGGTCATTCAACCATATCATCCAAAAAAAAAAAAAAAAAAGAAAAGAAAAAACAGAGTAACCATGTAAAGCAAATATTATCGGTCCTCTGTTGCACATAAAGTAAATAATGTGATCAAGAAGACACAGCTCCTAATTGATAGCAACTAGATGTTAACATTCCTTTTCTAAATTCTAAAATCACACTTTTCAAATGGAATTCCTTTTTTTCTTTCTTTCATTCTACGTATTATCACCTAGGATTTTTGACTAATGCCATAACCATTTGGTAAGGTGATAAAATAGAAAAACCTAGAGCTTTCGGAAACAGAGTGCCATTATCTTAAGCAGAGAGAGAGATCTAGTCTTGATCTTGCAGTAGGAGATGCTAGACAGGAGGAACACCTGGGTGGCTCAGTTAGTTAAGGATCTGCCTTCAGGCTCAGGTCATGATCCTGGCTTCCTGGGATTGACCCCCACATAGGTTCCCTGCTCAGCTGGGAGCCTGCTTCTCTCTCTGCCCCTTCCCCTCCCACCCCTACTCATGTGTGTGCGCTCTCTGTCTTTGAAAAAAATAAATAATATCTTAGGGGAAAAAAAAAAAAAGAGCTAGATAGGAGCAACACCCTGTTGTTTGGATTGGAATAGAAATACACATCACCAAAACAAAGTCATGAGAGAGGATTCTGACACAGCAAAGATGAGGGGAAAACAGATCACTCTGCCACGTCGTAAAAATAAAGGCAAGTACCATCAGGTGCTAGCGGAAGTTCATAGAACACTAATTTGAATCAAACAGATGCTTTGGCCACATCTGTTGCCCTTGTGATACCAGCCTCTCCCCAACCCCCACCACTACCTTTTTGTCTTACACCAACAGGGCAATTCAAAAATGACCACTTGAAAACAGGAATGAGGCAACTGTTGTCAGCGTCTGATTTCTCTGTTTCCTCTAACACATGCATTCAGCATGACCATGATGGGGCGGTGGGGGGTGAGAAAAGTAAACATGGGAAGTGGTCCAATTTTAAGAAATCTCAAAAATGGTTCTCACAGCGGTGGAACCAAAGTGGCGCTGCCAGACTGCCTCCCGGACCAGCAACGGCAGTGGAGGAAGAGTGAGGATAAAATGCCTTTGACCCACCATGAGATATCACCTCACACCAGTCAGAATGGCTAAAATTAACAAGTCAGGAAATGACAGATGCTGGCGAGGATGCGGAGAAAGGGGAACCCTCCTACACTGTTGGTGGGAATGCAAGCTGGTGCAACCACTCTGGAAAACAGCATGGAGGTTCCTCAAAATGTTGAAAATAGAACTACCCTATGACCCTGCAATTGCACTGCTGGGTATTTACCCTAAAGATACAAACATAGTGATCCGAAGGGGCACATGCACCCGAATGTTTATAGCAGCAATGTCTACCATAGCCAAACTATGGAAAGAACCTAGATGTCCATCTACAGACGAATGGATAAAGAAGATGTGGTATATATACACAATGGAATACTATGCAGCCATCAAAAGAAATGAAATCTTGCCATTTGCGACGACGTGGATGGAACTAGAGGGTATCATGCTTAGCGAAATAAGTCAATCGGAGAAAGACAACTATCATATGATCTCCCTGATATGAGGGAGAGGAGATGCAACATGGGGGGTCGAGGGGGTAGGAGAAGAGTAAATGAAACAAGATGGGATTGGGAGGGAGACAAACCATAAGTGACTCTTAATCTCACAAAACAAACTGAGGGTTGATGGGGGGAGGGGGTTGGGAGAGGGGGTGGGGTTATGGATATTGGGGAGGGTATGTGCTATGGTGAGTGTTGTGAAGTGTGTAAACCTGGCGATTCGCAGACCTGTACCCCTGGGGATAAAAATATATGTTTATAAAGCTGTAAAAAAAAAAAAAAGAAAGAAAGGATGAATCCCCAAGTTTTGTAGCAACATGGACGGGACTGGGAGAGATTATGCTGAGTGAAATAAGTCAAGCAGAGAGAGTCAATTATCATATGGTTTCACTTATTTGTGGAGCATAACAAATAGCATGGAGGACAAGGGGAGATGGAGAGGAGAAGGGAGTTGAGGGAAATTGGAAGGGGAGGTGAACCATGAGAGACTATGGACTCTGAAAAACGATCTGAGAATTTTGAAGGGGTGGGGGGTGGGAGGTTGGGGGCACCAGGTGGTGGGTATTGTAGAGGGCACGGATTGCATGGAGCACTGGGTGTGGTGCAAAAATAATGAATACTGTTATGCTGAAAAAAATAAAAAAATTAAAAAAAAAATGCCTTTGACCCTGTCTACCAAGTCAGGGGTAAAACTGTGTCAGCCAAACTTCCTAGAGCCTCACATCCCCCATCCATCAAATGGAGATCCTACTGTTCCTTCACAGGCACCTTACAGGAAAGCTATGAATATTCAGTGAGATAGAACATTCTTTTGCTTATTCAAATAATGATGATGATGATGATGATGATGATGATAATACCATCACTGTTTCTACTTGTTCAGGCTTTGTGCTGAATCATAACAGTAAAATAATAAAAAAGACAAGGGGCCTATTCTGTGTGATACCAATCCGATCAGCAATATGATGTTTGATGGTAGATACATATCCTTAGTGAAATTACAGTCAAAATCAAGGGAGTAATAAACATGTAATTAGGATGAATGGTTAAGTCTGGGGATGAGAGTACTCTCTCCATGAGATATATTTGGGAGCTTTACAATGCTGGTAATCTTCTGTCCTGTAAGCTAGTCCTGAGCACCCAAGGTCACTTTGTCTTCCTATGTACCGTCTAGACTTACACAGAATTTATGTAGATATAAGAATTATTTCATATTTTAAAAATCCCCTTTAAAAAAGATATGGGCCTTTTCATCAAAGAGCGCATAATATATTTGGAAATATAGACATGGGACCCAAGAATGACAAATATAAACTATATGCTTTGTGTTGGCATTGGTAAAGGGGAGGTGCAGTTAGTGGGTCAAAGGGAAGGTTTCACTATGGTTCTGAAATTTCACTATGATTCGGGTTTTCGGAAGGAATGGAAGAGAAAGCATGACACAGAAAACAAAGTAAGAAAGCAAAGGAGACGCTGGAAAAGCATTTTGTATGCTTGGGACAGCTAGTGCCTAGCAGGAAGAACACTTGGAGAAACTAAAGAATAAAGAAGGAAACCGATGATTTCAAGAAACATACTCAGTATGGTACTCAATACAAGATTTGGGGCAAGCAACAATGTTTCTGGGATTCTGTTTTCTCATCTGTAAAATCAAAGAGCAAACAAAGTGGTGGGGAGACCACAGGATACACCCCGCCTTAAAACTGACCTTGTTCCGACCCTGTCCTCAGGGCTCACAAGGAGAAAGAAATCCTTAAACAAGTTCCTTCCACTTTTTTCTTTTCTTTTCTTTTCTTTTTTCTTTTCTTTTCTTTTCTTTTCTTTTCTTTTCTTTTCCTTTCTCCCCCCCCCCCCCCCACCAACCAGAGCTGGATGCTGAGAGCATCTCCTGCCAATAACAAAAAAAGGAGGGACATGAAGAATATGTGCCCTCAGTATGGCTTCCTCTCTGAGCTGCCACAACAGTTTACTTTAACAGTTTCTTTGGGCAACAACAGTTGACTCTCAGAGTTACTGCTGCATAATTCTCAGGAAGATCACATACAGTTTAATTTTTCAGTAGCTTTGGCATTAATATTTTATTATAATTATCGGAGAGGTAGGTTAGCATGGCACTACCCTTACTGATAATTAATGACCTGCTGGGCACTGAGGGGATGAGCCATCTGGCGAGGCAAAGGGGGCACAGATGAGGGAAGAGGTGAGGAGTTTATGTTCACAGAGCGCCATTTTCCTATGCAAACACAGATGTACAGAGCAGGAAAGCTTTGAAGGAATGGAGGAACAGGAATAAACAGAACTGTGAGTGTGCTGTGCAGAAAATTGGGATAGTTGAGATAATTTGGTTGTAAGGAAGGTGAGATAAGACAAGAGTAGAGGATGAGTAAAATGCATGACTGTATACAGAGCTTAATAATAATGGTAGGGAGAGCTCACTTTGTTCAAACTATGTATCAGGCACTAGGATAAATTCATATCTTAAGCCATTTTACTCTTGCAACCATCCTTTGAGTTAAGCACTACTATATATCACAATTGTAAAGATTGTGAAGTGTGACTTACCAAGATTAAGCAATTTTATTCCTGGTAAATAGGAATAAAAATGTTTGAACCCAAGTGGTTCTTTAAAAAACTTATCTTTGTTTTTTAAAGATTTCATTTATTTATTAGAGCATGAGAGAGAGCACATGAGTCAGGGACAGAGGCAGAGAGAGCGGGAGAAGCAGACTCCCTATTAAGCAGGGAGCCCAACACAGGGGGTACCCCATCCTTTTTTTTTTTTTTAAGATTTTGGTGGTTTTTGTGTTTTGTTTTTTTTTAGTAATCTCTAAACCCAACTCAAACTTACAACGCCAATATCAAGAGTCATATATGCTCTACCACCGCATCCAGCCGGGCACTCCAAAAAACTTATCATTCTTCTATGTGACCCTATTTTGTTGATTTGTTCTCTCTTAATTAACTCACTGGTGTCACAATCTAAGGTGGAGTAGCACTGAGGTGATGAGATCAGAAGTAAGACTATTTCCCCTGTGTGTGTCACTTGCTCATTTCCTATCTCTCGCAACTAGTCAGGTGGGGAAATATGAAATATGTCAGATAGCCAACACTTAAATTAATTCCAAGCCTAATCTGTATGCTAGGCCAAATATTCCCCTAGCATTCTATTGCTTGCTTCAAATTTGTGCCAAGGCCCCTGTCCAAACTTGCTCACTGGAAAACTATATGATGAGTTTCATGTGAAAGCATTCTTTAAAAATTTTTTTTTGTTATTTTTATTCTTAACAACTTCAGGATCTATGAAAAAATGTGCAGGGCAATTCACTTAGCTCCAAGCAATGAATATATGTATGTGTGTATTCATACATACAAGAGTGGCAGAAAATTCAAATTTCTTTTCTGAATCATTTTCTCAGTCCATAGAAAAGTGAACCTGGCACATAAAATTAGTCAAACTATCTTTGATAAGATGTTTTATTAAATTTTTACAAAAAATCATGAGTCAGAATTCAAACAATAATGCCACAAAGTCAGTAATTCACAGAGTGGGTGTTCCATTATTAATCAAAGTGTAGCTTGATCAAAATTATTCATATTATAGATTGAGAGTAACATAGAAACCACATTTTGCCACAGCTGGAGGACAACAAGGGGACTATATCTAGGCACTGGTGCTGAAAAAGGATGCTAAGGACATAAAGCTTGATGCGCAAGGAAGGATGGCGATTATCAGATCACAATTCATGAAAGCAATCATTAGTAAGGTGCTAAAGATAAAAGGCTTTGTTTTGTTTTGTTTTTTTGGGTTTTTTTTTTTTTTTTTTTTTTTTTTTTGCAACAGATGGATTATATTAACAGGAAACTCAGGGAAAATGCTATATGGAAATCCAAGAAATTATTATCAAGTAATGTGAGTAGATAATAGAGACTGAAGCAAAAAACTATTGTTTCTTAACGTGGAGTGGGAGTACATAAACTGATCCAGCCAAATGAAATTACTATTGTTTTGGAATGGTTTACAAAAATTATATTCAAGAACAAAAAATAAGGCTGAAGTCTATTTACTTAAAAAAACCTAGTTCAGCCTGGAGACCAGTATATTAGCCATGAGAAGGTAGATTAAACTGTAGTAATAAAATCTCCCAAATCTCATTAGAAATACTTATTTCCTGTTTACAATACATTTCAGTTATCACCTGGAGTGATGTGGCCTAGTCCTTGGTCTTCTCACAGGAAAGAATCCAGTCGAGAGACCAGAAAGCACAAGCAAGCAGAGTTTATTAAGTATACTCACAAGAGGGGTAAGCAGGCAGTTTGAGAGACAGACTCAAGTGCCCTGAATGTAATTGGTCCTAGGATTTTTCTTAACTAGGGGTTGGAATATTCACTAGGGGGGTAGAAAGCAGCGTTTCCTACCTTCTCTTCTGAATTTGGTCAGGGGTTTCCTGTCTTGGCATTTGCTATCTTGGGCCAGTCTGGTTTGATCTGGCTTCTTGTGGAGCACTGCCAGAATAAACCCCTCTTCATCCTACAGCTGGCCAAGAAGGAAGGTTCCTTCCTTTTTGTGGTGCACCTGAGTGAAGTTCTTATGTCTTACTTATTACCCAGGACCCCCTAAAAAAGCCCCCAGGTGTGGGCCAAACCACAATGCTAATGTGCATCCCGTACCTTCCGTACTGGAATTCCTTTTGGCCATGTGGGCAGGATATGCCTAATTGCAGGTCTCATATGTCTCCCACCAAATATCTCCTTCCTGCTGCGCCCCCACTCCCCCTATGGGACCCAGGCTTTAAACAACTATGTAATTGCCTGTTACATTCCCATCGAAAGTTGGCTGAGAACCATATATGTATTATCATTATTGTCCTCTTTTGGGGACTCAGGCTAACAGAGTAGCCACCTTCTGGAATATTTTTAGTCGTAAGAAGGAAAGAAAAAAAAAATGCATGACATAAGCATTGGCTCTTAAAACCTCTGCCAAGAAGTAAAATATATCATTTCTTCTCAAATTTCACTAGTCAAAACATCATCCAGCAAGCCTAAGTTCAACAGGGTGGGGGACATATAATTATACAGAAAGTAGAACTGGAAAGATTTGAAAAATGATTTGTGTGCTCTGCAACTGCTTATAATGTAACTTGATTCTGAGCCAATAGAATGTAGGAGCTAGTCAAGTATGAATTATTCATCTGTTTTCCAACTATGATGGGCTTCAGCCTAGAAAATGGGAAAGATGATCTTTTTTTTAAGACTTTATTTTTAAGTAATCTCTGCACCCAACGTGGGACTTGAACTCACAGCCCCAAGACCAAAAGTTGCAAGTTCTATCAACCGAGCCAGTCAGGTGCCCCAGGAAAGGTGAACTTTTAAGTCAAGTATATTAGACAGATTTGTGTACTGTTATGTGTTGGCAGGTGCATATGTGTTGATACGTGTATGGTAGGTATATTTTTGTATATGGGACTGGGGGATGGGAATGGGATAAAAAAAGGGGGTATAAAGGATTAAATAGATCAAGTGGATGAGTCAAAAACAAAAAAAAATGGTGCTAAATTATGTAATGAAGGAAGAAAAATTGCAACTTATCTGTGGCTTAGATACAGTCTTCCTGAGAAAAAGAAAAGGAGAAGAAAATTCATACAATATTGAGGGTGTTCTACTCGATAAGGGTGTTATACCAAACCTTTTATTTAATTCCTCCAACAGCATTCTAGGATCAAAATATATAGATTCATATTAACACCCCCATTTTGAAGAGGGAGAAACTGGAATCTTGCTGAAGTCTCTAAAATTACAAGCTCAGGATTTTAACCTCACTCCAGGTTATTTTTCCAACCCCGTACCCTGATGACTTCCCATTTCAACCACCTATGCAGCTCACAGACATTTCCCCCACACTGTGGGATGAATAGAAAGCAATATAGCAGGGACAGATCCCCATTCCAGTGGGAAACTCAGTCCTGGAAGAACTAAAAACTAAAATTCCTGGAACCATTCCATTAACCAGACATCAAATTTTAGATGGGCTTTCTAGGATCATTATTAGGTTGTAACACCTGCTTTTGTTTAGTTTTCACCTTTGCTGCAAAGTGATCATCCAGGCTTAGTGGATGAACAGGTGTCTGTTCAAGTAACTTTTTACAAATATATTGTTTCCTCCTTCAAAAGTGGTTTTGTGATGAAGAGTCACTTATGATTTGTCTCCCTCCCAGTCCCATCTTGTTTCATTTATTCTTCTCCTACCCGCTTAACCCCCCATGTGGCCTCTCCACTTCCTCTTTTTTTTTTTTAAAGATTTTATTTATTTATTTGACAGAGAGAGATCACAAGTAGACAGAGAGGCAGGCAGAGAGAGAGAGAGGGAAGCAGGCTCCCTGCTGAGCAGAGAGCCCGATTCGGGACTCGATCCCAGGACCCTGAGATCACGACCTGAGCCGAAGGCAGCGGCCTAACCCACTGAGCCACCCAGGCGCCCTCTCCACTTCCTCTTAATCTCACAAAACAAACTGAGGGTTCCTAGGGGGAGGGGGGTTGAGAGAGGAGGGTAGGGTTATGGACATTGGGGAGGGTATGTGCTATGGTGAGTGCTGTGAAGTATGTAAATCTGGCTATTCACAGACCTTTACCCCTGGGGATAAAAATATATTATATGTTTATAAAAAATAAAAAATTTAAAAAGAAAAAAAAAGTGGTGTTGTGGAAGATTTTTCTTCCTTTGGAATAGATGTTCAAAGATGCCTATTATTTGACCTCTACCAGGTAGGCTGCCTTGGAGCTGGCTCTCCTGTATAAATACATCCAGACAACTGAGATCAGCTTTAAGAGAAGCACGAGGATGAGAGGTACAGCAGGTTACCCATCCTATGCGTTTGGTATTCCGGAAGAGTAGCTCAAGTCCTGGGCCTTGTTAGAGAAAGAGGGAAGATGCAGAAAGACCTTGGATGTGAATCATGGCTTCTCCTTCAGCTTATTCAAGACATGTCTATTCCTGTTTGACCTCTGATACTGTTTTGGTGATACCTGTCAGGGAGATTTTTTGAGTGGTGAATGAACAGTCAGATATTTTGCAGTTTATTGCTGTGCACGGGCATAGGCCATTTGTCAGAGAGCTAACCAGTAGCCACTTCAAACAGTGCTCTCTCTCTCTCTCTCTCTTAAAAGATTAAGCAGAATTATTGATATGGACAATTCTCAGAAAAATATATTTTGGGTTTTGATAGACTTTACATGAAATGCCACAATAGTGGCATTTTAGAATTTCTTATATACAAAAAACTTTTAAAGAGCTCCGTAAGGTTCAGAATTACTGACACATACTCTTGTCAAATAAAATAGACATTCTAATGTTTAATAGAGTGATTCAGATTTCACTAACACTGGCATGTCATCCATGAAACTCAATAATTTTTTAATTGGATACTTTACACACCATCATTTTGTTTAAATGAAAACAATAGTTGGAAATACATTATGCAAACTGTTTTATTCTTAGACTCATAGTTAAAATGTACTATATCACAGGTCCTTTATAAAAAGATTTCAAATAAGGGGCAACTGGGTGGCTCAGTGGTTGAGCCTCTGCCTTCGGCTCAGGTCATGATCTCAGGGTCCTGGGATCGAGTCCCACATTGGGCTTTCCCGTCTGCGGGGAGCCTGCTTCCTCCTCTCTCTCTCTCTCTCTCTGCTTGCCTCTCTGCCTGCTTGTGATCTCTCTCTGTCAAATAAATAAAACCTTTAAAAAAAAAAAGATTTCAAATAAGAAGTCTACTGACAGATGATAAATTTATTAATAAGAAAATAAAATTAACCCAGGCCACTCAATGTGCAAATTCAGAAAACCACTTCTTCCATTTCTCGTGAATGACAATGTCCATTGTATTGTTTTGCATAGTTATTTCTGCTTGGAAAAACAATTCTTTGGAATTAGTAATTCTACTGATGCAATCCCCCAAGTATATAAACAGTTTAAATTTTTTGTGAATAAGCGAAGTGAGAAGGAGCATGTATTGTTCTGAGTGGTCATGGAGCTGAATAAGAAGTGAATAATTGAGTAATGAAGATCACGCTACAAACCAACAGTGTCTAGTTTCTAGAATTGGCAAAGAAAGGACAGATAGGGGGTGCCTTATTGGCTCAGTGGGATAAAGCCTCTGCCTTTGGCTCAGGTCATGATCCCAGGGTCCTGGGATCGAGCCCCGCGTCGGGCTCTCTGCTCAGCAAGGAGCCCACTTCCCTTCCTCTCTCTCTGCCTGCCTCTGCCTACTTGTGAGCTCTCTCTGTCAAATAAATAAAAATCTTAAAAAAAAAAAAGGACACATAGGCCTTGAATTATTAATTTTGATTAATTCATCCAGTAGCTGAAATAAATCATAGGAAATTATCTTTATTTTATGTATCTATTTTTGTAATTTTTACATTTTCTTGGTGAGTCTTCATTGCTTTTAAGTATATTTTAAAATACTGTTTTATACAACATTTTTGTAAAGAGCAATACATGTGTATATATGTAAACTTTGAAAATCCTAAGCCTGAGATGAAGTACTAAAATTTTATGTGTAATGAAATTTTGGGTATTTGGATATTTTATATGTTCATTTTTTTCTACATTATTTTGTATTTTTGGAGGTTTATTTCTTTTCCAATTTTCTTGAAATACAATTTCTTTATAATAAAATTCACTAACTTTATTTTTTTTTATTTTTTTATTTTTTTAAATATTTTATTTATTTATTTGACAGAGAGAGATCACAAGTAGAGAGAGAGGCAGGCGGAGAGAGAGGAGGGAGCAGGCTCCCTGCTGAGCAGAGAGCCCGATGCGGGACTCGATCCCAGGACCCTGAGATCATGACCTGAGCCGAAGGCAGCGGCTTAACCCACTGAGCCACCCATGCGCCCAAATTCACTAACTTTATATAGTTTGATAAATTTAGATAATTCTATAGTCTTATGTACCCACCACCTCCATAAATCAGACAGAAATATTTCTATTACCCAAATGTTTGCTCATGTTCCTTTGTAGTTGGCTTGCTTACCTTAACCCTGCCCCAGAGAACCACTAATTTGCTGTCTGTTTTGTTATTCAATTTCATAAAAATGGTAGTTTTGCCGAAGGGTTTGAAATTGTGTCTGAACCTTCTCTGGATCAGCCATCTGTTTGCAGGAAAAACGAAAAGCAGAGGAACACACTGAATTGTGTCGAGACTGTGCAAGTAGTAAAATCCAGACCGTGGGACTCTCTGGGTCACAAGTTCTCGGCCCTTCACAGATGTAAACAAACACACTTTATAAAATGGGCCCCCAGATTTGTAGTCATTTGTTAGACTTCTCTTAGCATAATGTTTTTGAGATTCATCCATGTTGTCACATGTACTAACAGCTTGTCTGTTTTTATTGCTGAGTAGCTTCCATAGTACGGATGGTCTACAGTGTGTTCATTCACTCACCATTTGACAGAGATTTGATGGTTTCCATTTTCTGACTTTTATGAAAGTGTTGGTGTGGTCATTTATGTTCAAGTCTTTGTGTGAATATCTGCTTTCATTTCCCTTGAGAAAATAATTAGGAGTAGTGTTTCTAGGTCTGATGGTAAATCTATGTCGGATTTTATATGACACTGTGAAACTGTGTTCCAAAATTACTATACAATTTTATATTCCCATAGCAATTTATGAGTGTTATGGCTGCTCTATATCTTCATCAACACTTGGTATTGTCAGTCTTTTTAACTTCAGCCATTCTAGTGAGTGAGTAATTGTATCTTATTGTCTTAATTTTTATTTTTCTGATGACTGAGGATATTGCATCTGTTTTCATGGGCTTATTTACTATTTGTGTGTCTTTAATAAAGTGTACACTCCCACTTTTTAACCCACTTTTAAAACTTGATTATCTCCTTTTTCTTCAACTGTAGTAGTTCTTTTAATAATCTCAATGCAAGCCTTGTATCATATATATATATTTTTTCCCTCAGTCTATAGCTTGAGTTTTCATTTTCATAACTATCTTTCAAAGTGAAAAAGTTTTCAATTTTGGTGAAGTTTATTTTTGTCATTTTTTAAGACTTTATGGCCCATGCTTTTTATACCCTGCTTAAAAATCTTTTCCTAATCCAATATCTAGAAATCATCTCTTTACTTCTAGAAGCTTAGGCAATTACATTTAAGTCTATTATCCATTCCAAGTTAATTTTCTATTTGGAATGAAGTAGGGGTCAATGTTTACTCTTTCTATATGGGTTGCTATTTGCTCCAACATTATTTGTGGAATAGACCATCTTCCCTTCATTGAATTATCTTAATGCCTTGCTAGGAAATCAAGTGATCATTTAAGTAGAAAGTCTATTTCTTAATTGTTCATTATGCCTCACCATTCTATATGTTTATTCTTATAGTAGCACTATATTCTCTTGGCAATTGAAGTTTATAGGAAGTCTTAAAATAAGAAAGTGTAAGTCCTTCAAGCTGTTTTTATTTTATGAAATTGTTTGGTTAAGGGTGCCTCAGTGGCTCATTTGGTTAGGTGGCTGATTTTGGCTTAGGTCATGATCTCAGAGGCCTGGGATCAAACCCTGCATCTGGCTCCTTGCTCAGTGGAGAGTTTCCTTCTCCTTTTCCTTTTGCCCCTTCCCCGATCTGTGCACTGTCCCTGTCTCTCGAATAAGTAAATAAAATCTTTAAAAAAATTTAAGCAGAAATTGTTTGGTTATTCTAGGTCTTTGCCTAACTGTATGTATTTTAGCATGAACTTGTCTGTTTCTTCAAAATACTGGCTAAGATGTTGTTTGGGATTGCATCAATCAATAGTACAATCTGAGGTGAACTGCCATCTTAAGCACATCCAGTCTTCCCATTCATGACCATTATATATCTTCCATTTATGTGGGCCCTCTCTATATTCCTTATCAGTGTTTTCTGCATTTCAGGGTATAGGTCTTACACATTTAAAAGAATTACCCCTAAGTACTTTGTGATGCTTTTGTAAATACATTCTGTTAACACTTCATTCCACAATATTAGGTGGGTACTTACTATACACTGTGGACTGCTCTAAGCCCTAAAGGTGGTTCTCCAAAGGCAGTCAGAAAATCTTAAAACAAGTTTCATATGCGTGACCTGTGAAAATCTTCAAAATAAATCTACTTCAAACAAAGTTATGCGCGCGCACACACGCACACACACACACACACACATGGTAAGCTCCCAGGTGAACCAGGTGGCAAGATGTCTTGGAGAAGATGACTCTACCTTTGTCATTTGTATTTGGAATCTCTTCTCTATTTGGGAAGGATTAGAGACTTATAAAATGAGTTTTTACTTAATTAGATTAAATGTGGCCTAAAAAATGTCATTTTTGATTTATTAGTACATAAAAATGGAACTCAACTCTTGATACTGATCTTGTATCCTGAGGCTCTACTAACTTCACTGATTGGTTCTAATAGCTTCTTTGTGGATTCCTTGGACTGTCTGTATACATAACCATGTAATTAAGTAAAGACGGTTTTATTCTTTACTTTCTGTATGCCTTTTATTTAGTTTTTCTGCTTTATTGTACAGTCTAGGATCTCTAGTACAAGGTTAAATAGAAGCAGTGAGAATGAACATTAAGCTTTAATCCTGATTTTATGCAGAAAGCATTATTTCACCATTGAGAATGATTTTAGTTGCAGATTTTTCATAGATGTCCTTAATTTGATTGAGGAAATTTCCTACTTAGCTGAGAACTTTTAGCATAAATGAGTGTTGGATTTGGTTAGGTGTTTTTCCTAGATCTATTTAAAAGAATATTTGGTTTCCTTTTTTATCTTTTTCATATTCTGAATTATCTCATTGGTTTTCAGATGTTTCAAATAAATCACTTTATTTCCAGAAATAGCAACACATGGATATGATACATTATCACTTTTATTTTGTTGTATTCTACTTGTAAAGTTTGTTGAATGTTTTTGTTTGTATGTTCATGCAGGATATTGAACTGTAGCTTGCTTTCTTGTGATGTCTTTGACTTCTGTTTCAGGGCAATACTGATGCCGTTGGACAGGTTGAAATGTCTTTCCGTCTCCTCATTTTAATGACAGAGTTTGTATGGAATTTGTATTATTTCATTGTTATCTAAATTACTGAATTAAATCGGTGAAGCCATCTGGGCCTGTATTTTTCCTTCTGGAAAGAGTTTCATTGTGAATTACATTTCTTTAATTAGGTTGAGGCCATTAGAATTTTCTATTTCTCCTTGCATCAATTTTGATAATTTTTATATTTCGAGAAATATGTCCATTTCATCTAGGTTGTCAAATGTATGGGCATGATATTATCCATAATATTTTTTGTTATTTTAACATTTCTAGCATCTGTAGTGTTAAAACACATTCATACATGATATCGACAATTTGTATCTTCCCTCTTTTCTCTTTAAGAAGAAATAAAAATAATATTATTTTTCATTTATTCAAATATTTACCATTTTCAATACTCTTCGTTCCTTTTTGATGATTCATGTTTCTATTAGGTGTCATTTCCCTTCAGTCTAAAGAAATTCCTTGAGCATATCATGGTGTAGATCTTCTGGCAATGAATTCTCTTTGTTTTCTTTAAACTGAAAATTTCTTCATATCAACATCATTCCTCAAGGATATTTACTCTGTATACAGAACACTGAATTCATCTTTTTGGGGAACACTTAAGATTTTCTTTGTTTGAAAGAAAGAGAGAAGGAGAGAGAGAACAAGCAGAGGGAGAGGGAGAAGGAGAAACAGGCTCCTCTCTGAGCAGGGGGCCCAATGTGGAGTTCCATCCCAGGACCCTGGGATCTCAATGTGAACTGAAGGTAGATGCTTAACCAACTGAGCTACCCAGGCACCCCTTTAAACATTTTTTACTCTTCCTGTAAGTTTTTGTCCTTTTACATTATGGAAGAACACCTCAAGAATATCTTTCACGTCACTTATTCAAATTTCCATAGTGCTGTTTACATGATTTACCAACCACAATATAGATTTTACTTCTCCTAAACCATTTTAAATTTCCTTTTCTTTTTTTCCCATTATTCATTTTTCTTCCATTTTCATTTATTTTTAAAAACCTCAACTTTTAGGGGCGCCTGGGTGGCTCAGTGGGTTAAGCCACTGCCTTCGGCTCGGGTCATGATCTCAGAGTCCTGGGATCGAGCCCCGCATCGGGCTCTCTGCTCAGCGGGGAGCCTGCTTCCTCCTCTCTCTCTGCCTGCCTCTCTGCCTGCTTGTGATCTCTCTGTCAAATAAATAAATAAAATCTTTAAAAAAAAAAAAAAACCTCAACTTTTTTCATATGGTGTTTTAAAATGTTAAGAATATCAAACAATTTTCTGAAATGTGTTTTGAGTTACTACTCATAGAAGATTTGTAGTGATTTTTTTAATGTTTAGATTTTATTTATATATTTATTTTAGAGAGCACAAACCAGGGGAAGAAGAGAGATAAGCAGACTCTATGCTCAGTGCACAGCCTGACAGGGGACTCGATCCCAGGACCCTGAGATCATGACCTTAGCTGAAATTAAGAGTCGGACACTTGGGACGCCTGGGTGGCTCAGTTGGTTGAGCAGCTGCCTTCGGCTCAGGTCATGATCCCTGCGTCCTGGGATCGAGTCCCACATCGGGCTCCTTGCTCGGCAGGGAGCCTGCTTCTCCCTCTGCCTCTGCCTGCCATTCTGTCTGCCTGTGCTTGCTCTCTCTCCCTCTCTCTGACAAATAAATAAAATCTTTAAAAAAAAAAAAAAAAAAGAGTCGGACACTTAATCCACTGAACCACTCAGGTGCTGCTGGAGTGACGTTATTTGAATCTTGGGGGTAAGCTGACTATATTTAATAATGCATTTTTATTTGTTTCATTCTGTTTTATATACGTACTATTATGTATGTGATATATGCATTTATGTATGTGTATATATGTATGAATGTACATATATATGCATATATAATGGGATGAATATCACTTACACTTAAAATCTATCAAGATTACATCAAGAGATATGATGTGATGTGGTGTATGATTTGAACAAAATAGTGGGCAAAATCTTTTCTCATATATGCATCTGAGAAGTAGGTTGATGAGCTAGTTCCTGGCAGAATTCCCAGTTCCTAAAAAACTATCATATGTTTCATCTTTGTTTGACAGATATAGGATATTTTTCTTCTTCGATGAGTGATTTTCTAAATTACTGACTAGATAAATTGCATGAAAACTCCAACTCTCAAAATAAATTATTCCTTACTCTGTATCTAATGCTTCATCAGTTCATGGGTTGCGGGGTCAATATGTTTAATGATACATGTTTTCCTGTCTCCAGTCTATAAAACTTAGGAATCCACCTACCTTTTCCACTTGTGTCTTAGAGAACTCATTTGTAGAGAATTAAAAATTTCCTTAAAACCCCTCAGAGACCCTGGAAAACAGAACTGTCCCAAGACTGACAAGTGAAATAAAATCTTGTGATTCTTTGGATCCTCTGCTTAAGTTGGGCTATTGGCTATATCCTTCGCAGCCATAGTGATGAAGGTTTTAACTGTTTGACATCTTTGTAGTTAGGAAAGCAGATGAATGGGTACATTTAATGTAGATGAGACACATGATACTAGCCACATACCAAGTATCCAGATCCATAATATGTGAGTTCTAATAGGAAATGAAAAGATTTTATTTCAACCAAAAAAAAAAAAATTAAAATACCATGATATACTCTGTAATTAGAATATTACTAAGACTTATACTACCTCTAGTAATCAATTAATTTTCTGTTCTAACAGAAATACTATCATGTATTTGTGACTTACAGCAAAATATCAAACAAAAGAGAATACCCATGTAATGCCTTTCCTACACTCCTTTAAAAATACTGAAACTATTAAACTGAAAATTTTTTTTTTCTGTAATAAGATTACACATGAACAAATTTGGTCTTCTTTTTGAAAGTGTTTATTTTGTTTTTGGAAATTCTTAGAGTAGTTTTGATTAAGAAAATGAGTAAGAGAAGAGAAATCTGAAGGAGGGTATAGTAACATTTTAGGATACTTTTGGGATTAAATTCAGTATTTTTACAACTATATAATCTGTCCTGTATCCTTAGAGGAAGATGGGAACAGAGAAAGTCCAAAGTAGTTTTCCAAGCAACCATTTTCTCATATAATCCACAACATTGATTCCACATATCCATTAAAATGAAAAATAGCCATTTTGGCTAAACTACCATAAATTCAATAGAAACCAGAAATCTCTCATCATTTGCCACTCATAATAATTTATTGTTACCTCTTTTTTTAAAAATAACATTGGCTGGGGCGCCTGGGTGGCTCAGTGGGTTAAAGCTTCTGCCTTCGGCTCAGTTCATGATCCCAGGGTCCTGGGATCGAGCCCCGTGTCGGGCAGGCTTTCTGCTCAGCAGGGAGCCTGCTTCCCTTCCTCTCTCTCTGCCTGCCTCTCTGCCCACTTGTGATCTCTGTCTGTCAAATAAATAAATAAAATCTTTAAAAAAATAAATAACATTGGCCGATATTTTTTATTTTTTTATTTTATTTTTATTTTTTATTTGACAGACACAGATCACAAGTAGCCAGAGAAGCAGGCAGAGAGAGAGGGGAGGAAGCAGGCTCCCCGCTGAGCAGGGAGCCCAATGCAGGGCTCTATCCCAGTACCCTGGGATCATGACCTAAGCCGAAGGCAGAGGCTTTAACCCACTGAGCCACCCAGGTGCCCCAATTGGCCAATATTTTTAAAAATCTACAATTTCAGACATTTTCTGCTAGTCAATTTCTGAAAACATATTAACAGTCAAATGCTTCATTTCCACTGTCTGAAGTGAAAACAGAGACCAAGGATTATGCATACTTATTTTTTGGAAATCTTGCCTTAAGTTAGCAAACATCACTTCAGTTGACTGTATTAGCCTATAGTAATCGCAAGAACATACCCAGGAAGTTGGGAAATGCAGTTCCTATCTAGAAAACTGCCTTCCAGCAATAACACAATGTGGAAGACTTGTATAATTTTTAAAAAAATTACATAATTTTACTATTTTCTTTGGTAACAATTTTGTGTATACCTTTATGTAGTACATACTACTATTCTAGGTACTAGGGAGAGTAACCACTCCCTTGTATGAATTATTTCACACAGTTAATATCAATTTGTCTTTAAACAGCTTATACAGATATATATTATAATTATATATAATATAGTTAACCAACTTAAAAGTGTTTACAATTAAATGCTTTTTTAGTATATTCATTGAGACGTGAATCATCACAAAAATATCTTGTAACAATTTGGTTACCCCATTTTGGAAACTCCATGCCCATTATCAGTTACTGCCAGTTCTTCCTGCTCCCTCAGCCCTAGGCAACTACTAATCTACTTTCTGTATCTCTAGATTTTTCTGTTCTGGCAATTTCACATTAATGAAATCTTATAATGTGAGATATTTTGTTACTGGCTTTTTTCATTAAACCTGATATTTTCAGGGTATATCCTTATTGTAACGTACTACTACTCTATTTTTATTGTCAGGTAATATTCTGTTATGTGGATTTACTAGATTTTCTTCATGCAGTCATCAGTTGATGGACATTTGATTTGTTGCCACTTTTGGGCTACTGTGAATTAGGCTTCCAAGAACATTTATGTTCAAGTTTTTGTGTGACTGTGTGTTTCTATTTCGCTTAGGTATGTATCTAGGAGTGGAAAGGCTGGGTCATATGGTAACTCTATGTTTAATAATTTGAGGAACTGCCAAATTCATTTTATATTCCTATCAACAACATATGAGACTTCTGACCTCTTCACATCTCTGCCAACACATGCTATTCTCAAAGCTTTTAATTATAGTTATTTTGGTGTTTGTGAAATAGAATTTTATTATAGTTTTGATTTGCTTTTACCTAATGACTAATGATGTTGCACAACTTATCATGTTCTAATTAATGATTTGTATGTAATCTTTGGAGCTAGCTATTCAGAACTTATGCCCATTTAAAAATGTAGTTGTTTATGCCTTTTTTATTGAGTTGTTAGAATTCTCTGTGTGTTCTGGGTACATGACTCCTTATTAGATATACCTTGTAAATATTTTCTTCCACTTCATGGGTTGTCTTTCATATCCTTCATGGTATACTTTGAAGCACAAAAGTTTTTATATTTAATAAATCCAAAGTATTTCTTTTTCATTTTGTCACTTATACTTCTGATGTCCTAAAAAAAAAAAAAAAGAAAAAAAGAAAAAGAAACAAAACTGCTGTCTCCTCAAAGTCCCAAGATTTCACCGCTAGAATTTTTTTCTACAGTTTTTATAATTTTACTCTTTTTTTTTTTTCAAAGATTTTATTTATTTATTTGACAGAGAGAAATCACAAGTAGGCAGAGAGGCAGGCAGAGAGAGAGGAGGAAGCAGGCTCCCCGCCGAGCAGAAAGCCCGATGCGGGGCCTGAACCCAGGACCTGGGATCATGACCTGAGCCGAAGGCAGTGGCTTAACCCACTGAGCCACCCAGGCGCCCCTATAATTTTACTCTTAAACTAGTTTATGATCTATTTTATGGTTTTATTGGTAGGGTAATGATGTGAGGAAAGAGCACAAATTAACTCTTTTGCATGTAGATCTAGAGTTGTCTCAGTGTCATTTGGTGGGGGGTGCAGGGAATGCTTTCCTGATTGAATTGTCTTGATGCTCTTGTTGAAATACAACTTACCAGAGATGGATGAATTTATTTCCGAACTTTAGATTCTTTTCAGTTGACTGATATGTCTACCATTAGGCCAATACCACACTGTCATGATTACTGTAGTTTTGTGGCAAATGTTGATATTAAGAAATGTGAGTCCTTCAACTTGATTCTTTCAAGAATGTTGTGTTTTGTTTCAAATCATCCCTAGGAATTTCTCTGTTATTTTTGACCCATTTGAGATTTATAGGGATATAGTTCAATTTCTACATATGTGTGAATTTTCCAAATTTCCTTGTTATTGATTACTCATTTAACTGTGGTCAGAATGAGTTTAATCTTTTTAAATTTATTGAGATTTGTTTATATCTTCTATATCTTTGTTAATCTTTTTTCTCACTGTTCTATCCATTATTAAATGTGTAGAAATAAAGTCTCCAACTGTTACTGTTGACATTGCTACTTCTGCTTTAAAAATTTTGAAAGTCTTTTCTCATGTACATTAGGGCTCCAGTAGGCATGTATCTGCTTATAATTGTATGCTTTCTTGATAAATTGATACTTTTATCATTCCAAAATCTTCTTCTTTATCTCTAAGTATTTTTTTAATGTGTGTGTGTTAAAATATATTTTTTTCTGTTATTTGTACAGCTGCTCCAGCTCTTTTAAAGTTGATGTTTGTATGGTATATCTCCTATCCTTTTATTTTCAACCCAAATGTATTTTTGAAAATGAGGTGTTTCTCCTTTAGAAGCATTTAGTTGAATATTTTAAAAAATCTAGTTTGATAATATCTTTCTTTTGACTGGATTGTTACTCTTCTTTGTTACTTTCTTCTTTGTTACTTTGTTTGTTACTTTCTCTTTGTTACTTTTCTTCTTTGTTACTTTCACGTCTCATGTCTCTCTTTCTCCTTCTCTTACACTAAATGAAGCTTTTCTAGTGTAAGATTTAATAATTTTACTTGAATGATTTTAATCTTTAAAAGTTTTTTACAGTTTTTCTAGAGATTACAATATTAATATTAATCTATCAGAACCTATTTCAGATTTATACTAATTAATTCCACTGAAATATAGAAATTTTACTTGTATTTGTCTATTCCTTTCTTTCCTTTCATTTATTGTCTTTGCTATTGTTACAATTATTATACCTATCTATGTTACAAATCTAACAATGTGATTCTCATAATTATTTTTTTGTGGTTTTTGTTAATGAGAGGGAGAGAAGAAAACCAAAATCGTATATGCTTATAGGGTTTATTAACCTCACTATTTGCCATTTCTGGTTCATTTCTTCCTCTGGATTTAGATTACTATCTAATGTTTTTTCTTTACTGCTGGACAGCTTTTTCCCAGTTGCCTTCTCTGCTGTTAATTTTAAACATGTATGCTTCTGTATGTTTTAGTCCCAACTGTATAGTTATACACACATTATTTTATGCTCTTGCCTTTTTAATTAGTTAAGAGAAGAAAGAAGAGATATGCTATTGTCTATAAAGTTATCTTATTGGTACTTTTTATATTTTTATACAGATTCAAATTACTGTCTGCTGTCCCTTGCTTTCAGCCTGAAAAACTGCCTTTAGTATTTTTTGCAAATTAGTTCTACTTGTAACAAATTCTCTCCGTTTTTTACTTATCTGGAAATGTTCTTATTATATCTTTACTCTGGAAAGAGAGTTTTATTGGATATAAGATTCTTGGTTGATAGGGTTTTTTCCAACCTTTGAATATTTTATCTCACTGCCTTCTGGCCTAGATTGGTTCAGATGTGGTGTAAGCTGTTAGTCTCATTCAGGTTCTCTTGTATGTGATGAATCATTTTTCCTTGTTGCATTCAAAGGGTTTTTTTTTTTTTTTTTCCTTTCAGTATTTGGACTATGACATGTCTGGCTGTAGATCTCTATGCATTTATCCTACATGGAACTCACTGTGGTTCTTGAATATGTGGACAAATAGTTTAATCAAACTTGAGAATTTTCAGCCCCTATTTTTTTTTAAATATATTTTTTTCCTACTCATGGGTCTCATCTCCTTCTGGTGTCTCCATTATACATATCTTTTTTTTTTTTTTTAATTTGATTTATCAGACAAACATCACAAGTAGAGAGGCAGGGAGAGAGAGAGAGGGGAGGAAGCAGGCTCTTCGCTGAGCAGAGAGTCCGACTTGGGGCTCGATCCCAGGACCCTGAGAACATGACTCGAGCTGAAGGCAGAGGCCCCAACACACTGAGCCACCCAGGTGCCCCATACATATCTTTATAGGCTTTATGTCCTAGATAGTTCTCAGTATCCATTCATTTATCTTTATTCTTTTTTTTCTGATTGCATAACTTCTATTGATCTGTCTTTAGATGTTCTGATTATTTCTGCCAGCTCAAACCTTCTGTTGAGTCTCTTAGTGAATTTTTCATTTTCAATTATGTACTTTTCAACCACAGTATTTCCATTTGGTTATATTTCATAATTTCTATATACTTATTAATATTACCTATTTGATGAACTATGTATCATGCTTTTCTTTAAGTCTTTGAAAGGGGTTCCTTTAGTTCTTTTAAATATAATATCTACTTTGAACTCATTGTCTGCTAAGTCCAACCTTTGGGCTTCTCAGAGGCTAGCTTTATTTCCCGATTTTTTTCCTGTGTATGGGTCACTTGTTAATGTTTCTTTGGATGCAATATCTTTTTTTGTTAAAAATTATTCATTTTTGATAATACATTTTAATAACTATAGATACTGATTCTCCTTTGTGATTTGTTGTTGTTTACCCTGCATAGTCTAGCCTCAATGTCACTCTTCAGAGAGCATATCCTACAGTGTGTGCTCCATCTCCCGGAGTGCCCGAGTTGGTCTATCTCTATTGCTATTACACCCAGATGTTAGCCTCTACTCTCTATTGTTTTCAGCGATGATCTTGAGCATAAATTGTCCCTTAACGTGATCTGATTAATGTAGATTAATACGGGTTAGAATATGATCCATGTTAAGATTCAATATTGAGGAAATGACTGAGAAAGTCATTTTCAAAACAGGGTAAAATTTAGGGGTGCTCTTTGCATGTAGTGCATAGAGCCTATGGATTCTGTTGAGCATCCTACAATGCACAGGATAGGTCCACAGAACAAAGAATTATTCCTCCTAAAAACCAACAGTACAGAGATTGAGAAAACCTCTTTTAAAGTTTTACAGTTAGGGTTTGTATTTATGTCTATGATCCATTTTGAACTATATTTGTATACGATTGGTATGTGATGAGGTTTATTAATTGATTGATTTTTTTGTTTGTTTATGAATGTCAAGTTGTTTCAGTACCATTTGTTGAAAGACCATTCTTTCCCCATTGTATTGATATTACTACCTTGACAAAAGTTAATCCACCATATTTGTGTGATTTGATTTGGGAATTTTCTTCTGTCTTATCATTTCATCTCCAATACGACACAATCTTGATTTACTGTTGGCTTGTATTTTCTTGAAATCAGGCAGTGTTAGTCTGCTCCTCTACACAGGAAACATAACAGGAATATAAAGAAGTACTAGGAGAAGTGCTTAAGGATATTTTTCAGCTGTTGGGATGACATTGTGTTCTTTAGTGTTAGCAGACAGTACAAATCAGCTCAATAGGCAGGAGATGGCCTTGAGGGTTGGGCCAAAGATTCAGGTTGAAATGACTGCACATTTATTTATCCAGCTTGATTCTCTGTTCATATGCTTTAGGCAACCTTGCTAGAGTGGCTTACACTAAGATTAGAGGTTAAGAGAAGTTTTTAATATTCAAGGAACTAGATCACTTTTTATATACTTTGAATTTCTATGAGAAGCAAGAATGATCATAATGATATTAATATTTTGCATTGTTTGTGGTAGTGACATTTCATTTATAGTGTTCTTTCAATTGTATTATCACACCTTTTTGCAACAAAAGTATTGACAAGATAGAAATTATTTTCCCTGTATTAGGATAATGAAGTTAATAGTAAATCATTTAGCAAAGATATATGTAGAAATTGACACTTTTAGCATTTCAGAGTTGCCATGGATTGATAAATAAAACACTAGCCACTTTAGTAAGAAATGAGTTATAAGCAACATTTAGTATTATCAAAATGAACACTTGCCTAAGAGTCAACTAAAAGAGGACCCTGTTAAGGGATCCAAACACTATGTTGATATAAACAACAAGTTGATGAAAGTGGGCAGCATTGTATATGGGAACATAATTAGAGTTAATGAGATGAAATTAGGTGGGAATTATGGAGGAGGTCAAAGTTAACTGAACTCTGGAGTTAGAAGCTATTAAGCGATAGAGCCAACTTTTCTGTTGAGTTTTGGGAAAACATGTCTTATATGTGAGAGTATTTAGTTTATTGGACTAATTTCCAAGAGCTGCTTGAGAGATGATCCCAGAAAAATGTTGTTTCTCAAGAAGTATAGCCAGCAGCAGAACAATGCATATGCACATAGTCTCATTTAGGCAAATTTTAAAAATTGTTTTAAATACCTACTATGTGCTGGAGATTGTCTAAATTGAAGGATGATGATATTTTGTTTTTCCATTCAATTTAGTCCCTTTAAATTTGTTAATGATAGTAAAATTTTATGTATAATTTATATACAAATTAACATTTCCTTCTCTGTGTATTTTTGTAAAATGCCATGGTTATACATTAAAATATTTTCTTAAAATAATCTATGAATCATTAAAAAGATAGCAATAGAAATGATATGAACTTTACAAGCTGGTTTTTCAGTGTTACTCTAACAATTGAAGTTAATTTCTGAGTTTCAAAGTCATTTTGAGTTCAGTATTGACCCAGTTTAATGTAACTTTTAAATTACGAAAAATCAAATTTTGGTCAATTATGAAAAGAGTTCTCCAAGAGTAATTTTAGAAAAAAAACACAACATATTTCTGTTTCATTGAAACATTAAATCATATTTTCATAAATAGTCTGCAGAACAAAACATCAACCAAAGGCAACATGATGTAGTAGAAGGATTTCACACAGGAATGGGTAGGGTCTGTCAGTAGCTTTTCCAGGGTATATTTGTCTCTCATGCATAGTGCAGGTCTTGGAATAAGAATAAAGGTGGAAAAACCCAGTGTAGTAAAAATACTGTGTTATGGATAAATGTATATAATTTCTTTCTTTATTTTACCATTTTCCATTTATAATCTCTTGTTAATAAGGGGGAACAATATTGAGAATGTTGATTAAATGAATAATCTTTCCCCTTAGGGATAGAATTCAGAATCTCTCTAAATGTAAGGTCAGTAGCTCTCTGTCCATATGTGAGTTATCACACACCTCTCTGCACAATAATTGTTCCAGATTAGAATGCATGGCTGAACTATGCCCCAACAGGGTTGGCCATGGGGATGTCATAGGTTTGACAGATATAGAGATGAGGGCAGACTTAAAGGAATGTTACCATTTATAAATCTGACAAGGATTTGTGTTAAAGTGGGGAAGGGGATAAACAATAGTTGAAGAACCTGGAAAATTAATGCAATAGATTAATAGCCAGGAGAGTGGTATCTTGCTGGGAGTGTAATCTGGTCCAAGGATGTGCTGGACAGTGAGCAGCACTGGGAACCTGGAGATCTGAGATCAAATGAGGTCTGGATGGTCAGGTATTCTGTTGATCCTTGTTAGATCTGAACAATCATTTTACATGAGTCCCAAGAATATAGGCTATACTGCTACTGTCTGCACAGTCTGGGACAAGAGACAGAGTACTCTGAGTACTGTGAGTGAGACACCACATTACCCCCTCTCTCTGATCCGTGGCTTCCTAACATCAAACTAATGTCAGTAATAACCACTGGACCTCCCCCACAGGGAAAGGACCTGCTATAATGGGGTAAGGATCTGCATTTTTTTATGGCAGATTCATTGGATGAGAAGAGCAGTTAATAACTGAAAGGACAATCTGAGTTATATTTTCCCATGGATCATAAGACTCCCTTCACTTGTCACCTTTTACATGGATCAACATCGAAGTCTCCGGGTTTAAAAAAGAAAACCCTCTCGTGGAGGAGAAAGACAGTTGATGCAAGTGCATGCAAATGCAGAATTTTGTGAGGCCTATGGAACATACAAACCTGGAAAATGACATGAGGCATATTGATATTCTCCCCCATACACAAATAAATGGGGGGGAGAATATCAATATTTTGTTTTGTCCACAAAATTTCTCTTTGTGACATAGTTATCAACAGAATATATCTGAGCACAAATCATGGTAGACAGGGAAATTTATGTGTCCCTGTCCTAACCCATGTTAGAAATTATTTAACATCATATTCTATGTGATAGGCTTGTTTTGTTTTGTTTTGTTTTGCCTATTCACAGTCCTTTGCTTTAACAATAGCCTCTTTCTCCTTGAGAAGTGGGAACAATCTGATGGAGGAAGCAAATGCCATTCTCTGCGTCCATGGAATTGCTGGACCACCAAACCATCGCTTCCTCATTTTCTGTCTGTCTAGATTAGGGACTGTAGGAGTTCATCCTACTTGAGTCAATGGAGACTCCTTTGTGGAGGTTTGGAGATCTGTTGAAAGCTCACCATGGTTCTATGTTAACAAAAGCCAAATCAGAGAACAGCCACCATTACCAGAACAACAAAGAGAAAGCCTCTGTGGTTGCGTCTGACAACTGCTTGGAGGTTTGCCTCAGACTACTGGGCTGTGGCTCTGCGGCTTCTCCAGAGTCAGACTGCCCCGTGTTCTGATTTGGGGTTATTAGCAGAGAGGTAGACTCCTTTGTCAAGTGCAGGTAGCATAAAGTTTCCTCACACCAACCACCCACATCTTATAGGTGAAAATTTCCATTGTGATTGCCAAGGTATGTGGGGGAAAAAATGGTTACTCTAATACAAAGAGTTCAGCTCAGGAATATCAAAGTGCCTAGGGGATAGGGCCCATATGTGTCTGGAGATAACAAGGGGAGCTGGCAGGGCTGATCAACTGAGTCAGGAAATTGTGGTTATTCACTGCTTTCAGAGAGGCTTGTCGGTCATCCTCTCTGCAAACTAGCTGGAACATAGAGACGGCTCAAGATCAGAAATAGAAAATTAGACACCAGCAAAATAGGTCATTTGGACTCTAAAACAGAAAGACACAGGAATCAGTTTCAGCAGGGAGGAGGAAGCTGTTAAAAGGAAAGCACTAATTACCCAATCTGAAGAACTCAAAACTGAATTTATTCCAACTTCTAGCTGCAGGAATTGAGAAACTTAGTGGAAAAAAATAAATAAATAAGGCAGGCACCCTTAAAATAAAATGAAGTGCAGGGTTATTTGGAGTGAGGGAAGGTGAAATTTAGACATGTGGATGGTGGCAATTCTGTTTTTGATTTTAAATCTTCTAGTAGACAGGTGGATCACAACCTACAAAAGAGAGAAAAATTTGCAGTTTTCTCCAGTGTGAGTCATGTGATTTTTTTTTATTGTGTTAGTCACCATAAGATATTATTTTTATTCTAAACGCTAATTAAATATCAACAGCTGGAAGAATTGTTATAGTTACAGGCTTACACACCTTCAAGGTAACCTGGACCAATTCTTGATTGTAATACTAGGTGAAGAAGATGAATTTTATCTTAAATAAACTTTGAATTGAATCTCGCCTACAAAAACTAGCTAAGATATTTTATTCAACTGTTTGAGAGCATGGGTAAAGTGAAAAAGACTCTTGTAGGATTTTGATGGGTCCAGTGGTCTTTCATGTGAGAAATTGTGGATTATTGGAAATGTATAGGTGTATTTCGTTGATTTGCTTGTTTGGGGTCATTACAATGACTGATTTACTTTTGGCATTTAGTGGGAAATCTCTGGATTTGCATGCATCCTGTGTGTTTGGGACCGCCTTATATAATTAATTTTCCTGCTTCAAATGCCCATAATTGCCTCCACTGAGAAATACAGGGAACTCTAAAAAAACTCAGAGACCAAAGAAGTACCTCATTTGATCAGATCATAATAGAAGATTATGGCCCAAAGACCAAGACAAGAAATTATTGGGCCCAGAAAGTAAAACATCTTCTATATCTAGGGACACAGGTTTAAGGAAAAGAAAGGAACATCTAATGAACATCCGCTAGACATATATTGAATGATTTTTCCACCTTGAACAGTTCCATCTGTTCAACAACTTTATGAGAAAAGAAAGATAGTCCTCTTTTACAGTCAAGAAAATTGAAATCAGAAGAATATCTTGCTCAAGGACACAGAGCTAATAAATCTCTTTTTTCCTATTTGATATTTATTAAACTTAGCTTCTCTAGCTATAGTTTCACATTATACAAAGCATCTTCATGACGTAATAGAGTTAAAAAGATTTTTACAAGTTGAAATGTGGTACCCTTGTTTCCAAATATTTTAACTGCAATACACTTATTTAAAAATACACATTAAATGCATGTTTGAAAGCAAACTTTCTATAATCTCAATACCACATAATACAGATATGGAAAAATCTAGCTCATATATAATACTTTGCTCCCCATTAACAGCTTTATTATGTGAAATGCACGGAGTAAGTTAGAAATTCTAGCTTCTGAGTCCCAAATTGCCTCGAAATTTTAGTGTATTGCAACAAATTAAAATTACAATATATAATTGAAGTTTTGGTTGAAAATATCAGATGCGTAAATATTTTGGGTAAAAGATATATAAAACAGAGATTTGAATCATGTACAAAACAGAGACATCTTATCATACATAGGGTGATGAAAGGATAAGACCTAGGGGCAGAGTTCTAGGAACATCCCCATTCCATTTTCAACCAGAGCAGCCCCACTTAACAAATTACATTTCTTGGTGAGTTGTATTGAAAGTAGAAATGGAGCCCAGAGCTAAGAACTTATCATTGGACTATATTTTCTTGACTATGGGAACTACCTTTGAATTAGAGCTGTATTTCCAATGGAAATGTTATAAAAACATTTGAACACTTTATATTCCAACCAGGGGAGCTTGTTACCATGAAATTATTCTTTGTGATTCTATTTTCATGATAAACCAAAGTCTTTTTATTCTCCTTCTCTGTTAGTTTGTTCAAGTTGGTCTACACTGAATACTAAGAGAATGGTGTAGTTTTTATGCCAATTCTATAAACATAGTTACTGAAGAATTAGAAATGATTAGCCTCACAGCCATCTGAAAATGTACTGTTAAATAGTAAGAACTAATTTTGAGAGCTGGAACTCTTGTGAACAGCCCATTACTGTAATTGGCTTTTGTGCAACAAATGGAATATGTTCCTCAGGGCTTTGTAGGGGAATGAAATAAATTGAATATAAACTAGATTACCATCCCTTAAAGTACTTTTAAGTACTTTGTGTAGTCTACTACTTCAAAGATATTTGCCAACATTATGGCCTCGCCCACATGTCTCATTCATTTGTTGCTTTTCTTATTAGAAGCTAGTAAAAAGATCACTGAAGAACATCAGAGAGCACTAATTTAAGTATCCACATTATTAGATTCAATTTCATGCTAAATATAACATTACATTCGCTTCTTTATCAGGATGAATGAAAGTCATTAATTTGTGTTAATATCACCTTCAGAATGACTCTCCAATCTTGCAGTTTTAATGCATTCTTATCTATCCTTGCTGTTTCCACCTTTAATATGCTTCCATGTGTATTATCCCTTACATGTGAAAATTTGATACATGTACAATCTGATGATAGCATAGTGACATTATTAATCATCAGGCATGCAAATATCTTGATGACCATACATTTTCACCTATCATTTTCACCTATTTCTGTTTAGAAATGCAGGAACAAT
Organism: Lutra lutra; assembly: GCF_902655055.1. Taxonomy (NCBI): domain Eukaryota; kingdom Metazoa; phylum Chordata; class Mammalia; order Carnivora; family Mustelidae; genus Lutra; species Lutra lutra. The sequence goes on along the minus strand of NC_062291.1, from coordinate 43,471,731 downwards.
GTTGTATTGTTTTGGTTGGTCATAATATCCTAGAAAAAGTCAAACACTACATAGGAATAGGGTAGACAGTATTCAAGCTCCTTTTTAGTTTTAAAAAGTAATTTTTTAAAATTCTAAAAATGATTATCTTTTAGAATAAGGAAAATATTACCTTTACTCAATCTCACATCTTACTCTGAGTTCTCAGAATGTTCAATTTGAGATTCAATTCATCACAGAACTTGTATCTGTGTGGTTAAGATCTAATACAGTCTGAATGAAGTCAATATTTTTATAATAATTACTACAGGAAAATTTTTAAACTTCAAGACCAACTTTACTCTATCACACATACTTACTTTATAGCACAAGTTATTAACAACAACCCAAAACTATACCAAGAAGAAAGGGGGGAATGAGACATAAAATATAAACTCTTGGAGGTGGTAGAATAGAGAACATCACTCAAGCAATTTTCAGTTATTTATATTATTCCCAATTGAGTGAGTTCCTTGTTATACCAGCAACTGTGTTTTCTGACTTGGAAATTGACAGCTGTGATCAGAGAAGTTTCCCTGAGCACTTATCACCTTCTTTCCTCAACACTGACATACAACATAGGTATCCTTCCTGATATGTACACATTTGCATTTCCCCCATTGAAGCAGAAAATATACATGGGATTATGTGGGACACTTTCTACTGCAACTTTGTCTTTTCCTGTAATGAAAAATCTCTTCTCATATCATTATAGGTAGATCTTTTTCATCCTTTGATATTTCAGTATAATAACCCAGTAGAATGAGATTATTCCTTAGTTTATAGAGACATTCATTTTTGATAAATATTTGAGTGTTTTCCAGCTTTCCACAATTAAAAAAAAAAACCACTCTAGATATCCTAGTAAATATATCTTTATGTAACTGTCAAAACTGACATTCCAGGATATGTGTTTAGAAGTGTATCTTAAGAGTTTTACCAGATTGTGGTGTGTGGACTAGTGGCACTGACATCATATTTGAGTTTCTGGAAATAAAATGTTCCATGTCCCAGTCCAGACCTGTTGTTTCAGATTCTGCCTTATAGCAAGTAATTCAGTGATTCATATTAAAGTTTAAATAAGCACTTATCCTTAAGAAACATATGTATATCTTAAATACTGATAGCCGTTCCTCACATGAGTAGCAAAACTTTTCAATTTTTTTTTAAAGATTTTATTTATTTATTTGACAGAGAGAGATCACAAGTAGACGGAGAGGCAGGCAGAGAGAGAGAGAGAGGGAAGCAGGCTCCCTGCTGAGCAGAGAGCCCGATGCAGAACTCGATCCCAGGACCCTGAGATCATGACCTGAGCCGAAGGCAGCGGCTTAACCCACTGAGCCACCCAGGCGCCCAACTTTTCAATTTTTGTCAGGCTATTTTAACTTTTTATTTACTTGATTGATAGTAGATTGAGCGTCTTTTGTTATGTTTACGAACAATTTGTTTTACTCCATGAATTAAATATTTATAATCCCTCCCTTCTTTCCCCTATTATTTATGTGTGTTTTTCATTATGACATACAAATTCTGGATTGCCAATTACATGTTGCACATATTTTCTCTAAGCTGGTTGCTTACTTTTATAATTCTGTTGAAATAGATTTTATTCTGGAAATTTTTGAAATGTTGGCACAGTTAATTTCTCTTTATTGGTTTCTGGGTTTCCTCAATTCAAATGTTCCTTTTACCCCAATCATAGTAAGCTCAATTTTTTAACATAGTTATTTTTAATATTTCTGAAAGTTAGTTTTTATTTTGTAAATTATCTGATTTTATATTTTCCAAATGTTTATCCATCTCCAGACACTTACTAAAAATCAGTCCATTCTTGCATTGAAAAACCTTCTGGGGCATCTGGGTAGCTCAGCTGTTAAGCATCTGCCTTTGGCTCAGGTCATGATCCCAAGATCCCGGGATGGAGCCCCACATTGGACTCCCTGCTATGTGGGAGGCCTGCTTCTCCCCCTCCCACTCTCCCTTTGTGTTCCCTCTCTCCCTGTTTCTCTGTCAATTAAATAAATGAATAAAATCTTAAAAAAAAACAAAAAAGAAAAACCTTCAGTGTCATATACTGAACCCATATTAAAAAGGGTCTATTTTCGAACTATCCATTCGGTTCCATTGATGTTTTCCTATTTCTGTTTTTATTTCCATAGTTGTGTAGTAAATTTTCATATATGGAAAAATCTTTCTCATTGGATATGTTTAAATTTTTTTATTGACCAAATTAAGCAATATTTTATTTCAGACATATTTTATAATTACACTATCTAGTTTTATAACATGGTCCTTTTGGGAAATCGGAATCACAATTAATATAACAATAACTTTGGCAAGGATGGGTTACACTATTTTTCTATACATAAGTACAATAACACTGCTTTCTTAGTTATAAAATACTGTATCAAGCATATTTTTGGAAATATACATATCCATTTTATGTACCATAAATACAAAAGGATAAATATTTAAGTATAAACAAATAAAATCACCATATCCTCTTCATATAAATATAAACATTGTTAAAATCTGCTTTATGTTTTTGGAGTCTTCATTTTTTAGGATATTTAAATATTTATAAATTCATGCAGGATCCATTTTAGAATGAGAAGAAAATGCAGATAAACGAAACATATAATCTCATGTAATATAACCCCCTTGAGACCTCCATTTTAACACTGAAATGTGTGTAGCATTTTAGACTGATTTTTGTATATAGATATGTTTTTTAAAAGGAGTAATAATAATAACAGTAAGACCTAGCATTTATTATTATAAGGGATAGTACAAATGCTAAGTGCTTAGCAAAGTTTTCTCAATTTAGGTTCACATCAAACTCTTTTTTTTTTTTAAGATTTTATTTATTTATTTGACAGAGAGAGAGCAAGAGATCACAAGCAGGCAGAGAGAGAGGGGAAGCAGACTCCCTGCCGAGCTGAGAGCCCAATATGGGGCTCCATCCCAGGACCCTGAGATCATGACCCAAGCCGAAGGCAGAGGCTTAATTAACCCTCTGAGCCACCCAGGTGCCCCAGGTTCACATCAACTCTTTTTTTTTTTTAATTTTTTTTATTTTTTTTACAGCATAACAGTATTCATTATTTTTGCACCACACCCAGTGCTCCATGCAATCCGTGCCCTCTACAATACCCACCACCTGGTGCCCCCAACCTCCCGCCCCCCACCCCTTCAAAATTCTCAGATCGTTTTTCAGAGTCCATAGTCTCTCATGGTTCACCTCCCCTTCCAATTTCCCTCAACTCCCTTCTCCTCTCCATCTCCCCTTGTCCTCCATGCTATTTGTTATGCTCCACAAATAAGTGAAACCATATGATAATTGACTCTCTCTGCTTGACTTATTTCACTCAGCATAATCTCTTCCAGTCCCGTCCATGTTGCTACAAAACTTGGGGATTCATCCTTTCTTTCTTTTTTTTTTTTTTTTTTTTTACAACTTTATAAACATATATTTTTATCCCCAGGGGTACAGGTCTGCGAATCGCCAGGTTTACACACTTCACAACACTCACCATAGCACATACACTCCCCAATATCCATAACCCCACCCCCTCTCCCAACCCCCTCCCCCCATCAACCCTCAGTTTGTTTTGTGAGATTAAGAGTCACTTATGGTTTGTCTCCCTCCCAATCCCATCTTGTTTCATTTACTCTTCTCCTACCCCCTCAACCCCCCATGTTGCATCTCCTCTCCCTCATATCAGGGAGATCATATGATAGTTGTCTTTCTCCGATTGACTTATTTCGCTAAGCATGATACCCTCTAGTTCCATCCACGTCGTCGCAAATGGCAAGATTTCATTTCTTTTGATGGCTGCATAGTATTCCATTGTGTATATATACCACATCTTCTTTATCCATTCGTCTGTAGATGGACATCTAGGTTCTTTCCATAGTTTGGCTATGGTAGACATTGCTGCTATAAACATTCGGGTGCATGTGCCCCTTCGGATCACTATGTTTGTATCTTTAGGGTAAATACCCAGCAGTGCAATTGCAGGGTCATAGGGTAGTTCTATTTTCAACATTTTGAGGAACCTCCATGCTGTTTTCCAGAGTGGTTGCACCAGCTTGCATTCCCACCAACAGTGTAGGAGGGTTCCCCTTTCTCCGCATCCTCGCCAGCATCTGTCATTTCCTGACTTGTTAATTTTAGCCATTCTGACTGGTGTGAGGTGATATCTCATGGTGGTTTTGATTTGTATTTCCCTGATGCCGAGTGATATGGAGCACTTTTTCATGTGTCTGTTGGCCATCTGGATGTCTTCTTTGCAGAAATGTCTGTTCATGTCCTCTGCCCATTTCTTGATTGGATTATTTGTTCTTTGGGTGTTGAGTTTGCTAAGTTCTTTATAGATTTTGGACACTAGCCCTTTATCTGATATGTCATTTGCAAATATCTTCTCCCATTCTGTCAGTTGTCTTTTGGTTTTGTTCACTGTTTCCTTTGCTGTGCAAAAGCTTTTGATCTTGATAAAATCCCAAAAGTTCATTTTTGCCCTTGCTTCCCTTGCCTTTGGTGATGTTCCTAGGAAGATGTTGCTGCGGCTGAGGTCGAAGAGGTTGCTGCCTGTGTTCTCCTCGAGGATTTTGATGGATTCCTTTCTCACATTGAGATCCTTCATCCATTTTGAGTCTATTTTCGTGTGTGGTGTAAGGAAATGATCCAATTTCATTTTTCTGCATGTGGCTGTCCAATTTTCCCAACACCATTTATTGAAGAGGCTGTCTTTTTTCCATTGGACATTCTTTCCTGCTTTGTCGAAGATGAGTTGACCATAGAGTTGAGGGTCCATTTCTGGGCTCTCTATTCTGTTCCATTGATCTATGTGTCTGTTTTTGTGCCAGTACCATGCTGTCTTGATGATGACAGCTTTGTAATAGAGCTTGAAGTCCGGAATTGTGATGCCACCGACTTTGGCTTTCTTTTTCAATATTCCTTTGGCTATTCGAGGTCTTTTCTGGTTCCATATACATTTTAGGATGATTTGTTCCATTTCTTTGAAAAAAATGGATGGTACTTTGATAGGAATTGCATTAAATGTGTAGATTGCTTTAGGTAGCATAGACATTTTCACAATATTTATTCTTCCAATCCAGGAGCATGGAACATTTTTCCATTTCTTTGTGTCTTCCTCAATTTCTTTCATGAGTACTTTATAGTTTTCTGAGTATAGATTCTTAGTCTCTTTGGTTAGGTTTATTCCTAGGTATCTTATAGTTTTGGGTGCAATTGTAAATGGGATGGACTCCTTAATTTCTCTTTCTTCTGTCTTGTTGTTGGTGTAGAGGAATGCAACTGATTTCTGTGCATTGATTTTATATCCTGACACTTTACTGAATTCCTGTACAAGTTCTAGCAGTTTTGGAGTGGAGTCTTTTGGGTTTTCCACATAGAGTATCATATCGTCTGTGAAGAGTGATAGTTTGACTTCTTCTTTGCCGATTTGGATGCCTTTAATTTCCTTTTGTTGTCTGATTGCTGAGGCTAGGACTTCTAGTACTATGTTGAATAGCAGTGGTGATAACGGACATCCCTGCCGTGTTCCTGACCTTAGCGGAAAAGCTTTCCGTTTTTCTCCATTGAGAATGATATTTGCGGTGGGTTTTTCATAGATGGCTTTGATAATATTGAGGTATGTGCCGTCTATCCCTACACTTTGAAGAGTTTTGATCAGGAAGGGATGCTGTACTTTGTCAAATGCTTTTTCAGCATCTATGGAGAGTATCATATGGTTCTTGTTCTTTCTTTTATTAATGTGTTGTATCACATTGATTGATTTGCGGATGTTGAACCAGCCCTGCAGCCCTGGAATAAATCCCACTTGGTCGTGGTGAATAATCCTTTTAACGTACTGTTGAATCCTATTGGCTAGTATTTTGGCGAGAATTTTTGCATCTGTGTTCATCAAGGATATTGGTCTGTAGTTCTCTTTTTTGTTGGGATCCTTGTCTGGTTTTGGGATCAAGGTGATGCTGGCCTCATAAAATGAGTTTGGAAGTTTTCCTTCTATTGCTATTTTTTGGAACAGTTTCAGGAGAATAGGAATTAGTTCTTCTTTAAATGTTTGGTAGAATTCCCCCGGGAAGCCGTCTGGCCCTGGGCTTTTGTTTGTTTGGAGATTTTTGATGACTGTTTCAATCTCCTACTGGTTATGGGTCTGTTGAGGCTTTCTATTTCTTCCTGGTTCAGTTGTGGTAGTTTATATGTCTCTAGGAATGCATCCATTTCTTCCAGATTGTCAAATTTGTTGGCGTAGAGTTGCTCATAGTATGTTCTTATAATTGTCTGTATTTCTTTGGTGTTCGTTGTGATCTCTCCTCTTTCATTCATGATTTTATTTATTTGGGTCCTCTCTCTTTTCTTTTTGATAAGTCTGGCCAGGGGTTTATCAATCTTATTAATTCTTTCAAAGAACCAGCTCCTAGTTTCGTTGATTTGTTCTATTGTTTTTTTGGTTTCTATTTCATTGATTTCTTCTCTGATCTTTATGATTTCTCTTCTCCTGCTGGGTTTAGGATTTCTTTCTTGTTCTTTCTCCAGCTCCTTTAGGTGTAGGGTTAGGTTGTGTACCTGAGACGTTTCTTGTTTCTTGAGAAAGGCTTGTACCGCTATATATTTTCCTCTCAGGACTGCCTTTGTTGTGTCCCACAGATTCTGAACTGTTGTGCTTTCATTATCATTTGTTTCCATAAATTTTTTCAATTCTTCTTTGATTTCCTGGTTGACCCATTCATTCTTTAGAAGGATGCTGTTTAGTCTCCATGTATTTGGGTTCTTTCCAAATTTCCTCTTGTGATTGAGTTCTAGCTTTAGAGCATTGTGGTCTGAAAATATGCAGGGAATGATCCCAATCTTTGGATACCGGTTGAGACTTGATTTAGGACCAAGAATGTGATCTATTCTGGAGAATGTTCCATGTGCACTAGAGAAGAATGTGTATTCTGTTGCTTTGGGATGAAATGTTCTGAATATATCTGTGATGTCCATCTGGTCCAGTGTGTCATTTAAGGCCTTGATTTCCTTGTTGATCTTTTGCTTGGATGATCTGTCCATTTCAGTGAGGGGAGTGTTAAAATCCCCTACTATTATTGTATTCTTGTCGATGTGTTTCTTTGATTTTGTTATTAATTGGTTTATATAGTTGGCTGCTCCCACGTTAGGGGCATAGATATTTAAAATTGTTAGATCTTCTTGTTGGACAGTTCCTTTGAGTATGATATAGTGTCCTTCCTCATCTCTTATTATAGTCTTTGGCTTAAAATCTAATTGATCTGATATAAGGATTGCCACTCCTGCTTTCTTCTGATGTCCATTAGCATGGTAAATTCTTTTCCACCCCCTCACTTTAAACCTGGAGGTGTCTTCGGGTTTAAGATGTGTTTCTTGTAGGCAACATATAGATGGGTTTTGTTTTTTTATCCATTCTGATACCCTGTGTCTTTTGATTGGGGCATTTAGCCCATTAACATTCAGGGTAAGTATTGAGAGATATGAATTTAGTGCCATTGTATTGCCTGTAAGGTGACTGTTATTGTATATTGTCTCTGTTTCTTTCTGATCTACTACTTTGAGGGTCTCTCTTTGCTTAGAGGACCCCTTTCAATATTTCCTGTAGAGCTGGTTTGGTATTTGCAAATTCTTTCAGTTTTTGTTTGTCCTGGAAGCTTTTAATCTCTCCTTCTATTTTCAATGATAGCCTAGCTGGATATAGTATTCTTGGCTGCATGTTTTTCTCATTTAGTACTCTGAATATATCATGCCAGCTCTTTCTGGCCTGCCAGGTCTCTGTGGATAAGTCTGCTGCCAATCGAATATTTTTACCATTGTATGTTACAGACTTCTTTTCCCGGGCTGCTTTCAGGATCTTTTCTTTGTCACTAAGACTTGTCAATTTTACTATTAGGTGACGGGGTGTAGACCTATTCTTATTGATTTTGAGGGGGGTTCTCTGAACCTCCTGGATTTTGATGCTTGTTCCCTTTGCCATATTGGGGAAATTCTCTCCAATAATTCTCTCCAATATACCTTCTGCTCCCCTCTCTGTTTCCTCTTCTTCTGGAATCCCAATTATTCTAATGTTGTTTCGTCTTATGGTGTCACTTATCTCTCGAATTCTCCCCTCGTGGTCCAGTAGCTGTTTGTCCCTCTTTTGCTCAGCTTCTTTATTCTCTGTCATTTGGTCTTCTATATCGCTAATTCTTTCTTCTGCCTCATTTATCCTAGCAGTGAGAGCCTCCATTTTTGATTGTACCTCATTAATAGCTTTTTTGATTTCAACTTGGTTAGATTTTAGTTCTTTTATTTCTCCAGAAAGGGCTTTTATATCTCCCGAGAGGGTTGCTTTAATATCTTCCATGCCTTTTTCAAGCCCGGCTAGAACCTTGAGAATCGTCATTCTGAACTCTATATCTGACATATTACCAATGTCTGTATTGACTAGGTCCCTAGCCTTTCGTACTGCCTCTTGTTCTTTTTTTTGTTGTGAATTTTTCCGCCTTGTCATTTTGTCCAGATAAGAGTTTATGAAGGAGCAAGTAAAATACTAAGAGGGTGGCAACAACCCCAGGAAAATATGCTTTAGCCAAATCAGAAGAGATCCTGAATTGTGAGGGGGGAGAAAGGGGATAAAAAGGGGTTCAGAAAGAAAGAAAAAAAAAACTATTAAGAAAAAGAAAGCCGATAAAGAAAAAATATAAAAAGAGGAAAAAATATATATATATATTAGATAAACTATTTAAAAAACGTTAAAAAAAAAAAGAAAACGGTAAAAGTTAAAAAAAATTTAGCAGAAGAAGAGAAAAAGAAAAAAAATTGAAAAAGAAAAAAAAATTAAATTAACTGCAAGGCTAAAAAATCATGGGGAGGAAGCCATGAGTTCTGTGCTTTGCTTTCTTCTCCTCTGGAATTCCGCAGTTCTCCTTGGTAGGTGAACTTGGTCCTGGCTGGGTTTCCTGTTGATCTTCTGGTGGAGGGGCCTGTTGTAGTGATTCTCAAGCGTCTTTGCCCCAGGCAGAGTTGCACCGCCCTTACCCGGGGCCGCGCTGAGTCATCCGCTCGGGTTCGCTTTCGGGAGCTTTTGTTCCCTGAGCGCTTTCCGTAGAGTCCGGAGGACGGGAATAAAGATGGCGGCCTCCCGGTCTCCGGCCCGGAGGAGCCGAGAGCCCGGTGCCCCACTCCTCAGTGCGCCCTCAGAGAACAGCGCCCAATGACTCCCGTCACCCTGGCCTCCGGCCGCGCTCCGAGCTGACCGAGCCTGCGACCAGTTCAAGGCAACCCTGAGCTGAGAGTCGCTCCTCGGCTCTGTCTCTGCAGCCGGCTTCCCCGTTCTAATACCGGTAAGCTCTGCGACACTCAGACACCCCCGATCCTTCTGCGACCCTGCGGGACCTGAGGCCGCGCTTACCCCGCCTGGGCTTCACCCCAGTTAAGCCTCTGGAGCGATGTCCCTCAGCGGAACAGACTTTTAAAAGTCCTGATTTTGCTCCGTTACTCAGCCGCTCACCGGGAGCCGGCCCCTCCCCCCGCGGTCTATCTTCCCGTCGCTTTGGATTCACTTCTCCGCCAGTCCTACCTTGCAGAAAGTGGTTGATTTTCTGTTTCTGGAATTGCTGTTCTTCTTCTCTTCAATCTCCCGTTGGATTTGTAGGTGTTTGCAATCTTTAGATAAGCTATTTAGCTGATCTCCCGCTACCCGAAGTAGTCTCAGCCTGCTACTTCTCCGCCATCTTGACTCCTCCCCCCGGTTCACATCAACTCTTAATGGAAAGTACTAATCTTATTATGCTTATGGATATATACATTTATCATATATATATATACATATATATATATACATATATATATATATCCATATATATATATACATATATATATATATCCATCCATAGCTTCTATAAATCCATAAGAAAAGGATAATTATTCCAATGAACAATGGACATGGTTATGCAATTGCTAGAAGAAGAAATACAAATTGATAAGAAAAATATGAAAATACATTCTACTTCAGCTAATGGCAAATAAAAACCACATAGAGGTTTAAGTACCCTTCATGTTCTTTTTCAAAAGAGGCAAAATTTACTTATTTTATATTTTTATATAAGTATTATTTTTAAATGAAATATACATAAGAAAAGAGCACAGATCACAAGTTTATAGCCTTTTATTTTCACAAAGTGGAGACACACATAAACATCCAAAAAACTATACTACATACAACTCCATACTCTTGCAATCAGTACTCTTAAGTTCTTTGTCCATTTTTCTATTGTCTTTCTCTTATTGGCATGTGGACTTTTTATTTTATTTTCTTAAAGATTGTATTTATCAGAGAAAGAGAGCACGAGCAGGATGGAAGCAGAGGGAGAGGGACAAACAGACACTACAATGACAGCAGAGCCCTACAGAAGATCTCAAGACTCCCTAGATCATGACCTGAGTGGAAATCAAGAGCCTATAGCTTAACGGACTGAACCACACAGGTGCCTCTGTATTATGGCTTTTAAATAAATCAGGGATACAAACACTTTGCACTTTAAATGTCTCTGCCTGCTCCGTGGCTCACTTTTTCATTCTTATCATGTGTTTGATGAACATGAGCTCTTACATTTGATAGAGTACAATTTATAATTTTGTCTTCATGGTTTGTACTTTGTGTCCTGAAAAGAAAATGTATACTTACATAAAAGTCATTTCCATATTTTCTTCTAAAAGCATTATTGTATTACCTTTCACACTTTGCTCGGCAATTCCATTACAAACGACTTATGTTTATGGTATAAGATTGGGATAAAAAGTACTTTCTCTTTCTCAAATGGGTGGCCAGTTGGCAAAGCACTGGTTACTGGAAAACCAAACTTTCCTCATTTTATTTCAGTGTCAGGTAACTATATGTGTGTGTTTCCAGACTATTCTGTTCCATTGGTCTGCCTGTTCTCAATTCCATACTGTCTTCATTACTAGATTTATAAACATCTTGATAGTAGTAGTGTAATGTAAATTCTCCACATTTTCTCCTTCAATTGAAGATATTATTTAAGCTCCTCTGAGACCTTGCATTTTTCATGTGAATTTTGGAATTGTCAATGTTGACTTTAAAAAGTCTGCTGGGAATTTAATTATAAGTAAAGTTGAGAAGAATGAACACTTGAAGATACTCATTTTCCAATGATAAGAACAGTGCATTCCTCCATTTATTCATGGTCTATTGAACTTTTCTCAATTACATTTTATACATTTTATATATTTTATGTATCAAACATTTTATATGTCTGATATCTGGCGTAACTTTGTTAGATTTAATCTTAGACTCTTTCTGAGGATGCTTTAGAAAAATGTAAGCTTTTATATTTCAGTTTTTAAATTTTCTGCCAAATAGATTCACTTTATTTTGTTTTATGTTGATATTATATTCAGAGATCTTGTTACATTCATGTATTAATTTTGTTAGGTTTTCTGTAGATTTTTTTGATTTAATATGATAAAATCATGTTATCTTCTGTTCATGATAGTTATATTCTTCCTTTTATATCCTTTTATTTTCCAGTGCATCTTATTTATATCTGTAGCTTCTTCTATGCTACTAAGCTACTATGCTTCTGTAGTATAGTGTTAAATAAACATAGCTGAAACTCTTGCCTAATTCCTAGCATCAAGAAAATCTTCTACAGGGGCGCCTGGGTGGCTCAATGGGTTAAAGCCTCTGCCTTCGGCTCAGGTCATGATCCCAGGGTCCTGGGATCGAGCCTGCTTCCTCCTCTCTCTCTGCCTGCTTCTCTGTGATCTCCGTCTGTCAAATAAATAAATAAAATCTTTTTAAAAAAGAAAAGAAAAAATCTTCTACTATTGGCAATTTTTTGAAGCTTTTTTTCAAGCTACATGATTCCCTGTAGGTAAGAATGTGGATGACACAGATAGATGGAAATGGAAACTGGTTTAGAAAGCAATTTTGCCATACATCTCAAGATTTAAAAGTGTAGTTTCAGACTTTATGTGCATAGATAGGCACTGAATTAATATTGATGATAAAAATCAATGGCAGTGGTTAATTAAATCTCATGTTTTGAATAATATACAATTATTAAAATAAGTGGATCCAGAACTCCTACAAGGAATTACTTAAATATATTGTTATCTTTATTTTTGAAAGAATACAATTTGGGAAATATTTCTGAAAAAAATGAGTAACAAATATTTTCTTGGATTTCTTCTTTCTCTCTGACTCTATCTTTCCATCTCTTTGTCTCTCTCTCTCACACGCACGCGCACACACACACACACACCTCATTTTTGTTGGTCATAGCCTCCAAGTTTCAGTGACAATCCCCATTAATATGGGTATAATAGTGGCAAATGTTCTTCTGCCACTGATTTTGAGATACCCAAGATATGACTAAGCAGCTCCACACATAAACTCAGCTACTACCACTCTCTGGGATGCCTGGGAGAAACTGAATCTGCTAATGCTTGTGTGTGTCTCTTACATGCAGATCAATCTACATTGATTGGTACATTGACTGGAATTTTTATGTAATACTTTTCCAATTTTAGCTGGTCAGTGATATACCCATATTTCTAAAACCAACCCCTAGACTTGGAAATTTAGTATCATCATCTTTAGTCATCTCACTAAATTTCAGTATCCTCACAGTTGGTCATTTTGTAATTTGTTTGGTTTTATTTTTCTTCCTCTTATCATTTGAAAACAGCTGATTCTTAATGTAATCACTCTACATAACAAGTCCCTGTAGTGAATTCTTATTTTCAGTTATTTTTTTTCAACTCCAGAATTTCTCTTTTCCTCTTCTTTTTCTCCTCCTCCTCCTGCTCCTCCTCCTCCTCTTCTATTTCTATCACTTCATTGTTTTCTCTATGGTGAGACATCATTCTAACACTTTCCATTAGTTCTTTAGACATCATTTTCTTCAGCTCTTTGAACATATTAAAATAGCTTTTTATTGTCCATTTAACATTCATAGACTTGCAAGGCAGAAATTCAAGCCAACGGTTGTTAAGACCATTTAAAATAGACTGTAGAGGTGTCACTGGGATATGGGAAAGCTCAGAGGACATGATCATTGTCTCAGAATATGTAAATGCTAGAAAAAAATAAATCATATTTCTCTCAGTATCTTTAGAGGGTAGAACCAGAAAGATTGTCTAGAAGGTATCAGTAATAGGGTAAAGAGAAGGTAAAGTTTTATTATTATTATTTTTTATTATTTTAAGTAGGCTCACACCCACTGTGGGGTTTGAACTCATGACCCTGAGATTAAGAGTCTCAACCAATTAATCAGCCCGGCACCTTGAGAAGATAAAGTCTTAAAATAAGTATTCTTAATTTGGGTTTAGACATAATTCTGGAGTATTTCTAGAATCTGATCATTGTGTATAATTGGAAAGATGTAATTTATATGAGAGAGACTTTATAGCATTTAAAACACTTCAGAATATTTAATAGCCATTGTTTAAAAAAAAAAAAAGGTATACCTCAGTGTTAAAAATTCATGAAAGCACAGTCCGATGAGCAAGCGACTCGATCTCAGGGTTGTGGGTTTGAGCCCCATGTTGGGTGTAGAGATTGCTTAAAAATAAAATCTTTAGATAAATAAACTTTTAAAAAATCACGAGAGAAAATGTAATTTAAAAAGAACCTGGGGCACCTGGGTGGCTCAGTGGGTTAAGCCTCTGCCTTCGGCTCGTCATGATCTCAGGGTCCTGGGGTCAAGTCCCGAGTCAGGCTCTCTGCTCTGCAGGGAGTCTTCTTCCTTCTCTCTCTCTCTCTCTGCCTGCCGTCTGCCTACTTGTGATCTCTGTCTGTCAAATAAATAAATAAAATCTTAAAAAAAAAACTTGAAAAAATTCTAAGAGTGCTCAAGCTTTTTTTTCCCCCTCTTTCAATACTTTACTGCCACCATCATCTAATTATTTAAACCATCTGGATCCGCATTTTAGTCAAGAAACAATTCCCATTTTTTGTTCCCAAGCAATCATTTTTATTAAATACTAAGTGCCAGAATAACACAGTTTGCAGCAGTTTGTAAATAAAATTCTCCTCTGCCATTTATTTAAAATTCCAGGGAAAACCTTATATAAGATTTAAAAATATGTTATTAAAAAACAGGTAATGGTAAGTAACAGCTCCCATTTTTACTGCTTTTCTCATTTCTATCTCACCTCCAACGTTAAGAGGAGAGATCATAAAAACAGTTATAGTGAAGGTTTGACTCAGGGGAGAGTGGGTTGTTCATAATTTCATGTCATGTAATGATACCAAAGGAGGTATTTATACTTGATAAGCATTTATAAACAAAGCCAGTATCCTGTTACAAGATATTTAGAAAAAGATAATCCCTTGGAATTGTAACAAAAATGTACATTCCCAAATTTCAATTATTGTGAGAAATAGACTATGAGAGGGCAAAACGGACCACTTCAAGGACAAAGTTGACAGAAGGTATGAAATAATGTAGAGATCTAAGAGGAAAACTGACTGTTTTAAACTGGACATGATTTCTTCAGGAATGGATCTTGGCTTGAATTGGAGTTTGGGCTGTGGGTGGTGCTCCCAGGGAGTCCACCTTCTCTCCCGGGCTCCTAGGGAACACTGAGGGGTGACAAGCTGGGGTTGCTCTGAGCCTAGTTCTTACAGCTGCTGAGCAGACAGGCAGGCATTGAGTCTCCAGAACAGCCAGAAGGGTGGCCAGATGGCAGGATTGCCGCTGTGCAGGTTGGGGACCCAGGAAACTGTATCCTTTTGTAGAGCATACTGTGCTTTCTTCTGCTTTATGCAAGTAATTCCATACCTTTCCTTTTCTTATTACCATGAAGAAAATGGCATTATATGTGGACCATTGATTTTTTTCAATGAAATCATCAGTCCGTTCTGATAACCACACAATCCGAAATTAGGATACAGTACAATCCCAATCAATATCCTAATCAATCTATTTGGAAACCTGAAAAGAAAGATCTCAATTCCATTTGAAGCAAAAATATAAATCAGAGATATGGCTTCTAGTGTGAAATGACATTTAGCTAGCTGACCATAGATGTACATTTTATTCTAATATTTATGAAACACCAGAGAAAAATAAAAATAAAACGTCCCCAAGAGTAAGACCTAACTGCTTGCCTAAAGCTGGCCAGAGTATTGACTCTGTAAGTTGTGAAACTGAGCTGAGGATTGCAATTGTTGTGTCATACTAGTTTTGTGTGGCAAAAAATGCTAGGTTGAAAAATGTAACAAAATCATTTGTTTTCCCTTCTCTGCCCTCATAAGGTATTTATGCCCAGAAACTTAGGGTGATGTGGGAAACAGAGGCAAAAGAAAATCATTAAAATTCCTTACCTACTGACAAGCCCTTGAAACAGACAGAGTGGCTCTCCCCTGGGGACTTAACTGCCCTCACCTTGAGGTTTTGCTGAGGACAATCCTAGCCTGACTGACCCCCTACCCTGACAGGTCCAACCAGGATCCTGTAAGTCTACTTTAACAATTCCTTTAGGAAACTTTATCTCTAAACCTCCAAGATAGTGTCGAGAATCATTCCCAAGAGTATGGCCCACTGATATATCTAAAGGGTCTCACGAGAAGATTTTTATTACTGGTAATAAATAACCTTTCTCCCAACAATAGCTAGCCCCTCAAGGTCCTGGAGACCTTGCTTCCAAAATTCCTTAGAGACTTACATCATCCCTAATCCCCTTTGTCCTCACCTACCACCGAGTCCACCCCTACTCTGCCTTTAAAAACTCTGACTGTAGTCTGGTTCGGGGTCCAAGTCCCTACTCTGCTGTGTCGGGTATACTTGGGCCCAAGCTTAAGCTTATTAAATAAACCCTTGTGTGATTGCATTGGTGTTGGCTCCTTGGTGGTCTCTCAGACACAAAAACTTGGGTACAACAAGGGCTTGTATCACCTAGAAAATGGCACAGTTCTTTCTCTACTTGCATGAGTGACCCAGCTTTAAAGGCTATCAAAACCTCGCCACCTACTCTCACCTCTGAATGAACAGGGTTTGGGTGTTTGTTTGTTTTTAAGATATATTTATTTATTTGAGAGAGAGCACACATGTGTGTGAGCTAGGGGAGAGGCAGAGGTACAGGGCATGAAATCCTCAAGCAGACTCCATCCTGAGTGCAGAGCCTGACGAGGGGCTCAAATCCAGGACCCCGGGATCATGACCTAAGCTGAAATCAAGAGTCAGATGCTTAACTGACTGAGCCATCCAGGCACTGCTCTGACTGAAATTTTTGTATGAAAAACTGAATATACAATAGTGATATCAACTAAGGTATGATATATGAGGGAAAGGAAATTTGGTAGGAGAGGAGGGGAGAAAGGCAAAGATGATGAGATTGTTTTGGGATATATTGATTTTAAGGTGTTTATATGGATTTCAAAGATGATACACAGTAAGATTTGTACACTTGTTTCTTGATTATAGGAAGGAGGCATGAAACCCACATTTTCTGTAACATTGTATTACTACTTACATCAATCCACTATATTATTGATTCTATCCATGACTCTACTGAGATCCATTTTGTAAAGATTATCAATTAGTTCCTATTGATTAAATTCAATGACTGCTTCTCAAATTTTATCTTAATGCCTCTTTTGCATTTGAAAATGTTGAGGTATCCCTCCTTTATGAAATACAAGATACTTTTGGCTTTCAGGATTTCCTGTTCTATATTAAGGCTTACTCTGTGTGTATAATGCATATATGTACATGTATGTATATATGTACATATGTGTATATGTATCTATTTCCTTTCCAACCTCAATAGTAGTTATCTTTCCTGATAATTAAATTCGGAATTTTCTAAAATTATCTTTTAGATAATATTGTCTTTTGCTATCTAGATGATTTTCCCAGCCTAATTTTATCCATCCTCATGTCTTTAAGTTTTATAATCTGGTACTGTTCCAATCTTTATCTCCTTTAATTTAATCGATATTTTCCCAGTGTCAGGAGCATTTTCCTTAATATTCTTATTCTTTTGATTGCAAAAGCTCTTTGGTTTATCCTGTTTTAGGACTTGATGTAACTTTGGTCAAATATAGATGGAGTCCCTGTTTTTGTCTTTCAGTTCCCAAATAATGAGGTATCAGAAAAGTTTCCTGCTATTATTCCTTTTCTAGCAATGGGGCAAGTGAGACAAACTTCCTCTACAAACACATTGAAAACTTTGCAAATGAATACATAGTCAGATTAAATACATAGCTAAATTCCCAATAGAATGAAAAACTCCAAGGGTAAAAAGCCAAGAAGACAGAAAACCAGAGCATTATAGGAACAGGCAACACATCTGGCAGTGTGGGGCTGGGGGGATTGTTGCCAATCTCACTAACAAAGGAGCTGGGATTCTAATAGTCTCATGTGGTCAGGAGAGACCTTTTATAAAGAGAAGAGTTGGAATCAAGCTTATCTAAGGCATTACTAGCCAATTATGAAAAATGTAGATTGTTTGTGGTGGATATCATAATTGCTTGGGGTTTAGGGTAAACAGGGTAGAGAGGAAGGGGAGCCTGTGCTTTTCACAATGCACCATGTCTACTTTTCCACTCTGGATCAGAACATCTTGCATTTCTTCTCTGTGCTGTAGTAAGAGCTAACATTTAAGTACTCACTGTGTCAGGTACTGTTCTAAGAACTACACATGCACCAGACCATTGACATTTGCCTTAATGATCTGAGGAAGGCACCATTATTACTTCCACCTTATACATGATAAGTCAGAGGGGCACAAAATAAAGTCATTTGGCCAAAGCCATGTATGTAAGAAGATATAAATCAAGCATTCAAATCAGGGCAGTATGAGTCCAGATTTTTTTTCTTCAGTTTGTCATTATGAGATATTTTACTTAGAAAAGCTGAAGGAATCCTACAATGAACATCCATATACCCATACCGAGTTGTTTTGTATAATTCTGCTGAATAACTTGAAAATAAGTTTCAGCCATAATGACATTTCACCTCTGAATATGAGAGTTTGCTCCTGCATGTACTGATGATGCCACAATCATATCTAAGAAAATTAAGGCTGTATCGCATAACCAATATTCTGTCCATATCCAAAATTTCCCAATTGCTTTTAAAAATATATTTTTATAGCTGTGTTTTTTCTTTTCAAGAGTCAATGAAGGTTTGCGTATTATGTTGGATCCTATGTCTCCTTGGACTTTTTTTAAATAGAAAAATTTCCCATCTTTTTTCTTTTCTCACAGTATTGACTTTTACAAGCAGTCATGCCAGTTGTTTTATTGAATTTCCCACATTCCAGATTTGTCTCATTTTCTCATGGTGTCGTGTAAATGGGTCTTCTATAAAGCCTGGGTTTTATCTATGCACTTTTCCTCTCCTTTAAGCTCTGGGAATTGAGTCATTTACCAAGGAAACATTTGTTTTAAAAAAGGTGTTGCTTCTTTATCCTTAAATGGAATGGGTAACACCTTAAAATGTAAGATTGTCTTTGGTAACTGTCACAATGACTGGCACCAGGGCCTGATTTTGT
Organism: Lutra lutra; assembly: GCF_902655055.1. NCBI lineage: Eukaryota > Metazoa > Chordata > Mammalia > Carnivora > Mustelidae > Lutra > Lutra lutra. Next base: position 43,453,169 of record NC_062291.1, on the reverse strand, counting down.
TGAGTATGTTAGGAATGCATTGGCCTCTTCTCCAGTGACCATCCTGGCAGCAGAGTTCTGATATGCATACTTAAAATAACATCAGAGTACCTACTGTTCACATGGTTACGTGTGTGAACGTGGTTCAACCTGTAAGAGTCTCTTTCTATATGGGCGTGTGTGTGTGTGTGCATGTGCGTACATGTGCACACATTAATCAGCTCTTCACAAAATCCATATGTTATAGATATTATTATCCATCTTAGAAACAAAAGTAGTTATATAGGTATTCAAAGCCATTATTTAAAAGAGATTTGCCTATTTCTAAATCCTATAGTATTTCCACAATACAAAATAGGAAAGAGGTTTCAGCTCTCATGCCAATGTTGATTAACTATTAGTGGCTGAATAGAATACAGTCTTGAGGAGGATTCTGAGGCCACACTTCATTCTGGGGAGAAAAGAGTGTCATGGAAATTCCTCAGTGTCTGCTGTGAGCCCCAGGGAGGATAGGGGCTAATACATTTGAAAAATATTTGACACAACACCTGATCCACAATGAGCAAGCAAATTCTAGTGGGCCCCTATCTGGGGACACCATTTCTTTCTTTCTGCAAAGCCAGTCATGGTCCTCCAAGCTTTTATCATGCAAAGTATCCGTGTGTTGAGGTACTGACTCTTCCAGGGCACATACACATTTGGGGGTGCTGGTGGTTGGGGGAAAGCAGTGCAGCTCATAATAGCTCCTCAACGTAGACAAGAGACAGCTGTTTACACCTGACTAGAAATAAGTGTATGTAAAGGGTCCCATAACATGTCCTCTAACAGATTCTACAGAAGAGAGCAATAAATATAAAGCCACTCCAGGGGTCATTTAGGTGAAATCCACAATCTTGTAAGCGAGAAGTGCAGATTAGATGCTTTCTGTTGAATTCTTCTTAGAAAGCTTCAGATCCCTGGAAAGTGTGGAAAGAAAAGCAACTTCGTAGGTTGCCTTTCCAGGCTTCACTTACCCCATTGTACTGAAGGCATTATGACATGGTAGTGTCATTGCCTTGGAAACAAGTGGTAATTAGGAATGGAGGCAGATGATTTGATTGCATTTTTAAGTCTGAGGTAATTAGAGACATAATTTTATTCCCTGTAATATGGCTATTAAGGTAGAAGTCACCAACAGAGCCAAGGGTGGAAGGATGTAGTTAATGCTGAAAATTTACTCTCCATCCTCTATTAAACTCTGTTGCTCTCTGCCATTTCCCAACCCAAAGCATTATTTCAGCCCTGAAAATATCATGAAAGCTTATACTCAGGTATCACTTTACATTTTTTAAAATAGTGTTCCACCAATTACCTAACCTGAACTCAGTACTCTAACGCAGTGAGTCAGTGAAGCGTATCCCTTACTGATACCACATTTCTTTTTCTTTTCTTTCTTTCTTTCTTTTTTTTTATTTGACAGACAGATCACAAGTAGGCAGAGAGGCAGGCAGAGAGAGAGAGAGAGAGGGAAGCAGGCTCCCTGCTGAGCAGAAAGCCCAATGCAGGGCTTGATCCCAGGACCCTGAGATCATGACCTGAGCTGAAGGCAGAGGCCTTAACCCACTGAGCCACTCAGGCACCCCTGATACCACATTTCAATTGGTACTTAGTGAAGTTAAATAATTGGGCCATTATTACTGAATTTGAGGAAATAGAACAGGGTCTCCTCTGTTTTTTCTTCCACGTTATGATGAGTATAGACATCAGTGTGAAAAATAACACATTATAAAGAAATGTTGGGCAACCCAATGGCATGTATTGATATATAATCCAAAGGCTTTTGTCCTTTTCACTTGTTTCATACATCCACACTCATCCCCACAACCACAAAATAGAAGTACTCTTTCATTATGGCAGGTCCTAGGGACCCAGGCATATTTTATCTCATTAATGCCCCTATCATCTACTAAAACCCATTGGTGTATGGGCACCCTTCCATTACCAAATGACTTTGAAAACAAATAAATGTACTCTTTATATTTTAAGGTTTTTTGTCTCCAGTTAAAGGAGAAATTTTTAAACTATATGTAGAATCACTTGAAGAACTTGTAAAGACAACAGATTCCTAGAATCTGCCCCCAGAGAATGAGACTATGTTGGTCTTCATTTGGGACTCAGAAATATACATATTTTACAAGTACCATGGAAAGATTTAATTCAAGTTATTTTCAGAACTGAGAAATACTGCAATTAGAAGGGTAACAGAAATAGCATAATGGGAAAGTTACAAATGCCCTTAATCTTTCAAAGTCTTGTAGCTAGTATCCTCCATCTATGTTCCTATCTCTTTTATAAGTTTCTTCCTTCCAACCATATTCCTAAGAGACCTCTTTAACCTCTGCAATCTGATACCACCTTAGGAAAGATCATATGGATGTGGCTAGTGGCCACCATATTGGACAGAGCATCTCTAGAATCTCAGGACATGCTTGTCTATATACTACAGGACTTTTATCCTTTACTGGATAACCCTCTCTGAGATGCTATAGCTCAAATGGGTGCTTCAGAACAAGTCAGAAGTTCATTTCTTTCTTCTATTACTGACTGATATTGGAGCTTTAGTTCAGTATCTCCATCTGTAATATGATATTAGAAACTTTATTTGCCAGAGATTTTCAGAGGATCATTTGAGATAAGACGTTTTCTTTTTTAAATAGGTTTCATTTTTAAAGCAGTTTTAGGTTTAAAGAAAAATTGAGCAGGCAATACAGAGTTTCCATATACTCTTGCCCAGTTACCACCCTTCCTCAGTTTTCTCTATTAATAACTGCATCTCCATTGGTGTGGTACATTGGTTAAAACTAATGAACCAATAATAATACATTTTTACTAACTGAAATCCATACTTTACTTTAAATTTCATTTTTTTGTGTTGTATATTTCTTTTGGTTTTGACAAATACATAATGTGACTCACTCACTAGTACAGTATCTTACCTAAGTTTCACTGCCCTAAAAATCCTCTGTGCTCTACCTTTTCATCCCTCTTCTCTACCTAACCCCTAGCAACCACTGATCTTTTTATTGTCTCTATAGTTTTGCCTTTTCCAGAATGTCTTATAGTTAGAATTATATAACATGCAACCTTTATAGGCTAACTTCTTTCATTTAGCAATAGACATTTAAGATTCTCTGTCTTTTCATGGCTAGATAGCTCACTTATTTTTATTGCTGAAAAATATTCTATTGTCTGGGTGTACCGCAGTTGATGATTTCAGCTAGTGAAGGACATCTTTGTTACTTCCAGTTCTTGACAGTTATGAAGAAAAGTACTATAAATATGCATGTACAGGTTTTTACGTACACTTAAGTTTTCAACTCATATGGGCAAAAATATCTCAGAGCATGTTTGCTAGATTATATAATAAGCACATGTTTAGCTTTGTAAAGATTGCCAAAATGTTGCATTCCCGTTAGCAATGAATTGCAGTTTCAGTTGCTCCACACCCTTACCAACATTTGGTGTTGTCAGCATTTTTAATTTAACCCCCTAACAGGTATATAGTAGTATCATGTTGTTTTAATTTGCAGTTCCATAAAGACATAGTATATGCTCATTTTTTTTTATCAGTATATCTTCTTGGGTGAGGTATCTACATCTTTTACCTATTTTTAATTGGGTTATTTATATTCTTATTTGTTGAGTTTGGAAAAGTTTTTTTTTTTTATCAGATATGTATTTTGCAAATATTTTCTCCCACTCTTTGGCTTCTCTTTTGTGTCTCTTAGGTGTGTCTTCCACAGAGCAGAATTTTTAAATTTTAATGAGATCCAACTTATCAATTTTCTCTTTTATGGATCATGCTTTTGGTGTTGTATTTAAAAACTCATTGCTAAACACAAATTTGCCTAGATATGCTCCTATGTTATTTTCTAGAAGTTTTGTGTATTAGGTCTGATTCATTTGGAGTTAATTTTTGTAAGCGCTATAAGGTCTGTTTTTGCATATGGATAGCCAGTTGTTTTAGTACCATTTGTTGAAAATATTTTCCTTTCCTCCATTGAATTGCCTTTGCTCCTTTGTCAAAGATCAGTTGATTGTATTTCTATGGGTCTATTTCTAGGCTCTATATTCTGTTGCATTGATCTTTTTGCCTGTTCTTTCACCAGTATCACACTGTCTTGATTACTGTAGCTTTACAGGAAGTCTTGAAACCGAACAATGAATGTCAGTCCTCTGACTTGGTTCTTCTTCAGTATTGTATTGGCCGTTCTTGGTCTTTTGACTTTCCCTATAAAATTTAGAATTAATTAAAGAATTAAATAAATTTTGTGGATATTTGCCAATATCCACAAAATAATTTCGTGGATTTTGATTAGGATTTTCTCACACTTTAGATCAAGTTGGAAAGAAATGACATTTTAACAGTATTGAGTCTTTCTGTCCCTGAACATGGAAGATCTCTCCATTTATTTAGATCTTCTCTGATTTATTTATTCAGAGTATTGTTGTTTTCTTCATATAGATCTTGTACATATTTTGTTAGACTTATACCCAAGTTTTTAATTTTTGGTAGTAATGTAAATGGTATTAGGTTTCTAATTTTAAATTCCAGTTGTTCATTGCTGGTACATAGAAAAGCAATTGTCTTCTGTATATTAATATACATCCTAAAAATTACTAAAACTACTGTATTACTATAATCATCTATTAATTTCAGAAGTATTTTTCTTCATGTAATCTGTGAAAAAGAAGATTTTTTTTTAATTTTTTTATTTTTTCAGCATAACAGTATTCATTAATTTTTGCACCACACCCAGTGCTCCATGCAATCTGTGCCCTCCACAATACCCACCACCTGGTGCCCCCAACCTCCTACCCCCCACCCCTTCAAAATTCCCAGATCGTTTTTCAGAGTCCATAGTCTCTCATGGTTCACCTCCCCTTCCAATTTCCCTCAACTCCCCTCTCCTCTCCATCTCCCCTTGTCCTCCATGCAATTTGTTATGCTCCACAAATAAGTGAAACCATATGATAATTGACTCTCTCTGCTTGACTTATTTCACTCAACATAATCTCTTCCAGTCCCGTCCATGTTGCTACAAAACTTGGGTATTCATCCTTTCTTTCTTTCTTTCTTTCTTTCTTTTTTTTTTTTTTACAGCTTTATAAACATATATTTTTATCCCCAGGGGTACAGGTCTGCGAATCGCCAGGTTTACACACTTCACAACACTCACCATAGCACATACCCTCCCCGATATCCATAACCCCACCCCCTCTCCCAACCCCCTCCCCCCATCAACCCTCAGTTTGTTTTGTGAGATTAAGAGTCACTTATGGTTTGTCTCCCTCCCAATCCCATCTTGTTTCATTTACTCTTCTCCTACCCCCTCAACCCCCCATGTTGCATCTCCTCTCCCTCATATCAGGGAGATCATATGATAGTTGTCTTTCTCCGATTGACTTATTTCGCTAAGCATGATACCCTCTAGTTCCATCCACGTCGTCGCAAATGGCAAGATTTCATTTCTTTTGATGGCTGCATAGTATTCCATTGTGTATATATACCATATCTTCTTTATCCATTCGTCTGTAGATGGACATCTAGGTTCTTTCCATAGTTTGGCTATTGTAGACATTGCTGCTATAAACATTCGGGTGCACGTGCCCCTTTGGATCACTATGTTTGTATCTTTAGGGTAAATACCCAGCAGTGCAATTGCAGGGTCATAGGGTAGTTCTATTTTCAACATTTTGAGGAACCTCCATGCTGTTTTCCAGAGTGGTTGCACCAGCTTGCATTCCCACCAACAGTGTAGGAGGGTTCCCCTTTCTCCGCATCCTCGCCAGCATCTGTCATTTCCTGACTTGTTCATTTTAGCCATTCTGACTGGTGTGAGGTGATATCTCATTGTGGTTTTGATTTGTATTTCCCTGATGCCGAGTGATATGGAGCACTTTTTCATGTGTCTGTTGGCCATCTGGATGTCTTCTTTGCAGAAATGTCTGTTCATGTCCTCTGCCCATTTCTTGATTGGATTATTTGTTCTTTGGGTGTTGAGTTTGCTAAGTTCTTTATAGATTTTGGACACTAGCCCTTTATCTGATATGTCATTTGCAAATATCTTCTCCCATTCTGTCAGTTGTCTTTTGGTATTGTTCACTGTTTCCTTTGCTGTGCAAAAGCTTTTGATCTTGATAAAATCCCAAAAGTTCATTTTTGCCCTTGCTTCCCTTGCCTTTGGTGATGTTCCTAGGAAGATGTTGCTGCGGCTGACGTCGAAAAGGTTGCTGCCTGTGTTCTCCTCGAGGATTTTGATGGATTCCTTTCTCACATTGAGATCCTTCATCCATTTTGAGTCTATTTTCGTGTGTGGTGTAAGGAAATGATCCAATTTCCTTTTTCTGCATGTGGCTGTCCAATTTTCCCAACACCATTTATTGAAGAGGCTGTCTTTGTTCCATTGGACATTCTTTCCTGCTTTGTCGAAGATGAGTTGACCATAGAGTTGAGGGTCCATTTCTGGGCTCTCTATTCTGTTCCATTGATCTATGTGTCTGTTTTTGTGCCAGTACCATGCTGTCTTGATGATGACAGCTTTGTAATAGAGCTTGAAGTCCGGAATTGTGATGCCACCAACTTTGGCTTTCTTTTTCAATATTCCTTTGGCTATTCGAGGTCTTTTCTGGTTCCATATAAATTTTAGGATTATTTGTTTCATTTCTTTGAAAAAAATGGATGGCACTTTGATAGGAATTGCATTAAATGTGTAGATTGCTTTAGGTAGCATAGACATTTTCACAATATTTATTCTTCCAATCCAGGAGCATGGAACAGTTTTCCATTTCTTTGTGTCTTCCTCAATTTCTTTCATGAGTACTTTATAGTTTTCTGAGTATAGATTCTTAGTCTCTTTGGTTAGGTTTATTCCTAGGTATCTTATAGTTTTGGGTGCAATTGTAAATGGGATGGACTCCTTAATTTCTCTTTCTTCTGTCTTGTTGTTGGTGTAGAGAAATGCAACTGATTTCTGTGCATTGATTTTATATCCTGACACTTTACTGAATTCCTGTACAAGTTCTAGCAGTTTTGGAGTGGAGTCTTTTGGGTTTTCCACATATAGTATCATATCATCTGCAAAGAGTGATAGTTTGACTTCTTCAAAAAAGAAGATTTTATTTCTTACTTCCCAATCTGTATGCTCTTAATTTCCTTTTCTTATAGTACTGGTTAGAAATTTCAGTATAATATCAAATAGCACTGGTAAGACTACATCATCTGCCTATTCCTGATCTTAGGGTTATAGCAACTACTTTCTCACAACTCTATGTATTACCTATAGGTTTTTTGTGGATGTTATCCTTCTGAGGAACTCTTCTTCTATTCCTAGTTTGCTGAGAGTTTTTATCATAAGTGAGCTTTGGAATTTGGATAAATGCTTTTTCTTCATTTATCTATATAATCATTTTTTCCTTTTCCTATTTAGCTTGTTGGTATGATAGATTGCATAAATTGATTTCCAAATGTTAGTTAGGGAATATTTTAAATGTAGTTTCACAGATCAGTGTAACATTTGAAGACCAGGAATTGTTATGTCCATTCCCTTGACCAAAAGAGTTATGGGATACAAGGAATAATGGGAAGGATAGTTAGGAGGGAGAGAAACTCAGAGGAAAGTAAGCTGTTGCTCTTGTTGATTTCTGCTTTAGGAATGTTTTTTTGCTATATGCAGAACAAAGATAAGCTTGTTTTAAATACACCAACATAGTATCTTTAGTTATCTAATGTCCCTTGAGAAAGAGAAGAAAGTCTCATGTTATCTTATTCAGTGTATTAGACTTTTGTCCTCCTCTTTTTCAGAATCAGAATTTCAAGACTGGTTACCGAATTTTAGAATTTTAGATTTTACAAATGAGTAAAACTTAAGGCTTCCAATCTTTCAAACAAAAAAATTGCCAATTGAGGTTTCTACCTTGAAGGTTTTAGGACAAATTATGAAGGGCAACTAAGGATACTAGGAGAAGAAATCACAGCTTTTGCTCTGTCTACTACTTTAGAAAGGAGAGCCCCCAATGCTTAAGTAGATCACCTTTATACTGTATACTCCAAACTAGTGGTGCTTATGTAGGTCACATTCAAAATTAAGGGAGATCTTGCCTAAGAAAAGACAATTTGGTTATGTATTGTATCTGTGATCTCACAAACATGCTTTAAATTGTGCTTCGAACTATGAGATATATAATGGGTAGGAAGTTAAGATTGCCATCCTCATAGAGTTGGTAGCCTATTTGAGGAGACAGAATTAAATGAGAACTATCCAGGCAGGAGGCAAACTTTGTACCTTTGAGTGTGAACCCAAGCATTACAGAAAATATTTAAGGAGTCAGGAGTGTGAAACCAGAGTAGGATGAAGAAGACAAGGAAAACTGAGAAATGGAGATTTGATTTGGGCTTGATGGAAGCATAGGGTTTTGGGTGGAAAATGTGGCCCAAAAACACAGGAAGAAAAAACAACAACAACAACATAAAGATGGATTGTGACTGCCCTATGCTTCTTTTAAAGCATCTCTCCTTCCATCTAGTAGTTTTATTCCTTCATAGCTCACAAATCTGACTGTGTCACTCTCTTCTTTTTTTCTTTTCTTTTCTTTTTTCTTTTTCTTCTTCTTTTTTTAAAGATTGTTTTCACTTACCAAGCTTCTGATTACTGCTTCTCATTTTTTCCTACATATTACCACCTAGCTTACCAGCTTCCTCTTAGCCCTAACCTTTATCCTCAATCTGGGTGATTTCAATTTATATTTGCACAGTCATTCTGGAAACCTGGAACTTTGTTGCAAATGGTCAACAATATCCTCTTCCTGCCCATCTCAGCCACCAATTCCATGATCACAATTTCTAAGCGATAATCTCATCCCACAAACTCCTGCCTTCCAGTTTCCGTGCTGCAGTATCCTGCATGAAATTCCTCTTTAACTTCATAGCAACCCCTCCCTTCATGGCTCTGCTTTCCACAGGATGGCTCTTGGGTTCACTCACACAGTTTGTATCCCATGGCTCATCCTCACAATCATAGTCTTACAAATCCTTGGCTAGCTTCCATCTTCCTTGTGCTTGCATTAGAGAAGCTTAACTTGGCTGAAGAGAAACAGAAAACAAAAGGGAATCCCAATCACCCAAAATTTATAATTATGATGGCCTTGGTACGCTTACAAAAATGTTTGGAAATGTCAAACCAGACCCTACTTAGGGCTTACGACAAGTTTGCCCCTTATACTCTCTTATACTATATAGTGCCCATAGACCTTGGGTCTTAATATCTGAAGCTATAAATCCAACTAAAAAAACTGCTAAATGAGGGGCACCGGGGTGGCTCAGGGGGTTAAGCCTCTGTCTTTGGCTCAGGTCATGATCTCAGGGTCCTGGGATCAAGCCCTGCATCGGGCTCTCTGCTCAGCAGGTAGCCTGCTTCCCCCTCTCTCTCTGCCTGCCGCTCTGCCTACTTGGGATCTCACTCTCTGTCAAATAAATCAATAAAATCTTAAAAAAAAATAAAAAAATTGCTAAATGAAATATGATCTCTCCTTCTGTCTTGACAAATACACCTTCATAATGACCTGGAAGGCCAGATTTCAACTGGACTCCTCAGAATTCTGTGGGAGCTAGCAAATGGAGAAATAAAGTCACTGTTTTTGCCCCTTTCTCTTCTCAGTACCAGTTCTCTCTCATGTTGACAAGGGTCTTGAGTATGTAGACAATGTAGTGAGCATGTCCATTTACCTTGCTCATAGCAATAGCCCCTCAGCCTTCCTAGGGCCTCAAGGTACATGTGGTCATAGCCTGATCTCATCATAGGTGGACAGATATGGGGAAGAGGATCAAACAGGACACTGAAGTAGTCTTAGGCCATTTGGACAGAGGATTCTGGGTAGCCGGGCTAGGTTAGAGAGTCAGTGTTGGCTTTGGGTTGCACATCCCTTTAAAACCATGGCTAAGGAATGTGGTTGCCCAGAAAGGAGCCAAAGTGGGGGACTCCTAAAATATGAGGTACAGGGTTAAAGCCCTTTCTGCCAGGTCATAAGTGCAGTATTGGCTCAGGAAAGCTCAAGGAAAAGCCTCGTCACGTAGGCACCATGAGCTGGGCTGGAGGGAAAGCCCCTGTCATTAAAAGATTACCGATTGTTAATACCATCTATTACAGTAACACAGCATTAAGCCTGATACTCAAGCCCAGTTTTCATTCAGAGAAGAGAGAGAAGATTTAAAAATTTTAAGATTCCCAGGAGCTTCTGCAAAAGATAGGGACACAAAAAGCCATGTTTTGGGACCTCAGTTACACAGTATGAACAAAAGATAAGAGGGCCATTCATTATCAGATCTCTTCAGCCTCTTCTACTCCATAGTGCTTTGTAGCTTTGGTAAGTGAGGGCTCCAGTCTATGCAGGGAAGCACTCAGAGGGAGAGAAGGTGGCAGGGGGCCCGCTTGAGCTGCAGACCAATGCTGGTTCCCAGAGGAGAGTGACAGCAACTCCACCAAGACAAACTGTGTCAGAGCGCTTGGGAAACATTCCCAGGGGCCTTCTGGACTATTTCGGGGCAGCTCTAGTTCTTGCAGGGATTTGGACACCCCAGAAAGCAAGTTACATGAGAGAGCAGAAGCCAGGATACTTCTTAACTAGTCTTTAGGTTGTAGTGGAGAGGCTCCACAGTCTAACAATTTAACACCAGAGGTTTTTGTTTTGTTTTGGTCTGTTTTGACACCAGAAGTTCTTTTTCTTTTTTTTTTTTTTTTATAAAGATTTTATTTATTTGACAGAGACCACAAGCAGGCAGAGAGGCAGGCAGAGAGAGAAGGAAGCAGGCTCCCTGCTGAGCAGAGAGCCCGATGTGGGACTGGATCCCAGGACCCTGGGATCATGACCTGAGCCGAAGGCAGAGGCCTTAAACCCACTGAGCCACCCAGATGCCCCAACACCAGAAGTTCTTAAGGATACCCATGTTTGAAAAAGGGCATAATGAAGAAATGAAGTCAGTTGGCTGGAGGAATTGCCACTTAGAGTAACAGTACCAGCCAAGTTTGCTCAGGAAAGAGGAGACTTGAACTAGCATTTTGTGATGTGTATTGTATGCTAGGCATTTTACATATGAAGCTTAATTGTCTAAAGAATCCAGTGAGATAGGTATTATTCCAGTAATACCCAAGGCTCAACCAGGTCAAGAAGTCACCCAAAGATACATGGTAGACAGAGATATAGTCCCTGAGCAATGCTAGTTTCCTCAGCTTTGCTGCTTTCTGTAATTACAGAAGTCCCTTCCCTAAGAGATTCTCCTGGCATCTTGGCAGTGAAGGTTATTTCATAAAGAAATTCTTGCATCCAGTATAAATAGCAGCACTCTTTTGACCTTGGCTGTCTCACCTGTTTCATAGTTCCAGATATTAAATTACATTTCATTATGTATATGTCTGAAATAGTATTAGTACTGGGGGGATATTAGAAGCTGCCATAGAAAGGGCCTTGTGTATTAAATTGGCATGTCAGTCTCTAAGAGAATATCATTTTCATGTGGGTCTTTAATAAATAATATTTGAGGGTAAAATGGAATCCAAAGTATACTTTGAGATATAGATAGATAGATAGATATCAGAATACCACTTATATCCCCTTTAGCTATTCTCTCTCCTTCTCTCTTTTGACCAGCTACAATGCTGTACTAGCCTGTCTCTGAATCTCGTATCTAGGCTCTGTCTCTGCTGCTTTTTGAAGCTCCACAGAAGAAAACTCAAAGCTGGCTTTCTTGGCCACTGCCGCAGGACAAAAATCTGGGTGGAAGGTTAGTTACCATTTCTGTTGCTTCAAAGAAGTCTCGTGCTTTAGTGCCATTTGTATAAAAAACGGGCAGCTAATTGAATTGTGGAGTTTGATGCCAGTTTTATGAAGCTATGTAAATCCAGTGCTAGTTTGCTATGGGCGCCACAAATAGACTGACCCCATTATGCCCATGGGTGAGAAGAGACATGGCTATTACACACAGCAACTTGGTCATGAAATCCCTTATTTATGATCACATTCAGGAAGCCATGAACCTTTCCCACTCACTATCGTATTTTAATTCGCAGCCATACTTGTGAGCACACATATAAATCAGTGTGTATCTTTAAAAGATAAATCTCACACCAAATCCAGGGCGAACAAGTGCATCCTGTTTTATGGAATCTATGTGACCTGACTGCAGAAAGCATTTTTGATTAATCAGAACTAAGATTTTAATAAAGAAACAGCAGGTGGGCTAACCACAAAATTAAAACTCCCAACCGTCTCAGAGTAATAAAGTCATAAATATAAAAGTGCTCAAAATATCTCATTTGCATCTTTGAATAACGTCCCTGTTTAACAAGGGCAGGGCATGGGCTTGACCAGCAGAGGGCGATTTCTTGTATATGTTGACATTTCCTAGTTCAGTCTTGCTGCAGTATCTTGTCAATCTTTCACTGCGTAATAGAGCAGGGCCTGGGTAGTAATTAATTGCCATCTGCAGTGTGTTTTTACCAGTGATTTTTACACCCAGTTGCTCAATTGCAATATCAAATCAACTGCATTTCAATACAGGCTGGAGAACAAAAAATGTTCCTTTGGTTTCCTAATCAAGGTTGGTCCATTTAAGGATTCTTTTTTGCAGAACCGAAGTCAATTTATCAGTGTGACTGTGGTATAGCCTCCCTGTTAGCAGTAAAATTTTACGGCTTTTGAACAAGGCAGATGAAGGTTTGAAATCAGGCTCTGCTGCATAATGGCTGTGTAGCCTTATAGTAGCTTAGTTAATTACCCTAGTTACTTAAACTGGACCTTTTTTTTTTAATATAGAAAAACATAAATCATGACAGTATACTCCAAGATTGTGTTAAAGGTTTAATATCTTAAGAATTTATGAAATAAGTACTTGATTTTTGGCTTACCTGTGTAAATTACACATACACCGAGAGCATAGCCCCCCCCCGCCGCCAAAATCTGCCTCAGGAATGCTTGAGGACCATAGCCATGCACTGCACTCACTACATCTAGGCAAACAGTGGAGTCATATGCCCATCTGTTCTTTTTTTTTTAAATTTTTTAAGATTTTATATATTTATTTGACAGAGATTACAAGTAGTCAGAGAGGCAGACAGAGAGAGAGGGGGAGGCAGGCTCCCTGCTGAGCAGAGAGCCTGATGCGGGGCTCGATCCCAGGACCCTGGGATTATGACCTCAGCCAAAGGCAGAGGCTCTAACCCACTGAGCCCCCCAGGTGCCCCTGCCCATTTGTTCTTTTGGTGATTGTACACATGGCAAAGGGATGATAACAAATACAATTTATAGTTCATGATATGCTTTTATGTGTATTATTTTATTCATTCTCCGTGCCAACTCTTTAGTTGGGCAGGACAGATATTAGGATCTTCCCTCCAGTGAGGAAATCAAGCCTCAGAAAGTTAAGCTATTTGCCCAAATCACATGCTAGATACAGAGCTTGAACTTTGTTCCCTCTGATACCTAGTCCAGGGCATTTTCTTTTCTTTTTTTTTTTTTTTTTTTTTTTTATTTATTTGACAGAGAGAGATCACAAGTGGGCAGAGAGGCAGGCAGAGAGAGAGAGAGAGAGAGAGGAGGAAGCAGGCTCCCTGCAGAGCAGAGAGCACCATGTGGGACTCGACCCCAGGACCCTGAGATCATGACCTGAGCTGAAGGCAGAGGCTTAAGCACTGAGCCACCCAGGTGCCCCATCCAGGGCATTTTCAACACACACCCGGGTACCTCTGAAGAGGAGACATGATGCTCATCTCTCAGTGTCTGTCTCTACATTGTATAACCAATAGAATTAGGCCAAGTCACCTCCCAGTTCCCTTCTAGCTCTGATATATCAAGAGGTCCTAGGACAATTTCCATGAAAGGGGTGGTTCTAACATCAGCAGAGATTTACCTCTCTACTCGTACTATTCTTAGAAAATGAGGTTTTTCAAGACTTAGATATCGAAGAAACTTCTTGGAAGGAAGAGAGGTAAAGAAATATATGGTGAAGCCTTATTGGACCCTGAGTCAGTTAATCATTCGACTTAAAAAAAAAAAAGTCAACTGTTTCAATCTTCTCTTTCAAGATTTTAAAAATTTTTTAAAATTTTTATTTATTTTTAAAAATTTTTAATTTTTTATTAACATATGTATTATTAGTCCCAGGGGTACAGGTCTGTGAATCACCAGGTTTACACACTTCACAGCACTCACCATACCACATACCTTCTTTCAAGATGTTTTTTAAAAATTTATTCATGTGAGACAGAAAGAGAGAGGCAGAGGCAGAGGGATCTTGACACCAGACTCGATCCCAGGACCTTGAGATCATGACCTGAGCCGAAGGCAGAGGCTTAACCCAGTGAGCCACCCAGGTGCCCTGTAGTGGCTACTTTTAATATTCATTTTATATAGCTGGGTAGTTTGTTAAAGGCCTCACCTCTATCTCTCCTGCCCCCCCCCTTTTTTGGTGGTGGTCTAGGTTAACAATCCTAATATCCTGGTTATTGCACTAGTCTTTTTACTGGTCTTTTCCTGCCCCCTATTTACCAACACATCAGTCTACAAAGCATCTGGACTAATCTTTTAACACATACATTTAATTATGTCATTTTCATGTTTAAATCTTTTGTGAGAATTCCACTGTACTTATGATGCCAGAAAGGCATATCTGGCCTTAGCTGCTTTGTAATGTCAGCTCATGCCTCTTTGTTCTGTTAGGAGGCTTCAACCACATTGAAATTCTCTCTGTAACTTGGCTGGGTCAAGAAGTTTCCCACTCCAGGGTCTTTTCCCATGGGGTTTCCTGGCTAGAATGCTTTTCTTTCTACCCTTGCACTTATTAATACAATGCATACCTGAATGAATGTCATTTCTACACAGAGACTTTCTTGGGTTATTTAGTCTCAAGTAGACACACTTAATCCTTTTGCTGAATACTCTGCTTTTTCATTACACTTCATACAATTAGTAGTTATATCCTTATGAACATGTTTGTTATTATGAGTTTCTTTTAAGAAGGAAAAGGTCCATGCTTCTATTTTTCTACTTTATATCCAAAATTTCACAGTTCCTTGAAGAGAATAGAAATGAATTAAATAACAAAGTCAAAGATTCAACTTCATCATCTTTTCTAAATATCCTATTCCTTTTTCCCCAATTTCCTCCTCCAAAAAATGCAAGACATTTAAACAACCTATTTTTTAGAGGGAAACAAAATTATAGAACAACATGAAGCCATAATTTAAACAAAACGAAATAAGGAGCAACAAATAAGAGCGGTACAAGAATAATAAAGAATAAGTAGGAATTATGGGGATGACTCCATTCCTGTTATATAAGATCTTCGCCCTCATTTTGATTCTTCAAATAATACTTACTCACCTGATGTTAGCATTCCAGATATTCTGGATCTAACTGATCAGGAAATTATAGAAAAATTACTGGGGTAAGTGAACTAGCATCCACCCAAGAACTAAAAAGGTACTCAGGGATGAAACTGAGAAACCACTGGGCCCATCATTTAATTGGGAGGGCCATATGATGTCTATCATAAAATCATAATTATATGAATGAGGTGAATGGTGACTAGTTTACCAGTCCCAGAATAATAAACTAAGAGGAAGTCTTCCCAACCCACCGCTTTGAAACTTGAAAGAATTATACACTACACTGAAGGGAAATAAAGGAACAGGTTTTAAAATAGAGATACATTTTAAAGAATTGGTATAAATTCATGGATATTAATATTATGGTATCCTAAGGGGAATGTGGTGATTGGATATGTATCATTTAATATCTTAAGTAGATGCCCTAGATCAGAGACATACTTCTCTTTAAACCATATTCATGAGATTAGGGTGACAAGATGGCGGGGAAGTAGGAGGAGGCGCCCTTTCAACCTATACCCTAAAGTGAGCTGATTACCTTCCAAAGAACTCCGATCACCCACGAAATCAGCCTGAGATCAGAATTATACACGTCTGGATCTCTACAGGAGCAAAAGATGCCAGTGGGCAGGTAAAGCGGAATGGGAACGTTGGACTGATATCGGAAGATAAACAAAAGGGGGAGGGAGCCATCAGAGGCGGCCCATTGGAAAATAATATCCCAATATGAGAGTGCCCTGCGTCTGGGGACCAGCATTAACTTGCAGTCTGGTAAACCATATTCATGTCATAGATTAAACACGTATTTGATGCAATGTGTTAATCTAAAACTTACCAGTGCGCAGTATTTTAGTCCACATTTGGTGCCAAATACTTTTTGTCATTCTACTAGAACTCATTTAAGTAGGGCAGATCTACCATTTATTAGATGACTGCAGGAATAAGTGATCCTCTGGGGGGTATTGCTTCCAATTAATTCTACCCCTTAGTGTATCAGAGCTTTCATCCTAAGAAGATGGCTCCCTGTTTGCCCCAGTGACCGCCCACTAGACTATTCTTCCAAGGGCTTTGTTCTTATGTTGTTCATTCGTTTGATTATCAGTAAATATTTACTGAATACATAATGCAAACAGGCTAAGTGCTTGAGAAATTGGGGGGGGAAGCATGATTACATGATTCCTCATCTTGCACGCAAGAGAAAGAAAAATTAATGAGCCATCACTACATAACATGTGAAGTGCTATAAGAGAGATACATGCAAAAAACATAGGATGATTGAAGACGGAAAGTCTCAGAGA
The DNA here is from genome assembly GCF_902655055.1 of Lutra lutra. Taxonomy (NCBI): domain Eukaryota; kingdom Metazoa; phylum Chordata; class Mammalia; order Carnivora; family Mustelidae; genus Lutra; species Lutra lutra. Next base: position 43,436,476 of record NC_062291.1, on the reverse strand, counting down.
AAAGGATATTTGAGTTTAAACTTAAGTATTCATAGGGCAACATTTGGAAGGGGGGAAAGAAAACATTTATGGAAGAGAAGAAATGTGCTCGAACATAATATGCTTAAGAAATGGAATTCATAGGGTCCCTGGGTAGCTCAGTTGGTTGGGTGTCGAGTTTTGATTTTGGCTCAGATCATGATCTCAGGGTTGAGGGATTGAGCCCTGCATCAGGCTCCACGATCAGCAGGGAGTCTTCTTGAGATTCTCTCTCTCCCCAGCTCACGCTCTCTCTCTCTCTCAAATAAATAAAACTTTTGAAAAAATGGAATTCACTTATAGGGGAAATGCCTGAAGGAAGAGGTAAGCATCAGCTTAAGTAGTCATACTTAGAAGATGAAGAAATTCTGTTCTGAAAGAATAAAGACTGAGGCCATAACCAGAAAAGCCTTTCTTAGATTTTGAGAGGGAGATGGAGGATAGACATAGACTTCTGAGTTGTTCAGAGAGATGGTTATGGTGCCATGCTTTGAGATGGGAAGCATGGAAGGAGGATCCGCTGAGCTTAAGAGTGAGAAGGTATATGGTGCTGAGTCCACCTTTGGACATGTTAGTTTTAAATACCTGGGGACCCTTTAGGCAGAGATGTACAACGGGCAGCTTGATACATGGTCATGGAGATGAAGACAAGTTTTGGCCAAAGATAATGGCCCAAATGTCATACAGATGGTAGTGAATGCCATGGCACTGGGATGGGGAGGTGTTGGAGATGAGGAAGAACATTTTGAGTGGGAAGATGAAGTGATGTTATTTAATCAGAAGTTATAAAATAATGTAATTTTCATAGAGGAAAGTAATTGAATTCTGCTACAATGACGTCAACTTGGCTAATGGGAAAATGTGAGCACATAACGAGCTTTCATTCAGTGAATGAGCATTTACCATTTGCCAGGCACCAAGACACAGGGTATATTTATACAAAAACTATAAAATTAACTTTCTAAGCAAAATTAATTCTCACAGAACTATAAATTGTGTTGCTTCCTAATTCCTGGTTGCTAAAATTTAGGAGAAATAAGCTTCCAGTTCTGATGTAACAACACGAGGGGATATGTAAACAGGTATAGTATTACCTCCTTGGAAAAGCTGATCTGCTGTGGAAGTTTTTGGCTTCTAATGATGGGTAGGGCAGAACGGAAGCATGAGAACACAATAAGACAGACAACTCAAAGATAGGACTCCTGCCACATATCCAGCTGGTTTGAAATATGTATTAATATCTGTCTCAGCAGCTTGTCTTCTGAAAACAATTGAGCCAGAAGCAGAGCAGTAGGCAACCAATGATCTACAAGTAGTCACTATATAGCATTCCCACTAAGTGCAGGTGCCCGCTATTTGGGAATTCCCTTCCTTGGGACCATGGATGGACGTGACTGCAGGAAGTGGGCTACTTCCTTCTCTGTCCACATTTTCTTGATAGATACAAGTATATTAGCAAAATAAATAGAGGTAAATGGCTAAACAGACACATAAATGTATACTCAATGTTTAGGAGTCAAGGAGAAAGGAGGATTGGAATAGACTAATGCCCTCTCTCCCCCTGCTCACTATCTTCTACCCATCTCAGAAGCCATGTGGGTTTTTAATACCTAGAGCTCTTCATACCTAAGAATATTCAAAGCTATTGGATTTTTCTTTGGCTATACTAAAAAGTAATTTGAGGAGGGATAAGCTTGGGCAAGCCAGAAGCATTTGATGAATGTAAAAGGAAGGATTTCAGAATTATCTGGCCCAAGAATCATTAAAAACAATTGTCTGTTCATCAGAATAGACCAGGAAGAGCCCCTTACCTTTTGAAAGCTGGAATATAGTATGGAAGTAGAAGATTAGGGATATAACGAAAGACTTTGAATTTCAATTACTTGGAAAATAATTAAAATTGATTTCTTATATATTTTATTTTGCTGAGACTTTAGTCATATTTCTGGGTCTCCTCTTAACCATTTTATGAATTAAGGTGTGTCAGTGACAGAGTCCTACGCTTATTCCCTCAGTAAATATCAAAACCTTTTCATGTCTTTAAATTCTTATTAACTCCATCGACCTTAAGCTATAAAGGACTAACTGACCATTGAGGGATTGAAATTTTTAAGTACAGGCAAAATGAGAAAATGACAACATGGCTTTATGCACACTTGGCTTAGCACTTTAGAGTAAATAGGCAAATAGTTCTACTGTCTGTTTCAATGGCAGAAAAACGAATAAATTTGGCATTATTGTCTACCAGATTTCATTAACTATAAACTCTGGGAATTGGGAGACCCATGTTCTCAGGCCTTTTTTATAACTATCTTCGTGGTCCAATAAGCTACACCGTTTTGGGGTCTCATTTTTTTCATCTCTGAAGTGAGATTAAACTCATTTTCTCAACACATTCTGTGAGTCTGTGAAATCATGTGGGATTCAAGAGGACCTAAGCAAACCTGGACAGGAAAGAGTGGTGTCACACTAGGCTTTGGCGGATCCATAACCAGTCGCCACAAAGGAGGATGAGATCTGCAGGATCCAACAGCTTTTCTGCACCTGGATGCAAGGAGGTTTGAGCTGTAGCTTGAGTCTCGGAAGTCAGGAGCTGGGACCTCTTTTCCTGATTCGAGGAAGCACATGCTCTTGCCAGCCATTCTCTGTTATCTGTGCCTTGAAACCCGCAGGAGCAAAGACTTCAGTCAGATCCACATGGGTACTTGGTGCCATTGGGCCTTATGTGATTAAGTCTCTACATAACACCGCAGCCGAAATCAAATCAGAAAGCTGGGACAGCAGTTGTCAGGGCATCCGCTGCCTGTCCCTGTGCTGAGTAAATATTGCACTTCCAGTGACACCAACTTGGCCAAGATGCCCCTAATTCTTTTCTAGCATGAGGACTCCCAACCAGGAAGCATGTCCTGAGAGACTGTGGCAAGCTCCGTTACACACCGTTTCACACCCCTGTTTTTGTCTCTGGAAATCTGCAATTACTCTTCCTCCAGGCTCAGACTGGTTAGAGCATTCTTCTTTCCCTCCAGTTGTTACACAGGCGCTTTTAATGTGAATCAGCTCAAATGCAAGACCAGGTCAAATCTTTAGCTTTTGCCTCCCCAGTGAGCCTAGTTTAAGTTTAAAAAGGAGCCTTTAAACCTGCTGCATAAGGCTATCTCCTTGCTTCTGAGCAAGAAACCAGGAGAGTTAGTAATGATCACAGCGGGGAATTCATTAAGCTGTCCTAATTGAGGGCTGGGGTGAGAGGGAAGTGAGGGCCCCAAATTTGACCTGCTTGGGCCTGGAGACTGGAGTGGGAAGCAAACTAATACTGTAGGAAGCATCTAAGAACTAGAGGCTTAAACATTTTATTTTATCCGCACGGCATCTCTCTAAGATAAGAATTATAATCAGCATTTCACAGATGGCTCAGAGAGGTTAAGTAATTTGCCCAGGGTCACATATCTATGTGTAGAAGAGCCATGAATAGAATGCAGATCTGTCTACCATCCACTGATCCTTTTTTCCTGTTTCCTAGCCTGCTGGGGAGAAAAACCCAGGCTTAGGGAAGTATAAGGCAACATGAAAAATAATTTGGGGAGGTAGTTTCCTATGGTGACAAGAAGCTGACTGAAGCCCGATTTCATAGAACGGGAGGCAGGAGGGGCACCTGGGTGGCTCAGTGGGTTTAAAGCCTCTGCCTTCGGCTCAGGTCATGATCTCAGGGTTCTGGAATCGAGCCCTTCATCGGGCTCTCTGCTCAGCAGAGAGCCTGCTTCCCCCTCTCTCTCTGCCTGCCTCTCTGCCTACTTGTGATCTCTGTCTGTCAAATAAATAAGTAAAATCTTTAAAGAAAAAAAAAAGAATGGGAGGCAGGAGCATGGAGAAGGAGCAGAGGGTGAGTCTGAATGAGTTACAGGTAGGGAGGGCAGACTGAGAGAGAAAGCGCCAGGGATCAGGCTCTGCAGAGAATTAGCTGAGGCTTAAGAGTCTTCACAGAGAAGGAATCAACTTATATTCCTCTTACTAGTAATGAAGACCCTCCAAAGCTAGCCACACTGGTGTTCCAACTGTATTGCTAAGTCTCACATGCCCTGTGTCATAGCCAAGTAGCATGAAAATATGTGCATCTTCCCTGACCTTCACACGCTGGAGCGCCTTTCCCAGGGTCTGGACATCTGTGTCGTCTTACCTGACCTGCTCCTTCATCAAGGCCCAGACCAACTGTCGGTAGCTTTCTGAGTCCCCAGGGTGAGAAATGAATCTCTTCCTATTGAATTCCCTCAGCACATTTATCAAGTCCTAACTGCATGGCAGTTTCTGTGCAAGGCTGATATTCCCTAAGAGATTTTCAGGTCTTCAAAGGTTGAGGCAAGAGACATGGCAGAAGCAGCACATATTTGAAGTGGGAATATGTTCCCCTTCCCCTTCTCAGTGTCCCTCACAGACACAATGCTTAGAAAATATGGGTAAACATATCCATATTATGCTTGCTGTTTCTTTCTTTCCCTTGGTAAAAAAACAAAAAAACAACAACAAAAAAAAACAACAAAAAAAAACAAACACTGGTCATCTACTGTGTACGATTTTATTTACTGAGCACCAACTATGTGGATGGGCCAAGTCATGGAAGGCTTTCCCTGTCATGTTGAGACACTGGGTGCTCCTTTTATTTCAGAGAGATACGAACAGGTATGGCACAGGGAAGTGACAGATCAGACCTGTTTTTAGAGACATTCTTCTTGAGGCAACCTTAAAGAGAATGGAAGGAGGTGAGCCTGGCAACAGGAAGAACAGAAGGTTGCTGGCAACATTGCAGGCATGAGATGATAAAGGCTTAAATCAGTCTTTATAATAGAGAAGAAAAGAATAATTGAACTGTGGGTGTGTGTTCACAGACCTTTACAGCCCAGATTTCACTACTTGATCATTTACAGCTGATACTTAGTATCTGGCCATTCCTTCATTTCCGCTGCATGGGGTTTGACATTTTTCCTTTGTAGATTTGCTAACATCCTCACCAACACTTATTTTATTTTATTTTTTAATTTTAACTATCCAAGTTAAATGTAGATTGCTCTATATTCTTTCTAAGCTCTCGTAAGCAGAAGTGAAAGTTCACTGTGATTTTGATTTACAGTTTTCCAAGGATTATTGAGGTGTAGTCTCATTTCTTATGACTGTTGTCCATTTTTATATCTTCTCTGGATAAACGCTTATTTATACATTGTATGCTCAATGACATGAGTATGCGTGAAATGTTTTTTTTTCATGCATTTGTGTTTTAAATCAGGTGGGAAATTAAAAAAGTATATACTTATAAGCAATAGAGTGTTACGGGCTTTTATATCTGTCCATGTATTTACCTTCACTGGATATTTTTATTTCTTCGTACAGCTTCAAGTCTAGCGTGCTTTCAGTTCGATCTGAAGGATCCCCTTTAGGATTTCTTATAGGGCAAGTATAGTGGTAATGAACTCCCTTAGCTTTTTTTAAATTTAGTTTTGTCTAGGTATGTTTTAATTTCTCCTTCGTTTTTGGAAGACAGATTTGCCAGATATACAATTATTTCTTGATTTTTTTTTTTTAGCACTTAAACTATTTCCTCATACTGCCTTCCATGGCTTCTGATGAGGAGATTGGCTGTTAATTTTACTAAGAATCTCTTGTGCTTGATAACTTGCTTCTTTTTTTTTTCCCTTGGTGCTTTTAAGATTCTCTTGTTGTCTTTGGTTTTAGCTAGTTCGATTATAATATGTCTTGATATGACTGTCTTTGAGATTATCAAATTTGGCATTCATTGAGTTTCTTGGATGTGTAGTTCTTTGTATTTCATCACATTTAAGTTGTTTCTGGTCATTATTTTAAATAGTCTAATACTGCATGTGTTGTTCCGCCTCCTGGTATCACATAAGTTCCTTAGGTTCTTTTTTCATTCTTTTTTCTTTCTATTCTTCAGACATAGTAATTTCAATTTTCCTGTCCTCAAATTCACTGAATTTTTCTTCTGCCTGCTCCTATCAGTTGCTGAACTCCTTTACTCAATTGTTTTTGATTTTTTAAAAAAATTTATTTTATTTTATTTTATTTTAGTGATGTTTCTGTGGGGGAATGAGATCTGGAGGCTGCCCACCCTTTGGCTGTTACTATTCCCAATGCTTTTTTCTGAAGTAAGATTTTATTGAGATGAAACATGCATTCAGAAAAGTGCACAAAGGTTAACATTAGAGCTTGATGATTTTTCACAAAATGGTACACCTATTTAATAAGCAATCAAAGGTAGAGAATACTGCTTGCTTTCCAGAGTCTCCACTCTACCCACTTTCACCAACTCTCAAGTGTGACAACCCTCGATCTTCCAACAATGTAGATTGCTCTATACTTTTTCTAAGCTCTTGTAAGTGAAATTATATTGTATGTGCTCTTTCATTTTCCATATTTTACTCAACATTATGTTCTAGGGATTCACCCATGAAAGTCTGTGTAGTTGTATAAGATTTCATTAATTTTAATTTCTGTATTTTTTTTTAATAGCTTTTCCCTTTCTCTTGTTAAAGGGCATTTGAGTGAGTGTGGGCATTTGTTAACTATTTTCAGGATTTTTGTTATGTGCATTTTTGTACACATCTTTTCCTGGATATATGTGCCTATCCTTAGGAGTAAAATATCTAGGTTATAGGACAGCTTTAGTTTTTCAAACTGGTTATGCTAAGTGACAAGCCCACCAAAAATGGATGAAAGCTGTAATTATAGCACACCTTTGTTAATGTTTCCTAGAGCCTGTGATTTGTTCCTTCTGACCTTTCTAATGTGTGGATTGTGGCTTTCTAGCATTTTATACAGCTATCAGTGAATTATGAGAGTTCTCATTCTTCTATATCCCTTGGTATCCTTTTTAATATTAAGTATTGTGGTGGATGTATATTGAATATCATTGTGGCTTGAAGTTGTATTTCCATAATGAATAATAACATTGAAAATGTTTTGTTGTGATTATTGATTACTCATATACCTTTTTGAACTCTCTTTAAATATTTTCTCCATTACCCAATTGAGTTTTTCATATATAAAATACTCAGTTGTATGAGTTATTTGTAAATTCTAGATACCAGTCTTTTGTCAGATACATTTTTGTGAATTTCTTTTCTAGTCTCTGATTCATGTGTTCATTTTCTTAAGGGTCTTTGCATAACCAGAAGTTTTATTTTTTAGTGAACTATAGTTTATCATTTTAATTTTTTTCTGTGTTGACCTAAGAAATATTGGCATGCCTCCAAGTCATGAATGTAGCCTTCTATTTTGTTTTCTAAAATTTCATGAATTTAACTCCTACATTTAGATCTGGTATACATCTTAAATTAATTTTTATGCATATTGTGAGGTAAAGATCAAAGTTTATGTTTTTCATTTGTATCCAAATGTTCTAACACCATTTGTAGAAAAGATTTTCATTTTCTCATTACATTGCTTTGGCATCTTTGTTGAAAATTACTTGAGTGCATAAGTCTATTTTGGGGCTCAGTATAATGCTCAATTGTTCTATGTCTATTTTTATGTAACTATCACACCCTTCTGATTAGTGTAGATATGTACTAAAGCTTGAAGTAAGGTAGTGTAAATCTGCTAAATTTGTCCTTTTTCAAAATTACTATTTGATGTCATTTTCAGATCCATATTTTTTAGAATTAGCTAACCAAATGCTACATTAAAAACCTTCTGTGAATATGCTTTGAAATTGCATAAAGCCTATAGATCAATTTTGGAATTATTAATATCTTAACAACATTGAGCTCCAAACAGTATATCTTTTTTATTTAGTTCTTTAATATTTCTTAGTGGTATTTTATCATGTTCAGTGTACTGTAGCTGTGTTTTCACATTTCTTCACATTTCACATTTCACATTCTCTAGTTTGGATGACTGATGATATATCAAAAGAATGAAATTTTTAGTTAATTTTCCATTTCTTTACTACCAGTACATAAGCACAGATGTATATTTTTGTACATGAATTTTGTGTATGGTGATATTAAATTCACTATTCAAGTAATTGTTTTGTAAATTTCTTTTTTTTTTTTTAAAGATTTTATTTATTTATTTGACAGAGAGAAATCACAAGTAGGCAGAGAGGCAGGCAGAGAGAGAGGAGGAAGCAGGCTCCCCGCCGAGCAGAAAGCCCGATGCGGGGCTCGAACCCAGGACCTGGGATCATGACCCGAGCCGAAGGCAGCGGCCCAACCCACTGAGCCACCCAGGCGCCCCATGTTTTGTAAATTTCTTAGATTTCTCTATATAAACAATATTACCTACCAGTAAGGAGAATTTTATATATCTCCATTTTTATGCCTTTATATCAGTTATGTCATCTATATCTTTTCTGGTATTTTATCTAGTTGTAGCAATTAAAAGAAAGGAGTGTTAAAATCTTCAAAAATGACTACAGAATTATCCACTTCTTTTAATTACATCAATTTTTTATTCCTGTGCTTTTAAGGATATAATTTTTTGTCTTCTTTTTTAAAAATTTTAATAATTATTTATTTATTCGAGAGGGAGAGAACGACAGAGAGAGAGAGAGAAAGAACATGAGAGGGGAAAGGTCAGAGGGAGAAGCAGACTCCCCACTGAGCAGGGAACCTGATACAGGACTTGATCCTGGGACTCCAGGACCATCACCTGAGCCAAAGGCAGTCACTTAACCAACTGAACCACCTAGGTGTCTCAATTTTTTGTCTTCTTGAATTGATTTTTCTATGATTATGAAATACCCTCCATTTTTTTCAAACATTTTGGTTTAAAGTATGTTTTATCTGACATTAATATAGGAGCTCTGGCCTTGTGCTTGCACTTCACGTGAGGTCTCTTTTCCTTGTTTACATCCAATCAAACATACTTAAGAAATGTTTGTTGTACCCAAGATATAAGTGAGTCATGCCTTTTTCTGTATTTGAAAAGCATCTGTATTTTCTGTACCAATTTGACCCAATCTCTGTATTTTTTTTGTCTTTTTAGTCCAGTAACATTTAAAATAATTACAGATATGATTGGGTTTAGTTTTACCATTTTATTCTTTGATTTCTCTTTGTTGCCACACATTTTCTCTCCCCATTCACCATTGCCTAATTTCTTTTGAATTATTTAAATATTTTTTAGAGTTCCATTTTAAATTATTTGTTGGCATTTTAGATATGCCTTTTTTGACATTATTTTCCTGATAAGTGACATCAGTGTTAATATAATACACTTTTAGTTTATTTAGACCTGCTATGGAACCATTTCAAATAAACTGGAGAAACCTTGCAATAATGCATAGCCATTTTTATATCTCCCCAATTTGGAGAGAAATTTGGATATCCAAGTTCATGAAGCTCATAGGTCATCAAACAAGCTATGATCGAGTTGAGAAGAACTGACATCGTGACAATATTAACTCTATCCATGAACAAGAAATATGTCTCCATTTATTAATTGTTCTTTGATATTGTTCATCAGTTTTGCAGTTTTCCTCATAAAGACCTTGCATATATTTGGTTAGATTTATGCCAAAGAATTTCATTTTTTGGATGCTAATTTAAAATGAATTATGTTTTTGATTTTAAACCCCCGCTTGTTCATTCCTGGTATATAGGAAGGAAATAGACTTTTCTAAGTTAACTTTTGTATATTAATTTGTATATTAACACTTCAAGTATTTCACTTCATTCTCTTCTTGCTAGTATGGTTTCTGAGAAGTCAGATATAATTCTTTTTTCCTCTATAGGCAAAGTACTGTATTTTCATCTTATGGCTTATGTCAGGATTTTTCTTTGTCTTTGACTTTCTGTGGTTTCTAAATTATATGCCTAGGTATAATTTTATTGATATTTATCCTGCTTGGTGTTCTCTGAACTTCTTGTATCTATAATTTAGTGTGTGACATTAATTTGGGGCAAAGTCTCAATCATTATGGTTTCAAATATTTCTTCTTTTCCTTTCTTTCTTTCTTTTCCTTCTGGTATTCCCATTATTGTGTTACATCTTTTGTAGTCTGCAGTCTCACAGTCCTTAGATAGTCATCCTTTTTTTTTTTTTTTTCTTCCAGTCTTTCTTCTCTTTGCTTTTTGGTTTTCAAACCTAAAAGTATATATCCTCTAGCTCCTCTAGCTCAGAGATTCTTTCCTGAGCCTTATCTGGTCTGGTAATAAATCCACCAAAGACATTCTTCATTTCTGTTTATCTCTAGCATTTCTTCTTGGATGCTTTTTTAATATTTCCATTTCTCTGCTTACATTGCCCATGTGTTCATGCATGCTGTCTATTTTAGCTATTAGAGCCCTTAATATATTAATCATGGTTGTTTTAAGTTCCAAGTCTGATAATTATACTCTCCCCTTTTTGTCTGGTCCTGATGTTGGCTTTGTCTCATCAAATCATGTTTTTTGTTGTTGTTGTTTTTGTTTTTGTCTTATAATTGTTTCTTGATAGCTGGATATGATGTATTAGGTGAAAAGGATTATTGTAAATAAACCTTTAGTACTGTGGTGGTGAGGTGTGGGCAAAAGGGAAGTAATTTAAGTCCTATGATTAGGTCTCAATATTTCCGTGAGCCTATATTTCTGGGCTGTTAACATCACAAGTGTTTCTTAGTTTTTTTCTCCCCACCTTAGGTGAGACAAGATGGCTAGAGTGGGCTGGTATTTGGTATTTCCCTTTTCAGTTCATTTAGGCTCTGACGATACTCCAGCTAGTAATGCTCCTGTTCACTAGTTTCCTTTCAGAACAGACCTATTTATGAAGAACAGAGTGCTCTGGTATATTTCAAAATCATTCCTGTTCCCCTCCCCTTCTGGGAGCTGGGCGGGGGTGATTTTTTTCCTCTGATATTTATTGTGGGAATCTGGTCTAGCTTCTAGATGTAATTTCACAATATTATAGAAATCCCAGTATGAATGGTCAACCCTGGAGTTTTTAACTCTCTGAGTTGTCCACATTGAGCCTGCAGCTATTCATCAATTATAATTCAGGATTTTCTCCTTTGGCACTACTGGTTCCCACATCAGCTTCTGCTAATGAGTCTATGTTCAGGTAGGTCTTAACTCCCTGTACTCACCTATCCCTCCAGTTATGGTGGTAGCAGTTTTCCCCATATTCTTGCCTCTTCCAAGGAACCTAGAAGAGTAGTGGATTTTTGTTTAGCTTTTTACTTGTTATGTTGGAGTGTTGTCTTCCAAAGTCCTGCCATGCAGAATTGGAAAAATATTTTAAAAATGGAGAACAGATGAAAGGTTGCCAGAGTTTAGAGACAATGGAGAGACACGTATGTGTAGTTACAAAAGGGTGATGCAACAGATCCTTGTGGTCATAGAACTGCTCAGTATATTGATTATCATTATAGATTATGTCTACACATGTGATAAAATTGTGTAGAATAAATATACAAACAATAGTTTGTTTTTGAGCTAGAGATCCCTATGAGCCAAATTAATAGTTGACAATATGTGACTTTTAAGTATATCTTTTCACTCTAGGAGTTTAAAATTCAATGGTTCAATGTCTACTACAAAGAGTGAAAAGTAATTTTTTTTAAAGATTTTTGTTTTATTTATTTGACAGAGATCACAAGTAGGCAAAAAAGCAAGCAGAGAGAGAGGAAGGGAAGCAGGCTCCCTGCCGAGCAGAGAGCCCCATGTGGGGCTCGATCCCAGCACCCTGGGATCATGAACTGAGCTGAAGGCAGAGGCGTTAACCCACTGAGCCACCCAGGCACCCCAGAGAGTAAAAAGTAATTTGACATGCAATTATGACAAGGGTCAAAAGTTAAACTGTATACATCTAAGATTATGATTTAAGTATCACTAATGTCACTAAATAGTTTAGGAATATGCAATTTTTTAATTTATGAAACTATGTCATCTGCAGCCAGCGTACTTTCAGAATGGCTGTGATATATTCATGCTATTTTAAAGTATATAAATATAATATGCTGACATTGTCAGAAATGTTATTCTTTATGCCTTCCCTTAATTCTATTTTATACAAATCATCTTAATTATTTTAAATAAAATCTTATATAACATAGAAGAATAAATATAATTTAAATAAGGAAAACATTTACCTAGCATAAAAAGAAAAAGGGAAATAAGATCCATAATGAGAACAAACAATTAATTCTAATGGACTCAGAACTGATCCAAGTGTTAGAATTTGAAAGCAATGGCATTAAGACAATTTTTTATGACTATATATTATATGTTCAAAGAATTAAGTAATGACATAGGAAATAAAACAAAACTGAAATAGAACTTACAGAAATGAGAACTGCAATGTCTTAGATGAGAAATACACTGGATACATAAAAAGCAGAAGAAAGAGCAATGAGGAAAAATGGCAGTAGAAACCGTCTACAGTAAAATACAAGAAAAAGTTTGAAATGAACAGAACATCGAGAGAATCACAGAAGTCCTAATATATGTGATAGGAATCCCTGAAGGAGACCAGGGAATAAGTGGACAGAAAACGATTTTTGAAGAACTAATGGCCAAAATAATTCCAAACATGTTAGTTTTATTATATTTACAATCAGTACTTAAAAACATATTCCATTCTGTTTGGCAAACATTTCCACATTTTAAAAGTATTAGTTCTGTAGTTAAATATACTAATGCTCTCTACCTATCTTTCACCATTATTTTTTCTTTATTTTCTTTGTTAGCTAAAATACATCTTCCAGTGACTTCTTTAGAAAGGGATAAAGGTAATATTTCTAGAGTTTTTATACATTCTGAAAATGTTATCTGTTTCCTTTACGATTGAATGACTGTGCGTAGGATACTTGAGTTAGGCTCCTCCTCCTCCCTCTCCCTCTCCCCCTCCTCCTTCTTCTTCTTCTTTCTTCATTTTGTCTTTAGCATTGAATATGGCTGTGGAGAAGCCTGAGGTCAACATTCTTCTTTTGCTTTTAAGTAACCTGATCTTTATCTGTCTGTCCAAAGCTAGATGTAGTAGGACATTTATTTTTATTGACATTCTGTGTCACTTTTCCATAAGACACAGAATAAATTGTTGTCTCTATAGTAAGATCTTGTTTCTGGAAACTTTTCTTGAATAATATCTTTAAAGTTAGCTTCTATTCTAACATTTTTCTTTAGTTATCCAACTTATACAATTTTTATATCTCCCTAGCCTTTTATTTTCTCATAATCTTTTTCAGAATACTTATTTGTAACCATTTCATTTTGTTGGCCTCTTTAATCCTTTATGACATCTAGGGAGTATTTAGCAATGTGTAGTCTCCTATTATCACTGACAATTTTGCCTTTATTTCTGAGATTTGTATTTTCCTCTGCCTTTCTTTCTTAGCTCTTCTATTCACATTTGATCATATTCTAATCTTACAACTTTATTTAAATTCACATGCCTTTGCCTATATCATCATTTTTATCAATTGTCTCATTTCATTTTTAAATTCATAGTAAGATACTTGCTTAAGACTTTCTATGTTATGATGATGATGATGACGCTGATTTATGGAGAGTGTGCTTCCCATGTCCTTCGTTTTACTCATGTTTGTTTTTTATATCATCTTTGTTCTGACAGCTCTTCCTTTTTTTTTTTTTTAAAGATTTTATTTATTTATTTGTCAGAGAGAGAGAGAGAGAGCAAGCACAGGCAGACAGAGTGGCAGGCAGAGGCAGAGGGAGAAGCAAGCTCCCCACAGAACAAGTAGCCTGATGTGGGACTCGATCCCAGGACGCTGGGATCATGACCTGAGCTGAAGGCAGCGGCTTAACCAACTGAGCCACCCAGGCATCCCACAGCTCTTCCTTTTTGATTAAGTATTTCTGAAGTAAGAAATTTGTTTTCTGAAACCATTATTTTCAGAAGAGTTCATTGGAGGAGAAGCCAGTCCTGTGTGTCATTGCTCCTTTTGAATGAACATAATACATGTGGCTACTTTTGGCTTATGTAACCCACTAGCAAATGGAGACAGACAGGAAGTTGAGAACTGGTCATATACTCTTTCCCATTTATCCATTTCTTTTGATACCCTTCCCACAGATGTCAAGAATTTTGGAAGATACTGTTGAGTTGCTATTTCACATTAGCCTTCTTACTTTTGCATGATTTTCCATTAGACAATGAAGGAAAGGCTATCTTCCACATATCCAAATTAGAAGTTCTCAAAGGTAATGTACAAATCTGGGTGGGGGGAATCCTGTATTCCTGCAAATGCATCTAGACCACAGGTTTTGCAATGGAAAAGCCAATTTTGATACCATCATATTCTGGATTTTCTGAGTATCCTGCCTAAGTTAAGAGAAGGCAGGGGATAAACAGTCCTTTAGCCTCTGGGTAAAAGGAAATGTGATATGAGGTAAACACATTTGTCTACATGTTAAAATAATTTCTCCATGTGGTCTACGATTGCTTCTCCATAAGGAGATGAACAAGAGAGCTGTAGAAAGCAACCTGCCCCGGTCTGATTGAAGGCAGAAAGAACATCACGTTGGCTGCTGCCATTTAAACATTCACTGACATCACAAGAATGACAACAACAACAAAAATCAGAGAATTAAAATTTGTAGTAAAGTCTCCAGAGAAATGAGACATTTTTCTTTTTATCTTAGGTTGATCTATATTCTCAAGTTTTCTTTTGGCTGAAATGCAAGGCCGCTTCTGTGACTACAGAGATCCATTTATCAGAACAAATGGATAGCTGAATATATCATACTGAGCAATCAAAATGGAAGGCTTCGCTTGAACACGCATGTAGGTGGGTGGAGGCTGACAATTTGGAATAGTCCTCAAGAGGAACTATGATAGACTCTAAAGAATGTGATGATTGATAAGATATGGATGGGGATGAAAAATTTAAGAATGATGCCTAGATGTCTTGTTTGGACATCTGAGTGGATAGTTATACCTTTCAGTGAAATCAAAAATACAGAAGCACCAGCAGGTCTGAGAGTATAAAATAATAAGTACAGCTTTGGACAAGCTAAGTTTCAGGCATCTGAGGGATATCAAGGTGATGGCCAGTAGGCAGTTGGATATATAGTCTAGTGCTCAGGAGGGAGGTGTGGATTGGGAAAGAGATTTGGAAGTCATCAACATCATGTCAAGGGCTTGTCAAGTGGAAACTCAAGTGAAAGCCCAAGATTCATTTTATATCCAACAGACCAAATAAAATACCAGGAAATTCCTCATGCAAGCAGTGCATTTCTCTCTGAGGAACAGCATTCCTATAGTAGGAAGGCTTTAATGTTTTAAAACTCACTGCAGTCCTCCTGTGAAGTGCAGCTTTTGAAAAGTGATAATATTATCTCTGTCCCTGTGCCATAAAATCTATATTTAACCTGGAAAAGTCATAATGGAGGTAATAAAAAAATAGTATACAATATTTTAACTTAATGAAACCAGCTTAGGGATTTTATCCTGGACTCTAATTATTGACATAACCTTTAAGGAAAGGAAGTTGTGAGAAAAAGTGGGAAGTAGAAAACTGTTTAAATGTGTGTGTGTGTGTGTGTGTGTGTGTGTTTATTGTGGTAAATACAAATAACACGAAATCTATTTTATTTTGAAGTATGCATTTCATGGAATTAATTATAGTTATAATGTGCAAGCAACGCCTCTATGGAAAGTAACTACTAAGTGGGTACAAGGTTATGTTAGTTTTCATGGCACATATCAAAATGGGCACAGTGTTTCCATTTGGCATGAAAAAAATGTTCTGAAACTAGGTAATGGTACATGTATCTTAGGCAAAGGTTTGTCTTGAAAAAGAGCAAAGTAAAGTGGAAATGAAGAGGCTTAAGATCTAATCCTATTCCTCCAAGTTTGAGATCTGCCTCCTGTCTATAAGACATCTCTCAAGGCTTAAAATTCACTCTCTGTAAAATGAGATAGTAGTATTGAAAGTATAGGACTATTGTGATGATTAAATCAAACTCTGTGTGTGGGTGTGTGACTATCACAAAAAGGACATTTAATATATGTCCATTTACCTCAACTACTAGTCTCTGCACCTGAAGCCTAAAGTAAAATTGATATATGTTGGACATTATCTATCCTACAGTTGCTCCTAGGCAGTGCCTTCTCCTTAGGATTTGGGCATCGCACCAGGGAAGTGAAAATAGTTGAATAACAACAAGCAGTCAAGTGAATGGCAAAACCTTACTGTGCTTTAATAGCATAAGTGCAAGCTCATTGGTAACACAGAGTATCATATAAGGAGATATTGAAATGTAGCCAAGAGATTTAAGAGGATCTAAAGGACATTCACAGAATTCAGGGAGAAGTTGCCAAAGAGGTATGTGATTTAATTAGTGAGAGATAATGAGGCTATAGTTGAAAAGTCAGCAGCAGGATTCAGGACCATATTGAGGAATTAGGAGAAAGATGAAAGACAGGGAGTGTGGGAGGCAGGAAAGGGGGGTGGACTTTGATTTCATCAGATTTAGTCATGCTTCATATGATCTTTTTCTAGGGAAAGATGCAAAGTCATGTTTATCCAAAAGCCAGTGATACAAGACAGAGGGATTGGCAAAAGGGTGCCCTGATTTCAGTTTTCAGGAGAAAAAGCTATAGGAAGGAGGAGTCCTGGAAGCTGGTGGGGTATGACTGTATTTCAAAGAGATTAAAGAGAAAAGAATGTCACCTACTGACCACAACAGGTCCTAATAACTCTGTCAGTACTTAGAACTAAAAGACCTTAGGACTAAAAAACTAGATTTTAAATGAGCTGAAATTCTGACAACTCCCTGCCTCATTGTTTATTCACTCAGTTTTTCACTTGCTCATGCACTTATCTGTTAATCAACAAATAAAAGCTGAGAATCGATTTTATGCAAACTCTTAGGTATGGCAAAAATACTTGTCGGGTGTTGGGTGATAGGAAAAATAGGAATGGGGAAAGACAAAACTTTAGTGTGAGAGGAAGGGCCTCACACAAGTGTAGGCGATTCAAGAATTTGAATCTATTTTCAGATGTCCCTGAATGTGAAGTCAGTAGGCTTCTTGTGCTTCCCCAAGTGTACTGTTTTTACACAGGTGGAACTCACTTTAACATAAGGATCAATTACAAAGCTCAGTTATAAATTCTGTGAAACTTAAATCATATTTCTTCAAAAACACAATGCTATGCATGGTAAATTGTTCCAATGTTTTCTCCATAAATACCTCATTAATCCCCAATGTGGCAGGGAATAAAACTACCAGTGGTACCACAGGTAGGCAATGAATCTTCCTGTGATGTCCCAAGGGCTCTGGTTTAGAAATACTGCCTTAATTGGATTGCAGTGAAGGTGAATTTAACTGTGAAAATTCAACCAAACAACATTCAGGGAAAAGTTAGAATGGGATAGGAATAAAGAGAAACATTTTCAATCACAAATGTTAGTCCCATCTGACATTTCACTCCAAGAGATTATGTACAAGTTGAACATGAGCATGACCCTGTGGTGGCCTTCAGTGGGTCTCACTCCCAAGTAGCTATCTTTCGTAATGTAATTATGCTAAAATCTCTGCTAAAAGTGATTCCTGAGTTAAAGGTGCACAGAAGGCTTTTAGAGTTGGGAGTGTGGGGAGACTTTTCTATATGGAAGACCACTGTTCCATCTGGGAGCTGCATTTGTCTATAAGATTTAACTCTTGGAAATTATTGCTTTCTTCTCCAGTGATAAAGAGTTTTCCAATGAGAATATCTCTCTGTTTCTCCCTGACAATTCCCACTTACTTGCGCGATGACCTTAATTTCTGGACTCCCAACTCTGGTCTCTCAGTACAACTTTGACCTGTGGCAACTTTCTCGGAGGTTCTGCCTGTAATTCCCTCTCAGCAACAGCCGCCAGGGGGCAGTATTGTCCAATTCTTTCCTCAGTGCTTCCTACTCCCATAATGCCCCAATTGGTTTTCAGTACTGCGAGTTTGATATGAGCACTGCATCTATATCTTGAGTTTAATAGACATATGAAGACTGGATGAACCTTGTAACTCCTAATTAAGTAACATCCTTTCCATGAGTAAATGTAGTGTTTCTCAGGAATCAACTCTTCTACCTTGGCGGCAGGATCTACGTGTAAAGGCCTGTAGGTCAAAAGCAGACTCTAGCTTAATAACTGAATCCTTTTTGCTCATAACAAGTGCCGGGAGTCTAGGGATTACAAGCAAAATTATGGAATCAAATCCATCCTTGTTCTGCTCACCACATGGCAGGCCAAGAAGTCAAGAACCAGGATGCTGAGTAGAAAAGTGACTTATTTGTAAAGCCAGCTAATCAAGGACATGGTAGTCTGCTGTCCCAAAGGACCATCTCCCCTCAGGATGAAATGTGAGTTTCTTTCATGTTAGCCAAAGGGGGAAGCAGAAGTGGGTTGGAGTCGAAAGGTGACTGACGTTTTTAGACAGTGAGGAAGGTCATATAACTTTTTTGTCCTTGGTCAGTTAATCTTTGACTATAGAAATCTGGTCATATCATTCCTGCAAATCTTAAACATAGCATAGTAATTTCTCTACATACTTCTTTATCTCCTTAGGCGAGGGCAGTTTCTGGTAAGAAAGTAGTTTTTGCATATCTCAGCTGTAAAGCAAAATTCCTTCAATGATTAACATGCCTGCCAGTGGGGCTGAGCAGAAGTTTCTAAGCTGTAGGTCACCACAGCAAGGGAAATAGAAGCAATGTGGAGTCAGACAGGCTCAGTTTCTCCGTTACAATTACAGCCACTGAAAGTGATGATGGGAGAAAGGTCTTCATGTTGGGCAAAGTATGGTAGGAAAGGCTTTGACCTCTATCAGAAGAAAAATAGTACCCACTACAAGGCCTGGCACGTGGTATATGGTCAATAGGTACTGCATTATAGGGCCATTGGCCAGAGCAAAATAAACCTTGAGGGTGAACAGGCACACATCTTTCTTGATGTGAATTACTATATTTATTTGAATCTAAGTTACCTTCTATGGACTACCATCATTTTATGGACTTTCATGAAGGAAGAAAAAGTGTTGTCAACTTTTGACGCATGTTTTCTCATGTAGAAATTTTATTTCAGAAGTATTTAGATGTAGAGTTTTAATATGGATCAGGGTGGTCTGTTCTATAACTTTCTGAATACACAGTATCTCTGTTTCACTGCTTGGCCACAGCAGATTATTTTTGAGGACATTTCAAATGGCAACAAAATTCAGCACATCTAGTCCTAACAATGCAAATGGTGCGTAAGGAAAGCTAGGACGCTATGAACAACTACAGCAGAGCTTACACATATCAAGCCATGGTAGGTGGCATGATATGGCTACAATACGAGTAGTTCTGGCCTGATGCTTGCCTAGTGCATACTGAGACCCTCCATGTACTCCAAGGGATATCAGACTTCAGGAATTTGTACTATATGAAAAAAAAATGCATCTTAGAATTTTTGAAATGGTAAAGATAAAATAGACCAAGCTTTCTGTTTTTATTGGTAGGAACTTATGAAACATAAGGATAGCTTTGCTCCAATCAAATGATGTGCAGATATTCGGAGTAGAATTAATTTTGAGGAAATTGATTCTAACATGTTTAAAATTTGTCACCATGACAGGAAAATCATTACTTCAAGGTGTTTGTTGTCTGTACCTGGTAACAGATAACCAAGCTTGCTATTAGAGAAAGAATACAGGGATGTAGTGAAATCTTGAGCACCTAGATGACAAGCTACCCTCTAATAATACTGATGGCTAACACCTGTGTAGATAGAGAGCCTGCTATGGGCCAGGCTTTGTCAGGCATTATTGCTACTAAGTATCAGAGCAATTTTAGGAGTTAATCATCGTTAGCACATTTTGTTGATGAGGAATGGAGGTGCAGAAATGCTAAATAATCCACCTGATATTCTGTAGCTAGTAAAGGGAGGAGCAGAATTCAAAATGCAAAGTTTAACTATTTTTCACTCCACAGTGCTGTTCCCTGGCAAGTTAGCTTGGGCCAGTAACCTTTCTCTTTACGTGCTAGGTGTTCATAAATTAGGCATTTGTGAGTTGGGAAGTCACTGTGCAACTTTGGCTTTCTATCAGAAGCAATCATGATTCTGTACTGGCTTCACTATGGGACCAATAAATGCAGGTGTACTTGGTATCAGGTTTGAGAGTGAGTGGTTGCAAAGCACATGTGTTGTTTTGTTTTGTTTTGTTTTGAGATATATTCTTCCTAGTTTTTAGCTCGTGTGCTTTGACAGATATTTTTCAATTATAATATTAATAGAGGTAGTTGTTAAAATTTTAATTAGATTAAAAATACCCATAGAGTTTCCTTTTCCTATTGCCCACGGCTCCAAAGGAAAATCACAGATAACACTTTGGTGTGTATCTTCTATGAAGACTTTTACATTCATATATGCATAAATTTTAAGTTTTATAAAAATTACATCAAACTGTTCATATTGTTATGAACTTGCCTTTTTACTCACAAATATATTATGAAAGCACAAACTCAATTTGCTGTGTTTCAGTTAGAGGGAAATTATTGATTCATGTACTCCAAGGAAGGATTGAGTGATTAAACCACAAGATCAGAATGGTGGAGTTGGGCCTTCGTATCTCCTAGAAGCAGGAGTTAGAACAATCTTCTCTAATTTCAGATTCTCTGAGATTATCAGAGAATCTCATTGTCTCTCTCATTTAGAAGCAAATTCTCTCTACAGGATGGGAAATATGGCTACCGATTCTCAAATAGGGCATTAGGGAGAAACTTAAGGAAGGTATCAGTTAAACTTAAAAAAAAAAAAATCTGTGGCATGATTCTGATTGATTAGCTATCTATCTCTGGACCAACCAACTATATGTAAGACTATGCTATTTTGACAATTAAATCTATTCAGGTACCCAAGCCGAGAATGTTCAACAGTGGTTTACAGAACAGGATCATTTTGTGATTGTGTGATAATTTTCACCTTGAACCACACAGTTGGGGGCAAGAACTGGTTGTAGTTTCAGAAAGTATTGATGCTCTTTCTAGATTTCTTAAAAAAAAAAATCACAAGGGAAAAGATCATCTGAACAAAATTCTAAGAATCCACTAAGCAAAGTATAAATGTATCATAGTTAATTTGTCATCTTTTTGTGGATGGACATTCATCGTAGCTCATATTATTCATCATTACAAATATTTTTCAGTATTATATGTAATGCTGCTATGATTATTCTTACACATATATCTTTGTGTCCTAGAAGCATTTCTATAGAATTGTAGAAATGTAATTGCAAGTTAAAAGCACAGGCATGTTTTAATTTGATAGACACTATAAAATCCCAACTGAAAAACGTTTGTACCAATTTCTACTGCCACTGATGGTAAATGATTACGCCCTCTCAAATCCCCTAAAAACAGTTGGATACAATTAACTAGAAGGAAATTAAGTGCTTTCAGAAGTGGATTATAAATTCATCACCTCAAGATTATCATTGAAATTTCTAGCTCTGTTTCCACATTATATGAAAGTTATGTGGCTTTGAGAGTGACTTGACAGAGTGTGATATTAAACTTCAGAAAATTCATGGGCCCTTTTCACCAAGAGAGAAAAAACAATATAATTTCAAGGGGAGGCAGAAAGATGGCTTGGCTTCTTTTGGAGAAAACAGAAGACTGTAAGAAAGGATCCTTTGAAATCTGACTTTAACTATTGAGGATCAGTTCAACCTTTATTTGAGCTTCTATCTGGTCTCTTCCTCAGATGAGCAGTGATTGCCAGTCTTCTACATTAGTAATCACTGCATACCTTGAGTGCAGAGAAAAGTGGAAGTAAAAGATATACCAAAGAGAGCCTCAAACACATTGATGTGATACTTGTATGTTCAGTTCCTTAGATGCCTCAATTATGTCCTTGGCATACACACTATAAGTTTTTCTCAAGATATTTGTACAGTTTATCCAGAGATCTTGTTGTAATGCATATTTCAGTTCAGTAACTTAGAGTTGGGACCACCAGTCTACCCTGCTAACTAACAAGCTTTCAAATGATGTTGAGAATGCTGGTCTTTGGATCACACTGCAGCAAGGAACTGGCCTACAGGTTTCAAAAAGGAAACGTCTATGCATGATTGTATTAATTTTACAGATGAGGATATCAATGCACAGACAACTTTTTTCCTAGAGGCTACACAGGTCTTAATTCTTTAAGCCATGATTGAACCACAGGTCAGCTTGAGGAAAAAAAAAAAATCCAGATTTTTCTTAGCCATGGCTGAACACCCAAGTCAAATTTTAGAGCCTGGGAGTTTGGAATGAAGGAGGCAGTTTAAGAAAAATCTCAGATAATTTACTCTCAAAGAGCTGATGACCTAGTTGGGGAAACCAAAACATTATATATAATGTAATATATTCTGTAATATATGGATATAGGAGAGATAGTTCTGATTTTTAGGGATTTTACTTTTTTAGTAACAGTTATAATTTGGGGTTGCCTGGGTAGTACAGTCAGTAATAAACATCCAACTCTTGGTTTTGGCTCAGGTCATGGTCTTAGGGTTGTGAGATGGAGTCAGACGTTTTGGGGTTCATATGTCTGTCTGTCTTCCTATGTGATAAAATAATCCTTATAAGATAATGAAGCATAGCAATTATCTGTGTTTTGTATTTCTTCATTATAATAATTATCCTGTATGTTTCTTCCTCAACTCTGAACTCTGTCCCAATAATAATAGCAATAAGTAGATTGTTTATGTATTCAATTCAGAATGAATTAAATGGCATCAGAAAGGATGATTTACAGGCCTACCTTTCTCCTTCTTTTTCATCAATTTAAAATTAATGCATTATATTGTTGTTCAAGTTTGAAGTTGTCCAAGAACATTCAAACACTCAGACTTATTTTGTCTATAAGTAGCTCTTGTTCAGTCCCCCATAGTCAAAGACAATTAATATACTTTATTTTCTGAAATTTATTTTTATTTCCTATTCATTTATTTCATTACTAACCATGTTTTAAAACTCTTTATGGACCTGGTCTTCAGTTTGAAGTGGAAATGTAGAAATACATATAAAATGGTCTTTCCTCCAAGGAGCTCACAAACTGGTTGAAGAAACAAAATGGAAACAAGTTAATAGGATGTAATGATGCCTCTGCAGAGACATGGACAAGGCTTGGTGGCGCCATAGAAGTGTGGCTGTTCCCTGAGGTTTGAAGGGAGCCTGCCAGTACCTTATTATAAAACATGTGATTATCAATAGCCAAGACATTGAAACAACCCAGGTGTCCATTGATAGAAGAATGGATAAAGAAAATGTAGTACACACGTGTACACACACACACACACAGTGGACTATTACTCAGTCATAAAAAAGATGAGATCTTGTTATTTGCCACAATAGGGATCAATCTAGATGATATTATGCTAAGTGACATGTCAGCCAAAGAAAGACAAATACCATGTGATTTCACTTGTATGTGGAATCTAAAAAGCAAAGCAAACAAATTAACAAATAAATGAAAAGCAGAAGCAGACCCACAAATGTGAAGAGACTGTGATTGCTAGGGAGAAAGTAGTGGGATGGGCAATATGGTGAAGGGGGGTTGGAGGTAACAGGCTTCCAGTCATGGAATAAATAAGTCACAGGGATAAAAAGTACAGTATAGGGAATATAGTCAGTTGTATTATAATAGCATTGTATGGTGACAGATGGTAGCTACAGTTATAGTGAGCATAGTATGATATATACACTTTTTAGATCACTATGTGGTACACCTCAAACTAATATAACGTGTGTCACCTATACTTCAATAAAAACAAATGAAAATGTATGTGATCATGGAATGTACTTCCTGAAAATGTGATCATGGAAAACCTTTTAATGCCCTTAAGACAAATTTGCTCATCTAGCCTACGAGATCTGGCCATCTCATTTCTCTCCACCCACTTTGCTCTCTGTGCTCTATCCATATCAATCCTTATTCAATCCACTCACAATTCATTGCTTTTGCACTGTATATTTCCATTGCCTTAAAAACTTCATCTGTGCCTTACATCCTTCACTTAATTTGTCTAGTTCAATATCTATCTAAAATCTATAGTAACGCCACTTTCTCAAGGAACCCATCTTCATAGTTGGGGGACTAAGGGCATTTCCACAGCCTTTAATCCACCTAAATAAGTCCATTCATCTTCTACAGCAGACACACTTTGCATTCAAACATACAAACAGACCGAAGGTAAAAGGCTGAGAAGAATATATTGTGCAAACAGCAACTGTAAGAGAGATGTAATGACTGTACATATACCGGGTAAAATAGGCTTTAAAACAAAACATCTTACTTGACATAAAAAAAGAACATTTTATAATGATGACAGGGTCAATCCATTAGGAAGATACGATGATAATCATATATTCATCTAATAACATATTATCAAAATACATGAACAAAAACTGACAGGAACAAAAAGAGAAATAGATCACTCAACAATAATTAGAGACTTCAGCACACCCTCTTGATAATTGATAGAACAACTACATAGATGATCAACAAGGATATAGAAGACTGGAACAGCCTTATAAACTAACTAGTCCTCAGAGACACCTGAAGAAAACCCTCCCCTACACCAGAATATGTATTTTTCTCAAGTACACATGAGACATTCTACAGGATAGACTATTATTAGGCCATAAATCTCAATAAATTTAAAATGACAAAATAAGAAATATCTTTTCTATAAAATGAAATTAGAAACTAATAGCAGGAAAATATTTAGGAAGTTCACAAACACACATATTAAACTACATACTTCTATATAATCAATGAGCAAAGGGTGAAGTCAAAAGACAAATAAAAAATAGATTGAGATTAGAGAAAATGAATAGACAGCATGCTAAAATGTATGAGATACAGCTAAATCAGTGCTTATATGGAAATGTATAGTTGTAAATGTATTAGGAAAGAAGGTATCAAATCAATAATTCTAGGAAAAGAAGACAAACTAAATAAAGCAGAAGGAAGAAAATAATAAAATCAGAGTGGAAATAATAAAAATTGAGAATAAAAAAACAGCAAAGAATATCAATAAAACAAAAAACTAGTTCTTTGAGAAGAGCAACAAAATCGACAAACCTTTATTTAGACTAAGAAAAAAGAACAAACATTCTAATAACTGGAATAAGAAATGAAAGATAGGACACTACCTCTAAATGTACAAAAATGAAAAGTATTATAAACCAAAACTATGAACAGTTATATGCCAATAAATTAGATCCATTAGGGAAATGGACAAATTCCAGAAGGACACAAATAACCATAACTGACTTAAGAAGCAAAAGACATTCAAATAAATCTATAACAACTGAAGAGATTAATTTAGCAATCAAAAGCTGTTAAAAAGCCATTCTTAAAATTTATATGGAATTGTAAGAGACCTAGCATAGTCAAAAGAATTTTGAAAAATAAGTAGAACAACAACTAGAAGCCCTGGGGCCATGTGAAAGCCTTCAGTAGGCACTGCAACATGGTGTTGGAGAATGTGAAGGAGATGTGGACCGAGGTCCATAAGAGTGCCAAGGCAAGGAGTCCAAGCCAGTCAACAAGGACAGCTACATCTCCAAGATGTTCCTAAATGGGAACTCAGTCATTGTTGTCTTACAGGACTGCTCAGCATTATCAGAATTCCCTCCCTCATCCTGCAAAGACCTGCCCTTTATAATGGGAATAATAAAGATCTGTTTTCTCTTACAAAAAATAAAAAAGAAGAAGAAACTAATATTATTCAGTCATAAAAGCAATAAAGCACTAATACATGCTATGCTACACTGTGAATGAACCTTGAAAACATTATGTTAAGCAAAAAAAGCCAGACACAAATGATGACATATGATATGATTTCACTCATATGATATGACCAGATCAGGTTAAATGAACAGAAAGAGGAAGTAAATTTGTGGTAGCTTAGGCCTGGTGGGTGTATGTGACATGGGATTTGAGAGGGTTGTGATACCTCAAAGAGTATGAGGTTTATTTTTGAGGTGATAAATTGCTTTAAAACCAATGTGGTGATGGTTGTAAATATACTAAAAATCACTGAATTATATACTTTAAATATAGAAAGTGTATGGTATGTGAATAATATGCCACTAAAGCTGTAAAAAAAAAAAAAAGGGACAAATCCACTATTGGTCATCTTCAGCCTTGTAAGTTTACTTCTTGCTATGACCCAAACAGGGGCCATTGTTTTGTTCTCTAAACCCCTATTTAGTCTATGGATGAGCCTCAGAATTTATTTGCTATCAAGGTTTGAAGACTTTTTGTTCAAGAAGCTGATTTCTTATGACCTGGGAGATACAGACCAAGGTTAGCTCTTTCCTCCTTCAAATACATCTCATTGGCATGGTGAGATTTTTGTCTGTTTTATTTTTTTTTTTTTATTTTTTTTTTTAAAGATTTTATTTATTTATTTGACAGAGAGAAATCACAAGTAGGCAGAGAGGCAGGCAGAGAGAGAGGAGGAAGCAGGCTCCCCGCTGAGCAGAAAGCCCGATGCGGGGCTTGAACCCAGGACCTGGGATCATGACCCGAGCCGAAGGCAGTGGCCCAACCCACTGAGCCACCCAGGTGCCCCAAGTCTGTTTTATTTTTTATTAATTTTTTTTTCTCTACCTTATTTTTCTCATTTTTCTTTTATTTTTGTTCTTTTTCTATTTTTCTTTATTTTATATTCCTTTTATCATTTTTTTGGCATTTCTGGCATTTTAAAAAATATTTTATTTATTTATTTGACAGACAGAGATCACAAGTAGGCAGAGAGACAGGCAGAGAGAGAGGCAGAAGCAGGATCCCTGCTGAGCAGAGAGCCCGATGTGAGGCTTGATCCCAGGACTCTGGGATCATGACCCGAGCCAAAAGCAGAAGCTTTAACCCACTGAGCCACCCAGGCACCCTAAGACATTTCTGGCATTTTGTTTTGACTTTATTATAAAGATTAGTTGTCAAGTACTTAGAAATGATTTTCTTATCAAATGGTTTAGACCAAACTTGTCACCAGCTTTCCCAATTTTAAGCCTACCTTGGAACACCTTGAGCGCAAGGCCAACAGTAAGTCCAAGAACTGCAGGGCCTTTCAGCTATCTTTGCTAAGGAGGAGATGCATAGTTGATTGGTTAGTCAACTATAACTAACCAGTTGACTGACCAGTTGGCAACTACCAGTTCTTCATGACAATCTCCAAAGATAACTTGGCCAAGGTGAAGTTTTCCTGGCCCGTTCTGACTGGGAAAGAGGGAGCCATGATAATCAGCTTCCAGAAAATACCCATGAAGTCAGAATCCTTAAAGGCTTTGAATCATCGCAACATAGTTAAAATATTTGAGGTGATCAAGACGAACACTGCTTCAGGAAGTATGCTAGTGGAAGAGAGGTTTGATTACCTATTGATTCATGGCATATGAAAGGGAAAAAGTCCTTGAGCAAATTACATTAGAAAGTGTTTGCTGTGTAGTACTGCTACCAGAAATGAATTGTTTGTAGAGACTTAAAGGCAGAACACCTGCTGTTGGGTGTTGACATGAATATCAAGCGTGTAGACTGACTTCAGCAACAAATTCACCTCTGGCAACAAGTTGGGTATCCTCAGTAACAGTTCCTCTTTTGCTGCTGCAGAACTATGCCAAAGTAAACTTATCATGGACTAGAACTAGAGGTGTGGAACCTGAGGGTTATCTGATATACAGTGGTCATCTGATCCCTGCCTTCTGATGCACAGAATATCAAGAAGCTGTGAGAACAGGTACTGAGTGGAATATGCCATATTCCCTTCTACTTGTCCATAAAGTATGAAAACCGTCTCCAGAAACTTCTTTTTCTCAATCCCAACCAGGACAGGCACTTTTGAGAAACTTATGAAAGATCTATGGATGAACATATGTCATAAAAATGAACTAAAGCCTATCTGGAGCTCTCTATCACCTGACTATAATGACCCCTAGAGGACTGAGTTGATGGTATTAATGGGTTATATAAAGGATGAGATCAGAGATTCACTGATGGACCAGAAATATGAGGAACTTATCTGTTCCTTATACATAAGATATCTGAGCCAAAGGGCTACATCATCACTCAAAAGCCTAGCCTTCAGCATTCCTTCCTCATCCCACATGATACAGTACAGCCTCTCTGCCAGCCACACCCAGTAGGGTTTCAGTGATCATGCCAGTTCTGCTATTCCCATCTCTGTGAGTCTGAGAATACTCAGGGTAGCCTGAGAAACTGCAGAGATTGGACTGGTGTATTTCCCCTAGGCACCCTTCCTTTCCCCTGACTCTTCCCTGTTTTGTTTCTGTTTTTTTGTTTTTCTGTTTGTGTGGGTTTGGGGAGATGGTTCTGTTGGAATCATTTCTCTTCTCTCTCCTTATGTCCTGCTTTTAGCTCCTAATGTCTATTAGGATTTCTTTGAGCTGATTAGAATAAACCATTCTTTCAAATAGACTACACGTTACATAGTAAATGCATTTACATCATGCCGTCTGGTGCAAAAGGGAAGAAGCATATAGGTGTAAAAATCTCAGGGTCAGGTGGTTTAAATGGTAATCACTTAAAATCAGGGGTGGCATGATTTATAGGAAAGCACTTCGTTGTTTCTGCAAAGAAAAATAAATTTTTCTCTGGAATAAATATAAGCCAATAAAGCTTAACAAAGTGACCTCATGAGCATAAATGTTCTCCAGGCAAACACTATGAAGTGTTAAGATGAGCATATCTAACCTGTTGCAATAAAGCTGTTCAGTGGTAAGAGCCCCTGGATTTCACACCTCTAGGACAGATTAAATATTTTATCTTCAAAGGAACAATAATCAGATAGGGAGAGCAAAGGAATTGACTTTATTTGATATTTGGTTTACTTTCCCTGGCATTTCGATGAGTCATCTTTTGGTGTTCATCTTCATTTCAGCTGCTGTTGTAGCACCAAAATCCCGAGCGATGAGGAAAAAAAGAATGGTTTCATTTAGGAGAAGTAAATATTCCAGTAGCTGTGAACTCAGGATTTAAAAATAATTCTAACTTGCTGAAGGCAAACAGACCTAGCATAGAGTGAAGTGAGAGCAAATGGTAGAAAGACCTGTGTGGGTCCAGTCCCTGAGTATATATGTAGTATGTGGCTGGCCTGTGGCTCGCTTCTTGTTGTCTGCTTCATGCTCCCTAGCCCCCAACTTTCTCTAGGACTCATTCACCCGCTGCTTTCCCAACTCTGCTTCTATAGACCAAGTGATTCCGTCATTCTTTTCATTTCTCTACTAAATATTTCCTTCGTGGCAACTGAGTACTATGATCATCTGTGAAGATACAATATTTAAAATAATTTATACTAGACAGATGCATTAGCAAATATGCTGTACTAAAAACTTTAGGGTTGTAAAACTCTTAGCTTTTGAAACAGAGGATGATATAACTATTTGTGGGTAAAATAAACAATGGGTGAGCAGAAATATGAGCTGCAAATATATATGGAGCCACATTTTAGAAAGACAGAGCTGGCATAAATTCACAGTCTAGAAGGTTCTCTGAGATAAGTAATGGCATATTACCATTAATAGGCCATTACATATTAATGGGATATAATGTAGTTATGAGCTGTGGCAGAAATGGTGGTAGATTATGAAAGAGGATAAGTTGGTATCAGATTCTGAAGACCCATAAAGAGATTGGTCTTTATCTTGGAGGTGAGTCATCAAAGAATATGATCAGAAGAAATGTATATTTTAGGATGATCATTCCATTTTCAGGATGGAGAATATGTATTATTCATTCCAGGTTCTAGATTTACCGACAATATATGTAGAAAAAAATTTTTGAGACCTCAGTTTTTGCTAATACATACCAATTATCAAAGTTGTTGCTTTTAAAGAGACACATTTTTAGTTAAATTACTGGTAAGTACAATTTTCCCCACGATTCAGTAGGTTATAGGAAGATGAAGTTATTTCTGCATATTTTAGAATTAAAACAGGAGGTAATATAGTGAGTATAGAGACTCCAAATATCTGACTCTCTTTTGATCTTCAGTGATAGCCAGTAGACGATACTGAACTACAACTAATACCCAATGGAAACTAACTGCTTATAGGAGGCATAATTTAGAATGCCAGTACAATCTCAGTCTTGTCTTTGTTGAACTTTCCCTCCCATAACCCCTCTATATTTGAAACAATAAGGAATATGTTCCCCAAAACCTGACTGCAGGTTATTGGACCAATGATGGATATATGACATAAGGATAATTAAGCCATTAGTTGGCTTAAACTGACCTAATACACCTATTCCCTAACTTGGTAAGGTACTCTACCTTGAAAAAAACCCCAGGATTAGGACAGCCACCTTTGGTATTACCAGGTAGCTTATTAAAAATGTAAAATCTCAGACTCTAATCAAGACCTCCTGAATCAATATGCATTTTACCAAGATTCCCAGGTGACTCATATTTGTATTACATTTTAAGAAGTACAACTCCAGACCAGCAGGTCTGACTCATGAAAATTTAAGTTAAGAAATTTTTAATTTTTATTAAAATTATAATTATAATATAATATAATATAATATATATATTATATAATATAATATAAATTAATTATTTATAATAATTAAGAAATAATTAAGAAACTGACAATAGGGGAGTTATTATCAGACTAGAAAGAAATACTTATAAACTATAACTGTGTTCATGTTCATAGCCAATTTTATGACTCCTTCTACTAAAAATACCTGGAGCTACACCATGTCTAGACTCTCCCTCTAGTTCCAAATTTTTAGATTCTTTCTGTAATGTTTCTGTTCTTAAATTTTTTTTTTAATAGAAGTCAAGTCTTTCATGTAGGTATTCATAATAAACTTTCCTTGTATTGTCACCAATTAGAGATTCTTTATTTCCTATAATAAAAGCTGCCAAAATAAAACACTTCTTAGAGCAGCAATCACCAAGAAGTTAACCTGAGCAAATCTCCAGTTCAGTCCAGTAATTCTAGTAAGAGCAACAATTTCTCTTGTGCATAAAATTGGCCACAATTCATTTCCCCCAGCCAGGACTGGTCAGTGAGGAAAAAACAAATCACTCTCACTTAGGACATGCATTAATCTCCGTAGGCTAGCAAGATGGTATTCCTCGTACAGAAAAGGGACATTTACTCGTGACCTGAAAGAAAGAAGCCATGTCAAGAGAAATTTGTCCTCCCTTTGTATAGGCAGAATTAGCTATCTTTGCTGATTTTTCTCTAGAGAGAAGAAAGGATCTAATATAGATAGTACAATTTTAAATTTGGGAGGTTTGGCTTTTTCCCATGACCCTGCCCGGAAAATCTCTTTATTGACAAATGTTTTCTCTTGACCCATCATTGCAAGATATTTGAACTTGAGCTAGTTATTTAACCTTGCAGCTTCTCCATTTCTTTATCTATAACTGGGGTACATAGATGCCCTGTTATTCTTTCTATTTGATTTTATTCCATAATCAAATCCAATCAGATTATACACACACACACACATGCGCACATACCTATATATGTACATACATATATGTATATATATATATCTCTCTCTCACACTTATGTCAGTAATTATATATTTATATAATTTTCAATGTTAAATAAATGCAAGATATTCCTAAACTTCTCTGTAGTATCCTGGAACTTTTTCAATATTTTTTAGCAGTGGAATTTTTTGGTTAAAGAAAATATTGCGGGGCGCCTGGGTGGCTCAGTGGGTTAAGCCGCTGCCTTCGGCTCAGGTAATGATCTCAGGGTCCTGGGATCGAGCCCCGCATCGGGCTCTCTGCTCAGCAGGGAGCCTGCTTCCTCCTCTCTCTCTGCCTGCCTCTCTGCCTGCTTGTGATCTCTCTCTGTCAAAAAAAAAAAAAAAAAAAAAAATCTTAAAAAAAAAAAAGAAAATATTGCATATTAAATAAATAAAAGAGATGGTGGTCTAGTTAAAATAGCTATGTGGTAAAATAAAAAAAAATAGCTATGTGGTGATGAAAATATATGATGTTCCAAGAAATTGACTCTTCAAAAACTATAACTAAATGTGGACTTTCGTGGAAAAGAGTATGAAATCAGATTTCTGCATAACTTGAGACATCATGTATTCATCTCCACAGCTATTTATAGAATGCCTGATCTCTATTATCAGGAACATGTCAGAAGATCTCAGTTTAGTTGGGAAGGAGATTTAAAAAAAAAAATAGATGTGATACTATATAGTATCGCTAATTGATTTTTGAATAAGTGCTATTGAGGCACAAAGCTCTTACCAATTATCCCTGCCTAATGATAGTAAGGGAAACTTTATTTGCCTAATGATGGTTGGGGAGAATAGAAGTAAGGTTATATTTAACCTCAACCTTTAAGAATTTATAGGAGATTTTCTGTAATATAAGTAAGCAGAGACTGCTCCAAGCAAGGGGAAACACAGGTAGGTAAAGCCACAGTGGTATGAGTAATTGCCTTCAAAAACAGCAGATAGTCTAAGATTAAAGCTTAGTATATGAGGGAGAGGAAGAAAGTGGTGGAGAAAAGAAAAAAGATAATTCTGAGACCAAGTTGTGAAGAGCTTTGACTTTCATGGAAGCCCTGGTTTTTGGCAATAAATATTTCATAAAGGAAAACAAAAAGGCCAAATTGTTATTTTGGAAAAAATCTCTGTGGCAAAAAGAGTTTGCTGGTCATCTCCTTTTGCTCCTGAAGATGCAGAAACCATTCCGTCATCCTACTCTCTATTCTCCAGGAACATGACCTACATAGATTGCATCAAGGTGCTGCCTTGACCTCTAGCTTCCAGTAAGGATCCATCAATGGGAGGTACCAGTAGGAGAGCTGAGGGGTAGAAGAGAGGCGAATGGGCTATTCTTTGCCTTCCAGCTTTCTCCCTGATGGGTCACCACTGGTGAACTCCATCCCTTTTTCAAAGGCCACAGCTCCCACGATGTGGCTTTGTTTAGGTTCAGGTGATTTCTGTTCCTACTTTTCCTTCTCTAACATTTATTTATTTATGTTTTATTTACATTAGCATGGACTCAAAACATTTAAATTTTATTCACTGGGGTTATAATCTGCTCCTAGCACATATTTTCAAGTAAAATTGTCAGTCTTGGCTGTAGAAAGTCCTTCAAGTTGGTTCTAATGTCCTTTTGATGCGTCCCAGCATTCCTTGAACATTCCCGTACTTTGGGTCTCAACACAATATTGTAGGCTCCTCCTGCACATTTAGTGCCCCAGCTCTAGAATCAGTCATTCTCCCTGGAGCTCTGGTTCCTCTTAGTGGCTCTAGGTGGGTTCATTGTGGTTGTGGTGCTACTCCTGGGCCCTCTCAGCAAACAGACCAAGGGAGGGTCTACCATTTACCTTGGTAACTGCATATCTAATCTAACCCTAAAGGATTCATTCTAGTCTTCTCCTTTCCATATGTTTAATTCCCTTCTTGAAGTATCAAAAATCTGGTTGTCATTATTCTTAGTATATATTTATCTGTTTGTCCAATCCCAGAATATATGGAAATTAGTTTCAGAATTGCTAACTCATATTACTGAGAAAAGGAAACTCCCTCAGGTCTAGGGAATGATGTTAGGTTCCTGTTGTCACTAGCCCTGGGATATCGCACCATTTCTTAGGGGTTTCCTTAAACCCTGCGACAACTTTGCTAACAGTCTTTTTATTAGACACTTAAGCCACTAATTGACTCTACTACCATTTGCTCTCTACTGGGGCCATAACCAATAGAATGTGTTAGAGAGTGGTTGCTTATAAGGGGATTAGAATATATAGTAAAAGTCAGTCTGCCCTAGCTTTTGTTTGTCTGTAGGCAATGAGAACTTTGTGTCAGCAGCAATGGATTGATCCAGTTCTTAAATTAAACAGGAGCAAAACTGGGGCACCTGGGTGGCTCAGTCCATTGAGTGTCTGCCTTTGGCTCAGGTCGTGATCCCAGGGTCCTGGGATTGGGCCCTGCAACCAACTCCCTGTTCAGTGGGGAGTCTGCTTCTCCTTCTCCCTCTGCCCCCACATTTGTGTGTGTGCTCTCTCTCTCTCTCAAATAAGTAAAATCTTAAAAAAAAAAAAAAAAACCAGGAACAAAACTATCGTAAACTAGGCAAGAAGAGCATTATGAGAGGTATGTAGACAGAGATCTAGGAAAAGGCATCTACCATTTACACATTCCAGTCAAATAAATACATAACGTGTTATACCAGCTGGTTATTCCACTCTGATTAATAACATTCTGTTATTTTGGCTTCTCCACTTGTATCTAATTGGGATCTACCTGGCAATTCCTCCACATCTACTTCTTCATTGGCAAGACACATGAAGGAACACAGAACATTTCTTCAAAAATCTATGTCATAATGTGGCATAAAGAAATGTTGGGCCAGGGGTGCCTGGGTGGTAGAGGCAGTTGAGTATCTGACTCTTGATTTGGCTCAGGTCATGCTCTCAGACTTTTGAGATCAAGGCCTCCAGGAAGGGCTCCAAGATCAGCAGGAAATCTGTGTGAGATTCTCTCTCTGTCCCTCTCCTTTTGTCCCTCCTCCCTCCCCACTCTTTCTCACATACATATTCTCTCTCTCTCTAACATAAATCTTTTTTCTTTTTTTTTTTTAATTTTTTTTATTTTTTTCAGCATAACAGTATTCATTATTTTTGCACCACACCTAGTGCTCCATGCAATCCATGCCCTCTACAATACCCACCACCTGGTGCACCCAACCTCCCACCCCCCACCCCTTCAAAATTCTCAGATCATTTTTCAGAGTCCATAGTCTCTCATGGTTTACCTCCCCTTCCAATTTCCCTCAACTCCCTTCTCCTCTCCATCTCCCCTTGTCCTCCATGCTATTTGTTATGCTCCACAAATAAGTGAAACCATATGATAATTGACTCTCTCTGCTTGACTTATTTCACTCAGCATAATCTCTTCCAGTCCCGTCCATGTTGCTACAAAACTTGGGGATTCATCCTTTCTTTCTTTCTTTTTTTTTTTTTTAACAGCTTTATAAACATATATTTTTATCCCCAGGGGTACAGGTCTGCGAATCGCCAGGTTTACACACTTCACAACACTCACCATAGCACATACCCTCCCCGATATCCATAACCCCACACCCTCTCCCAACCCCCTCCCTCCATCAACCCTCAGTTTGTTTTGTGAGATTAAGAGTCACTTATGGTTTGTCTCCCTCCCAATCCCATCTTGTTTCATTTACTCTTCTCCTACCCCCTCGACCCCCCATGTTGCATCTCCTCTCCCTCATATCAGGGAGATCATATGATAGTTGTCTTTCTCCGATTGACTTATTTCGCTAAGCATGATACCCTCTAGTTCCATCCACGTCGTCGCAAATGGCAAGATTTCATTTCTTTTGATGGCTGCATAGTATTCCATTGTGTATATATACCACATCTTCTTTATCCATTCGTCTGTAGATGGACATCTAGGTTCTTTCCATAGTTTGGCTATTGTAGACATTGCTGCTATAAACATTCGGGTGCATGTGCCCCTTCGGATCACTATGTTTGTATCTTTAGGGTAAATACCCAGCAGGGCAATTGCAGGGTCATAGGGTAGTTCTATTTTCAACATTTTGAGGAACCTCCATGCTGTTTTCCAGAGTGGTTGCACCAGCTTGCATTCCCACCAACAGTGTAGGAGGGTTCCCCTTTCTCCGCATCCTCGCCAGCATCTGTCATTTCCTGACTTGTTAATTTTAGCCATTCTGACTGGTGTGAGGTGATATCTCATGGTGGTTTTGATTTGTATTTCCCTGATGCCGAGTGATGTGGAGCACTTTTTCATGTGTCTGTTGGCCATCTGGATGTCTTCTTTGCAGAAATGTCTGTTCATGTCCTCTGCCCATTTCTTGATTGGATTATTTGTTCTTTGGGTGTTGAGTTTGCTAAGTTCTTTATAGATTTTGGACACTAGCCCTTTATCTGATATGTCATTTGCAAATATCTTCTCCCATTCTGTCAGTTGTCTTTGGGTTTTGTTCACTGTTTCTTTGCTGTGCAAAAGCTTTTGATCTTGATAAAATCCCAAAAGTTCATTTTTGCCCTTGCTTCCCTTGCCTTTGGTGATGTTCCTAGGAAGATGTTGCTGCGGCTGAGGTCGAAGAGGTTGCTGCCTGTGTTCTCCTCGAGGATTTTGATGGATTCCTTTCTCACATTGAGATCCTTCATCCATTTTGAGTCTATTTTCGTGTGTGGTGTAAGGAAATGATCCAATTTCATTTTTCTGCATGTGGCTGTCCAATTTTCCCAACACCATTTATTGAAGAGGCTGTCTTTGTTCCATTGGACATTCTTTCCTGCTTTGTCGAAGATGAGTTGACCATAGAGTTGAGGGTCCATTTCTGGGCTCTCTATTCTGTTCCATTGATCTATGTGTCTGTTTTTGTGCCAGTACCATGCTGTCTTGATGATGACAGCTTTGTAATAGAGCTTGAAGTCCGGAATTGTGATGCCACCAACATTGGCTTTCTTTTTCAATATTCCTTTGGCTATTCGAGGTCTTTTCTGGTTCCATATAAATTTTAGGATGATTTGTTCCATTTCTTTGAAAAAAATGGATGGTACTTTGATAGGAATTGCATTAAATGTGTAGATTGCTTTAGGTAGCATAGACATTTTCACAATATTTATTCTTCCAATCCAGGAGCATGGAACATTTTTCCATTTCTTTGTGTCTTCCTCAATTTCTTTCATGAGTACTTTATAGTTTTCTGAGTATAGATTCTTAGTCTCTTTGGTTAGGTTTATTCCTAGGTATCTTATACTTTTGGGTGCAATTGTAAATGGGATGGACTCCTTAATTTCTCTTTCTTCTGTCTTGTTGTTGGTGTAGAGAAATGCAACTGATTTCTGTGCATTGATTTTATATCCTGACACTTTACTGAATTCCTGTACAAGTTCTAGCAGTTTTGGAGTGGAGTCTTTTGGGTTTTCCACATAGAGTATCATATCATCTGCGAAGAGTGATAGTTTGACTTCTTCTTTGCCGATTTGGATGCCTTTAATTTCCTTTTGTTGTCTGATTGCTGAGGCTAGGACTTCTAGTACTATGTTGAATAGCAGTGGTGATAACGGACATCCCTGCCGTGTTCCTGACCTTAGCGGAAAAGCTTTCAGTTTTTCTCCATTGAGAATGATATTTGCTGGGTTTTTCATAGATGGCTTTGATAATAT
The DNA here is from genome assembly GCF_902655055.1 of Lutra lutra. NCBI lineage: Eukaryota > Metazoa > Chordata > Mammalia > Carnivora > Mustelidae > Lutra > Lutra lutra. Next base: position 43,399,329 of record NC_062291.1, on the reverse strand, counting down.
TGAGGTATGTGCCCTCTATCCCTACACTTTGAAGAGTTTTGATCAGGAAGGGATGCTGTACTTTGTCAAATGCTTTTTCAGCATCTATGGAGAGTGTCATATGGTTCTTGTTCTTTCTTTTATTAATGTGTTGTATCACATTGATTGATTTGCGGATGTTGAACCAGCCTTGCAGCCCTGGAATAAATCCCACTTGGTCGTGGTGAATAATCCTTTTAACGTACTGTTGAATCCTATTGGCTAGTATTTTGGCGAGAATTTTTGCATCTGTGTTCATCAAGGATATTGGTCTGTAGTTCTCTTTTTTGTTGGGATCCTTGTCTGGTTTTGGGATCAAGGTGATGCTGGCCTCATAAAATGAGTTAGGAAGTTTTCCTTCTATTGCTATTTTTTGGAACAGTTTCAGGAGAATAGGAATTAGTTCTTCTTTAAATGTTTGGTAGAATTCCCCTGGGAAGCCGTCTGGCCCTGGGCTTTTGTTTGTTTGGAGATTTTTGATGACTGTTTCAATCTCCTTACTGGTTATGGGTCTGTTGAGGCTTTCTATTTCTTCCTGGTTCAGTTGTGGTAGTTTATATGTCTCTAGGAATGCATCCATTTCTTCCAGATTGTCAAATTTGTTGGCGTAGAGTTGCTCATAGTATGTTCTTATAATTGTCTGTATTTCTTTGGTGTTCGTTGTGATCTCTCCTCTTTCATTCATGATTTTATTTATTTGGGTCCTCTCTCTTTTCTTTTTGGTAAGTCTGGCCAGGGGTTTATCAATCTTATTAATTCTTTCAAAGAACCAGCTCCTAGTTTCGTTGATTTGTTCTATTGTTTTTTTGGTTTCTATTTCATTGATTTCTGCTCTGATCTTTATGATTTCTCTTCTCCTGCTGGGTTTAGGGTTTCTTTCTTGTTCTTTCTCCAGCTCCTTTAGGTGTAGGGTTAGGTTGTGTACCTGAGACCTTTCTTGTTTCTTGAGAAAGGCTTGTACCGCTATATATTTTCCTCTCAGGACTGCCTTTGTTGTGTCCCACAGATTCTGAATTGTTGTGTTTTCATTATCATTTGTTTCCATAAATTTTTTCAATTCTTCTTTGATTTCCTGGTTGACCCATTCATTCTTTAGAAGGATGCTGTTTAGTCTCCATGTATTTGGGTTCTTTCCAAATTTCCTCTTGTGATTGAGTTCTAGCTTTAGAGCATTGTGGTCTGAAAATATGCAGGGAATGATCCCAATCTTTTGATACCGGTTGAGACTTGATTTAGGACCAAGAATGTGATCTATTCTGGAGAACGTTCCATGTGCACTAGAGAAGAATGTGTATTCTGTTGCTTTGGGATGAAATGTTCTGAATAGATCTGTGATGTCCATCTGGTCCAGTGTGTCATTTAAGGCCTTGATTTCCTTGTTGATCTTTTGCTTGGATGATCTGTCCATTTCAGTGAGGGGAGTGTTAAAATCCCCTACTATGATTGTATTCTTGTCGATGTGTTTCTTTGATTTTGTTATTAATTGGTTTATATAGTTGGCTGCTCCCACGTTAGGGGCATAGATATTTAAAATTGTTAGATCTTCTTGTTGGACAGTTCCTTTGAGTATGATATAGTGTCCTTCCTCATCTCTTATTATAATCTTTGGCTTAAAATCTAATTGATCTGATATAAGGATTGCCACTCCTGCTTTCTTCTGATGTCCATTAGCATGGTAAATTCTTTTCCACCCCCTCACTTTAAACCTGGAGGTGTCTTCGGGTGTAAGATGAGTTTCTTGTAGGCAACATATAGATGGGTTTTGTTTTTTTATCCATTCTGATACCCTGTGTCTTTTGATTGGGGCATTTAGCCCATTAACATTCAGGGTAAGTATTGAGAGATATGAATTTAGTGCCATTGTATTGCCTGTAAGGTGACTGTTATTGTATATTGTCTCTGTTTCTTTCTGATCTACTACTTTGAGGGTCTCTCTTTGCTTAGAGGACCCCTTTCAATATTTCCTGTAGAGCTGGTTTGGTATTTGCAAATTCTTTCAGTTTTTGTTTGTCCTGGAAGCTTTTAATCTCTCCGTCTATTTTCAATGATAGCCTAGCTGGATATAGTATTCTTGGCTGCATGTTTTTCTCATTTAGTACTCTGAATATATCATGCCAGCTCTTTCTGGCCTGCCAGGTCTCTGTGGATAAGTCTGCTGCCAATCTAATATTTTTACCATTGTACGTTACAGACTTCTTTTCCCGGGCTGCTTTCAGGATCTTTTCTTTGTCACTAAGACTTGTCAATTTTACTATTAGGTGACGGGGTGTAGACCTATTCTTATTGATTTTGAGGGGGGTTCTCTGAACCTCCTGGATTTTGATGCTTGTTCCCTTTGCCATATTGGGGAAATTCTCTCCAATAATTCTCTCCAATATACCTTCTGCTCCCCTCTCTGTTTCCTCTTCTTCTGGAATCCCAATTATTCTAATGTTGTTTCGTCTTATGGTGTCACTTATCTCTCGAATTCTCCCCTCGTGGTCCAGTAGCTGTTTGTCCCTCTTTTGCTCAGCTTCTTTATTCTCTGTCATTTGGTCTTCTATATCGCTAATTCTTTCTTCTGCCTCATTTATCCTAGCAGTGAGAGCCTCCATTTTTGATTGCACCTCATTAATAGCTTTTTTTATTTCAACTTGGTTAGATTTTAGTTCTTTTATTTCTCCAGAAAGGGCTTTTATATCTCCCGAGAGGGTTGCTTTAATATCTTCCATGCCTTTTTCAAGCCCAGCTAGAACCTTGAGAATCATCATTCTGAACTCTATATCTGACATATTACCAATGTCTGTATTGATTAGGTCCCTAGCCTTTGGTACTGCCTCTTGTTCTTTTTTTTGTTGTGAATTTTTCCGCCTTGTCATTTTGTCCAGATAAGAGTTTATGAAGGAGCAAGTAAAATACTAAAAGGGTGGCAACAACCCCAGGAAAATATGCTTTAGCCAAATCAGAAGAGATCCTGAATTGTGAGGGGGGAGAAAGGGGATAAAAAGGGGCTCAGAAAGAAAGAAAAAAAAAACTATTAAAAAAAAGAAAGCTGATAAAGAAATAAATATAAAAAGAGGAAAAAATATATATATATTAGATAAACTATTTAAAAAACGTTAAAAAAAAGAAAATGGTAAAACTTAAAAAAAATTTAGCAGAAGAAGAGAAAAAGAAAAAAAAATTGAAAAATAAAAAAAAATTAAATTAACTGCAAGGCTAAAAAATCATGGGGAGAAAGCCATGAGTTCCGTGCTTTGCTTTCTTCTCCTCTGGAATTCCGCCGTTCTCCTTGGTAGGTGAACTTGGTCCTGGCTGGGTTTCCCGTAGATCTTCTGGGGGAGGGGCCGGTTGTAGTAATTCTCAAGCGTCTTTGCCCCAGGCGGAGTTGCACCGCCCTTACCCGGGGCTGCGCTGAGTCATCCGCTCGGGTTCGCTTTCGGGAGCTTTTGTTCCCTGAGCGCTTTCGGTAGAGTCCGGAGGACAGGAATAAAGATGGCGGCCTCCCGGTCTCCGGCCCGGAGGAGCCGAGAGCCCGGGGCCCCACTCCTCAGTGCGCCCTCAGAGAACAGTGCCAAATGACTCTCGTCACCCTGGCCTCCGGCCGCGCTCCGAGCTGACCGAGCCTGCGACCAGTTCAAGGCAACCCCGAGCTGAGAGTCACTCCTCGGCTCTGTCTCTGCAGCCGGCTTCCCCGTTCTAATACCGGTAAGCTCTGCGACACTGAGACACCCCTGATCCTTCTGCGACCCTGCGGGACCTGAGGCCGCGCTTACCCCGCCTGGGCTTCACCCCAGTTAAGCCTCTGGAGCGATGTCCCTCAGCGGAACAGACTTTTAAAAGTCCTGATTTTGCTCCGTTGCTCCGCCGCTCGCCGGGAGCCGGCCCCTCCCCCCGCGGTCTATCTTCCTGTCGCTTTGGATTCACTTCTCCACCAGTCCTACCTTGCAGAAAGTGGTTGATTTTCTGTTTCTGGAATTGCTGTTCTTCTTCTCTTCAATCTCCCGTTGGATTTGTAGGTGTTTGCAATCTTTAGATAAGCTATTTAGCTGATCTCCCGCTACCCGAAGTAGTCTCAGCCTGCTACTTCTCCACCATCTTCTAGTTTTAGCACTCTTAGCATTACTGTTCCTAGATTAGTGTCTATAGCCACAGTTTTAAAATGTATAACCTGAGAAGGAAGTAAATTTTGCCTTATAAGAGCACTCCATGATCTACGTCAAAAGACTGTCCAAGTAGGATATATACATTTATCTTTTTAATGTAGTGTTCCAAGATTCATTGTTTATATATAACACCTAGTGCTTCATGTAATATATGCCCTCCTTAATACCCATCACTGGGCCAACTCCTTCCCCCCACCTCCCTCTCCTCTAAAATCCTCAATTTGTTTTTGGAGTCCACAGTCTCTCATGGCCTGTCTTCCCCTCCAATTCCCCTACTTCGCTTTTCCTTTCCTTCTCCTAATGTCCTCCATGTTATTCCTTATGTTCTGCAAGTAAGTGAAACCATATGATAATTGACTTTCTCTGCTTAACTTATTTCACTCAGCATAATCTCTTCCAGTCCCATCTATGTTGATGCAAAAGTTGGGTATTCATCCTTTCTGAAGGCTGAATAATTTCCCATTGTAAATATGGAACACATCTTCTTTATCCAAAACCACATTGAGATACCACCTTACACCAGTTAGAATGGCAAAGATTAACAAGGCAGGGAACAACAAATGTTGGGAGAGGATGTGGAGAAAGGGGAACCGTCTTATACTGTTGGTGGGAATGCAAGTTTATGCAGCCACTTTGGAGAACAGTGTGGAGATTCCTCAAAAAATTAAAAATAGAGCTTCCCTATGACCCTGCAATTGCACTACTGGGTATTTACCCTAATGATACAGATGTAGTGAAAAGAAGAGCCATATGCACCCCAATGTTCATAGCAGCAATGGCCACAATAGCCAAACTGTGGTAAGAGCCAAAATGATCTTCAGCAGACCAATTGTTGTATTTTTTAAAAGGAAAAAGCACTTTCATATTAACAAGTAGCATGTGTATGAATTTTAGACTTTATATGAGGAAATGGATAATGCACTTAGACCAATAGTATTGAGTAATAAAATTTTAACATATTTTAATTCCAGTATGTTAAGATAAAGTGTTAAATTAGTTTCAGGTGCACAATATAGTGATTCAGCAATTCTATACACTAAGTGCTCATCGTGGTAAGTGTACTCTTTAATCCCCATCACCTATTTCACCCAACATAGAAATTTAATAATTTTACATAACATTATTCTTTAAAAACATAATTTAGCAAATTGAAAGGACATTTTAATAATATTAAAGTCTCCCAGGAATTAATTTGTAAATTTTAAACCACAGTAAATTATAGATAATTGCATATGCCCATGTATCCTCTACATGGGATAGTGGACTTTTTATCTCTGTATCTTGAAATGTTTTAATTAAATAGATAGAATGCTGCAGATAAATCTGAAGCCTTTTTTTTGTTAAATTCTCTGTATTTCCACCCCCTTCCTTTTTTCCTTGAAAGCAAACATTATAGTGTACTTGTTTTACATAATTTTGGTCCATGTTTTAAAGCCATTACTGTATATTTTTTATACATAAAGCCATGCCTATGTATGTGTTTTAATTCATGTAATTTTTATAACTTCACTTTTTCATTTATCTTAACTTTTGAGATGAAGTTAAATTAATACAACACTGTATTTCAATTATTTAAATTGTTAGGCTTATTCACTTAATGAATATAGCATTTTTATCTATTCCTCCATTAATGTTCTTTTTGCCGGTTAGGTTTGTAGTATGTTTTGCAAGATATACTTCATCAGTTTGAGGAATTACACTTCTTTTTTCTTTCAAGTCTTTTTTATTCATTTGTTTGACAGAGAGAGCAGGAACAGGAGGAGGGGCTGAGGGAGAGAGAGGCTCCACACGGAGCAGGGAGTCTGACAGACTACATCCCAGGACTCCAAGGCCATGACCTGAGTAGAAGGCAGATGCTTACTGACTGAAACACCAGGAATTACACTTCTATTACTATTTTTTTGAGACGATTTCAATCATAAGTGTCCTTAAATTTATGTATAGACACACACATATACACACACATCCAATCTTGGGCTTTTTCAATTATGTTAATTTATTATTGTAACAAAGAAAACCAGCAGTTAGCACAAATACAAATACCACTGATGGTCATTTTCAGTGTCATATAGCAAAAAATGTTAATACTGTCTTTATGTAACAAATTTCCCAGAATAGATTTTAATTAAAAAATAAACAGTGTTATTGAGATATAATTTACATATCATAAAGTTCACTCACTTAAATTGGTTTTTAATGCTTTCTAATATATTTACAGAGTAGTATCACCATCACTATAATAATTTTAGATAATTTTTATCACACCAAAGTAATCTTGTATTCATAAAGTGTAACAAACACTTTAATTTGTTTAAGTTGAACAAATTCTTCCTTGCCCATCCACACAATTCCCACCCAGCCTAAACAACCATCAATATACTTTCTGTTTCTATAGGTATGCCTATTCTGGGCATTTCATGTAAATAATATCAGATAACACGCAATTGTGACTGGCTCTTTCACCTAGCATATTTTGTGTTTCTGAGATTCTTGAATTAGAATTTCATTCTCTATTATTACCAAATAAATTCCATTACATGACATGCCACATGCTGTGTATTCATGGACATGTGGGTTATTTCCACCTTTTGTCTCTTGTGATTAAGTTTGCTATGTACATTTGTGTATAGATTTTTATGTAGACATATATCTTTATTCCTCTTGAGTAGAGACTTAGTGGAATTGGGGGGTCATGTGGTAACTCTATTTTTAACATTTTGAGGAATGGTCAAACTGTTTTCCAAAAGGCTGTACCATTTTACATTCCTACTAGCAATGTATGAGGGTCCCAATTTCTCCCCATCCTTATCAAAACTTGTTATTTTCTTTTTTTATTATAGCCATCCTACTGTTAGAAAAGTGGGATCTCTTTTTGTCTTTCTCTAATGACTTATGGTATTGAGCACCCTTTTTTTTTAAGATTTTATTTATTTATTCAACAGAGAAAGAGAGATCACAAGTAGGCAGACTCAGGCAGAGGGAGAGGGGGAAGCAGGCTCCCTGCTGAGCAGAGAGCCCTATGCGGGGCTTGATCCCAGGACCCTGAGATCATGACCTGAACCGAAGGCAGAGTCTTTAACCCACTGAACCACCCAGGTGCCCCTATTGAGCACCTTTCATAAGCTACTTTGTCATTTTTAAATCTTCTTTGGAAAAATGTCTATTCAAATCCTTTGATTATTTTTAATTGGCTGGTTTATATTTTTATTATTGATTTTTAAAAAATAAATATAATCTGGATACAATTACCTTATTAGATATATAATTTGCAAATAATTTTCCCATTCTGTGGATTATCTTTTTACTTTCTTAATGGTATTCTTTAACACACAAACATTTTTAATTTTGATTAAGTCCAACTTACCAATCTTACAAATTTTGCTATTGGTGTTATAATGAAGATACTCTCATCTAATGAAAAAATCATGACTGACTTCTGCATTTTCTTATAAAAGTTTTATAGCTTTCCTGTTACAATTAAGTTTATGATAAGGTTTGAGTTAATTTTCGTGTACAGTGTGAGACAAGGGACCAAACTCTTTCTTTTTATGTGGACATACATTTGTCTCATAAAATAGTTTTTTCTCTATCTCAACATTCTATTCTCCTTCTGTGGTTGTCATAATTTATTTTTCTTAAATCTTAATAAGGTAAATTACATCAATTTTTCTAGAATTGTGCCATCCTTCTAATTCTGTTACAAATTCAACTTGTACTTAATACTTTACTTTAATACATTACTGAATTTTATTTATTAATATTTTGCTTATATTTTTCAACTTTGTTAATAAGTACAAATCATTCTGTTATAATGAAAATATCCATTTGTATTATAGTTTTTAGCCTCTTCTGACCTCAGTTATAACAGCTTATGAAATGAGGGGGACAATTTCCTTATTTTCCTACTCTTGAAGCATTTTAACTTATTGAGACTCAGTAGAATATTATTTAAAGGTACTGACATCCATCTCTGTATGTGTATGTGTGCATCCATACACATACACATTAGGTTATAGGAGATTGAGAAAAGACTTTTGAAAACAAAATAAGTATTAAAATAATTTTCATATTATCTATTAATTTTTTTTAAGATTTTATTTATTTATTTGACAGAGAGAGATCACAAGTAGAGAGAGAGGCAGGCGGAGAGAGAGGAGGGAGCAGGCTCCCTGCTGAGCAGAGAGCCCGATGCAGGACTCGATCCCAGGATCCTGAGATCATGACCTGAGCCGAAGGCAGCGGCTTAACCCACTGAGCCACCCAGGCGCCCCTATTATCTATTAATTTAATTCAATTTTTGCTATTTATGTTCCCATAAAAACTATTCTATACAATCTGCTTTCAAACTTATTAAAATACTTTTATGTTTCAGAATCTATGCAACTGTCAGTCTGTACAGCTTTGGATTCCATTTTCATTTACAATATTTTCTGTATACCAATTCTGCTTCTTTAGTCTTGCTAGATGTTTGTATGTTTTGAATCTTTTCACAAATCAGATTTTGGTTTTATGTATCACTTCTATTATTTATTGATTGATTGATTTGCTTTTGCTTTTTCTTTTCTTTTATTTATTTTGTTTATTTATTTATTATTATTATTATTATTATTTTTTTTTTTTAGAGAGGAAAAGGGGCTGGTTAGGGGCAGAGAGAGAGAAAAAATCTTAAGCAGGCTCCATGCCCAGCACAGAGCCCAACAGGTGGCTTGATCTTATGACCCTGGTATCATGACCTGAGACAAAATCATGAGCTGGAGGCTTAGCCAACTGAGCCCCCAGGTGGCCCTATTTTTTCTTAAGATTTTATTTATTTATTTGAGATAGAGCAAGAGCAAGTGAGATAGAGAGAGCATGCAAGCAGGGGAGAGAGGCAGCAGGAGAGGGAAAAGCAGGCTCTCCATTGAGTAGGGCTCCATCCCAGAACCCTGGGATCATGACCTGAGCTAAGGGCAGATGCTTAACCAATTGAACCACCCAAGTACTCCATATTTCCTTTTTTCCTATTATTAATGAATTTAATGCTGAAATTTTTAAGTGTTGCTCTAACTGCTAGTCATAAGTCTTTAGCACATATTACCTTCTTACTGTTTAGAAAGGAATATTTTGTAACTTCTATATACTTTCTTCTTAAACCATGGAATCATTAAGGCACCCTTTTTTTAGTTCCCTACTATATAGGGATTAGATTATCATTTAATTAAATATTTCTAATCTGTGATAAAAATAACGTAGGATAATTGTTCTTTGAAATTGGTTGAGATTTTACTGGTAGCCTGATATGTGGTCATTTTTTTAATATTATACTTTGTCTTTGAAATATGTATTTGTTCTTTATTTTAATATTTTTGATTGTATAATTTTATTTAATTTTGCTTTGCAAATTTATGCTCATGATTTCTGTAGCTTCAAAATTTATAAGCCTATGAGCCATTCTGGCTTCAGCTTTTAATTTTTGCCCTAATTTTTTAGATTCTTCTTCATTTATAACAACTAGGTATTTCCATCTTTTCATTCTTAATGCTACTTTGTATACCAAAATAATTTATTCTATTTATACAGAAGTATTACATGTTTGGAGACAGAAATATGAACAACCAGCTCATTTTATTTTCAAATTTACCAAGAGTCTATGAGAGTAATTTTTAGAGTTTTCAAAATAAAGCCAATTTTTAAAATTGTCCAGTCCAAATAATTGGGAAAAAAATTGCTTATAACTTCATAGAACAAAGATTTTAATGCTTTTATAGACATAATAGATTACACAAAAAGGAATACTTCTCAATTCATTTTAGGGAAGTAGCTCACCACTTTAAAAGATGGCAAAGAGGGGCGCCTGGGTGGCTCAGTGGGTTAAGCCGCTGCCTTTGGCTCAGGTCATGATCTCAGGGTCCTGGGATCGAGTCCCACATCGGCTCTCTGCTCAGCAGGAAGCCTGCTTCCCTCTCTCTCTCTCTCTCTCTCTCTGCCTGCCTCTCCGTCTACTTGTGATCTCTCTCTGTCAAATAAATAAATAAAATCTTTAAAAAAAAAAAAAGATGGCAAAGATAACACAAAATAGTAATGTATAAAACATTTCTCATTATTTTAAGGATCAAGTTTCTATATAAAAATAAGCTAAAGAAAAAAAAAAAGCTAAAGATTTCTATCAAAGCACCATAACCAAGTAGTGTGGATCCAATAAATAAGACATTTACAGATGGTTGAACTTGGAAATCTGGTAATATCTAATGATATTTTAATAGGTCTAGAAGAAAACAAATGTGGTTATATACTTTTATAGTGAAAAGACATTTAACAAAACACAAAGTAAAATATCTATTTCTGCTAATAATACTAAGATTAGAATGATACTTCTTTTATATGATAAATGTCACCCTGAAACCATATTAATAATAAAAACAAGAATTATAAACAATATTATAATCATCACTTTAGTACTTGAAACATTTCCATTAAATCAAGTCATAACATGTCATATAAAAACCACTCTTCAAGAGATTTCTAGAAACTGTAATCAATCCAATTTACAAAGTAGGAGAAAATAAAAGCATATAATTGGAAAAGGCTGGGAAATTCATCATTATTTGCAGATTATATGATGCTTCCATGGAAACCTAAGAGCATAAAATGACAAAAATTATTAACCATGATAAAAAATTTCAGTAAGATGTCAGTTTATATGTGAAGAATACAAAGCACCTTTCTATTTGTACCAGTAATCAGCGATAAAATACAAGAAAATAAGAATAAATTTTAAAAGAAAATCATGGTGACTCTACGAAGAAAGCAAACAAATGACTGACTCATAAAAGATGTACATTTAGAAACCATAAGATATAAATTCTCATCAAACTTATCTACAAAAACTATATCAGGATTCTTTTTTAGGAACAAACAGTTCTTTTTTTTTTTTTTAAGATTTTATTTATTTATTTGACAGACAGAGATCACAAGTAGGCAGAGAGGCAGGCAGAGAGAGAGGGGGAAGCAGGCTCCCAGCTGAGCAGAGAGCCCGATGTGGGGCTCGATCCCAGGACTCTGGGATCATGACCTGAGCTGAAGGCACAGGCTTTAACCCACTGAGTCACCCAGGCACCCCAGGAACAAATAGTTCTAAAGTTCATTTTGAACAAGTAAATGTTCAAGAATAATCATATTTCAAAATAATAATATAATGAAGTATAAGCTGTTCTTAAGTCCCATTGGGATTTTCTGGTTTTACACACTTTCAGCACATTGATTACACACACACACACACGCACGCACACACACGCACACACTCTTTTGACCCTTAAACTGGACCTCAAGGGCCAAATTCACACTTTCCTGTTAACAGTGGTCTAACTAAAGCTATGGTCCACTATGAGGAGGCTTCTTTTTATGAACTCGACCAGTATCAACCTCTTGGACAGCAGGATTTGTGCAGTTATTAGGATAATTTATTTGCTTTCTTGCATTATTTAAAAAACTTACAAGCAAAAATGTATGTCTCAAAACCATTGTTAAGGTGATGCTTAAAATCACTGGATGTAGAGAAAATACCTGATCTTCAATCTTGTGAGACCTGGACATCTTATACTGATTGTAATTTAGCTTGCTATACCAGTTTTCATAGAGATCCAAATCCAAGAACCAGTTGCTGGAAGGGGACTTTGCCTATTGTGAGCTTGGAAGTTAGAGTAGAGCTGAGTTTGGTACCTCTCTCGCTTCTGAAGCCTTTCCCCTTGCTTATCTTCTGAATGACAATATAAGCTCATTGAGAATCGGGACCATGTTCCTAGAACAATGAGAACAAAAGAACAATACCAGACTTACAGAATGTGCCTATGGAATACATGCAAGGATAGAGAAAAAGGAGAACCTGTCTTTCCTGTATCTCACATGGCACCATAGTATACCAGGATCTGGTGATGGTGTGAAGACGGGAGGAACAGGGAGGCTAGTGAAGGTGTTTTGAAGTCCTCATCTGTGGAAGGGGAAATTTCAGCCCTCTCAGTCTTGTCTCCCTTTTCCTAGATAAAGGATGGGAAAGTAGCCCCCACAGGAAAACCTGCAAATTGGTCAAAAGGCTGCTCACTGACATAGAGCCTCACAGCCTCAAAACAATCATCAGAAGCAGTCCTAGAGCATTACTAACAAAGCATAAAATCCAGTATCCCTTCCTGCTAGAACTGGTTGTGGCCACACAAATGGGGGAAGGGGGAATGATACCCTGCCCATGGAACATGGCTCAGTGCCCAGCAGCCTCTACTCTGGTGATTCCTGCTGACAGACATTCTATCTGTGTGTATTTGTGAATTCATCTGAGAGTTCTGCTGTAATTGGAAAGGGCCAAGAACAGAAAACCAGTGCTTTACCTAGCTGAGATTTAGAAAGATTAGATTTTTTTTGCTTTTATGAACCCATTGTTCCTCCTCACTCCTCTAGCCTGAGAAAGCACCTGTTATGCTTCCCTAGAGCTGGCCTTTTTTTCTTTTTCTTTCTTTCTTTTATTTCTCTCTCTCTCTCTCTTTTTTTCCCCCCTGCTTTACAAGTGGAAATATATTCTCTTTAGGCTTCAGAGTCTACGTTTGCAGGGAAATTTCCAGCTTGTTTTCCTCTTCTCAGTTTCCATTTCAAAATGTCTCAGCAAGTTTTTCTCTAAGCAAGCTGTGTATAAATGAACATGTGGGAACATTCACTACATATTAGAGTCCAGGGTATTGTGATACACATCTGAGAAGTACACAGAGGAAATCCTCTAGGGTAAAGGCAAGAGCAGGCTAAGGCAGGCTCTGAAGAATAAGACTGGCAAGTGTGTCATTATCGCACTGGGACTGGCCCCCCACTGAGCCCATTCAAAAACTGAGTGTACATTCAAATTGGTAGAAGGACTTTCCTACCAGGAAGAGATTTCAAAGGGGCTGCAGTTTCTGCCTGGGTTTACCTTATTCTGCTGAAGCAGGATAACTCTAGCAGCACTTTCTACTGTCTCAGCACCCTTGTTAACAAATTGAGGGGAAGGTTTTTGGTAATACCTTCTTTTAAAATGTTAGTCTAATAAGCTACCAAGGAGGAATCAATTTATAGACTATCAGAGTGGAAGAAAAACTATTTTTAAATTTTATGTTTATGCCATATGGTATAACACTTTGCAAGTAAAAAATTTAGGTAATTGCAAAAAGGAAGGATAATTATTGCTACTCTATCACATAGTCCAACTTCTCTTACATCATGGTGAGTTTTATTGGATGGTTATCCTCTATTGATTTCTTGATCATAAAAGTAAATATAATTTATATACATTTATTGTTGAGTTTTAACAGTGTGTGTTTTGGATAACAGTTCTTAATCAGATGTGTCTTTTGAAATTATTTTCTCCAGTCTGTGCCTTGTCCTTTCATTTTGTTGATATTATCTTAACACAGAGCAGAAATTTTTAATTTTAATGGAGTTCAGTTTCTCCATTATTTCTGTCATGAATTAGGTCTTTGATGTTGTGTCTAAAAAGGCATCACCATACCCAAGATTATCTAGATTTTTTTTCCCATGCTATCTTTGAGGAATTTTGTACTTTTACTTCAGAATCAGTTTGTTGATAAACATAAAGTAAGTTGAAGGTATTTTGAATGGGATTGCATCGTGTCTGTAAATCAATTTGGCAAGAACTAACACCTGGACAATATTGTTTTCTTATCCATGAACATGGAGTATCTCTATTTAATTCTTTTACTTTGTTTACCAGAGCTTGGTAGTTTATCTCACATAGATCTTATACAAATTTTCTTAGATTTTTTTTTTTATAAACATATATTTTTATCCCCAGGGATACAGGTCTGCGAATCGCCAGGTTTACACACTTCACAGCACTCACCATAGCACATACCCTCCCCAATTCCATAACCCCAGCCCCCCTCTCCCAACCCCCCTCCCCCCATCAACCCTCAGTTTGTTTTGTGAGATTAAGAGTCACTTATGGTTTGTCTCCCTCCCAATCCCATCTTGTTTCATTTACTCTTCTCCTACCCCCTTAACCCCCCATGTTGCATCTCCTCTCCCTCATATCAGGGAGATCATATGATAGTTGTCTTTCTCCGATTGGCTTATTTTGCTAAGCATGATACCCTCTAGTTCCATCCACGTCGTCGCAAATGGCAAGATTTCATTTCTTTTGATGGCTGCATAGTATTCCATTGTGTATATATACCACATCTTCTTTATCCATTCGTCTGTAGATGGACATCTAGGTTCTTTCCATAGTTTGGCTATTGTAGACATTGCTGCTATAAACATTCGGGTGCACGTGCCCCTTCGGATCACTACGTTTGTATCTTTAGGGTAAATATCCAGCAGTGCAATTGCTGGGTCATAGGGTAGTTCTATTTTCAACATTTTGAGGAACCTCCATGCTGTTTTCCAGAGTGGTTGCACCAGCTTGCATTCCCACCAACAGTGTAGGAGGGTTCCCCTTTCTCCGCATCCTCGCCAGCATCTGTCATTTCCTGACTTGTGAATTTTAGCCATGCTGACGGGTGTGAGGTGATATCTCATGGTGGTTTTGATTTGTATTTCCCTGATGCCGAGTGATATGTGGCACTTTTTCATGTGTCTGTTGGCCATCTGGATGTCTTCTTTGCAGAAATGTCTGTTCATGTCCTCTGCCCATTTCTTGATTGGATTATTTGTTCTTTGGGTGTTGAGTTTGCTAAGTTCTTTATAGATTTTGGACACTAGCCCTTTATCTGATATGTCATTTGCAAATATCTTCTCCCATTCTGTCAGTTGTCTTTGGGTTTTGTTCACTGTTTCCTTTGCTGTGCAAAAGCTTTTGATCTTGATAAAATCCCAAAAGTTCATTTTTGCCCTTGCTTCCCTTGCCTTTGGTGATGTTCCTAGGAAGATGTTGCTGCGGCTGACGTCGAAGAGGTTGCTGCCTGTGTTCTCCTCAAGGATTTTGATGGATTCCTTTCTCACATTGAGATCCTGCATCCGTTTTGAGTCTATTTTCGTGTGTGGTGTAAGGAAATGATCCAATTTCATTTTTCTGCATGTGGCTGTCCAATTTTCCCAACACCATTTATTGAAGAGACTGTCATTTTTCCAGTGGACATTCTTTCCTGCTTTGTCAAAGATGAGTTGACCATAGAGTTGAGGGTCCATTTCTGGGCTCTCTATTCTGTTCCATTGATCTATGTGTCTGTTTTTTGTGCCAGTACCATGCTGTCTTGATGATGACAGCTTTGTAATAGAGCTTGAAGTCCGGAATTGTGATGCCACCAACTTTGGCTTTCTTTTTCAATATTCCTTTGGCTATTCGAGGTCTTTTCTGGTTCCATATACATTTTAGGATTATTTGTTCCATTTCTTTGAAAAAAATGGATGGTACTTTGATAGGAATTGCATTAAATGTGTAGATTGCTTTAGGTAGCCTAGACATTTTCACAATATTTATTCTTCCAATCCAGGAGCATGGAACATTTTTCCATTTCTTTGTGTCTTCCTCAATTTCTTTCATGAGTACTTTATAGTTTTTTGAGTATAGATTCTTAGTCTCTTTGGTTAGGTTTATTCCTAGGTATCTTATAGTTTTGGGTGCAATTGTAAATGGGATGGACTCCCTAATTTCTCTTTCTTCTGTCTTGTTGTTGGTGTAGAGAAATGCAAGTGATTTCTGTGCATTGATTTTATATCCTGACACTTTACTGAATTCCTGTACAAGTTCTAGCAGTTTTGGAGTGGAGTCTTTTGGGTTTTCCACATAGAGTATCATATCATCTGCGAAGAGTGGTAGTTTGACTTCTTCTTTGCCGATTTGGATGCCTTTAATTTCCTTTTGTTGTCTGATTGCTGAGGCTAGGACTTCTAGTACTATGTTGAATAGCAGTGGTGATAACGGACATCCCTGCCATGTTCCTGACCTTAGCGGAAAAGCTTTCAGTTTTTCTCCATTGAGAATGATATTTGCGGTGGGTTTTTCATAGATGGCTTTGATAATATTGAGGTATGTGCCGTCTATCCCTACACTTTGAAGAGTTTTGATCAGGAAGGGATGCTGTACTTTGTCAAATGCTTTTTCAGCATCTATGGAGAGTATCATATGGTTCTTGTTCTTTCTTTTATTAATGTGTTGTATCACATTGATTGATTTGTGGATGTTGAACCAACCTTGCAGCCCTGGAATAAACACACTTGGTCGTGGTGAATAATCCTTTTAATGTACTGTTGAATCCTATTGGTTAGTATTAGGTGAGAATTTTTGCATTTGTGTTCATCAAGGATATTGGTCTGTAGTTCTCTTTTTTGATGGGATCCTTGTCTGGTTTTGGGATCAAGGTGATGCTGGCCTCATAAAATGAGTTAGGAAGTTTTCCTTCTATTGCTATTTTTTGGAACAGTTTCAGGAGAATAGGAATTATTCTTCTTTAAATGTTTGGTAGAATTCCCCCGGGAAGCCATCTGGCCCTGGGCTTTTGTTTGTTTGGAGATTTTTGATGACTGTTTCAATCTCCTTACTGGTTATGGGTCTGTTCAGGCTTTCTATTTCTTCCTGGTTCAGTTGTGGTAGTTTATATGTCTCTAGGAATGCATCCATTTCTTCCAGATTGTCAAATTTGTTGGCGTAGAGTTGCTCATAGTATGTTCTTATAATTGTCTGTATTTCTTTGGTGTTCGTTGTGATCTCTCCTCTTTCATTCATGATTTTATTTATTTGGGTCCTTTCTCTTTTCTTTTTGATAAGTCTGGCCAGGGGTTTATCAATCTTATTAATTCTTTCAAAGAACCAGCTCCTAGTTCGTTGATTTGTTCTATTGTTTTTTTGGTTTCTATTTCATTGATTTCTGCTCTGATCTTTATGATTTCTCTTCTCCTGCTGGGTTTAGGGTTTCTTTCTTGTTCTTTCTCTAGCTCCTTTAGGTGTAGGGTTAGGTTGTGTACCTGAGACCTTTCTTGTTTCTTGAGAAAGGCTTGTACCGCTATATATTTTCCTCTCAGGACTGCCTTTGTGGTGTCCCACAGATTCTGAACCGTTGTGTTTTCATTATCATTTGTTTCCATGAATTTTTTCAATTCTTCTTTAATTTCCTGGTTGACCCATTCATTCTTTAGAAGGATGCTGTTTAGTCTCCATGTATTTGGGTTCTTTCCAAATTTCCTCTTGTGATTGAGTTCTAGCTTTAGAGCATTGTGGTCTGAAAATATGCAGGGAATGATCCCAATCTTTTGATACCGGTTGAGACTTGATTTAGGACCAAGAATGTGATCTATTCTGGAGAATGTTCCATGTGCACTAGAGAAGAATGTGTATTCTGTTGCTTTGGGATGAATGTTCTGAATATATCTGTGATGTCCATCTGGTCCAGTGTGTCATTTAAGGCCTTGATTTCCTTGTTGATCTTTTGCTTGGATGATCTGTCCATTTCTTTGAGGGGAGTGTTAAAATCCCCTACTATTATTGTATTATTGTCTATGTGTTTCTTTAATTTTGTTATTAATTGGTTTATGTAGTTGGCTGCTCCCACGTTAGGGGCATAGATATTTAAAATTGTTAGATCTTCTTTTTGGACAGTTCCTTTGAGTATGATATAGTGTCCTTCCTCATCTCTTATTATAGTCTTTGGCTTAAAATCTAATTGATCTGATATAAGGATTGCCACTCCTGCTTTCTTCTGATGTCCATTAGCATGGTAAATTCTTTTCCACCCCCTCACTTTAAACCTGGAGGTGTCTTCGGGTGTAAGATGAGTTTCTTGTAGGCAACATATAGATGGGTTTTGTTTTTTTATCCATTCTGATACCCTGTGTCTTTTGATTGGGGCATTTAACCCATTAACATTCAGGGCAAGTATTGAGAGATATGAATTTAGTGCCATTGTATTGCCTGTAAGGTGACTGTTATTGTATATTGTCTCTGTTTCTTTCTGATCTACTACTTTGAGGGTCTCTCTTTGCTTAGAGGACCCCTTTCAATATTTCCTGTAGAGCTGGTTTGGTATTTGCAAATTCCTTCAGTTTTTGTTTGTCCTGGAAGCTTTTAATCTCTCCTCTATTTTCAATGATAGCCTAGCTGGATATAGTATTCTTGGCTGCATGTTTTTTCTCATTTAGTACTCTGAATATATTATGCCAGCTCTTTCTGGTCTGCCAGGTCTCTGTGGATAAGTCTGCTGCCAATTGAATATTTTTACCATTGTACGTTACAGACTTCTTTTTCAGGGCTGCTTTCAGGATCTTTTCTTTGTCACTAAGACTTGTCAGTTTAACTATTAGGTGACGGGGTGTGGACCTATTCTTATTGACTTTGAGGGGGGTTCTCTGAACCTCCTGGATTTTGATGCTTGTTCCCTTTGCCATATTGGGGAAATTCTCTCCAATAATTCTCTCCAACATACCTTCTGCTCCCCTCTGTGTTTCCTCTTCTTCTGGAATCCCAATTATTCTAATGTTGTTTCGTCTTATGGTGTCACTTATCTCTCGAATTCTCCCCTCGTGGTCCAGTAGCTGTTTGTCCCTCTTTTGCTCAGCTTCTTTATTCTCTGTCATTTGGTCTTCTATATCGCTAATTCTTTCTTCTGCCTCATTTATCCTAGCAGTGAGAGCCTTCATTTTTGATTGCACCTCATTAATAGTTTTTTGGATTTCAACTTGGTTAGATTTTAGTTCTTTTATTTCTCCAGAAAGGGCTTTTATATCTCCCGAGAGGGTTGCTTTAATATCTTCCATGCCTTTTTCAAGCCCGGCTAGAACCTTGAGAATCATCATTCTGACCTCTGTATCAGACATGTTACCAATGTCTGTATTGATTAGGTCCCTAGCCTTTGGTACTGCCTCTTGTTCTTTTTTTTTTGTTGTGAATTTTTCCGCCTTGTCATTTTGTCCAGATAAGAGTATATGAAGGAGCAAGTAAAATACTAAAAGGGTGGCAACAACCCCAGGAAAATATGCTTTAGCTAAAGCAGAAGAGATCCCAAATCATGAGGGGGTATAAAAAGGGGTTCAGAAAGAAAAAAAAAAAAAAGAAAGTATTAAAAAAAGAAAGCCGATAAAGAAAAAATATAAAAAGGAAAAAAATATATATATATATTAGATAAACTATTTAAAAAACGTTTAAAAAGAAAATGGTAAAAGTTAAAAAAATTTAGCAGAAGAAGAGAAAAAAAATTGAAAAAGAAAAAAAAATTAAATTAACTGCAAGGCTAAAGAATCATGGAGAAAGCCATGAGTTCTGTGCTTTGCTTTCTTCTCCTCTGGAATTCCGCTGCTCTCCTTGGTATTGAAACAACTCCTGGGTAGGTGAACTTGGTCCTCGCTGGGTTTCTCATTGATATTCTGGGGGAGGGGCCTGTTGTAGTGAATCTCAAGTGTCTTTGCCCCAGGCAGAGTTGCACCACCCTTACCCGGGGCTGGGCTGAGTAATCCGCTCGGGTTTGCTGGGTTTGCTTTCAGGAGCTTTTGTTCCCTGAGCCCTTTCCATAGAGTTCTGGAAGACGGGAATGAAGATGGCGGCCTCCCGGTGTCCGGCCCGGAGGAGCCGAGAGCCCGGGGCCCCACTCCTCAGTGCGCCCTCAGAGAACAGCGCCCAATGACTCCTGTCACCCTGGCCTCCAGACGCGCTCTGAGCTGACCGAGCCTGCGACCAGTTCAAGCCAACCCCGAGCTGAGAGTCACTCCTCGGTTCTGTCTCTGTAGCCGGCTTCCCTGTTCTAATACCGGTAAGCTCTGTGACACTCAGACACCCCCTATCCTTCTGTGACCCTGTGGGACCTGAGGCCACGCTGACCCCGCCTGGGCTTCACCCCAGTTAAGCCTCTGGAGCGATGTCCCTCAGCGGAACAGACTTTTAAAAGTCTTGATTTCGTGCTCCGTTGCTCCGCCGCTCACCGGGAGCCGGCCCCTCCCCCCGCGGTCTATCTTCCAGTCGCTTTGGATTCACTTCTCCACCAGTCCTACCTTTCAGATAGTGGTTGATTTTCTGTTTCTAGAATTGCTGTTCTTCTTCTCTTCAATCTCCCATTGGATTTGTAGGTGTTTGCAATCTTTAGATAAGGTATTTAGCTGATCTCCCACTACCTGAAGTAGTCTCAGCCTGCTACTTCTCTGCCATCTTGACTCCTCCTCCAAATTTTCTTAGATTTTTATCTAAGTATTTCAGTTTTTTGGAGGCCAATTTAAATGTTAATGGTTTTTCTTCTTTTTTAGACTGTTGATGTGATGAATTAATAGTTGATTTTTGAATATTGAACTATTCTTGCAAGCCGAGATTAAATCTTACTTGGTTTTGGATTACAATTATTTTTATACTTTTTGGATCTGAGTTGCTATTGTTGATGATTTTTGCATCTATGTTCATGAGAGTTCTTGGTCTATAGTCTTTTTTCCTCATAATGTCTTTGGTTTTATTATGAGGGTTATATTGGCCTCTGTTTCTATCCTCTGAGAGACACTGCAGAAAATTGGTAAAGTTTCTTCCTTAAATGTTTGGTAAGAAATCACCAGTGAGCCCATCTGGGCTTGGTGCTTTTTGTTTTGGAAGATTATTAATTACCATTTCAAATCTGTAACATATTTAAGGCCTAATCCAATTGTCTATTTCTTTTTGTTTGAGTTTTGGCAAATTATGTCTTTTAAGGAAATGGTCTGATTAGATTATCAAATTTGTTGGCTTATAGTTATTCACACTATTTTTGTTATCTTTTTAATTGCCATGGGAACTTTAGTGATAGGCCTTTTGTCACTTCTGATATTAGTAATTTGTGTCCTCTTTCTTCTGTAGTTGTCTTGGCTGGAGAGCTTACCAATCTTAGTCTTTTCAAAGAATCAGTGTTAGGTTTCACTGATTTCCTCTACTAATCTCCTATTTTCAATTTCACTGATTTCTAATTTTTATTACTTCTTTTCTTTTGCTTACTTTGGATTTAAGTTTCTCTTGTTCTTCTAGTTTATGAAGGCAGAAATTTAGATGATGATTTGAGAAATTTCTTCTTTTCTAACATATGCATTCAATGCTATAAATTTCCCTCTAAGCACTGCTTTTGCTGGATTCCACAAATTTGATAAGCTGTGTTTTCATTTTCATTTAGTTCAAAATATTTTACATTTCTCTTGAGATTTCTTCTTTGATCCATGTGTTACTTAGAAGTATGTTGTTTAATCTCCATGTATTTTGAGATTTTTCAGTTATTTTTCTGTTATTTATTAATAGTTTGTTTTTCTTGGCATCTAAGAGCAGAACTGTATGATTTCTATACTTCTAAATTTGTTAGGGAGTGTGTTTTTGGCCCAGGATGTGGTCTATATTGCTGAATGTTCTCTATGAGCTTGAGTAAAATGCATACTCTGCTGTTATTGGATTAATTAGTCTATAGATGTTCATTATATCCAGTTGATTGATGATAGTGTTGAGTTCAATATGTCCTTACTGATTTTCTGCCTCATGATTCCATTCATTTCTTACAGAGGAGTGTTAAAGTCACCAAAACTGAGAATGGATTCATCTATTTTTCCTCATAGTTCTATCAATTTGGGGCCTTACAGTTTGATGATCTGTTGTTAGACTCATACACATTAAGAATTATGTCTTCCTGGAGAGTTGGCCCCTTTATCATTGCATAGTGTCCTACTATATACCTAAAATTTTTCCTTGGTGTGATTCTTGCTCTGTCTGAAATCAATATAGCTACTACTGATTTGTCTTCGTTAGTGTTAGCATGGTATGTTTTTCTTTCCATTTACTTTTAATCTATGTTTCTTTATATTTAAAGTAAGTTTTATATAAGTAACATGTATTTCTGTCTTGTTTTTTGAACTACCCTGACCATGTCTGTTTTTAATTGGTGCATTATAACAATTGTCATTCAAAATGATTATTAATCTAGTTGGATTAATATTTACCATATTTATTATTGTTTTCTGTTATTTGCCCTTCTTTTTGTTCCTGTTTTTGTTTTCTACTTTTTTCCACATTTGCAGTTTTAGTTGAATATATCATATAATTTGATTTCTCTCTTTTCCTAGCATAACAATAGTATTTTTCTTTTTACCTTTTTTAGTAGTTGCCCTAGAATTTACAATATACATTTATATCTAATCAAGTCCTCTTTCAATTACCACTATACCACTATATGAGTATTGTGGATACCTTATAATAATAAAATAATCCTAATTTCTTCTTTCCATCTCTTGTATTATTGCTGTCATTTATTTCATTTATACATAAGTATATATGTGTGTATACATATATATGATATAGTCATGAATATACATAATCTAATATACCACTGGTATTATTTTGAACAAACTATTGTTGATTAGATCATTAATAAGAAGAAAAACTTTTTTTTGACTTTCACTTATTTCCTCTTTAGTATTCTCCCACTCTGTATGGAGATCTGAGTTTCTGACCTATATTATTTCCCTCTTTCTGAAGAACTTCTTTTAACAGTTCTTTCAAAGCAGGTCTATTGGCAATAAATTCACTCACTTTTTTTTATCTGAGAAAGCCTTTATTTCTCTTTCACTTTTGAAGGATAGTGAGTATAGAATTCTAGGTTGATGGGTATTTTTCTCCCAACACTTTAATATTTCACTTCAGTCTCTTTTTGACTACATGATTTCTGAGGAGAAATCAGATATGTTTTTTATCTTCCTTATAGGTAAGTTGCTTTTTTCCCATTGGTTTCCTTTAGGATATTTTTTCTTTGTCTTTGATTTTCTGTAGTATAAAAATTATATGACTTGATGTAGCTTTTTTTTTTTTTTTATAATTTTTCTCATTCAGTGTTCTCTGAGTTTCCTGAATCTATGGTCGGCTGGCTACATTAATTTTGATGAAATTTTCAGCTATTACTGTTTCAAATATTTCTTCTTCTTCTTTTTTTTTTTTTGTATTTTCATTATGTGTATGTTACACCTTTTGTAGTTGTACCATAGTCCTTAGATTTTCTTTTAGTCTTTGTTCTCAATTCTTTTCAGTTTTAGAGGATTCTATTAATATACTTTCTGGATTGGAGATTCTTTCCTCAACTGTATTTGGTCTGCTAATAAGACCACCAAAATAATTTTTCAGTTTTATTACAGTGTCTTTTATTTTTAGCATTTTTGTTTTAGTTCTTTCTTGGGATTTCCATCTCTCTACTTACATTGTCCGTCTTTCTTACATGTTGCCTACTTTATCTGTTAGAGACCTGAGTATATTTAAGTATGGTTATTTAAAATATCCAGTCTAATTATTCCACAATCCCTGCCATGTCTAGTTTTGGTCATTGCTTTGTCTCTGTAAATTACTTTTTGCATTTTGGTATGCTTGTAATTTTGTTCTTGATAGCCAGACATCTTGTACCAGTCAAAAGGAACTGTTGTAAGTAGTTCTTTATTAATGCAATGGAAAAGTGTGGGAAGAAGTAAGTATTCTATAGTCTTGTGATCAGGTGTCAGTATTTTAGTGAGACTATGCCTTTTGACTGTGGACTTCAAAAGTGTTTCCCAGTCTTCTCCTCCCTTAGTTGGAAAAGATTGGGTAGGATGGGTTAGAATTGGGTATTTCCCTTTCCTGGGTTAGTTAGACTCTGATAATATCTCACCATTTCAGGGTCTGGTTAGATAGTTTCCCCTGAAGGCAGGCCTTGTAAAGGAAAACAGAGTGATCTAGGATATTTTTAAATGGCTCCTTTCCCTTCTCACTGCCAGAAGCTAGAAGGATTTTTTTTTTTTTTTCCTGATTTTTACTGTGTAGATCTGGTTGAGTTCCTGGAGGTAAATCTCACAATATTGTGGGGATTCTCCCATGACAGTTTCCTCCTAGAGTTTTAAACTCTCAGGGCTGTCCATACTGAGCCTCCAGCAATTTTTCAATTACAGTTCAGGTTTTCCTACCCTGGCAGTATTTTCTGCAGTGGTTTTTGCTCCTGAATCTCTGCTGAGATAAACCGTGCCTTCCTATCTTTCTAATGTTGGGGACAATGGCTTGACCTATGTGTTCCCCTCTTATGGATTGAAGAAGAATTACTGATTTGTTAGTTTGTTCAGTTTTACACTTGTTGTTAGGATGGAGGAGCAACTTCTAAGCTCCTTACATGTGGAACTGTAAACCAGAATTCCTTTATATAACTTTATACCTTTTGTGAAACTCATTTTCTCTAATAAATATTTACCTATATTTCTTAAATGCAGTCCTTATATCCACCATTTTAGTGTAGTTTGATGCCAAAAAAGAATAGCACAGATTTAGTTTATTCCTCTTGTTTTGCAAGTGAAAAAACTGGGAAACCTGAAAGAGCAGTGACTTACGCAAGACTGAAGCATATTGAGGATTCTTCCCATCCAGGTAGTTTTCTCTGAGACAAATAGAAGGGGAGGGAATAAGTGTAGGAAGGTTTATTTGTGGCTTCAGTAAGCTTCCCCTGCCTCACTGTGTGCCTAAACAAGATACGTGTAAGGCAAAAACAGTGACCACATGTTGCAAATCCTAAAAGCACTGAGAGAAACTCAGTTGATGGATATATTGAATTTTTAAAAATACTCAATAAAATCACTATTCCATGGGTCAGATCAGAGGTGACTTTTGAAGTTAAACTCCATTGAGCAGAATAATATTATCTTTCACTTGCATTCCTATATCATTTTGTTCAACTGCATTCTATCATATTTATTTTAATTTCCTGTTCAAATGCTGCCCTTCGGCTAGGCTGAGAGTAAATTAAACAGAGCACCATTTATTATTAGTTTGTCTAGTCCTAATATTTAACTCTGGAACATAATAGGGGATCAATGTATATTTGGTAAATTGAATTGTTACATATCAATATAATGGTAGCTTTAAGCACATAGATTTTCTCAAATTTTGCAAAACCATAAGTTGGTTGAGTTCCTTCCAAAACAGCCATTTAATAAATGCTTATTCAGTTCTGACTTCTTTTCAGGCACTGTGCTAAGATAGGGTAAAATGGTGGACCAAAGCTCTAAGTCTTATTTTTTTGGGCTCTCACTTTTAATGGGGGAATATAGAAAAAAATCATTAATAATATGATAAAACTGTAATAGAGAGGTATATAGATGTAGGACAGGTACCTTCTACACAGAGGAATTTCCCTAGTTAGCTTTTAAGAAAATGATAAAATTTGAGGTGGGCCTTGGCAGATGAATACAAATTTAACCATGTGCATATGGTAAGGAAAGGTCTTCTCTACCAAAAAAAAAAAAAAAAAAAAATAGTATTTTTTAAGGTGACAGATGATAGTGTAAGTGGCAAGGGAAAAGAACAAGGATAGTGTGGCTGAAATAAAAGTGAGTCTGGGAAGTGAGGGTTAATAGTTATAGTTAAGCAGATGAACTCTCAGCGTGGAGTACGGTAACAGGAAATGGACATAAGGTTTCAGGTTTTTGGTAGGAGTGTTGATGTTCAAACCCCTAAAATTAGCTATGAATTTTCTTTCTAAAGGGTTTTCCTTGTATTAATCTTTTTTTTTTTTTTTTTTTTTTAAAGATTTTTTATTTATTTATTTGACAGAGAGAGATCACAAGCAGGCAGAGGGGCAGGCAGAGAGAGGGGGAAGCAGGCTCCCTGCTGAGCAGAGAGCCCGATACGGGACTCGATCCCAGGACCCTGAGATCATGACCTGAGCCGAAGGCAGCGGCTTAACCCACTGAGCCACCCAGGCGCCCCTTCCTTGTATTAATCTACTACCATTTCAATATATGACATTTTCATCTACTCAGTCAGTCCTGGTGGGAACAAATCCAGTTGTAGTAGTTTTTCCCTTCTTGTCACCCACTAAGCCAAATACCTTGAAAACATTCACTTGTCTCCATCTCCACTGTCACTGCCCAAGGCCAGGTACCATATCTCTCATCTGATCTAGGTTGTTATCATTGTAACTTGTCTCCCTAATTTTGTTCTCATCCTTTAACACAACAAACACAGCAATCTCTTATAAATGTCAGTGAAAGTGTTTCTCTCACATTTCAACTCTTTAATGATCTCTTTATGTAGAATAAAACTCAAGCTCCTTATTTCAGCCCCCAAGTCTCACATGTGGCTCATGCTTTCATCACCAACATAATTTCATGACTCCATGTTCTGAGTCCGTCATGCTGCAGTCACACTGACCTACTTTCAGGTTTCCCATAAGAATTAATCTCTGCTTTTCCATATTCTACATGGAGCCAACCCCTTCTCACTCTTCATGTCTCAACTTAAATCTCACACTCTTGGAGTCTTCTTCATTCCTTTCATTTATGTTAAGACTTCTTTATTCTCTTACTTACAAAATTAAATAAAGATACAGAAAACTGCTATAAAATAAATATGCAGCTAATTAATTATTATGAGGTGAACATCTTTATTAAGACTTGACCAATGAGGTCAAGAAATATTGCCAGACATAATGGAAGTCTCTCAAAATGCCTATTCCCACAAAATCTCTTCCATTCCCCTGAAGCAAATATTTTCCTAAATTTTAGTAATCACTTCCTTGCATGACTTTAGTTTTATCACAGAAGTGTATCTCCCTAAACCCTAAGCTTCAGCTTTGTCCATTTGTATTTGCTTTATTTATATCTTTCCAGTGGATTTTGATTTATGGTTTCTATTTCTGTCCTTTTTTCCTTATGTTTTATTTTAAATTGATTTTAATTGAGGTATAATTTACATAAAATAAAAGATATAGATTTTAAATGTATAAGTCAATAAGTTGCTCATATGTATCCTTGTAACTACCAGGTCATTATTGGAGCAAGTTTCCTTTTCTCTGTCAATCCTACCTCCCAAAGAAACCCATTGTTCTGATCTTGAGCACTATAGCTTTTCTTGTTTTTGAATGTTTTGAATGTAATAGATCATTATCGGATGTGTATTCTTTTGGTTCTGGGCTCTTTCACTCAACATAATGTCATTTCATGCGTTCCTCATTTGTTTTCTTCTGCTGCTGAACTCATTGTATGAATATACTATATTATTTTTTAATCCATTCCCTTGTTCATGGACATCTAGATTGATTCCAAATTCAAGAAAATAACAATATGTGCACATTCTTATACCACTCTCTCTCTGAATATGTTTTCATTTCTTCTGGGAAAATTCCTAAAAATGATACTGACAGATTTTATAGTAAGCATTTGTTAAACTTTATAAGAAACACATTGTTTTTCAAAAACATTTAGACCATTTTGCATTCCAACCAATAATATAAGAGCATATCAGTTCCTTCACATCTTTGCCAACAATTGGAATTGTCCGTTATAGCCATTCTGGTGAGTGTGTGGTGGTATCACCTTATGGTTTGTTTTACTTCCCTTGATGACTCCTTTGGTTGAGCATCTTATCATGCACCTTTTAGAGAACCTCATTTGTTAAGTGTCTGTTCAAGGTTTCTTCCATTTTCATTGGATTCTAGGTATTTTTGTCAATATTGTAGGAATGTGTTGTACACATGTGTATGCACACATACATACATATACTTAAACCTCACATACACAAATAAGTATGCATGCACACACACATATATATATGAATGGGTATGATGGTGGGTGTGTGTCAGATGTATGGATTGAGAATATTTTCTCCAAATCTGTGGTTTGCCTAATTTTTCTTAATGGTATCTTTGAAGATAATACTTAATATTGATAATGTTTAATTCATTGACTTTTCTTGGATATTTAGTCACTTTTCTCCATTCAAAAATGCATTACCTATTACCTACTCCATGGTCACAGAAATATTCACCAATGTTTTTGTCTAAAATTTTCATTGTTTCGGCTTTTAAATGTTTATTTTGGATTCTTTTTTTTTTTTAAGATTTTTTAATTTATTTATTTGACAGAGAGAGATCACAAGTAGACGGAGAGGCAGGCAGAGAGAGAGAGAGGGAAGCAGGCTCCCTGCTGAGCAGAGAGCCCGATGCGGGACTCGATCCCAGGACCCTGAGATCATGACCTGAGCCAAAGGCAGCGGCTTAACCCACTGAGCCATCCAGGCGCCCTAAATGTTTATTTTGATCATAAATCTCAAATTACTTACTGTGTATGTTATGATGTACAGGTCAAGATTTTCTTTCATAAAGATATCCAGTAATTTCTGTATCATTCTTTAAAAAATAACTATCCTTTCCTCATAGAACAATTTTAGGAACTTTGTCAAAAATCAATTAGTTTTATTTATATGATTTTATTTCTCTAATTGATCTACTATTCTGTATTTTAATCCTTATTCCAACACAAATCTGTCTTTAGCTGCTTCTTCTTTTACAAAATTATTTTTAATTATTCAAAGGTCTTTGAATTTCCATATAAGCTTTAAAGCTATCTTGTGAATTTATTAAAAACCTGCTGTTTTAATTAGAACTGTCTTGAATTATTTATTAATTTATTAAGTTTCATTTATTGAAATAATCTCTATACCCACTGTTGGGCTCGAATTCACGACCCTGGATCAATAGTCCTATATGTTCTTCTCACTGAACCAGTCAGGTGCCCCTCTCTTGAATTTTTAAATCACTTTTCTTAACCTTTTTTTTTTTTTTTTAAATTGTTACCCTCCAAACCCAAGAAGAAAAAAAAAAATCTAAAATCTCTCAAACAAGATAAATTATATAATAAAGAATATGATTCTATCAGGTAGGGTTTAACTGTGGAAGGTAACAAATCACTGTATATGTAAGGGTTTTTTTGCCCCCTAGGAAACCATTTTTGCCCTGTTGGGGGTGATACTTCTCCTGTTGAGAACACATGCTTTAGATCAGTGTGAGGAGAACCTTAAAAATTCTCAGTCTTCCACTGCATGAACTTGATATCTTTCTCCATTTATTTAGGCCTTCTTTAATTTCTCTGACAATGTTTTCTGGCTTTCAAGTGTACAGATATTTTACCTTTTTTGGTAAATTCAGTTCTCAATAAGAATTTTAGGTTTCTTTTACCTTACAAAAGTGGTATTTTAAATTATTTTTTCAATACAGTTAATCTTATAATATTGACATTGTAACTTTTGGAATTTCAATGATAACTCTGGCAATCCCTTTTGTGATGTGTTCCTTAGCATTTTAAATTGAAACTATTGTATGTCCAGGAATAGAGGCAACAGGCTTTCCAGTCTTTATGCAACACCCTTCTGGGGAGGGTTAAAAAAATTTACCTGAGGAACCACTTCGTAAAGTTAAAAGTAATAGGCAAATATTTTGTTGTTTTGCATTTTTAGTTGCCTCTCCATATCAACCAGCATTGACTCTGTGGTCAAGAGCATGGCCATCTTCCCACACAAGGAACAAGATGTCTGACAGGATGGATGGACTGGTTTCCTAGATTGCCAAAGGTAGGATCACAAAAGTTTTCCTTTATTACAGTGTGGCTGAGAAAAGGGGAGATTTCCCAGCTGGCCTCCAAAAGAGAACACAACAGAAAGATTTGGCCAATGACTGCAAGTTTGTATAAACAATCTCTCTTTCAAGTCTGCCTCTGAGAGGGTCCCTGGAGTATAACTTTATCATTGAAGCTCCTAACCAAAGTTTCTCTGAGGGCTGACTGACTTTGATATCCCTGGAGGCATGTGAAAATGGTGGCTCTGGCTCGCTAAGGTCAGGAGACATGAAAATATGCAATTACTGTGGAGTCACATTCTATTTTCTCATCATCTTGTGTTTGTGTATGGCTCTGTTAGCTTCAATATTGTGCAAACTTGATAATTAGTTCCTTGGAGATTTCCGGTACTGACTTGAATTAAATTGAGGAGAAAGTTTTCATCAAACATCATCAGATCTGGATATAGAGGAATGAATGTGTAAGACAGTGTGAATTAAGGAAGAGAGAAGTAAGTGCACAAGAGACTGGAAATAGAGTGAGGTGGTGAAAGAGAGTACAAAAAGGAAAGAGTGAGGTCGTAAAGGAGTACAAACAGGGAAGAAAGAGCTGAAAGGACGTTCTAAGATATATCCTGAAAAATCTGTCACATATCATATATTTTTAGGTATTTTTCCCTTTTTATTATGTATTTCATTTAGGTATTTTCCCTTTTCTAAATTTACAGCAAATATAATACATGCTGTTTTAGCAAACTTGTAAATTGCAGCATTTGTCTTTATAAATATGAAGATAAAAATTACCTGAAATCCCTGCTATACCATAATTAATATAATGTACTGCTTTTCACTGTTTCTTTGGCATCTCTTTTACCTACCTAACTATTTATTGATCTATAGATCAGCCTATTGCAGTTTAGACTAGAAAGAGCAAGTTATTCTGTGTCTTAAATTTTCTTTAATATTACACATTTAAAGCAACTTTACTGAGGTATTAATTATATTTTAAAAAACTGGGGCAACTGGGTGGCTCAGTCAGTTAAGCAACTGACTCTTAATTTCAGCTCAGGCTATCATCTCAGGGTTCTAAGATCAAGCCTGGCATTTGGCTCCAGGCTCAACATGTAGTCTGTTTGGGATTCCGTCTTCCTTTCTCTTTTCCTCTCTCCCTGCTCACATGCATGTGCACATTCTCTCTCTACATATATACATACATACATAAATACATAATTAAAAAATAATCCATTTAAAATGACAGGTTGAGAATAAATTTTTGCACATGTCAAGCATAGCCGCATTGAAGATATAGAGCATTTTCATCTAGAAATTTTCCTTACGGCTTCTGCATGCAATCATCCCTAACTCTTGCTTCAGATAGCTACTGATTTCCAATAGCTGTTACCCGTTAGTTTTGTACGTCAAGTATACATTTGTGTTATATGTTGGTTTTGTAGGTTCTCCTATTTCATATAAATCAAACCGTATATTAATACTGTTCTATGTCTTGTTTCTTTTGTTCTGGTTCTGTTTTTGAGGTTTATTCATGTTTCCTCCTGTGTATGTTCATTCTTTTTACTGTAGAGTAATAGTTAATTACATGGATATACCACCATTTCATTATCTATTCTTCTGATGATGGTTCAACTTAGGACTATTGTGGATAAAATATTACATTTTTCATCATTAAATATGTTTTTCATCATTAAATATGATAATATCTATAGGTATTTTGTAGATATCTTTACTAATTTGAGAACTATGCTTTCTATTTCTAGTTTGCTCAAAGTTTTTTTCTTTCTTCTTCTTCTTCTTCTTTTTTTTTTTTTTTACCATGAATGAATGTTGGATTTTTCCAATTTTTTTGTCTCTATTGACATGATTGAGATGTGATGAAGATCATGCACTTTTTTCCCTTTACATGTTAATGTAGCAAATCATATTCGATTTCCAAATATTGAACCAACCTTGCATTACAGGGATATCTGTACTTGACCATTTTGAATTATTCTTTGTACATAAGCCTGGATTTCATTTGCTAGTTCTTGTTCTGGAGTTTTGAATTGGTGATCATGACTAATACTGTCTACAATTTAAAATTTCCAGAAATTCTTTGTTAGCTTTTGGCATTAGTGTTGTACTGCCTTCATAAAATGATTAGGAAGGTATTCTCCCTTCTATTTTCTGACAATTCTTGAGTAAAACTGATGTTATAATTTCTTTAAGTGTGTAGTAGAATTAAACAGTAAACCATCTGGGTCTGCACTTTTCTTTGTGAGATTTATTTACTGTGGTTTCTTTAATAGATATAGAGCTCTTCTGATTTTCTATTGTTTTTGTTTTACTTTTGTTAATTGCCTTTTTTAAGGAATTTGTTTCATGTTATGAAATTTTAAAATTTTTATATATTATTATCCTCTTAATGACATTTATAGGACTTCTAGTAATATTCCTTTTTTTTAATTTTATCTTTTCTATCTACCTATTTGAGAGACCACAAGTTGAAGGCAGGCAGTGCAAAGGGAGAGGGAGAGAGATAATCTTAAGCAGGCTCCAGGCTCAGCCCAGAGCCCAGTTTGGGGCTCCATCTCATGACCCTGAGATCATGACCTGTGCCAAAATCAGGAGTCGGATGCTTAACCAACTGAGCTGCCCAGGTATTTTGTATTTTTTCCTCTTTTATTTTCTCAGTTAGTTCTCCTAGATTTTGATCAATATTATTAATCTTTTAAAAAAGTTGTAGACTCTCTTGGTATTTCTTTCTTCTGCTTGTCTGTTTTTTTATTTCATCAATTTGTACTCAGCATTATTAATTCTTCCCTTTTTAAATCTTGGTTTAATTTGCTTATTTTTCCTCTTAGTCTTTTAACAGAAACCTAAATTATTGATTTTAAATCTAAAAATTGGATTTACTTTTGTTACATCAAATTAATTTTGAGATGCTCTCTTTTCATTACCATTTAAAGATTTTTCTAAACATCATTGTAGTTTATTTTATCATCGTAATTTATTCTATGAGAAATTTTTATATCAGTGTTAGTAGATTTCTCCAATGTTTTGTGATTTTATATATGTTTATTATTAATGGTTTCTAATGAAATTTTATTAGGGTCAGAAAACAGTCTGCTAGTAGGTATATACAGATTTAGGATTGTTGCATATTTTAGGTTATTTGTACTCTTTATCACTGTGAAGTTTTCCTTTATTCCTGTATTTCTCTTTGCTTTGAAATCTGTCTGAGATTAATACACCATACCAGTGCTTTTAGGCACACTGTTTATATATAATACCTGTTTTATTCTCCAACTTTCAAACTCTTTATCTTTAATTTTGAAGTTGGATCTTGTAGACAGCAAATATTGGGTCTTGCTTTTTCATTACTGTGGTTTTATTAGCATTTACATGTAAATGCTACATCCAGTCAACATTTACAATAACATTTACATGTAATTATGGTTGAGTTTTTGTCTACCATCTTTCTTTCTGTTCCCCCTGTGCCCTTTTTATGTTTGTTTCTCTGTTGCTCCTTTCCTGACGTTTTTTTAGGTGAATTGAATACTGGTAATGTTCTGTTTTAATTTCTTTATTGGGTTCTTAGTCATAAAAATTTTTATGGTTTCTTGATAGCCTCCCTAGAGCTAAAACTATGCATTCTTAACTTATTAATTTGTATTTAGAATCAACAGTGTACCAATTAATGCTTGACTCTTCACTCTTTTTACATCAACTTTTTCCATTTCTTACTTTATACTTGACAAGTCTTGCTTCCTAAATATAATAATTTTACTGTATTATATTTACATTTGTTCACTCATTCATTTATGTTATTGTTGTCATATCTCTTATTTCTATATACATTATAATTCCCACCTTAAAGTGTTATTATTTTTGTATTACACAGTAAGTGGTTCTTTAAGAAAATTAAGACATAAAAAGTATTTTATTATTATTATTTTTTAAAGATTTTATTTATTTGACAGAGAGAGATCACAAGTAGGCAGAGAGGCAAGCAGAGAGAGAGAGAGGGAGGAGAAAGCAGGCTCCCTGCCTAGCAGAGAGCCCAATGCGGGACTCGATCCCAGGACCCTGAGATCATGACCTGAGCTGAAGGCAGAGGCTTAACCCACTGAGCCACCCAGGCAGCCCAAAAGTATTTTATATTTATACTCTGATTTACCATTTTTGATTATCTTTGTTACCTCTTATGAGTCAACGTTTCCATCTGGTATCATTCACCTTAAACCTGGCAAATATCCTTTAGAATTTCTTATAACCTAGGTTTGCTGGTATTTATCTAAAAATACCTGTTCTCAAAAAAACAGCTTTATTTCATCCTCTCTTTTTGAAGGATATTGTCAGTAGAGAATTCTGTTTCTCTTTTTTTTAGCACTTGAAAATTATTCCAATGTCTTTTGACATCCATTATTTGTGATGAGAAGTTAGCATTTATTGTTATCACTGATTTCTGTATATAATGTATTGTTTCCCACTGAATCCTGTCAAGATTTTTTTCTTTGTATTTGGTTGTAACCACTGTGACTCTGATGTGGCTTTGTGTAGGGTTTTGTGCATT
Organism: Lutra lutra; assembly: GCF_902655055.1. NCBI lineage: Eukaryota > Metazoa > Chordata > Mammalia > Carnivora > Mustelidae > Lutra > Lutra lutra. Next base: position 43,365,337 of record NC_062291.1, on the reverse strand, counting down.
TATCTTTCTTGATGTATCCTGAGATTCTTGGATATATAAATAAATGTTTTTCATCAAATTTAGGAATTTTCAGCTGTTATTTCTTCAAATCTTCTAATTCATTCTCTCCCACCCCCCCTTTTTTTAATTCTAGAAGTCTTCTTACAGACATGTTAGACCATTTGATGTTCTGCTTCAGTTCCCTGATAAACTCTGTTCATTTATTTTTGCAATTATTTTGTTCTCTGTTTTTTCAGATTGGATCATTCTATCCTTGAGTTTGATTTACTGTTTCTCCATCCATGTCAAATTAGCTCTTAAAGCCATTCAGAGAACTTTTCATTTTCTTTTTATAATTTTTAGTTCTCTAATTTCTATAATTGGTTCCATAAATTATATATATATATATGTTTGTACTTTTTTTTTTTTTTAAAGGCTCCCTGCTGAGCAGAGAGCCCGATGCGGGGCTCGATCCCAGGACTCTGAGGTCACGACCTGAGCCGAAGGCAGCTGCTCAACCCACTGAGCCACCCAGGCGCCCCATATGTTTGTACTTTTTAAAACATTTTTGTATAAATGCATCATTTTCTTTTTTGTGGAGTCTCTATTCATTCATTATATTTTGAATATATTCTCAGTGCACCAGGGTGGCATAGTCAGGTGGGTGACTGACTTTTGATTTTGGCTTATGTCATGATCTTAGAGTCATGGAATTGAGTCTCACATCTAGCTCCTCACTCAGTGTAGAGTCTGCTTCTCCCTCTCCCTCTGTTCCTCTCCTGCTTGTGCTCTCCTCTCTCTCTCTCTCTCTCTCATAAATAAAGACATAAAATTTTCAAAAAGATTTTTGAATATATTCTTTTTGTTCATTGACCATATTTTCCTTTAGTTCTTACAATAGATTTAACTGTTTAAACATTATTTATTTATTTATTGTGTTTTATTTATTTTTTCATCATGACTAGTGTACTCTTTATTCCACATCCCTTATTCCCCATTCTCCTATCTACTTTCTCTATGGTAATCATCAGTTTGTCCTCTATGGTTAAGAATTTGTTTTTGGTTTATCTTTCTCTCTCTCTCTTTTTCCCTTTGCTTGCTTGTTTTGTTTCTTAAATTTAACATATGAGTGAGATCATATGGTATTTGTTTTTCCTTGACTGAATTATTTTTTTTTAAAGATTTTATTTATTTATTTGACAGAGAGAGATCACAAGTAGACGGAGAGGCAGGCAGAGAGAGAGAGAGAGGGAAGCAGGCTTCTTGCTGAGCAGAGAGCCCGATGTGGGACTCGATCCCAGGACCCTGAGATCATGACCTGAGCCGAAGGCAGCGGCTTAACCCACTGAGCCACCCAGGCGCCCTCTGACTGAATTATTTTGCTCAGCATTATACTTTCTATCTCTATCCAGTTGTTGCAAGTGGCAAGATTTCATTCTTTTTTATGGCTGAATAATAGTCCATGTGTGTATATACCATATCTTCTTTATCTATTCATCTATTAATGGACTTGGGCTGCTTCCTAGTTTGGCTATTATAAATAATGCTGTAAACATGGGTGTGTGTACTCCTTTGAATTAGTGCTTCTGTATTTTGGTGGCAAATACCCAATAGTGTGATTCTTGGATCTTAGGGTACTTCTATTTTTAACTTTTTGAGGAGCTGCCATATTGTTTTCAACAATGACTGCACCAATTTGCCTTCCCACGAACAGTGGAAGAGGATTCCTTTTTCTCATTATCCTTGCCAATACTTGTTTCTTTTGTTGTTGATTTTAGTCGTTCTGACAGAGATGAGGTGCTATCTCATTGTAGTTTTGATTTGTGTTTCCCTGATGATGAGTAATGTTGAGCATTCTTCACATGTCTGTTGGCCGTCCAGATGTCTTCTTTGGAGAAATGTCTGTTCATGCTTTTTGCCTATTTTTTAACTGGATTATTTGGGTTTGGGGTATTAAGTTGTATCAGTTCCTTATGTATTTTAGATATTAGCCCTTTATTGGGTATGTCATTTTGAAAATATCTTCTCCCATTCAGTAAGTCCTTTAGTTTTGTTCATTGTTGCCTTCTCTGTGCAATTTTTTTTATTTTTATGTAATCCCCAAATTTTATTTTTGCTTTATTTCCTTTGCCTCAGGAGACATTTCTAGAAAGATGTTGCTATAGCCAATGTCAAAGAGATTATGATGTGTGCTCTCTTCAAGGATTTTTATAGTTTTTGGTCTCACATATAAGTCCTTAATACATTTCCAGTTTATTTTTGTGTATGGTGTCAGAAAGTGGTCCATTTTCATTCTTTTTCATGTGGCTATCCATTTTCTCAATACCATTTGTTATAAAAATTGTCTTTTTTCTATTGTTTATTCATTCCTCCTTTGTCAAAGATTAATTGACCATGTAATTGTAGGTTTATTTCTGGGTTTTCTGTTCTTTTGATCTATGTGTCTGTTTTTATGCCTGTACCATGCTATTTTAATTACTAACACTTTGTAAGATAACTTGAAATCTGACTTGTGATACTTCCAGTTTTGTTTTTCTTTTTCAAAATTGCTTTGGCTCTTAATGGTCTTTTGTGGTTCCATACAAATTTTAAGGTTGTTCATGCTAGTTCTGTGAAAAATGCTGTTGGTATTTTGATAGGGATTGCATTAAATCTGTAGATTGCGTTGGGTAGTATAGACATTTTAATAATATTTGTTCTTCTAATCCATGAAAATGGCATGTCTTTCCATTTCTTTGCATTGTCTTGAATTCGTTTCATCAGGGTTTATAGTTTTCAGGGTACAGTCTTTCACCTCTTTGGTTAGGTTCGTTACTAGCTACCTTATTTTTTACAGTTATAAATGGTATTGTTTTCTTAGTTTCACTTTCTGTTGCTTCATTTTTAATATATATATAGGAAATGCAACAGATTTCTGTACATTGATTTTATATTCTGTGACTTTACGAAATTCACTTATCAGTCCTAGTAGTTTTTTGTGTGTGTGGAGTCTTTTGGGTTTCTTATACATAGTATCATGCCATCTGCAAATAGTGAAAGTTCTACTTCTTCCTTACAAATTTGGATGCCTTTTATTTCTTTATGTTTTCTAATTGTTGTGGCTAGGACTTCCAGTACTATGTTGAATAAAAGTGGTGAAAGTAGACATCCTTGTCTTGTTCCTGACTTCATGACAAAAGCTCTCAGTTTTTCATCATTGAGTATGATATTGGTTGTGAGTTTTTCATATAAGGACTTTATTACGTTGAGATATGTTCCCTCCAGACCTGCTTTGCAGAGGGTTTATATTGTGAATTGATGTTGTACTTTGTCAAATGCTTTTTCATCATCTATTAAAATGATCATATGGTTTTTATCCATTCTCTTACTGATGTGACATATCATATTGATTTTTTACAAATATTAAAATACTTTCACATCCCAGCAATGAATCCCATTTCATCATGATATATTATTTTAAAAAATACATTGTTGGAGTTAGTTTGCTAATATTTTGTTGAGGTGTTTTGTTTCTATATTCATGAAAGATACTGGTCTATAGTTCTCTTTTTTGTGGTGTCTTTATCTGGCTTTAGTATCAGGGTGATACTGGTCTCATAGAATGAATTTGGAAGTTTTCCTTTCTCTTTAATTTTTTGGAATAGTTTGAGAAGAATGGGTATGAACTATTTTTTTTTAAATATTTGGTAGAACTTCCCTGTGAAGACATCTGGTCTTAGATTTTGTTTTTTTAGGAATTCTTTGATTACTGATTCAACTTCATTGCTGGGGATTGTCCTATTAAAAGTTTTCTGTTTCTTCCTGCTTTAGTTTTGGTAGGTTATATGTTTCTAGGAATTTATCAATTTCTTCTAAGTTGTCCAATATGTTGGCATATAGGTTTTCAAGATGTTCTCTTACAGCTGTTTATATTTTGATGCTATTGGTTACTATTTCTTTATTTATCTGGAACCTCTCTTTTTTTTTTTAATTTTTTATTTTTTCAGCATAACAGTATTCATTATTTTTGCACCACACCCAGTGCTCCATGCAATCCGTGCCCTCTACAATACCAACCACCTGGTGCCCCCAACCTCCCAACCCCCACCCCTTCAAAATTCTCAGATCGTTTTTCAGAGTCCATAGTCTCTCATGGTTCACCTCCCCTTCCAATTTCCCTCAACTCCCTTCTCCTCTCAATCTCCCCTGGTCCTCCATGCTATTTGTTATGCTCCACAAATAAGTGAAACCATATGATAATTGACTCTCTCTGCTTGACTTATTTCACTCAGCATAATCTCTTCCAGTCCCGTCCATGTTGCTACAAAAGTTGGGTATTCATCCTTTCTTTCTTTCTTTTTTTTTTTTTTTTTTACAGCTTTATAAACATATATTTTTATCCCCAGGGGTACAGGTCTGCAAATCGCCAGGTTTACACACTTCACAGCATTCACCATAGCACATACCCTCCCCAATATCCATAACCCCACCCCCCTCTTCCAAACCCCTCCCCCCATCAACCCTCAGTTTGTTTTGTGAGATTAAGAGTCAGTTATGGTTTGTCTCCCTCCCAATCCCATCTTGTTTCATTTACTGTTCTCCTACCCCCTCAACCCCCCATGTTGCATCTCCTCTCCCTCATATCAGGGAGATCATATGATAGTTGTCTTTCTCCGATTGGTTTATTTTGCTAAGCATGATACCCTCTAGTTCCATCCACATCATCGCAAATGGCAAGATTTCATTTCTTTTGATGGCTGCATAGTATTCCATTGTGTATATATACCACATCTTCTTTATCCATTCGTCTGTAGATGGACATCTAGGTTCTTTCCATAGTTTGGCTATTGTAGACATTGCTGCTATAAACATTCGGGTGACGTGCCCCTTCGGATCACTACGTTTGTATCTTTAGGGTAAATACCCAGCAGTGCAATTGCAGGGTCATAGGGTAGTTCTATTTTCAACATTTTGAGGAACCTCCATGCTGTTTTCCAGAGTGGTTGCACCAGCTTGCATTCCCACCAACGGTGTAGGAGGGTTCCCCTTTCTCCGCATCCTCGCCAGCATCTGTCATTTCCTGACTTGTTAATTTTAGCCATTCTGACTGGTGTGAGGTGATATCTCATGGTGGTTTTGATTTGTATTTCCCTGATGCCGAGTGATATGGAGCACTTTTTCATGTGTCTGTTAGCCATCTGGATGTCTTCTTTGCAGAAATGTCTGTTCATGTCCTCTGTCCATTTCTTGATTGGATTATTTGTTCTTTGGGTGTTGAGTTTGCTAAGTTCTTTATAGATTTTGGACACTAGCCCTTTATCTGATATGTCATTTGCAAATATCTTCTCCCATTCTGTCAGTTGTCTTTGGGTTTTGTTCACTGTTTCCTTTGCTGTGCAAAAGCTTTTGATCTTGATAAAATCCCAAAAGTTCATTTTTGCCCTTGCTTCCCTTGCCTTTGGTGATGTTCCTAGGAAGATGTTGCTGCGGCTGACGTCGAAGAGGTTGCTGCCTGTGTTCTCCTCAAGGATTTTGATGGATTCCTTTCTCACATTGAGATCCTGCATCCGTTTTGAGTCTATTTTCGTGTGTGGTGTAAGGAAATGATCCAATTTCATTTTTCTGCATGTGGCTGTCCAATTTTCCCAACACCATTTATTGAAGAGACTGTCATTTTTCCAGTGGACATTCTTTCCTGCTTTGTCAAAGATGAGTTGACCATAGAGTTGAGGGTCCATTTCTGGGCTCTCTATTCTGTTCCATTGATCTATGTGTCTGTTTTTGTGCCAGTACCATGCTGTCTTGATGATGACAGCTTTGTAATAGAGCTTGAAGTCCGGAATTGTGATGCCACCAACTTTGGCTTTCTTTTTCAATATTCCTTTGGCTATTCGAGGTCTTTTCTGGTTCCATATAAATTTTAGGATTATTTGTTCCATTTCTTTGAAAAAAATGGATGTTACTTTGATAGGAATTGCATTAAATGTGTAGATTGCTTTAGGTAGCATAGACATTTTCACAATATTTATTCTTCCAATCCAGGAGCATGGAACATTTTTCCATTTCTTTGTGTCTTCCTCAATTTCTTTCATGAGTACTTTATAGTTTTCTGAGTATAGATTCTTAGTCTCTTTGGTTAGGTTTATTCCTAGGTATCTTATACTTTTGGGTGCAATTGTAAATGGGATGGACTCCTTAATTTCTCTTTCTTCTGTCTTGTTGTTGGTGTAGAGAAATGCAACTGATTTCTGTGCATTGATTTTATATCCTGACACTTTACTGAATTCCTGTACAAGTTCTAGCAGTTTTGGAGTGGAGTCTTTTGGGTTTTCCACTTATAGTATCATATCATCTGCGAAGAGTGATAGTTTGACTTCTTCTTTGCCGATTTGGATGCCTTTAATTTCCTTTTGTTGTCTGATTGCTGAGGCTAGGACTTCTAGTACTATGTTGAATAGCAGTGGTGATAACGGACATCCCTGCCGTGTTCCTGACCTTAGCGGAAAAGCTTTCAGTTTTTCTCCATTGAGAATGATATTTGCGGTGGGTTTTTCATAGATGGCTTTGATAATATTGAGGTATGTGCTGTCTATCCCTACACTTTGAAGAGTTTTGATCAGGAAGGGATGCTGTACTTTGTCAAATGCTTTTTCAGCATCTATGGAGAGTATCATATGGTTCTTATTCTTTCTTTTATTAATGTGTTGTATCACATTGATTGATTTGCGGATGTTGAACCAGCCTTGCAGCCCTGGAATAAATCCCACTTGGTCGTGGTGAATAATCCTTTTAATGTACTGTTGAATCCTATTGGCTAGTATTTTGGCAAGAATTTTTGCATCTGTGTTCATCAAGGATATTGGTCTGTAGCTCTCTTTTTTGTTGGGATCCTTGTCTCGTTTTGGGATCAAGGTGATGCTGGCCTCATAAAATGAGTTAGGAAGTTTTCCTTCTATTGCTATTTTTTGGAACAGTTTCAGGAGAATAGGAATTAGTTCTTCTTTAAATGTTTGGTAGAATTCCCCTGGGAAGCCGTCTGGCCCTGGGCTTTTGTTTGTTTGGAAATTTTTTATGACTGTTTCAATCTCCTTACTGGTTATGGGTCTGTTCAGGCTTTCTATTTCTTCCTGGTTCAGTTGTGGTAGTTTATATGTCTCTAGGAATGCATCCATTTCTTCCAGATTGTCAAATTTGTTGGCGTAGAGTTGCTCATAGTATGTTCTTATAATTGTCTGTATTTCTTTGGTGTTTGTTGTGATCTCTCCTCTTTCATTTATGATTTTATTTATTTGGGTCCTTTCTCTTTTCTTTTTGATAAGTCTGGCCAGGGGTTTATCAATCTTATTAATTCTTTCAAAGAACCAGCTCCTAGTTTCGTTGATTTGTTCTATTGTTTTTTTGGTTTCTATTTCATTGATTTCTGCTCTGATCTTTATGATTTCTCTTCTCCTGCTGGGTTTAGGGTTTCTTTCTTGTTCTTTCTCCAGCTCCTTTAGGTGTAGGGTTAGGTTGTGTACCTGAGACCTTTTTTGCTTCTTGAGAAAGGCTTGTACCGCTATATATTTTCCTCTCAGGACTGCCTTTGTGGTGTCCCACAGATTCTGAACCGTTGTGTTTTCATTATCATTTGTTTCCATGAATTTTTTCAATTCTTCTTTAATTTCCTGGTTGACCCATTCATTCTTTAGAAGGATGCTGTTTAGTCTCCATGTATTTGGGTTCTTTCCAAATTTCCTCTTGTGATTGAGTTCTAGCTTTAGAGCATTGTGGTCTGAAAATATGCAGGGAATGATCCCAATCTTTTGATACCGGTTGAGACTTGATTTAGGACCAAGAATGTGATCTATTCTGGAGAATGTTCCATGTGCACTAGAGAAGAATGTGTATTCTGTTGCTTTGGGATGAAATGTTCTGTATAGATCTGTGATGTCCATCTGGTCCAGTGTGTCATTTAAGGCCTTGATTTCCTTGTTGATCTTTTGCTTGGATGATCTGTCCATTTCAGTGAGGGGAGTGTTAAAATCCCCTACTATGATTGTATTCTTGTCGATGTGTTTCTTTGATTTTGTTATTAATTGGTTTAAATAGTTGGCTGCTCCCACGTTAGGGGCATAGATATTTAAAATTGTTAGATCTTCTTGTTGGACAGTTCCTTTGAGTATGATATAGTGTCCTTCCTCATCTCTTATTATAGTCTTTGGCTTAAAATCTAATTGATCTGATATAAGGATTGCCACTCCTGCTTTCTTCTGATGTCCATTAGCATGGTAAATTCTTTTCCACCCCCTCACTTTAAACCTGGAGGTGTCTTCGGGTTTAAGATGAGTTTCTTGTAGGCAACATATAGATGGGTTTTGTTTTTTTATCCATTCTGATACCCTGTGTCTTTTGATTGGGGCATTTAGCCCATTAACATTCAGGGCAAGTATTGAGAGATATGAATTTAGTGCCATTGTATTGCCTGTAAGGTGACTGTTATTGTATATTGTCTCTGTTTCTTTCTGATCTACTACTTTTAGGGTCTCTCTTTGCTTAGAGGACCTCTTTCAATATTTCCTGTAGAGCTGGTTTGGTATTTGCAAATTCCTTCAATTTTTGTTTGTCCTGGAAGCTTTTAATCTCTCCTCCTATTTTCAATGATAGCCTAGCTGGATATAGTATTCTTGGCTGCATGTTTTTCTCATTTAGTACTCTGAATATATTATGCCAGCTCTTTCTGGTCTGCCAGGTCTCTGTGGATAAGTCTGCTGCCAATTGAATATTTTTACCATTGTACGTTACAGACTTCTTTTTCCGGGCTGCTTTCAGGATCTTTTCTTTGTCACTAAGACTTGTCAATTTGACTATTAGGTGACGGGGTGTGGACCTATTCTTATTGATTTTGAGGGGGGTTCTCTGAACCTCCTGGATTTTGATGCTTGTTCCCTTTGCGATATTTGGGAAATTCTCTCCAATAATTCTCTCCAACATACCTTCTGCTCCCCTCTGTGTTTCCTCTTCTTCTGGAATCCCAATTATTCTAATGTTGTTTCGTCTTATGGTGTCACTTATCTCTCGAATTCTCCCCTCGTGGTCCAGTAGCTGTTTGTCCCTCTTTTGCTCAGCTTCTTTATTCTCTGTCATTTGGTCTTCTATATCGCTAATTCTTTCTTCTGCCTCATTTATCCTAGCAGTGAGAGCCTCCATTTTTGATTGCACCTCATTAATAGCTTTTTGGATTTCAACTTGGTTAGATTTTAGTTCTTTTATTTCTCCAGAAAGGGCTTTTATATCTCCCGAGAGGGTTGCTTTAATATCTTCCATGCCTTTTTCAAGCCCGGCTAGAACCTTGAGAATCGTCATTCTGAACTCTATATCTGACATATTACCAATGTCTGTATTGATTAGGTCCCTAGCCTTTGGTACTGCCTCTTGTTCTTTTTTTTGTTGTGAATTTTTCCGCCTTGTCATTTTGTCCAGAGAAGAGTTTATGAAGGAGCAAGTAAAATACTAAAAGGGTGGCAACAACCCCAGGAAAATATGCTTTAGCCAAATCAGAAGAGATCCCAAATTGTGAGGGGAGAGAAAGGGGATAAAAAGGGGTTCAAAAAGAAAAAAAGAAAAAAAAAGGAACTATTTAAAAAAAGAAAGCCGATAAAGAAAAAATATAAAAAGAGAAAAAACATATATATATATATGTTAGATAAACTATTTAAAAAACGTTAAAAAAGAAAACGGTAAAAGTTAAAAATAATTAGCAGAAGAAGAGAAAAAGAAAAAAAATTGAAAAAGAAAAAAAATAAAAAATTAAATTAACTGCAAGGCTAAAAAATCATGGGGAGAAAGCCATGAATTCCGTGCTTTGCTTTCTTCTCCTCTGGAATTCTGCTGCTCTCCTTGGTATTGAAACAGCAGTCCTCAGTAGGTGAACTTGGTCCTGGCTGGGTTTCCCGTTGATCTTCTTGGGGAGGGCCTGTTGTAGTGATTCTCAAGCGTCTTTGCCCCAGGCGGAGTTGCACCGCCCTTACCCAGGGCCGCGCTGAATAATCCGCTCGGGTTTGCTTTCGGGAGCTTTTGTTCCCTGAGCGCTTTCCATAGATTCCGTAGAGTTCCGGAGGACGGGAATGAAGATGGCAGCCTCCCCGTCTCTGGCCCGGAGGAGCCGAGAGCCTGGGGCCCCACTCCTTAGTGCGCCCTCAGAGAACAGCGCCCAATGACTCCCGTCACCCTGGCCCTGGCCGCGCTCCGAGCCGACCAAGCCTGGGACCGGTTCAAGGCAACCCCGAGCTGAGAGTCACTCCTCGGCTCTGTCTCTGTAGCCACCTTCCCCGCTCCAATACCGGTAAGCTCTGCGACACTCAGTCACCCCCGATCCTTCTGCGACCCTGCGGGACCTGAGGCCGCGCTGACCCCGCCTGGGCTTCACCCCAGTTAAGCCTCTGGAGCGATGTCCCTCAGTGGAACAGACTTTTAAAAGTCCTGATTTTGTGCTCCGTTGCTCCGTTGCTCCGCCGCTCGCAGGGAGCCGGCCCCTCCCCCCGCGGTCTATCTTCCCATTGCTTTGGATTCACTTCTCCGCCAGTCCTATCTTTCAGATAGTGGTTGATTTTCTGTTTCTAGAATTGCTGTTCTTCTTCTCTTCAATCTCCCGTTGGATTTGTAGGTGTTTGCAATCTTTAGATAAGCTATTTAGCTGATCTCCCGCTACCCGAAGCAGTCTCAGCCTGCTACTTCTCCGCCATCTTGACTCCTCCCTCTTTGCCCCAGTTTTTATATTACTTAACAGAATTGTTTAAAGCCTTTCCTTTAAGTTTTCCCTGGTTCCACAATAGGTCACACACATTACTTGTAAAAGAGTGCTTATGTCACAACCTTAGAAGGAGTCCCTAAATTTTTCCCAGAGTACCTCACTGGACACATCCTCTATATTTTAATATGTAGTTTTCTTAGAGACTTTTTTTGAAAATAATAATTGCAGTTTGGATTCTTAACTCAGGAGAAAAAAAGAAGGGCTGAGAGTTTTGATTTTGCTTTTATTCCTTTTGTCTTTTACTTCTAATTCAATGTCACTATCCTTAGAATGGTCTCTACAGTTTTGCCTTTGTGTATTTAATGCAATCTGAACAATAGGAAAGAATTTGTGTAGCAGCAAGAAAAATGTTGGGGAGAGAGCAGGATTTGCCTGTGAGAATGCTTCTTTCTCTTATTTGTTTTTGTTTCAAAATCTTAAACCTGCTTTGGAGATTATGTTGAATAACCAGGTGTGATTCAGAACAGAGTGTCTGTAAGGAGGCTGGAAGGGACACGGAGAGAGATTCCTCTTGATGAAAGAGATAATTGGAGCCTGGGAAAAAGGGGAAAGAGAGGTCCCTGGATTCCTTAAGCAAGGGGAAGTATATCCTGCTGTTTGTCTGATGCTGAAAAAGATAAAAAGACCTAAAGAAAAGGATAGCTGTGAGTTTTCTGACTTTGACTAAATAGCCTTTTGCCTCAAGCTGAGAACCTTTGGCTTATGAAAAGTTAGAACTAGGGAAATTTTATATCTCATGGTTGCTCAGCCTACGATGCTTCAGGACAAGAGAAGTCTTCTCAATTTAGTGAGGACAGGTAGGCTCCCAAAATATCATACCCTGAAAGCCAGAAGCCGAGTGGGAGTCTGAGGTTGACTGTGTCATTTCACCATGCAGTCTCAAGCCAGAGATCATAGCTAGTTAATTCACTGAAACTGGGTTAATATTTTTGAAAATCCGAAGCTATGCACTGAAATTTATAACCACTATTTTCTTATAATTGAATAAACCTGTTCTTTCATATTCTTGTGAATTTTGTTAAGCCTTGATATATTGAAGATTTGGGATAATGAATTAAATTCTACCACTTTAATGGTATTTTTGTTCATCTCTATTTTCAGCAGTTTTGTTTTTTATCTTGTTTTGTCCTTTGTTATTATCTTACTTGTCAAATTAAAGACTGGCTACAATGTCTTCACTGTAGATTTTACATTTTACTACATTTATATTACTACATCCCAAATATAAAATAACTCATCTTTTTTTAATTCCTTAAATCTTCTTTGTTCTTTCCTGTCCTATATGTTTTTGGTTATCTGATATGTCTGCACAATTGTTTTTCTAAGGTAATCATCTTGTTTAAGTGTATCATATAAACAACACAAAATGCATGTTTTCCATGCAAAGATTGTCTTCATCTTAGAAAATTTACTCATTTTGATTGGTCATATTAACAGACCCATTTAGTTTTTAGTCTTAAAAAAAAATTATCCTCTGTGTCAGAAGTCTGCAATCTATAACCTATGGGCCAAATGTGGCCTGGCACCTGTTTCTGTATGAGCTAGATGTTTTTACATTTTTTTAATAGTTAGAAAAAGAAAAGAAAAAGAAAAATATGTGAGAATGTGGCACACAAGACTTAAAATATCTACCATCTGGTGCTTCACCAAAAAGTTTGCTGACCCCTGCTCTGTTTTATTTCAAAACACACTTTTAACAGATGCTGTCCCAGCCTACTCATGTTCTCTCTGCTTATCCAATGTTGGGATATGTGGTTCTTTGACTTCCAAAGGGGGGTTCCATTCTCCATGACCAGTGGGTGGGGCAAGCTCTATGTGCCAAGGCATGAGTGCCCCCTGGCAGTGGCTCAGTGCATAAACACTGCTCCTCAGGTGGGAGAGCTGTAAGGACACATTCTACACCAGAGTCCCCAAGGTGATCACTCTCCATTGACCACAGCAGAAACATGCTTGATACGACATACTTTATGGCTTCCTTTTGTTCCTTGTCTCACTTCCCAGCTCTCTCTCAGTGTTTCCTGGTATTACCTCTCAAATAAACTACTTCCACTCAATTCATGTGTCATTGCCTAAAATAGTCTTTAGACTGCTATCTTCTATTTTTTCTGCTTCCTTGAATTTTACCCAGGTCCTTAATTTCATACATAATGCATTCCTGAAAACATGTTCAAGTTAAATATGTATAATTTGAGAAGATAGATTTACATTCTTGAAGTTCTCAGCCAAATATATCATTGAAAATTCCTCCTGATATTAGCCTTTAGTCATTAATTCAAAAGCATATTTTAAATATTACATAACTAATTTTTAAATGTTAAACTTATTTTTCTTCACAATTTCTCACAGTTGACTATGTTTATCAAATCATTAATTGAGGCTGAAAACTCATCTCTTTTTAAACACAATAGTTCCACCTTTTTCTTTACTTTTATTCTAAATATTTGCACTACCTATGACTTGGTAACTTTATTTCTTTCTCTTTCTGCTTTCTAAATCAAAACAATCAGGTCCAAATGAAAATAGTTCCTCCAATAACTGAAAAAATACTATTCTTCAGATAAAGACAACAGTGCCACTGCTAAAATGCATGTTTTTCAAATAGGCAGTTTCACCTTGAAATATTTTAATGTTTTTATCATCAGATGAAGAATGAAAACCATAATTGCCTTGAGAATGGTATTTCAGAGCAAACAGTGCATTTATTTTCTAAAGAATACTACACATAAAAGTTAAGCATTTTTTTAAAATCAAGAAACCCCCCACTCTCACTCCCCAACTAAGCTTTTTCTCTTTCTTCCATGTGCCCTTACAGTTTTGTGCTGCAGTAGCTTTTTTTAATTTGGCAATTTTTCTTGGTCTGTTTATTCTTGGAGAAGGAGACATTTATTTATCTAGTGTTTCTTTAGGACAGTAGTTCTCAACCACGACTACACAGAGGAGCCCAGCATGCTTTAAAGACAGTACAGAGGCCTGGGGTCTCCCCTCTAGATGTTCTGATTCAGTTGGACTAGGATGAGGCCTGGGCTTTGGGGATTTTGAAAACTTCCCAGGTGATTTTAATGTGCAACTAAAGCTAAACTATGGATAGAATCATCTGGGAGTTAAGGTGGATTCTCTTAGACTTTGATCTCTTCTTGTTGGAATCTTCCACATGATGAGAAAGAAGACAAAAGGATGTAGTAAATGCCCAGTGTCATCTCAGTAGGGGGCTCTGGTTCTTCTCTAAAGGGTTTCTTTCTCTTTATTTGGAAGCAGGAGGTTGCACGTTTCCAGCTCTTCACCAGTATGGCCACGTGCTCGGCCACCGTCACATTGCCTTCCAGGAAGACATGTTGTACCACGAGCTCTTCGTTGGCACAGCCACCCTAAGCCCAAGGAAACCAGGGGCCTTCTCTTGTCACTGCTGTAGAATAGGAATTTACCCCAAATCTAGACAAAACACAGATAGCTGTTTTGTTTTGTTTTTTTTTTTTTTTTTTTTTTTTTTTTTTAAGATTTTTACTTATTTATTTGACAGAGAGGGAGATCACAAGTAGGTAGAGAGGCAGGCAGAGAGAGAGGCGGGGAAGCAGGCTCCCTGCTGAGCAGAGAGCCCAATGCAGGGCTTGATTCCAGGACCCTGAGATCATGACCCGAGCCGAAGGCAGAGGCTTTAACCCACTGAGCCACCCAGGTGCCCCCAGATAGCTGTTTTTTAAGTTCCTCCCCCTCTCAAGCCCACCATCAGCACCCCCTTGCTTCCTCATTCCTATAAGGTATCTCTTCCAGACTGCAAAGTACGGTTTTACCAGACTCCTCTCTACTTCATTTTTTGATCATCTGAGGGAGAAGTGAGTGAAACTTTCCGTTCTGGAAAAGCTGAAGGCAAGCATTCCACTGGAAGGGTGCTAGTGTCCTTCTCTTGTGTCTTCTTGTGTACAGCAAGCATAGTGTTGTTATTAACCTCAGGTGTTGATTCAGGGCTGCTTTCGCAAAGCTACCCGAGGCTGTCAGTGTGGCATTAGGATAAGTTGCAGAACATTCTTCACTTTAATGAGCTTGCGCTTTTTAGTCAACATTGTTTGAGTTTTTGGTACACGGCTGCTAAGACTTCCTTGTCGCTGATGCCATGAAGGCTCCTCTCCTTCACTCCCACCTTACTCACTTCTAGGGGTCAGGAAATAAGTGTGCTTGCACAAAGTCTAAGAAAAATGTGGCTAGTGATTTTTGATGGAGTGGTTTGGGTAGTCAGAGTGTTCTAGTGGAATATGGTACATTGCCACTGAAGCCAGAAGTCATGGATTCATCTCAAGAAGACGGGTTCTTATAGGATCTTCCAATGGTGGCAGCAGAGCCAGATTACATACATGTACAGTGTCACAGATGGAACTTCCGCTCCCATCCCCTACCATCACGTGGTCCTAATTATTTCATGCAGCAGACACTGCTCTTCCTACCTTCATTGGGCATCTTACTAAGCAAGTTAGGCCCATGATTATAGTTCACCTGATAGGTACAGTTCATTGGTGCATTGACTAAGTAGGACTGGTCAGAAACTGCCCAGGACATGTAAGGCAGAGCCTCAATCCCAGTCTTTTTGGTGATGAAACTTGGTAAGATGAGACACAGAAGTGACCAGTGGCCTTCCTTCCTGCTCTGTGGATGGGTCCAGTTGATGACTAATGCCATAAAGCCAAGAGAAGGGATGAGACTCAGGAAGTGTCCTGACCATGTTCAGGTTTCTGAGGCCCAGCCACCCAGTTATATCCAGATTTCCATCTCTTAGATAGCAAGTCAACTCTCTGTTGCTGATAATGGTTTGAGTTGGGTTTATGTCACTTCCTAACCAGAGTCTGAAGTAATAACAGCATTCAAGTCATAATCAGAAGATCTGAGTTTGAGACATGCCTCTCAGCCGGGGGATTTACATATAGGCATTCTTGCAGAATGATAATGATAATACCAACACATTAGGGAAAAGATGAGAGAATTCTTGCCTTGATGTCTGGTATTAGTTAGAGAATATAGTAGCATTCAGAAATTACTTACCTCCCCTCCCTTTTTCTCCTCACTCCTCTCCACTCAGCAGATAAAAAGGCAGCAAAAGGAGATCCCAGACACACCAACCAAGGTACATGTGGTGCTCCATGAAAGGGTCTGCCATGTATGTCCTAGTTTGAGATCCAGAATAGTCTCACTTAAGAAGCCCTACACTGTCAAAGAATAGAAAAGCAAGTCTTTTAGATCATTTTTCCTTGTCTGAAAATCCATACATTTCCCCCTTTCCTAAACAACTACATACCTCTTCTTAATGTCTGTGACAATGTGCAGGTCTACAAGTGATTAACCTATTTCTCATGACTTCGCCATTCAGAACAAGGAAGTAAACTCTGGCAAAGTCTTAAAACAGAAAATGCAACAGTCAACAGAAAAATAAGAGAACATTTCATGTTATTCAATTTCAACAATCTCTGTGAACATCTTGAGGAAGCCAAAGCCTTCTATTGATCAGTTTAGTATGTCATTCTATTCCAGAGGAAAATGGTAATAAAATGAATGCCATTAAGTGTTTAGAGACCACATCACAATACATTACGTGTGACAAGTCCCTCTACACTCATAATGTTTCACATTTATAAATAAAAATCCTCCTGTCTTCCTAAAATCATTCCTTGCTATAAAATTATATCTGGGTAATTTTATGTTTCAAATTCTTATCTTGTACTCATTTGTGCAGTTTCCTCCCGCTCCCACTTTGGTGAGGGTGATATATTTATATCCTCGCTTGGAGTTCAAGGCAGCAGAGAGAACTAGATAAACACACCAGGGGCCTGACAAGGCCAAAGAATACCTCACTCTGTTCCCGTATGCAGCCGCCTCTTACAGAAATGTGCTTGTCCTTGGAAAGTCTCTGTTTATTTCCTACTTTTAGATGCCTCTGTGTCTTTGCGCGACTCTAATACCAGAGATCCATCAGACGAAAAATAGAAACCAAGCCAATGAAACAGACAGGGCTTGTGTCGCAGAAACCCTGTGTGCTTCTCAGCTAACATGAAGCATTATTTCCTTGCATACGAATATAAACACCTGGTATATAAAGTGTGCTTCTCGCCCATGGATCTTTACATGAAAGAGTGTGGGCCCTGTCATCGGTAGATAGCTTTGGTCAAGTCCAATTTTTGTTGACTAATTATTTCTATCCAGTGAGGAGTAATTTATCCCTGTCAGCACTGGACGTCTGCTTTTATAAAATAGAAGTGATAATAATGCATAACCAACCAACAGTTGGTTCAAGGTATAAATGAGATAATGCGTCAAAATAAAATCCAAAGCACTTTTGCAAAGACCATAACTCAGAGTCAAGTGAACCCAAGAGAACTTCCCAGGGGATTATGAATATTGTCCTCTGGAAAAACAGTCCTAATAAGACAAGTTGAAGTGCTCCTCTTTGGAGGGAGGGGAAAGTTAAACCAGGTAATTAGCCACCCATTTTTTTTCCCCTAATGCTCAGTCTCACTTTCTCCACTGACACATGGATGACCTAAGAATACCTCTGAATTGCTAATGGAAGGAAGGCATTGCGGTGGCTATGGTAAAAACACCGGCTCCTTTCTCCGCAGTTTGAGGCTGGCACGGAAATGTTACTCCTAATGGTCCCAGAATCAAGAAGCAATGCCCCGCAGATCAGTCAGATGGAATTCTTACTTGGCATGGAGTTAACCAAGGGAGATCTCGAGATGCTTAAGTAACCATCTTAGAACTGATCGCGTGCTGGCTTGATAGTCCGCAGCTTGGGACATTAGAAAGCTGGCGTGATGCTTCTAAGATCCAACACAAAGCATGTGATTTATCTGTGCTGCACCCTGCAGTGGACCTCCACACAGGGTCTGATCCTTCCACACGATTTCCAAAGCCTTTTCCATCTGGCTTCATTTTCTCTCTTCGAGTGCCACCGTTCCCACACCCTAGGATGGCCTCTCCAAATTTCTTTGCAAGTCATAAGCCTCCGTGGTGTGTGTATAGAGAGACTGGATTGATTTTTTGGCAGGGGGCGGGGTGGAATTTGGGTTTGCTTGTGTTTTTGCGGTTTTTTGGTGGGGGTTTGTGTGTGTGGGGGGGGGTTGTGTGGGGTTTTGTTGTTGTTGTTGTTTGTCACATTGGCCTTATTTTCAGCAGCTTTAACATTGCCTTTTCCAGTAGACAGCAGATAAGTGCTGATGAAGCAGCCTGTGAGAACTGTATATTCTGTTTCAGTGTGAAAAGAGCAATCTTCAGAGACAGCAGAGACTAGCTGGGGCACTTTTTTGCTTTTCTTCTGTTCTGTGGCTGTCAGGAAGGTCATTTGGGCTGCTCTCCCTTTCAGTGGAAAGTAACTCTCTCTTACGTGCCACCAGGCAGTTGTCACGGAATTCATGATACTTTCTATGTCATAATTTTAATTATCCTCACACTGCCAAAGCTGGAGATTTGGATGTTTAACTGTTTCATACCAAAGCCACACCATCATTTATAAAATACCTAAGGCTGTGAGAGTGGTAGGATAGGATTCAGAAAAAGCATACATTTTGGGTTAGTATATTAAAGCATGTCCAAAAACATTAATTCACCATAGACTCAGGGGAAGTCTACTTTCTAGTGATGAGAAAAGGGCAAAAAATACTATACATTGAATTGGCATTTCACAAAATAAATCAACGTATCCCATTAGGAATAGAAAAAACTCAGTAGATTTGAAAATGCTTATAGAAAAAGACTTATTGCTCAGTCTGTGGTCATCATCCATTTTTAATAGAACTATTTTGGCCTGGGGCAGAGCTGAGCCTCCAGCTGGAGTGCTGGGTTAAGGAACATTTGCCTCAGAGAGCTGCCAGTGTCCTGGGAAGTTCAGTTCTTAATGCAAAATACGTGAACACTTCCTAATTTTATGGAATACAACAAGACTGCCTCAGCAGCTTCCACATCACATCCTTTGATTTGTTTCAAATTCTTTCTCGCTAGGAGAGAATTTGACTCATCTCTTGACTAAAACTGTAATATATATAAACATATCTGATAGGAATTTTCACCAATGAATATGTCAAAATTGCAGTAAACTCTCAATTTAAATGCTCCAATGTCTTTTGTTTGATTATCAAGAAATCCAGTCTGGTCCTACACTCTGCTCCCTCATGTCTCCCTCTAGGGGAAATGTATGATGGTGGAGGAAATGTGTGATGGTACGACAGATGTTTACCTTTGTAGGGTTTCCAGATGTTCTCAGGTCTACCATGGATGAGGAAGCTCTCCGTTACTCTGGTGCCTGGGGCTCTGCTCACCCTTTGGCTCTGTTGGAGGCTGGGACTCTGGGGTTTCAGGCTGCTGGCTGTGCCCTTGAACCTGGTGATGTATACTGGCATACCAGTTGGTGTATTAGTTGGCTGTTGGTTTTCCATCTTTTCAGATATTGTTTTAATGAGCAACATTTAGGAGGAGTTTCTTATCAGAGAGCGGTTGAGCACTCAGAGCGCCCAGGCATTAGGGAGAAGGGATGATAACGGTGGGACTCAGTGGGGATCCAGATTAGGAAGAGAATGGTCAGAAAAGTTTCATACTGGGGTGCCTGGGTGGCTCAGTGGGTTAAAGCCTCTGCCTTTGGCTCAGGTCAGGATCCCAGGATCCTCGGATAGAGCCCCACATTGGGCTCTCTGCTTGGCAGAGAGCCTGCTTCCCCCTCTCTCTCTGCCTGCCTCTCTGTCTACTTGTGATCTCTGTCTGTCAAATAAATAAATAAAATCTTTAAAAAAAAAAAGAAAAGTTTCATACTAATCTGAGATCTCTGTAAATTGGGAGATTAGAAGCAGAAGAGGTAGTATCAAATGTCTTGGCTTTAATTCTAACTAACCAGCTCCATAACCTTGGGTAAATTATTTAATCTCTTTTTTCCTCAAATGTAAAATGTGAATAATAAAAGTTCCTGCCTGATGACCTAACTGGAAGAGTTAGCCTTGTTATTGGTACAAAGTAAGCACCCTTGGAAAATATCTTGACATACAGCCTTCTGATGTCAAATAGAGTAATAATGGCATGCCTCCATTTTTTTTTATTAAGTTATAATTGACATATAACATATTAGTTTCAGGTGTACACAATAGTGATTTGATAGTTGTATATGCAACAAAATGATCACCACAATAAATCTAATTAACATTTATGACCATACATAGTTGCAAAAAAAAATTGTGTGTGATGACAAGTATACCTCTATTGTAACCATTATTAATCCAACAACAATCTAGATTTGATCGACATTACTCTTTTATAAAAATGGGTTAAACACTGTCTCTTTTATTAATTTCATTCATGAACTCTGTCCTCAATTGTCACGTAGAAAAGGGTTTATTCTCCTTCACATATTGGCTTTTAAAATAAAGGCAACTATCCTTTCTGCATAAACTTTCATCTTTCGAGGGTAAATAGACCCACTATCCCGAAATAGCAAGTCCTAAAGCTGTTTTTCCTCTTCCTCCTCCATCTATACTCTAGTTTATCAGTAACTCATCAAAGTGGATCACCCAGAATATTCCAAATAAATTACACAACCCAATTGAACTTCTACTTCCAGTAATGTACTCTAAGAGCATATGGGCCTTTTCAGCATTCCTGACATCCTGAGGATACAAAGTGAGATTGAAGTTACCTAAACCTCTAAAGTATTCTTGTATATCCTGCACTTGGGCAATTGATTTTTTGAAGTTATATACTGGATTTATACCTATTTCGGCTAAATTGCATTTATTATATTCAGCTCCACTGTTTTTCAACCTGCTGAGAAATGTTGGGTCCCTTATTCAATCATTCAGTATTATGTAGTTTTCCCATCTTTGTGTCATCATCAAAAGTTACAAGCATACCACGTATCTTTATTATGTTGTTTATTAAAACGTCCTCAACTTCCAATTGTATCTGATGAATTAAGCAAAATTATTTATCTCTGCTCCTTTATGAAAATCTGTTAAAATGATATTTAAGGGAAAGAAACTTAACTGCTTGCAGAGATGGCTGCCAATAAGAAACAACCTTATTCCTGTGTAGAATCTTAAGCTCTGGAACTGGAGACACCAGATGCTCTGAGAATATTTTAGAAAATGTGGAGACATTTTTGGTGGTCACAACATTCGGGAGGCAGGGGTGCTATTGGTCTTTAGTCGGTAGAGTCTAGGGATGCTGCTAGATAGCAGCCCACTGCAACGAAGAATTTATCCACCCCAAAATTCAGGGTAGCACTGATATGGAGGAATCCTGCATTAATCTAATCAAGTCTCATAGACCAGCCCAATGTCAAGGGGTTAGGAAAGACCCACCAAGAGGCTAGAACAATGATATAGACACATAATATAGACACAGGGGAGTGAAAAATTAGAAACGTAATTTGATCATCAATGTATAATAAATCAAAAATTCCTTTCAAAGAATATGGACAAATCTTTCATGGGAAATGGATATGGCCTTTTTTTCCTAGAAAGGAAACTAGTGATTTTTTATGACATTTCCTTGATTCTAAGATGCATACTTCTTTTTTTTACATTCTAACGTCTTTGAAGTACTAATGTGTTTTATGATCAATGTAATGAGAAAGTTTTGTATTTAATTATATTGTAGTATATTGTATTACATCTAATTGGCATTTTTTTATTCCTCTGGAACATGAAAACATGATGTCTCTTACTCTTGATGGTATATAGATTTAAGGACACACATTAAATGCATGTTCTGTACTCATCCTATGATAGCAGTAAATTCTGAAGAGCTCTTGGAAGTATAGATAACTATACTTTGCAAATATAAGTAAGCCCCCTCCTCACATCTTTACATATAAACAAGAATCTACCTCCTAGACCCTTGAGTTATGTTTGATAACAGTGGGGACATTTTAGCACAGTGGTTAAATATATATATTGGCTTCAGCATCTGTAGAAATGAAGTAATGAATGAAAACACATAGGATAGTACTAATTATTGTCAATCCTATATGCCCATTACTGTGATAATTTCTGAATATCCAGTGTTTTGGTTGGTGGATAACTATAGGGAGCAACATTTTTGTTTGTTGTTGCTTTTGGTTTTTAGATACATTTTATTAGGTATAGGTAGCAGAGGTCTTTTTCAGTTCATTAATACCTTGCCAAAAACTAAACCTGTAATGTCATAAAATTAGAACAACAATTCTTAGATGGACAGTATTGAAGTCAGAGTATCTCTTTCAGTTTCTTACCTGCAAAATGAGGATACTAGTTTCAGTATTGCCTACTCATACATTTTATGGAATGCAAAGTGGCTCACAGTGCCAGACGGGGAACATATATGATAAAGTGATACCAAGATATGTCTCACATGGCATTAAGACAACTGACAGCTATTACCTAAACTCAGTGCTCTGATATTTTTGTTTTCTTAAAGGCCTTAGGTTTAATGCATATTTCCTTTAATGTACATAAACACAGCAGGATAATCAGTGTAGTTCTGTTGGGGTTCAGAAATACATTCATAAAGTAATGTTAAAGTCAGCAGCATTTATAAAGAGAGGTTAAAACAAATCTTGTAAAATATTTAAAGAAGATAAATGACTAACACTTTAGCTGCATTCAGTATTTATTCCTCTAGAGCAAAACTTACATAAACCTTCCCATTAAAATTTCCTCTGAGCACCTTTTATATTAGTTAATAAGAAAAAAAATTTCCTTATATTCTAAATTGTCATGAATATAAATACATATTATTGTAAATAGATATAGCCCGTGGAAATTGACTGCATTTATTAAGAGGGGAAATCACGTAACAATAATGTCTTATTACCATGGCTGTGTAGAGAAGAAAATCCTGGGTTACTATGGTAAAAGAACAAGAATGTGTTTATCAGGGTAAGATAAGAGAAGTCATAGGTGGGAGGCATGGGGGAGCCACCTGTCTGCTCCCTTGACTAACGTTCCAACCCTATCTTTGCTGTGCCTGTGCAAGCAGATCAAATTTGTTTCTACACATTTCTGCTTCTGAGTTAACATTTAAAAATTGACTGTGACTGGGATCATCTCACTTTCCAAACAGATTTGGGGGTGTGTAGGTGCATACCAATGAGGATTTACAATTCATTCCAAATAAAGCTCAGGACCATGGCAGTTCAAGTCCAGGGCCATAACAGAATGTACCTACCCTCTCTTAATATTATTCCCATTATTGGCCAGTATTTTGTGTTTTTCTACTGAGTTACTGTTAGGTGCAACACACAGTCCTGGCATTGTGGGAATTCATAGAAAGAAGTGACTGGCAGTATATGTTGATAATTATAATAGCATAGCCTCATGTTCTTAAGACTAAGATTTTTGATGGGTTTATCTTTGTGTTTAGAGCCCCAATTTAAGAATGAAGCTCCTAATGATTGAATGATATACCCAGGTATATTTGTTCTTTGGGGCTTTTCTACAAATTTCAGAACATATAGTAAATGTCATGGCAGCCTAATTTTACTATATAATCCTAACCAAGATTTCAGGTTAGATCTAGAGATGGTGGCATTGAATGGGGAGAAAGAACCATAGATTAATAGATCAGAACTGGGTTTTAGGGGCACCTGCGTGGCTCAGTCGGTTAGGCGTCTCCTTTCAGCTCAGGTCATGGTTCCGGAGTCCCAAGATCAAGCCCCACATCAGGTTCCCTGCTCAGTGGGGAGCCTGTTTCTCCCTCTCCCTCTGCCACTTCCTCTGCTTGTGCTGTGTGCATGTGTGTGTGTGTGTGTGTGTTTAATAAATAAATAAAATCTTTAGGAAAAAAAAATTAAAAAAACAACAACTGGGTTTTAGTCTTAACTTTCTATGACTCTGGACTTCCATTCAACTTTGGATTTCCAAGGCTAGGTTGATACAAGGACTGTCTGTTCTGGCTGTATATCACAATCAACATATAGGCCAATAAAATATGCTAATACCTGCCTGAACTAAGTTCTTTGTAGAACTTAGTTCTCTTTGTAAGAGAATCCTTGTAGGAGAGGTCAAAGTATCCGTATTTTTTTTTTCAAATTTTTTTAAATTTTTTTTATATACATATAATATATTTTTATCCCCAGGGGTACAGGTCTGGGAATCACCAGGTTTACATACTTCATAGCACTCACCATAGCACATACCCTCCCCAGTGTCCATAACCCCACCCCCCTCTCTCAACCTCCCTCCCCCCCAGCAACCCTCAGTTTTTTTTGTGAGATTAAGAGTCACTTATGGTTTATCTCCCTCCCAAACCCATCTTGTTTCATTTATTCTTCTCCTACCCCCTTAATGCCCCATGTTGCATCTCCACTTCCTCATATCAGGGAGATCATATGATCGGTGTCTTTCTCCGATTGACTGATTTCGCTAAGCATGATACCCTCTAGTTCCATCCACGTCGTCGCAAATGGCAAGATTTCATTTCTTTTGATGGCTGCATAGTATTCCATTGTATGTATATACCACATCTTCTTTATCCATTCGTCTGTTGATGGACATCTAGGTTCTTTCCATAGTTTGGCTATTGTGGACATTGCTGCTATAAACATTCGGGTGCACGTGCCCCGCCAGATCACTACTTTTGTATCTTTAGGGTAAATACCCAGTAGTGCAATTGCTGGGTCATAGGGTAGTTCTATTTTCAACATTTTGAGGAACCTCCATGCTGTTTTCCAGAGTGGTTGCACCAGCTTGCATTCCCACCAACAGTGTAGAAGGGTTCCCCATTCTCCACATCCTCGCCAGCATCTGTCATTTCCTGACTTGTGAATTTTAGCCATTCTGACTGGTGTGAGGTGATATCTCTTTGTTGTTTTGACTTGTATTTCCCTGATGCCGAGTGATGTGGAGCACTTTTTCATGTGTCTGTTGGCCATCTGGCAAAGTATCCATATTTTTTAAACATCCCCCAGGGTGTTCGGATGGAAGCCAGGATTAATACCACTTATCTGGCCAATTCCCAAGAGTCTTTCCATGCTATTCAGTATAGGTGGTCTTTCTTCCACTTTTATTTCTTTCCACCTGTATTTTTATGTTACCCTTCACTTAATTTTCTTTTTTCCTTCTTGTTTGACTTACTTACCAACCCAAATCCTAGAGTTTTAAGCTCATTTTCATGATGTGTGGCAGTATCAACCTGCATATGCAAGTAAAATTAGGTAAAATTTTAAAATAAACATTTTCCTCATATAAAGGCTGAGTGCTAAAGTCCCTTTAGTTTCCACAGGTGAATTCAGTCCCAGGAAGAAAACATGGCTATCGGGCAAAAGGGCCTGGATAGACATAACTCTCATTTGGCCATTTTCTGAGTCTTCTGTTGGAAAAAATTCTTTGGGGAAAAAGAAAATTATTTGGTAGAACAATTATTGCCTGTTGAAAAATGTCTATAGTTCTTTTATTTTACTTTTTAAAAATAAATTACTTTGTTACACTGTTCTGTTTACAAACTGTGTCTGTGAAGACCACAGGTCCCACATACAAGGGAATTTTCAAACTTTCCTACAAAAAAAAAAAAAATCCTGGGGCATATAGCACTTTATATTCTGATGGCAAGAGTCTGAGTTGACAGTCTGGATTAATGCAGCTTTCAGCATCCATCTCAGGAGATTAGCATATTGTAGGGAAACTGTGATTGGTGGATAAAACATTGCTATCCGATGTGCTCAAATTGACACCTGGTGGATAAATTTTTTTTCTATGTCATTGCTTAGAAAATTCTTGTAGATAAAAACTCTTGTAAAGAACTCTCTTTGTTATTTATTTTTGTTTGACTTTACCAAATTTACTGTAACCAGTCATCAAATAATTCATTTATCTTTCTGAAACCTAGAATGAATAAATTAATCAACTGATTACAAATTCTTTAATTCCATGCATCACATTTCTCATTCTTTGCAGTTTCCTTTTAACCAGAAATGGGAATTAGACTCATGGGACTTTGCTGTCAGTACCAGCTAAGTGTGAAGTAGAGACAGACTTATATTGTTTCTGTGCCTCTGGGGAGCTTCCAGGAAGGACAAAGTTACTTTCATTAAATATCTGAATTACTTGGAAGGAGAATGTAATTCTGTCTGGTCATCTCCTTGAGAAATTTACATTTTTACTGCCTCAGTCTCCCTCCAGTGGTTCTTTGGGGAGTCAGGGAAAATCCAATTTGTCAATCCTTTATCCTAGTTATACAATCAGAGCACCAGATAATTACCACATTCACTCCTTCATTCATTCAACAAATACTTATGATGTGTCAGGCACAGTCACAGGCCCTAAGAATGAGAAACTATCAGAATAACTGAAATTCAACTGATAAAGATCAAGTAGTACAAAGTACTATGTAAGAAAATAAAATATTTGGTGCTTGTAGTAACTAGAGTTGCAGAGACAGAGAGTGGGGGGAGAGAGAAAGTGCTATTTCACATATATATGTGTGTGTATATATATATATATACACACATATGTACATGTATAAACATGTACATATATATGCATGTGTGTATATATAAATATCATATATATATATATGTATATATATATATATGCCAGAACATTTCTCTCTGGTACATGACATTTGAGCAGTACTTGAAAGAAACAGAGAAACCCATCAGGCTGATATCTGGGGAAAAGTTTTCAAGGCAGTGGTAACATAGTGTGCAAAGGCCCTGAAGCAGCTTTGTCCTTGATGTATTGGGGGGAACAGGAAAAAGCTGATATGGCTGGAACAGAATGATGAAGAACCAGGGTTGCAGAAGAGAATGTCAGATAGTCAACAAGGGACAGATCACTGGGTCCAAGGAGGCCATGGTAAGGGATTTGCTGTTTATTCTGAAAGTCTTTACATGTTATTGAACTACCTCATTCTCAACTTCAAAGGATCTGTCCCACTTCTGTGATAAGAATAAGCTTTACAGACAAACTTTGGGGCAAAGAAACCAGTCCAGAAGCTTCTTACATGTTTCAAATGAGAGATGATGATGGGTTGGCTTAGGGAAGTGTGATAGAGATGGTATCGAGTAGATTCTGGACTTATCCTAAAGATAGACTGAGACATGCACTTCTGGATTGGCTATGGTATGAAAAAAGAAAAAAATTGGAAGATTCTCAGTTTTCTTCTGTTGATCGTTGTCTTGCTTTATTATGTAACTATCTCAGGCTTGGGAATGAGAGAGAAGAGAATTCAAGTTATTCTGTAAGTTGAGTGGCTGCGGATGATTTTCTTATGTGGCCAATTCCTCAGTTTCTCCACAGAAATAATTCCCCAATTATTAAATATAATTACACCTTGGTGTAATTATATTTAATGCATTAGTATATCTTCAGGGCTTAAATTAAATTATAATCATAAGTGTACTATACTCTATCTTTACCTCTTAATCTTCACAGCAACACTATGAGTGTTATTATCCCAATCATATATTCTAAAACACAGAGAGATTACAGAATTTGTCCAAGGTCACACAGAGCTAGATCTGGGATTTGAAGTCAGGTCTGTGTGATACCACAACCCAAGTCCCCAGGTATCTTATTAACAACCACAAAAACAATCATGATCTTAATAATACAAATAGCTGGGGCACCTGGGTGGCTCAGTGGTTAAGCCTCTGCCTTCAGCTCGGGTCATGATCTCAGGGTCCTGGGATCGAGTCCCAAATCGGGCTCTCTGCTCTGCAGGGAGCCTGCTTCCTCCTCTCTCTCTCTCTGCTTGCCTGTCTGCCCACTTGTGATCTCTCTCTGTCAGATAAATAAAAAATCTTAAAAAAAAATAATACAAATAGCTAACATTGTGCAGCATGCCAACCCTTTTGTTTAATTCCTCACATGCTTTATTTCTGTTCACTCATACGACGTCCTACCAGATCCATGTGTTATCTTACGACGTCCCACCAGATCCATGTATTATCTTCCTTTTACAAATGAGAAAGTGGAGGCTCAGAAACGTTAAGTAACTCATCCATTCAACTTAAGCAGTCTACTAGCACACCCAAAACCTGCCTTAAAACTTGGGTCAACACTACACAAAACTGTTCGCCTAATACCAAGAGGCCTCTCTACCCTAAGGGATTCAGTGCACATTCCCTTCTGCTGATGTGGGGAAGGGGAAGCCAAGGTGAGGGGTGGGGGCTGAATGTGAGATTCTTCTAAGAATCCCCAAAGCTCTGAAGAATAGCGGGTACCCGCCCACCTAAGATAACTAGAATAGTAAGCAGAGACTGGCCACTTTAGCTCTCCAGCACATTTCTCTGAGGTTAATATTGTAAGATGTTAGTCTGTTTTGTCCTCTAAAAACATGATTTATTGCAATTTTTTTTCATTGCTTTTATTTTCAAGAAATGATGAAGTATTTATCAGGAGGCATGCTTTTGCAATTCATAAGTACTCTCCTTTCACCAGCAAATCCAATTGTTTTATGTTGAGAGGAAGAAAGCGTACAAATAAAAATCTGGCTCTTGGATTTTTATCCCCCTCAGAGAAATGAAAGCCAAAGGGGGGGGGAAGAAAGAAGAAAAATGTCACTATGTCAAAGGTAGAATCTGACTGCATTTAGAGGATAACAAGGAAGAAAAATGTGATTTATTATCAAATAACAGTGATGGATTGGCTTCTTTTTGTTTCAATCTCAGTTGTTATGAAGTCCCAACATTCAACTGAATGTGTTTTCAGGGATCTTATAGTATTTTCCTTGCCATGATTTGGTCAAAATCTCAACGGAATTAATTCAGTCTTTTATAAAACTTCTGTTTAGAAAGGCAGGGATGAAGGCAGTCCTTGACAAAGCAGTGGACAGAACTTCTTCCAACTACCCTTGCTCATTTCAGAAGGGGATTCCATTTACTCTGATGGGGAAATGCAGCCACAGGCTATTTCTGTGCCTTCTGCAGCACCATGGAAAAGGCTATAAAAGAGTATAAACAAGATCCTGAATAGTGGTGGAGGTATGATGTCTTGATTTCTAGAGTACTAAATGTGCAAACAATTGTTGAACATCCTTGATGTATCTGACACAGGACTAAGCATTAATACTTGCTACTTTGGAGGCACCTGGGTGGCTCAGTGGGTTAAGCCTCTGCCTTCAGTCCATGTCATGATCTCAGTCCTGGGATCAAGCCCCTCATTGGGCTCTCTGCTTGCAAGGGAGCCTGCTTCCCCCTCTCTCTCTGCTTACTTGTGATCTCTCTCTGACAAATAAATAAATAAAATCTTTAAAAAATATATACTTGCTAATTTGATCCTCAAAACCAGCACCAGAGCAAGAAAGCTCTTGGCATTCCCATTTCAGAGATAAGGAAACAGGCTCAGAGAACCGAAGATGTTTGAAACACATATGTAGGAGTGCCTGGGTGGCTCAGTTGGTATAGTGTCTAACTTCGGCTCAGGTCATGATCTTGGGGTCCTGGGGTCAAGCCCCACATCAGGCTCCCTGCTAATGGGTAGTCTGCTTTGCCCTCTCCCTCTGCTCCTGCCCCTGCTCATGCTCTCTCTAATAAGAAATTAAATCTTAAAAAAATGTACATATCTAGAACATGGGGAACTGATGGGTTATACACTCACATCTGCCTGATTCCTACTGATGGCTACTATTTTACTGTGTCACCTCTTAGCATCATAATCCTCCACTAATGCCTCTGTAAACTGGGACTATATAGAAGGTCTGATGTTAAATAACATGTGTAAAGTATCTAGTATAGCACCTGGCATATTTTAGGAAGATTTTTCTTCTTGTTCTTTACTGATAAAACTTGTTTCTATTTTACAAAATTACCTGATCCGAGGAGCAAACCATCAAAGTTCCCAATGGTCTCTTACATTGAAAAGTAGAGTTTAAATATATATGTTTTTTAACCTTAAAGGTTTTATTTGGTGCACATATCAGTCAGAGTTGCACAAGAAAACATATAATAATGGCAGAATTCTATAGGCAAAATTTCTTCTTCCTCAGGGCACTTCACTTTTGTCCTTAAAGTCTTTCAACTGATTGTATGAGGTCCACCTCGCTGGTTGAAGATAATCTTCATTAAAACTAACTGATTGTACATTTTAACCACATCTGCAAAATACCCTCACAGCAACACCTAGATTAGTGTTTGGTTAAATAATTGAGTACTATTATCTAGCCATACTGACACACAAGACTACTCATTACACTACTCATTTGTTATACTGTGTGAGAGCAGGAAACTTCGCTGATTCATTTTATTGTATTTGATAATCAAAGATCCAGCCCGTTAGTCTTCTATAGGTTACCTTCAGGGGGTTGGGAGAACCAAAGGAGGAAGAGGCACTACTTTTCCTTGTGTCTGTACATTTTCCCTAAAAAGTAACTATCGTAGTATTTGTTTTTGCTTACTGAATTATTTGCAAAATGCCCTGAATTCAATATTTTCTTGAAGGTAAACACTTGTTAAATTATTCATAGTGCTACTTTCTAAGAATAATTAGATTACCTGCTGCCTACATGAGCTGGGAGAGTATAGTGCCAAAATTTGAGAATTTATTATGTTTTTTGTGCACTTTTTCCTTGACTAAACTAGACTGTATTGGGGAATAGAAATAGGATCAACTCTGAAAGCAATTTACGGAGCATGCCTTATGTTGATGGCGATTGAGATTTTGGAAAAGGTGATCAGAAAAAGCCATACTGACAAGTTGACATTTGAATAAACATCAGAAAGAAATGAAAAGTCGTGTATACATCTGGGCAGAAGGCATTTCTGGAACAGTTTCTCTGCTAGGAGCATGCCTGGCATGTTCTTGTAAAAACAAAGAATTGGTATAACTAGAAGGGAATTAATGAGAGGAGAGTGGTGAAAAATGAGGTCAAAGAGATAAAAAGAAATCAGATTCATATAGACTTGTGGGTCTTGCCAGTGTTAATTAGATTATTTTTCAATCATTCTCTCTTTCTTACTTCCATGGGAAGATATGCTTCCTTGCCCCAATTTTGTCATCTTGGCAATGTAACTGGAATCTTATCCAAGTAAATTTGCTATTTAAATCTCCTTCAAAAAAGCCTGCTTTGAGCATCATAATTGGACCTAGAGCTTCCAGTGTTGTCCCTTTGATATATCAACTTGTTCACCCAGATGCTATACTCCTACAGGGTTGTCCTTAGGTAATAATTGAGCATCACATTGCATGGACACAAGTATCATTTTTGCAGAATGCAAGCCTTCCAATCCTTGCACAGGAACTGTGGCTCATGGTCTAGCCGGAACTTTCTTATAACTGCGTTGGGATCTGAGAGTCACCCTACCTGTTTCTTCTGTCTTCCCCCTCTCTTTATAGAGTTGTCAGGCATGTACTGCAATTCTGCACTGAAAGTTCTTCCTGCCTACTACTATGCACTCTCTCTTGTCTTTCACCGGACTTCCCTCACTGAATCTCTTGCATGTTGAATCTGCTTCTTAGGGGATCTGAAGAGACATACTTGACTTGGCTTCAAATTGTTATATTGTACTTCTTGCATGTTGATTTTAGCTTGTATATGGCACACGCTGACCAAAGATGAGCTGTATATGGACCCCGTCTGTAGCTTGAACCAAGTGCAGCCCAGCCTACAGTAACATCATCAAACCACCATCAACCATTCCACAGACGTGAGCATAGATAAAATATTGTCATTTTAGGCCATTGAGATTTAGCACAGTTTGTTATATAGCATTATTTTGACAGCACACTAGTTGATTGTTAAGACAGTAGGATTTTGGCCTTTTTTGTAACTTAGATGTAAAGCCATTGGAGAATTTGAAACACAAGATAACATGATCTGATTGATCCTGTTTTAGCAGGTTCACTCCTATTACTGTTTTGATAATAGCCAGAAAGGGATTAATGGTAAGAACAGAGTGAAAACTATTTGTTTAAGAAATAATTCAATCAAGAGATAATGTTGGTTTTGACCAAGATGGAAAGAAGTCATAGAAATCAAGATATTTTTCAAAGACGAAAAAGACAGGATTTATTGATGCGATGATGTGTAGTGTGCAATAAAGAGGAGAACATTACGACACTAAGGGTTTTGACCTGAGCAATTGAGATGATAGAGTAGTCTTAACTGAGAAAAGATACAATCTGAAATCAGACTTTACAGATCCTTGAACTTTTCAGCTACAATCATCTGTAGGCCCTTTATACTTTAGCCACCTCCCACGATTCTTTCCTGGGCCTGTCATCACCAATAAATACATAATTTCCAGAATCTAGATTTTAGATATGCTCCATTCTGGTAACTATCTCTTACTTTCAAATTTACTGCATCAAGTTTACAGAGTACCCCATTTCAAAAATGCTTCAATGTTATCAGGAGTTAAAAATGTTATGCTATCGACCTCAGGAGCTTTTTTTTTTTTTTCTTTTTCTAACATAAGATACCATACTTTTTACTATAAAGACTCCCAATATAAATTTTCCTTAGGAATACTCACTACCTAGTAAAATCTCAATCCTTATCTGCAACTGTTCACGTCTAAGGCCACCTTGTCTCTCATGCTCCAGCCCATCCTTGCTCCTCAATTACCTGGTCTATCTGCCAGATTACCAGCTTCTTCCCTGCTAATAAAAATTTCCAATAGTAGGAAAATATGCTTATCTAGGTCCAGTATGAAATATCTGCTCCTTTCTCTGCCCACCCAGGATGTCCCATGGGTGAGGCCTAGAGGGCAAACTACCCACTTGAAGAAGACTGGATGCCACCCTGACAACAACCTAGATCTCCTGAGTCCTGGGTATCAGAATTCTCTCAACTTTTCACACACAGCAACTCAACTGCAATCTAGAGTCCACTGATCTCTGCTGTCCAGGCAGCAACCTACTCCAACCATTAGACTGTTACGGTTTTTGCATTAGCTTGTTACAACACTGTGTCTGATTATGGACATGGACTCAGAGCTCTAATACTACTTACTGATGGCATAGCTTACTGGAGCTTCAACTTTCTTATCAGTATAATGGGAATGATAAAATGATAATGGAACCTAATCCAAAGGACTGTTGTGAATATTAATTGTCCTCATGTGCAGAACAGACTCTTATTTTAGGAATGTCTGTAAAGGATTTACTGTGTTTAGATTTCACTAGGACATATGACCAATAGTTAACATGATTATGTAAAAATATACATTCAGCTTAACTTATGGAAACATATTGAAATAGATCAAGGAAAGTTAAAGACCACAAATGAAATATGGATATGTGTAATAAAGATCAATATTACAAAATAAAAATCATGTTCTCAAGAAATATTTCATTAGCATGCAATCATACCTAAATTAATCCATATCCAAATAACAGTTGTGCTTCTGTTACTTGTAATACAAAAATATGTAAAATCATGGCTAGTGGATGAGACTTGTAGCACATATTAAAAAAAATTATGACCAATAGAATAAAATAATAAGACCCATGGAATTAGAGATTTGTTTGTCTTGGGGCTTCATGACCAAGTTTAATTTATTAAGATATGAAAGGATTATTTAACATTAGAAATGAATTAATATAATTCATCTCAATAATAGATTAATGGAATTTAAAATAAATGAAAAGTAGGTAGCTGCCTCAACATGCATAGAAAAGGCATTTAATAAAAATCAAATTTCTACCTTAAATAGGAATAGGACAGAACTCCCTTGGCATTATAATGACCATGAAAAGTTATAATAAAGGTCATGCTTGATTTTGAGACTATACAACTATTCCACTTGGGAAATAATTTAGCCATCATCCTAAAATTGAAAATTTATATACCCTAAAGCTTATGCATAATAACAATCATTGCTTCTTAATATTTTTCAAAAGATAAATGCAATGTGGTAGGTTCATATGATAAAGTATAATGCATCTCAGAGACAACAAATCTCAAAACAAAATTCTAGGGGAGGCAAGGGATTTAATCAACTAAGTTTCAGAGCAATGCCAATGTTTCCAGGCTACTTTTGATCATCAGAAGATGGCTACTTAAGATGATACAAAATTAAGAATCTAAGTTTCTCTTATTTTATTTGGAACTGTGATAAATTTATGGTGTCATAAATCTAAAGACAGAAAAATGTGTGTATTACAAACTGGGAAGTGCTTGCAGTTTTTGACACATTATGTTCTAGAATATATGTTAGCACACTTTTCTGTAAAGGAGCAGATATATCTCAGTCTTTGTAAGTCACAAATGGTCTTGGTCTCTATCACCTTCACAGAAGTTATGTCCTACACTCATAGTAATTCCAAACAACTACTGTCCCTTGGTGTTTGATATATATTATATGCATTTGATTTCAGAAATTAAAGTCTGAAAAGTACAAGTAAGCTTTTAAAATGCTTACCACTGCAGTTATTTCACCCCTTTGGAAGTTTTTTCTCTACAACCTTCATTCTTCCAAAACACTTTTATCTGCCCAAACTTAACATCATTGAAAACTTCCTTATTTGCATCATTATAATCTGTTTTTATGTCTCTTCTGCAATGTTTTAATCATAAAAGAGAAAAACCAAGGTTTGATGGTGAGATAAACTTTGTTTTTTATCCTCCCATGAAGACCTTGTGAAAAGAATCTGGGATTTATGTTTTCTAAAGCTGTTTAATATTTGTGAATATACCTATTTACTTAAAGCACTGCTTGTGCAATAAAAATGTAGAAAAGGCTTGAGGATCAATGGGGAAAGAGAGATACACTTAATACCTACCAAAGATTTCAGAAGATTTATATTTGGATTTTCATTTTGCTCTAATGTGTGCTCATGGATTTGATATTGTTAAGGCATGCCATATATGACAGTTGAGGAAACTGCCGTCTCTTACCTCTCAGTGCTCCCTTTCTCCTCAGCTCAGCATTAATAAAATGTTCTAAATCTAACTGGAGCTGAGAAAATGGAGAAGAAAACTAAGAGTTTTAGTGCAGTGTGATCCAAAAGACTAAACTCAATTTAAGACTGTAGAAAACAGGGTGGTCATAGAAGACAACACTTTCCATTATATAAATTCCATATGACGTCAATCAGTAAATATGTACTACATTTCTACTACGTTTTAGTACAAGGTGAGTCTCCATGGTGGATAGTAAAATATGTAAATTCTATCTCTGTGCTCAAGTAAATGAATGATCAAGTATATACATGATCAATTATATACATGATCTTATGAGAAAAGACCGATAAACACAGACAGTTAATAATTGACAGCATGATAAAGTAACTTGATTGACTATGAAGTAAATGCTATATGCTCAGTTAGGATATTTTATCAATTTCACACTGAGACTAAACCTTTCACGCCATCTGCCCTTTGTTATATCAACACATATAAAATTTGAGCAGTGCAAGGTAAGCTACATGATCAACATTCAGGTAAATAATAGAAATAATTCCCTTTGAAAAGAATAGAAAATGATATTGCTATTCAGCCATGTGTCTAGGAGATATTTAAGAGTTGTTGACTTGCAGTTTTTGTTTTTGTTTTTCTTACACCACCCAGTTCTCTGATTCTCCAACACCAATTTGGGTGTCCAACATTTCAATTCCATGCTAATTGTAACTACCTGGACTTAGCCCAACCCCCATGGGTTAAGGACTCAGTCCCACGAGATTGTCCCTAGTTTGGACATTAGCTTCAGATGGGGTGTCCAAGCTACCCACATTTCTGTCTTGCCAACTACAAATACAGGTGTTCCCAGAACTGCAGCCTCAGGTTTGATAATTTGCTAGTACAATTCACAGAACTTAAGGAAGACCTTTATTTAATATTACTATTTATTATAAAGGATACAACTCATTTTTTTGTTTGTTGGTTGGGTTTTTTTTTTTTTAATGATAAAGCAGCAATATGGAAAAGATGCATAAGGCAAGGAAGGTATGGGTTGGAGGGGAAGGGATATGAAGCTCCTATGCCCTCTTTGGGCACATTACCCTCCTGGCACCTTGATGTGTTCATCAGCCCAGAAGTTCTCTGAACCTCATCCCATAGGTGTTTGTTTGCAGGTTTCATTACATACGGTTGTTTGATTAAATTACTGATTTTGATGATTGAACTCAACTTCCAGTCCCTATTCCTTCTCTGCAGGCCAGGGACAGGGCTAAAAATTCCAACCCTCCAATCACGTGGTTGGTTCCTCTGGAAACAGTCCCCATCTTGAGCTACACAGGGTCTACCAATAGTCACTTCATAAGTGAAAACTCAGGTATGGTTGGAAGGACCTCACTATGATAACAAGTTATTCCTTTTACTCAAGAAATTCCCAAGTTTTTAGGAGCCAGGAATCAGAGGAAAAGACCAAATATTTTTCATTATACCACATGACCAAGTAAAGCATTTTTAGACCAACTTATGGTCAAGATTATCAAATTGTTGAAGAAATAGCTAAAGCCTGAGAGATATCACTATTGATAGCTAATAAAAAGAAACTCCAGGCTCTTAATGGAGTGGGTAGATGCATTAAGATTTCAGTTTGAGGATAAGGGCAAGTGCTCCCACTCTTCTGTAAGAATCAGCATGTGCCCAGGCTAATATATGTATATTTTTTCTGTGAATTATAAAAGTGATACTTCCTTTGTTATTAAATTTCTGTCTCTGGAATGGAAAGGTAAAAAATAGAACTGATGAATCAAGAAAGTTTATATGCTGCAATCTGCATATTCTCCTGGATAAATCTCTGTACTTTTCTCTCTGTTTCTGTACTAAATTGAGCCCAGATAGTGTCACATCTTTGTAGACTCTTAAGTCTACCAAATTATCATCAAAAAAATGTTCCCCACTAGTGACAGCTGCCTAATTGATTAAATCTTTTCCTCCAGAATAATGTTTGAGGTTTATAGGAAGATGGTTTAAAAAAATAAATGATAAATCTTAAGGTTACCAATTTTTTCTATAGTTTTCTCATTATCATTTTTATGTTTTCATCATGTGAGTCTCACACTTTAAAACAGATGGGGCTGTATAATGACCTTAATAAAATTCTTATAGAGGTTCCTCAATCTAGATTCAATTAAAAATACCTATCATTTTTAATATGAAATATATTGATATTTAATCTTATACTTTATTCAAAATAAAGTATATTTTATGTAAAAATTTTATAAGCCTTTTTAAAAAGTCTTCTTATCAGATGTGTGGTGCTTGTGACTTTGAGGGAGGTTTAGTTTCTAGGAAGGATAAGATTCTCCTGTATTGTGAGAGAATGAAACCTTGTGACAAGTCGAGATACATAGCCAGGTGAAGAGGATGACCAAATCCAGGAAAGGAACGGACTTCCAGCAGGACTGGGAGCCATGGTTCAGAGGCTGAGCTTCTGGATGCTGAATACAGAGTAGTTTGGGCTAAGAGGGAGTCCACTGGAAAGTAATGGTAGAAAAGGATTTTGATCCTAGAATCAAACATGTTTAATGAGATTTTTAATTACAATAAGATCTATCCTATGAATTTTATGAGCAGCCTTCAAAGGCAAGAACACAGGAAAACCAAACCCCCTGAAAATCTGAAAGAACCAGTGATGTACAGAGCATTTTATAAATGAATCTATCTCATAGAATTTTTCTCCTGTGTTGAAACATCACTATACAATGTGAATGTGATGTACTTCTCACTTAAACTGTGATGTCTTCTTAAAAGTTATTTTAGATATTTACTTAGAGCAAAAAAAAAACAAAAACAAAAACAGAAAACCCTTTTCCTAGCACACCAACTTTGTTCATCTATTCATTCACCAAACATGAATGTGACACCTACACTATGCCAAACACTATTCTAGATGCTAGAGATGCTGCAGTGGTTAAAACAAGACAAAAGCAAAAAATAAACAGAAAAACAAACTCTGTCCCTAGGAAACTTAAATTCTAATAGTGGGGGACAGCAAATAAACAGAAGGAATATGTAATATATTTAGTATATTAGTTGGCAATAATTCTGGATCACTGTGCTGACAGTTTCTACCATCCACTCATGGGAATGTTGCGTTGCAGGTAGATGTGGTCCAATTAAACTTTATGAAAATTCAATCACTGTGAGGTTAAAAAAAAAAAAAAAAAAGAAAGAAGCCTAATTATACCACAGCCTCACACACTATTGATTTATTTATGCCAACCATCATATTCAGTAACTAGAATCATCAGGGTCATTATAAACCATACAGATTAATTTAAAAAGTGAATTTTACAAAGTCAGTACCTAATCATTAAATAAGCTTAAAACCATGACAGAAATGCATATAAAGAAGGAAGAATTTGACAAGAGCACACATTAATGTGGGTATAAAATTGGAGACAAAATAGGAGATTGTGAAGAATTCAACTTCCCTCATGCATGAATTTTCCTTGGGACAAGATGGTAGGTTAGTTTCACAATTTGTGCCAACCCTGACTGCTTAGCCCCCTGAAGCACTGTGTGATTTTTTCCTAATTTTAGGTGATACAAACGTTTTACCTGGCGGGCCTTGGGGGCAAGCAGTCGTCTGACCCCGGGCTTGTGCAGACCAATGCAATGCCATCCTCGGAGAGAGGTGCAGTCAAGGACCCAGACCCTTCTGCCTCGTCAGGCTCTTCCTGTAGCTGCATCCCTGCCACAGGCACTTTTATGCCTAGGTCTCTTCATCTGAGACCTTGGGCAGGGGATCTCTTCTGGTGCCTCCCCTGAGATCTCCTTATGGCAGGTTATGAGGAGGAATCTCAAAGACCCTTTTCCCCACCCTGACTCCCTACCCAGCACTTCTCCACTCTTAGTCCAACACTTTCCGCCCCAAACCCCAGCCTCTGGTCCAAAAAACTGCAAGAATTTGTATTTGGGGCTTTCTTAACCATTAGTCGACACTCCCTTAATCCTCAACTAGGGATCTCATCCATGGAGGAAACTAAAAGGGGGGAGGTTGGTGCTTTCTCTAGGATTAGCTGGTAATTTATAGTATGGCAGTAAGTAATTAAAAGCTTCACTGTTACTTTCATGTTGGCTTGTTGGTACTTTAGTACAGGCCTGCAACTCCAGGAAAGTTCTCTACCTTGACTGGGTTCCTAACTTTGGGAAGCCATGTCTCAGTTTAGCACTCAGGAGTGTCTTGTCAGTAACTGGTGTCTGCCTGAGCCAAATCCTGGGTGTCGAGCACCATCATGTTAGACCATTCAGGTGTCTCAAGAGGGTGGCATGAGTATGAACATGGGGGAAAAAAAAGAAAAGAGAAAGGTAAACCAGAAAGCAGATTTTTTTTTAAGATTTTAGTTTTTTATTTATTTGACAGAGATCAAAAGTAGGCAGAGAGGCAGGCAGAGAGAGAGGGGAAAGCAGGCCCCCTGCTGAGCAGAGAGCCCAATGAGGGGCTCAATCCCAGAACCCTGATATTATGACCCGAGCAGAAGGCAGAGGCTTAACCCACTGAGCCACCCAGGTGCACCAGAAACAGATTCTTAAGTATAGAGACCAAACTGGTCTTGCTGGCACAAAATAGGAGGATGCCTTCCTATCTTCCATCAACTACAGCGTCTGCCATTCCACATTCTAGATTGATCCATGGGAGGTTTTTCACTCCTGTGCAGAGTTTTCTCAATCTGCTTCCACATGCCCAAAGTTCAGATGAACTAAATTCCGATGAATTCAGTTTCCAGGGAAATTCAGGATCCCAGCGCTATAGACTGAGTGTTTCCTCCAAAAGTTCATATGTTGGAACTCTAATTTCCAATGCAATGGTATTTGGAGATAGGGCCTTTGAGAGGTAATTAGTTCATAACAGGGGAAGCTGTCACGATGGGAAGAGTATCCTCATATAGGCAGGAGAGCATTTTCATCTCCTCTTTCTGCTGGTCATGTGAGAACACAGCAAGAAGGCAGCTGTCTGCAAACCAGGAAGAGAGACATCATAAGAACCCAACCCTTTGCATTCTGATCTCAGACTTCCCAGCCTCTAGAGCTATGAGAAATGCATTTCTGTTGTTTCAGCGACCTAGTCTACAGTGTGCTCTTATGGCAGCCCAAACTGACAAGGACACCCATTTAAATGTGAATTTCAGATTAAGAACTAAAAGCAAAATTCACTATTAGATGTTTACCTGAATTTCCAATTTAATTTTATTTTTTATTTGCCAAATCTGACAATCCAAACTATAAAATAACCCCCTTTCTGTAGCACTTAGTCACAGCTCTCCCAAAATGCTTC
Source organism: Lutra lutra (assembly GCF_902655055.1). Lineage (NCBI taxonomy): Eukaryota > Metazoa > Chordata > Mammalia > Carnivora > Mustelidae > Lutra > Lutra lutra. The sequence continues at coordinate 43,325,486 of NC_062291.1, read as the reverse complement.
TGGGATCTGGAAACTAAGCAAATGCAAGTGTCAGTTCTACAGAGCAGGTCATCGTCGTTGCCAGGGTTCTTGTCCCTGTCTGTGGGCGATAGCACTGTGGGGAGAAGGATTCTCATAGACCCTTCTGTACTATCACAAGAAGAAATGTGTTTGAAAATTACCTAAAACACACCCCCTGCTGCACAGAACATGTTCATTTTGGACTTACTTTAGGATACTAGCTTTCTAGACAATGTCCTGCTCCCTAATACATCTTGAAATGTGACTATTGACCTTTCATATGTAGTGGGTTAGGGCTACAATGTCAATTCTGAATATAAACAGCTTTCAAACCAGCTTTACTTACTTGACAATTTTGCCTGGGGTCAAAATGATTCTAAGAATTGCTGATGATATCACAATACTTTCAGCATAGGCTCTTTGCAATTCCTGAGGAATAATCAAGAGGGAATCAGGAAATGTCCTCCACTTACTCCACAGAACCAAGAAATAAGATGAAGTAAATATGACATAGGTCTTCCCCTTAAAAAGTAAAATTTCCTGCAAAAAAATGGAGTATTTCTACTCATGGCAATCAAACCCCTAAACTTTTGATTTTATCTAAATGCCTACAAAGAGGTATAAACTTGGCATCTGTAATTCTTGGCTAGTTGATGAAATTTTATTTTGTTTTACCCAAAACTTTTTCCACCCCTGCCTATGCCCTCTAGGTGCTGAAGTTGAAGGATGTATTGTGCCTTCTGCTACATTCATTTCCTCCTCCCAAACCTTGTCTCCAGAATAAACTCTCTATTTGATGCAAAGACATCAGGAGCTTGAGTGGTACTGGCAGATTTATGATTTGTGCAGTGGAGGGAATGGCCATGTTGCCCAGATAGGACAGCAGCTGCCCTGGATACCAGATAGCCCTGGCACCATCTGGTTGGCTGACCCACTAATCTGACAGCCAGTTTTTGTGAACGCCAGAATTGTTTCCCATTGGAGATTTCTTGAAACATCTCTTACATCAATTAAAGACTAAAGAACAGATGGTGATTTCTTGAGACAGTGAAGGATTTAACTGATTCATTACTCATGTAAGGAACAGTGATAACAATCAATTCAGCATCATATGCCTTGGCTTACTTTTCTTTTAGATTGTCAATTTCTAGTATGTTAGGAAATGTCAGGTTTTAGGAATGGAAATATGCTTCTCTCCTTCAGATGATGGAGACTGATAAGGATCCCCTAGGATGTCAGCAAACACAAGGATCTCTTTCAATAATATCAAGGTCAGGCCTTATATTAATGGAAATGGTGTTCATCACCTTGCAGGTACTAAAGCAGTGAAAGAAGTGATTGCAGTAGAATTTGATAATGGTGGATGTCAAACATAGCACTGTGCTAGGCACGCAGAAAGAACTCAGCAAACAGTAGCTGCCATTGTACTACTAACTACAGAAATTCATTCTTTTTTATGGCAGAGTAATATTACATTGTATGTGTATATACCATGTCTTCTTTATCCATTCATCTATCCATGCATACTTGGGCTGCTTCCTTATTGTGGCTATTGTAAATAACGTTCCAATAAACATAGAGGTGCATATATCTTGAATTAGTGTTTTTGAATTCGTTGAGTAAATGCCCACTCGTGGAATTCTTGGATCAAATGGTAATCCAATTTTAATTATTTGAGGAACCTCTATACTGTTTTCCACAATGGCCACCCCAGTTTGCATTCCCAGCAACAGTGCAAGGGATTTTCTTTCTCTCTACATCCTCGCCAACACCTTTTGTTTCTTGTGTTGTTGAGTTTAGCCATTCTGTCAGGTATGAGGTGATATCTCATTGCAGTTTTTTTTTTTTTTTTTTTTTTTTTTTTTTTTAATTTTTTTTATTTTTTCAGCATAACAGTATTCATTATTTTTGCACCACACCCAGTGCTCCATGCAATCTGTGCCCTCCACAATACCCACCACCTGGTGCCCCAACCTCCCACCCCCCACCCCTTCAAAATTCCCAGATCGTTTTTCAGAGTCCATAGTCTCTCATGGTTCACCTCCCCTTCCAATTTCCCTCAACTCCCCTCTCCATCTCCCCTTGTCCTCCATGCTATTTGTTATGCTCCACAAATAAGTGAAACCATATGATAATTGACTCTCTCTGCTTGACTTATTTCACTCAGCATAATCTCTTCCAGTCCCGTCCATGTTGCTACAAAACTTGGGTATTCATCCTTTCTTTCTTTCTTTCTTTTTTTTTTTTTTTTTTTTTTTTTTTTTTACAGCTTTATAAACATATATTTTTATCCCCAGGGGTACAGGCATGCGAATCGCCAGGTTTACACACCCCACAACCACAGCACATACCCTCCCCAATATCCACAACCCCACGCCCTCTCCCAACCCCCTCCCCCCATCAACCCTCAGTTTGTTTTGTGAGATTAAGAGTCACTTATGGTTTGTCTCCCTCCCAATCCCATCTTGTTTCATTTACTCTTCTCCTACCCCCTCGACCCCCCATGTTGCATCTCCTCTCCCTCATATCAGGGAGATCATATGATAGTTGTCTTTCTCCGATTGACTTATTTCGCTAAGCATGATACCCTCTAGTTCCATCCACGTCGTCGCAAATGGCAAGATTTCATTTCTTTTGATGGCTGCATAGTATTCCATTGTGTATATATACCACATCTTCTTTATCCATTCGTCTGTAGATGGACATCTAGGTTCTTTCCATAGTTTGGCTATTGTAGACATTGCTGCTATAAACATTCGGGTGCATGTGCCCCTTCGGATCACTATGTTTGTATCTTTAGGGTAAATACCAGCAGTGCAATTGCAGGGTCATAGGGTAGTTCTATTTTCAACATTTTGAGGAACCTCCATGCTGTTTTCCAGAGTGGTTGCACCAGCTTGCATTCCCACCAACAGTGTAGGAGGGTTCCCCTTTCTCCGCATCCTCGCCAGCATCTGTCATTTCCTGACTTGTTAATTTTAGCCATTCTGACTGGTGTGAGGTGATATCTCATAGTGGTTTTGATTTGTATTTCCCTGATGCCGAGTGATATGGAGCACTTTTTCATGTGTCTGTTGGCCATCTGGATGTCTTCTTTGCAGAAATGTCTGTTCATGTCCTCTGCCCATTTCTTGATTGGATTATTTGTTCTTTGGGTGTTGAGTTTGCTAAGTTCTTTATAGATTTTGGACACTAGCCCTTTATCTGATATGTCATTTGCAAATATCTTCTCCCATTCTGTCAGTTGTCTTTTGGTTTTGTTCACTGTTTCCTTTGCTGTGCAAAAGCTTTTGATCTTGATAAAATCCCAATAGTTCATTTTTGCCCTTGCTTCCCTTGCCTTTGGTGATGTTCCTAGGAAGATGTTGCTGCGGCTGACGTCGAAGAGGTTGCTGCCTGTGTTCTCCTCGAGGATTTTGATGGATTCCTTTCTCACATTGAGGTCCTTCATCCATTTTGAGTCTATTTTCGTGTGTGGTGTAAGGAAATGATCCAATTTCATTTTTCTGCATGTGGCTGTCCAATTTTCCCAACACCATTTATTGAAGAGGCTGTCTTTGTTCCATTGGACATTCTTTCCTGCTTTGTCGAAGATGAGTTGACCATAGAGTTGAGGGTCCATTTCTGGGCTCTCTATTCTGTTCCATTGATCTATGTGTCTGTTTTTGTGCCAGTACCATGCTGTCTTGATGATGACAGCTTTGTAATAGAGCTTGAAGTCCGGAATTGTGATGCCACCAACTTTGGCTTTCTTTTTCAATGTTGCTTTGGCTATTCGAGGTCTTTTCTGGTTCCATATAAATTTTAGGATTATTTGTTCCATTTCTTTGAAAAAAATGGATGTTACTTTGATAGGAATTGCATTAAATGTGTAGATTGCTTTAGGTAGCATAGACATTTTCACAATATTTATTCTTCCAATCCAGGAGCATGGAACATTTTTCCATTTCTTTGTGTCTTCCTCAATTCTTTCATGAGTACTTTATAGTTTTCTGAGTATAGATTCTTAGTCTCTTTGGTTAGGTTTATTCCTAGGTATCTTATAGTTTTGGGTGCAATTGTAAATGGGATGGACTCCTTAATTTCTCTTTCTTCTGTCTTGTTGTTGGTGTAGAGAAATGCAACTGATTTCTGTGCATTGATTTTATATCCTGACACTTTACTGAATTCCTGTACAAGTTCTAGCAGTTTTGGAGTGGAGTCTTTTGGGTTTTCCACATAGAGTATCATATCATCTGCGAAGAGTGATAGTTTGACTTCTTCTTTGCCGATTTGGATGCCTTTAATTTCCTTTTGTTGTCTGATTGCTGAGGCTAGGACTTCTAGTACTATGTTGAATAGCAGTGGTGATAACGGACATCCCTGCCGTGTTCCTGACCTTAGCGGAAAAGCTTTCAGTTTTTCTCCATTGAGAATGATATTTGCGGTGGGTTTTTCATAGATGGCTTTGATAATATTGAGGTATGTGCCGTCTATCCCTACACTTTGAAGAGTTTTGATCAGGAAGGGATGCTGTACTTTGTCAAATGCTTTTTCAGCATCTATGGAGAGTATCATATGGTTCTTGTTCTTTCTTTTATTAATGTGTTGTATCACATTGATTGATTTGCGGATGTTGAACCAGCCTTGCAGCCCTGGAATAAATCCCACTTGGTCGTGGTGAATAATCCTTTTAATGTACTGTTGAATCCTATTGGCTAGTATTTTGGCGAGAATTTTTGCATCTGTGTTCATCAAGGATATTGGTCTGTAGTTCTCTTTTTTGTTGGGATCCTTGTCTGGTTTTGGGATCAAGGTGATGCTGGCCTCATAAAATGAGTTTGGAAGTTTTCCTTCTATTTCTATTTTGTGGAACAGTTTCAGGAGAATAGGAATTAGTTCTTCTTTAAATGTTTGGTAGAATTCCCCCGGGAAGCCGTCTGGCCCTGGGCTTTTGTTTGTTTGGAGATTTTTGATGACTGTTTCAATCTCCTTACTGCTTATGGGTCTGTTCAGGCTTTCTATTTCTTCCTGGTTCAGTTGTGGTAGTTTATATGTCTCTAGGAATGCATCCATTTCTTCCAGATTGTCAAATTTGTTGGCGTAGAGTTGCTCATAGTATGTTCTTATTATTGTCTGTATTTCTTTGGTGTTCGTTGTGATCTCTCCTCTTTCATTCATGATTTTATTTATTTGGGTCCTTTCTCTTTTCTTTTTGATAAGTCTGGCCAGGGGTTTATCAATCTTATTAATTCTTTCAAAGAACCAGCTCCTCGTTTCGTTGATTTGTTCTATTGTTTTTTTGGTTTCTATTTCATTGATTTCTGCTCTGATCTTTATGATTTCTCTTCTCCTGCTGGGTTTAGGGTTTCTTTCTTGTTCTTTCTCCAACTCCTTTAGGTGTAGGGTTAGGTTGTGTACCTGAGATCTTTCTTGTTTCTTGAGAAAGGCTTGTACCGCTATATATTTTCCTCTCAGGACTGCCTTTGTTGTGTCCCACAGATTTTGAACCGTTGTGTTTTCATTATCATTTGTTTCCATAAATTTTTTCAATTCTTCTTTAATTTCCTGGTTGACCCATTCATTCTTTAGAAGGATGCTGTTTAGTCTCCATGTATTTGGGTTCTTTCCAAATTTCCTCTTGTGATTGAGTTCTAGCTTTAGAGCATTGTGGTCTGAAAATATGCAGGGAATGATCCCAATCTTTTGATACCGGTTGAGACTTGATTTAGGACCAAGAATGTGATCTATTCTGGAGAATGTTCCATGTGCACTAGAGAAGAATGTGTATTCTGTTGCTTTGGGATGAAATGTTCTGAATATATCTGTGATGTCCATCTGGTCCAGTGTGTCATTTAAGGCCTTGATTTCCTTGTTGATCTTTTGCTTGGATGATCTGTCCATTTCAGTGAGGGGAGTGTTAAAATCCCCTACTATGATTGTATTCTTGTCGATGTGTTTCTTTGATTTTGTTATTAATTGGTTTATATAGTTGGCTGCTCCCACGTTAGGGGCATAGATATTTAAAATTGTTAGATCTTCTTGTTGGACAGTTCCTTTGAGTATGATATAGTGTCCTTCCTCATCTCTTATTATAGTCTTTGGCTTAAAATCTAATTGATCTGCTATAAGGATTGCCACTCCTGCTTTCTTCTGATGTCCATTAGCATGGTAAATTCTTTTCCACCCCCTCACTTTAAACCTGGAGGTGTCTTCGGGTTTAAGATGAGTTTCTTGTAGGCAACATATAGATGGTTTTTGTTTTTTTATCCATTCTGATACCCTGTGTCTTTTGATTGGGGCATTTAGCCCATTAACATTCAGGGTAAGTATTGAGAGATATGAATTTAGTGCCATTGTATTGCCTGTAAGGTGACTGTTATTGTATATTGTCTCTGTTTCTTTCTGATCTACTACTTTGAGGGTCTCTCTTTGCTTAGAGGACCCCTTTCAATATTTCCTGTAGAGCTGGTTTGGTATTTGCAAATTCTTTCAGTTTTTGTTTGTCCTGGAAGCTTTTAATCTCTCCGTCTATTTTCAATGATAGCCTAGCTGGATATAGTATTCTTGGCTGCATGTTTTTCTCATTTAGTACTCTGAATATATCATGCCAGCTCTTTCTGGCCTGCCAGGTCTCTGTAGATAAGTCTGCTGCCAATCTAATATTTTTACCATTGTACGTTACAGACTTCTTTTCCCGGGCTGCTTTCAGGATCTTTTCTTTGTCACTAAGACTTGTCAATTTTACTATTAGGTGACGGGGTGTGGACCTATTCGTATTGATTTTGAGGGGGGTTCTCTGAACCTCCTGAATTTTGATGCTTGTTCCCTTTGCCATATTGGGGAAATTCTCTCTAATAATTCTCTCCAATATACCTTCTGCTCCCCTCTCTGTTTCCTCTTCTTCTGGAATCCCAATTATTCTAATGTTGTTTCGTCTTATGGTGTCACTTATCTCTCGAATTCTCCCCTCGTGGTCCAGTAGCTGTTTGTCCCTCTTTTGCTCAGCTTCTTTATTCTCTGTCATTTGGTCTTCTATATCGCTAATTCTTTCTTCTGCCTCATTTATCCTAGCAGTGAGAGCCTCCATTTTTGATTGCACCTCATTAATAGCTTTTTTGATTTCAACTTGGTTAGATTTTAGTTCTTTTATTTCTCCAGAAAGGGCTTTTATCTCTCCCGAGAGGGTTGCTTTAATATCTTCCATGCCTTTTTCAAGCCCGGCTAGAACCTTGAGAATCGTCATTCTGAACTCTATATCTGACATATTACCAATGTCTGTATTGATTAGGTCCCTAGCCTTTGGTACTGCCTCTTGTTCTTTTTTTTGTTGTGAATTTTTCCGCCTTGTCATTTTGTCCAGATAAGAGTTTATGAAGGAGCAAGTAAAATACTAAAAGGGTGGCAACAACCCCAGGAAAATATGCTTTAGCGAAATCAGAAGAGATCCCGAATTGTGAGGGGGGAGAAAGGGGAAAAAAAGGGTTCAGAAAGAAAGAAAAAAAAAAAAAAAAAAAAAAGAAACTATTAAAAAAAAGAAAGCCGATAAAGAAAAAATATAAAATAGGAAAAAAATATATATATTAGATAAATTATTTAAAAAACGTTAAAAAAAGAAAACGGTAAAAGTTAAAAAAATTCAGCAGAAGAAGAGAAAAAGAAAAAAAAATTGAAAAAGAAAAAAAAATTAAATTAACTGCAAGGCTAAAAAATCATGGGGAGAAAGCCATGAGTTCCGTGCTTTGCTTTCTTCTCCTCTGGAATTCCGCCGCTCTCCTTGGTAGGTGAACTTGGTCCTGGCTGGGTTTCCCGTTGATCTTCTGGGGGAGGGGCCCGTTGTAGTGATTCTCAAGCGTCTTTGCCCCAGGCGGAGTTGCACCGCCCTTACCCGGGGCCGCGCTGAGTCATCCGCTCGGGTTCGCTTTCGGGAGCTTTTGTTCCATGAGCGCTTTCCGTAGAGTCCGGAGGACGGGAATAAAGATGGCGGCCTCCCGGTCTCCGGCCCGGAGGAGCCGAGAGCCCGGGGCCCCACTCCTCAGTGCGCCCTCAGAGAACAGCGCCCTAAGACTCCCGCCACCCTGGCCTCCGGCCACGCTCCGAGCTGACCGAGCCTGAGACCGGTTCAAGGCAACCCCGAGCTGAGAGTCACTCCTCGGCTCTGTCTCTGCAGCCGGCTTCCCCGTTCTAATACCGGTAAGCTCTGCGACACTCAGACACCCCCGATCCTTCTGCGACCCTGCGGGACCTGAGGCCGCGCTGACCCTGCCTGGGCTTCCAGTTAAGCCTCTGGAGCGATGTCCCTCAGCGGAACAGACTTTTAAAAGTCCTGATTTTGCTCCGTTGCTCCGCCGCTCGCCGGGAGCCGGCCCCTCCCCCCGCGGTCTATCTTCCCGTCGCTTTGGATTCACTTCTCCGCCAGTCCTACCTTGCAGAAAGTGGTTGATTTTCTGTTTCTGGAATTGCTGTTCTTCTTCTCTTCAATTTCCCGTTGGATTTGTAGGTGTTTACAATCTTTAGATAAGCTATTTGGCTGCTCTCCCGCTACCCAAAGTAGTCTCAGCCTGCTACTTCTCCGCCATCTTGACTCCTCCTCTCCTCATTGCAGTTTTGATTTTCATTTCCCTGATGATGAGTGATATTGAGTGATATTGATATTGAGCACCTTTTCACGTATCTGTTGGCCTTCTGGATGTCTTCTTTGGTTAAATGTCTTTTTATGTCTTTTGCCCATTTTTAATTGGATTATTTGTGTATGTGTGTGCGCATGTTGAGTTGTATCTGTTTTTTATATATTTTGGACACTACCTCTTTATTGGATATGTCATTTGCAAATATCTTCTCCCATTCTCTGGGTTGTCTTTTAGATTTGTTGATTGTTTCCTTTGCTTTGCAGAAGTTTTTATTTTGATGTGGTCCCAATCATTTATTTTTGCTTTTGTTGCCCTTGACTTCAGAGACATATCTAGTAAGATGTTGCTATGTCCAATGTCAAAAAAAGTTACCATCTGTGTTCTCTTCTAGGATTTTATGGTTTCAGGGCTCATAGTTAGAAGTTTAATCCATTTTTAACTTACTTTTGTGTATGGTATAAGAAAGTGGTCCAGTTTTAGTCCTTTGCTTATGGTTGTCTAGTTTTCCCAACACCATTTATGGAAGAGACAGACTCTTTCTCAATGGATATTCTTTCCTGCTTTATCAGAATTAATGGGACATATAGTTATGGGTCCATTTCTGGGTTTTCTGTCCTGGACTGTTGATCTATGTGTCTATTTTTCTGCCAATACCATATTTTTTTTTATTACTACAGCTTTGTAATATAACTTGGAAGTCTAAAATTGTAATACCTCCAGCTTTGCTTTTCTTTTATTTTTTTTTAAAGATTTCATTTATTTATTTGACAGAGAGAGATCACAAGTAGGCAGAGAGGCAGGCAGAGAGAGAGGAGGAAGCAGGCTCCCTGCTGAGCTGAGAGCCCGATGCGGGGCTCGATCCCAGGACCCTGAGATCATGACCTGAGCCGAAGGCAGCGGCTTAACCCACTGAGCCACCCAGGTGCCCCAGCTTTGCTTTTCTTAATCAAGGTTGCTTTGGTTATTTGGGGTCTTTGTATTTCCATATAAATTTTAGGATTGTTTGTTCTAACTCTGTGATAAATACTCTTGGTATTTTGATAAGGATTGCATTAAATGTGTGGATTGCTTTGGATATTATAGACATATTAACAATATTTCTTCTTCCAGTCCATGACCATGGAATGTATTTCCATTTCTTTGTGTCAACATGAGTTTCTTTTATCAATGTTTTATTGTTTTTAGAGTAAAGGTCTTTCTTCTTTGGTTAGGTTCATTCCTAGGTATCTTGGGTTTTTTTGGTACAATTGTAAATGGGATGAATTTCTCTTTCTACTGCTTCATTGTTGGTATATAGAAATGCAGCACATCTGGGGTACTTGGTGGCTCAATGAAGTTAAGTGTTTGCCTTCAGCTCAGGTCATGATCTCAGGGTCCTTGGATTAAGCCCTGTGTCAGTCTCCTTGTTCAGCAGGGAGTCTGCTTCTCCCTTTCCCTCCACCTCTCCCCCAGCTCATGTACTCTCTCTCTCTCTCACTCTCTCTCTCTCAAATAAATAAATAAAATCTTTCTTTTTAAAGAAATATAACAGATTTGTGTACTGATTTTTGTATTCTGCAACTTCACTGAATTCATTTATTAATTCTAGTGTTTTTTTGGTAGAGTCAGGTTTTCTATACATAGTATCATGTCATATGCAAATAGTGAAAGTTTTACTTCTTCCTTAAAAATTTGGAGGCCTTTTATTTATTTTTGTTCTCTGATGGTTGTAGCTAGGACTTCTAGTACTATGCTGAATAAATGGTAAGAGGGCATGGCTTTGTCTTGTTCCTGACCTTAGGGGAAAGGCTCAATTTTTTTCCCATTGAATATGATATTAAGGGTGCCTAGGAGGCTCAGTTGGTTAAGTGACTGCCTTCAGATTAGATCAGGATTCTGGAGTCCCGAGATCGAGTCCCACATCGGGCTCCCTGCTCAGCAGGAAGTCTGCTTCTTCCTCTGACCCTCCCCTCTCTCATGCTCTCTCTCAAATAAATAAATAAGATCTTTAAAAAATACTATGTTCACTGTGGGTTTTTCATTATTGTCTTTATTATGTTGTTGTTTATTCCCTCTAAACCTACTTTGTTGAAGTTCTTTTTTTCTTTTTTTTTTAATCATGAATAGATGTACTTTGTCAGATCTTTTTTCTGCATCTGTTAAAATGATAATAAGGGTTTTTTCCTTTTCCTTATTGATATTATGGATCACATTAATGGATTTGCAAATATTGAACCACGCTTGCATCCCAGGAATGAATCCCACTTGTTTGTGATGAATGATTTTTTAAAATAATATTTGATTTGGTTTGCCAATATTTTGGATCTATAATCATCAGAGATATTGGCTTGTAGTCCTCTTGGGGTTTTTTTTTTTGTAGTGTTTTAATCTGGTTTTGATATCAGGGTAATCCTGGCCTCATAGAATGAATTTGGAAGCTTTCCTTTCTCTTCTCTTTTGAAATAGCTTGAGAAGAATAGGTATTAAACTCTTCTTTAAATGTTAGGTAAAATTCACCATTGAAGCTGTCTCATTTTGGATTTTTGTTTGTTGTAGCCCCTTCTGAGTTTTGTATTTACCAGGTTCAAGCTCAGCAGATACTCTATGGAGATATGTTATCAAATTTCACATTGAGATGCTGGCAATGCAGCTTCTTCTGATGGTAGGAAGTAGGCTGGGGGAACTGCAGAGGAGCAAACTCTGAATGACTGATAAGATGCATGGATGAACCTCAGGTGGAGCCTGAGCCAGGCCTGCTGAGATCAGCACCTGGACCAGACATGATGTCCCCCCACCACCACTGACATTGTGGTGAAACCCAGTCTAAGAATCACCACATGAATGAAATCATGGTCTTGGTTATGAATAGCTTTCTATACCTGCTCCGAATGTCTGATCCCACTTTAATTCTGATCATTCAGGCACAGCCCATGCTGATATGAAACTTTACCTCCTGCCTCTGCATCTTTTCTCTTTAAAGGTATAGGAACACCCTTCTTTGCTGGAAAGAGCCCAAAGAAATGTTGTATACACAAATCTTTTATGATTACTACTGACACCATCAAACTCTAAGTAGTATACTTTTAGGGTTCAAAAGTTTGTATAGCATTCCCAAATATTAGTGCTAGATATTAAGATTTATTAGGATTTATTTATTTATTTATTTATTTATTTATTTGATTGGGGAGAGGGGGCTGGGGACAGAGGGAGAGGAAGAGAGTCAGAATCTTAGGCATTCTCCAAACCCAGTGCAGAGCCCAACGTGGGGCTCGATCTCAAGACTCTGAGATCATGACCTAAGCTGAAATCAAGAGTTGGACACTTACTGACAGAGCCACCCACCTCCCCAAGAGTTTGTTATTTAAACAGAGACAAACTGCTGGGACTTCAGCTTCATTTACATGCAAACTCCTGTTAGAATATGGCTTATGCACATTTCATGCCAGGTTTGTGCATTAGTAGAATACAAATTCATAGGAAAATTTGTGACACTGTAACTTTTAATTTCCTTACTAAAACATATATTTCATGAAGAATGAGACTGTTTTTTTTTATCTTGGATTTTTATCATTGGTGCTATGAAGAAGAATAAAACATATTAGGTGCTTGACATGTATTTGTTTAATGACTATACATTGATCATTTGATTAATGTTATGGCTCTTCTTGGTGTTCATAACACCCCGGAATATTACTCCTACACAACATCACCTGCTTAGTTACAAGATATTCTGATCATTCTTTCCTGGGTCCTCCACCTTCATATGAGCATAAAGATTTGAAGTTACTTATTCTGCCTGAAATTTCAGGCCTTCCTACTCACATCTTCTCTTCAAACACAAAATTACAACATAGTCTCATAAATCTAAGACCAGTAAGACTAGTCTAAACAAAGTAGGAGGAAAGGCTAATTTTAAATGTAGGCTATCATAAAAGAAAATTATAGTAAAAGTTACAGATGAATATAAGTATTACTCATTTGCAATATTGAATAACATAGATCTGTGGCAATCATTTAAAAACAAACAAACAATAAAGAGAAATATAAATGCCCTAAGGAGGAATGAGTAAGTAGACATAAAATACATGAAGAAACACTATATCCCCGTTCCTTTCTATACAACACTAACATCCAAAATGGGACAAAGATAGCATAAAATAAGAAAGCCCAAGAGCAGTGTCCTTTAATATCAAGACACTAAATCTTAAAAAAAAAAATATCTAGTATTATATTGGAAGAATAATGGCAAATATTGTTTATTCAGGGAATGCACATAGGGTTTGATATTGGTTATTCTATTATTGTAATATAATTCATCATAATTAAGAGTTAAAGAACCTAGATGACTCAGTCAATTAAGCAACCAACTCTTGATTTCAGTTCATGTCATGATCTCAGGGTCCAGATATCAAGTCCCACATCCACTCTCTATTCAGCAGGGAGAACTGCTTGAAATGCTCTCCTTCTGCCCTTCCTCCACCCTGCTCACTCTCACATGCACTCTCTCTCTCTCTCTCTCTCCAAAATAAATAAATTAATCTTTAAGAGTTAAGGAAACTAAAGCTATTTATATAAAACTGGTATCCAGGGGCGCCTGGGCCACTAATCCAGTGGGTTAAGGCCTCTGCCTTCATGGGGAGCCTGCTTCCTCCTCTCTCTCTGCCTACTTGTGATCTCTGTCTGTCAAATAAATAAATAAAATCTTAAAAAAAAAAAAAAAAAAACTGTTATCCAGAAAGAAATAAGCATTACAATAAAAAAAATAGGGCCTGTGTGGCTCAGTCCATTAAATGTCTACCTTGGGCTCAGGTCATGACCTGGGGTGGGTGCTGGGATAGAGTTCCTCGTCGGGTTCCCTGTTCAGCAAAGAGTCTGCTTCTTCCTCTCCCTCTGCTGCTCCCCTTGCTTATGTGTGCTCTCCCTCTCTCTCCCTCTGTGTCAAATAAATAAATAAAATCTTAAAGAATAAATGAATAAAAAATCACACCTGAAGATACTAAAAGACTTGACTACATACCAATTTAAAACATCCGTATGTTATCCTGGAAAAATGTTGGTATCAATTTGCTTGTACATTTTTAAATAATTTTCTGTGCAATATACATCTACCCACATGTGTACATGTATCTATAGTGGTATATGCTCAATTATTTTGTAATCATTTAACTTTTACTGTGTAACAAACTACTCCAAAACTTAGTTGTTTAAAATAATATGCATTTGTTATTGCTCAGGAATCAATGGGTCCATGGTCAGTAGGGTAGGTATCACCGCTGAACTTGGTGGGACTTTCTTGCATGCTTGGAGATTGCCTGATGAGTCTGATCCACATTCTCTTCCTTTTGCTTGCACTCACCTTGTTACATAGAAAGGTCCACACAAGGAGGGGAATAATTGCAGCCATTAAAAAAAATAAACAATATCTCAACACCCAAGAAAGAATACTATATCATATCCATGTATTCTGATAAAGTTTTGATGAAATTCAATGTCCATATGAAGAGAAAAAAAAAAATACTTATTGGGCCAGGAAGAGAAATACTTCCTCAAGCTGGTAACAGATATATAATTCATGCCAATAGTCAATGCCCTATTGATGATCAAAGATTTCATGAATCCCTACTAGACTCAAGACAGGAATACCCTCTATCAGTAGGAGGGGAGAACTGATCAGGCTAACAAACTGCCAGGGCACCCCTCCTCTTGCCTCTCCTATCCACATCCCAAGAGCTAAGGGACCATAATTTAAACTTATTATCTCCAGTGCTGTTCTGATTAAAGAGTGGAAAGGAGATATCCTAAGAGGGGAGTTTTTAGTAGTATGTCAACAAACAGAGGTGGCTTCTGGGAGTTGATTCCCTTAGCAGAATGGGAACTTGATAATAATGGTGCCAATTGTGTAGCACTGTCAGCAGTTGCTTCGAATAGAAAATTAGTTAAGTTAGTCCTAATAATGGTTTGATTCTTCATTCAGTGTATTATATCAAAGGAAAGTTTGGAATTTCATTCCGTTAAATATGAAACATCTGATCTAATTATTTATGCCATTTTGCAAATGAAGGTTATAAAGTCCTCTTTGAAGATGACTGTTTTATGTGCTTGATACTATAAACACAAATTTTGGTGGAGCAGAGTATTATGGCACAGAGAAATCTGATACTTAATTAAGAAACCTTCAGAGCAAAACCATTTTTGGAATTAGCTTTGGTACACATATAATTCAGAATTTAACCAAGCCATTTTCAAACTTGTACCAACCCAAATAGAAGTTATAATTGTAGGAATTTACATATATTTTATGTACACATATTTAGAATAACTAAAATTTTCATGATGATACAAATGGTAAATATACAAATACACATTAGCATAGCAGTACATGATTTCTGTCTTTGCTGCCCATTATCAGCAGGCTATTAAAATCAGTTGAACCTTTAAAAATCAACTTTGGAAATCAATCTAAATCTCTTTAAATGAAATTAAGCTATTTTCTGTACATGGGCCCTCCATACTGTGCTTGCAGTTTATTTAAAATCTGTGAGAATGTTTACTCACAAACTGTAATAAATCATATGCTCATCCTATTCAGAATGCCAGTAGGTACAAAACAAAAGACCCAAGCTTAGATAAATTGCAATGAAATTTAAATGCCCACAATTATGTATTCAAAAAAAACTAACACTCCAAATATGGGGGGGGACAACAAACATGTGCTTTATGCATACAATACCACATCAGTTTTGTCACATAAAGACCAAAATTAAAAACATTATTAGATGATTGGCTCCAATAAAGAGATAGCAGTGATGACTACTAAAAAGATTTGGGAATTATTGATGATCAAACAGTAAATTAACTATTAAAAATACCAAGGAAAGATCTAAAGAAGGAAAAGTACCCTATATTGTGGAGTCTAATATTACAATATTTTCAGATATCACAGTTACATTTGTTTTTCACATAGCTGAAATTTAAATGACTCTCATAATCATTTTTAGTCAGGAAACAGCCATGATGTAGATGCCACTGCTGGGTTATGCTCAACTGGAATGTAGCTAGTCAGGCCATTATCGTTATCGGTTTAGCTAAGTGCAGTGTTAATGTTACGTAAGTAGAGTTAAATTGTTGTTTGAAATGTCACCTACAGGACACCTGGGTGGCCCAGTTGGTTAGGGTCTGCTTTCGGCTCTGGTCATGATCCCAGGGTCCTGGGATTGAGTCCCAAATCAGGCTCCTTGCTAAGTGGGAAGCCTGCTTCTCTCTCTGCCTGCTGCTCCCCCTGCTAGTGCTCTCTGTCTCACTCTCTCTCTCTCTCTGACAAATAAATAAATAAAATCTTTATTAAAAAAAAAAATAAGAGAGGGGCGCCTGGGTGGTTCAGTGGGTTAAGCCGCTGCCTTTGGCTTAGGTCATGATCTCAGGGTCCTGGGATCGAGTTCCACATCGGGCTCTCTGCTCAGCAAGAAGCCTGCTTCCCTCTCTCTCTCTGCCTGCCTCTCTGTCTACTTGTGATCTCTCTCTGTCAAATAAATAAATAAAATCTTTAAAAAAATAAATAAATAAATAAATAAAAATAAAAAAAAAAAATAAGAGAGATGTCTTCTTGAACAACTAATATGATTTTAGGCCAAAGTGAAAAGTTGTTGTACTCAGAAAGGTATGAAAATACAGCATTAACTAGTACATTGGATGACATTAAAGCAAATGCTTGTCATTGGAAGACTGGCAGCGGTCTCATCCTCCCTTGTTTCAAAGTAGCGAGCAAGAGCTATACAGGACATAAGAAAGGAAGTTACTAGCAGAAGGAATTATATTATTTTTAAAATTATTATATAGGACTTTTTTTACAGCATTTTATTATTTTGTTACTGAGATGCATTCATAGGTATTGACTATTACAAGATAAGAGTGCAACTAAAGCGTGAGAAATTGTCAAATTGCTCAAAATGTTGAAAGAAATTTCAAATCTCAGAGGTATATTGAATGATTATTCAAAGGCACTATTGTAGATTAATTGGCAGCACTTTTAAGAAAAAATTTTTAGAAGGAGATAAAAGGGTGGTGTGTCTTTTAATTTATATCATTTTTTCAGATTTGATGTGAAGTGTATCCATAACAAACAAGGCCAAACACTAGGCAACAGCAACAAAAGACAGGGAGGTGACACTGCTGACTCCAGCATGTTAGGGAGCAGGTGTACTAGTAACTGTCTTCTACAGAGGACTGTATAGCTACTGATAATTGTAATGTATGAAATGTACCTACATAAGAAAAACTAAAATTTGGAGTTATTTCAATTTTATTAAATTCTAAATATTTTCAAATGTTACATTCTTTTCCCTCCATGATCCCTGAACTGTTCAGAACTGTGAATTGTTTTGTATAAATGTGTGAAGTTGAATTGGCCAGCATCCTGACTACAAAGAGATCACTCTGAAGGGGTGATTGGTGACAATATTTAGAATTTCTGTTTTGGGGGCACCTGGGTGGCTCAGTGGGTTAAAGCCTCTGCCTTCAGCTCAGGTCATGATCCCAGAGTCCTGGGATCAAGGCCCGCATCGGGCTCTCTGCTCAGTGGGGATCCTGCTTCCCCCTCTCTCTCTACCTGCCTCTCTGTCTACTTGTGATCTCTGTCTGTCAAATAAATAAATAAAAATCTAAAAAAAAAATAATAATTTCTGTTTTGAAGGTAGTGGCCATAGGATTTACTGATTGGATTTAAATTCTGAGGTAAAAGATTAAAGATAAAACTATAGTTATTTTTCATAAGCAAATAAAAGGATGGGGTTGCCAGTATGAGATGCTGAGTGATACTGGGTGATAAAAGGCAGTAAGTTTTTTTAATTTTTATTTAATTTTATTTTTTTTCAGTGTTCCAAAATTCATTGTTTATATACCACACCAGAGACTCCATACAACACATGCCCTCCTTTTGAAAGAAGGTCAGAATTTTGGTTTTATAGTTACTTAATTTGAGATGTCTGTGAGACATCTGAGTAAGTATGTTGTAGGTTTTGGATATAGGGATCTCAAGTTCACAGGAGCACTGTAAAATGGTTACATAAACTTTGAAAACATCACCATAAAAATCATATTTAAAGCCATGATAATAGATGAAATCATACCTCAGAAAGAGTATATAGGGAGAAGAAGTTTCAAGTGAAAACCCTGGACCATACCAACATGTAAGTCAGAGAGAAGAGAAGCAGCAGCCAAGGAAACTGGCACAGAGTGGCCACTGAGGCAGAAGGCAAACCTGGGGAGTTTGAGAAGGGGAGTGAAGGTCTGAAAGCCACATGAAGAAAGGGTTTGAAAACCCAGAAGTCATCAACGATGTCAAATGCCCAGTTAGATGGGGACAGAGAAAGCTGATTACAGTATAAGAAAGTAGAAATCACTGGTGGCCTTGATCAGAACACTTTCAGGGTGGGAATAGATAATGAAAGCCCAACCAGCATAGAATTTAGAGAGAAAGGGAGAAGAATTTAAGAGAATACAGGCACACAATTTCTAAGAAATTTACTCTAAAGGAGAGGAGACAATGTAAAGGAGCAACTAAAGAGATAGGCGCCCAAGAAAAGGTTTTGCTTTAAAAATATATATATTTAAAGCAAAAGTTTTGCTTTAAATGTATGTATGTATGTGTATGTGTGTGTGTATATATATATGTGTGTGTGTGTGTATACATACAATGTGTATATTATAGGTATATGAGGGACACCTGGGTGGCTCAGTCAGTTGAGCGTCCAACTCTTGGTTTCAGCTCAGGTCATGATCTCAGGGTCATGATATCGAGCCCTGCACTGGAGTAAGCACTTAACCAGAAGTCTGCTTGAGATTCTCTCCCTCTCCTTCTGCCCCTCGTCCTGCTTGCCCACACACTCTCTTGCTTTCAGTCTTTCTCAAACAAAATAAATAAAATCTTCCTTAATTATGAGGAAAAAAATAGCATGCATGTGTGTTGATGAGAAATAAAAAGTGGGGAAGACATAAATGGTGGTACAGTAGAAAGGAGAAAATCTGCAAGGAATAGTAGTTAATGTGCAAGTGGAGGGGTTGACCTTGGGAACCTTGTGTAAGAACTATTGATAGTAACAGTAATGAGAGCTGAGGGTATGAGCACAGATCCCTGTGAGTGAGGAGTAGAGGTGGAAACTTGTGGAAGTTCCCATGTCTGCCCTTTTCTTGAAATAGAAAGCTGTGTCTGCTGAGTAAAGATGAGCGACACACGAGCAAATTACTTTGTTCCCACAACATGCATTTACAAAAGAAGGTATTCTCTCTAAGTATCTCCACAATATCCTCTAGGTATCTATGGCAGCAAAATTGCTGGTTGTATCTTATCATTTCTATATTACTTCTTTCTTTTGTCTCATTCATTGTTCTTTACACCTGTAAAATGAAGTTAGTAATGCATATCTCAGAATATTGTTGTGACATGAGAAGTTAATTTATTTAAAAATTTATAAAAATATCTAGAACTTGTGTTGCATGATACAAACAAAATTTTTTCTTTCTTCTCTTTTTCTTTTCCTTTTTTTCCCATTTAAATCAAGAAACTTCCTCCTTAGGGAAATTTATCTTGTCTTGTAAAATCTCTAGTCTGAGCTCTAGTGATCAAATGAGGATTCATCCTAGTTCTTAATTAGTGATGCACACCAGGCCAGCTATAATTAAGTGCATACTCCCCATCACTTGTAGGTTAAATACATGGTTCATGGCATCAGACAGTAGGAAAAGCTTTATGAATGGTGCTCTCAAGTGTAGTCTGTTTTACCATATAAATTTATTGCTGGGAAGAAATTGCTTTTGGCAATGTAATTATAGGTTAGAAAGAAATGAGGGGGCAAATGGTTCAACATATAGCATATGCCATGACTGACACAATCAGGGCTTGACAGTTTGGAAGGAATCTATACTGGAATGCTTGGTGTACCATGACCTCTGATGCCAGTTTTGTCTCTATCATAAATTATTTCATTCATAGTGATTGGATGATTGCTCTTGTACCCATGAACAATGACCTTGCTCTTGAAATAAGGGACCTTAGGTGAGGAAGATGAATCTTCAATTCTTAAAAAAAAAAAAAATGAAAATGAATTCTTGAATATTGTTGTTAAGGCCCTGTCCCTACACCTGAAACTTAGAAATTCAGAGAACTTTTATCCTCCAGTTCAAATTCATTTGAGAAGTAAGAAATAGAAGAAATGCATGTGGTAAGAGATACTTTCTTCCATTCATGTATGTAATGGGGGCGTGCGGATGAAGGAAGATGAAAAGGACCCCTTTCCTGAAAGAGGTTGTGGTTAAGAATCTCTACAGTGTCAAAAAAAAAAAAAAAAAAAAATCTCTACAGTGTCTTGATGACAATTATAAAAGGAGGAACTGTTTAAGACAGTGACAGCCCTAATCCAATGAAACTGAAGAATAATTGAACCAAAGCTTTATTTTGCAATCTTATGTCAAGAGCATGTCATGGAAGGACTTCTGGACTTTCTAATAAGAGTCTGTTTTTCTGGATGGTGGGCAAGTAATCAACATATAACACACCTTTACTCACACCTCAAAGTGACTCACACTCTATTAAAAATATCATACTTTTTTTTTTCTCTAATGTGAAGTTTGAATTTTCTACCTATTCAAAGCATACATAGATGGTGATACACATAGGTCTTCTTTTTAAGATTCTATTTTATTTATTTATTTGACAGAGATCACAAGTAAGCAGAGAAGCAGGCAGAGAGAGAGAAGGAAGAAGGCTCCCTGCTAGGCAGAGAGCCTAATGTGAGGCTCGATCCCAGGACTCTGGGATCATGACCTGAGCTGACGACAGAGGTTTTAACCCACTGAGCCACCCAGGTGCCCCACACATAGGTCTTAAAAAAAGGGACAGTCATGATGCAAATCTGTCTCAGGCATTGACACCAGGTACTAGCTTTCAATCACTATACATTATAATTACTTAGATCTAAGTAAGTACTTAGTAAGTGTGACTTACTAAGTAAGTAACACTAAGACTAGATTCCAAACAAGAAAAAAAGACTGGAGATAGGATTCATGTAGCTGGTGTATCAACTCGGTAAAACTGTGAGAACAATTTCAAATGATGGTGGTCAAACTACCAGCTCTTGAAGAACATTCTTCCTCTGTCTGTCCTATCTTTGTGGCACCACAGCTGAATTCCAGGACCATTATTTTAATTAACATATTTTTCCCCCCTGACTCCTAGACTAAGTTTAGAATAAAGGATTATAAAAAAACAACTTTGGAGACTTCCAATTCCACCTTTGATATGTAAGAATCTCAGAAGTAATTATTCTCATTCTTAAAAGAAAAAGCTGGGCAAACTGAAAACCAGTAACTTTTTCTTAGACCCATCAGAAAACTGCCATTGCAGAGCAAAAAGCTACCCTGAAATCTGGAGAGACAATTTTATCCAGAGGGACACAGCTGAGATCTACTTTTTTTTTTTTTTTTTTAAGTTCAGAAGCCACTAGAGCTATAAACCAGCAGGAAGGCTTACATGTCACTTTTAATGAATTGTTGGATGCTGGGTGTGAACTGATGTGAAAGCGAGAAGCTCTTAAAGACTGCTCTCCTAGGAGAGGCTTATGGGCTTTACTTCCAAGACCTGCACCCTTCCCTCACAATGATTCAAAGAAGATCCCTTCATGGATCTGACAGGGAGAGAACAATCATTGTGAAATAAGCCATAGTATTCTTCATAATAAAGACCTACTCAGCATGGACAAACACTTCACAGAAAACTTAGCCCACTGAAGCAAAGGAAAATTACCTGACTCTAGCCCCCATAACCTTCCCAGGCATCTAAGAGTGAAGGGGGAAAGATACTTTCAAAGATCACAGCCCAGGGATGCCAGCTGGCCAAAACATGGAGTTTAAATCATAAAGTTATAGATTATCTCCTCCCCACACAAATAACCATCACAAGACTCCAGCATAAAAACAGTGGATTATAGCCAACTTGCTGCAAGGTGCAAACTTTATTTTTTCTTTAAAGATTTTATTTATTTATTTATTTGACAGAGAGGTCACAAGTAGGCAAAAAGGCAGGCAGAGAGAGAGGGGGAAGCAGGCTCCCTGCTGAGCAGAGAGTCCAATGTGGGGCTCGGATCCCAGGACCCTGAGACCATGACCCAAGCTGAAGGCAGAGACTAACCCACTGAGTCATCCAGGTGCCCCAAGGTACAAACTTTATTTTAAAAAGCATTCTCTGGGGACCCCAAAGATACCAGGAAAGACAAAAACTAAGACCCTAGGGAAATTTGAATTCTCTAGATCCTCCAAATACAGGAAACACTAACCATAGAATACCTCATAAACAGACTGGTGGAGAGTTCAACTCCCCTCTTTCAGTAATTGATAGTTCAAGCACCAGAAAATCACTGAAGGATATATCTATATATCTTTATATATACACTCTTCTGCATTCTTTTTTCAGGTTCACATGAAACCAAATTAGACCACATTCTATATTAAAAAACACACTTCAACAAAATTTTTTAAATTTTATTAGAATAAAATGTATACAATGTAGACTCACAGGCCACAAGAAAATTAAACTAGAAATCAATAACATAAATTTAATTATGAAATTCCCAGATGAAACAGTACATTTCCAAATAACACAATGAGGAAAGGAAGAAATCTCAAGAGAAATTTAAAAATCTTTTGAGCCAAATATAAATGACAGTGCAAGTTATCAAAATGTGTAGGATGTAGCAAAACCAGTGTTTAGCAATTAAATGCATATATTAGGGGTGCCTGGATGGCTTAGTCATTAAGTGTCTGCCTTTGGCTCAGGTTATGATCCCAGGGTCCTGGGATCCAGCCCCACATCAGGCTCCCTGCTGGGCAGGAAGCCTGCTTCTCCCTCTCCCACTCCCCCTGCCTGTGTTCCCTCTCTGTCTCTCTCTGTCAAATAAATGAATAAAACCTTTAAAAGATAAATAATAAATATATTAGGGAGAAAGAGAAAGATCTAAAAATCAATATCTTAAACTTCAATTTTGGGAAATAGAAAAAGGAGACAATTTAAAAATAAAGCAAACAGGGGCGCCTGGGTGGCTCAGTGGGTTAAGCCGCTGCCTTCGGCTCAGGTCATGATCTCAGAGTCCTGGGATCGAGCCCCGCGTCGGGCTCTCTGCTCAGCGGGGAGCCTGCTTCCTCCTCTCTCTCTGCCTGCCTCTCTGCCTGCTTGTGATCTCTCTGTCAAATAAATAAATAAAATCTTTAAAAAAAAAATAAAGCAAACAGATGAAAAAGAAATAATAAATATTAGAAGAGAAATCAGTCACATTGAAAACAAGAAAAGAATAGAGAAATACGATGATACCGAAAACTGATCCTTTGAAAATACCAATAAAGTTGATAAATTTTACTTAGGCTAACCAGGGGAAAAAGAGAAACACAATTACCAATATCAAATATTAAAGAAGAAGAATCTTTATTACTGATCTTGTGAATACCAAAGGGTAATAAAGAAATAGTATAAATAATGCTATGCCCACAAATTTGATAATTAGATGAAATGAATCAATTCATTAAAAGATACAAAATGGCCAAAACTCACAGAGAGATAAATAAATACCAGAATCGTCCTCTATGTATTAAGTAAATTAAATCAATTAATAATAACTTTCCAGAAAAGAAAGCACCAGGCCCAAATG
Organism: Lutra lutra; assembly: GCF_902655055.1. Taxonomy (NCBI): domain Eukaryota; kingdom Metazoa; phylum Chordata; class Mammalia; order Carnivora; family Mustelidae; genus Lutra; species Lutra lutra. Next base: position 43,302,208 of record NC_062291.1, on the reverse strand, counting down.
GTTTCACTGGTGATTTCTATCAAACTTTTAAGGGAAAGGAAATGCAATTTTTCTAAAATGTCCAGAAAATAAAAGCAAAGACAGTACTTTCTATGTACATTTTAATGATGAGGTCAACATTATAGTAATAGCACCTGGCCAGTATAGCCCACTGGAGCAGATAACAATATTATAAGAAAAGAAAATATAAACCATTATTTCTAACAAAGATTCATACAAAGATCTTCAAAAAATATTATCAAATAGAATCAATATTTTTAAATAATTATATGCCATGATGAAGTGAAAGTTATTTCTGGCATGCAAGGCTGGTTCAACATCTAAAAAAAAAAAAAAACAAGTTGATATAACCCACCATATCAAATAGCTAAAATCATGTGATTTTTTTTTTTTAATGTTGGCCTTAATTCTTTTTTTTTTTTTTTTAAAGATTTTTATTTATTTGACAGATCACAAGTAGGCACAGAGGCAGGCAGAGAGAGAGAGGAGGAGGAGGCAGGCTCCCTGCTGAGCAGAGACCCCCAATGTGAGGCTCGATCCCAGGACCCTGGGATCATGACCCGAGCCGAAGGCAGAGGCTTTAACCACTGAGCCACCCAGGCGCCCCTAAAATCATGTGATTTAACAAAATACCAAACCAAACCAAACCAAACAAAAACCCAAAACAGATCACATCCATTCATAATGAAAATTTCAATAAGGGAGGAATAAAGAGGAACTTCCTCAACTTGATAATGAACATATACAAGACAACTGTAGCTTACATACAGTTAAGGTGAGAAATTGGGTGCTTTCTTCCCAAGATCAGGAACAAACAAAATGACCTCCTTTACTACTTTTTCAACATTATTTGGGATGTTGTAGTTACTGAAAGAATACAAGAGAAGTAAAGATTATATAGGCAGGGAAGAAAGTAATAAGAATGGCTTTGTTTACAGATGGCATGATTGTCTATATAGAAAATTCCAAAGACTCAACAACAATCACAAAATACTTGGAACTGTTAAGTGACTATAGCAAAGTCACAAGATACACTGCTAACATACAAAAATCCATTGCTTTCCCACGTCTGCAATAAAAAGCTGGAATTGGAAATGACTAAAACAAATCAATGCCATTTAAAAGAGCACAAATACAATGCAATATATAGCTATAAATCTCACAAAGTGAGTATAGAGTTTATGTTCAGAAAACTACAAAACACTGACAGAAACGTCAGAATGACAATGAAGGGAGAGGTACTCTTTATTCATGGGTGGGAAGACTCAGTATTGTTAACATTTCAATTCTTCCCAGTTTCACCTAAAGAACAATCTTAATCAATATCCCTGTAAGCTATTTTTTTACCAAACTGATTGGCAAATGGATTCTAAAGTTTATTTGGGAGGGTAAAAGACCTAGAATTGTCAACACAACACTAAAGGGAATAATAAAGTTGGAGAAATCACACTACCTGTTTTTAAGACTTACAGAGAAGGGAGAAGTCTTACAGGGAGAAGCCTGCTTCTCCCTCTTCCACTCCCCCTGCTTGTACTCCCTCTCTGTCTCTCTCTGTCAAATAAATGAATAATGAGATGATGTGGTACTGGCAAAAGGATGGACACATAGATGAATGAAACTATATAAAGAGCCCAGAAATTGACACACAGATATAGCCAACTGATCTTTGACAAAGGACTAAAAGCAATTCAGTGGAGAAAGGATAGTTTTTTTTTTAACAACTATTTCTGGAATAGTTGGATGTCCACATGAAAAATCAAACAAAACATTAACCTTGTAACGAAAGCTTCATCTTCCACAAAATCAACTCAAATGGATTTTAGGCCTAAATTCAAAACACAAAATACAAAAAATTCAAGCAGAAAACACAAGATAAAATCTAGGTGATACTTAACTTGGCAATTAGATTTTATTCAACATCACAAGCATGACACACAAATTTTTTTTAAAAAATTGGTAAATTGGACTTCATTAAAACTCAGTTCTTCTACTCAGAGAAAGACCCCATTAAGAGAAAGAAATGATGAACTATAGTAAGGGAGAAAATATTTGCAAAATATGTATCTGATTATGCCCAAAATATGCAAAGCCCTCTTAAAACACAGCAGTAAGAAAACAACCCCATTAAAAAAAAAAAAAAAAAGGTAGGCAAAAGACATGAATAGACACCTCACAAAAGAAGGTATATAGATGGCAAATAACCACATGTAAATATTCTCAATGCAATTTGTCATGAGGGAATCACAAATTCAGACAACAATGAGATAGGACTACATATTTTATTACAATGGTTACACCAAAAAAATCAAACAATACTGATAGCTGATAAGGACGAAGAGCAACAGCAATTCTCACTCATCATTGGTGGAATTGCAAAATGATACAGCAACTTTGAAAGACAATTTGCCAGTCTCTTACACAGCAAGTCAATCCTGCTGTCTGATTCACCAGTTGTACTCTTATGTATTTACACAACTGATTTGAAAAACTGTGTACACATGAAGAACTGTATATGAATATTTATAACAGCTTTATTTATAGTTGCCCAAAACTAGAAAACCAACATGCCCTTGAATTGATGAACACAAAAACAAATCGCTATACATCCATATAATAGCATGTTATTCAGATATGAAAAGAAATTAGTTATCAAGGCACGATAAATATAGATCTACTTTTAATATATATTGCTAAGTGAAATAACCCAGTCTGAAACAGCTACATGGTATATGTTTCAAAGCATTTGAAATTTTGGAAAACCAAAACTACAGTAAAATAGTATAGTAAAAATATCACTGGTTTTCAGATGTTTGGAAGTAGGAATGATAGTTAAATAAGTGAAGCATAGATTTTTTAGGGCAATAAAACTATTCTGTATGATACTATAATTGTGGATACCTGATCTCATGCATTTATACAAAACCATAGGACTATATAGTACAAAGAGCAAACCTTAATGTACACAAACATGAAAAGATCATTTAGGAATCAGGGTGAGTTAGGCAAAATAATCTGTGTTACACATTTATGAAACAACCCTACTTAAGGAGAAATGTTTTGGGGTGGAGGGGATTGCTGACCTAAGTAACCTTGGAAATGATGGAGTCTATAAAACTAAAGGCAAAAAGTAGCTGTATCCTAGCTGATAGAGTACCTTGCTTCCCACAGGGATATGGATTAACCATTTTGTATTGCTATACATGTACACAGGAACTGAACAATTAAACAAGTGGATGAATGAAGTGGAAGCCAAGCTTCTCACTGTTAGAATAGGAGTTTAGAGGTAGGCAAAGGGAGGAGGCTAGACTGATGCAGTTGTTAATGGATTACAGTTACAAACATGGAAACAGTTACAAACATATGAACTTATGTCTAGCTAAATATGATTACAGTTACATATAAAAATGTTATAGATATGAGTAGATATACAACTTAGCATTCATGTAGAGATTTCCTTGCTCTGTTATTGAGAGGGTCTAGTAGTAACAACCATACCTAAGCCCCGATCTGGTTTCTTATATCATTGCCCAGACAATGCCCAAACATTGTATATATGACTGATTCTAGCATGGGGGCAGGAATTATACAGAATAAGCCTGGAGTATTTTAGAGTGCTAGAAAGTAAGAAAGTGTTCAAAAAGAAAAGAAAAAAAAAAGTCCACAATAATGAGGATTTTTCAAAAGGAGAGAGGGACCAAATTAAAAAGTTCCCGTTGGAAAAGGTAGGACAAGTTGAGCAACAAAATATAAAAGTAGAATGAGATATAAACCAAAGTATAAACTTTATATCCATTAGTCCATATAGATATAAGTAAGTGATTAGATAAATAAATACATGGAAAAAAAAGAGACCAATTTCACATGCGACGGAATCCCAAATAATTTATGTTAAGTGTTGTACCTTCTCAGAGATGGAGCATGACTCCTTATTCCTTCAGTGTGGGTTATGCATGGTATCTTCCAAAGAGTACAATATGAAAAGTGAAGAAAGGGTAACTTTATAATGGAAAAATCTGACGAACACTATCTCAAGTTATGTGCTCAAGGTTAACATCAATATCCATGAGTCAAATTGACAGTATGTATTCTCAATGTGACATGATATAAATGCTATGTTTCCTCTGTAAACCATAACCCCCATTTAATCACAAGAAAATCATCAGACAAAATCCAATAGAGGGACATTCTACAAAATACCTGATCAATGTTTCTCAAGTTTTTCAAGGTTACTAAAAATAAGGAAAATCTGAGAAACTATCACAAGTATAGAATTGTGTAAGAAGACATGACAAGTAAAGTTAATGTGACATGTAGGGAAGAATAGAGAAAAGGACATTAGAGAAAAATTAAGGAAATCTGAATAAAGTAGGGATTTGACTAATAAGGTATCAATATTTGTTTATCAATTATAACAAATATACTTTATAACTAAAAGATGCTAATAATAGAAACTCAGTATAGGGCATATGAAATCTCTCTGTACTGTCTTCTCAAATTTTTTTTTTGTAAATCTAAAGCTCTTTGAAAGAATACTCTATAAAAAATGACTTGTAACCAATTTCCACACTAACATAAAATGTTGTGCTCAAAATGTTTCAATATAAAAAGAATTTGTTATAATTTCTGACACCGGTGCTAAAAAGTATATACAAAATATGTGGAGAAATTAAGTTTTCCACATTCTAATAAATATTTCTAGAATTCAAGGTATTTTTGAAAATCAAAATATGTAGAGGGAATCTTAAAAAAAGTTTGGAATCCTGTGCATTTTTCTTAAAGAGAGAAATAACAATTACCAAGAGTAGTTTATTAAAACAGTAGGTATATATATATATATATATATATATATATATATATATATACACACACACCCATATATATACATATATATGTATTTTATATTTACATGGATGGATGGATAGATAAAAAATATTTTAGCCTCCAATTTCCTAATTTATAGTAAGTCCAAGTTTAATATTTATTCATCTTACTTCGGAGATTTGGAATTACTAGGCTCAGGGCTAGAAAGTTCCAGAAATGGGCTTTTCAGAAAGCCCAATATGACTATAAAGCTATTTTATTGTTGTTGCATCTCCTTTCCTTTCAAGGAGTATTAGAGAAATCTACCTAGATCTGCCATGAAGAAGCAGTTTATCCTTGATCAACATAGTTTTATGGCTGTTAGTCAATAAAAATGTTTTGATCCTGCTACTGCATAGCCTTGCTTTGAGGATGAAATGAATATCACATATGCATAATATATAGTATATATATTATATATACTATATATACATAATGTAGAGTCGTATATACATATGTATGATGAGCAGCAAGAGAAGAATTTCTTGAAATTCCTCTAATTATTGCCCTTTTTTAAAGATTTTATTTATTTGAGAGTGAGAGAGGGAGAGGGAGAAGAGGACTTCATCTTGCCCCCCCCCACCCTCTCCACGCTGGAGCAAGGGGCCTGATGCAGGTCTTAATCCCAGGATCCTAAAATCAGGACCTGCGTCAAAATGAGATGCTTAACCAACTGAGCCACCTAGGCACCCCTTTAATTTCTAACTTTCTTGAAATTTTAATCTAGTTAGAATGGTCTAGAAGCTGTAACCTAAGGCATTCTTTCAAAATATTATTAAAATCATGGCACAACTAGAAGATGGTATAGAACTCATATTCCAGGTATATTAGGATAAATACACAAGTCTCCACTATCCTGAAGGAACTAGAGCCTCCGTGGTCCAGGTCAAGCCCAAGTAGAACTAAACAGTATCTGCGCACACCTGAAAATCAGTCTCAGGTTTCCAGCATGTTGAGGCAGACAGGGTAGTCCACTGCACTCTGAATACCTTGAATTTCTCCACCCCAGGCCTTCAGTCAGCTCATCCTCTACCTATGCTGCCCCCAGCACTCACAGAGTGGGTGTCACTTTGGTATCCAGAACCCAACTCCAATTTTAATTTTTCCATGTTTCTTCCTATTTAGCCACTCATGCTTTCTTGTTTTTGTAAATTTCCACAGTATTTGCAAATATCTCACTAATTAGCTCTCATATCTTGACTACATTTTTAATTTTTTTCTCTTGATACATGTTTTTGTTTTTCTGCAACAAAATAAAATTCTTAGAGGAGAAGAAAGTTTGTACTTATACATCTCTGAGTTCTTCATAGGACCTTAGCCTATCGCAGACCCAAAATGTTTTTGAGAATGTTATTTTTTTAAAGATTTTATTTATTTATATGACAGACAGAGATCACAAGTAGGCAGAGAGGCAGGCAGAAAGAGGGGAGAAGCAGGCTCCCCTCTGAGCAGACAGCCCAATGTGGGGCTCTATTCCAGGAACCTGGGATCATGACCTGAGCGGAAGGCAGAGGCTTTAACCCACTGAGCCATCCAGTCACCCTGAGAATGTTATTTTAAATGTAACCTCATTACCTTAAACTTGTAGCTGTGTGTGAAGAATATTTCAGTGGATCCTGGCATCATGACTTGTGAGCGGAAGCAACTGGCCTAAAGATTGCATATGTGGTTGCCAACCCTGTCCTCAATCCTTGCTCCAATAAATGTCACAAGGTGCTTTTTTAAAATTTCTGTGTGCTGAAAACTTTCAGCGTACGTGAGTGATCAGAAGTTTTTCCAGTATGACTTTTATCAGAATATGTGACTCTGATTTTCTGGATGAGAGGTGAATCATGTGCTATAACATGTCACAAAGCTGTCTTAACATATAAGATAAGGTAGGATAGAGAAGGAGATATTTTACCTATTCCCTAGAGTGCCCCAATTCTGACAAATGAAGGATATGGCAGGTTGCAGATTAAAGTTATGACAAAAGGGAAATAGCAGCATGTGATACGCTTGCAGCATATGTTCATGCATCTTTCCAAATTTAAAAAAAAAATAGGAAAAAACCATAGCATTTAGGAATTGGAATGTGGAAATCAGCCTTCATTAGAATGACAATCTGAGACTTTTTTTGTTGAAGTACAAACAAAAAAAATCATATTAGCATTTGCAGCATGAAATGTTATTAAAACTAAACCAGATGTTACATTCATATTCAAAGTTGTGAAGTCTTCTTAGCAGTGACAGTGCATTAGCAAACAAAGTAAAATAAACAATATGATAATGTTGGAATGTTGGGCTTGCTGCCAACAGAGGTAAAACATAATCTCAAAGAAAATCACCCAGAATGAGGAAACTAGACAGGAATCTCACTGATATTTAACTAAGGAAATCTAGATAGATCAAAATACAGATATGGCTCCAAGAAAAACATGTTCCCTAAATTCATAAAGACAATCTATGTTGTTGTTTGTTTTTTTTTTTAATTTATTTGACACAGAGAGAGAGAGATCACAAGTAGGCAGAGAGGCAGGCAGAGAGAAAGGGGAAGCAGACTCCCTGCTGAGCAGAGAGACCAATGTGGGACTCGATCCCAGGACACTGGGATCACGACCCGAGCCGAAAGCAGAGGCTTTAACCCACTGAGCCACCCAGGTGCCCTCTATGTTGGGTTTTATACATTTGTTTTCTCTTATAGATGATCAGAAATAAAAAATTCTCTAAATGAATCCTTAAGAACAATGAAAATTAATGAATGCATTTTATGAATTCAAAACATTGGGTTACTTAATATATGGCACTTTGTTTTTGGCTATATATACTACCTGAATACACCTGGGGCAAAGCAGCCTAGTGAGAAAGATTAAGACTTTGGCATCTAATCTCATTCCAAATCATGATATATAATATAAGTGTAAAATAAAATCAAATCTCAGTGTTCTCATCCTTAAAATGGAAATAATAATTATCTTTAAAAAAAGATTTTATTTATTTATGACAGAGAGAAATCACAAGTAGGCAGAGAGGCAGGCAGAGAGAGAGAGGGAAGCAGGCTCCCCGCTGAGCATAGAGTCCGATGCGGGGCTCGATCTCAGGACCCCGAGACTATGACCTGAGCCAAAGGCAGAGGCTTAACCCACTGAGCCACCCAGGTGCCCTAATAATTATCTTTTAAGGTAGGATGAGGGTATCTAAAAATGTTCTAATGTATGAAATGTGTCAAACCAGGGGCCTGGCACCCAATAGACACACTAAATATTACCTGTTATTTTATTGTTTTGATTACAAGATCATAGCCAGAGAATGAAGAGTAAAAGAACCAACTTAGCAGACAAAGATGTAAACACACAAAACACTTCCAGAGGCCGCCAACTTTCCTGAGTGCTCCCGGTATCCCACTGGGAATGCCCTCAAGAGTACCAAAGCTGGGGGATGCTGTTTGTGAACTAATGCCCCACTTTTTGCATGTTGCGTTTGGAAGTACTTGCTAGCATTGTGCTGCATACAATACTGAATGCTTAGCAAAACGGTGCTTTCATGTTGTCGTTAAAATCCCCTTATGCATATAGGGTTGGTACATGAATCTGAGGGAGATTAATGAGAAACAAAGCTGATTGTCATGTATTGTCACGATGTATTCGGAATTCCCCTGCCCCCTCCACAGCTTCTGGTGTCAGGTTTATCAGGTCTGGCTCTCTCCACTGCTGGGTAAAGTTGTTTCTCAGGAGACTCCTTGATCTTTTATTGAAATGGACACTTCTCTGGCATTCTCCTCCCTCATTTCAACTGATGAGAAAGGGATTTATTTAAAATTTCTATTTTGATCATCTACACCAAGAATATGACAGTCTTAAGCCTTTATGTAATTAATAACATAATATATAGCAACATTGAGAGCCTACACCGCTAGAGGTACAAAAAAAGATCCTAATTGTGCTAATAGCTAATACTTATGGAATACTTATTAAATGTCAGGCTGTGTTCTAAGTGCTGTATTTATATTAGTTTATGTTGTCCTCCAACAATCCCATGAAGTAGGGGTCTGTCTTATTTCCAGCATAAGGCACAGAGATGGTGATGTAATTGATGACTGCAGGATTTGACACAGCCGGTCTGATTCCAGAACTGGTTGTCTTAGCCACTACATTATGCTCCAGTCGTAGCATAGCCCTTCAACCCACCACAGTAAAATCAGCAGAGCTCACCAAAGGTCTCTTCTATTCTCTTACCTTCTTTACACCTCTTAGAGTTAGGTGAAGCTGTGTGACTAGTAAGGGGCAGAGAGAGGGCAGAGGTGTTGGATATCACTTCCAGGTTGAAGGATGAAAGTGCTGCCCCTCATTCTCCAGCAATGTCTTCTCCATTCCACCAACTGAGAAGGCCACGTGTTCCAGATCGAGTGGCCACAAGAAGAAGGGGCATCTCAGTCAGGAGCTTGAGTGGCTGTGTGGAACTGAGACACACTCCTCCCAATACATAACATATATTAGATATGTGGCATGAATAAGAAATAAAATAGAAAGAAATTTTTATTCAGTGTAGCCTCGCTTATGCTAAGATATTCCTTGCTCTTGAAGCAGGAGAACGAGGTTTTTGTCTCAGAGTCGAAGAATGAATCTAGCGGACAAAGCAGAGTGAGTAAAGTGACAGAAGTTTATAAAGCAAGGATACAGGGAAAAAAGCTCTCAGAGGTGAGAGGGTTCCTGACAGGGCTTTTAGGGTTGGTCTTTTATAGAAAGCTAACCAGGGAGCTTAAATCATTTTGACTTTTCTACTACATTACCATTGATTAAGGACCTGTGATAACATCTCTAATGGCTTACTTCTTTTAAGGGTCTGGCTACTTTCTGTTGACCACAGGAGATGGTCATAAATTAGATTTCTTCCTCAGACACCTAGGGCAAGGTGGTCTGGTGTATGCCCTTATCTCTGGCTTTCTTACACCTCTACATTTTGGGGATTTCTTTGAGGCCGATCTCGGAACTCCTATCTATCTCTCCCTACCTAGCCCTGCCTGTCCCTTTCTCAATCTCAGAAGTGAAAAACTATTTGAATAAAACAGCACAAGTTTTATTATCTATCAGTCAACTTTGTATGTGCAGAACAGAACATACATTATAAATATCTATGAAATATCATCTGACATAATGAAAAAAATAACACAACTTCACAAGCCCCAAAAGAAAATGCTAGTCAGAAATTTAAAACCAAATCCAACAAATTTCATCTCAAGTATATTACCTATTCTCTTGAAGAGAAAGTAGAAATAAGTTGGATATAGGACTTTAGCCTAGCATATGAATAGACTATTCTGGATCTGACTTCCAGGTCCTAATATTTCTTCATATATTTTCTATCTACAATGTTAAAATTTCCTTGACTTTCTATACAGCTTATCATTTGGATCTAAACTCACTAAACTGAGCTCCTGGGTAGCTCAGTTGGTTGTCTGGCTTTGGCTCAGGTCATGATCTGTGGTACTGGGATCGAGCCCCCTGTCCATCTCCCTGCATACGGGGGGAGTCTGCTTCTCCCTTTCTTCTCTTTGCCCCTGCCCCCCACCCCCCACTTGTGCTTTCTCTCTCTCAAATGAATAAAATTAAAAAAAAATAAATAAATAAACTCACTTTCAATGTAGTATTATGTACTAACATTGATTTGAAAATTTTGGTATTTTTAAAAATTCTGCAAACTATTTTTTCTTTTATTATTACTTTTTTTAAAAGAGAATATTACTATATTTTGTGAGTTTAATACCCTCTGTAATTTCTCTGAGGACACTTATCAGAATTATTTAAAATTCCATTTGTTCTTCACAGAATTTCTTCTGCTAAGTCCTCCAGAGGCTTCCAGAGTCAGGTGTTAGTTTGTTCATTTTGGTTTTTCTTGTTCATTTATGCTTTTCTTAAATGTTTATTGATCCTTGATGTGTTTTTTCACTAATCAAAATCATCATCTGATTTATATGACATAGAAATTCCACTTTTTCTTTTTTGTCTTTCAATGTTACTTCCTCCTGTTTTTGACACAATTGTGAATTTATTCTTTTTCCAATAACTCTTTTGCTGTTCCAATGTGATTAGGGGAAAGAACAAGTCTAAACATTTATGCTTAGTTACTATCTTGATGTAGAATTCTGCTCTTGACTCCTTTGGGTTGAAACTGATCCTGTTTTATAGCCTAAGGTTGTCCTGATCAACTGATTGATGATTCCAGCCCACAGGTTCAGACCTCACACCTGGATCTTCAGTCATCAGCTCTTAACAGGTTAACTGCTAGATTCTAATGAAAAGAGAGCACCTACCTGTTTAACGTAGTGATGCCCCCACTACCACCACCAAATGTACCAGGATGCGCTTTGCTCTGATATCATCGCCTACACATTTTTTTTGTAATCAAATTATCAGCTAATAGTTGGGTTTTTGGGTTTTTTTTTAGATTTTATTTATTTATTTGACAGGGAAAGAGAGAGATCACAAGTAGAGAGAGAGGCAGGCAGAGGGGGAGAGAGAAGCAGGCTCCCTGCTGAGCAGAGAATCCGATGTGGGGCTTGATCCCAGGACCCTGAGATCATGACCTGAGCCAAAGGCAGAGCCTTAACCCACTGAGCTACCCAGGCGCCCCTAGTTGGATTTTTTTTAGAAGTTTTTATTTGAATTACAGTTAGTTAACATAGAGTATAATATTAATTTCGGGTGCACAATATAGTGGTTCAACACTTTCATACAACAACTTAATCCCCATCACCTATTTCATCCATCCCCCCACCCACCTCCCCTCTAATAACCATCAGTTTGTTCTCTAGAGTTAAAAGTCTGTTTCTTGGTGTTCCTCTCTCTCTCTCTTTTTCCCCTTTGCTCATTTGTTTTCTTTCTTTTTTTTTAAGATTTTATTTATTTATTTGACGGACAGAAATCACAAGTAGGCAGAAAGGCAGGCACGGGGTAGGGGGTGGGGTGGCAGGCTCCCTGCTGAGCAGAGGCTTAATCCCAGGACCCTGAGATCATGACCCAAGCTGAAGTCAGAGGCTTTAACCCCTGAGCCACCCAGTTGTCCCTGTTTTGTTTCTTAAATTCCACATAAGAGTGAAATGATATGGCATTTGTCTTTTTCTGACTGACTTATTTCACTTAACATCATACTCTCTAGCTCCATCCATGTCGTTGCAAATCATTGCCTACACATTTGCCTATAGAACTGAATAAATGCCTGTACGGTTAAGCTACTGCAGCAACTCACATTCCAATTTGAATTATTGTTTTACTATCTTTCTTCATTGTGTACAATTTGCTGAGAAAAATGATACCCTGACTGTGCCCTTTTTCTTGTTTTATAAATATTCATTTCTTCCTGGTGATTTGAAAAATGTTGAAATGAAAGTTCCAGATTTTCCTGGGGAAAAAAAAAATGACAATTTTCAATTACTGTGCTGCTTATCACAAAAGGAGTTTCAGTTGCCTGATGGCTTCATTGACTGGTGTCAGGATAATGCCAAGTAGAATGTTTTGCTAGTTTCATGCCACCCACAGAGCTAGACAAAATAGTACTTTTCACGTACTTTACAAGAATAGTAGCTATTAATTGTGCCGCTCAACCATAAACTGATCAAGCTAGAGAAAACAAGAAATGTGGCATTTACAATTTAGAAAGCTACTTCCCTCAGATTTTTAGTCATTAATTCAGTTAATCTTGGACTTAAGAATACTTATGAAATTCTTTTAAGTCTCCTGATTTGCTGAATGTTTTCTTTTTTGCATATCAATGAAGTAAAGTTCTAAAGAGGCTTGAGGCTACTGACAGGTTTGTTACAACATTATAACTGAACGTTGTGTTTTTGTACCCACGTTTAATGTATTAAATGTTAAATTAAGGAATGGGATTCAAATTTTAACAATGATTGGACATAGTCATAGACAATTTTCTTCAACAAGCATTGAGTGGTGCTTTTGCCATATCATGCACTGTTCTAGGCACTATGAAATACCAAATAGTAATTTTAGAATTATATGTATTTGTTTTAAAGCAAGACCAGAGGGGTACCTGTGTGGCTCAGTCAGTTAAGCATCTGCCTTCAGCTGGGGTCATGAACTTAGGGTCCTGGGACTGAATCCCACATTGGGCTGCCCACTCAGTGGGGAGTCTGCTTCTTCCTCGCCCTCTGCCCCTCCCCCCAACTTAGGTGCGATCTCTTCCTCTCTTTCTCTCTCTCTCAAATAAATCAATAACATCTTAAAAAAAAAAAAAAACAGAATTTAAGGTACAAAAAGTATAGTGGTAAAATTTTCTAGAAGAGTAGACCAGAACCAGATTGTGAGAAACCTTCAATGTACGGTCCAGGAATGTAAGTACAGAAGGAGAAATGTAGATAACACTCAGAAGAACGGCATGATAGTCCATGCTTTAGAAATGTCATTTTTGGGCACCTGTGTGGCTCAGCTGGTTAAGCGTCTGCCTTCAGCTGAGGTCATGATCCCAGAGTCCTAAGATCAAGTCCCACATCAGGCTCCCTAATCAGTGGGGAGTCTGCTTTTCCCTCTACTCCCCACCCCCCTCTTGTGCTCTCTCTTGTAGTCTCAAATAAATAAATATATATATATTTTTAAAGAACTCACACACACAAAAATGTCATTTTGGTCATAATTTGAACAATGCCCAGGTATGGGATGAGACCAGATGGAAGGGGAGTAGTACAGTGGGTATATCATGTAAATAGTGAACATATGCCTGGTGAGCAATAGCAAACATAGAAGCAAAATAGTTTTTGAAACTGATTATTACTCTGAAACTGAAACAGATGAGCAAGCTATTGTTTGGAATCACAATGGTTCATATAGTATGCCTCCTGGGAAGTTATTTACATAGAAACTTTTACCATTAGACTTGTTGACACTCACCCTTCAATACTAAGAGCCCATTTTCCATGTAACAGAATGGAAAAGTAGATAACTATGGTGGTTATCATAATAAGGGACCCTAAAAATAATTATAGTTGTGGTAGTTATAAACACAGTAAATTAAATTAAAACTAAATTAAATTAAAATTCTGGCTATGCCACTGTGATCATTCAACCTTAGGCAAGTTACTTAATCTTTCTAGCCTGTTTCTTCACTTTTTGAAAGGAAGATTTGCTATGTGAACATCATGGAATTGTTTTCAAATTTAAAGGAAATATGTGGAACATATAAGGGGAAATTCTGTCAAACAATAGTGGCTCAAAATTTTAGTCATTATTATGTAGACAAATGAATTTGAAAGTCATTTTATTAATACCCTATTTTCAATTCACCTCCTATACAGAACTGCAATATAAAAAAACAGGTAAAAAGAAAGCTTAATTTCTATTTATTTTTAAGTTCAGATGTATGTTTTTTTTCTTATTCATGAATAAATTATTGTAGATAAATCTTAATCCGTAGGGACTCTAATATACTAATATTTGTTATATCCCACTTGATTGCATAAAGTTTGAATTAAAGTATTTAAAAATAAAAAATATTGATGAATAAATTAGGTCAAATTATAATGAAATATTTTCAGAATCCTGGAAGTATTCCTGAGGAATTTTGATCTTGTCTGGAAAACCATTGCAAAAACAAACAAACAAAAAAACACACAAATGCTGTAAAACCTTCATCACCCTCATTTTGCAAATGGGAAACACCTTTAGAAAGCATAAATAAATGACTTACGTAGACTGACAGGTTACTGGCAAAACCAAGACTTGTTCTGTTTTGTTCTTGGAAACTTGCAGATAGAACAGGTAGCAGAGGGACGCCTGGATGGCTCAGTTGGTTAAGCAGCTGCCTTCGGCTCAGGTCATGATCCCAGCGTCCTGGGATCGAGTCCCACATCGGGCTCCTTGCTTGGCGGGGAGCCTGCTTCTCCCTCTGCCTCTGCCTGCCATTCTGTCTGCCTGTGCTCGCTCTCTCTCACTCTCTCTCTGACAAATAAATAAATAAATAAATAATCTTTAAAGAACAGGTAGCAGAGTACTCTTCTGAAAATGAAGCAGCAGCACCACCTTCGTGTATCTTCAGCTTTGCTCTCCAGACTCCTCAATTGCTATTGTCCCCATTTCATCTTAGAAAAACTATGAAGGAGATCATGATCAATGTGAACAAAATCCACTAAAACAGAAGCTCCCAAAAGTAGGACTTTTGTCTCTTTTGTTCACTACTGAATCTCTAATGCCTAAAACAAAGTCTGGCTCATTACCAAGTTCTTGTATTTATAGAATGCGTGTCCATTTTGTAGACCATGAATGAGAGGGACTAGGAGGTACATATGATTTCAATTAAAATAATGATAATAAGGATAATGACATTAATAAAAATAATGATAATAATATTAAACATCTGTCTAGCAATATTCTAAGTATTATATACATATACATATACATACACACACATATAGTCTATATGAAGATTATATGTCTGTACATATAGTCTTTATGATACATATATACATATATAGAGTCTACACTATACATAGAGTCTTTATGCTTATATATGTATAAAGACTCATTTAATCATCTCAGCAGACCTACAGGGTAGTTGTTTTGATCTGCATTTTGCAAATGAAAACTTAAAAGATGTAAAGTTTAAATCATTTTCAAAGTTGCACAGCAACTGAGTAGCAGGGCCAGTATGAGAACAAAAGAGTTTGGCTTTAGAATTTGCTCTCAAAACCACTAGAAAATGATTCCAAGATTAAGTCTGAAGTTTCATTTTCCTTCTGCAGGTTTCCTGTTAAGTCAGAATGAGACTATATATGACATTGTACAACTTTTCTCGAGATAGTACAGCCAGAGGAAGAAGGCTGTCTTCTTCCAGAGTAAGGGCCAGTCTCTAAGGAGGGCTTGACATGCACATCAGGACTAATACCAGATCTGGGCCAGAGATGACCCGAAGCTGTGGCAGTTTTAAGCAAATTACCAATTATTTGGTGCTTCTCCCTTCATGAGGATGAAGCTTGGTGAATCACTTGTAACAGATGGAATACAGTGCACTGATGGTATGTTACTGAAGAGATTAATTTATATTTTTGTGGCTCCTGTCTTGTGCTCTCTCTCTAATGGTTTGCTCTCAGGGAAGCAAGCTGCCGTGTTGTGAGCAGCCCGGTGAAATGACCTATGAGGCAAGGAACTCAGATATTCAGACAACAGATGGTAGAGAATCGAGGCCTGCCTGCAACCACAGGAGTGAGTTTGGTGGCAGGTCCTCCAGCTCCACATGACTACAGGCTGGGCCAGGAACTTGACCGTGACCCCTGAGGAACACTGAGCCAGAACTATCCCTCTAAGTTGACTCTGACCCACAGAAACAGTGAGATAATCAATATTGTATTAAGATGCTAAGATTTGGAGTAATTTTTACGTATCTATAGATAATATACTAACCTAAATTCTCCAGGAAAGGACAGGTGTAATAGGAGTTGAAAGAAGGCAATGTTTTTTGTAATGTAGATTATTTTCACCTCCTTGATCATTTTAGTCTCATCACAAAGTATGAACATTGACTTCCTAGAAGAGGTCTTTATCAGTCTGCAATTACATAAAGACCCCCTAGGAGGATCTTTATCAGTGCCCCATCCAGAGTTTGATATGGGTGCAGAAGAAGCATTTTCTACTCCATTTACTCTGTTGAAAACTCAGAAGCCCAAACCATACTCATCTTAGTAATTGTCTTCCCATTGTGCCATTAATAAAGGGAAAAAGTACTTGCTGGTCTGGGAGAAGACTAATTGAGAGGGGGAAAATAAATAAACAAATTAGAGTTAGTAATTCTATTGTGATAAAATGTCTTAATGGTAAAATTACATTGTAAAGCTCAGCCATATAATATCTGAGGGAAGCCTTTTATTGTACACTACACATTAAAATGCATTTGTATGTGCATTTTAATTTGATGAATGGTGACACCTTCCCATTCAAAATGCCAAGTGGTAGTTGACAAAGAGTTCAAGAGGGACTAAAACAAAGCAAAAGGAAAAAGTGTATAAAGAATTTTCATGCCCCCATCAGAACATGCTGAGGCCATATTCAGAAACTCTTACTAAGGTGCCCAAATAAGGGTCTCCCCCATCAACAAACCATAAGCATTATGCCTTCTGTGTATGTAGCCATAGAGAGAATTTTTTTAAATCTTAAAAATACTGTATTCCAATGTGTACTGGCAAATTTAGGTCCTTGATAGCAGAAAGAAGAGAAAGTATTTATTTTTCTATGATTCCATTTGCATTAAATGACAGTGGCTTGGATGACAGTGATAGTTATAAAGTGTGTGCAAAGTGGAAAATCGCTGATACCAGGATGTTTTTGAAAGTAGTTGACAGACTCGTGATCGGATGTGGAGTGTGAGACAAATAGAAGCAAGGATGAACCAAAAATTTCACTTGAGGAATGACAATCACTAGTGCTATTAACTGTAACTGAGAACACTAGCTTATGAACAGCTTAGGTGATAGTGATGGGCAGTGAGTCAGGAGTTCTATTAAAATTTCATTGCTTATTTACACCTGAATGTAGATGTCAAGTATGCAGCTGGACTTACAAATCCATAATCAAAGGAGACATTGTCACTGAAAATATAAACTTGAGTATCATTAAATTGTAGATAGTTGTGGTAGCCAACCTCCAAAACAGCCCCAAATAATTCCTGCCCCTGGTATTCATGGCCTTGTTTGGTCCCCACATTCATTTTTACCAAGGGTGATCTAAGTGACTAATAGAATATACAAAAGATGGTATGTCACTTCTGAGATGAGGTTGTTGTATTAGAGTTCTTGAGAGAAACAGGAGAGAGACAGAGAAATTCATTTAAGGAATTTGTTCATGCGGTTATAGAAACTGGTAAGTCCAAAATCTGAAGAGTGAGCCAGCAGGCTGGAGACCCAGCCTAATGTTCAGTTGCAAAGGCTGTCTGCTGGCATAATTCCTTCTTGCTTAGGACAGGTCACTCTTTGTTATAGTCAGCCCTTCAAATGATTTGTTGAGGCCCACCCACAATGTACCTAACAATCTGATTTACTCAAAACATACTTATTTAAATGTTAATCTCTTAGGAGGCGCTGGGTGGCTCGGTTGTTAAGCATCTGCCTTCAGCTCATGTCATGATCCTAGGGTCCTGGGATCGAGCCCTACGTCCAGCTCCTGCTCGGCAGGGAGCCTGCTTCTCCCTCTTCCACTCCTCCTGCTTGTGTTCCCTCTCTCTCTGTGTCTCTTTCTGTCAGATAAATAAATAAAATCTTTAAAAAAAAATAAATGTTAATCTCATCCAAAAATACTCTCACCAAAAAACTGAAAAAAAAATTTAGAATAATGGTTGACCAAATATCTGGACCCTATAGCCCAGCCAAGTTGACTCTTGAAGTTAACCTTCACAATTATAAAAGACACGAGGCTTCTTCTTTGCTCTCTCTTGGGTCACTTTCCTCTGGGGAAGCCAGCTGCCATGTTATGAGGAAACTTGACAGTCCTGTGGAGGAGCATATGTGGTAAGGAACAGAGCCTTTTGCCACATAAGTGCCATCTTCAGAGCCCATCCTTCAGCCCCTGAATACTCAGATGGGTCAGTTGTAGTCCAGAACTTGACTGCAATATCCTGAGAGAGCGTGACTAAAACTACCCAGATAAGTGGCTCCTGAATTTCTACTCCTCAGAAAATGTGTAATATAACAAATGTTGTTTTTAAACTATAACATTCTGGGATAATTTGTATGTAGCAATTGATAACTAATACAGCTTTGGTTGCCAGAAGTGCTTAAGTATTAATTAATACTTAAAATGTACAGCAGTTTTGGAATAAGTCAGTGAATAGAAGTGAGGAAAACTGATGGGAGTGTTCATAAAAGCCTGAAGAGCCTTGAGGAAATTTTGTAGAAACATCATCATTGACCTTGAGGAGGCTTTGATTGATAAAAGTGAGGAAAATCTCAGAAACTGGAGCAAAGGAGATCCTTTTATGTGTAGTGACAGAATGTTTAGCAACACCATTCCCTGTAAAATGAAGAAAGTAGAAGATGTGCTTAATGAATTTTGTGATGTAGCTAAGGCTTCCAGCCAGAGTGTTAGAGGTAACACTTCTTTTCATCCTGCGTCTTAAAGTAAACTGTGAAATGAGAGAGAAAAAGTAATGGGAGGACTGTTAAACATGGAGGAGCTGGGATTTAATGGTGTTGAACATTCTCAGGTTCTCCGGTGGGAAAATGATGCTAAAATTAAGAAATGGCTTATAAATAATGATCCACCTCAGGGCACTACTAGGAAAACATGGGCTAATGATAAAACCTACTGTGTGACAGTAACATCTTTTGTTAAGACCTCAGAAAAATCAAAAGTAGTGCCTCAGTGGGGCATCTGGCTGGCCCAGTAAGTAGAGGACGTGACTCTTGATCTCGGGCTTGTAAGTTCAAGCTCCATATTGGGCATAGAGCTCACATTGGGAAAAAAAAAAAAAAGGTAGCACATTAACATTTCATGGGTCCTCTAAAGAGTGTAAGGTTGTAGCTCATACATACTCTTAAACCTCCAAGTGCAAATCAAACTTCTAGGAAGCCGAAGGGCATTGATCCTTAGATGAAACCCAATGTAGAGAAGAGCTTACTTCGAAAAGGTGTGTAGGTGTATCTTTTGTCTAACATATGACAGGATGACTTCTCTGTTTAGTTTCACAGGTCTTCAGATTTAGAGAGAAATGGTATTTGAGGAGATGTACTTAAAGAATTACATTCAAAGAGCCTGGTCTAATCCCTGCCTCCTAGTGTTCACAACCTTGTTTACATCTATCACACATTGTCTTGAGATTAATCTTTTTGAACAATAGAAAATGACAAATCTTGATATGTCACTTCTAAGCCTATGTCCCATGACATTCTGGCTTCTGCTTGGTTCTCTCAGGATTCTTACTTGGGGGAAATGCAGGTGTCGTGTTCTGAGGATACTCAGGCAGCACTTGGAGTGGTTCTTATCAAGAGGAACTGAGGCCTGTTTCCAAGAACTGCATGAGAAAACCGTCTTGGAAGTAGATCCGCCATGTTTAATCAAGACTCCAGATAAGCTCTGGCATAGCTGACAGCAAGAAGGCCATGTGATGAGAGACCTTGAATCAAACCACCCCCCAAAGCCACTGATGCATTCTTCACTCTCAGAAACCATATGTGATAATAATTATTTGCTGTTTTAACTTGCTGAATTTGGGGTAATTTGTTACCCCAGTAGTAGATATCTACTAAAATGCTATTTAAAGACATTGCTATGGGGAGCACTCCTAGAAAGTAAAGGTGGGTAGAGAAGTCATGTTTTTAGGGATGTGATGCCTGAAGCCTACTGGTGTTTATCAGGAGCCGGGAAGAGAAGATACAGCTACACAACTTTGGCAAATTACTGACATTTATTTTCCCAATCCATCAAATGGAGATAGAACAGCTTACAATGATGTGGGTGAAGATTAATGAATAACATTTGTAATGTGTTTAATATAGTGTGAAGCATTATAGAGTCTCAATATTTTCCTTCTTCTTTGTACCCTACTTACCATAGTTTTAGGTTTTCATTCTCATTAACAGAACAGGATCTCAGATGTTCAGAAGAGCATTGTGAAGTGTGTAAGTTTCAGAATTAAATTCAAGTTAGGCTGACTGTGCTTTTTTTAAGATCTCTTTTCCCTTTAACTTAGTGCTGCATTCCAAAGACTGTTTTCCAAGGACAGTAAAAGATACTTATCAAAGTATGCGTCTATTAGAATTATATGTGAGAAATACTGCTAAGGAAGGGGCATGTTAAGGACTTAGCTACAGAATGATTTTTTTTTAAAGATTTTATTTATTTATTTGACAGAGAGATCACAAGTAGGCAGAGGAAGGCAAAGAGAGAGGGGGAGGTAGGCTCCCGGCTGAGCAGAGAGCCGGATGCAGGGCTCCATCCCAGGACTCTGAGATCATGACCTGAGCCAAAGGCAGAGGCTTTAATCCACAGAGCCACCCAGGCGCCCCAGAATGATTTACTTTTCGGATTATTCACGTTCATTATTATTCTTTCTGACTGTTGAGAAATTTCTATTCAATAGTATATTTTTTCTAAGTATAACATCCGGGGAATTTTTAAGCAATGAGAAGTTAGAAGGTATCTATTCAAAGAAGATGGGTAGAAAATGTATTTTCCTCAGAAATTATTTAATGTCACATTTAGAAATACTCTACATCTGAAATCCAAGATTGACCATCAGGCATCTGACAATTTTCATCCTTATCTGTCAGTCAAATGCTTCAAAAAGACTTAACGATCTCACATTTCATAACGTACTTGCAAAATTAGGTTCCTGTTGATGGGAGGAGAAGTCAGGGAAATTATTCTTGTTTGACTCCCTTAGAATTTCAGAACGAGGTTTCTATAAAACTGTTTCTTATATTGTGAAATAAACATTATGGCCACATCACACATTCCATTTTAGACAATGATGATTACATTTTGAAAAAAGTGGGCTCAAGAAATGATTAAATCTTTTTTATACAAGCTTTCATAGAAAAAGAAATGTAACCTTGTCAGGGTAACATTCCTCATCTTTAACAGAGAGTATGTCTACCACTAGAGCATGGCACCTTTGCACCACTAACACGGATGTTGGAATTACTTTTTATTACCTTTTGTGCCTGTTCCTTTTTTAATCTATTCTCTTCTACTTTCTACTGCTACTCTAAGCATCATTCACTTTTTGCTTCCTACAATATAAATTTCATTGAGAAGAAAAAAAATTGTGTAATGAGAAAAAAATGAGTGTCTTTTTCAGTGTTTCTACTTGACCCAGGTTTAGTTCCTGAAAACAGATTTTGAGATAAAGATTCATATTCAAGAAGTTTATTAGAGATTTTCTAGGAACATACATGAAGGGGGAGACAAATGAGATTAGGCAGAAGGGTAAGTTAAACTGTGGAGCAGGGCAGCAGAGGCACTCTGGAGCTGGATTTGTTCTTCCTATTTGTCCCAATAACCCTTCATTGACTAGTCATTGGAGGCAAGCTGCCCCCAAAGAGGAGCATGGAAGCCTGTAAGCCATGGGAATGATGGAATCTGTTGTTACTGCTTCAAGAGATTCAACTGCTAAATATCCAAGAATTTTGCAAGCTGGTTATTGAACTGTTGATACCTTGAAATTGGCCATCACAGGAATATTTATTTCGGAGCTTTGCTTTTGGACCACCAGTTTACCAACACAGGACTGGTGTATCCTTGGGCAAGGTGGTTTTCTTCAGAAAGTAATGTCCAGAGAGGTACTTGGCTATGAGCCATTAGCAAGCAACAATC
This sequence comes from Lutra lutra, assembly GCF_902655055.1. NCBI lineage: Eukaryota > Metazoa > Chordata > Mammalia > Carnivora > Mustelidae > Lutra > Lutra lutra. Next base: position 43,280,063 of record NC_062291.1, on the reverse strand, counting down.
CCAGAAGCCAGGAAAATGAGTGTCCCAGTCATGAAGGGGAGATGTGAGCAGTGCAGCATGACATATGGTACACTTTACACCATTCATCACCCAGAGGCACGTGCTTTGTGTAGTAGGTTCATGTCATGTAAGAAATCTCTCTTCAGAATTCCAGGTGGTCTCTTTCCCTTGAGTAACTTAGAAAATAAAGGGTAGTTAGTAGACCTTGAAGCCTCAAATTATAATCATCATCTTTCTTCCTCCCTCTTTTACAATCTCTTGTAAATTCCCCTTATGCATGACTAGCACCTCTGTTGGTCTAAGAAGCGTAACTGATGGGGAGAGACTTATCGCCATAACTGGGAACTCCAGGCATGGCTGCTATAGTTCCATTTATCATCAAAATTAGGTAATGGAGTACTAAATAATTCCCAAGTGGATCACATAGGTCCTATCCCTGCCCCCAGGGATAAAAAGATGTACCCCTACTGATGGATAAATAAATTTATCATGTACTGATAGTTATGGTAAATTGCACCTGGCAGAATGTTGACTCCTATCTTTGCCTTTGTTTCCTTGGCACAAAGGATCAGGAGAGAGTAGGTGAAAGTTTGAAAATAGATTTGAATAGGACTCTACCTATGTCCTTTGGTAGAAGTATTACTCCTTTGGGAACTAAGAGCTCTAGATTCTCAAAGTCTAAAGTAATAGAAAATAGAAATACAAATTCCTAGGGCACTTAAGTGGCTCAGTTAGTTAGGAATCTGACTCTTGATTTTGACTGAGGTCATAATCTCAGGGTTGTGAGATCAAGGCCCATGTTGGGCCTCATGCCAGGTGTGGAGCCTGCTTAACATTCTCTATCTCCCTCTGCCCCTCCACGGCCCCTAAAAAGAAAGACAAATTTCCTACATGGGTTATTGCAAGTTATAGTAATTAAAGCTACTCCTATTTCATTCATTTTAGTTCATTCATTCTACTTACTGAAGACCTCATATACTCACATCTCCAAGTTGGTACTGCAGCTGGGTCAGGACATCAGCCTTGAGATATTTTCATATGTGATATGACACTCATAGACGTGTGTCCACTGACATGTCTCCTTTGGTGTGAAGTTGATCACTGGGTCTATTGTGTTCTTATGCAGGATTCTGTGTTGGTGCCTCAGATATTCTGAATATCTTTGGATAGTGTGTTAGCTGAGGCTCTATGGGCAGGAAAGAAAAATCCATACCCAAAATATATGCTGATTCTAGTCAGAATGAATGGATGTCTTCAAGGTAGCAGGGATCCAATGTAGTAAACTTGCCAGCAACAAGTCTTCTTAGCAGATAATATCTTATGGTCTTGTATGGGTTTGTGTTGTGGCAGGTTCAACATTTAGTAGAAGCAGTAGCTGTATCAGGCTTAGTGAGCTGGAACACATGCTATTGGGACCATGTGTATTTTATACCTCTGATATAATGGCTACTCTACTTGTGAACTCATGGTATTAGGAATGAGGTGGTAGATGACACGCCCTGACTGATGCCATGACTGCTTGGTGATTCAGGACTTATTTTATTGAGTTTGTTTTCTTGTGGGCATCAATATACAATACAAAGTCTTCAAATGTTATCTTCTAGCTTTCTTCTAAGCCCACACAAATCCAGCCAGTCATTTGTCATTGCCCAATAGTCTATTTGCATTCTTATCCTGGACTGCTTCTCTTTCCACACAAGGTGGGTAACCAGATATCTGAATCTTGGCCTTTTTCTACTTCTACTTCTATCAGCTGGTTGAAAAGAGTTTTCTCATGTGTTTCAGGTAGATGTTGAGAAAGAATCACAGGTGCAATATTAACAAATGATATGGAAGGCTGGCCTATCTACTCATGCAGCTATGCCACCTTACTCGTATTATATCTGGATATGCCACTTCATTTTACCATAAATTGCTGTTGAGCTCATTCAGCCTAGGACTTCATGCATTTGACAGGATGCCACTATGGCCATGTGGTCAAATGATGCCCATGGTCAACATTTTACTGTATCAGACCACTAGCAGACCAGCAGCTATTTGTCAAATGGTATATAGTTCTCCACTGCAGATCAAGAACTTGCTGCAGATCCTTAGGAATCTAATTATGATTTTTCTATTGGGGAATTTAATAAATGTCATATGGCACCTTTATTAATTGCACCTTTTACATTCATGGCACATTTTACTACTGCAAAATAGTATAGAAATTTCCCTGTAATAACTAATTCCCTATTTATAACTCACCTCATATGCATAATCATATCACTATCTTTCATAACCGTTCAGCAAAGCTAACATTGCATAACAAAATTAACATTGGTACAGCAGTATTACTCAACTATAGACTTTATTCAGATTTTACCAGATCCTTAAAGAATGTCTTTTTTCTTTGTTGTTGTTCCAGAACCCAATCCAACATACAACATTGCATTTAGCTGTCAGATCACTTTATGCAAATTAAAACCACAAGTTGATGAACACGTGCCTTATAAAATGGCTAAAATTAAAAACAAAATTCTGACAATACCAAGTTTTGACAAGAGTGTGGAGCAACTGGATTCTTATACATCCCTGGTAAAAATGCAGAATAACACAACTTTGCAAGACAGTTTGGCAATTTCTTATGAAGATAAGCACATTACCCAGCAATCTAACTCCAAGAATTATGAAAATATATGACCATACAAAACCTTTCCTGGAATGCTCATAATAGCCCCAAATTGGAAACAACTCAAATGTCCAGCAAATGGTAAATGGACAAATGGTGCTACATCAATATAACAAAATATTGCTTAGTAATAAAAATGATCTAATGACACATATGTAAACATGAGTGAATCTCAAAATTCTTACACAAAGTGTACATATTTTACAATTCCTTTAGACAACCTTCTGGGAAAGACCAAGCTATTTGAACAGACATTAGAACAGTGGATACTATGAACCAGAGGTTGGGGAAGAGGACTGAATGCAAAAGGGAGGAGGGAATTTTGGGGAGTGAGGGAAATATTCTGTTTTTATTGTGTTGATGGTATTTACATGACTATATATTTGTCAAATTTGTCAAAATAAAGCTGAATAGTATAGTCATATAAACTCTCTAAATCTCAGTTATTTTCTCTGGGAATGGGGTTGACAAACATTATTTAACAAGATAAGCAAAAATCTGCTTATCTTTCATATGTTTATCTAAAAAAGATACCATAAAACATATGCAGTGTATCTAGGGTGGTATTGGCTCAGAGCAAATGCTTAATAAGTAGAATCCAAATTTTTATAATCATCAGTACTATAATCTTAAATTGAATGTGCCCATTCAATTTTCAGATGTTCATCTGGTGGGTCTGAATACTTCTGTTTGTTAATGAGTGTTAGTGGATGTTTTGTGTTCAGAAGCAAACACTCATTTACATCACCTAGGTCTACTAAAAGGAAAATAAAAGCTGTGTCTAGTGAGAACAAACATCTGAATATTGAATCTATGGAAGATGAAGTGTTCATACTATAAATATTTTATTCATAATTTATTAAAATCAATGTAAAATAATATGAAGAAGTTGTCATACCAAGAAATTAAGAGAACACAAAATAAAAATGTGAATTGTTAAAATAGTTTGAGGAACTGCTGAATCACTAGAAAATATATTTTCTGTATTTCTCCCAGTTCATCACATATTCAGACTATGAGCCCACAAAATGGTTATCAAAAAGAGGCCACCATATATTATATCATCATTAGAAATTAAAAGATGTAATGGGTCATTTCATTTCTTTCTTTTATGGTGTTTCCTTTAGCAAAATGTAAATTGTGAGTCTTTAATTTTGTGTTCTCATCTGCAATGATTCTTTGAAAATTATGAGGCTTACATGGCACATACAGGAGGAAATGTCCCAATTAAAATCTATATTATATGATGATGATATAAACAAACCAACTAACCATATGCCTCCCTAACCTGCTCCCATTAAACTTCACTTATATTTCAAGGAAAGTTTTTATTTCATCATTGGGTGTATTTTATAGACCAAGACTTCAAACATTTTCCCAACAGCAGACATCTAATAGAAGGATAACATTAGCCAAAGGCTAATTTACACCTCTAACTTACCAAGAACTAAATAGAGGATATTCTCAAAGAATCTTGTTATAGTTTTATTTTATTGCATTTTATTTTATTTTTTTTAATTCAAGTAAATAACATATATTATTAGTTTCAGAGATAGAGTTCAGTGATTTATCAGTTGCATATAACAGTGCTCAATACGTCAAGTGCCCTCCTTAATGCCCATCACCCAATTGCACATGTATCCCTACCTCTCTCCCCTCCAGCCACCCTCCGTTTGTTTCCTATAGTTAATAGTCAATAGTCTCTTATGCTTTGTCTCCCTCTCTGATTTGGTCTTATCTTTCCCTCACTTCCCCTATGATCCACTGTTTTTGTTTCTTAAATTCCACCTATGAGTGAGATCATATAATTGTCCTACTCTGGTTAACTTATTTTGCTTACCATAACACCTCTAGTTCCATATATGTCATTGCAAATGGTCAGATTTCGTTTTTTTGATGGGTGAGTAATATTCTTTTGTGAGTGTGTGTGTGTGTGTGTGTGTGTACCACATCTTCTTTATCCATTCCTCTGTTGATGGACATCCATCTCTTTCCATAGTTTGGCTATTATGGACATTGTTGCTATAAACACTGGGGGGCAGCTGTCCCTTCAGATCACTACGTTTGTATGCTTTGAGTAAATAACTAGTAGTGCAATTGCTGGGTCATAGGGTAGCTCTTTTTTTTATCATTTTGAGGAAACTTCATACTGTTTTCCAGAGTGACTCTACCAGCTTGCATTCCCACCAGCAGTGTAAGATGGTTCCCCTTTATTTGCATCCTTGCCAATATTTTTTGTTTCCTTCCTTGTTAATTTTAGCCTTTCTGACTAGTGTAAGGTGGTATCTCTTTGTGGTTTTCACCTGTATTTCCTTCATGCCCAGTGATGTTGAGCATTTTTGAATGTCCATTGCCCATTTGGATGTCTTCTTTGGAGAAATGTCTGTTCATGTCTTCTGCCCATTTTTTGATTGGATTATTTGTTTTTGGAGTTTTGAGTTTGATAAGTTCTTTATAGATCTTAGATACTATTGCTTTATCTGATAAGATATTTGCAAATATATTCTCCCATTCTGTGGTCATTTTTTGTTTTGTCAACAGTTTCCTTTGTTGTTCAAAAGCTTCTGATCTTGATGAAGTCCCAATAGTTCATTTTTGCTCTTGTTCCTTTGCTTTTGGAGTCATGTCTAACAAGAAGTTGCCGTCGCCAAGGTCTGAGAGGTTGCCGCCTGTGTTTTCCACTAGGATTTTGATGGATTTTTGTCTCACATTGAGATCTTTCATCCATTTTGAGTCTATTTGTGTGTGTTGGGGGGTAATGAGATGGTCCAGTTTCATTCTTCTGCAAGTGGCTGTCTAATTTTCTCAACACCATTTGTTGAAAAGACTCTCTTTTCTCCATCAGACATTCTTTACCACTTTGTTGAAGATTAGTTGAGCATAGAGTTGAGGGTCTATTTGTGGGCTCTCTATTCTGTTCCATTGATCTATGTGTCCATTTTTGTGCCAGTACCATACTGTCTTGATGATTACAGTCCAGAGTCCATGAGTCCAGAATTGTGATGACACCAGCTTTGGTTTTCTTTTTCAACTTTCCTCTGGCTATTCGGGGTCTTTTCTAATTCTATACAAATTTTAGGATTATTTTTTCTAGGTCTGTGAAAATGTTGGTATTTTGACAGGGATTGCATTGAATGTGTAGATTGCTCTGGGTAGCATAAACATTTTTTATTTTTATTTTTATTTTATTTTATTTTTTTTATTTTTTCAGCATAACAATATTCATTATTTTTGCACCACACCCAGTGCTCCATGCAATCCGTGCCCTCTACAATACCCACCACCTGGTGCCCCCAACCTCCCACCCCCCACCCCTTCAAAATTCTCAGATCGTTTTTCAGAGTCCATAGTCTCTCATGGTTCACCTCCCCTTCCAATTTCCCTCAACTCCCTTCTCCTCTCCATCTCCCCTTGTCCTCCATGCTATTTGTTATGCAACACAAATAAGTGAAACCATATGATAATTGACTCTCTCTGCTTGACTTATTTCACTCAGCATAATCTCTTTCAGTCCCGTCCATGTTGCTACAAAACTTGGGTATTCATCCTTTCTTTTTTTTTTTTTTTTTTTTTTTTTTTTTTACAGCTTTATAAACATATATTTTTATCCCCAGGGGTACAGGTCTGCGAATCGCCAGGTTTACACACTTCACAACACTCACCATAGCACATACCCTCCCCAATATCCATAACCCCACCCCCTCTCCCAACCCCTTCCCCCATCAACCCTCAGTTTGTTTTGTGAGATTAAGAGTCACTTATGGTTTGTCTCCCTCCCAATCCCAACTTGTTTCATTTACTCTTCTCCTACCCCCTCGACCCCCCATGTTGCATCTCCTCTCCCTCATATCAGGGAGATCATATGATAGTTGTCTTTCTCCGATTGACTTATTTTGCTAAGCATGATACCCTCTAGTTCCATCCACGTGGTCGCAAATGGCAAGATTTCATTTCTTTTGATGGCTGCATAGTATTCCATTGTGTATATATACCACATCTTCTTTATCCATTCGTCTGTAGATGGACATCTAGGTTCTTTCCATAGTTTGGCTATTGTAGACATTGCTGCTATAAACATTCGGGTGCACATGCCCCTTCGGATCACTACGTTTGTATCTTTAGGGTAAATACCCAGCAGTGCAATTGCAGGGTCATAGGGTAGTTCTATTTTCAACATTTTGAGGAACCTCCATGCTGTTTTCCAGAGTGGTTGCACCAGCTTGCATTCCCACCAACAGTGTAGGAGGGTTCCCCTTTCTCCGCATCCTCGCCAGCATCTGTCATTTCCTGACTTGTGAATTTTAGCCATGCTGACGGGTGTGAGGTGATATCTCATGGTGGTTTTGATTTGTATTTCCCTGATGCCGAGTGATGTGGAGCACTTTTTCATGTGTCTGTTGGCCATCTGGATGTCTTCTTTGCAGAAATGTCTGTTCATGTCCTCTGCCCATTTCTTGATTGGATTATTTGTTCTTTGGGTGTTGAGTTTGCTAAGTTCTTTATAGATTTTGGACACTAGCCCTTTATCTGATATGTCATTTGCAAATATCTTCTCCCATTCTGTCAGTTGTCTTTTGGTTTTGTTCACTGTTTCCTTTGCTGTGCAAAAGCTTTTGATCTTGATAAAATCCCAAAAGCTCATTTTTGCCCTTGCTTCCCTTGCCTTTGGTGATGTTCCTAGGAAGATGTTGCTGCGGCAGAGGTCGAAGAGGTTGCTGCCTGTGTTCTCCTCGAGGATTTTGATGGATTCCTTTCTCACATTGAGATCCTTCATCCATTTTGAGTCTATTTTCGTGTGTGGTGTAAGGAAGTGATCCAATTTCATTTTTCTGCATGTGGCTGTCCAATTTTCCCAACACCATTTATTGAAGAGGCTGTCTTTTTTCCATTGGACATTCTTTCCTGCTTTGTCGAAGATGAGTTGACCATAGAGTTGAGGGTCCATTTCTGGGCTCTCTATTCTGTTCCATTGATCTATGTGTCTGTTTTTGTGCCAGTACCATGCTGTCTTGATGATGACAGCTTTGTAATAGAGCTTGAAGTCCGGAATTGTGATGCCACCAACTTTGGCTTTCTTTTTCCATATTCCTTTGGCTATTCGAGGTCTTTTCTGGTTCCATATAAATTTTAGGATTATTTGTTCCATTTCTTTGAAAAAAATGGATGGTACTTTGATAGGAATTGCATTAAATGTGTAGATTGCTTTAGGTAGCATAGACATTTTCACAATATTTATTCTTCCAATCCAGGAGCATGGAACATTTTTCCATTTCTTTGTGTCTTCCTCAATTTCTTTCATGAGTACTTTATAGTTTTCTGAGTATAGATTCTTAGTCTCTTTGGTTAGGTTTATTCCTAGGTATCTTATAGTTTTGGGTGCAATTGTAAATGGGATGGACTCCTTAATTTCTCTTTCTTCTGTCTTGTTGTTGGTGTAGAGAAATGCAACTGATTTCTGTGCATTGATTTTATATCCTGACACTGTACTGAATTCCTGGACAAGTTCTAGCAGTTTTGGAGTGGAGTCTTTTGGGTTTTCCACATAGAGTATCATATCATCTGCGAAGAGTGATAGTTTGACTTCTTCTTTGCCGATTTGGATGCCTTTAATTTCCTTTTGTTGTCTGATTGCTGAGGCTAGGACTTCTAGTACTATGTTGAATAGCAGTGGTGATAACGGACATCCCTGCCGTGTTCCTGACCTTAGCGGAAAAGCTTTCAGTTTTTCTCCATTGAGAATGATATTTGCGGTGGGTTTTTCATAGATGGCTTTGATAATATTGAGGTATGTGCCGTCTATCCCTACACTTTGAAGAGTTTTGATCAGGAAGGGATGCTGTACTTTGTCAAATGCTTTTTCAGCATCTATGGAGAGTATCATATGGTTCTTGTTCTTTCTTTTATTAATGTGTTGTATCACATTGATTGATTTGCGGATGTTGAACCAGCCTTGCAGCCCTGGAATAAATCCCACTTGGTCGTGGTGAATAATCCTTTTAATGTACTGTTGAATCCTATTGGCTAGTATTTTGGCAAGAATTTTTGCATCTGTGTTCATCAAGGATATTGGTCTGTAGCTCTCTTTTTTGTTGGGATCCTTGTCTGGTTTTGGGATCAAGGTGATGCTGGCCTCATAAAATGAGTTAGGAAGTTTTCCTTCTATTGCTATTTTTTGGAACAGTTTCAGGAGAATAGGAATTAGTTCTTCTTTAAATGTTTGGTAGAATTCCCCCGGGAAGCCGTCTGGCCCTGGGCTTTTGTTTGTTTGGAGATTTTTGATGACTGTTTCAATCTCCTTACTGGTTATGGGTCTGTTCAGGCTTTCTATTTCTTCCTGGTTCAGTTGTGGTAGTTTATATGTCTCTAGGAATGCATCTATTTCTTCCAGATTGTCAAATTTGTTGGCGTAGAGTTGCTCATAGTATGTTCTTATAATTGTCTGTATTTCTTTGGTGTTCGTTGTGATCTCTCCTCTTTCATTCATGATTTTATTTATTTGGGTCCTTTCTCTTTTCTTTTTGATAAGTCTGGCCAGGGGTTTATCAATCTTATTAATTCTTTCAAAGAACCAGCTCCTAGTTTCGTTGATATGTTCTATTGTTTTTTTGGTTTCTATTTCATTGATTTCTGCTCTAATCTTTATGATTTCTCTTCTCCTGCTGGGTTTAGGGTTTCTTTCTTGTTCTTTCTCCAGCTCCTTTAGGTGTAGGGTTAGGTTGTGTACCTGAGACCTTTCTTGTTTCTTGAGAAAGACTTGTACTGCTATATATTTTCCTCTCAGGACTGCCTTTGTTGTGTCCCACAGATTCTGAACTGTTGTGTTTTCATTATCATTTGTTTCCATAAATTTTTTCAATTCTTCTTTAATTTCCTGGTTGACCCATTCATTCTTTAGAAGGATGCTGTTTAGTCTCCATGTATTTGGGTTCTTTCCAAATTTCCTCTTGTTATTGAGTTCTAGCTTCAGAGCATTGTGGTCTGAAAATATGCAGGGAATGATCCCAATCTTTTGATACCGGTTGAGACTTGATTTAGGACCAAGAATGTGATCTATTCTGGAGAATGTTCCATGTGCACTAGAGAAGAATGTGTATTCTGTTGCTTTGGGATGAAATGTTCTGAATAGATCTGTGATGTCCATCTGGTCCAGTGTGTCATTTAAGGCCTTGATTTCCTTGTTGATCTTTTGCTTGGATGATCTGTCCATTTCATTGAGGGGAGTGTTAAAATCCCCTACTATTATTGTATTCTTGTCGATGTGTTTCTTTGATTTTGTTATTAATTGGTTTAAATAGTTGGCTGCTCCCACGTTAGGGGCATAGATATTTAAAATTGTTAGATCTTCTTGTTGGACAGTTCCTTTGAGTATGATATAGTGTCCTTCCTCATCTCTTATTATAGTCTTTGGCTTAAAATCGATTTGATCTGCTATAAGGATTTCCACTCCTGCTTTCTTCTGATGTCCATTAGCATGGTCAATTCTTTTCCACCCCCTCACTTTAAACCTGGAGGTGTCTTCGGGTGTAAGATGAGTTTCTTGTAGGCAACATATAGATGGGTTTTGTTTTTTTATCCATTCTGATACCCTGTGTCTTTTGATTGGGGCATTTAGCCCATTAACATTCAGGGTAAGTATTGAGAGATATGAATTTAGTGCCATTGTATTGCCTGTAAGGTGACTGTTATTGTATATTGTCTCTGTTTCTTTCTGATCTACTACTTTGAGGGTCTCTCTTTGCTTAGAGGACCCCTTTCAATATTTCCTGTAGAGCTGGTTTGGTATTTGCAAATTCTTTCAGTTTTTGTTTGTCCTGGAAGCTTTTAATCTCTCCATTTTCAATGATAGCCTAGCTGGATATAGTATTCTTGGCTGCATGTTTTTCTCATTTAGTACTCTGAATATATCATGCCAGCTCTTTCTGGCCTGCCAGGTCTCTGTGGATAAGTCTGCTGCCAATCTAATATTTTTACCATTGTACGTTACAGACTTCTTTTCCCGGGCTGCCTTCAGGATCTTTTCTTTGTCACTAAGACTTGTAAATTTTACTATTAGGTGATGGGGTGTGGACCTATTCTTATTGATTTTGGTGGGGTTCTCTGAACCTCCTGAATTTTGATGCTTGTTCCCTTTGCCATATTGGGGAAATTCTCTCCAATAATTCTCTCCAATATACCTTCTGCTCCCCTCTGTGTTTCCTCTTCTTCTGGAATCCCAATTATTCTAATGTTGTTTCATCTTATGGTGTCACTTATCTCTCGAATTCTCCCCTCGTGGTCCAGTAGCTGTTTGTCCCTCTTTTGCTCAGCTTCTTTATTCTCTGTCATTTGGTCTTCTATATCGCTAATTCTTTCTTCTGCCTCATTTATCCTAGCAGTGAGAGCCTCCATTTTTGATTGCACCTCATTAATAGCTTTTTTGATTTCAACTTGGTTAGATTTTAGTTCTTTTATTTCTCCAGAAAGGGCTTTTATATCTCCTGAGAGGGTTGCTTTAATATCTTCCATGCCTTTTTCAAGCCCGGCTAGAACCTTGAGAATCGTCATTCTGAACTCTATATCTGACATATTACCAATGTCTGTATTGATTAGGTCCCTAGCCTTTGGTACTGCCTCTTGTTCTTTTTTTTGTTGTGAATTTTTCCGCCTTGTCATTTTGTCCAGATAAGAGTTTATGAAGGAGCAAGTAAAATACTAAAAGGGTGGCAACAACCCCAGGAAAATATGCTTTAGCCAAATCAGAAGAGATCCCGAATTTTGAGGGGGGATAAAATGGGATAAAAAGGGGTTCAGAAAGAAAGAAAAAAAAAAGAAACTATTAAAAAAAAGAAAGCCGATAAAGAAAAAATATAAAAAGAGGAAAAATATATATATATTAGATAAACTATTTAAAAAACGTTAAAAAAAGAAAACGGTAAAAGTTAAAAAAATTTAGCAGAAGAAGAGAAAAAGAAAAAATAATTGAAAAAGAAAAAAAAATTAAATTAACTGCAAGGCTAAAAAATCATGGGGAGAAAGCCATGAGTTCCGTGCTTTGCTTTCTTCTCCTCTGTAATTCCGCCGCTCTCCTTGGTAGGTGAACTTGGTCCTGGCTGGGTTTCCCGTTGATCTAATGGGGGTGGGGCCTGTTGTAGTGTTTCTCAAGTGTCTTTGCCCCAGGCGGAGTTGCACCGCCCTTACCCAGGGCCGCGCTGAGTAATCCGCTCGGGTTTGCTGGGTTTGCTTTCGGGAGCTTTTTTTCCCTGAGCGCTTTCCGTAGAGTTCCGGAGGACGGGAATAAAGATGGCGGCCTCCGGGTCTCCGACCCGGAGGAGCCAAGAGCCCGGGGCCCCACTCCTCAGTGCGCCCTCAGAGAACAGCGCCCAACGACTCCCGTCACCCTGGCCTCCGGCCGCGCTCCGAACTTACCGAGCCTGCGACCAGTTCAAGGCAACCCCGAGCTGAGAGTCACTCCTCGGCTCTGTCTCTGTAGCCAGCTTCCCCGTTCTAATACCGGTAAGCTCTGCGACACTCAGACACCCCCGATCCTTCTGCGACCCTGCGGGAGCTGAGGCCGCGCTGACCCCGCCTGGGCTTCACCCCAGTTAAGCCTCTGGAGCGATGTCCCTCAGCGGAACAGACTTTTAAAAGTCCCGATTTTGTGCTCCGTTGCTCTGCCGCTCGCCGGGAGCCGGCCCCTCACCCCGCGGTCTATCTTCCCATCGCTTTGGATTCACTTCTCCGCCAGTCCTACCTTGCAGAAAGTGGTTGATTTTCTGTTTCTGGAATTGCTGTTCTTCTTCTCTTCAATCTCCCGTTGGATTTGTAGGTGTTTGCAATCTTTAGATAAGCTATTTAGCTGATCTCCCGCTACCCGAAGTAGTCTCAGCCTGCTACTTCTCCGCCATCTTGACTCCTCCCCCTAGCATAAACATTTTAACAATTTTTTTTTTCAATCCATGAGCATGTAATGTTTTCCCATTTCTTTGTGTCTTCCTCAACTTCTTTCATAAATGTTCTATAGGTTTCAGAGTACAGATCCTTTACCTCTTTGATTAGTTTTGTTCTGAAATATCTTTTGGTTTGTGCAATAGTAAATGGGATCAATTCCTTAATTTCTTTTTCTTCTGTCTCATTGTTACTGTATAGAAATGCAACTGATTTCTGTGTGTTGATTTTATATTCTGCCACTTTCCTTAGATCCTGTGTAAAATCTAGCAGTATGGGGTGGAGTCTCTTGGGTTTTCTATATAGAGTATCATGTCATCTGCAAAAAGTGAGAGTTTGACTTCGTCACCGATTTGAATGCTTTTTATTTCTTTTTGTTGCTGAGGCTAGGACTTCTAGTACTATGTTGAAAACAGTGGTGCCTCATTGTCATGTTCCTGATCTTAGGGGAAAAGCTCTAAGTTTTTCCCTGTTGAGAATGATATTTGCTGTGGGCTTTTTGTATATGACTTTTATGATATTGAGGTATGTTCTCTCTATCCCTATAGTACAGGGAGTTTAATCAAGAAAGGATGCTGTATTTTGTCAAATGCTTTTTCTACATCAACTTAGAGGATCATATTGTTCTTGTCCTTTCTTTTATTAATGTGGCATATCACATTGATTGATTTGCAGTTGTTAAACCAACATTGCAGCTCAGTAATAAATCCCACTTGGTCGTGGTGAATAATCCTTTCAATGTGTTGTTGGATCCTATTGGCTAGTATCTTGATGAGAATTTTGGCATCCATGTTGATCAGAGATACTGGTGCGGTTTATTTGCTGGGTCTCTGTCTGATTTTGGAATCAAGGTAATGCTGGTCTTGTAGAATAAGTTTGGAAGTTTTCCATTTCTATTTTTTGAAACAGCTTCAGAAGAACTGGTTTAATTCTTCTTTAAATGTTTGGTAAAATTCCCCAGAGAAGCCACCTTGTCCTGGACTCTTGTTTGTTGGGAGATTTTTGATTACTCCTTCCATTTCTTTGTTGATTAGGGTTCTGTTCAGGTTTTCTATTTCTTCCTGTTTCAGTTTTGGCAGTTTATATGTCTCTAGGAAGGCATCCATTTCTTCCAGATTGGCTAGTTTTGTTGGCATATAGTTGCTCATAATATGTTCTTATAATTATTTGTATTTCTTCAGTGTTGGTTGTGATCTCTCCTCTTTCATTTATGATTTTATTTATTTGGGTCCTTTCTCTCTTCTTTTGATAAATCTGGCTGGGGTTTATTGATCTTATTAATTTTTCAAAAGACCAGCTCCTAGTTTCATTGATCTGTTCTACTGTTCTTTTGGTTTCTATTTCTTTGATCTTTGCTCTAATCTTTATTATTTCTCTTCTCCTGCTGGATTTAGGCTTTACTTGTTGTTCATTCTCTGGCTCCTTTAGGTGTAAGGTTAGGTTGCTTATTTGAGACTTCTTTTGCTTCTTAAAGAAGGCTTGTATTACTGTATACTTCCCTCATAGGACTGCCACTGCTACATCCCAGAGATTCTGAACTGTTGCATTTTTATCTTCATTTGTTTCCATGAATATTTTTTCTTCTTCTTTAATTTCTTGGTTGACCCATTCATTCTTTGGGAGGATGCTCTTTAATCTCCATGTATTTGTATTCCTTCCAAATTTTCTCTTGTGATTAATTTCAAGTTTTAAAACATTGTGGTCTGAGAATATGCAGGGGATAATCTGAATCTTTTAGTATTGGTTAAGACCTGATTTGTGATCCAGTATGTGATCTATTCTGGACAATGTTCCATGTGCCCTAGAGAAGAATGTGTATTCTGTTGTTTAAGGATGAAATGCTCTGAATATATCTCTGAAGTCCATCTCACCCAGTGTATCATTCAAGGCACTTGTTTCCTTATTGATCTCCTACTTAAATGATGGACCCTTCGTTGTGAGTACAGTGTTAAAAGTCCCCTATTATTGTTTTATTATCAATGTGTTTCTTTAATTTTGTTATTAATTGGTTTATATTATTGACTGCTTCAATTTAGGGGCATAAATATTAACAATTGTTGGATCATCTTGTTGTAAAGGCCCTTTAATTATGATATAGTGTCCTTACTCATCTTTTATTATAGCCTTTAAAATCTAATTTGTCTGATGAAAGGATTGCCACCCCGGCTTTCTTTTGATGTCCATTAGCATGAAAGATAGTTCTCCATCCCCTCCCTTTCAATCTGGAGGTGTCTGAGTCTAAAACGAGTCTCTTACAGACAGCATATCAATGAGTCTTGTTTTGTTTTGTTTTTAATCCAGTCTGATACCTTATGTCTTTTTTTTTAACATTTTATTTATTTATTTGACAGAGAGAGGCACAGCAAGAGAGGGAACACAAACAAGGGGAGTGAGAGAGGAAGAAGCAGGCACCCCACAGAGCAGGGATCCCGATGTGGGGCTCAGTCCCAGGACCCTGGGATCATGACCTGAGCCGAAGGTAGATGCTGAACAACTGAGCCGCCCAGGCACCCCACCCTATGTCTTTTGATTGGAACATTTATCCCATTTATATTCCAAGTAATTACTGAAATACATGAATTTAGTCCCATTGTATTACCTGTAAAATCACTGTTCCTGTATATTGTCTCTGTTCCTTTCTGGTCTTTGTTAATTTTTCGTTCTCTCTTCACTGAAAGGATCCCCTTTAATGTTTCTTGAAGGGCTGGTTTAGTGATTACAAATTCTTTTAGTTTCTGTTTGTCCTGGAAACTCTTTATATCTTCTTTTATATTAAATGACAGACTTGCTGGATAAAGTATTCTTGGCTGCATTTTTTTTTTTTTTAAATTTAGCACCTTGAATATATAATGTTAATCCTTTCTGGCCTACCAGGTCTCTGTGGACAGGTCATCTGTCAGCCTTATCTTTCTACCCTTGTAGTTTAAGGACCTCTTCCTCTGAGCTGGATTTTCTCTTTCTCTCTGAAGTCTGCAAGTTTCACTTTTTTTTTTTTTTTTAACATGTTTTTGGAAAGTGACTTTCAACAAGGATGGAGTCCTTTGTGCAAGCTTTACTATTTTGTGTGTAGGTGTTGACCTGTTTTTACTAATTTTGAGGGGGTTCTCTGTGCCTCCTGTTCTTAAATGCCTGGTTCCTTCCCCAGATTAGGGAAGTTCTCAGTTATAACTTGCTCCAGTATACTTTCTGCCCCCTCTGTCTTTCCTCTTCTTCTGGGACCTCCCAATTACTCTAATATTGTTTCACTTTATGGTATCACTGATGTCTCAAATCCTCCTCTCATGATGCAGTAGTTGTTTATCTCTCTTTTTCCTCACCTTCCTTATTTTCCATCATTTTGTCTTCTTTATCACTGACTCTCTCTTCTGCCTCACTTATCTTAGTAATTAAAGCGTCCATTTTTTACCGCATTTCAGAAATAACCCTTCTGACTTTGAACTGATCAGATTTTTGTTCTTTTATTTCTCCAGTAAGGGATTCTCTAGTGTCTTCTATGTTTTTTGTTTATTTTTGTTGTTGTTGTTGTTTTGTTTTTTGAGCCCAGCTAGTATCTTTATAATCACTGTTTTGAATTCTAATTCTGACATCTTACTTATATCCATATTTATTAGATTCCTGCCTGTGAGTTTTGCCTCTTGTTCTCTTTTTTGGGGGGATGTCTTCCCTCTTGTCATTATGTCCAGAAAATAGATGAAAGGGAGGGGAAAATGACACCAGAAAAATATACATTACACAAACCAGAAGAGAACAGAAACCAAGAAGAAAAGAAAAGAAAAGGCAAAAAATAGGAATAAAACCAGACAAGTTGGACAAAACAGAACAGATCCTGGGTGTATTTTGGTCTGTTTGTTAGAAGAAACTAGATACCAAAATAAGCAAGAAAGAAAACCTTACACAGGTACAAAAATGTAGGTGAATACAATGAAAGGAAGCCAAAAATGAAAAATATATATATATAAAACATAAATGTAAAAATGAAAATGTAAAAAGATTTAAAAAATAATTGGTATGATAAAAAAGAGTTGAAAGGATAATAAAATATGAAGCTGAAGGACTAAAGAGTAATAACTGTATTAGAAAAATATGCACTATATACTAATCAGAAGAGAACAGAAACCTAACAAAAGAAAAGGAAAATAATATGAGAATAAATTGGAATAAAATGAGACAAGAAATTGAATAAAACAGAACAATAAACTAGATTCTTGGTATATTTTGGAAAGCAGCTATGCTCACCACTATACCACCAACGCTCTTGGTATATTTTGATCTGTTAGTAGAAACTAGATCCCAAAGAGGTAAGAAAGAAAAACTTACATACATACAAAATAAAGTTTAATACAATGAAAGGACACCAAAAATGAAAAAAAAAAAAAACCCTATACCTATATCTATATATAATTTTTAAGTCTTTTTAAAATTTTCATTTTTTCACTGATAGAATATTATATAATATATAATATTCTATCAGTGAAAAAATGAAAATTTTAAAAAGACTTAAAAATTATAAATAAAATAAGAAAATAGCTGAAAAGTATGATAAAATATAAAATTGAAGAACTAAAGAATAGTAAGAAAAAACATGAATACTATATACTGTCTTCCTCTAGGCTGGAATTTTCAGGTCTGTGTGGTTGGTAAACTTGACATTAGCTGAATGTTCCCTCTGGTCTTCTGGGTGAAGGGTCTGTTGCTCTGATTCTCAGTTGCCTTTGCCTGGGAGGAGTTGCACGGCCCTTGCCAGGGTACCACACTCAGTGTAAACAGCTCAGGATTGTTCTATGTGGCTTTTGTTCCCTGAAGGCTTTCAGCACTGCTTTGGATAATGGAAATGAAAATAGCTCCAGCCCTGGGAACTGAAATTTCGCACCACCACCAGACCCCCAGCCCCCTCTCCCCCATATTCCTCACTGTGCCTTAAGGAAAAGTAGTCAATTACTTCTGTCTCCCTGGTTTGTGTTTGAACTCGATGTGCACCCAGCCTGTGACCAAGCATTTTGGTATCAGGCATATGACCCCAGTTTGAGTCTCCAAACTTTATGGGCTCTTGCAGGGTGCACCCATGCCATTCCTCCTGAGGGATGGAAGGGGGTTTCCCATTGCTTGCTGGGCCCCTGCTTGAGAGCTGTCATCAACCCTGCAGTTCCTGGTATATGACAACACCAAGCAGAAAGCCCGTGCCTAGGCTCACTGCAGCCAACTTCCCTGCTCTTATGCTTGGGAACTCTGCCACAGTCAGGTACCCCCATTCTTTCTGTGAGCTCAGGAATTCTGAACCACACTGTTGCACCTAGAATTCCTCCCTGCTTCACCTCCTGAGCACCTTTCAAGTAAACTCCTAAAAGTTCTGATTTTTGCATTCTGCTGCTTATAACACTTTCTAGTAGCTGGCTTAGAGAATCTCCCTCCCCCCAGGGTTTATCTTCTGAATATCACTTCAGAGTCACGTCTCTGCATATCCTACATTGCAAAAAGTAGTCACTTTTCTGTTTGTAGAATTGTAGCAAATCTTTTCTCAGATGTCTGGTTAATTTTGTATTTTCAGAATGATTTGATAAATACATAGCTGATTTCCAGGGACCGGACAAAACTAGGATCTCCTACTCTTCTGCCATCATGGAGGTCTCCCCTTGGTATGGTTTTTAATCTAGAAAGACAAAGGACCAAAAGAAAGGACAGGTGGAAAGAAAAGGACTTGAGATCCCTCTTGCCACTGTTGGTGGGTGACACTGGCATGTCCTTACTTTGGGGAAGCGCAGAGTTCATGTGACATCCTCAGCGGCAGGAAGCATTCCTTGAATTGGGATTCTCTCTCTTGTGCCAGTAGCAGACAAGGAGAGACCCTAGGTTTATGGTCAAACAAAAAAGACACGTAGAGAGATCATCCCAGCTCAAATAGATTTTTTCAATATGAGTATCCTAGCTAGGTTGCCCATATAGCCAACTAATTACACTGTTTCTGGACCCCAGAACTCACCACATAAGTTTTCATTAACCCTCTGTTGAGCTTAGGGTCTGATTAAAGGTTACTGGCAGAACAGAACTAATAGAAGTAGTACTGAGGAAAAAAAGTGATAAAGGAAATGAATCCACTCAATTTATGGACAAACATGTAGGTGACCTGGATGGATATCCTCTCAGAGTGATCATATAAATAAAAACTGGGATTAGATCCATGCAAAAGTCTACATCAAGACAAGGAAGGAGAAATATATAACTAGCAAGATTCAAAAGAATATATATGTGTATACATATCTCTGTTCCAATATCTGTAGCTATGCTTACCTGCATATTTTCATGAATATGTGTATATGGATCTATAAATCTGTCTCTACATAGCCATAAAAGTTGGTTACCTTATACAGATTTTGTATGCTGATGAGATTTCACAAAGTAAACTTTATTAGGGAAAGTTATGTAACCTATTTTAAGACTATTAATAAAAAATATAGAGACAAATGCATATCAGCATCAGACAAGATGCTTCTAGGTGACATTCCAATGGAGTTTGTCCTTACAGAAGGCAAGCAGCCAGCTCATGTGAAGGAAGTAGTGTTGGGGGTGTGTGTGTGTGCATGTGTGTCTGTGTGTGAGTCTACACACCATTTTTACTTATTGCCCATTCAAGTCAGTAACTTGTGACTGTCTAGAAACGATAAAAGTAGATCTTAACACTGTTTTTTTTTTCTTGACTTGTTCCATGTTGTTGTTGAGACATATTTTAGGACAAGAAATGACTTCACCACAGGGGCCTCTTGCATTTAGGGTTTTCCTTGCAGAGATGGAAGAATATATTGCCTCTGTCAACTGACTTTAGTATATTTTTTTTATTTTCTGTTAGAAAAAGAGTAAAGAAATATCAAATAGCCAAATATGTTAGCCCCTATCCACTACTGTGTCACCACATACGGATTTTCTCAAAGCAAAATATAAAAATGGCCAATGTTTTTGAAGTAGGATTGGCAAACTTATTATGTAAAGGGTCAGAAAATAAATACTTTAGGCTTTGTGGGTTACACAGCTTGTGTCACAACAAATAACTGCCATGTAGGACAAAACCACCATAAGCAATGTGTAAATGAATAAGCACTGCTATGTGACAGAAACAAGTAGCAATCCAGGTTTGTCCCTTGGGCCATAGTTTGCTGACCCTGACTTAGCAAGTATATGGACTTTATGGTACTAACATTAAAAAAAAAGGTAAAATGAAAAGACACAATTTTGTGGGGAATTGAAGCTTTTTATACTGGAGTAGAGAGAGGGAAATTTAGATGATTAAAGGAAAGAGTACTATAATCCAATAATGGGAATGCCATTCTTTTTTTCTTTAGAATCACTTCAGAATTGGCACTTCAGAGAAATCAGCCATGTTCCAGCTACAAGGTTCCAGCACTCGACACCTTTGTCTCAATTTGGGAAATCTCTGAAGAGTCATCCCCGTTCCAGAACTCCTAATGGAATCAGATGGTGCCCCCGCAGAGATTGAACTGCAGGTCAGTTTTTCCTCGGTCCAATCCTTCTTCTTTCATTTTTTTTAAGGAATCTTCCCAAGTATCCACAAATCACTGTCTCAAATTCTATTTCCAGGGATCTGTACCTAAGATGATCATAACCCAGCTTTATAATTAGCATTATTTCTTATTTGTTTTATATTTGTCTATTATTTTTTAAAGATTTTATTCATCCATTTGAGAGAGAGAGAGAGAGTGCAAGCTCGGCATATGCACCAGTAGTGGGAGGGGCAGAGACTCCCTGACAGGAGCCTTGATTCCTGGACCCAGGGATCGAGACCTGAGCCAAGGCAGACACTTAACCAACTGAGCTACCCAGGCACCTCTATTTCTCATTTCTTTTAGATATGATTTTTGTTTTCATTGAGGAATTGAACATCTTAGCCACAATTCAAAACTCTTCCCTCTCATTATCTCTACAGAAGTCCTCAGTCTTTAATTCACTGTTTAAAATTCCTGTGAAAATTTTTGTATTTTAATGTATATTTAGGAATCCATAAGCATTTATATAACTTTTACAGGTATTTAAACCCTATATGTGGTACTGTAGAATATACCCTGCAGTTTGATTGCTGTTTGTGCTGAAAATTGTTTTTTGAGATTTGTATTTGCTGATATAATTAGGTCTTTAAAATATGATCTAAAGCAAACATGTCAAAATATTGACAGCTGATAAATTTTAAATGAAAGCAGATGTATATCTGGTATATTATTTTCTGTACATTTCTTTATATTAAATCCTGAGGAGTAAACATTTTTATAAAGTAAATTAATTTAATGCAGAGAATAATAATAATGGCAATCAACTGTGTCCGTCCTCTATTCCTTTCTAGTCAATAGAGTCCACTTTGTGTTACCCGAAAGCTTTTATCTGTGTGACTCAGATTGACCTGTCTAGCTCCATCTGCAGCTGCATGCTGACCTGCTTGCTCCCTTGCTCTGGCCCATCTCTGGCCTTATATCCCACAGAAAGCTAGTCTTGAAAAACGGTCACTAGCGGAAGTATGTTCTGGTCAAATAACTTGTTAACTATGTAAGCCATAGGCTCCTTCTGGATGTGCATTCTCCGTATTAAATGTGGCAAGAAATTCTACAGTAAATAAGCCTATTTAACTTTTATTTAACTGGTATTTCCCAATTTTCTTTTTTTTTTTTTTATGAAACTTTTTGGCCTCAGATCTCCTAATAAATTACCCACAGAACCAATGTACTGTGAACACACATTGCAATCACCCCTCTAGTTAAATTTTGTCTGCTCGTTGTCCATCCTCAAACATTCCATGAATTGTTGTGTCTCCTTGTTTTGTCCTTTCTGGTACATGCGTTGAGGATGAGTGTTTTGTTTTGTATTGTATTGTTTTGTTTTATCCACCCAATACAGTGCCTTTTGTCCTTCCAAAACAATTTAATATGTCACCTCCACTGTGTGGCCTAGTAAAGACAATCAGTCCCTTGTCCACTAGAAAAGATTCTTTAATTAATTAGAATCTCAGATCCTTGAAAGCTGGTCACTATTAGCCCTGTTCACTCAGTGACACCAGTACCTAGCACAGAGATGGAATTCAGTAAATGCATGTTGAGTTCCTAGTGGGCAAATGGGTGGATAAATATGTGTTCTCATGGAATTAATGCACAATTATCATATTATATTGAAAGCATTTGTTTAAACATCCCTCCAACTAGACTGCCCATTCCTCAATGGTAGGGACTGTGCCTGATTTATGTGCATCTGGACTGCTTAACACCGTGCCTGTCATGTAACAGATGCTCAAGAAAAGCTATTTGAGATTCTGGAAAAAGAAGAGAAAAAATATAGGTGGAATCCAAAAAATTTATATGAAGGTCAAGCCCGAAATATTCTCCCTAAAATGTAAGAGGAGGAAGACATGAAAAGAATCTGCTTAGAACAGCTAGCAAAGAAGGAAGGGAGGGAGGGAGGGAGGGAGGGAGCAGCTAGCCTATTTCAAAGTAAATGTGTATAAATTATCTTTAACTCTTCCAAGCCATTTTCTTCCTCTCCCATTGCTCTTTGTTTGCATGGAGAGAGTGACTCTTAAAGATGACTTAATCAGAGGCCCAAGGGTCAAATCTCAGAAGCCACTTGTGACAAATACTGAGTTTCTATAACTTATAGGCAGCTTCCAGGTTTGTAACATTTTGGCCTAGCATGAAGATTGCATTCTCTTAGAGGCAAAGTATATTCAGGGGATGGATGACTTCTTCCAGAGAAGGGAAAGTCTTATAGTCCAGCAGTCAGTAGGAGCAAATGTATTTAGAAATTTTATAATTAGTAATCTGTGGTTTTCCAGGTTATTATTATTCTTGTTTACTTGCTTTACTTGTTATTCTTGTTTACTTCTTGTTAACTTCTACTTCATCATACTTCATAATTCTTTCTTCTTATCCAACTAATTCATTCATTACTTCTACTGCTGGAACCCAATGCTATATGGCAGAAACCCTCCCTCGTATTTTCAATCTCCTCACAGAATTATTTCTCTGACTCCATGCCTTTAAAAAAGATCTTCTATGAAGATGTCATCCCTCTATTACTCTCTCTCAAATAGATCGCATGCATACCACACATCTGCAATAATTTGGAGTAGAGAAGTGAGTTTGGCATCTTCATCCATGGTGTTGTTTTTCTGGACCACCTCTTTCTTCATACTATGTAATACTCTCGACTGCTTGAGGTTCATGTCAGCCTGCTGAAGCAGTGTCTCCCTCTCTGTACGGAGGCCAGCTATTCACTCCAGTCTACTTCACTTAGTGTTTTCTTCCTTCACCCCTGCCCATCCCCCGAGACTGAAGTAGGAGCTCTCCCAGTGTTCTTTCAAAGAGCCCTGTAATTTTCCAAGAATGAATCAGCATATGGTTCTGAATCCACTTGTGTGTATTCCTTAGCAGAGTATAACTGCCTGAGAGTCATCACTGCCTTTTTTTTTTTAAATTATTGCACCTGTGTATTTGGCAAAATGCCTGCCCCCAGTTTTACTCCAGTAAATATTTCTTGAATAACTAAAATATTATAGGATACAGGGCATAAGATCTGGATCTCCATTGCAAACGTCATTAATGTTGTTGACATTTTCCACCAGTAATCCTCAGGGCTCCATAAAGCTTTCTAATTAACACTGGTTGCTGTGTTTGTCCCTTTTTGGCTCATTTATTTGTGTCAGACAGCTCATCATACTACATGACTCTTCTTTTTTCCACTAATTTCCTGGATCCTGGTTCAAGTTCTGTGTTCTATCAAGGGTGAGATATCAGTCTTTAGAAGGTGAGTTAAGGGAGAATATTTAGGTAGGTAACAATTCTTTCTGCTTAGAGAGGACATAGAACCAAGTAAGCTAGAGACTTTCTATTGTCCCTGACCACTTTGAAGAGTCCTTCAAAACTGCTACCTACTAATCCTACCAACCTGGTATGTTATCACATCCCAAATCCAACACTTGAGCACCTATCCTATCAATGTACAGGTCACTTCACCCTAAACTCATAGGACATATTTGTGTTCTAATTTGGTGCTGGATGAATAACCAACAAAAATGGCCCCATAAAAACAAATTTGGTTCATAAAGATTGGTAGGTATCTTCCTCAATCTCAGTGCTCCTTTGAGATCTTCCCAAATCAACATAACTTCTGGGATTATCCATGTTACTTTCTATAAACTTTAAACTGTTACACTAACTCCCAGTCTTCCCCTGATCTGTTCCTCACATCTACTTATTCAGTGTTGAGGTCCATCCTTGTTCAATACTTATAAAGTCACCAGTCCCTAGCAAAGCTGATTATTGCTAAAGTCAGTCCTCTGAATAATCTGTTCCTTCCAGTGACCCATAGATTTCAAACCATGTCTGCCTTACTTGAAACTTATCTTGATTCTGATGGACATGAATTAAACTGAATTTCAATTAAAATCTTAGAGTTCATCATTAACTCCTATTTATAATTTTGTCCTAAGCCTAAGATATTTAAATAAATATACAAGGAGCCTAATTTATAATCTACTGCTGTATTCCCAGATGAGATATATGCATCATCACCACTTGTACCCTTTAAAGATAGGGCAATAAGTATTTCATTCTCTTGACCTATCCCTGATGATGCCGGGTCTACCCAATCATTTGTCCTGGAGAGACCTAAGGAGAAAAATAATGTTTTCATTTCCTTTCCAAATGAAGGGTTTTAATACCCATATTTAGTTGTAACTTGACCAATGTAGCTTCCAAGCTAGGCACTGACCATTCACCGTTGTCCTCATCTACTCTGCAGGATGGACTGATGGTTTCTATTTTGTAGTCCAAGGAGAAGAACCCCTTGTTATTTTTTCAGCTCTGGCAGACAGAATCTGGAATCTCTTAATTTAGCTCCTTCATCATCCTCTTAACAGGGTATCTATGGATGGTACTCTCAGTTGTCATCAATTTACTAAAATATTTTATTTACAGTGCCATCTGTATATAGCTTTTTTAATGCTCTCTGCATAGTATTTGGCAAAGAATAATATTATGGTATGATTCTTTCTGTATATATCACATAAGAAAACAGAATATATACTGATAACCCATTCTAGCTAATAAAATTGTTCTTTTATATTCCCTGAGCTACAGATCATGTTCTTCTCAATTCCTTCCTGAATTACTTGGCTCTTGCTTTTTACATGCAGAAGGACCCTCCCTGGGACTCAGTGGACTTAGTCATACATTCATATTCTGTTCTACCCCCTGAAATATCAAGTGTCGCTCTATAAAATTCCTCCCTGAACCACTTGTTCTTTGATTCCCAGAATATCAACACAGTAATGTTTCAAAGCTGGCGAGGATATAAATATGCATCACTTATATTCTTAAAGAGCTCTACTTATAAAATAAGGGCTTTAAATCATTATTAAGGGAAAGGAGCTGCTATTTCAATGCTTAAAACTTGACTATGTAGTACATTTAAGCATTCTATATAGCTCATATGATGACCAAGGCATCTTTGCTAGTTTGAAAATGTGGGTGTTTTGTAAAACCTAGGTGATAAAAATGTACCTCGACAAGTCATAAAAGGAACAAACCAAAAGAGAAAAAGTGTAATAGGAGGGCCTTGGACATATTTGGAGTATGATACATTTCATATATTGCATCCCAACACAGGGAGTAAGGTCAGTGTTTTTTATATGAAGCCACATTAATTTGAACTCAGATACAGTTTTGAATTCTGCCTCTCCACCTAATAAATTATGTGACCTTGGAAAAGTACTTAAACTTCTTCAACCTATAAAATAAGGAGTGGTTAGTCTATTAAAAGTGTAACAGAGTTGGTGTGACTGTCAAATAAAACGTTCTGTTAAAAAACTTAGCAGAGTAGTTAGCACATGTCAGGTGATCAATCATCATTAGCTTTCTATAGTACATTAACTGCAAGAAGAAAATCCTTTAATATATTTCTTAGAAGACATCCTTATTCGTGAGTGAATCATTAAAAATGATAAAATAAGTGTATGGGAAACATAAGCAGAGATAAATGCATTGATGAAAATGATGCCTACACATAAAGCACATTTTTTCTTAAGTCAGCATAAAGAGGAATTATTTTTTCCCCATTATTTCTACACAATACTCATTTATTCAAAACTATGGAATAGTAGAAACAGCAAAACACACAGAACCAGGAAGCTTAAACAAATCCTAGACCTCTGAGCCTCAACTTCCTCATCTGTAAAATACCTAATTCACTGTTGTCTTTTTTTTTTTTTGAGATTTTATTTATTTATTTGACAGAGATCACAAGTAGGCAGAGAGGCAGGCAGAGAGAGAGGAGGAAGCAGGCTTCCCGCTGAGCAGAGAGCTCCATGCAGGGCTTGATCCCAGGACCCTGGGATCATGACCCAAGCTGAAGGCAGAGGCTTAACCCACTGAGCCACCCAGGCCCCCCTTCACTGTTGTCTTGAATGGGAATTAAAGATGTCAAATGATAGGTGACAGACAGTTCAGTGCAAACCACAAAGTACTATACAGCACATGGCATCATTCAGGCATCAGCAGCATTGAATACATGCTTCCTAAGGGTTTTTCTGGGCTTGTTTCTGGCAAGCATTTTAGGAAAAAATGCTACCAGATAAAGGCTCTGTAATTTCAACATACTTTGTCCATTGGAATACCTGATTAATGGAAAGTTAAATAAAACTGTAATCACAGGTGTTTATTAACCTAGCGAAATACCAGTTGAAAAGAGCTGGCACTTCAGAGGAAGGGCAGTTATTCATGGCTGGAGTGTGTGGACATGTCCTTAGACCATTAGATGTTGAAACATGAACTGCTGCTTATGGGGGGTAGAATGAAAATGTCTTTTCATCTGAGATGTTCTCTTGAGTAATTCATGTTTTGCAACCTCCATTTTGTGTCTAACCCATACTTCATCCAAAGTGATTATGGTTTTGTTTATACACCTTTAATTTTCAACTTAGTGCTTAAACACTTTTTCTTTTCCTAAATTAAAAAAAAAAAGTCATTTGGGAGATCCATATGTTAAAAGTCTAATGATATTTCTAACCTATTAAAGTCAATTGATAGGGGCGCCTAGGTGGCTCAGTGGGTTAAAGCCTCTGCCTTCGGCTCAGGTCATGATCCCGGGGTCCTGGGATAGAGCCCCGCATCGGGCTCTCTGTGAAGCAGGGAGCCTGCTTCCCTTCCTCTCTCTCTGCCTGCCTCTCTGCCTACTTGTCATCTCTAACTGTCAAATAAATAAATAAATAAAATCTTTAAAAAAATATATAGCCAATCGATGTAATAGCAGAAGAACCATCAAGGAATGGGATAAATGTGGCCAAATTTAGCTCTTATCTAGACTCTAAAGGACTGCTTAATATATACAAGTTGTGCATGTTTTTCAGTCCTTCATAAGAGACCTGCAAATATTTTTCTAATGCCATAGGGCCTTGTAAGATTTTTCAATCTCTTTGAATTCCTGCATAAAAATGGACAGCAACTACACAGTGAAACCAAACACACATGGGCAACATTTACAACAAAGGTAGGTTCTTCTCTATGAACTGCAAAATATGCCAGTAGCCACAAGACAAGCATTGCACCACTGTTTATATGAGAAGAAAATGAAGGGAGCAAGAAGGGTAGCTTCTTTTGGATCTTAGAGCAGAAGTGACCTTGAGGAGCCAACAAATGTTCTCTGTAAATTATAATGGGCCAGCTTGAGAACAGCAGCTGCCATAGGCAAGAAAAGGGTTTGGCCCCCCACGGACTGGGTGAGTGCTGGGGGCCCAGGGTAGGAAGTAATAAAGAAGTACAGCAGCCCAGCTCCCAAGGACTCTCAAAATAGACTCTGCAGGAATCTGTTTTAGGGGAGTCCCTCACTGAGCAGAAACCTCTGGGAGTTAAATTAAGCAGGTTAGGACAAGAGAAAGGAGACATGAGAAGATCTACATAAAAGTGGGAAAGGAAAACATAGCCAGGAAATCCCAGGAAGCAAGGCACAGAAGCTGGAGCTCTGTGAAGTTATAAAAGCTTTCCTGAACAATTTTCTTCCTTCTAAAAGATCAGAAAAATTTCACACACACACACACAAAAAATCCAGAAAAGTTTCAAATCACCATACACCAAATGGAAGTTTACATCTCTTTCTCATAAAATGATAAAGATAATAACAGAAAACACACTCATATTTGGAGTAATGAAAAAGTGTCAAGCTTAAATCTCAATAAAAGCTATTGTAAAAAAAGAATGAGAATCAGAGCTAAGTTCCTCACAAGCTATAGGAGCATACTACATAGATAAACCCACGAGACAAACTAAAATTGTCACTGACTATTTCACAATGAGCCAAAAGACTTTAGGAAAATACAGGACATGAAGGGGAAAATACGAATAAGAATCAACAAAACTCGCAAATAGGGTACTGAACTCAGGAAAGGATAAATAGTAATATCAGCAATTAAGATGACTCTGGAAGAAACAGAACAAAAGAAAGGAAAAACAAGATAATGTCTTAAGAAATGGAAGATAAAAGGGAATTATTTTTAATTAAAAAGAAATGAGGCAATAAAAAAGTAATTGAGATAGTGATAAATAACAATGATGAGTTAAAAAGATTGCCCTAGAAATGATAGGCATCTCTGAAGACAATACCAAAGCAAGAGAACAAGAACCCTTGCTTGAAATTTAAAAGGAAGGAAGGAAGGGATGGGGGGAAGAGGGAGGGAAGGAAGGGGGGGGGGGCAGGAGGGGAAGGGAGGAAAGAAAGAAGGAAGGGAGAAAAAACAGATTTGAAATTACATTATTGACAAACTATAACATATATGTGAAGACCTCTACCTAGAAATAGCCAATATGAAGATATGTTCTGATAAAATTACTGGATTAAAAATCAAAATAGGGGCGCCTGGGTGGCTCAGTGGGTTAAAGCCTCTGCCTTCAGCTCAGGTCATGATCCCAGGGTCCTGGGATCGAGCCCCACATCGGGCTCTCTGCTCAGCGGGGAGCTCGCTTCCTCCTCTCTCTCTCTCTGCCTGCCTCACTGCCTACCTGTGATCTCTATCTGTCAAATTTAAAAAAAAAAAAAATCTTAAAAACAAAAATCAAAATAATAAGCTGGGACACCTGGGTGGCTCAGTCGTTAAGCTTCTGCCTTCAGCTCAGGTTATAATCCTGGGGTCCTGGGATCAAGCCCCACATTGGGCTCCCTGCTCGGCAGAAAGCCTGCTTCTTCCTCTCCCACTGCCTCTGCTTGTATTCCACCCTCTTGCTCTGTCTCTCTCTCTGTCAAATACATAAATAAAATCTTTAAAAAAATAAAAATAAGAAGTCCTTTTTTAGAGCAGTTTTAGGTTCATAGCAAAAGTGCGCAGTAGGTACAAAGAACTGACCCATCTTCACCCAGTTACAACCTCCCCCACTATCAGCATCTCATGCCACAGTGGCACTAATGAACCTGCACTGACACGTTGTTATTCCCCAGAGTCCATGGTTTACATTAGGGCTCACTCCTAATGTAATGTAATGTAATGTAATGTAATCCTATTCTAATGGATTTTTGCAAGTGTTAGATGACATAGATCCATCATTGTAGTATCATACAGAATAGTATCACTGCCCTAAAAGTCCTCTGTGCTGTTTATGCCGCCTTCCCCCCATCTCCTGAAACCACTGGTATTTTTACTATCTCCATAGTTTTGCCTTTTCCAGAATGTCATGTAGTTGGAATCATACAGTACAACTGGCTTTTCATATTGCTGTCTTTCACTTAGTAATATTGCATTTAAGTTCCCTCTATATCTTTATATTCATGACTTGATAGTTCTTTCTTTTAAGTACTGTATAATATTCCATCATCTGGATGTACCACAGTTTATTTATTTACCCACTCACTTCTAAAGGACAGCTTTTTTGCTTCTAAGCTTTGACAGTTATGAATAAAGCTTGCATAAGCATTCGTGGCAGGTTGTTTGTGGATATGTTTTCAGTTCTTTGGGTAAATACCTAGGAGCATAATCGCTAAATCACCAGTAAGGCAACAATTTGGTTTTGTAAGACACTGCTAAGTTGTTTTCAAAGTGGCTATACCATTTGGCATTCTCACCATCAGTGAATGGGACTTCTTGCTCCACCAGCTTGCCAGCATTTGCTGTTGTCAGTGTTCCAGATTTTGACCATGCTAATGTCACTGAAACCCAAGTTTGACTGCTTGCCACTTGAAAGCCAACTCAAGAGACAAGTGTTGGAAAATAAAAGTTGCTTTATTCAGGAGGCTGGCAACCTGGGGAGATGGCAGACTGATGTCCAAAGACCATTTCCAAGATTCTAGGTTAAGGAGTGGAGTTTTCAAAAGGAAATTCAGAGTAGGAGATTACATATAAATTGATGGAAAGGACAGAGAAATTTATGCCTATTTATGAAGAAAGATGGAACATGTGCACTGAGCATACATATATGTAACATACATTGTGTTTTTACTTTAGAGTGGAGACTTAACATCAGAAACAGGCAAAAGTGAGCTCCTGATCTCAGGAAATTATCTTAGGAGAAGGAGAAGGGGCTCTGGGCATGGTCTGAGAGCCAGTGTAAATATAATGGGGCCTTGTACTCCTTATTTCATGTCAGAAATGCAGGGCTTTGCTTATTCATAGACTGGAATATATCAGTTGACCTTGAGTCCAGTTTTCTGCAGAAATAGCTAATGGATTTTCTTGGGTGGGGTCTGAAAAGACATGGTATCTATGCTATTATTTTCCTTCTAAGCACTGCTTTCATGGCATCCTGCAAATTTTGATCACTTGCATTTGCATTTGCATCTAGTTCAAAATATTTTTAAACTTCTCTTGAGATTTTTTCTTTGACCCATGTATTATTTAGAAGTATGTTGTTTGGTCTGCACGTATTTTGTGGTTTCCCAGTTATCTTTCTGTTATTTATTTCTAGTTTAATTCCATTGTGATCCAAGAATAGATTCTATATGATTTATATTATTTTAAACTTATTGATGTGGGTTTTTTTTATAGCTTAGAATATTTTCTATCTAGGCAAATTCCTATGTGAATTGAAAAGAATGTATATTCTGCTATTGCTAGATGAGTAGTCTAGAAAGCTATAAACTTTCCATCCAATATCAGGAACAAGGCAAGGATAACTACTCTTCCCACTTTTATTCAACACAATATAGAATTCTACCCAGAGCAATAAGGTAAGAAAAAGAAATAAAAGGCATCCAAATAGGAAAGGAAGAAGTAAAATTGTCACTGTTTACATGTGACATGATATTATATATAGAAAACCCTAAAGACTCCACCAGAAAAACTACTAGAACTAATAAACAAATTCAGTAAAGTTGTCGAGTACAAAATCAATAAACAAAATGTGTTGCATTTCTAAACATTAATAATGATCTATCAGAATGAGAAATTAAGAGTCCCATTTGCAATTGCATCAAATTCAATAAAACACATAAGAATAAATTTAACCAAGGATGTAAAAGACCTGTATGTATATTAAAAACTATAAGATACTAATGAAAGAAATTGAAGAAAAAACAAATAAATGGAAAAGATATCCCGTGCTCATAGACAGGAAGAATCAATATTGTTAAACTGTCCACACTACCCAACGCAATCTATAGATTCAGTGTAATTCCCATCAAAATTTCAATGACATTTTCACAGAAATAGGACAATCCTAAAAGTTTTATGGAACCATTAAAGACCCCAAATAGCCAAAGAATTCTTGAGAAAGAACAACGAAGCTAGAGGCATCATGCATCCTGTTTCAAACTATATTACAACTATAATAATTAAAATAGTATGGTGCTGGCATAAAAACAGACACATACGTAATGGAACAGAATTGAGAACCCAGAAATAACTCATGAATATATGGTCAAATAATTTATGACAAAGAAGTCATGAATAGACAAAAGGGAAGGGACAATCTCTTCAATAAATAGTGCTGGAATAATCTGGACAGCCACATGCAAAGGAATGAAACTTTAAAGGTTCAAATGTAAGACCTGAAACCCTAAAACTCGTAGAAGAAAACAGGTGGTAAGCTCCTTGACATAGGTTTTGGTGATGATTTTTTTTTTTTTAATTTGACACCAAAAGCAAAAGAAGTAAAAGTAAAAATAAATAAGGGAGACTAAACCAAATTAAAAGCTCCTGTACAGCAAAGGAAACCATCAACAAAATGAAAAAGCAACCTACTAAGGGGGAAACAATATTTGCTAATTATATATCTAAGAAGGTGTAATATCCAAAATATGTAAAGAACTCATAAAATTCAATAGCAAAAAAAAATCATTAAAAATGGGTAGAACATCTAAATAGACATGTTTTGAAATAAGACATATAGATAGCCAGTAGATACATGAAAAGATGTTCTACATTATTAATCATCAAATAAATGCAAATCAAAACTGCAGTGAGATATTACCTCAAATCAAAACTGCAGTGAGATTTTACCTGTTAGAATGGTTGTTATCAAAAAGGTTGAAATAACAAGTGTTGCAAGGATGTGGAGAAAGAGAATCCTTGTGTATTGTTGCTAGGATTATATAGCCACTATGGAAAACAAATTACAGAGGTTCTTCAAAAAATTAAAAATAGAAGTATCACATGATCTAGCAATTCTACTTTGGGTATTTATCTGATGAAAGAGAAAATAGCAACTTGAAAAAATATGCACACCTCCATGTTCATTACAGCATTATTTACAATAGCCAAGATATGGAAACAATCTAAGGGTCCATCAGTGAATGAATGGATAAAGACATTGTGAGATACACACACACACACATACACACACCACACACACACACAGGAATATTATTCAGCCATAAAAAATGAAATGTTGCCATTTGTAACTACATACATATATCTGGAAGGCATTATGCTTAGTGAAATAAGTCAGAAAAACAAATACCATACAATCTTCCTTTATGTGGAATCTAACTCAATCAATCAATCAATCAATCCAAGCTCACTGATGCAGTTAACCAATTGGTTGTTGCCAGAGGTGTGGCATGAGGAGGTGGGAGAAAAGGGTGAACTGTTTTGGTGTTTGTTTGTTTTGCTTATTTAATTTAAATAAATTGAATAATAAGGGGGAAAATTGGTCAGTTAGAGGACATAGCAAATATGCTGAGGAAGGCAGAGCAAAAAGCTGAAAATGACTTAGGGATTTCACCTGGTTGAATCCCCAAATAAGCCAACTCTGCAACTGTTCTATCTTCAAAGTTATTATTACTTAACATAAAAAGTATTCCAAATTACATAAAATAGTATTTATTGCATAAAAAATATAATTTGTGTTACACCACACAAAAAAAGATCTGTCATCCTTATGCAGAAAGTTCAGAAAACATTTTTGCCATGAGACTTTCTTCAAGATTCTGCTAGAAAAATGAACTTCAAACTACCAAAGTGACTTGAGAGACATCTGCACAAAAACTGATGGTGAACAGGAGCACCTGGGTGGCACAGTAGGTCAAACGGCCAACTCTTGGTTTTGGCTCAACCTGTGATCTCAGGATCATGATCTCAGGGTCATGAGATCCAGCCCCGCATCTGGCTGCTTGCTTAGCATGGAGTCTGCTTCAGATTCTCTCTCTCCCTCTACCTCTCCCTTCTTGAGCTCTCTCTCTCACACACACATATGAATAAATAAATCTTTAAAAAATAAACAATTGATGGTGAACATTAACTATAGTTTCCTGTGCAACTAAATAAGGAGTCCCAAGTAACCTGGAGGACACATGTTCCTGAGCATGTGAGTATCAAAAATCATCCCTCTCAGCATCATTCCCCACATCCCCCCTCCTTACCCATCACTAGTGTCTTCCTATGGACAGATCTAGTTCTGCAGCCTTCCCATGAAAGCCACTTGCCCTGGCTCTCCATCCTTCAAGATGAAGAGGAGGAGGAGAAGAAAGAGGAAGAAGAAAAAAGAAGGAAGATGAAGAAAAAGAAGAGGAGGAGGAGGATGAGGAAGAAGAAGGAGGAGGAAGAGGAAGAGGAGGAGGAGGAGAAGGAGAAGAAACTAAAAAAAGAAACAAAGCTACAACTGGCTGTAATTGCAATTAAACTGCCTCACTTAGGTCTTTTCATTCAAGGTCTTCTCGAAAGTGAGTACCAGATTAGATTAATTGAGCCTCATGTCTCCTGGATCACATAATTAAACAATCCATAGACAACTTTCTATGACATATCTATACTTTAAAAACCACATATACTATCATTTTGGCATTCACCTAGGTTTGTCAGGTAATATCAGAACACAAATACACGTTCATTATTTTATAGACACTGTTTTCTGCTCTCCACTTTTTATTATTAAGGAAGAGTAAGTGAAAGTCCATAATTCAGGGGTTGAAGTACATCAACAGTGCTAACCTGGACAATTTTGAAATAAAACAGGCTATATGTGAATCTAGTTAATGTAAGAGGTAATAAAACATGTCTCCTTCTTATAATGAAAAAAGGCTCATTTCAGAATACAAGTAAAATAGTAGTTTATTTCCTACTTTGTATTTCTAATGTTCATGTAGTTCCCTAATTAAGGCTCAAAAAAGGTTAACTGCCTCCTTAATAGTGTAATTTTGCTCCCCCCACCCCCATATATATCTCAAGGCCTCTCCTTAGTGGGACAGCTTAATGATTTTCATTTTAAAGAAATTAGGTTCTGGTCTTTTTCATTTGGTATGCAGCCTTGGGCTGAGGGCTGAGAAATTCAGAGGAAGTGACAAAATATGGAAAATTGGAGCTTAGCTAGCTATTGTCCTGTTAGCTACCTCCTGAGCATGCTCAAAAAGGAGAAGGGAAAAGTTTTCAGAATTCCTTTCTCAGTGGTCCTCATTGGATAAGCCTCCAGAATGCCATGGTCACTACCACTGAAATGAGCCTAGTCCAGGACACACTCTGCATGATGTCATCTGCTGCTTCTGACTCACTTTGCTGCAGCAACATTTCAGTGAGTGAGCTGCCTAACCAACAACAAACATAGAGTAGAAAGAGGTAAACAGGCAGTTAAAGGAAGAAACATTGAATATAAACAGATCTGGAATGATACCCTGCTTTTGGTGACCACAAATTTCTTTGCGCTTTCATTTATTCACACATTCC
Organism: Lutra lutra; assembly: GCF_902655055.1. NCBI lineage: Eukaryota > Metazoa > Chordata > Mammalia > Carnivora > Mustelidae > Lutra > Lutra lutra. Next base: position 43,245,351 of record NC_062291.1, on the reverse strand, counting down.
TTTAATGAACATTCATGAATGTCAGTGATAAAAGAAGGGCTATCATTGGTGCTAGGATTGCAACAGAGGATAAGCTGGTATTTATTACAAGGAACAGTAGGAATGCATGGGGCAAAGGTCAGATGAAGCAAAGAAAAGCAAAGAGAGAAGCAAAAAGTACAAATATGCTAAGTGTTCTGAGGCAGATATTTCATATACTCTTTCATCTTAATGAAGTCATCATTGAAGTCAATCTGCTGGGACCTGGAAGTAGTTCACAGAGAAGGTAATGTCAAAGCTAAACTAGAACTAATGAGGTAATTTTGGAATTAAATTTCACTGGACATAGAAGAAAAGCCTCAAATCACAGTAAACTTTACAGAGATGTATTTCTCTCTCTTCTAAAATAATGAAGGTAACAATAATAGAAAACATACCAATATTTGGCTTGCTGTGAGCCAAACACTATTCCAGCACTAATGCATATTACCTTATTGCATACTCAAGTCAACCCTTTGAGGCTGGTGATATTATTAGCCCATTTTAAAGATAAGGAAATTGGGGTACAGAGAAGTTAAGTAATTTACCAAATGTCACACAGATCTAGGATTTGAACCCTGGCTATCTGTTTCCAGAGTCAGATGTTGGCCCTCGCTTTTTCTGTGCAAGATGTGATTTTGAGGGAGTGAAAGAAAAAAGGCATGACATTTTTATTGAAGGCTCCTAAGTTAGACTGCAACATGTGGGCATGTTCAGAAGTGTGTGATTGAGCCTATCTATCAAAAAACAAGAGGCCACGTTTTCTAAACGTGAGAAGAAGAGTAAGAGGGGTATTGTGGCTTGTGTGTGTCCTACTGGATCCTTGTAGAAGAGTATCAAAGGGAAAACAAGATGCTTTATATCATGAACACAGTGACCATGTCATAAAATATGTATTCTGCCTCTTATGTCTCTTAGATTGGCAATAAAGAGATTCCTAGCCTTTTTTTTTTAAGATTTTATTTATTTATTTGACAGAGAGAGAGAGATCACAAGTAGGCAGAGAGGCAGGCAGAGAGAGAGGGGGAAGCAGGCTCCCTGCTGAGCAGAGAGCCCGATGCAGGACTTGATCCTAGGACCCTGAGATCTTGACCTGAGCCGAAGGCAGAGGCTTAACCCACTGAGCCACCCAGGCGCCCCAAGAGATTCCTAGTCTTATAAAATTGCAAGATTTGGCAGAAATTTTAGAAGTTTCAATACTAAATTTAACAAGTAAATCGAAGGAAGGAAGGACAAAAAGAAGGAAAGAACAAAAGGAAATCTCCTTCCAAATCTCTAAGTTTAAAAACCAATTGGTGTATTTGTGGAGGAACCTCTGAATATCTTACAATAAATCTGTCCCATCGACAGGTAGAACCAGGTGAGGCTGGCTGGGGCAGTTGGTGTTCAGCTGGTAGGAAAAATTTCTGAGTATTAGTCATGTCCATGATGGAGAAAGGCTCTAAAACAAACAATAAAAATGGGCAAAAAGTCTGTCCTCTGAAATGAGACGGCGGAAAACAAAAAGTCCTTTCAATGTAGAGTCTTAAATAGGGAGTCATACAATATCCACAGAGGGAGAGGGAGGTGGGCTCCGCTACTTGTTCCCCTTCACCCGTCCCCAACTAAGTTAATTTCCTGTCTAGTGTTGATTGTATTAGTTTCATGCAAGTACACATGAGAACTTGTCCCTTTTTCATTAAGCAGGGTTTAATAGTTCTTAATGAGAATTACTTCTAATGGAAAGGCTCGATATTTATGTGCTCTATATAATGTGCAAAAATGCTGTTTAAATAACTCAAAATGGGTACTTGAATACCTAGAGGTGTTTTGCAGAAGTGAAAACTCATTGTGGTGGTTTGTACATTTTATATGTTCCTCTGCAAACCCCATGTAAACCAAGAAATAAATTTTCTTCGACAGATGGCACGGCTACTTTCCACTGAAGAGGCAGCAGCAGGTAGAGACACAGGCAAATATTGTGCACTCATCCATGCTGTGGAAGTGTAAATGCACTGCTGCTGTATGCAGATTTCTTTCAGGCCAAACCTTTTGAGATTGCAAAGACTGCATAACTGCTATTTTCTTGAACTTATTCTTGTGACACCTCATGAGAAATGGGATAGAGTCATTAGTGTACAGCAATTTAGAACACTGAGATAAAGATGTACAGAATGGTAATTTCCACAGTGGTCTGGAAAAGGATCTACTGGATCACCTAGTTCAACTCATTTTGTATGTGAGAACACTGAGGCCCAAAGAGAGAAAGTGACTTACAGATTGTGGGTTTACACAGAAGATAGCCAGTTCCTCTAACTCTTAATTGATGGGGCAAATATATATTTATTAATGCAAAACTAATTTCCACAAAGATATGAAATGGTATGTTCATATAATTCTGGAAAGATCTATATATCTATATCTATAACTATATCTGTATCTGTATCTATATCAATATATATGTAGATATCTAGTATATAGGTATCTAGATATCTATATATATATCAGAATCTTTTTCTGAGTACTTTTTACTTCTGAATGTAGTTTTCAGGTAAATATTTTATAATTTATTGTTCAGTTTTGTTTGTTATTTTCTGATTGTTAATAACAAATATGCATTGTATAATAGAGGAAGACAAACATATCTGGGTATTGGTCTTCTTTATCACCCATAAAATTAGCCAATGTTATTATGATCAGGTTAGACTGGCCAACCCAATGAGACCTTACTATGAAACTTTGGAAAAGCAATTTACATGATTGATGACTAAGGCTTTGCTTGCAACTGGAATGTTCCACCAAAAGGTGAAAAGACACCAGGGCTTTACTACTCAAAGTGTGGTCCGTGGAATAGCAGCATGAGTATTTCCTGAGACCTTGATAGAAATGCAGAATTTCTTTTTTTTTTTTTAAAGATTTTATTTATTTATTTGACAGACAGAGATCACAAGTAGGCAGAGAGGCAGGCAGAGAGAGAGAGGGGGAAGCAGGCTCCCTGCTGAGCAGAGAGCCCGATGTGGAGCTTGATCCCAGGACCCTGAGATCATGACCTGAGCCAAAGGCAGAGGCTCAACCCACTGAGCCACCCAGGCGCCCCCAAAATGCAGAATTTCTAAACTCAGCCCTATTGAAACAGAATCTGCATTTTAACAACAGGGTCTCAACTTGTTTCATACACATATTACAGTTGGAGAGTAACTATTATGCTAAAACATAAATCCTATTTGCATCAAATCACTGAGTTTGAAAAGACATAAGGAAGAAAGACTTGGAAAAAAGAGGGTACAGCATATAGAACTGGAGAAATAGAAATTATCATAGGAGACTTGGGGTATGCTTTTAACCTAGCCTGGATGATATTTACTTTTTTGACAGTTACCTTATTTGTAAATGTGTTTAAGAGTCCCTATATCGGAGGTGCCTGGATGGATCAGTTGGTTAAGCATCTGCCTTCAGCTCAGGTCATGATCTCAGGGTCCTGGAATCCAGCCCTGCTCAGGGGAGCCTGATTCTCCCTCTCCCCGCTGCTCATGCTCTCTCTGTCTCTCTTAAGTAAATAAATAAAATCTTAAAAAAAAAAAAGGGTCCCTATATCTTATGACTATTTTGAGTATTAAGTACGGTAATATGTGTTATATATGCAACAATGTACATGACATGTAAGAGATAAGATCTCATTAATGCCATTTTCTTTCCTCTTACCTTGAAAGTTTAAGAGCATGTTTGGTGGCTTTATAGTCCTACAGCAAAGAGAGGATATTAAAAATACAACTAAAGGGACATAGTATGTTGCTTCGGGCTACAACCCTTATTTTCAGAATTTATTAAGTGTTTCTAGCAGTGAGTCTAATACAATGTCTTGTAGAACTCAGATTTGGCAAGAAGGGCTTGGATACTTTCCCTTCCTAAAAAGGGAGGTAATGATGGGTTTTAATTGTAACACAATTAGAGCTTTTGATATCAAATTAATTTTCAGTGATAGTGTTGGTCTTGGCAGAGAGTGAAGAATTGATGAGATTAAAGCCCCGTGAGTATATGCACATACTCATATAGCTTTTTATGCAAATTGAAATCCCTGCTTCATTTTCCAGCTCTAGAATCAAAGATTAAAGATAATAAAGCTTTTTAACTTAGCTAAATTAGTTAAATGCATTTTATTACATCAAGCCATACTTTATTATAGGCCATAGCTGGCAAATTCTCTCCACTTTGAATAATTATTCACAAGTTAATAATTTCATGAAATTTGTTTGTACAGAAAATATGGAGACATGGTTCTACATGAAAATTATGGAGCTTTAATGAAATTTTGAGCCTGTAACCATTGATGTACTTATTAAGTCCATATGCTTAAGCTAGCATGAGTTCTGAAACAAAATCTTCTTTTTGTTAAAAAAATTATATTTATATTTTATATTTATATATATTTATATTTATACTTATATTTATGTCTATATATATTTATATATTTATATTATATTTATATTTGTATTTATATTATATTTATATTTATATTTTTGCCAAAGCAAGTAGCTTTGAATTTTGATTCACCCCATAGATATTGTACAAATTTTTACCCCCACTAATAATATATCAAGGTTTCTGTTTTCCCATACACTGACCCACACTGTGTTATTGGGTTTTTACTGGTATTATAATAAAAAAAAAATCAGTATTTTTAATTACTAAAATTTAACTTTTCACTTAAAAAAGGTAGACACACATTTGTTGCAAAAATTTACTAAATAGGGGCGCCTGGGTGGCTCAGAGGGTTAAGCTTCTGCCTTCGGCTCAGGTCATGATCTCAGGGTTCTGGGATGGAGCCCCGCATCAGGCTCTCTGCTCAGCAGGGAGCCTGCTTTCTCCTCTCTCTGCCTGCCTCTCTGCCTACTTGTGATCTCTGTCTGTCAAATAAATAAATAAAATCTTAAAAAAAAAAGATCGTTTCTTAAAAAAAAATTTACTCAATATCTCATATACACATCACCAATATCCCTCTGATATTAACATCTTACATAGACACAGTACAATTACGAACATCAGGAAATTGATATGGATACAAAACTATAACCTATAAACCTTTTCAAAATTTCACTAAATATTCTACTGATATCTTTATAAAGATCTAGTTTAAATTTGGGATCCATACTTTGTGCATAGTTGCTGTGATATCTTAGTCTCCTTGAATCTGGAAATTTCTATATCTTCCCCCCCTTCTTTTATTACCTTAACATTTTTTAAAGAGGACTAGGTAGATTTTTTGTATAATGTCTCTAATTTTGGCTTGCCTGTCTCTTTACCACTAAATTCTATGGTAAGAATACAGCAGAATTAACATTGTGTCTTTCATTGTACCACAAGGCACATGATGTGGGCTTTGTTCCACTACTTATGTCAAATTCGCTCACTTCCTTCTGATGGCACCTGGTAGGTTTTCCTCTATTTTGGAATTCCCCCTTCCCAATTACTGAGTATTTTCTGCGGGATGCTTCGAGACTATCTACATATTTTAAATTCATGCATTCACTCACTAATTTTAAAATGTGCTGAAGATAACAGGTGATTGCCACCGTTCATTCTACATTGGGTACTGGAATTCTACTGTATGGAAGAGTTTTCTTTCCCCTCCTCTTTAGTCAATGCTTATTGATTGATTGATTGATACCCTTATTCATATCAGTCTGGACTCATGGAATATTATATTATTCTATGGTTAGGAATTCATTCTTCTCACTATTTCTTTTCACATTTCAGAGTTTCTTTCTCTAATCTCTGTGGCCTTTTAATATGGCCCCATGGTTTTTGAGTCAGTCTTTGGTTTTGTTGTATTATTAGTGAGAGTAAGCCATCTAAATTTTGCTCATTGAAACTTGCTAAACTTTTGTCCATTATTTCATTTAGTTGTCATTTTTCTTATTGATTGATAGAAATTCTTTTCTTACTAAAGCAGTTAATTCCTTGTAATATGATTTGTGAAATATAGTTGATCATTTATGTTTTTATTTTTTTATGTTTTTGCATTCATAATTTATTTTTAATATAGTAAAATTGACCAAATTTTAAGACTTCTGGGTCATAACTGTCATAACTGGACAGGACTTTCCCACTCCTTTATTATAAAACATTTTTTCCTGTACAGTATATTTTTATTTTAGGTATACTTACAGATTTCCTTATCTTTACATCTTTTCCATTCGAAGTTTCTTGTAGTATGTTAGTTATATATAAATCTTTTCTCCTCCAAAGGTTTATTTGAGGAAAAAAAAAACACATTTACTATTTAACTCATGATTTTTAAATTTTTTAAAAAATTCTATACTTCTCTAATAGTAATATTTTATATGTATTTGATTTTATTTCTTCTATTACTTTCTGTTACTTTGTATCACACTCCTGTATTTTGTCTAGTTTTATAATGCATTTTAATACAGTAATCAGGTAACCTCTTGTCACTTAATTTTTTCAAATCTTATTTATTTTTTATATAAAATTTAGTTTGTATTTTTAAGTTAAATATCAGTTATTATTCTTGAGATCACATTAAGTTAGGAAGAATTAACAATTGTACAAGTATGAGTCTTCTTATTCCAGATCACAGTAATTACTTTCTATCTGTTCAAGTCTCTTTTTGAGTCTTTCAAGAACATTTTATTCTCCATATCCAGAGAGTATATTTTTGTCAAGTTTATTAAGTGGTATTTTTATCACTGTTTAAATTATTTAGTTTATTTATATTATTTATTATAAATTTATTATATACAATATAGCATAATATAATTATAACAAGTATAATTATATTATATATGTAATTATAATATAAGTTTATTATAAATTTATTATAAATTATTTAAATTTAAATCTGATGGCATATTTTCCATTATATGCTTTTGGTTTTGTTTGTAAAAAAGAAAATTTTTTTATTTCTAACTATGGATTTTATACTTGGAAATCAGTCTGAATTTCTTCACTGTAACTGCTTTTACCAGTTGAATCACGGGTTTTTCAATAGTACATTCACATCAGGGGCAAATTGGTAAAAGTATGATTTTCTTTCTCATTTTCATATATCTAATTTCTTTCACTTGTCTATCTATAATGGCTACTGCTTTCAAAATGCTATCATAATTATGGTAATAGTGGCCATCCTTGTCTTAGAATTCTGATGAGAATGATTCCAGTAGTTCCATCATAAAAAAAAAAAAAAAAATGGAGTTTGAGATGGCTGTATTTCATCATGTTTAAAAAACATCCATGTATCCTTATTTTTGTAATCAAAAAAGGATGATAAATTTTATCAAAGGCCTTTCAACATCTATGAAATGATCTATGCCTTTCTCTCATTATCCATCGTTATGGCAAAATTAATAGGTTTCTAAATACTAGAACATTATTGTTATAATGGAATAAGTTTCACTTGGTGATGCCATAGTATTATTGTTTTAATATGTGGCTAAGTTGTGTTTGATTAATATTTACTTAGCATTTTCATTAATAATCTAAATAATGTTTGGTTTGGTCTGTTTATATATTCTTTGCTGGCTTTTGATGTCATTGTAAGACTAGCTTCATAAAGGAGACTTACTTGGTTTCTTCTTTATATTAATGAAAAAAATTTAATAGCTTTGTGATTTTCTGATCTATAAAAGTTTTTGTAAAATTTCCCTGAGACACATTTGGATTTGCTAATTCTAGAAAAGGGATAATATTTTCACAATTTTATCTTTTCTTAGTGAGTGGTTTATAGGTATTCTGTTTATGCTGGAGTCAGTTAATCTAGTGAAAATTCCTAAAAAGTTGTTCTACTTTTTCTTGGAATTTCAATTTCTTTTGCAGAGTTGAACAATATAGTTTCTTGTCAATGTTTTAATTTCCTCCAAATATGATGATTTACACCTCATCATTTGTATTTTTGTATTTTCTACTAACCGATTAGTATTGCTCAAAGCTTCAGTGTTAGAATTATTTATTCTGCCATTTTTTTCTTCTAATTGATTGTATTTTGCTTTTATCTTTATTGACTCCATCCTTCTGCTTTCCCTTGGTTGTTCATTGTTTTCATTTTTCCTATCTTCAATTAAAACTTTATGCCTTAAAAAAAAAAGTTTGTCTTTACCTCATATTTTCTGACATGAATGGCTTTCACGATTGGTGTTTTTAGGCATTCTACAATTTGGCTTTACATTTTTTTCTTAAATTATTTCAGAAGAATTTTCACAAGCTCCAGGTTTTAAGGACCTTTTGATACTTAGTTTTGTTATTATATTCTGGTTGTAGTTCAGTATGATCAAAAAATACTTATTGTTTCTACTTTGAAATCCATGGAGGCTTTATTTGCATCTTATTATTTACAAACTTATGAATATTCTATACACATTTTGGAAAAAGACGTAAGTCACTGTTTTCAAAGAACAGAGTTTCAATGTTTATGATATTTGAATGTTTTGAATGAAATTGACTCATTTAGTTAAATTCCAAAATACACTTTGTGATTTTTTTTTTTAGAAAGATCAGATGGCAAATAATTTCAAGACCAATTGGTAGAGAATTTATTTTTCACAAAGTTCAATTTAGGAACATTACTTTTCTGCCTTATTCAAAATTTGTTTCACATTTCTTAGTGAAAGCTTTTTCTGTTTGGCTTAGATGTTTTTCATAAAGTCAGTTTCTTTGCTTTTAAATACTAGCTATCATACTACGTATCACTAAATTTCATAAAAGTTTTAAATGAAAAAGTTAAACGAAAAACTATAATCATAGCATAGATGCTTAACCTCTTGTTAACTTTTCATAGGTACACAGACACATACATGCATGTGTAGAAATATTTTATTTTTTACACAGACTTTCTTTTTATGAAACAAATTTGTTAAATCGATCCCCACTTGATTGCCATTTAGGCTGTGTAACATTTTGCTATTATGAACAGTTTAGCCAAGTAGAAATGGTTGTGTGTGCAAATATATATATATAAGTATGTGTGTGTAAACACACTCAGACACATGTACAGAAAGTGCCAGTTTAATTCCAAGACCTCATTTCTATCGGGGGGGGGGGGGGGAGGGGAGCTTCTCCTCAGAATCCACATTTAAAATTGGTAGCATTAAGAACATGGACACTTAGTACCACATTGCCCCCCCGATGCATTGTATTTTAAAGTAATATGCAAAACGGATCCCTTTATAACTAGTCCCATTACTTTTCCAGCCCCCATGTAATCTCTTGGAATAAGTATATGTGAGGAAATGGATTTACAGCAGTGACCCAGATCCCACCCCTATACGACAGTACCTATGGTACACGTGATTTTTACATTTTAAAGTAGCTATTTTTATAAAACTAGAGCAAAACACTTGCTTCAAGAGTGTTTCTTTACAATATCTCCAGCAATAACAAAGCCTGCAAAAACATCTGCATCAGATCAGCTACATCAAAATGTCCTATTTTGTCAACATAAACAGTCATCCTTGTTGGTGTTAGCATTTATTATGGGTTGTCTTTCCTCTGGGAGGTTCTGTGCTTTGCATTTTTCCTGCTAGCATCGCATATTCCTATCATAGTTGAAAAATGCCCTGCGAAATTACACAACTGTAAAGACAGAGTCTGGAGATACACTGATGAGCTGTGACCTCTGCATCCCCCACCACCCACCCGTACGCTGAAGGATGATCGACTTAAGTAAATTGGAGGCAAATCTGGTTCTATTCACTTAAATATCTCTTTGGAATAGAGCTGCCTGTTTGGAGGATTGTAAAGACTTCAGGTTGACTAAGTTGGCACACAGGCTCATATTTGTTACCCCAACTCCCAACCTCTGCAGACATTTGAAATGTAATCGTTATAGTTTGGTCTCATCTATGATTCCAAAGCTCATTGCCTCTATCACAGAAGCTCCCAGCCACTTCTCACACTGTACAGGTGGCGATAGCTCAGGCCTGAGGAGGGGGTCCCAGGTCTGCTGCTCTTTTTTTTTTTTTTTTTTTTTCCCCCTTTGGTTTTTATTTATTTATTTTTTTTTTCAGCATAACAGTATTCATTATTTTTGCACCACACCCAGTGCTCCATGCAATCCGTGCCCTCTACAATACCCACCACCTGGTGCCCCCAACCTCCCACCCCCCACCCCTTCAAAATTCTCAGATCGTTTTTCAGAGTCCATAGTCTCTCATGGTTCACCTCCCCTTCCAATTTCCCTCAACTCCCTTCTCCTCTCCATCTCCCCTTGTCCTCCATGCTATTTGTTATGCTCCACAAATAAGTGAAACCATATGATAATTGACTCTCTCTGCTTGACTTATTTCACTCAGCATAATCTCTTCCAGTCCCGTCCATGTTGCTACAAAACTTGGGGATTCATCCTTTCTTTCTTTCTTTCTTTCTTTCTTTTTTTTTTTTTTTTTTTTTTTTACAGCTTTATAAACATATATTTTTATCCCCAGGGGTACAGGTCTGCGAATCGCCAGGTTTACACACTTCACAACACTCACCATAGCACATACCCTCCCCGATATCCATAACCCCACCCCCTCTCCCAACCCCCTCCCCCCATCAACCCTCAGTTTGTTTTGTGAGATTAAGAGTCACTTATGGTTTGTCTCCCTCCCAATCCCATCTTGTTTCATTTACTCTTCTCCTACCCCCTCGACCCCCCATGTTGCATCTCCTCTCCCTCATATCAGGGAGATCATATGATAGTTGTCTTTCTCCGATTGACTTATTTCGCTAAGCATGATACCCTCTAGTTCCATCCACGTCATCGCAAATGGCAAGATTTCATTTCTTTTGATGGCTGCATAGTATTCCATTGTGTATATATACCACCTCTTCTTTATCCATTCGTCTGTAGATGGACATCTAGGTTCTTTCCATAGTTTGGCTATTGTAGACATTGCTGCTATAAACATTCGGGTGCACGTGCCCCTTCGGATCACTATGTTTGTATCTTTAGGGTAAATACCCAGCAGTGCAATTGCTGGGTCATAGGGTAGTTCTATTTTCAACATTTTGAGGAACCTCCATGCTGTTTTCCAGAGTGGTTGCACCAGCTTGCATTCCCACCAACAGTGTAGGAGGGTTCCCCTTTCTCCGCATCCTCGCCAGCATCTGTCATTTCCTGACTTGTTAATTTTAGCCATTCTGACTGGTGTGAGGTGATATCTCATGGTGGTTTTGATTTGTATTTCCCTGATGCCGAGTGATATGGAGCACTTTTTCATGTGTCTGTTGGCCATCTGGATGTCTTCTTTGCAGAAATGTCTGTTCATGTCCTCTGCCCATTTCTTGATTGGATTATTTGTTCTTTGGGTGTTGAGTTTGCTAAGTTCTTTATAGATTTTGGACACTAGCCCTTTATCTGATATGTCATTTGCAAATATCTTCTCCCATTCTGTCAGTTGTCTTTTGGTTTTGTTCACTGTTTCCTTTGCTGTGCAAAAGCTTTTGATCTTGATAAAATCCCAAAAGTTCATTTTTGCCCTTGCTTCCCTTGCCTTTGGTGATGTTCCTAGGAAGATGTTGCTGCGGCTGAGGTCGAAGAGGTTGCTGCCTGTGTTCTCCTCAAGGATTTTGATGGATTCCTTTCTCACATTGAGATCCTTCATCCATTTTGAGTCTATTTTCGTGTGTGGTGTAAGGAAATGATCCAATTTCATTTTTCTGCATGTGGCTGTCCAATTTTCCCAACACCATTTATTGAAGAGGCTGTCTTTGTTCCATTGGACATTCTTTCCTGCTTTGTCGAAGATGAGTTGACCATAGAGTTGAGGGTCCATTTCTGGGCTCTCTATTCTGTTCCATTGATCTATGTGTCTGTTTTTGTGCCAGTACCATGCTGTCTTGATGATGACAGCTTTGTAATAGAGCTTGAAGTCCGGAATTGTGATGCCACCAACTTTGGCTTTCTTTTTCAATATTCCTTTGGCTATTCGAGGTCTTTTCTGGTTCCATATAAATTTTAGGATTATTTGTTCCATTTCTTTGAAAAAAATGGATGGTATTTTGATAGGAATTGCATTAAATGTGTAGATTGCTTTAGGTAGCATAGACATTTTCACAATATTTATTCTTCCAATCCAGGAGCATGGAACATTTTTCCATTTCTTTGTGTCTTCCTCAATTTCTTTCATGAGTACTTTATAGTTTTCTGAGTATAGATTCTTAGTCTCTTTGGTTAGGTTTATTCCTAGGTATCTTATAGTTTTGGGTGCAATTGTAAATGGGATGGACTCCTTAATTTCTCTTTCTTCTGTCTTGTTGTTGGTGTAGAGAAATGCAACTGATTTCTGTGCATTGATTTTATATCCTGACACTTTACTGAATTCCTGTACAAGTTCTAGCAGTTTTGGAGTGGAGTCTTTTGGGTTTTCCACATAGAGTATCATATCATCTGCAAAGAGTGATAGTTTGACTTCTTCTTTGCCGATTTGGATGCCTTTAATTTCCTTTTGTTGTCTGATTGCTGAGGCTAGGACTTCTAGTACTATGTTGAATAGCAGTGGTGATAACGGACATCCCTGCCGTGTTCCTGACCTTAGCGGAAAAGCTTTCAGTTTTTCTCCATTGAGAATGATATTTGCAGTGGGTTTTTCATAGATGGCTTTGATAATATTGAGGTATGTGCCGTCTATCCCTACACTTTGAAGAGTTTTGATCAGGAAGGGATGCTGTACTTTGTCAAATGCTTTTTCAGCATCTATGGAGAGTATCATATGGTTCTTGTTCTTTCTTTTATTAATGTGTTGTATCACATTGATTGATTTGCGGATGTTGAACCAGCCTTGCAGCCCTGGAATAAATCCCACTTGGTCGTGGTGAATAATCCTTTTAACGTACTGTTGAATCCTATTGGCTAGTATTTTGGCGAGAATTTTTGCATCTGTGTTCATCAAGGATATTGGTCTGTAGTTCTCTTTTTTGTTGGGATCCTTGTCTGGTTTTGGGATCAAGGTGATGCTGGCCTCATAAAATGAGTTTGGAAGTTTTCCTTCTATTGCTATTTTTTGGAACAGTTTCAGGAGAATAGGAATTAGTTCTTCTTTAAATGTTTGGTAGAATTCCCCCGGGAAGCCGTCTGGCCCTGGGCTTTTGTTTGTTTGAAGATTTTTGATGACTGTTTCAATCTCCTTACTGGTTATGGGTCTGTTCAGGCTTTCTATTTCTTCCTGGTTCAGTTGTGGTAGTTTATATGTCTCTAGGAATGCATCCATTTCTTCCAGATTGTCAAATTTGTTGGCGTAGAGTTGCTCATAGTATGTTCTTATAATTGTCTGTATTTCTTTGGTGTTCGTTGTGATCTCTCCTCTTTCATTCATGATTTTATTTATTTGGGTCCTTTGTCTTTTCTTTTTGATAAGTCTGGCCAGGGGTTTATCAATCTTATTAATTCTTTCAAAGAACCAGCTCCTAGTTTCGTTGATTTGTTCTATTGTTTTTTTGGTTTCTATTTCATTGATTTCTGCTCTGATCTTTATGATTTCTCTTCTCCTGCTGGGTTTAGGGTTTCTTTCTTGTTCTTTCTCCAGCTCCTTTAGGTGTAGGGTTAGGTTGTGTACCTGAGACCTTTCTTGTTTCTTGAGAAAGGCTTGTACCGCTATATATTTTCCTCTCAGGACTGCCTTTGTTGTGTCCCACAGATTCTGAACTGTTGTGTTTTCATTATCATTTGTTTCCATAAATTTTTTCAATTCTTCTTTGATTTCCTGGTTGACCCATTCATTCTTTAGAAGGATGCTGTTTAGTCTCCATGTATTTGGGTTCTTTCCAAATTTCCTCTTGTGATTGAGTTCTAGCTTTAGAGCATTGTGGTCTGAAAATATGCAGGGAATGATCCCAATCTTTTGATACCGGTTGAGACTTGATTTAGGACCAAGAATGTGATCTATTCTGGAGAATGTTCCATGTGCACTAGAGAAGAATGTGTATTCTGTTGCTTTGGGATGAAATGTTCTGAATATATCTGTGATGTCCATCTGGTCCAGTGTGTCATTTAAAGCCTTGATTTCCTTGTTGATCTTTTGCTTGGATGATCTGTCCATTTCAGTGAGGGGAGTGTTAAAATCCCCTACTATGATTGTATTCTTGTCGATGTGTTTCTTTGATTTTGTTATTAATTGGTTTATATAGTTGGCTTCTCCCACGTTAGGGGCATAGATATTTAAAATTGTTAGATCTTCTTGTTGGACAGTTCCTTTGAGTATGATATAGTGTCCTTCCTCATCTCTTATTATAATCTTTGGCTTAAAATCTAATTGATCTGCTATAAGGATTGCCACTCCTGCTTTCTTCTGATGTCCATTAGCATGGTAAATTCTTTTCCACCCCCTCACTTTAAACCTGGAGGTGTCTTCGGGTGTAAGATGAGTTTCTTGTAGGCAACATATAGATGGGTTTTGTTTTTTTATCCATTCTGATACCCTGTGTCTTTTGATTGGGGCGTTTAGCCCATTAACATTCAGGGTAAGTATTGAGAGATATGAATTTAGTGCCATTGTATTGCCTGTAAGGTGACTGTTATTGTATATTGTCTCTGTTTCTTTCTGATCTACTACTTTTAGGGTCTCTCTTTGCTTAGAGGACCCCTTTCAATATTTCCTGTAGAGCTGGTTTGGTATTTGCAAATTCTTTCAGTTTTTGTTTGTCCTGGAAGCTTTTAATCTCTCCTTCTATTTTCAATGATAGCCTAGCTGGATATAGTATTCTTGGCTGCATGTTTTTCTCATTTAGTACTCTGAATATATCATGCCAGCTCTTTCTGGCCTGCCAGGTCTCTGTGGATAAGTCTGCTGCCAATCTAATATTTTTACCATTGTACATTACAGACTTCTTTTCCCGGGCTGCTTTCAGGATCTTTTCTTTGTCACTAAGACTTGTCAATTTTACTATTAGGTGACGGGGTGTAGACCTATTCTTATTGATTTTGAGGGGGGTTCTCTGAACCTCCTGGATTTTGATGCTTGTTCCCTTTGCCATATTGGGGAAATTCTCTCCAATAATTCTCTCCAATATACCTTCTGCTCCCCTCTCTGTTTCCTCTTCTTCTGGAATCCCAATTATTCTAATGTTGTTTCGTCTTATGGTGTCACTTATCTCTCGAATTCTCCCCTCGTGGTCCAGTAGCTGTTTGTCCCTCTTTTGCTCAGCTTCTTTATTCTCTGTCATTTGGTCTTCTATATCGCTAATTCTTTCTTCTGCCTCATTTATCCTAGCAGTGAGAGCCTCCATTTTTGATTGCACCTCATTAATAGCTTTTTTGATTTCAACTTGGTTAGATTTTAGTTCTTTTATTTCTCCAGAAAGGGCTTTTATATCTCCCGAGAGGGTTGCTTTAATATCTTCCATGCCTTTTTCAAGCCCGGCTAGAACCTTGAGAATCATCATTCTGAACTCTATATCTGACATATTACCAATGTCTGTATTGATTAGGTCCCTAGCCTTTGGTACTGCCTCTTGTTCTTTTTTTTGTTGTGAATTTTTCCGCCTTGTCATTTTGTCCAGATAAGAGTTTATGAAGGAGCAAGTAAAATACTAAAAGGGTGGCAACAACCCCAGGAAAATATGCTTTAGCCAAATCAGAAGAGATCCTGAATTGTGAGGGGGGAGAAAGGGGATAAAAAGGGGCTCAGAAAGAAAGAAAAAAAAAAAAACTATTAAAAAAAAGAAAGCCGATGAAGAAATAAATATAAAAAGAGGAAAAAATATATATATATTAGATAAACTATTTAAAAAACGTTAAAAAAAAAGAAAATGGTAAAAGTTAAAAAAAATTTAGCAGAAGAAGAGAAAAAGAAAAAAAAATTGAAAAAGAAAAAAAAAATTAAATTAACTGCAAGGCTAAAAAATCATGGGGAGAAAGCCATGAGTTCCGTGCTTTGCTTTCTTCTCCTCTGGAATTCCGCCGTTCTCCTTGGTAGGTGAACTTGGTCCTGGCTGGGTTTCCCGTAGATCTTCTGGGGGAGGGGCCCGTTGTAGTGATTCTCAAGCGTCTTTGCCCCAGGCGGAGTTGCACCACCCTTACCCGGGGCCGCGCTGAGTCATCCGCTCGGGTTCGCTTTCGGGAGCTTTTGTTCCCTGAGCGCTTTCCGTAGAGTCCGGAGGACGGGAATGAAGATGGCGGCCTCCCGGTCTCCGGCCCGGAGGAGCCGAGAGCCTGGGGCCCCACTCCTCAGTGCGCCCTCAGAGAACAGTGCCAAATGACTCTCGTCACCCTGGCCTCCGGCCGCGCTCCGAGCTGACCGAGCCTGCGACCGGTTCAAGGCAACCCTGAGCTGAGAGTCACTCCTCGGCTCTGTCTCTGCAGCCGGCTTCCCCGTTCTAATACCGGTAAGCTCTGCGACACTGAGACACCCCTGATCCTTCTGCGACCCTGCGGGAGCTGAGGCCGCGCTTACCCCGCCTGGGCTTCACCCCAGTTAAGCCTCTGGAGCGATGTCCCTCAGCGGAACAGACTTTTAAAAGTCCTGATTTTGCTCCATTGCTCCGCTGCTCGCCGGGAGCCGGCCCCTCCCCCCGCGGTCTATCTTCCCGTCGCTTTGGATTCACTTCTCCGCCAGTCCTACCTTGCAGAAAGTGGTTGATTTTCTGTTTCTGGAATTGCTGTTCTTCTTCTCTTCAATCTCCCGTTGGATTTGTAGGTGTTTGCAATCTTTAGATAAGCTATTTAGCAGATCTCCCGCTACCCGAAGTAGTCTCAGCCTGCTACTTCTCCGCCATCTTGACTCCTCCCTCTCCCAGGTCTGCTGCTCTTAATGATTCCTCTCTCAGGCTCCACAGAGAGCTCCCTAGAGGAAGAGTTTGAGAAATGTTGTAAGCAGCACATGAAATTTCACTGAGGGGGGTAATATGAAAGCTCGGGCATTTGGGGGGATTATTCAGTGAGAATCAGAGTTGTCGTTGATACTTTGCAGAATTTATTATTTACATCCTAGACAGTTACTCCCCAATTTATATCCGGCATTCTGGATTTGTCTTATGGACACGCATATTACATCAGGCACAGGTGTCAAAATAATCTGAGCAAACAGTGAAGGAGAGTGATGGGTTGGTTCTGAGTTGTGCCTATCACAAGTAAAAGGGAAGACTCCTTTTGCCTTAGGATATCAAAATGTCAGGCTATAGCACCTGTGACTGTTGCTGTTATTCACGGAAACCCATACACGAAAGAGGGAAACACGGAATCGCAAAGAAGGGAAGACTTAGCCCTTTTACAGGGTGGGTATTTGGAGTCACCCCATCTTCAGATCCCAGCATGGGCCTCTGTGGTTTTCTAGGGAGGATCATGTAGAGGGTCCTTCCCTCATAAGCTGGCTGGAGTCCATCTTCACAGACTTATCTTTCATCTGGACTCCATTTCCTGTCTTCCATTTGACACCAGAAGTTCCGAAGAGCACCTTCCTGAGCATGGCGGCTTTAAGCTTTTTCTTTTTGTGGAGGCGTGGGGGGGTACGCATATGCTGCTCCTCTATGCAAAATGTCTTTTCCCACTTGGTTCTTTTTGAAATACCCACTCACCTTTTTGTTTTTAATAATGGTGATATTTATTGTAAATACACAGTGAGCTAGTCTTCATTTAATCCAAACAACTTTTTGAAGTATTTTTTTTTTGAAGTATAGTTGACATACAATATTATATTAGTTTTAGGTGCACTACAGTGATTTGACAATTATACACATTATGAAATGCTCACCATGGTGAGTGTCATTACCAACTGCCACCATATAAAGTTATTACAGCATTATTGAAATATACAGCATATATTTCCTATGCTATACTTTTCATTCTTGTGACTTATTTATTTTATAACTGGAAGTTTACACCTCTTTATCCCCTTCACCTATTTTGCCCACCCTCCCCACCACCCCTCCCCTCTGGCAATTACCAGTTTGTTCTCTGAAATACCCACTCATCTTGAACATACAACATGACAACTCTGGTTGCTTAGACATAGAACCTGAGAAAGGGATTGGTTGCTCATCATTTATTAAAGGGTGCCTTTGAGGGAAAATCTATAAGGGAGTGAGAAAAGTGGTGGTTCAATGAAGAGGAAAGATTTGAGCAAGGATATGGTCTCAGGTAATCCAGAATGTCCTGATGGACAGGGAATCTGGATCTCTGTCTCCACCCGAGGCAAAGGGTTTGGTGTTCTTTTATTCTCAGAATGGTCAGCCCTTGGTGGTGGAATGCCCATAGGCTGAGGGAAGTGCCCCAGAGAAAAGGAACAGTGGTGAGTTCTTTTTTTTTTTTTTTTTTTTAAGATTATTTATTTAACAGACAGATCACAAGTAGGCAAAGAGGCAGGCAGAGAGAGAGAGAGGGGAAGCAGGCTCCCTGCTGAGCAGAGAGCCCAATTTGGGGCTCAATCCCAGGACCCTGGGATCATGACCTGAGACAAAGGCAGAGGCTTTAACCCGCTAAGCCACCTAGGCGCCCCCAGTGGTGAGTTCTTAGCATCAAATATTGATAGCAGCTGTCAGAAGGTTCACCAGCCTGCTCAACAGGCTCTAGGTAGGATATTAAGTGTGCTTCCTGTGTGTGCTCACTCTGATCTATCACGTGTGGTACTGTGAAAAGCAGATACAAGGAAAAAGTTAGTGCAAAAAAAAGGAGCAGAAATCAGTGTCGGAACTGGGTTCATTTTCTTTCTGTTGTTTTCGTGAAGATTTTCAAATTGCAGCTATCATGTCGGTTTCTTGAAAGTACTCATTTCATCACAGATCAGCATTTTGTATTTGCATTTCATAAAAATACATATTTTCTCAATTAATATCCTCCAGGTAAATGGAATTCTGCCTTTTATTTTTTTTAAAAGATTTTATTTATTTATTTGACAGAGATCACAAGTAGTCAGAGAGGCAGGCAGAGAGAGAGGAGGAAGCAGGCTCCCTGCTGAGCAGATAGCCTGATGCGGGGCTCGATCCCAGGACCCTGAGATCATCACCTGAGCTGAAGGCAGAGGCTTTAACCCACTGAGCCACCCAGGTGCCCCAGAATTCTGCCTTTTAAAGTGCTTTAGACACATGGCACTTTGTTTTCCAACTAAAAATAAATAATCCATTTACAGCGTTTTCCAAGGAATGCATTGTTGTATTTTCACCAGATATCTCAAAGCAGTTCCTGGTAAAATTCCTCCAAGATTGAATAGGACAAAAGTCATTCCAATTTCACTAGATGGTATGCCTTTTAAAAGACAGACCTAAGGCACTAAAGTAAGAGGAGATGAATCATCTTCCTCAAATATCTATGGGTTGATGAAAACAAAATTCATATGGATTTCCCAGGAACCTGTTCTGGGGTTTGATAATCACATTAACTGTTGAGAGGGCTAGAGAAATGGTTCAATATCTACACATTCAGTATTTCCCCCCACATCTTCAAGAAAATCTTTACTAGCTCGGTGAATACTCTCTCCAGGTAATAAAAGAACAATACCCTAAAGCAAAAAAGGATCTTAACTCTGTCCCTGTCCCCATAGGACAAAGCTTATATGCTCAGCGCAAACACAATGGGCAGGCACTGATAAAAAGGAGCAATTTTAGAATCAGGAAGTAGGATTCTTAAAGTGTTATCATTAAAATTAGTGACCTCCAAAGATAATTTCCAAATAGAACTCTTCCCTTCTGTGTCTTTTTCACCATTCTCATTGTTAATTGATACTAGGTCCAGTGGTTTCTTCATTAGATGTAGACGAAACCTTTGGTTGGCAGGAAACTCCAATGGCCACTTGTAGGGGAAAGGAAGAAGGGCAGCTTCAGTTGAGTTCTACTTCTATTGAGTTTCTGCCTTTTATGTATGAAACAGCTTTACAATATACTTTCACCACAACTCTGAGCTCCCTCTGCGTTCCACTAAACAAATACAAATTAACTTTTTAATCACTATTGGGACTGGAAATCCTCCCAAGACCAAAATGTACCCTGGGGTCTCATAGAGCATCCACACTGTGGAGAATTCCCTCTTTTTTTGTGGTTACTCATCCTCATTGCAAGCTCTTGAGGTAAACTTTGTTCCGCTCTGTGCCACTTCACCACTGCTGCTGCTACCCCTTTTGAATTATATTTGTGTCACAGGCACCTTTGGGGATGCTAGGTCCTCTGGGTCCTTGGATCCCCCTGGCCATTATATATTCATTGCCTCTGAAATCTTGCCATCTTACCAAAGAGCTGCCACCAAAGAGTTTGTGAGCCTTCCCCTGCAGTGTGACACCCTCAATTGCCCTCACCTCATCTTACTGCAAAAAAGAGCCACTTGCTCCCTGTTTCTCTCAAAAGGACTGTCTTCATGATAAATATCAATCTCTTCAATGACCATAGGTTTTGCATAGGTAGGAGTGTATATTGACTTCAAAGTGTTTTTCCTCTTCTACCCTGAAGAAGAGAGCAAGATAAGAATAATTTAAAATTAGGGTCACCTGTGTGGCCCAATTGGTTAAGCATCCTACTCTTGATTTCGGCTCAGGTCATGATCTCAGGGTCATGAGATTAAGACACTTCTCTGGCTCTGTGTGCAAAGGGGAGTCTGCTTGAGATTCTCTCTCCCACTCCCTTTGTTTCTCCTCCCCCACCCAGGAGTATGTATGCTCTCTCTTCTCTCTCTTTCCCAAATAAATAAGTGAACCTTAAAAAAAAAAATAAATAATAAAAATCTGCTTTAAAATGTATAAATTTAGGGAATGAGTTGGGAGTAGGGTACGATAGATTGGAAAGGGAAAATACAGATAGACAAAAATTGGTCCCTCATATATCCTCTTATCTTGATGAAAAATAAAATACAATAAGCAACTTTTAAAAATTATCAGTTATCCAATTAGGGGAGGAAAAGGCATAATACTAATTAGGTTTTATATCCTTCTGACCATTTGTTTTCCTTTGGTGGTGGAACATATATCAATACAGAATGCAATGCAAAATGGAGAGCAATTTGGCAAATATCTGTCTGAATTACAAATGTTCATGCTTTTACCTGGCAATTCTACTCTAGTAAATTCATTTTGCATTTCAGGCTAATAGGAAGGGAAATATCTGTAGAATCTGCTTTTAGGCAACTAACTTGAACAATGGGAACCTGAGGAAGGTAGAAGGATCCACAGTGACCCCTATCCCTCTGGCTGAATACAAATAGGCTCATTAGGCAATCAACCTCAAAATATCAATTAACCCTAGCCGACCAATGGGTTAGTTACACCCTGACACAGGTACCAAAAAAGGAAATTTCCGTGCATTCCCATACTTCCTCATTTCCCCCCTTAACCACAGCCCGCACCACTGCCTCCTTGTAGTCTCTCTTTTGCTGTCCTGCCCACTGCTCCCTTGTGGTGTATTCAATACACTTCTATCTCCTTTGTTCTACCTTGGGTGAAGTCTGTCACCTCTAATCCAGCCAGCCTCCACCTGATGAGAGCACCCACAACTTGGTGGCCTCCCCTCCCCCACAGTATCTGCAAGGATATGCAGTGCCGCATTTTTTTAAAATAACAAAAGATAGAAATAACATCAACAGTCTGTTCAAAAAATATGGTACATCCATATAATATAGTACTTTGTATCCATAGAAGAGGATACAAATGCCATACTAATATGGCACGCTCTCAAGATATTAAAGCAACACTTTTTAAAAGTTTGAACTTTAAATCTGGATATTGAACAAGGGAAACCTAACCCCTCTGCGTATCATTTTTCTAATTTGAAAAATGAAGACGGTGATCTTGTTCCCCTCATACGGTTGTTGTGAGGATTGTATGAATAAATACTTGAAGAGGACTTAGAATAGGAGTTGACATGGAGGTTAGCACATTATTTACATTCCTGAGACAAATTAGTTGGTGGGGGTGGTCAAAACAACGTGAATGTATGCTTCTATTTATGCAAAAATGGGAAATACAAGTACACGTTTTTACTTTTGTTTCCATGTAATACACAGTGAAGGTTATACAGGGAACCATTAACCCTGGTGTTCATGCGGGGAGAATTGGATTGGAGTAAAGAGGAAAAGAAACTTATCAATGTATGTCCTTGTATGCATTGAAAATCAAGAATAATGTTAATTCATTATCTATTCAAAATTAAATAGATAAAAATAAATAAGTCCTTCTCTGCAGCAAATTTAGAAAAAGTTCACTATTTATGCATCTAATTCTTTTGCCACTGTATGAGGGAGTGGTTATTGCCAGCCGATGGAGATGAAAGTCCCAGATGTCTGTTTGGTCTCCTTTGAGCCCACACTGCTGTTGTTAGGGTGCCTCATTAGAGCTTCACAGTGGCAGAAATCAAAGCTCCCCCATGTCCTTTGCTTGTGGTGGTGCGGGGAGGGGAACCAGGTTTATAGGGTTTGATTAGGGAAGATTAGTTGTAGTCTACAAAGGGCTAAGCTGCCCCTTTCTTGTTCTTTTGCTAGAGAAAACAGGCTTTCCCTGAGGTGGTGGTGATGGTGGTGGTGCCATGTTGGCATTTCCATCTTGTCTTTTTCAGCTCCAAGTCTGAGGCCAAAAGAAAATGCAGGAAATTCACCAGGATGTCACTTTTCACAACCTGAGGTTTCTAGCCACTCTGCCTTCTCCTGACCTTTCGGGGTCTTCTTTTGTCTGTTTTAAAGAATGTCCAAGGTTTTTATTGTGTTTATCATGAGGAATATGGGAAAGTATGCCTATACCATCTTGAAAACAGAAGTCACATATATTTTTAAAATATCTTCATTGATTAATTTCTTATTATGGTAAATCTTGATAATTTATATTTGTGGTGCTATTCTGATTTGGCTAATTTTCCAGTATGTTCACACAACAGATCATTCTGAATAGGAAAACCATTAACATAGTTTTGACATGACATTAACATGACAATGTATATTTAGCCATCTTACTCAACTGTGATACTTTCAGTAGTATTTCCTTAATTTTCTCAGATATCCTGGGAATATTTTTTTTTTCTGTTGATAGAAGCTATTACATTTTCTTCTAGCTAACCCAGTGATGTGGGAGACAAAGGCAAGAAAAAATTAAATTTCCTTTCTACTTATAGCCATTGACAAGTCCCTAAAATAGACAGAATGACCCTCTGGGAGCTCAGTTTCCTCAGTGTTGACACTTCATCAAGAGCAAAAGGCAATCTTGCTTAACATTGTCCCAAGCCCCCAGGATCCTGTGAGTCTACTTTAAACATATGGAAATTCCTTTGGAAACTTTCTTTGTCTCTACCCCACAAAATACATGTTGGCAGTCATCCTCCAAGCATATGGCTCACCAGTATATATCTAAAGGGTCTCATTGATGTGGGAAACAAAGACAGAGGAAAAATTGTTAAATTTCCTTACTACCTACAGCCCATTGGTAAGTCCTCAAAACAGGCAGAGTAACATTACTCCAGGAACTCAGCTGTCACCATGTTAATACTTTGCTAAGGGCAAAAGGCAATCTTAGCCCAACCTCCCAGATCCTGTAAGTCTTTAATATATAAAAATACCTTTGGAAACTTCCTTTATCTCTACCCCCCAAGATACATGTTGGCAATAATCTCCCAAGAAATGACCCACCAATATATATCTGAAGGGTTTCATGCCTCAAGTTTTATAAGACAGTGATAAATGACCTTTTCCCAACAATAGCTAGTCCCCTCAAGGTTCTGGAAACCTTGCTTCCAAAATTCCTTAGAGACTTATGCTATTCCTAACTATCCCCCTCCAACTTGAAAGTATATAATGGGCCACTCCTCATGACCCCAGTGCAGCTCTTTCTGCCCACAGGTTCTGTGCTTTAAGAAAACCATGTTTTTGCACCAAAGAAATCTAAAGAATTCTTTCTTGGCTGTCAGCTCCAAACCCGAACATTTCCACATCAGTCAGGTTTTTGAAGTTTCTGTTTTATTTCATTGCACTGGAAACTGCAGAAGAATGTTAAATTATTTTAATAATGTCAAACTGTTCCCCCTAATTTAATCAAACATTGTGTCACTTCTTCATTGCTCCTTCATTCCCCAGCCCACAGCAATCAGCAGTCAAATCCTGTGATTAAGGAAACCTATCATCCTAATATTTCCACATTCAATGGGATCTATCTTTCTTTCTTTCTTTCTTTCTTTCTTTCTTTCTTTCTTTCTTTCTTTCTTTCTTTCTTCCAGTCCTAAACTTACTGGTTCTATGTGCTTCAATACACATTCACAATCAGTCTTTTTTTTTTTTTAAGATTTTATTTATTTATTTGACAGACAGAGATCATAAGTAGGCAGAGAGGCAGGTGTTGGGGCGGGGCGTGGTGAAGCATGCTCTCTGCTGAGCAGAGAGCCCAATGTGGGACTCGATCCCAGGACTCTGAGATCATGACCTGAGCCAAAGGCAGAGGCTTAACCCACTGAGCCACCCAGGCACCCCAGTCAGTCTTTTTTCCTTGATGCTCTATACCTTTTTATCTAGGAAGACTCTCTAGCAACTCTTCTGTAGCCTACTGAGTTAATTTATCTTCCATTCTGCAACCATCACGCACTGGTTTTTACCAGGGTTCTGTCCATACCCCTGCCCATCTCCTCCATCCATGTGCTTTTCCTTACTTTGTGAATGTCTTTGTTGAAGAACATGGTTAAACTATCATTGAGATGCTAAAATATGTATATGGAAGTCATTGACTTCTTTGTACACAGGAAATAAAAAAAATTAACCATCATCACAGAAAAATAGAAAATATACAGAAATTAGCATAATAAAAAAATAGACAATTTCTAAGGCACTGTTCACCACAGATCCCTTGCCTCAGTTCTGACACGTGTGCCAGCTATATAATTTCCATCCAGCTATCCCCGATGTGCTGATACCCAAAACATCCAAAATTGACCTCTCATCTCATGCCCACAAGCCCTTACCTCCTCTTCTATTCTTTCAAGTGGTGGCAGCCAAGTGTTTTTAGTCAATTCCATTAATGTGACTCCCTGCTCCTCTCCTGAGCAAATGAAGACACTACCACCAGAGGGCTTTGCTTTGGTCATGTTCCTCTGTCTGTGCTGCCTAACGCCATCTTCTAGCCCCAAAGAGTAGGTTGGAGAAATGTAGGCAGTCTTCTCACATTAGAAGACTACTGATAATATCTTCTATAGCTTGTACTTATCCTCCACCTGAGCTAATACATGTGAATAGATTTGGTCAGACAGAGGCATGTGTCCTGACTTATACTATTCATTCTTCTAAGAAAAAAGAGGAGACTCTGAGCCTCTCTCCTGGCATGTGGAGAAAGTGTCAGGTCTCAGGTGGACACCAGCTCACTGCCTTGCATCCACAAAAACATGTATTGCAGATGTGGTTTCAGGATTAAGGGTTGTTCTGAGGACTGTAGTCAAGGCTTCATCAATAGAGTGAGGACCACATGTTTGGACTATAGCCCAGAAACTCTTCCCTTCTACTCTGTCCTGCCTTAGCCTTCACATAGGTTGCAGCCCACTCCGTGGTAGAAATAATCAACGAGGGCAGGTGGAAAAAGGTGCTAGAGGTTCAGTTGGGGTGTGTGTGGAGTGATAGGGTTAATGCTTATTCTGCAAGGCCTAACCAGCTGGAACTCTAAGCACAAGAGTCTGGTCAGTAAGAGCATAGACTCTGGAACCCAGACTCTGAAAACCACACTGCTTGTGCTTGACTCATCTCTCTGCTATGTGATTTTTGGTGGGTTACCTAAACTCTATGTTTCGGTTTTCTCATCCATAAAATATAGGTTATTATAGGACCTCTGTCGCAGAGTTGTTTCAGGGATTAAACGAGTTACTCTGTGCAAAGCATTTACAATAGTGACCAGACATGCCCAGCTGTTAAAAGCTTTGGCTCTTATTTCTGTGGCATTGGGGCTCCTTGCTGCCTGATTGATGGACCTAAGAGAATAGTAAACTGTCTTGGAAAATCAACCTCCTTGTATTTTTTCTTCTCACTATAATTTGTGATTTCAAGAACCTTGAGACCATTTTGGACTGTTCCCTTTCCATCTCTCTCCACTTAGGCTCCTCGTATTTCAAAGCACGTATCCTACTGATGTTATTTCCTCAATCAGTCTTTCTTTTCTATGCCTTTTGCTACTATTCTATTTAGGACTTCGTTGTTGGTCATCTGAATTACTATTGTCACTTTTTTTAATCCATCCCCTTAAAATCCATCATCCACTGAGCTGCAATTCTGATCAAATGGTTTCCCTTTAAAAACCTTTCACTGGCTCCCCATCAGCAATATAGTGAAGTCCAGGCTCTGTCCGAGGTACCCGAGGTTCTTCCCATCTCTTCTCTCCTGTCTCCCCACTGTCTCACACTCTGTGCTCCAGCAACACTGAGCTGCTTGTTATCCCTCTGTCTCTTGCCTCTGTAATTTTCTTAGGTGTCCATGGCAAAGATGAAATGGATTGAGTGTGTGTGTGTGTTCATAGGCAGGGATAGAAATGTAGATCTGAGGGTGCCTTCCTGAATTTTTAAAAAATATTTTTATGTTTCAGGGTACCTGGGTGGCTCAGTGGGTTAAACCTCTGCTTTCAGCTCAAGTCATGATCTCAGGGTCCTGGGATCAAGTCCCACATTGGGCTCTCTGCTCAGCAGGGAGCCTGCTTCCCCCTCTTTCTCTGCCTACCTCTCTACTTGTGATCTCTCTGTCAAATAAATAAATAAAATCTTTTAAAAAATTAAAAACAATTTTATTATATTATTATTTTTTTTTAAGAAAGGGAGAGAAGGTCGGGGGAGAGATAGGGAGGAAGGGTTGAGGGAGAGAAAGAATCTTTTTTTTTTAAATTTTCTATTTATTTATTTATTCAACAGACAGAGACCACGAGTAGGAGTTGGGAATGACTGCTGGTAGATCCATAAATGTCTGACATATGAGGAAGAGGACATCAGATGTATAGTGTATAATGTGTGTGTGTGTATAAAATGTATAATGTATAAATATAAATGTATAAATAGTGGGTTGACCCCATGCTTCTTGAGTTAAAATCACTACCACTTACAGGTCTTCAATGTTATGGAAATAATTCAACCTTACTGTGCCTCATTTTCCCTATCTATGAAATAAAGAATAATAATATTTACCTCCTAAGTATGTACTCAATAGATGTTAGCTATAATTACTATTTATTAGTAATTATTTAATTATTAAATTATTATATATTATATAGATACATATAATATATAATAAATTATTAAATTATTTAAGTGATCATAGAATTTGTATCATTTTGGTTTTCCTTTAGGATCCCAGGACTGCCACTTGCCTCCAATGGCTATCCTTATGTATTGATGTTCTTACCTGGGGTGATATTGCCCCTGAGGAGGTATCTAACAATGTATTTTTATTGTCACAATTGTTGATAGGTGGCAGAGTCCTATGGGCATCTAGTACCAGAGAGAGGCCAGAGATACTACTAAATACCCTACAATGCATAGGATAGATTCCACAACAGAGAATTATCCAGTCCAAATCTTAATACTGTCAAGACTAAGAAGGTCTTTTATGTTGGTAACCAAGACTCAAATAGCTAAAAAATAAACATTTTTTAACCACCTATATCAATCATCATTTTTTGTCTACAAAATGGAGTTAATGATTCCTTCCTTATAACATTGTTGAAAAGATTAAAAATCCAACATGTGTGCAACATGCCAAACAGAATGAGTTAACAGTTCACATCACTGTGGCTCAGTTTCTTTAACCATAAAATAATGGCATAATCATGCTTCAAAGTAATGTCATTGGAGGATAAAACAAAATATGCTTAAAGTTCCCAGAACACAGTAGGTAACATTAGGTATCGGTAGCTTTCTTTCTTCTCTTCTCATTAATCTTCCAAAGGCAGAACTTTTATCCTTTTTGGTGATTAGGTAATTAAGGAGCTACCAAGGAAAAAAAAAATTGACAATGCAACTTAAATAAAAACTGGGTCCCTAGAGCTGAGTTCTTTCACTCTTCCAGTTGTGACAAGAGAGCACTCATGAATTGTATTAGATCAATTAGGCTGTAGTAAAAATTTGTACATCCAGTTCCAGAATCAGAAACATGTATTATAAGAAGGGAAAAAAAAATCAGTACTTATTCTATTTCTCATTTGATTTTTACAAGGTCATTACTTCTTTAATGGCATTTATGAAAATTTGTAACATGGAAGTTCCACATGCTTACTGGTCAACTCACTGTAAACACCATCATGCATATTTACTACATAAAACCTGTATTATTTATGTAATGAGTCTTGGTAATAAAACGGCAACCAGTGATTCATTTCTCTGTATTATTTCATGCAGTACACTTTTGAGATCTGAAATATGGAAAGCATCTTCTTTCAAAAGGAAATATTACAGAGAAGACAGGCACTATCAGTGCGCAGGTTGAAACCAAATGAGACCTGAGGCTAATAAAAGCTCTGAAGCTTGACCTTGCAGACATCCTCACACCTTGCCTAGTTTCCAACTTAGACAAGACCTAATGGCCAACATAAACCATGCTCAAATCCCGTTAACACTTAAAGATTTCAAAATTGCCACCCAATAAAATGGAAGAAAACCTGTGCATCCACATGTAGGAAATAAAGATAAAGATTGAGTGAAAAACGTGTTGGTTAGCATGGAGAGGGGGAAGGAATGGAGGGCCCAAGGCAAGGCACCAGATATATACAGTAAAATGGAAGAGAAAAGCTCACTCTGACCGTTCTAATTGCCATGGAATTGAGCCAATAGGGTTAATGAAACCAGCCAGAGCTTTCAGTGTTTTAACTTTTGTGATTTGTACTATGTTTTGTCTGCTTTTTATCTTCCATAATGATTACTAAAGCAGATATCCAGTTAAATGAGAAATCTAGGGCGCCTAGGTGGCTCAGTGGGTTAAGCCTCTGCCTTTGGCTCAGGTCATGATCCCAGGGTCCTAGGATGGAGCCCCGCATCGGACTTTCTGCTCAGCAGGGAGCCTGCTTTCCCCTCTCTCTCCACCTGCCTCTCTGCCTACTTGTGAACTCTCTCTGTTAAATAAATAAATAAAATCTTTTTTAAAAAATGAGAAATCTACAAAACACAATAGAGTACATGGGTCATATTAGCTGACAAAATAAATACTAATGATTTCTTTTTTTCCTTCCTTTTCTGTTTATCTCTAGTTTTATTTTTTTTAAGTGTTTATCTTCTTTTTTTTTTTTTAAAGATTATTTATTTATTTGACAGACAGAGATCACAAGTAGGCAGAGAGGCAGGCAGAGAGAGAGAGGAAGGGAAGCAGGCTCCCTGCTGAGCAGAGAGCCCGATGCGGGGCTCCATCCCAGGACCCTGGGATCATGACCTGAGCCGAAGGCAGCGGCTTTAACCCACTGAGCCACCCAGGCGCCCCTATCTCTAGTTTTAGAGAACTTAGATACCACCAACCATCATCTCCTTTACATTTTTAGATACATTTTTCTTTTGGATTCTGCTTTATATTGAGCTAAAACACATTTCTTGTTTTTTTTTTTTTTAAGATTTTATTTATTTATTTGACAGACAGAGATCACAAGCAGGCAGAGAGGCAGGCAGAGAGAGAGGAAGGGAAGCAGGCTCCCTGCTGAGCAGAGAGCCCGATGCGGGACTCGATCCCAGGACCCTGAGACCATGACCTGAGCTGAAGGCAGCGGCTTAACCCACTGAGCCACCCAGGCGCCCTCATTTCTTGTTTTTTTTTTGTTTGTTTGTTTGTTTGTTTGTTTTATTCATTGGTCCTAATTTTAACCCTGGAGTTCACTTGACAGACCTTGAGGAGTTTGAAGGAAAAAAAAATCCATATTCCCAGTACATCATTTTATCTCTTGGCTAAACATTTCTAGTCCTTGTGATATATCAAGTTTCCTTACTATTCCAACTGCATTCTGTTCAAATTTTTCCAGGTGGCTGTGATTTTCTTAAGAGAGCCATACTCTGAAGCAAAAGAAATATTTTAAGGATGGCCTGAAGCAGCACTCCTTAATTCTGTGTTCTAATCACTGGAAGGTCTTGTAAGGATGTAAATTCTGATTCACTAAGTAGGGTGAGGCCCTAGACTCTTCATTTCCAGTAAGCTGACCTGAGATGCTAAAGCTGCTAGTTAACCAACAACCATTTCAGTAGTGATGGTCTAAGAATACAGAGTAGAATTTATTACTTTCCTCATTCCGAGTACTATTCATCTGTCAATGCAATATAAGACACAAATTCGTTATGCCTGTGGAAAAGTCGTATCATCTTTCCTGTAATCTGTCAAGAGCAGTTTTTCATTTATTCATTCATTTTGTTTTAGCCATATTGTATGTTCTCAAGAGCGTGAACGTTACTATTCAGGTAAATAGAGCTTACTATCTTTCATTCCTCTGGACAGCCTTTGAACCAACCTGTTCACATTGCTATTGGTTTCAATTAGCCTTTAAATTTTAAAGCAAAATTCACTACCTTCCTGCACTCATCTGTTATCTCCAAGCAACACCATACACCCAAGTGCTCAAGACCAAAAATTTGGAAGGTATTTAATATTTCCCTCCCCATCATATCATTAGTCAACGAATTTATTGCCAAGGCCTGATGCTTATCCTTCCTAACTACCTTGTTGTATAACACATGCTGCAGAAGTTAAGTTAAATGTGCTTCCTCCACGGAACCTTCCTCTTCCTCCTTATGACCCACATCGACAATCACGTCAATACCCAGCCAGTTGGCTCCTTCTCCTCAGTCCTCTCAGAAATACCCATGCTTCATCTCTCTTAATCTTAGCATATTTATGATTATTGATATATATCAATATATATATTTTTATATTTTCATTTTCCACTCTCACTGCCAAGACCAGCAGAGTCTAGAACAGAGAAAAGGTCTAATAAGAGTCTATTGAATGTTCAATAAATATTGAAAACCTGTGCTTGGTTTATTATTGTCTGTCTGTGTCTAGGTGAATTGCATTGACATTCATTTGGAATGAAGCCTAACTTTAGTTGCTTATCACAACAATTATTTTGCAATTAAATGCTTTTCTATAAATGGAGATCATTAAAAATGACTTTTTCTAATAATATATGTAATCTTTTTAAATGGTGCTTTAACCTGAATAGTGTTAGGAGATAGAATTCACATATAAAATCTTTCACTTGCTTCTAACTACAAAAATAAAGCATTAATCACATCCCAGCATATTTTAGATTTTAAATGATTATACTGACCCCTAGTTTTTATTGATCTATACAGGACGGATGACCTATATCATTTTCTAGAAACACTTTATCTTTGCTCGCACCAAAAAAAAAAATAATAAGAATAAGAATAAATAAATAAATAATGTTTTAAAATGTGCTGGCATGAAGACTGTGAGCCAGGAGTTATGATTCACTATCCCTGTCTACCCAAGACTTGGGGGTTTCTTAGAATGAGAACTTTCAGTGCTAAAACAAGGACAGTCTTGGGTAAACTGGAATAGTTGGTCACAATGGTCAGTGTTGGCTAGATCTGGGATCTAGCATCCTCTTCTAACGCCCGCCTAACTCCAAAGTATGTAATAGCCCAGACTGTTAAGGAAAGTCACAAATGCTGGAGTAGCTGCTTTCTTGACACAAAGGAGAAATTTGATTTGACAGGTATTCTTGGTCAATCTGGACCTTTCAAAAGATTCACCCCTTCTCCCTTTTTGTTGGGCTTACTTCCATCAAGGTAGTGGAAAGACACACTCTTTTTTTTTTTTTTTTTTTTTTAAGCTGAAGACTTATTTTCCTCTATTTATGAAGAACCAGATTCTATCCTTTTCTGTAATATCAGCCATGGCAGCCATCTGATGGTAATAATTTAACCATCTGCAACTGCAATCATTTAGTAAACTGTTTGCAAAAAATAAACCATAAAATGAAATGCAAATTGGATGAATTCAGAGGCACATATTTCTCTAATTAATATTGCTTCCTTAGGGAATTATAGGTTCCTTTTGGCAACATTCATTTTACTGAAATCTTCTCTGAAAATGCCCCTTAAAGAGTGGAACATTAAATTTTTACAAGGAAATAACATGGTTTCTTCAGAAATGTCTCCACCTTAAGTCTGTAGTTTCAAAACAGTTTTCTTTTAAGAAAAGAAGTTTAGGTACAGGGTCTGTTCTCAAAAGGGAGAGAAGAAATATGGAATGGCTTCCTAATGCCTAATGGATGAAATTCAAAGTGTTTAGTCTGGTTTTCAAAGGCTTCTTGAGGTGGTGTGTAAATAACCATTCCAAAGTCTTTTCACCATCTCCCTGGAAACTTTCTCCATTTCTGCCTGGTGGGTCACTACTATGAGTAGACACTAACAGCGTTGTGTTTTGTACATAGTAGGAATATGACAAATATAGATTGGATGGATAAATAAAGGATGGAAAAATAAGTGGAGTTGAGTTTTTACTCATGAATTGTTCCTTATACAGAGTATATATATTTTTTTCTGTTTATATGTGCTAATCTTTTTGACTAGAACTTCTCTGATGTCTTTTAGTTTGGACATGCTATCATTTAACAAATTATTGTTTTAAGTGCTCATACATATGGTGTAGGGTATGTGCTTTTTAATTACTTTTAATCATGCTTCTAGTCTCTCATTTAGACCCTAAACCTCTTGTGGTAATTGCCCAGTGAATGCTGCTGAGTATATGCATATCTTGTTTGATTGCATTTTGCTTTAATGGGGTTTTCAGATATTGTGTCTTTTATAAATTGAGGGTTTATCAAGCAAGTCTATTGGTGCCATTTTTCCAACATCCGCTCACTTTATGTCTCTCTGTCACATTTTGGTAATTCTCACAATATTTCAAGTTTTTTCAATAGTATTTTATTTGTTATGGTGATGAGTGATCTGTGATCTTTAATGATATTACTATCATTGCTTTGGAGTCCCACAAATTACACCCGTGTAAGACAGCAAACTCAATCAATGAATATGTGTGCTCTGACTGCTCCACTGACCAGCTGTTACCCCTTCTGTCTTCCTCTCCTCAGTCCTCCCTATTTCCTGAGACACAAAAATATTGAAATTAGGCCAATTCATAAACCTACAATGGCCTGTATGGGTTTGAGTGAAAGGGAAAATTACACCTTTCACTTTACATCAAAAGCTAGAAATGATTCTTAGTGAGGAAAGCACCTCAAAAGCTAGGCTTCTTGTGCCAAACAATTAGCCAAATCATGAAAGTAAAGGAAAAGTTTATGAAGTAAATTAAAATTACTACTCCAGTGAACACATGAATGATAAGAAAGCAAAACAGTGTTATTGCAAAAATGGGGGAAGTTTTAGTGGTCTCAGTAGATCAAACCAATGATGACATTCCCTTAAGCCAAAACCTAATCCAGAGCAAGGCCCTAATTCTTCAAGTCTATGAATGCTGAGAGAGGTAAGGAAGCTGAGGAAAGTTTGAAGTTAGCAGAGATTGGTTCATAAAGTTTAAGGAAAGAAGCATCTTCATAACATAAAAGTACAAGGAGAAGCAGCAAGTACTAATGTTGGAGCTGTAGCAAGTTATCCAGAAGATCTAAGATAATTAATAAAGGTGGCTATTCTAAAAAGTGGCTGTACTAAAAACTATACCATTCTGAAAAATCCTAGGACCCTTAAGAATTATATTAAAGATTTAACATAATGGTAACTCTGCATGTGTCCTATAAGTGGAAAAACAAAGATTAGATGACAGCACATCTGTTTAAAACATAGTTTACTGAGTATTTTAAGCCTGATATTGAAAGCTACTATGAAGAAAAGAAGATTCCTTTCAAAATTTTACTGCTCACTGACAGTGCACCTGGTCACCAAAGAGCTGTTCTCATGACTGCTAACATAACATCCATTTTGCAGCCTATGGACAAAGGAGTAATTTTGACATTACAGACTTATTAAAGAAATAATTGTTTTTTTTTTTTTTTTAAGATTTATTTATTTATTTATTTATTTAAATTTTAATTTATTTTTTAAAATTTCTTTTCGGTGTTCCAGAATTCATTGTTTATGCACCATACCCAGTGCTCCATGCAATACATGCCCTCCTTAATACCCACCATCAGGCTCACCCAACTTCCCACCCCTTCTCACCTCCAAAACCCTCAGTTTGTTTCTCAGAGTCGACAGTCTCTCATGGTTTGTGTCCCCTTCCAATTTCCCCTAACTTCCTTCTCCTCTCCATCTCCCCATGTTCTCTGTGCTATTTATTCCTTATGCTCCACAAATAAGTGAAACCATATGATAATTTACTCTCTCTGCTTGACTTATTTCACTCAGCATAATCTCTTCCAGTCCTATCCATGTTGATATAAAAGTTGGGTATTCATCATTTCTGATGGAGGCATAATACTTCATAGTATATATGGACCACATCTTCTTTATCATTCATCCATTGAAGGGCATCTTGGTTCTTTCCACAGTTTGGCGACTGTGGCCATTGATGCTATGAACATTGGGGTATAGATGGCCCTTCTTTTCACTACAACTCTATTTTTGAGGTAAATACCCAGTAGTGCAATTTCAGGGCTATAGGGAAGCTCTATTTTTGATTTCTTAAGGAATCTCCACACTGTTTTCCAAAGTAGCTACACCAACTTGCATTCCTACCAAAAGTGTAAGAGGTTCCCCTTTCTCCACATTCTCTCCAATGCATGTTGTTTATTGTCTTGTTGATTTTGGCCATTCTAACTGGTGTAAGGTAGTATCTCAATGGGGTTTTGATTTGAATCTCCCTGATGGCTAGTGATGTTGAACATTTTTTCATGTGTCTGTTAGCCATTTTTATGTCTTCTTTGGAGAAGTGTCTGTTCATGTCTTTTGCCCATTTTTTGACATGATTATCTGTTTTGTGTGTGTTGAGTTTGAGGAGTTCTTTATAGATCTTGGATATCAGCCCTTTGTCTATACTGTCATTTGCAAATATCTTCTCCCATTCCGTGGGTTGCCTCTTTGTTTTGTTGACTGTTTCCTTTCCTGTGCAGAAGCTTTTGATCTTGATGAAGTCCCAAAAGTTCATTTTTACTTTTGTTTCCTTTGTCTTTGGAGATATATCTTGGAAGAAGTTGCTATGGCTGATGTCGAAGAGGTTACTGCCTATGTTCTCCTTTAGGATTCTGATGGATTCCTGCTTCACATTGAGGTCTTTTATCCGTTTTGAGTTTATTTTCATGTCTGGTGTAAAAAGAAATATATTTGTAAAGCTATAGCTGCCTCACATTGTGATTCCTCTGATGGATCTGGGCAAAATAAGTTGAAAATTTTCTGGAATGGATTCACCATTCTAGATGCCATTAAGAACATTCATAATTTATAAGAAGACATCAAATACCAACATCAAAAGGCATTTCAAAGAATTTTATTTCAACCCTCTAAGTGACTTTGAGAGAGTCAAGGCTTCATGGAGTAAGTAACTACAAATGTGGTGGAAATAGCACAAGAACTAGAATTAGAAGTGGAACTTGAAGCTGTGACTGAATTGCTGCAGCTTCATGATAAATGCCTAGTAGGTGAAGAGTTGCATCTTATGAGTGAGCAAAAAAAGTGGTTTCCTGAGATGAAATCTACTCCAGATAAAGATGTTCTGAAGATGGTTGAAATGAGAAGAAGGGATTTAAAAATAGGCAATAAATTTGGATAAAATGTCATCACAGTTTGAGAAGATTGACTCCAATTTTGAAAGAAGTTCTACTGTAGATAAAATGTTATCAAACAGGATCTCGAGCTACAGAGAAATTTCTATGAAAGGAAGAGTCAGTCAAAGTGCCAAGTTCACTGTTGTCTTATTTTAAGAAATTGTCACACCCATTCCAACCTCAGAAACTACCAACCTGGTCAGTCAGCAGCCAGCAACATCAAGGCAAGACCCTCCTCCACCAAAAAGATTATGACTCCTTGAAAGCTCAAATGATGGTTGGCTCTTTTCAGGAATAAAGTACTTTTTCTAAGGTATGCACAATATTTTCTAGACATAATACTGCTGCACACTTAATAGACTACAGTATAGGGTAACATAACTTTTATAAACACTGGGAAACAAAAAAATTTATTTGACTTGTTTTATTGTGATATTCACGTTATTGCAGTGGTCTCTGAGAAACCAAACATGCAATATATTTTAGTAATGACTGTGTTTAGAAGTTTTATCCCAGAATTTGCCCATATTATCATTGCCAAGATAAAAGATTGTCTCTGATTCTCCCCCTCCCATGTTCTACTCTGTTATTCCTTTCCTTTGTCCTAGCTTCAAAATATTCCAAACCAGGTCTTCTCTTGCCCAAAGGACTATAGGGTGAAAATTTTTCCCCCTCTATTCTTTCTTTTCCCTGTTCTATTCCCTAACTCAAATTCCTGTTTAAATATCTAATTGCTACCAAAATTGTAGAAGAATTTGTTTAAATTATAAAGTGCTCACCAAGGTTAATGACACACCTGGAAGTATTTTCATTTTTAAAAGTCCATTATTAACCCAAATACATGTCTATACAGTAAATTTTCAAGTACTAGGAATTGATAGTTTTTAAACAGCTTGATGGTGTAGATGAATGAATGAATGTACGTGTGTGTGTGTGTGTGTGTGTGTGTGTGTGTGTGTGTGTGTGTGTGTATGCATGATCTCTTAGGGACAGCTATTTCTCTTCTTTCATTAGCAGAGTCTGAAACATGAATAAGATTAAGAGGTGAAGAGAGGGCATGGACAAATAATGGCTAGTGATAGAAAAAAATCTTAATTGAACCTTCAATTAAGTGGATTGTTAGTGGTGAGAAGGAAGTTTTGCTACATCTTGCTTTTATTCAAAAGGGAGAAATTTAAGGGAAGAAAACAATCACAGGAAGATCCTTTTTTAATTCTTGGGAGTACTCTACTGAGGTCAGAATATATTTGCTTAATTGCCTACATTTTCTATTTCCCAAGTTCTGACAATCGAAGTGGATGTCCTAAATGATGATCCTGAACCCCAACATGGGCTGAAATGATGAAACAATGAAATAATGTGGGTGAAAGCATTTTGTGAATTATAGTACACTGTACAAATATCAGGAAGACCTTTTAACACATACCTATCTCTAAGAATTAGCATTTCTTTGTAAAATTATGACTCCCTCTTTATGGAATTATTTAATGTGCCTAGATAGCCATGTTTTAAGAATGATATAGAAAAAGTTCCTTGAAGGGTCAGAGGTCTGCCTAAATCACTTCCATTATTTCTTCCATCTCTTATATTTCATAATGTATTATAAAATGAGTGGGAGAAATACTATTTCAACAAATAAACTCTTGATCATGAAACAAATTTAATTGCTTTCTATTAGCACCCTACCTGCTTTCCGCCAAGAGATTTAGTCTTGAAACTGCCAGGTGATGTGATCTATGCCAGTGAATCTTCATCAACTTGGGATTCAATTCTATGCTTTATAAATCAGTTT
This sequence comes from Lutra lutra, assembly GCF_902655055.1. Taxonomy (NCBI): domain Eukaryota; kingdom Metazoa; phylum Chordata; class Mammalia; order Carnivora; family Mustelidae; genus Lutra; species Lutra lutra. The sequence continues at coordinate 43,208,013 of NC_062291.1, read as the reverse complement.
CAGTTCTATGCTTTTCTGTACTTGATATTCCCTTTTCACTAGTCCTTGATCTCTTGTAGGCATTAATTGGCCACTTCTGCCAGCCATAACAGTGAGCACTAGGCTTGGAGGATTAGCTTTCAGGATTGGCTTTCTAGAGAAAGTAGTTCCCTGGTAGGGAACTGGTAGGATGCCCAGTACTAGCCCTTAACTCATGTACCCATAGCACAAGAGATCTTTGTTACTGGAGGAGATGGATGGGTTATGGTGGGCTCTTCAAAAACAGACTTATTTCCTGCTTAGCTCCCTCTACTTTAGGGATCATCTGGGAGATTGATATGGAACCTCATTATAGCTCAAGGCAAGCAGCCTATCATAACATTTCTCTAAAGAACCTCACTTTGGGCCACCTGGTGGCTCAGTCGTTAAGCGTCTCTCTTTGGCTCCGGTCATGATCCCAGGGTCCTGGGATGGAGCCCCATATCAGGCTCCCTGCTCAGCGGGGAGCCTGCTTCTCCCTCTCCCACTCCCCCTGCTTCTGTTCCCTCTCTCACTGTCTCTCTCTCTGTCAAATAAGTAAATAAACAAATAATCTTTAAAGAACCTCACTTTGTTTGGTACCCAGAGCTATATTCAAAACAGTACTCCAACTAGTATGGTGCAGCTACTGACAACAGAGCAGATAGATGCTGGCCAGAGCAGTGGAATGCAGTCTCTGCCCATTATAACACTTTATTTCATGGCTCATAGAGAGTCCTCTCCGAATGGTGCTAAGAGAGGGGCTGGGGAGTGGCAGGCACTCAGGGCCTAGGGCAGCTGCTGTTTTTCTATCAATCAGAAGGATTTCCAATTTAAAAACCAGTTGAGACATACTGGGCACAGCAGCTAGGTATGAATCCTGCCAAATCTCTGGAAAGACAATAGATCCACCTTCTCCCCTGCCATTCCCAACTGCAACCCTTGGGAACCTTTGGTATCCCTTTCCATAAAGGACGGGGGCAGTGGTCTGGGAACTCACTCTAAAGATGTAAACATAGGGGAATTATAGTATAGGCTAGCTTCCAAATCCCAACTTCTCCATTTACTAGCTGTGCAACTTTAAGGAAGTTACTTAACTATATCTCCAGTCCCTTATTTGTGAAATTAAAATAAAAATTCCACACATATGATATTACGAGGATTAAATTGGTGAATATGTAAAAAGTAATTAGAATGGTGCCTAGCACAGTAAATACTATGTAAGTATAAGCTACCATTACTTAGTCACTCTTGCCCAAAGATATGAGGAGTATCTGTGAAATTACTAATCTCATACCTTATCTGGTAGCTAGTACTGTAGACCCCCTCATACACTTGTATACCTCTAAACCTTTACGGTTTCCTCTTGTATTTCTTTTATAACTGTTGTTGGCACTGAGTCTAGTGAGGACAAAAAGTCAAGGTTCTATTCAGCTTTTATTTTCATATGCCTTCTTTTAATTCTTCCTTTTTAAAATTTATGTTGATATTTTTCAGAAGTTTGTCTAGTCTTTTTCTCTATTCTGGAACAAGGAATAGAAAAAGTTCTATTTCATTGTGCCTATGTGACAGTCTAAATGACCTCATTCCCAGAGCAAGGCTAATCAGTCTCACAGTATTGAGAGTGCAATGGCAATGAGAGCCATTGCACTGAGTGGTGCTCTGAATTTATGAGAAGAAAGCCTCCATTATGTAGCTTTGGAGGGATAAGTGTCAACAGTTGTACAGTTTGGTATGCAAAATAAGGTATCTATTCATAATCATATTAATGGATATTTTGGTTCCACAGTTCTCTGCTCCATGCTAAAGCAATGTTCTCAATTGGTTGGTTGTTTGAGTTTATGATAACTTCCCATCTTCTTCCACCACAGATGCTACAGAATCTTCATTCTCTCAGATTTTTAAATAACTGGCAAAGTCCTGGAGTGAAGAAAGAGGTAAGAGATGCATACACTGGAATTGTAAGCAGTCAGAAGGAACTAATTCACCTAGAGCGGTAATGATACCTAAGAGGGAACTACCTATGTGAATACATACCCAGGTCATGTATGAGTTAGAGGAAGAGAAATTACTGAGAACTAATTTGCTTTTGGTTTCTCTAATCCTTAATGTTACTAATTTAAATATGTTATTGACTCCTATCAATTGTACACTGAGGTGGGGACCACAGAAAACATCAAGTGAATCTGATTTTCTCAGTAGGTCTGGCAGAGATATTGGGAGTGTGTTCATCTTAAGAACATAGCATACGAATATTCTTTGTGACTTTTTTTCAGTTGTTATGCATATTTCTTCTACCACATAAAAAATATAGTACATTTTCAATCTACTGTTGGGCCAGATGTTTATTTTTATTATCATAATAGACATGATATGACCAGGTTTCTTTGTTCTTCTTCTATCCAGCTCTGAATGGACCAATACCTATAAACCCTACCCTCCCTGCTATTCTGTGAGAAATAACATGGTACAATCTGTCAGAAGTTGAGCACTGAATTTCCTGAGCATCTAAATACTGATTGCTTCTTTCTGGATGTGCTACAAGAGTCATCCTTTTAATAGAAAAGCAGAATTAAGGCAGCATGTGAGTGATTAAAATATAGGAATAAAAACATTAGGTTTTTACCAAAAGGACTAATTCTCAATTTCTCTCTCTACATATAATATATATGAATAGACAATATATACAAATAGATAATATATATGAATAGACAATATATACAAATATACATATATATATATGAACATATGGCTATTTTTATATATATGAGTACGTATTCATTCTAGATCATATATATTATACATATATAATTTTTCTAACCTACAATGACTCTTATTCTAGCTCTAAACTGCAGATTCCTCATCTGTGGAATGTAGTACTTGGGCCCATTTATTACTCGTCATCTTCTAGCTCTCTAAGTTCTATGGCTCTATGCATCATGGTTAAGTGTTAATTTTTTCAGCAACCAAGAAATGAAGTTCAATCTGGCTGAGTACATTGTGAGAAAGTTGTAGATGCTTTACTTCCCTTTCCACTTTACATGTTATATGTAAATATTTCATAAAAGCCACAAATTGCTGGAGAGGCAGTTCATCCTGATAATTCATAGTATTTGCTCAATGTGATAAAATTCAGTGTTTTATACTGTTCAAACAAGGACTGTTTTGTATGTTATTTTGATGTGGCTTTATGGGGATATTATAACATTTTTGTTCAACAAATCTGTAGGAAGATGCAAGGGCTCATTATTTGGGGCTCAGTACAGTCCTGGCTGGCGGTTCCCTTTATATAGCAGTGTATTAACTTAGCATATTAATGTTAAGTTCATAGATTTTACCTCTCTCTTTCCACCTTATTTATCCTCTTGAATGTCTACTCCAGATTATAATTATGTCCCTAAATCTCAGGATCATAATGCACACCAATTGCCTTACTATAAATCAAATCTACAAAAGCCAGTTTTGTTTAAGGAGGGCTTTTGCAGGTTGGAAAAGACCTTTCTGAGAGTACTTAGACTACACAATATGGAACGATTGGTAATGGTTGGTCTCAAAGGATTTCTGAATTTTTTCTCCCGTGACTTATTTGGTTGACATAACATCTTGTAATAATCATCTCTATGAATGAGGGAGGAAAAGAGGGAAAGAAGAAAAGGAAGGAGAGAGTTGGAGGAGAAGAAGGAGAGGGAGGAAGAGGAGGAAAGAAGAAAAGGAAGAGGAGGAGGAGGAGGACAAGAACAAGAAGGCTTATTATTTTCTCAAGAATTCCTTGTAAACGTATAGACTAAAAGATTGTGTAACTGGAACTCTTGAGGGATTCCAGAATCCTCTGGCTGAGTTTTGCACTCTAGGAACCAACCATTTCAGAGAGAACAGAACAACAAGACTAGATTGATGAAGTAGCTGCAGTTCAGTCGAGTATGTGGTCAGCATGCACATTAACAGATCTTCCCTTAATGGAGCTTTCATTTATTCATTCCATAAATGCATATTATGGGACAAAGTAGCTATTCTCCTTGTCGATTTTTAAGATTTCCAGTTGTGGTATATCTGGGAAACATGCAACCCTTAAACTAGCAAGCAGATCAGTGCTAGATGATTTTCTTAGTGAGTTTATGTTTCATGGTTTTGTTTTTTGTTTTTTTGGGGTTTTTTGTCTATCTAAAATGGCTGGAGAGCTAAAAATATTAATGAAATGTATTTATTTATTTAACAAATATTTACTGAACACATCCTATCCACTTGGCACTGGCAGGGAATAAAGTTATCCCTAACTTGAAAGTCACAGTGTCAATGGATATGATGGTAAATTTTATGTCAACTTGCTTGTGACATGGGGTGCCCAGATACTTGGTTAAACATCGTTCTGAGTCAGTCAGTGAGGGTGTTTCTGCATGAGATGAACATTTAAATGAGTCCATTGAGTAAAGCAGATAGCCTTCTCAGATGTGGATTGGTCTCATCCAGTCAGCTGGAGGCCTGAGTAGAACAAAAGGCTGAGTAAGAAAGAATTCTCTCTTTTCATTTGGCTATCGTTAAACTGAGACACTGGTCTTTTCTCCCACTCAGACTGGTACACACACCAGTGGCGCTCCTAATTCTCAGGCCATCAGTCTTGCACAAGAACTCAGCTTGTAGACCACATGTGGGTCTTCTCAGCTTCCATAATTAGCTGAACCAGTTTCTTATAATATCTGTCTGTCTGTCTATCATCTACCTATCCTATTTGTTCTGTTCCTTGAGAGAACCCTAATACAGGAGAAATGTACAGATACACATAATCCTAACCCTATATCAATTATTATTTGTGAGTCATGTGATAATGGATATAAACAGAGTGCCTCAGGAGCCCATAAATGGAAATGAATGCTTATTTGAGGGGTCCACAGAGAAGGATTCATAGAGAAGGTGACCTTGAGTGGCTCTTTTTTTTTTTTTTTTTCTTCAAAGCAGAGCTAGGATATTATGTTCCAGATATAAATATATGAGTCATCTATTTTATCCATTTCTTCAAGGAATGATGTGAAATTCAGAATGGTTAGATTTTACACTGTATACAGGGAAATAGCAGAAAGATGCATGGGACATTTGCAGAGTGAAAGGACCATATTGTAGTCCACAAGGAATGCAAGACTTGATCGAATCTAGTCAACCCAGACTGATGTTTTTGGAAGCCAAGCATCATTGCCTGCTTGCCCAATTTACCTGTAATGAATAATCTTGTTACAAGTTCCTAAGAATTCTATCTTCTATAAAATCTTCTATAAAATATTCCCCACCTTTCCCTACTCACACTCCTATCATTTTTTTTTTCTTAAACCTGGATAACTATAAACATCTGTCTCTGCCAACACCTTGGTTTCAGCCTTGAGACACCCTAAAGAGAGGACCTAGTTGAGCACTTCTGGACTTCTGACCAACAGAAACTGTGAAAAAATAAAATTGTATAGTTTTAGGCTGCTGGGTTTGTTATAACAGTGCTAGAGAATTAATCCACCTCTGTTTAGTTTTACGTAAGAAACTTTGTGTTATTAAAAAATGATGTAATTATCAATGGGAATATAGGGAATATAACAAAAGCCTGTCCTAATGGGAACAGTATTTTAGATTAGTGTAATGGGAGTAGAGAAACAGAAAATTGTCTGGATTTAAACATTGGGAAGTAGGAGCTTCCAAGCTGGTGGGAGATCATATATTCTAGGAGAGGAAAAGTAACATGTCCATAATTAGTCTTTGGTGTCAGGCTTAAGCAACTGGTAAATGCTATTTTCAGCTAAGGAAAGGGGTACTATCTAGGGACCACAGGCTGAGTGGGAAAGATTTTCTGCCATGCAACTTATGGACTAACTAACTGACTGTGTATATCTAACTATCTATCTATCTATCATTTATGTAGATATATATAGCTATACACACATAAATATAAATTTTCTTATAAGAAATACTGTGCTTGTGAGAAGAAAAATATATTCATTTAAATTTTCAGATGTATCTTTCTTGAAATATTCACTCAATGTTCTTTATTTTGAGCTACAAAAATGTTCCAACGCCTTTTTTATATTTCAACCTCTGAAAATCACAGACTTGCCCTTGTTTCTCCACAAAAATTAGAAACTCCTTAAATTCACTTACTCAATCCATGAATACATATCTTCAGACTAATTACTAGGAGAGATTAAATATACTTTTTAAATATTCAGGGTGACATGTCTATCTAGAGAAATTCTTACCTGTGAGAAATATAATGGGAATCAAGCCCCTGGAACCACATATCAACCATGGTCTAATTTTCCAGTTTTCTGAGTTGAGCAGTTTAGTACCCATCAAAACATGAGACTATGGGGCCCCTGGGTGGCTCAGTGGGTTAAACCTCTGCCTTCAGCTTGGGTCATGATCTCAGGGTCCTGGGTTGGAGCTCCACATCGGGCTCTCTGCTCAGCGGGGAGCCTGCTTTCCCCCTCTCTCTCTGCCTGCCTCTCTGCCTGCTTGTGATCTCTCTCTCTCAAATAAATGAATAAATAAAAAAAAAATCTTAAAAAAAAAAATGAGACTATTTCACTTGGCTTATGGTTTGTTTGACTTAAATAATATAACATTAATGACAACATTATTGTAATATATAACATTATAAAACTAATATATAATTTTGTTATATAAAATTCACATATAATATAAAAAGATATGCTCTATTAATTATATCATTATACTATTATCTTTATTATATAATATTATATATGAGACATGTTATATATATGTGAGATATATATATGTGTGTGTGTGTGTGTGTGTATATATATATATAATATTCATTGTTTTATTGGTCTCAGCAATTCTTTCCTTTTGCTGGTCTTTCCATGGAGTAGAGACCCTTGGAAACAGGAATGTGTAAGGTTAAGGGAATGCTCACCAGTATTATCTTTCATTAGAGTCATGTATTGCTTTCATGGTTGTGTGATTTCAGGAAGTGATCTCTCTGTACTTCAGTTTATTCATACATAGGAGGGGGATAAAATAAGTAATTCAGTGTATCCTTGCATAGTTCTAAATGAGCTAATGCATGCAAACCCTTAGCATAGGGTTCATCACCTAGAAAGCATTCAGAAACATTCTTGTAGCTACCCCAGAGATTATCTGGTTGAACCCATTTAATTGACAGATGAAGAAATTAAAATACAGATGGTGAAATCTTCATGCATACTCACATGCACTAAATCTAGGTTGTCTGAATCCTAACTGAGAACACTGAGATACTGGGCTGCTGATACCTGCCTTGTTTGTGCTTGAAAGTATCATGAATCAGCTTCGCCTAGAGTTGAAACACAGATTACTAGGCTCAACCCTCAGGGTTTCTGATTCAGTAAGGGTTCTAGCAAGTTCTCAGATGCAGCTGCTGCTGCTGACTCAGTCATCACATTGTGGGAATTAATGATGATGAGACAAAGAGACCCATTGACAGTGTATTTCAGAGGGTTCTGACATCAAGGATTTAAGGGGTGAGATAGATCAGAACTTAATGACCTATGGGAGGTGGGAGAGAAAGACGAATGTTGAGACGGCTGTTTTGGACAGCTAGGAAAATGTTATTCATTTAGATTAGGAAAATGGTAGGAGTAATGGTTTGTTTGGGAGGTGATTGTGGGCTTAATTTAAGATGGGCCAAATAAGGTGCCTGTAGACTGACGGTGAGGAAGAAGCACTAAGTAATCAGTTAAAAGTTTTATCTATAACTTTCACAAAAGCAGTGAGCTAAAGCCTATAGTTGTATATGCATATGATCATTGAAAGAGAGGAGGTGAAGGAAACTGTGAACGCATGAACAAGCATCTCTATGTATACAGAGTCAGAACGTCAGTGTTGAAAAGGAGCATGGAGTAGATACTATGAGAGACGAAGAGATGTTTGTCAGACACGGAATTAGGCAGGAGCGATAGGGTAAATGGCCAGACACGAATTTCATGAAGATCTTGGTCCCCATCAGCAGAAACTGCATTTTGAGCACAGGGGGAAAAATTAGATCTATATGACTTAAGGACTTCAAAATATTCATGGGATGGAAGCCAGACAGTAGGTGATATGTCCTACCCATGATTTAACTACAGCAGTTTAATTAAAAAAAGAAATTAGATTATGACAAACTCTGGCTTCACTCCAAAACTCCAGTCATATACTCATTTGCCTACTGAATATGTCTCCTTGAATGTCTCACACTTTAAAGACTTCTTGAGTCTTTCGAGTCAGTATTACTTAAATACTGAAAAGGCCCACAGACAAACTGACAATGGCATGGAACATCCAAACCAGAAATCTGAAAACACATGTAGACTTTTTTCTATCGCTATCAAACTCCAGTTCCTAATGATTATCATAATGATTTTGCCTCTCTAACAATTACCACCTGCCTGATGCTACTAGCTTAGTCAGAATTAAGTATGGTTTGTGTTTCTGCATTTGTCACTTATCATGGTACTCTGCCTCTGCCTCCAGTCCCTTCCAATCTGTCCATCACACAGCTGACAAGGTGATCATTCTAGAAGGAGAATCTGCTCAGACCACTGACCTTAGGTAAATTCAAAATGGTTTTGCCTATCCTACCAGGTCTTCCTTTCCTCCCCAGCTTTAGTTTACATTATAATTCCTTTTACCATGTGAACAAATTAGGATGAAAATAGTCCCTATAACTACAATAAGAGCTGATATTTAGTTTCCACTGTGTCATAGCACTGATAAATACTCTACATGCATTATAATATTTCATCCTTAGCATGTCTCACATTACTACCTCTCTGCCCCTCTAGGCAAGCAACCAAATTAAGATCTCAGACACTATTCCTAAAGCCCAGGCCCAACTTAAGTAGGACCATCCAGAATAGATATCCAACTCTTAGAAATATATTGATTAGGATCTAATGGAAGGCACAATTGGGGAGGCTGGCATTCGTGCCTATCATCTCATATTCTGGGGTCAGGATAAAGTAAATATCACCTAAAAATAGTGTACCAGTTGGATGAGAACTGAAAGAGGATTTGCATTTTCAATTCTGTTAATAAGTTTCAACAACAACTTTTGGTATTATGCATTTTTATTGTAGATTAAGAAATAAACAGGACATTTAGGTGACTACACTATATATAGATTAAATAGGGTTCAGATGGAGCCATGTGTAAGTCTTTATAATTTACTTTTTATGGCTTTCAATATTTTTCTTATTGAGATAAAATCTAATTGTGAACTACATATATCTTATGAGTATAGTATAACGAGTTTTGGCCCATGTAATCCACATCCTAATCTCGATTGCTATTACAATGCTTTGTCATAAATTTTGAAGTCAGGTAGTATAAGGTTTTGTTTTTCTTCTTCCAAGCTATTTTGTCTAATATAGGTGATTTGTATTTCCATATGAATTTTAGAATCAGCTTCACAATCTCTACAAAAAAAAAAAAAATCCTGCTGGGATTTTGATTGGTATTTCAATTAATTTAAAGACCAATTTAAGGTAATGGACATCCAATCCATAAATATGGAGTACCTTCTTATTCAGTTAGGTTGTCTTTAATTTCTATCAGAAATGTTTTATCATTCGTAATGTAGAGTTTTTAAAAGTATTTTATTAAATTTATTCCTAAGTGCTAAGTGCTTCTGAATATTATAGATTTAAGTTCCTTATTATAAATTGTTTATTCCTAATATTTAGAAATATAATTGATTTTATATGTAATTGGTTTTGTATATTGAGACTGTCTCGTAATATTGCTAAATACTATGATTTAATTTTAGTAAACGCCGCCCTCCACCTTTTGGATTCCTTGGGATTTTCTACATACACTTTCATATCATCTACAAATAAAAACAATTTTACTTCTTCCTTCCCAACTGTAATTCCTTTAGTTTACTTTTCCCACCTTATTGATCTAGCTGGAACTTATGGTGCAATGTTGCATAAAAGTGATACCAGTAGACATTTGTTTTATTGTTATTGACCTCACAAGGAAAGCCTGCTGTATTTTTGCCTTAAGTATAGTGTTAGCTATAGGGTTTACAAACTGTGTTTCAGACTGAAGATGTTCCCATTTAGGAAACCGAGATATTTTATTCTGAAAGCCTGTTGAATTTTGTCAAATGCTTTTTCTGTATCTTGTTAGATGATCATATGATTTTTTTTAACCTGTTAATGTGGATAACTACCCTGAATAACTTTCCAACATTAATTATATTCCTGGCATAAACCTTACTTGATTATATATTTTGTATATTTTTTTATGTATTGTGTAATTGGTTTTCTAATATTTTAAGTTTATTCTTCATCTATAGTAATGAGGGTGTGATGTCTATAATCTTTGTTTCCTGTAATGTCCTTGTCTGTTTTCAGTCTCATAGTTTCATTGGCCTTATAGAGCTGGCAAGCATGCTTCCTCCTCTACTTTTTGAAATCGTTGTGTAAGGTGAGCATTATTTCCTGCAATATAATTCACCAGCAAAACTGTCTGTCTCTGGAGGTTTTATGTATTGGAATTTATTTTAATTAGAAATTTAATTTCTTTAACAGATATAGAGCCTCCCTGTTTCCTATTTCTAAATGTGCTAATTTTGATAAGTTGTTTTAAAAAAAAATTCTATCCATTTCCTATAACTTTTTGAATTTATTAACATGAAACTGTTCATGATATCTAATCATTAGCTTTTTTATTCCTGAGGAACAGTAGAATCTTTTATTTCTAAGACTTTTTTTTTTTTTTTAATCTCTTCATCTGTCTTGTTTGGAGGCTTAACAGTTTTGAACTCTTGTCAAAGAACCAACTTTGTGGGGTTGGGGGGTGGGGGGCAGGGCACCTGGGTAACTCGGTTGAGCTAAGCATCTGACTCTTGGTTTCATTTTCTTCTGTTAAATTCAACTTCTGATCCTCCTAGGGACCGGTTTCTATTGTCTATTTTTTGTTGTTATTTTGATTGTCTATGACTTTTTCTGCATCTTTTATGTATTTTTGGTCTCTCTATTTATATACATATCCAATGATATGTTTCATTTATTTTTTTTAATTTTTAAAAAGATTATTTATTTGTTTATTTATTTGACAGAAAGAGAGAGAGATCACAAGTAGGCTGAGAGGCAGGCAGAGAGAGAGGGGGAAGCAGGCTCCCTGCTGAGCAGAGAGCCCAATGTGGGGCCCCATCCCAGGACCCTGAGATCATGTCCTGAGCTGAAGACAGAAGCTTTAACCCTCTGAGCTACCCAGGTGCCCCACCATGATATGTTTTATACTAAATATAGAAATATGTTGTAGAATTACATTGTTTCCTTTAAAGACCATTACATTATATTCTGGCAGACAGTTGTATCCCTGGCTGATGCTTTCAGTTGTCAAAGGCTCTTTTTATTCTTTGTCAGCATCACCGAGGTCTCTTTTGGTTTGGTTCTTTGTCTTAAAGAATGGCCCAAACTCTATGACATGTTTCCTGTTTCCAAAGATTATGGCCTATCTGGTATTGCAACGGAATGCCCGAGGCCACTAAAGTCTCTCTGTTCTGGCTGGAGCACTGAGCTTTCAGCCTCATAGAAGCTCCTTTCTTCTGGGCTTTCTGGAGTATCGCTCTGTTCATGCACAGCTCAGCAGCTTTCTACTCTCCTAAATCCCACCACACAGATTCTGACTGCTTCAGCATCACAGAAACCTAATCTATCCTCCCTCCATTTAACAAAAGTGTCCCTCTACTTGGGCTTCTCCACCTTGCACCAAGTAAGGGAAATACCTCTAATTAGAGAACAGAGAAAATTCCTGAGTTTCTTTTAAGAATTACAGATACAGGCTTCCTGCTTTATCAATAGATGGAAATAGTTGCTACATATGTTTTGTCTGGTTTTCCAGTGTGTATGCTAGAAGGGCAAGTTCAGTGCCAGTTACTGAGCACAGCTAAAAGTTGAAGTCTCCCTCAAGCAGACACAGTTGACTTCAAGACATGGTTTTCCATTATATGTTCCAAGAACTGTCATCTAAGCCTGCCTAGTAGTACTTTAGGCTCTGAAGACTCAGAGGAGTCTGTTTCCTTTCTTTGTCCAGCTTCTAGAGGCATCTGCATTTGTTGGCTTTGGCCCCTTCTTCCATCTCAAAACCAATAGCGTAACATCTTCAAAGCTGTATCACACCACTCTGACACTCTGTTCCTGCTTTCACATCTCTTTCTCTGACACTTAGGCCTCCCTCTGATAAGGGCCTTTAAGATTACATTGGGCTCAGCTGGATAACCAAGATCATATTCTCACCTCAAGATCCTTGATCGCCTTTGCAAAGCCCTTTTTGCCGTTTACACGGGATTTGACATCATTATGACAGGTAGAGATAAAATGAGGACCCTAACAGGCATGTAAAGAGTCATATTCCTAAGAATGATTTGGCCTCTTTTGGTGAGTATGAAGAAATTAAAGAGATTCCTCTTCACTTATTTGAATCTGTGAACAAATGTTTCTTTTGTTTCCTTCCTTCCTTCCTTCCTTCCTTCCTTCCTTCCTTCCTTCCTTCCATGTTTATTGTAAGAGAGAGAGAAGGGCAGAGGGAAAGGGAGAGAAAGAATCTTTAAGTAGACTCCATGCCTAGAGTGAAGCTTGTGGTGGGGCTTGATCTTACGACCGTGAGATCATCGCCTGAGCTGAAATTGAGAGTTGGACGCTTAACTGACAAAGCCATGCAGGCATCCCCCCCCCCTTTTTTTTTTCTTGGAGTTTTCTGTTTCTTTCTCATTCCTTTTCAAATAGTCTTAATCAAAGACTATAAACCTAGAGATAATTAACAGAAAAAAGAAAAGTCTGGGGTACCTGGGTGGCACAGTTGTTAAGCATCTACCTTCGGCTCTGGCCATGATCCAAGGGTCCTGAGATGGAGCCCTGTGTCGGGCTCCCTGCTCAGGGGGAGGTCTGCTTCTCCCTCTCCCACTCCCCCTGCTTGTGTTATCTCTCTCACTGTCTCTCTCTCTGTCAAAAAAATAAAAATAAAACAAATTTTAAAAAGAAAGAAAAGAAAAGAAAGGAAAAATCTTCATATGTAATTTCCCAGGCTCTGGGCAAAAATACTTTGGCAATAAAATCCCAAACTATCCATATATTGAATGAGAGATACTGATGATTTCTAGATATTCAGATTTATAATGGCTCCACTGAGCAGCAAAAGGATATTGCCATGTTTACTCTTCCTTCCTGAGTTTCTGGAAGCCTGTTGGAGTCTGTTGCCTTCCTCCTGATCATTTCTTACAGAACCTAGCTGTCCATCAAGTTGATATATTATAACCTGACCAGAATTTGTACTATATGCATGAATGCTAATGATGCAAAGGAATTTAAAACAAATGAATGCATCTAGTTACAACTATACAAAAATTTATATGGCTATAGAAATGGAATAGAAATTAAATAAGCATAAGGAAAATATACTAAGCAGCAGATATTTTCTGATTTTATTTATTCATTTAAGTTTTTTTTTTTTAAGATTTTTTTCATTTATTTGACAGACAGAGATCACAAGTAGGCAGAGAGGCAGGCAGAGAGAGAGGTGGAAGCAGGCTCCCTGCTGAGCCGAGAGCCCGACACGGGGCTCGATCCCAGGACCCTGGAATCATGACCCGAGCTGAAGGCAGAGGCTTTAACCCACTGAGCCACCCAGGTGCCCCGATTAAGTTTTAACAAAAGAATTCTTACTGGACTCCTAACATGTGCCCTAAGTTATGATTGGGTACTAAGGAATCCGATTTAAAAAATACAAGTTGTACCTTAAGGAAGTTGGCAAATCAGCAGGTCAGACAAACAACAACGGTTACAAATATATGACAGTTGTTACAAAGGCTTTTACATAAGGCATAATTGTAAATCAGAGACACACTTTTAATAAAGACTGGTGTGTCAGATATAGAGCTTCCAAATAAAATTAAGTCTTAAAGAAAGTATAGTGGTTCTTCCTATAAGGTTAGGGAATGATTTGTGAAACAAAAAACAGTGAAGTACAGAGATATGGAGTCAAATTGATGTAGAGATAAATGGGGAAATGTTTCTCATTGAGGATGATTGAAAGCGTCTGTGTGGTGAGGATTGGTAAAATGACACCCTCAGGCAGGTAAAGAGCATATAGGGTATGTCAAGAATTTGGGTTTTGAATTATTTTCTTTAATATTAATAAATATTAATATTAATAAATAATATTAATAAATAAATAATAAATATTAATAATTAATATAATATTAATTAATAAATATTAATTTTATTTGTTTGTTTGTTTGTTTAGAGATTTTATTTATTTATTTGACAGAGAGAAACACAGCGAGAGAGGGAACACAAGCAGGGGGAGTGGGAGAGGGAAAAGCAGGCTTCCCGCGCCAAGCAGGGAGCCGGTTGCCAGGCTCTATCCCAGGACCCTGGGATCATGACCTGAGCCAAAGCCAGACACTTAATGTCTGAGCCACCCAGACGCCCCAACTACCCACTTTCATAATACATAAAAATAATGCAGGAAAATGGTTGCTGAATTTTGGAGCCATGGCATGTGTCTCCTTCTGGCTTTCCGCAGCTCCTTAAATGGGACACAAGCTCATTGGCACATTCCTTTACTCCTCACAGTACCTTCTGCATTGTCTTGGAGCTACAGTTGGATCTTGATCCATAAAGATTTTCATGTCCTTCCATTGGACTGATACCGAGGAAGAACAGATTCTCCAAGCCGAGGAACATCATTTTGATAATGTATTCATATTTAAGTTTAAATTCAATCTAGAAGTTATGTGTAGAATTTTCTACATATATTATTGGATCGAAAACAACCACTCCTAGTATCCATGTAAACAGGTGGTATTATCAATATTCACTTTTTCTTGGAAATGCCACCTTCCATTGGCAGTCTCATCTTCCCACGTGGAAACTAAATATAAACCATTAGCAAATGAAAACTTTTTTTGAATGTGATAGCATGAATTAGTAATTGAAGGCTTTCCTTGGAAAGTGGAAAGAGGTCAGCCTTTAGAGCCAGAGATCTGGTTTGTTTCCCAGTTTTGTTACTTTAATATATGTCCTTGAGCTGATCATTTCAGTTCACTGAACTCCAGTTTCTTCATCTCTGAAAAGAGGATAATAATGTATGCCTTGTTTAGGTATTGTGTGGCATGGAAATAATTTATAGACTGCACATAGCACTAATTATTCAGTAATTGACAGCTGTTACCATTATGGTCATTTTCCACATTGAAGAATTTAGTCTTTTTCCCTTAAAAAGTATTAATCTCTAATCCCCTCTATTAAAGCATTCCCATAAACTTGAAGGAGTGGGCAGTCACTGAAATAATTACATGCATACACTTTCCTTCTGCCAGCTATTCCTAGTGATTAAACATATTTGCATATGCAAATTAAAACACTGTGTACTCATTACTTTAAATATGTTTCTCATTAGGTAAATGAAATGCTTATGGAAGATGATATAAGGCTAAAAGCAGAATATTGTCAAAACAAGCTACAGGATGATTTTTTAAAATTTATTTTTTAAGTATGACAACACCACTTTTACATTTAAGCATAGTAGATTGATAGGTAGATAGATAACATAGTTAAATCAATATTACCTGTATTACCTGTTTAAAAGTAATATATATAATAATATTTATTTGATTCAATATTTTTGTCAGTATATATACTAGTCTATAATCAAATTCCATTAATAATTATGGTTCTTCTAACTGCATTATAGATATGATTTAAGTTTTCTGTAAACCCCATTCTAATTATGCAAGAATAAATCAGGTATTTTCTCTTTTATGCTTGACCACAGAGTAAAATAGAAAGAAAGACAAAGTCAGAAAATGCCCTTTTTGAAAACTGAAGTCAGTAAAATTCTACTTAAAAAAACACAAAAATTAATGGGAGGGTGGTGTGCCTGGGTGGCTTAGTCAGTTAAGCATCTGGCTTTGGCTCAGGTCATGATCTTAGGGTCCTGGGATCCAGCCCGGATTGGGGCTCTCTGCTCAGCAGGGAATCTGCTTCTCCCTCACTCTCATGTGCATGTACATTCTCAAATAAATAAAAAAAATAACAAATAAATAGCACAACAAAGTATCCATCTGAGGAGCATCTCCACCAAAAAGTCTTGAAATTTTCCCAATGTTATCAAAATAATTGGAATAGCTAGTTTTCATTGTCTCTCTCAACACCTTGGTCAACATCTCCCTTACGGATTCTATCTCAACATATGCATACCTTCATTTACCTTCCCTATTACTGAAATAAACAAGCAAAATTGTCTTCTGGTTTCCTCTCCTCCCAGGTGACTGCCTGAACTCTTTTCTGATGATCTTCTATATATTTTCATGTATAAATTCTGTCTGCGTGTTCATGTTCTCTGTCATCTCAGATTTCTTGTAGGAATCTACATTAACTACTTCCCAGTTTCCCATGTCTCAACCAGCGAGCCCTCAACTCACCTGGGTCCCTCTGCCTTCTCCCTTTTCTGTAGCTTTTCCCATCTCCAGTCTAAACCATTCTGCACTTAATTCTCTGGTTGGAGAATAAAATTGTAAGGAAGAACCAATTGTTCCTTATTAATTTAATTTATGCATTTAATATACCAAGGTCCATACAACTTGCTTTTAATTGTCAGTTATGAGGTTGACTGCCTGTTGCGGGATCTTTTTTTAGAGACCTGAATACCCCCATGCATTGGCCATGTCATCCTGTTAATAAGGGAGGGTCACCTTCTTGGAGTGTAGTTTATAATGGTGGTTCCTTGGGCTTTGCCATTCCGGTATGAGATTATCTGTCAGAGCCATATCTGAAATCAGTAAAGATTTCATGTAAGAACACATATTAAACGGGAAATAAAGATGAAAGGAGACGAGAGTCTCTAGATAATCATTAGAGAATGAAAGAGCTAGGGAGAATCTGTGTCCTCTCAAGCAGGATGCCATCTGATTCACACCACCAATCCATGCCCCTCCCTGCACTGCTTTGTTTGCTGCATTCATATTTATCCTCTACCATGTTAGATCTTTAAAAAGGCTATTCAAATTGCTTAAGTATGTAATATCTGAATCTCGTGAGTCTTTCCCCTTGGATTTCTCTCCCCTGGGAAGAGAATGTCTGGCTTCTTTTACCTTTTTGTTTTTTCATTTTTGTTGTTGTTACTATTTCTTTTTCTACTTTTCTCTCACCTGGTTCCACACAGTCTCTTTCCTCTGGATTTTTAAATTCTGATTTATTTAAGTCAGTTCAGGCATTAAAATGTGTAGTATAAATACTATCATCTCAAAAGCTTTTATTGTTGGGGCACCTGGGTGGCTCAGTGGGTTAAGCCTCTGCCTTTGGTTCAGGTCATGATCCTGGGGTTCTGGGATGGAGCCCTGCATCGGGCTCTCTGCTAAGCAGGGAGCCTGCTTCCCCCTCTCTCTCTGCCTGCCTCTCTGCCTACTTGTGATCTCTGTCTGTCAAATGACTAAATAAAATCTTTAAAAAAAATAAAAAGCTTTCATTGTTCTTGTTGCATGGTCTGAAGCAAAGGCAACCCCAAATTGGAACTGTGTAGTGTCTGAAAAAATATGGCATATCATAAAGGATGCTACAGCACACACATGTTATTATTTCAAGCGCTCTGTAACCCCTCTATTGTGGTTTTTGGTTTTTAATCCCAAATAACTCAAGTATTGATCCAAAATATTTTGGATCTGTGTAGCACTCTAAAGTAGTTCCTAAGGAGTTGTTCTGCTCTTACTGAATTCTCATGATGACAATATAAAAAAAAGAAAAAAAAATTGGAAGCATCTCCTAAAATGTTTTAAATGGAACAAAGTTGTACCCTTATAGCCCCATCCAGGTAATATGAGTTCTGAGCATTCCATCTAGAGAGAATATGTGAAATTTGTGAATGCCCGATTAATTGTGCAGTCAACTCGCTCAATTCCAGAGTCCCACAAAAGATCACTCTCCTCGAAGGGAGTTGGGAAGGTTTCTTGGGACAGATGCCATGGAAGTACAAATGCACAGACTGTTCTTCTATTATGACAATTATTCATTGTCACTATACATAAAAGTCTAGGTCCTTTGCCATCTCTAATTCTGGAAATATATTTATTGAAAAAAAGCTCATCCTAACTATGTCTTGGGCATTTCAGAGATATTGGCTGATTTCTTATCCTTACATGAGCCTCTTTGCTTGTAAACATCACATTCTGTATTCTCCAGCATTTTGGTGTAAATGCAAACAAAGTATTATCTAACATCCACCAGAACAAAAGGACTTCACGTGGCACTGCTGAGCTCCATAGTGTTTCCAAGAAGAAGAACATTTTGGTTTGCTAAAACTTCTACCTGGTGTTTTTTAAATGATGGCATTTTTTTTGCGGAGGCTAGAATCACAGTGATCCAGATTTTCCCTTAAGCTTACTTATATCTCCCTCCTCTGTGAGATTAGAACTGATGCGTGAGCTCCTGACTAAGCATAGGTAAGGATTATCCAGTGGACAGGGGCTCCAAAGAGAAGGAACACAGAGAAAAAGATTTATTTGGATGATGTGGATGCCAGCCAGAGCCCTAGATAAGAAGAAGCTTGTAGCCCTTTATGTAAATGTGCCCTTTAACATTGATTCTAAATGTTTTTGGATGATCGTCATCATGTATTCCTTCTTTCATTTATTCAGTTATAACTTATTAAATGCTAACTCTAAACCAAAGACATAAGGATGGGATCACTTTCTATAAAAAGCTTACGGTCAAGGCATCAAACAGCCACTTTATCAAACACATAGAGTAGACTGTTGAGTCCTCCAATTACTGTAAGAAAACAAATGGCACAGTCCTATTAGGGTAATCTGAAGAGGGTTAATTTACAGAGGGACTATTTATAGAGGTGCAGTCGGGGGAAAACAACACTGATAGTTCAGCCTGCTGCAGCCAAGATAGTTCTTATCACCCAAAAAGATGAGAAGAGTAAATGACCAACAGAAACAGAAGGTAAAAATTCCACAGAAGAGGCAACCTTTAGAAAAGGCTTTAGTAAAGTAAAACAAAAGAGTCCAAAATAACTTTGAAGGAAAGCCAGGGAATAAAAAAGAGGCCATTCCTCCTCTCATCTCCTGGAGGGACTCCCATTGGCTGAAGCAGACCAGAAGAGAGAATAAGAAAGCGCGACCAAATGTCTGTGCAAGTCCATCGCCTAGGAAGTATGCTGAGGGTGGAGAACTGAAGAGCAGGTCTGTAGCGCAAGTGAAGACATCCTTTATAGTTTACCCTTGTACTGCTTGACATCCTGTCTTTCCCCTCATCTGGAGACAAGTTTTTAATTAAAAAATAAAAAAAAAAAAAACTGTTCCAGGGAGGGAAAGTATGGTCACCCCAAATCATACCACTTTGGCATATGGATATTTTTAAGCCCAAGGCAAATACGACCCAATAGACTCAGGAAGGGTTTTTGGTGGTGGTTGCTTTGTTTTGTTTTTTCTTTTTCTTGTTTTGTTGTTGTTGTTGCTTTTTTTGTTTTTTTTCTTTTTTAACCTCTTCTTTAACTGCCTGAAGGAATTTAGATCAGGGCCAAAGCTAGAGATCCTTTTTCTATCAGAAACTTATCTGCAGGGCATGGCAAACATTTGTTCACCAAACATTGTTTCTTCCCATCTTCCTGTGAATTTTCTTCCTCCCCTCTGAAACTCCAGACCCCTCCCCTCTTCTCCTTAGATAAAGATGGCAGATGAGTCCCAATGGCTTGACTGTCTTTGAGCCTCTCAGGTCTTGGTGGCTCCTATACTTATGAAATTTAATTTTCCTCTTATTAAATTGTCTTATGTCAAATTAACTATTAGATCAGCCAAAGAATCTAGAAGAGAAAAAGAGAAAAGTTTTCTGCCCCTACATCATCCTCTACGTTATGAGTTCAATCAGTTTGGTTCTACTAATCCTGGAACTTAAATCATCTACTACTGGCTTCTTGGCAAAAAGTCATAGGGATAGAATTGGGAGAAAACTGGAATAGAAACATCAAGTAACATAAAATACATCTGCTGTATTTAGTGCACAATTCTGTAAAACATATTTTATTGGGGTCACATATAGTATCGTATACCAGAAACATCTGTGTCTGTTGCTGCTAAAATATTAAGAGGTCCACCACATACTTCTGTCTCTTTCTTTATGGTGTACAGAGCAGGGTTTGGCAACTTATCTTTCACTTTGAAAGGGATACTCTGTCATGCTCCAGACTACTACGTCCTTAGAAATGTTACCAATATGACAGCACCCTTAACTTTCTCTGGGTCTACAAAGTCTATCGGTAATATATTGCCTAGTAGTGCTACATACCAAATAACCACAAACTATCAGGGCATAATATGACAAACCGTTCTTGCTAAGTTTAAGGATCAGCTGGGGTGGCTCTACTTTTGCCTGTGTCAGCTTGAGGGTGTCAGTATTGAAGTGCAGCCTCTGCTACACAGCTATCTCATCCTTTCCCTGGTATTTAAGGTGCCAGTAGGAGCATGTTCTCGTGATGGGAGATGAGCAAGATGCCAAGGAGAAGCACGTGAGGTTCTTAAACTGTAGGTCAGAACAGGCATTCTGTCATTTCTGCTTCCACGTCAGGGTAAGGGATGTGGCTGAGTCAAAGGTCAATAGGTAGCAAAGAATATTCCACCTTTACAGAAGAAACACAGAAGTCACTGGCAAAAGACTTAGAAAAACGGGAGGGCTAAAAATTGGGGACAATGATGTAATCTACAACAAGGATCCAAATGGCATATATAATGTCATCAGTAACGTGGACCAGCATTAAATTCTATTGGATAGCAAGAAGATTAAAGTCACGGCACGCTATCTTGACATAGAAGTTAGAATGTTGAAATAGTTCTGGGACATGACAAAAATCATACACTGCTGTCTCTGCCATTAAAACTAAAATTACTGGTAAATTTCTTAAAGTAAGATCTTGTAACTTGTATGGTAGATAGGTGATTTCTTCCTATATTGTTTAATCTAGGCCATGTTAACTGTTCTTAAAAGGAGAAGCAAGGGGCGCCTGGGTGGCTCAGTGGGTTAAGCCGCTGCCTTCGGCTCAGGTCATGATCTCAGGGTCCTGGGATCGAGCCCCGCGTCGGGCTCTCTGCTCAGTGGGGAGCCTGCTTCCTCCTCTCTCTCTGCCTGCCTCTCTGTCTGCTTGTGATCTCTCTCTCTGTCAAATGAATAAATAAAATCTTTAAAAAAAAAAAAAAGGAGAAGCAAAAGGATGATACTGGTGAGCTTATAAGGCAACTCCAAGTTACAGATTTGAGAAGATTCTTTTGCAAGAAAGAGCTGCTTTCTTTAAATGAGGAAAGAGTCGCTTCTGCCAGCAAGGGGTTTACAGAAGAATTTGTAGACTTAAGCGCCAGCTTTATCTATGTTTGCTGAAATATCTCCATCTCTTTTTCAGGATCTCATATTTTTCCTTGACTTAGTTTAAAAGACTTGGTGAGATTGAATTGGTGCAACTTTCATCATTATTGTCTTGCTGTCTGCAGCTCTCGTCCCCAGACCCTGGACTTGATCATTTCTGTCATGTGACTGTAGAAGATAAGGGACTTTGTCAAAGGTACCATGGAGCACTAACGTTTTCATACGTATTTTTAGTTATTCATATATTTTATTTCTCTTTGCTCTTATAGATGCTCCCTAGCATTATTAGAAAACTTATGGTTCCACAATTTTATAATTGCTGTTCTCGCCATAGGAACTAATGATCACATTCAATGATCCTCCAATACCTTGCCTTCTACCAGCTTTGCATCTAACATCACTACCCCTGATACTGCGATTAATCATGAGGTAATTATATGCACTAGATAATTAATATCCCATTTCCTCCTGTAAAAAGTAGATTCACTTTGTACCCTCAAATATATGATTAATTAAAATTCAAAATCTCATTTTAGAGATCCATTTCCTGAAGCCTCTTATGATACCCATTACTGTATCAGTCAAGTTCTCAACAGAAAACAGATGGCATATTCAAATTAGGATCATTTTTTCAAAAGTTTATTTCCAAGAGGCTGTGGTAGATTTAAAAGGATTTTCAGTTCTCTGAAACTCCACTGAGAGAATTCCCACTCTCTTTGAATTTGGACTAACCTGTGACGGCTTTGACCAAGAGAGTATGGCAGAAATGATGCTATTTGAGTTCTGGCCCTGGCCTTTAAGAGGATAAGCAGGTTCCATCTTACTTTAACCGAACCCCAAACCACTGTTTAAGAAGTTATGCTAGCCTGCAGGAAAGACCATATAGATGCTCTGAGACACGTTGAAAGAAAGAGGGGCTCAATCAGCCCACCTTTCCAACCATCCCAGTCAAAGTATGGGAAATGTCAGCAAAACCTTAGACATCCCAGATAAGAACAGCTACCAGGCTAATACCCAGTTAAAGTCTCAAGGGGCAGAAGAATTACCCAGCTAAACCCTGTCCAAATTCTGGACCCACAAAATTGTGCTGTATAATGTCATAGTTGTTTGAATCTGCTAATTTTTTGGGTGGTTTGTTATGCAGCAGCTGGAGAAGAGGAACAGATTTAGTCCCAGGAAATGGGTCCCTGACCTGACAAAAAAAACAAGACCGGCTTTGAAATTGGCTTGGAGCAAATTACAGAATGGAAGCTGGAAGTAGCTCAAGAGATTCTGTGCAAGCTGGAAAGGCTTCATGGAGCCTGTTAATGAAGGCTTAGAGGACATAGGAAAATGTTATCAAGGGCTGGAAGAAAAATGACTATTTTTCTGTTGTGACTGTAGGTAACACACTTTGCCCATAGGAGCATGGAAAATATGCAAGATATTTCACATACTTGTGGAGGTTGGAAAATCTAGAAAGTGGTAACTTGTGTTTTCTGGCTACCTATGAGAAGAGAGGAATTTAAGAAAAGAGAGAAAAAAAGAGGAAATTTTAGTTTTTAGTTTTTAAGCAGGATTTAGAAAGCATATAGAAGGCAGGAATGGTCTTTCTAGCTTGCAAAAGGCTCTTGAAGTAAGGACTGGCCTCAAGGCAAAGTTCAAATCTAGGGCATTAAAGTAGGACCTCGGGGTAAAGATAAAATCAAGGTGTGGCTCTGAGGCCCTTCTTAAGACCTTAAGAAAATTTAGCTTTTAAGAGCATTGATGTTATGCCTTATAGGTGGTTTCAGTTATAAATGAGGGCTTGTAAGAATACTGAGCGCTGTTCCAGCTGTAGGTTGAATTGTGGTCCCCTCAAATTCCTATGTGGATGTCCTGACCTGCAATACTTCAGGACTGTGCCTGTATTTGGAGATAGTCTCTTTACTAAGTTAAAATGAGGTCCCTAGGGTGGGCCCTAATCTATTATGACTGGAGTCCTTATAAAACAGATAATTTGGAGAAAGACACACCAGACATGTGCGTGTCAAGACGGCAATTCTAGTGATGCCTGTATAAATCATAAACACCAAAGATTGCCTGCACACCACTGGAAGTGAGGGGAGCGGCAGGGAACAGACTTGACCTTATCTCAGAAGGAACCAACCCTGCCTTGATCTTGGACTTCCGGCCTTGGGAATTGCAGGCAATAAGCGTTGTTCAAGTTACCTGGTCTGTGGTACTTTGTTAAGACAGCAGAAGCAAATTAATACAGTCCCACGTCAACCTCACAGGGAGCCCAGGGATAGTAAAGGTTACCTGTTAAGAGATTTGTGAGTGCGGTTGTGTCTGATGAAGTGAATTACAACTGGACAAGAATGGAAGCCAAAACATTTTTAAATGATTTAGATTGAAAGGGACAGGGACAGAACAAAATGAAAAGAGAGACCCTCACTCTATTAGGGGTAGGTAATAAGCTGAGAAACCTTCTCAGCTGCAAACACCAGCCATTTCTTATGGGAAAGGATGGATGATTCACAGGATGGAGACAAAAGGTAGAGGCAATCAACCCCAGATAGTAGGACTGGACCTTAATTAAGAGTTGAGCAAATGTGCTCTGCTGGGTTTTTTGAAATTTTTATGTATCAGTAACCAGTGTGTGCCTTCCATTTCCCCTGTTTTAGAATAGAGGTGTTGATTATGATTTTCTTTTTTTTTGGGGGGGTGGGTCACCCCATTGTAAGTTTTGACATGTGAGTAGAAAACATCCATTTTCCTACTAGGAGGGACCACACTCAAAGAACTACACTCAAGGAGCTTCCTTTACCTGGGTCTAAATGAGATGATGAGATCCTATTCTTTAAGCCAATGCCAGAATGGAATGAGACTTTAGGGCTCTTAGTGTTATAGAATTTCCTACTCCTTTAGTGCCCACGGTTCGTGGTCACGCCAAGAGGTAGACCAGATGAAGAGGGGTGGGCAGCAGAGCAAAGTTTATTGATTGATAGTAGAGTTATAGTACAAAGCTCCAAAAGAGAGAGGGGACCCAAGAGGGTTGCCACCAGAGTTTCTAAGTCTAGGGGTTTCTATGCGCTTGTTGGCAGGCTGTTTTAATCTGATTAACCCTCCCTGTGTCTGTCATCCAATCAGGTTTTTTGGTTTGTTTATTTTATTTTATTATTTTATTTTATTTTATTTTATTTCTTTTCAGTGTTGAGTGGAGATCTCCTTCCAAGATGGGTAGAAAATCCTCTTAAGGGAGGTTTCTTCTTAGGGCAGCATCCCTTATCCCTGCCTGCCTTTCTTCCAACTATTTTTCATCATTAGAAGAACATTCTGCAGGTTGTAGGAATATGAGTAAATGGTGGCCAGAATGTGGACTGAGGTAGGTTCAAACTGGCCACGCATCCTTTGAGATAACTGCCATTGCGAGGTGAGGTCTTTTCTCCTCCCCTGAACCTGTGAACCCTGTTACTGTTTTGACTGAAAAAGCTCAATAGAAATTGCACATTGCCAACTGGTAGGGGAAGGAGATATATAGGTATCTCCTTCTATAGGCACCATACATAATCTCCCTCCCTTAAGTGTGAGGAGGACTGTGAAGATGATGGGCTATCACTCCTGTGATTCTATTACATGATGAGGGGAAGGGATTTTGCGGATGCAATTAATACACCACATTAAGTTGATTTTGAGTCAATCAAAAGGACACTGGGTGAGTCAGAGCTAATCAGGTAAATCTGAAAAGGGAAAGGTCTTTTATGAAGAAAGAGTATCAAAACATCCAAGAAATTCTCTTGCTGGTTCTTGAATTGCAGCGAGCTGCATTGTCAGTGGGCATATGACATGAAACCCATGGCATTCAGGAACCCAAGTGATAGTCAACAGGAAAACAAGAACCTTGGTGCTATACCCACAAAGAAGTGAATTCTTCCAATAACCTTAATGAACTTCAAAGAGGATCCTGAGCCTCAAATGAGACCCCAACCCAGAAAATATCCTGATTTCTGAACACTGAAAAGACCCTAAGCAGACTCCCTGCCACGCTGTGCCTGGATTCACCTACAGATCTCTGAAATAATAAGTTTGTGTTTTTTCAACATAAATTTATAGTAATTGATTACACAGCAATAAAAAACAAATACAGAGTTTCACATCAAAATAGGTTGCTGCTATAACAAATAACCTAAAGTAACTTAGCAACTTGGCAACCAGGCAATAGGTAGAGACTGGAAGAATACTGAAGTCAATGAGAGAAATTCTCCAGTGCCTTGAACAGACTTTTAATAGAGATATGGACATTAAGGATGTTACCTGTAATGATGCAGAGGGCAATGAGAAAAATACTGGAAACTGAAGGAAAGAGACCTTTGTTGTATAGCATCCAAAATCTCCCAGAATTTTCCCTACAGTTGTGTTGACAGAAGTCCTAAGTGATAAATGGAAATATATAACCAGTGAGATTTCTAAGAAAATTGTGGAAGATTCTGCCTGGTTTCTTGCTGCTTATAGTAAAATGTGAGAGACATAAATTGAAGAAAATCTTGTTAAACGAAAAAGAAAGAGGACTTAATGATTTTGAAAACTCAGCCTCTCTAGATAACAAAAATGCTAAAACTAAATGCTGAAAGTAAAATAGTATTACCAGAAATATGGCATAATAGTATGGCTGAATATTCTGTGTTCTTTCATGTGATGGTCAATCAGGTTTGGCCCCAAGAGGAGACACGAAGCTCAGGAAAACAAAAGTTTTATTATATTTGTGGGTTCTTAGAAAGGGGGTCACCACATGCCACACAGGGTCACAGGGGAAACTCCAGGTTTGAGTCAGGTGGCAGAACAGAGGAGCAAGGGGTAAGTTTAGGCCAGAGCCTTCACTGGAGTTTCTGCAGGAAAGGTAGGCAGGACAGAATCAACATCTTAAGAGTGGCTTTTTTAATAAGTCCAGCAGACTTTGGGCTATAGGGGGTGGTCTCCAGTTGACTGGTACCTGGCCCTGGGATGATATAGCAGAGAAATATTGTCTGCTGTGGTGTAGGAGCCAGATAGAGGAGGCACAGCTCTGGATTGGTTAGATTACATATGAAAGGCATGCTCCTTTGCTCTCTCTAAGAATTGGCAAGCCCTGGGAAGGGTAGGCTCTCCTGGGCCAGAAAGGTTTTTAAGATGTCAAAACATCATAATATATAGAAAGTGAAAAATATAAATAGTACACTGAATGTGTGACTTTACAACCTTCTGCTAAATCTCAGAAAGATAAAAAAGATTGGTGAGTATAGCTGTAGCCTAATCGAGTGAAACCCAGTAAAATCCATTGAAGACTCCAGTGTTCTTGAGAAATTTTTTTTTTTTTTTTTTAGCAGAATACTACTAGCTTGTATTGAACAGGACAGACAGAACTTGAGATGAAAGAAAGCTTGCAGACACCCAAAATTTTATTGGCAGTAAGCAGGCTGATAAAACTACTCCATTCCCAAATACTTGCTACTTTTCATGGAAAAGGAAGGAGGACTCAGAATGGAAAAAATAACTAAGAGAGCAGAGCCTAGGAAACCAGAGGATTATTCTGACTCTTTGAAACTGAGTCCAAAAAATCTCACCATTTGCCCAGCTGTATTACAGAACTTCCAGGTACCAGGTGCTCCTTAGTACCTTCTGTTTTTCCCCCTTTGAACTAGAATAACCATCACTTATCAAACACTTGTCTCGCCATTGGGTGATGGGAGTGTTAGGGCTACAGAATGTGTCTCTTTAGTTTCACGCATCCACATATGGAGAGAAACTTTGCTCCAAAAGCTGAATTTAATGGATTATTTATTTATTTATTTATTTATTTAAAGATTTTATTTATTTATTTGACAGACAGAGATCACAAATAGGCAGAGAGGCAGGCAGAAAGAGAGGGGGAAGCAGGCTCCCCGCTGAGCAGAGAGCCAGATGTGGGGCTTGATCCCAGGACCCTGAGATCATGACCTGAGCTGAAGGCAGAGGCTTTAACCCACTGAGCCACCCAGGCACCACTAATGGATTATTTATTACCTGGAGTTTCATACTTATCTGATTTAGATGATGTGGATGATGAGTTCTTGGACTTTGAGTTAATTCTATGATGAGACTTTTGAGAGCCTTTAGATGGGAGGTGAATGTATTTCTCACTTCAGAGGGATATGAATCCTTGGGAGGACTGTGATAAGCAAACTTCTAATGCAGTCCCTAAGATTTCTGCCCTTTGGTGTACATGCTCCTTATAATCTCATCCCCTTAAGTGTGATTGTAATGAACATGAATATAAAGGCAGATTTATTATGTAGCAGTAGAAAACTAATAAAACCAGATACTAACCTCATTTTTAAGAGGGTTAGTAGCTTTTTCCTTGGTCCATTCAAGCTGTGTAGGAGAGAATCCCTTCAATCCATGTACAATGCACCATGTAAAAAATCTGACTGCCCTGCTGGAAACACAAGGTGGAAATGTTCTGAGACCACATGGAAAGGGGATGCACCCATCCTATCCTAGCCTTCCAGCTGGCCTTACCAATGCTCCAGGGATATTAGCGAAGCCCTTTCAGATGCCCAGACTAGTCCATATTCAGCTGAACACCACCAAATGAAGCCAGTCAATGTTACATGATACAAAAGAATTGGCTGACCAAAACTTTCCAGAATTCCTAACCCAAAACATTATAAGGAAAAGTAAAATATTTGTTGGTAAAGCTGCTAAACTTGGAAGAAGTTTGTTATGTAGAATGGATATCTTGAAGAGGAGCTATTTATAGAAATAACAATGTTGGGGCACCGAGGTGGCTCAGTCAGTTGAGCATCTCACTCTTGATTTCAGTTTAGTTCAAGATCTCAGGGTCCTGTGATCAAGCCTCAAGTCAGGTGCCATGCTGACTTGGAGCCTACTAAGCATGGACCCTGCATGAGGTGATTTCTCTTCCTCTTTCTTTGTCCCCCCACCTCCATCTCTCTATAAAAAAAAATAAATAAAGGAAGAAAGAAATAAGAATGTGGCATCATCATAAGACATAAATCCATAACCCAAAGCCAGTAACAGCGGCCTTATAAAAGTACTCTGCTAAAAGGATAGGGGAGGAAGATTTAGTATAGACCTGTAGTGAGTGGTTGTTTATAGGAGACCACCTTGAAGGAATTTCTGGTTTGGGACTGAAGATTATGGTTAGTCCAAGTAGGAATCCATGGGGATGAAACCCCTGATCTTATTCTCTTTTCTTCCTCTGATTTCCTGTCCTGGCTTCCAATTGGTTAAATCTCCAGAAAGTATAGATTATGACAGTTCCTTGTAATTTATACAAGTCAGCCTTCTGGGGCCAAAATAAGTAGTAGACATGGTAGAGGGAGCCTAGGGAAGATATCTAGCCCACCTGTGATCCCTACTGTGATAGAGGCACACAAGATGTGTAGACACTAAAGACCAACGAATGCATCTCAGGGATTGGAAATTCAGTGAGCTTTCTTGAGGAACTGTTGCTTCAAAGATTGGTAAGAGTTCTGTAAGTGAAGAGTTAAAGAGGAGAAAATTCATAAAAAGAGAACAGCAGGAAAACCCTTGGAGAAAAAAATAAAGATGCCATATTTTATTATAGTTCTGGGTAACTAGAGCAGAGCGATTAGCAATAGCATTACCCAACACACCATTACTATTTTTGTTTATTGCTAAGCCACTTATTGATGAAATAGGTTGAGTGTCAGTTTTTCAACAATCTACCACATCCCATCTGTCATGTAATTGATATTTTCGAAGCTGGAGCTTCAAAAATGGAATCCTTTGGGGACATTCTCTTGCTCTTGCTCTGGTACTCACACATTTATTTTCTCCTCCTCCCTTTTAAAAATGGTTTGTTGACAAATCAACATTTATAAAAAAGGAAAGTAAAAACAGTAGGATTCAATGGGACAGAAAGTTGATACTGTGATCAGAGACCCAGCTAGGAGTTGGGGAACAATTTATTATTCTGGACCTTTCCAGCAGAGCTGTAGTTGTTATGAGGTTTTCATTGGGTCTCTTTCACAGTATTCATGAGATCCACTTACTGAGCAGGATTGCAGGTCCATTGTCACAACTGCTGAGCCCATGAAGCAAAACAGATATTACATCTGTAAAATGAATGCAGCAATCACAATTTAATTAGATCCCCTTTCAAAAGATAGGAAAAAAAAATTGTTTCTTCTGCACCAAAAAATTTGTTGTTTCGGATGCAGCAGGGACGCAACAGGAGATGCCTAGCTTGTTGAACCAAAGGTGTGAAGAAGTGTATCTGTGTTTGCAAATACTTCACTTTACATGCAGCTTCCATTAAAAGCCATAAAGGTTCTACATTCTTTCAGATTTAGTAAACACTTCTGTCTAGTGTCTGTGGTCAGATGCAAAAAGGCAATGGATTGCTTATCTGCTTAGGGGCTATTTTCTGTCATCTTCTCTCAGCTGTTATGGGTCTCCATTGGCAAGAAGCCAAATATTCAGCATACATTTATTTGTAGGACAAAAGAGTTACAAAAGGCCTGGCCTGTTAACACAATGACTTTGATTACTCCCGTTAGGAGGCAAAGCAGGTTGTTCTGGGTTTGGTCTTTTTGTTTGGTTTGGTCTGGGTTTTTTGCTGAGTGACTTTAGCTGAGAGCACAGAAAGGATTCTTTTGTAGTGCCCTGAGGAAAGTTTTTAAATTTATTCTTTATGCATTTCCTCGTATTTAAGCATTTCTTATCTACCCAGACATTTAGAATATCTTTATGCTCACAGCATTTATCATTAGAAAGAAAATCATGTTTTTATCCCTCTCATCACTAGAAGGCAAGAGCAGTGTCTTATATTATATTAATATTCTGGTAAACAAATTCAACCAGAGAATACATAGAATACATAGAAAACGAAGAATATGTAATGTACGAAGCCAACTTATCTTCACATCCCGCCCCACACATCGTCCATCACCTTTCTCCAGAGATGACCATCATTATCAGTTTGGGGTGAGTAGAGCAGATCTGGATAGGTCTGAAAGCTGGCCCCTGCCTCCTTATGGTGTTAATTTAGCCCGTCAGATCTTAGCAACCCTAAGAGAAGTAGATATTAACATCAGCTGATGAGCTCCCAAAGTTTCCTCTTTCTAAAAAGACTGTTGCTCCACTGGGAAACTTTCATTGGGATCTATTATTTGACTAGACATTCCATGCAAGGCCTTCCAACTTTCCTATAAATTTGTGCTGTAATGGGGTATAGTTCTCTCTCCTGAATTCCTTCCCATGAGGCATCAGTGCCAGGACTAACCAAACTTTCTGAGGGGTATTCTGCCTATCGTTTTTCCCCAGTCAACTTCACATTTATGTTTCATGGTACTGAATATGTGTTTGCATAAAGTGTATATTTTTTTTCAAACATTTCCACACCATTTGTATCTATTTATCTATCGAAATCTGTATCTATATCCAGCCATAAAAATGTAAAAAAGCAAATGTTATTATGGTTTTATTGTTTGCATACATGGACGATATAATATGTTATATTCCCACTAACTATGTATTGGGGCATCCTACTATATTCACATTAATCATCATTGTGATAGCTCATATTTTTTCCACCCTGATGAGAAAAAAACATATACATCAATTTTTGCATTTTCCTGGGTGCTAATGAAGTTGACCTTATAGCTTACTGGACATCTTATTTTTTCTGTGAAATTTTCTTTCATTCTCACTGGTTATTTCTTAATAAGATTTATTAACATTGGAAATAATGTGGCTAACAAATTTCCCAGTCTTTTATTTGCTAGAGCATTTTCCCTCATAGATTTGAACTGTGAGTGTTGTCATATAATGCATTCTTTGGTGTCAGCAGATACAGTTCTCTACTCCTTATTCAGGGTACTCATATATTTATCCATTCTTGTGCTAGTGTGAGAATGTTAAAAATCACTCCAGCTCTTAACATTTTCACATCATAGTACTTGTCTGACCTTATTGCTTATCTTGATTTCACAGCATCTGTAGAATTTCATATGTAGTATATGTATAACCATCCAAATTTCTTGACTATTTTGTTGAGATTCTTATTGAGATTGAAATAATATTATTCACAAGAGTAGCATATTTTTTTCTGTTAAGGTTTTACGCTGTTCTATTTAATTTATTCTAAATGTTTATTGTAGCTATAATCTTTTTTTTCTTTTACGTTTTCAAATTGGTCATTGCTGATATATACTATATATATATATATATGTATATATATATATATTCCCTATACAGCATAGGCATCTCGTGATAATAATTTTAGGTTTTTATAAAAGTAATCATTTTCACTTCAAATAATATAATTTTTCTTATCTTTTGATGTTTATTATTTTTTATTTTTCTCTTTTTTTTTTATATTTGCATGGATATCTAATACTAAAATAGTGGTAGTTATAGTCATCCCTGCTTTTTTTCATTTTGATATACAGATTTTATAAAACTTGAATAAAATATTTTTTAAGAATTAATTTTTTAAACCTTGGGTAAAAAGTAGTCAAAGTGTTCCTGTGTTCCATATCCAGGCAATACTTTGTACTCTCCAGTTCTCTAATCATTTTAAACTCATGAATTTAAAATTTTATTACATATATCAATTGCTCATAGACTTTATATAAAGTTCCTAAAAGGAAACAGGTCTAAATGACCTGTATTTGGCAGTGAAAGTTTAGATAAAACATCAACAGCACAACACATAAAACAAACAAAAAAAAACTAATAATTTGGGGCTTATGAAAATTAAAAACTTTATGAAAAACATAGGAAGATGAAGAAAGCTTCATCTTAGGGCAAATTATATACAAAACATGTATCTGTTTAAGGTCTTGGGACAAATTATATATAAAACATGTATCTGTTTAAGGTCTTGTATCTAAAATACATAAAGAATTCTTAAGTCTCAACAATAGGAAAACAGTGATTGCATTTAAAAATACACAGAAGATTTGAATATACACTTCTTTAAAGAAGATATAAATACCTTTACAAACCTAATAAAATGACTAAAATCCAAAAACCTGCCAACTTCAATTTCTGGCAAGGATTAGCAGCAGTAAAACTCTCATTCAATGCTGGTGGGAAAGAAAAATGGTACAGACATTTTGGAAGACAGTAAAGAGTTTCTTACAAAGCTAAACATTACCTTCCTACATGATTTGACAATTTTATTCCTGGGAATTTCCTCAACTGATGGAAAACATGCAGATACTTGACTGCAAATGTTTATGGCAGCTTTATTCACAATCACCAAAAAACCGGACATAGCCAGTATGACCTTCTACAGGTTAATAACAAGCAAACTGAGGTATATCCACATAACATGAATATTTTTCATTTGGCTTGTAGGCTACTAAGCTAGACTGCCACGTTTTCATGGATGCTGACAGAGGATCTAAGATTCTTGGTTCAAAAACAGAGAATTTCATTGGTCATGTCATAGCGTCCTCATGAGCTCCATATTCATCTTGGTTCCTCTTGATCTTGGGCGTTATCCTGGTAACATAGAGCTACTCAGATGGATGCTATGCGTGTAATGAGTTTATATCACAAAGACTTTTAATCTCGAGAAATTCAATCTTGTATAACGAGATGTAAAATAAATGGCCTAACCTTTGCCCTAGCTGGAGACTATACTTTAATATGGTGGATAGCAAACGAGTCTACTGGTAGATCCTGTATGTCTATCTGATCTCTATATTGGCATGGTTGAGAAGGTGTTCAGATAAAAGCTGTCTGTGTCTCTACTCATAAGATTGCAGAAACATGAGAGACCCATGGAGAACTGACTCAGAGAAAATAATAATTAAGCTTTAAAAATATGTAACCTCTTCAATTACTTGGGCTTACAGTTACAGCCTGTCTAATACTAGTCCATTCCTTCATTCCTGGGTTAACTTTAACTTTCTTACTTTTCATTTCTAAGAAAACTTGCACAATGCAATTTTTTATTTCCTGTATATGATATACACATTTATAATAATAATAATTTTATTCTTTATTAATTCATTTAACTCATTATTTTAACTCCATTTTCTCAGATACTGGTTTTGATTGCTAAGTTTGTCAACTTTCTTTCATTTTATAATTTTAAAAAATATTTTGTGACTTTTTTGGTTGTGTGTTTATCTTTTATTTGATATTCCCTATTTCCTTATATAATATTTTCAAATTATATATTTTTTCCAACCCTGACCACAGTAATCTTAAAGAATCAGTATGTGGCTTATAATGATTAACTTCTACTGTCTTACTTATTTGCAGTGAAAAATCCCCATTCTATTTGTGTATCATTGTCTGCCTTTACAGTCTGATGCTCACAAGCTATTTTTTTGTCCTAATGGAACAATCTCCGCTGTTTCCTGCTTGCTACAAATTGAGGAGGAAAAGAAATTCAGACTTCTAGTTTCTTTGCATTAATATTTTAAACCACAGTTTTAGATATTTCTACTCCTAAATATTCTTATCATATATATTTTCATATATGTACACACACATACATACACCTGTGTATTTACCACAGACTGGGTAGCTTAAAAAAAAACAGGATCTTTTTTCTCGCAGATCTGGAGGCTAGAATTCCAAGACCAGAGTGCCAGAGTAGTTAGGTTCAGGTGAAGGCCCCCTTCTGAGTTGCAGACTGACTTCACATGGTAGAAGATCTGGGGAGCTCCGTGGGGTCTCCTTTATAAGAGCATTAATCCTATCCATGAGGGCTTCACCCTCATGACATAAAAGCTTCCCAATGGCCCCACCTCTTGATACTATCATATTGGGCATTAGGATTTCAACAATAAGTTTTGAGGAAACATAAATATTCAAACCATAGCAGAAAAAAAAAGACAAAATCAGAAATATGATTAATGAATAAAACACTATCAACTCTGAAAAAGGTACATCTTTTAAAGAAATATACATTTCCTTAGAGTGAAAAAATATTGTTAAATTTGTAATTATAGACCCAATGGTTATTTTACAGCAGATTAAACATAGGGAGAGAGAAATTAAAAATCCAGAAAACTGGCTCGATTATCCAGAATGCAATAAGAAAAACTTATGAATCTGAAATAAATTAGGATATATAAATGGGGAATGAAATGAATGAAATGAAAAATTCACACCTTAATGCTAATTCGATTTTCAAAAAGAGAAAATAGAATAGAGGATATATATATAATTATTTGAAAATGACATGAATGAAAATTTTCTTTCTTCTTCTTTCAAGATTTTATATATTTATTTGACACAGAGAGAGAGAGTACAGCAAGGGGAGCAGCAGGCAGAGGGAAAGGGAGAAGCAGGCTCACTGAGCAGGGAGCCCAATGCAGTACTCGATCCCAGGAGTCTGAGATCATGACCTGAGCCGAAGACAGATGCTTAACCGACTGAGCCACCCAGGCACCCTGAAATTTTCTTTATTGAAAGTTGCTAATGAGTACTAGGCAAAATAAATGAAAATAAATGCATAAAAGTGAATAAGTAAGGGGTATATTATGATAAAACTGTAGAACTCTGAAGAAAAGGTTGTTAAAGCAATTATAGGGAAATGAATTTTGTATAAACTGAGCTTCTCAATAACCTCATTAGAAACCAATAAATGAAAATAATAGCTTGAAACTACTAAGAGAAGCAGTCATTTTTTAGAGTTTTGGGATTCTTTTGTGTGTGTGTCTATGCATTAAAGCAGATATTTGATTCCAAGTAACAAAAGCACACATGCTCCATCCTAAGCAAACAATGACCATTTATTGCAAGGGTGTTAGGGTGTTTCATGAAAACTCAAGAGCCAGAATGTACAGCAGGCCTCCAAAGGAAACAGAACCAAAAATGAAGAGGGAGGAGCACCTGGGTGGCTCAGTGGGTTAAAGTCTCTGCCTTCGGCTCAGGTCATGATCTCAGGGTCTTGGAATCAAGCCCCACATTGGGCTCTCGCTCAGCAGGGAGCCTGCTTCCCCTCCCCGCCTCTCTGCCTGCCTCTCTGCCTACTTGTGATCTCTATCAAATAAATAAATAAAATCTTTAAAAAAAAAAACGAAGAGGGAACTGTAGCCACTTGTTTTCATTCTCTCATCTTTCTTTTGCTCACTGGCTCTCTTGGCTCTGCATGCCCATGGATGACCTCAAATGCTCTGTGAGTACTGATTTGGGCTTTAACATATAAATTTTAGCAAGTAGATGAACTCACAAATATGGAATTCATAAATAATGAGGGTCAATTGTATAATTCAGTCTCAGTATTTCACGTCCCATGTTGCCTTGTATATTCTCTTGAATAATGTCAAAGAAAATCATAAGTCCTCAGTCAAGATCTATGACAGTTTTTCTCCCTTAGCTATACTCTTCTAAATGTCGATCATTATGTTGACCTCGTTAGTGTTGGATGAACCAATATTCTGTATTGTGAATTTCTTTCTGGCAAAAAGAAGAGAATCAGCTGTGTATGATTCTTATATCCTCACTGTGAAGTTCTGTTTAAATCTGTTTGCTTTAATATTAATCACCTTAGTTATGTATATGTTAAAGAAGACATGACTTAATATGAAATTGAGCCATTTATCTAAAAGAGTATAACAACTTAATTCCATGTTACATTTATTCAGCATATTTTCAGTTGCAGTGACTTTTCCTATAGATGTTTACTGACTACAGTCTCCAAACTTTGATGCAGCACTTTAAAGTTTAATTTCATCTTAATTATGATGAGCAAACTGTCCCTTAATGATTTTCAAGCCCAAAATTTGCATTAAAAAATCTCATTGACCATTGGAAAGTAATGTGCAGTGTGCTCTCATTAATTCTTAATTGTGGCTTTGCAAAAAGAGTAATGGCACACAGAAGATTTCTGCCTTTACAAAAATGTGTATGTCACCATTGAAGAATAAATACAGGGGCGCCTGGGTGACTCAGTTGGTTGAGTGTCTGCCTTTGGCTCAGTCATGATCCAGAGTCCTAGGATTGAACTCCCCACTGAGTGGGGAGCCTGCTTCTCCCTCTGTCCTTCGCCTACCCACATATCCCCCACCCTTATTATCTCTTGTGCACATTCTCTGTCAAATAAATAAATAAAATCTTTAAACAAAAAGAATAAATACAAAAATTATCCATTCACTATACTCAGGTTTCCCCCAATTTAATTTGCTTACACTTGTATTTTTAAAAATAATATTATAGTAAGTTTACAAAAGAAAGGAAAAAGTTACCCATGAAGACATAATTGGGGATATGTGACTAGCTCAGTTGGAAGAGCAGGCAACTCTGGATCTTGGGATCATGAGTTCCAGCTGCACATTGGGTAAGAAAAGTAAGAAAGTTATAGTTAACCCAGGAATGAAGGAATGGATTACTTATATAAAAACAAAATGAAACAAAAAATGAAGACATAGTTACACTTAACATTTAAGAATATCACAAAAAATATATAATTTCAAAAGGGAATATAAATGAATATAAAAAATAATATGCCATCAACACAGAAAGGTTTTTTGTTTTTTTCCAAAATCATCAGTTGCATATTTTATGTTAAAATTAGGAATAGTCAACCCAGGGAAATGCCCATTAAAATTCCTAATAAAATAAATTATCAAAATCTGTAGAACTTAATATTAATCAAAACTTGCCTAATTGACTAGATGAAAAGGAAACAAAGTTATATCTAAACAGTTAAAGAATTCATTATTTATTGGTTATATGGGAATATGACCAATAATTTCATTATTCACTGATTATATCATTATATACCTAAAAAAACCAAAGAGATTGTTTAAGAACATTAGTGTATTAAAAGGAGTGAGTGTCTGCTTAGAAGATAATCAAGTGGAATCATGATTGTGTAATACGTGTGCCAGGAATAACCAGCTTCAAAATAAATGAAAGTAAATGAAAGAAATTATAATAGCTCTGCTACCAACTAAAAGTATTTTGAGGTACCCATACTGAGAAATAAGTCTTACTGAAAAGAAAAATCCACACACATTCATTAAGATAGTAAATCAGGGTCATGAAAATGGGGAAGCACAAGTATAGTGGTGAGATCAGACATAGAGTCATATTTCTTTGGTGAATAATGTCAGATGTATTTATTTGCCTATATTTAGAGAAAGAGATCACAAGTAAAGAGAGGGGCAGAGGGAGGGAGAGAATCTCAAGCAGACTCCCTACTGATAGGAGCCTGGCATGGGACTGGGTCCCAGGTCCCTGAGATAATGACCTGAGCCAAATCAAGAGTCAGACACTTAACCCACTGAGCCACCACTTAGCCCACTGCGCCCCCAGGCACCTGTTTCTTACACCCCATCTTACAGTTTCTCTTAAGAGATCTATGAGCAAACACATCAGAGAACAAAATCAGAGAATATCTTAAGCCTCTTCTTTCCACATTCCCTTCCTTCACTCATCTTTCTCCTGGAAAAGCTCTGATGACCACACCTTCTCCACACCTTCCTTTTTTTCTCCCTAACTGTACTGCATACATTTCCAATATCTGGAGATGGACTCTAATGCCTGATCTGATAGTATCTCTAGATATAATGGGCAATCCCTTCCTTCTGTTTCCCCAATTTCTTTTTTTTTTTTTAAAGATTTTATTTATTTATTTGACAGACAGAGATCACAAGTAGGCAGAGAGGCAGGCAGAGAGAGAGAGGAGGAAGCAGGCTCCCCGCTGAGCAGAGAGCCTGATGTGGGGCTCCATCCCAGGACCCTGGGATCATGACCTGAGCCCAAGGTAGAGGCTTTAACCCACTGAGCCACCCAGGCGCCCCTGTTTCCCCAATTTCAATCCCTAAGTCTGCTAAGTAATTATATTTCTTTTCATCATGTACTCTCTCCTCTTTTTTTTAAAATAAAAATCATAAGCATATTTCAAAGTCAATATATAATCATCTGTCACATAGTATTTTAATGGCATAGGGCCCCTCTGTTGTATGAATATTTACTATTACATCTAACCCAAGTCTCAGTTATTGAAAAATTTGGTTAAGTTTTTCACTACTTCAAACAACTGTAAAAACAAACAGCCTTGCTGTTAATTATGCTAAAAGTTTGACCATACGCTTAATTACTTCCTTAGGATAAATTTCTAGTAATTGAATTTTTGGTTCATTGTTTATACATATTGTTAAGGCTTTTGATACACACTATCAAATTACCCTGCAGATAGCTTGTACACATTTAAATTCACTCCAACAGAGGCTGATAGTTAAAAAAAAAAAAAAAAAGTATCTCATTGTTATTTTAATTTGCATTTCACAGTAAGGTATGAAATTGTTTGGTAACTTTACTTTTGCCAAAAAATGTAGCCAATTATCTTCATAGCATTTGTTGATTAAACCAGTTGAAATTGAAACTATTAACAACATATTATGATACACACAAATACACATGCACCTCAAACACATGTATTTCCTCTGCACTGAATAAACACACATGTACAATAAACGCATGTATGGAGCAGAGTGATTTACTTTACTTTCACATCACTGGCTGATCACTTAACAAATCAAATAGACAGATGCCTAACTCCCAAATAATAGTATCAGCCACATAAAGCAGTGTTTTTCCGTCTGTTTTCTAGCCCATGAGTGGTTTCTATAATGATTGTGGGAGTTCAAGATCAAAATTTTCCCAACCAACATAGAACAGAACAAGATACATCTGTGAGTGTATGTTTCCTTAGTAGTATATAAAATGTGTTTCTTGCTGCGAGCTGTGATCAGAAAAGTTTGAAAGCCACTGATACAATCTGTAGCATTAAATGCGCTAATTGATGTAGTTAGCTTTTTGTAACACCTGGCATATGAAAAGCACTCAGTACCTATTTTTTTAAAGTATTATGATGATTACACACAGGCATTTGTTTAAGGCTTTTTGAATGTAAATATGCATTCTGATATATGCATAACAAACCTCTTTTTAGAGCTTCAGCACTGATGACTTCTACAAATAGGTGGTCCCTCTTGAACTTAAGTGTTCACTACATGCTCTTTGAAAAAATCTAGTTTCTGTTAATTGAGTCCTGCTTGATATAAGGGTTGTGAGGATAGGCTTATGCATATCATAACATCCAACTACTTATAGGCAGGAACTGAAGCTGGAAAGTCTCCTGTGTTTTCCAGATGGGACATAACTATTCACAAGAGCCAAACTAGCAGAATTCTCCTCACTTAAGTCCAAGGCTTTCACCTTGTTTGTAGGAAGAAACAGAGATCAAAGAACAGGTGTCTCAGTAATTTCAGGATGCTTGAGTAGAGGTAAATCATAAATATTCATATTTTTA
This sequence comes from Lutra lutra, assembly GCF_902655055.1. Classification (NCBI taxonomy): domain Eukaryota; kingdom Metazoa; phylum Chordata; class Mammalia; order Carnivora; family Mustelidae; genus Lutra; species Lutra lutra. The sequence continues at coordinate 43,168,386 of NC_062291.1, read as the reverse complement.
AGATAATTATATATATTTCTCAACTCATTTTTCTAGCTAACACTATTCTTTAAAAATACATATTCTTAATCCATTTAGGAGTTAGAATTGTGAGCATTTTGCCCTTGGAAAGGATGTGTCTTCCTATTGATATTCCTAATCTAGATTTAAATGAGACCATTCATTTTTTCAATGATTTGATGCTAATAATCCTTCTTTGCCTAAGAACAGTCCTAAAATACATTAATTCTTCATTCTTAACTTGAGCATCCACTATGTAATTAATGGATTACAAAAGTTATCCTCATTAATTAAAGGCCCAAGGCATAACCAAAGCAGGAAGAGTGGTGATGGGCACATTGAGAACCACTGGAAAAATGGCTCCCTCTTCTAGTCCAAACCATGTTCTTAACCAGAATGGTGTTGATCCTCAAGAGGTATCAAAATATAACTTAGAAACCCCTGCATGATCACATTACTTTTTACATCTCTATTGGTAATTCTGACATTTTATTCTCCCACAATCATGCTCCAGTTATAATCTATTATTCCAAGCTTCTCAAATATTTCTTTTTCCTATCCTGCCCTTGGACCCTAATCTCTGCATTTCCCCTATGCTAAGTCTATGTCTCTGCAGATGTGAGACATGTACCATAAGTGGTATGAGAAACCATTTTAGACTGATGCTCTGGGCTTTGGCTATCACTGTATCATAGTATGAGAAGGGTCCTGTATCTTCCGTCTAGATTGCATCATTGAGAAAGTCTCACTTTTATACTAAGTGAATTTATTTGTTTCCTTAACATGAAGATTGCTAATATCCCCTTTTAAGTGGGAGGGAAAGTCTTAGGCTCAGAACTTTCTGCAGGAGGCAGTACTTAGCTAAAATTTAATTACATGTTTTGTATCAATGTATTTGTTTTCAGAGATATCTTCTGTCTATAATACATGATCTTGATTTTCTTCTTGTGAAGTTCATATAAACTTGTCCTTTAAAGCAATTTTAATTTAAATTATAAAAATAAGTTGATAAAAATAAGTATCCAGTAGATAACATTAATGGATATATATTAATATGGCAAAAGCCGTGAGCTTGGTAGGTATACAAGTAAAGTTTTAGAAATCCTGACAGAATATTCTTCCCCACACTCCTTCTGTATCTTCAGTTCTCATCTGAAATACCACTTTTGTCAGAAAGACATCACTGACTCTAAAATCTGATTCCTTTTTCCTCAGACGATAAAATCTGATTCCTCTTTTTAGCCAGAAGTTCACTTTCTCTTTCTCTCTCATCTATCAAATGATTTATTCCTTTATTCCTTAAAGTTGCTGATTTACTTACTTTTATCCCTTGTATCAAATTCTGTAAAGGTAGATGTCTTTCAAAATGTCACATGATAAGTATTTGTTGACTCATTAAATATGGAACTTAGACGAACAAGCACTTAGGCTGTTAAAAGGGTGATGTTGTCATGATTGGTTTTCTAAAGCATGGACTCTTTTGCTTTTTTTTTTAAGGCTTAGTTCTTTCTTTTAGGAAAAAAAATTACTTACAATTAATCTTGAGAAAGAGAGGTTGTAACTCTAGACCCACTAAACAGTGGTATAAAAGAAGGAGGCTAATTCCAGGCTTGACTCACTAGCTTGAAGGGGATTCACAATATTCCATAAGCTTCAGTTCACAAACTCAATGTTTGGTTGAGCTGAGTCACCAAGGACCCTGTCATACTAAACATGTGGTTGGAACTGGGACAGAAAAACAACCCCCCTGTTGATAATTAGTCTCAGAGTCTTTGCAGTTGTTGTTGGTATCTTGCTGACATTCCAGGCATGTTAGACATCCATGAAAAGAAGCTGATCTAGGGTGGGTGTGACTGTGAACAGAAACTTATAAACCAAGGCTCTGAATAGGAATGAATGGCAGAGATTTAAGAAATCCCTAATTTGTACAGGAGTATGATGGATGCTGAGGGAGTCAGTTAGCCTGGGTAATTGCATTCAGAGAATATCTGTTATTGGAGAGAGGACAACTTATCAGTTAGTCAGTAATTGAGAATTTGATTAGCCAATCAATAATTTACTACCTTAACTGTCCATAAAATATTTCATTGCAAGATCTTAAATGAATTTTGAAATTACTGGCACTAATTAAATTTCTTTCTTAGGCAGTGCCTATGAAATCATAATATTCCTTTATTACAGCAAACTAAGAGCTATTTAAAGAGGAAGACCACTGCACAGAGGGAAAAAAATGATACATTTCATGTGCTTAATATATGTAATATTGCAACATATAAATCAAATTATTATTATATTTTGCAACATAACGTATCTCTTAACGAACAAACAGATTATCCTCATGAATTTTTTTTTTTTTAAATCTTAGGCTATTTGACGTTAAAAAAGGTAAGGTGTTTTAAGAAGCCTAATTTGTCACCCATGGGAACCACTTCACTGATGAATATGCTGAATTTGCAACTGATAAGAATTTGTGGACACTTCATCTAATTACAAATATTAAATTACTTATTTCAAAACTAAAACTAAAAATAGAGCAAGCTTGGAAATGATGTATGATCCCGTATCATCTTAGAGATAGGTAGAAAGTTGTATTCTCTCATTAACTCAACAAATATTTTATTGGGGCACCTGGGTAGTTCAGTTGATTAAGTGACTGACTCATGGTTTTAGCTCAGGTCATGATCTCGGAGTCTTGAGATCCAGCCCCATTTTGGGCACTGTGTGCAGCAGGGAGTCTGCTTGAGATTCTCTTTCTCTCTCCCTCCACCCTTTTCCCTGATTGTGCATGTTTCCTCTCTCTCTCTCAAATAAATAAATCTTAAACAAACAAACAAATATTGATCAATACATGTAACATGTACTGTACTATATGTTCTCTGCTTCCTTGGAAATTGCATATATTTTTATTTTTTGTTGGCAGTTTAATTTTTCTATACTTATTTTGGAACATATGGGGTCTCAGGAATTATTGTGATAGAGACTGGTAACTGTCTCTCTTCTCAGCACACACTTCTACATGAATTCTCCATTATCCCTTGTAGTTAGATGTGACCTAGACACTGAGATGTAGACAGTGGAGGATGAGTAGCAGTGATTATGCCTGGCCCATGAAAACTTCATATTCTTTCCCTTCTACCAACTGGATATAGATTAATAAATCCTGGGAGATGAAGGATACTAGATCCTTAATCATTGAAAACTGGACATCTCATCAACAAGAAGAAGCCAACTCTTGTTATATCGAAAAAGAAAAAAGAAAAAAAAAAACAAAAAACCCCGACCTCTACTTACACTTTCTATCACTTTGGACAGTTGTGTAGTTTCTCTCCATTTAATTTGCCTCATCAGAATATGAAGCTAATAATTATAGCCACCATGAAATGGTTTCTGAGAAGAAGAAAGGGGTTTATACATGTACAGGGATTAAAGCAGGCCCTGGTAAGTAAAGAGGGTTGTCTATTTTTATTACTATTTCTCAGAAGATCCTTAAGAATCTAAGAAGAAAGCTAAAGTGGACTCATGATGATACACAATGAAAAGTAAACTCTCTGACAATCTTGGGCAGTTGACTAGAGGAGGTATGACATATAAAAGAGTTATAGGATCAAGAACATGCTTTCTGGTGAGAAAGTTGACAATATACCAACCTCCTCACAAGATGTTGTAAAATTCTCAATTCACTATGGATTTCTATATTTCAAAGATTGTCTTATGCGGTTATACCTTTCTGTAGGGAATAAATTCCCCACAATACCTGGAGAGTCACACGTTGCTGTGAAGGAGGTAATACAAATAGCAGCTGAGAGAAAAAGAAGAACAAGGGAAGGAGTTCAAGGGGAAGAAGGAAAAATTGTGTCAGCAGTGGCAAAGCCATGAAGAGAAAACTTGAAATCCTGAACCCTTCAGGGAAAGGGCAGAATTGAGGTGTCATGGGAATCCAGAAGGTTCAGCAACAACCCATGCTATTTCTTCCCTTACCTTATCAGGGTAAATGAACTGGAGATATATTTTTCAGGGGGACCAACATGTATGAACATTATACTCACGTCCACTAGTCAGAGAGCTGTGCATTCATGATGTGTCTGTGACATCACCCACTATTGCCATGGTAGGTATAAGTATAAGAAAGGGGAACATTTAACATCCATTTTGAGATAAATGCTAGACTGCCTTAGAATAGTTACATAGATTTATTTAGCATGTATTCCCTCAAGATGGTAACCTTAGGTCCCCAAAATAGAAATGTTCTTATTGTGCTCTCACTTACTAATTTTTATATAAGGAAGCAAAGCACTTTAAGACATTTTCTATTAACTACTTTGACAGCATTTATCTGAGTGATCCTGGTTCTGAGAAGTCCAAGAAATTTTTATATTTCTCCTTTTCATTTGACTGAAATCATTCTAAGTATTTCTAAGGAATATCCTCCTGGCTTTTTAGACCTTGCTATGACAGGTTTTCCTTGTAAGAACTGGGAACTTTTGCAATTCATATTAGAGAAGAATTAGAACAGGAGGTAAATGGGGAGCGGTAAGAAGTACTGGGCTAGAAGGGAGTCACCTTGGATTCAGTGTTTAGCTCTGGCACTAACACAAGTGGTTATAAGGTATTGCCCCTCACGTTGACTTTGAAGTTCTTATTTTCAAAGTGGATGAGAGAGGCTAGTTGTGTTACTTATTACCCAACAGCGTTGAATGTCTTCCTGAGGGACTGCTCCTCTTTCATCTGATGGGGATCTCAATTACATGAGGTGAACATGTGACCCGAATGGAACAAATCAGAATCAGCCCTGGGATTTTGCCTAAACAATCAGAAAGGAGGTCCTCCTTCTCTGAGATGGAGTTGCTCTGGCAATTAAATAAGCTAAGAGGTGCTTCTGGTGATCTGTGTCTGAAAATGAGTTCACCACAGATGAAAGCAGAGCCAAAGATGAATAAAGTGAAATTATGTCTTCATGAAAATACTTGACCTCCTAGAGCCAGCTGTCCTTGTGTTTAACTCATCGACAGACCATCTGGTTACGTCTGTGATTCTCAGCATTGTCCCCAGAGCTGTAACAGCAGCAGCACCTGGGAGCTTGTTAGAAATGCAAACTCTCAGTCCCTAACCAAAAATCTAGTGATTCAGACTCTCTGAGACTGGGGCCCAACAGTCTGTGTTCAAACAAGCTCTCCAGGGAATTCAATGCATGCTAAAGTTTGAACACCCAGGGTTATGTGAATTGCTGTACTTCATGTGCTCTTTAAAGCAATATATGCCCAATATCTATATGTAATCCATCCATCTATCTAAACAGAGAGTCTATTTCCGATTTAGCGTGCTATTCATACATTCACTGGTTCATTTGACAAAATTGACTAAGCTCTTGGCACCTACAGTTTGTCTCCAGAGGATGAGAATGAGAAATGAGAAGTTTTCTCATTTCAAATAACTTGCAGAATATAAGATAACTGGGACTAATAAATACTTGAGCTGTCACTCTTCTACACCCATGACAGTCACTCTTAAATAAATGATTGTCATGGTTCTTCCCAATAAAGTACTTCAGTCGGGCAAGACCAACCTAACAGAATTGGCTCAAGATGATACATGAGCCATCTCTGGGAATGAGAGGAAAACAAACAATTTTATTATTAATTTTTAATATAACGTATAAATAGTATTTTGATATAAAGTGGTTTGGGTCACAGATATATATAAAGGATCTTTTCAGGGTGAGTCAATAAGTTGTTGATTAATCTTCTTGGAACAAGATGCTTTATATTATATTACCATTATACATATATAGATCTTCAGAGTATTGAGATGTTCTTTATTTAGAATTGCATTTCATTTACTCAGGGAACTTTTAGATATGTGTTGTAGAATAAAATATCAATTTTACAGATGTGGGTACTGATGCCAAAGAGAATGCTTCTTGCATCTATATCCTCTGCAAACTCACTGCACTCCAGGTTACTGATGGTACATGATATGATACAAATTCTAATATAAATGCACTTACAAGTACCAGAATGAGGGCACAGAAGTCAGGTCTTGTGGATCAGGTTAAGAAGATAGTCATTATCATGGAAGTGGAGAACAGGGGTGGGGGGCGGGGGGTGGTGGGGGACACAATGAATCTAACATGACCCAATTGTATTTGGATAAGACCATTCTGGCTAAGCAGATTGAAAGACAATAGAACAGTTAAGGACAATAGAATAGTTAAGTGCCTCCAGCTGCTAACTAAAAAAATAAACAAATATATAAATGAGTGAATAACTAAATGAAAAGAGTGTGCTCTCCTTTTTGTTAGACAATTTTTGGCAAGAGGAGTAGGCAGTTTGAGCTTTAATTTTTTAAACTTGTAGCATCTACATTCTCTCCCCATTATAGGGTGTGAGTGGTATCGGAAGGTACTTTTGATTCAGTGGTTCTTGAAAGACCAGGATAAAGCTTAGGGGTGCTAAAGATGCAAGGAATAACCATCAGAATTGTCAAAGAGGACTCTTAGTTTCCTTCATAATTTCCTAATCCAGCTTCTCAGAACTAAAACATAGTCAGGAAAAGGAAAAAAAAAAAAAATCCTATCCTGTCCAGGAAGAAAGCTGTGTTTTGAGTGTTAGGTACCCATGGGAGACTAGAAGGCAATATAACATAATGGTAAAAGAGTTAAAGAAGATCGCCACAAGAGTTAAACAGAGGGAAATTACAAAGTGAATTTGGTTTGTATTTCCCCTGGAAATAATAGGACTGATGCCATAATCTAATCTCAGATTGCCAGCCAATCTTTTTTTTTTTTTTTTTTTTTTTTTCAGCATAACAGTATTCATTATTTTTGCACCACACCCAGTGCTCCATGCAATCCGCGCCCTCTACAATACCCACCACCTGGTGCCCCCAACCTCCCACCCCCCACCCCTTCAAAATTCTCAGATCGTTTTTCAGAGTCCATAGTCTCTCATGGTTCACCTCCCCTTCCAATTTCCCTCAACTCCCTTCTCCTTCCATCTCCCCTTGTCCTCCATGCTATTTGTTATGCTCCACAAATAAGTGAAACCATATGATAATTGACTCTCTCTGCTTGACTTATTTCACTCATGCCAGCCAATCTTTAAGCATTCTGTTTGACACTATGAGTTTCTGCCCCAGGATTCTCAATCTCTTCTTTGGTGTAGGAATTCTGCTTCAGGAAATTGGAGAAAACAGACAAAAGTGGAGAGAAAACATGGAGATAAAGAAAACCCGCAAAGGGTCATCCAGTTCTGTTTCATACCTTGGATTTACCAAGTTTCTTAAATATGATGCCAAAAGCACAGAGAACAAAAAATAGATAAGTTGGATTTCATAAAGATGGAAAAATGTATTCACTAAAGGACTCTCTAAAGAAAGTAAAAAGATGACCCACAGAATGGGAGAAAGTATGTGTATATCACAGATCTGATAAGGCTTTAGTATTAAGAATATTAAAGAACTAGGTTGGGGGCACCAGGTGGTGGGTATCGTAGAGGGCACGGATTGCATGGAGCACTGGGTGTGGTGCAAAAATAATGAATACTGTTATGCTGAAAAAAATAAAAAAAAATTAAAAAAAAAAAAAGAATATTAAAGAACTCCAACAACTCAACAGCAAAAGACAAACCAATAGAAAAAAATGGGCTTATAACTTCAATAGCTATTTCTCCAAAGAATATATAAGAATGACCAACAATCACATGAAAAGATGGTAACATCATTAGTCATTTGAGAAATGTAAATCAAACCACAGTGTGATGCTGCTTCAAATTCCCTAGGATGCCTATATTAATAATTTTTAAAATATTTAACAAGTGTTGGATAGCATGTAGAGTAATTGGAAGCCTCATAAATTGCTGGTGGGAATGTACAATGGTAGATCTACTGTAGAAAACAGTTTGGCAGTTCCTCAAAAAGATAAATATAGAATTACCATATGACATAGCAAATTCACTCTTGGGTATTTACCCTCAAAAACTGGAAACAGGTGTTCAAGCCAAAATTTTATATTAATGTTCATAGCAGGACTATTACCTAAGGAAAGATGGAAGCAACCCAACTGTCTGTCATTTGATGAATGGATAATCAAAATGTGGTATATCCATACACCGAAATTGTAACCACAAAAAGGAATGAAGTAATCATAGATGCCACAATGTGAAAGAATCTTTAAATCATTATGCTAAGCAAAAGAAAGCAGCTACAAAAGGCCACGACTTATATGATTCTACTTATATGAAATATCCAGAATAGATAAGTCCATAGAAACAGAAATCAGGTTAGTGGTTTCCAAGAGCTGCAGTGAGTGACTGCTTAATGGGTGTGGGGTTTGCTTTGGGGGTGATCAAAATGTTCTGAAACTAGAGAAAGTTGATGTTTGCATTCACATCGTGAATTACTAAATGTCACTGAAGTGTACACTTTAAATGGTAAATTTTGTCATCTGTATTTTATCACACATATACACACAGATTATGAAAAAGAAAGTCATCTGGTTTTTAAGACCAAAACTGTGAAGGATTGGAGATCCCCCCCTCCAACCCCCGCCCCCCAAGCACACTAACAAGTCAGACTTCCAGGGGTTTATATGTATTCACACACCAGAAGATCTCTACAGAAGGGAACAGATATTTTTATTTACAGAGTAAAAATAAAACAATTGCCTGACTCCTCAAATTCCCATGACACGATGCAATGAGAGCAAAATGTAGCCTGAACATGTGGCAGGATTTTCACCACAGGAGAGAGATTCCAAAATTTAAAAACTAAGAGTGTTTACAGAGCTGTTGGCATACCTGCCCTTCTATTCTCGTCTCTGGAGTTATAGACAGAAACCTTATCTTCTACTCTGGAATATAAACAAATTCTCCCTGGGAGAGCAGAGAAAGATCTCTACCCTAGAATGTAAGCAGTTATCTCAGGGGAGATTTCAAAAAAAAAAAAAATACTAATAATATTAATAAAAAGGCATCTATAGACTCTATTACCCTTAGAATGGAAGCAAAATAGCTCTGGAGGAAAAAAACAAGTGTCCTGAGTCTATCCCCATCGGAATGTGAGCAGATGACATTCTTTGTCTTTCTATCCCATCAATTTCCATAATCCAGAAGTCTGGACCATTTTGGAACACAGGGAAGAACTAGTTAGGACTGTCTTTCAACTCTGGTCAAAAAAAAGCTGTCTGATCTAAAGTTCCATTTCAGTTTCTCACTATGCATCCCTCTTTCCTCTTTGAATACTTCTAAGAAACTCATTACCTTCTGGAGCCGCTTACCGTATCTTTGAAACAAATTCATCTTTTAGACAGATTATGTCCTGGGTTTTGAATATACTTAGGTCATTGAGAGAAAAGTATTTGTTACACATGGAATATAGATATATAATAGTATATCTATAAATTAATAAGATTTAATAACTTCTAATATTTAATATGTAGACAAGTAGTATTTAGCAGCTTATGGAAACCACTACTATACTATGACATTAATTTAATTCCTAGTACTATACAAACTTTTACATTACCTTCCAGTTTCATTTTACAATCAGTCAATTATTTGATGAACTGTAATGGGTATTTTTCTTCATATTTTTGTTTCCATGCTATAAAGAGTAACACAGAGTCTATACAGTTTTGCTCTGAAATCTGGCCAAATACAATTGGCTCTGAAAAGTCTGGCCCAAAATGTACATTTCCACAAATTTCTATATTAATTGGCCTATTTTTAATTGTAAAGAGTGAAGAGTGATACTGTACCTGAATACAAAACAAAACAAGACAAAACAAAACCAGTTAGCAAGCAGACCACTTGGATCATAAGAATTTTTAATAATTCAGGCACCTCTCTTTAATACTCCATTAAAATGGAGGTAGCGTCTGCCCCCATAAATTGAGAACAGAATTGCATGATAAATGTTTAGAATTCAGAATTAAGATTGAAGAGTATATACAGAGCCTTTTCTTGCCTCTGTAATATATCCCTTACCCTAAAGAGAGAATAGAATGTATTAGGAGCACTGTGTGTCGTAAGTTAGGACACCCTTAAATGATGATGCATCACATAGCTGAACCCCATTTGTTCTATCCCAATCTTAAACTTCTTCAACATGGGAAGGAGAGAGATCTCTTTTCAGGATGCAGAGCCACAAAGTACCATTGAGGGAGGCCCAATTGGTGACCCAGACTCTCTTCTTCTTCAAGTAAGTCAGTAAACTTATTAAGGTAAAGGAAAAGGGACAGAGATTATCGGGGATGAGGGGAAGCTTGCACATGACAAGAGAGCAAACCAATTAGAATGATTTTGTCTAGATTAAAAGAGGTGAGAAGGGCCTTGACTGAAGTATGCAGAATCATGATGTGTATAATAAGAACGGCTCACACTCTCTGCTCGCTGGCCTATAATCACAGAGTAATAGAGTCTTAGTGATCTGTGATCACAAAGTGCTTATAGTTCACTTATCAGCTCTTCTCATAACATTAACCTTTCCTACTTTATTGGCATGGGACATGATAGCAAATGTTCCAGTTATCTTCAAAATAAGAATGGACAGGTTTAGTGGGACAAGGAGTTGGGCTGTTTTTAGGGGGAGAAGATAACTTTTATAATATGAATACATATTTTATGCCCAGTGTCCAAGATCAGAGACTACACAGTCATTTGAAGACGGAAATATGCTCCTTCAGTAAGTAAGATACAACCTTCTTGGGAGATTGGGGGATGAACTTGTTTATGATTTCAGCTAAGTGGGGCAAAAGCTATACACATAAATCCCACCTCCTTCCTATGTAGTCACATGCCAAAATTCCAGAGGAAGGATTCAAAGTAGGACTTGTAACCTTGAACAGCTAACCAATTGACATTGACCAATCATTTACACTCTGATTATTCACCTGCAAAATGGGATAATTACACCTGACTTGCAGATGCATTATGCAAATGAAATAAGAAAAGTGCCTAAGATAATAAATCAGTATTTTTTTTCCATTGTGTTGAAATGTATTGCTTTTCTTATGGCACTCTTTATCATCCTATATTATCTTGGCTTTAAAGAAATGCCTTGAAGGGGGCACCTGGGTGGCTCAGTTGGTTGGGCCGCTGCCTTCGGCTCAGGTCATGATCCCAGGTCCTGGGTTCGAGCCCCGCGTCGGGCTTTCTGCTCAGCAGGGAGCCTGCTTCCTCCTCTCTCTCTGCCTGCCTCTCTGCCTGCTTGTGATTTCTCTCTGTCAAATAAATAGATAAAATCTTTTAAAAAAAAAAAAAAAGAAGTCTTAAATCCTATTCTCTGAGCATATCCTGTTTAAAAAAAAAAAAAAAAAAGAAATGCCTTGAAGGAAACTTTCCTGACCCCCTCACTCAGAATTCGCCACCATATTAGGTGCTAATATTACACCATATGTTTTCCTTATGGACCAGATCAAAAGACATGACTATATAATTTTGTGATTACTTATGTTTGATCTCTCCTTTACTAGACTAAAAGGTCCATGAGGGACCAAGACTACATCTGCTGGCTTACCTATTGCATTTCTAGTATCTATCACATTTCTTCTATATTTACATGCCCAGTAAATATTTATTGCATGAATGAAAAAGTTTATTAATTATAAGTAAATGGCCTTTTAGAGGAGAAAACACCAAGACATTCAACTGAGCTGCTGGCAAAATGAACATTTTTAATAATCATGGGAAGAAAGGGACAAAGTTTAAGGCATAAGTCAAGTCTTAAGGAAAAAGGTAGTCCTCACGTATAGTGTTCTTTTTATTCAACCTAAAAGGCATTGAAAAAAATCATGTTGCCCCCCAAATTGGTTATTTTATAAGTAGTTACTCCACTAGAAAAGATGGTATGGAGACCTTCCATATCAGTCAATGCAATTAATTAACTTATTGTCTGTATGTGTGAGACTGTCTGAGGAAGAGGAAGTTTAAGTTTACAATCCATTTACTCCCTTTACCAGGGGAAATTCCCAGGAGAAGGAAAAGAAAGACAGGTGACACAGTCTAATATCTGCAACAGCCCAATGACTGGACTGTGAGCTGTAAGAGTGGGTTAGCATAAGTACAGCCATCTTGGCTTGGGCAGCATCTAAGGCCCAAGGGCTGAACTTTCCCCTACTTTACTTTAGTTCCAGGGACCCCCTCCCTGCTTTAGTTCCAAGAAAGTACCACACCCTGCAACACCCCGGCTGCAGCTAATCCGCTTAAACCACCAGGACCGCTAGGCGGTTGCGGCATGGGGACCAGATGTTGAAGAGAGCTTATCTTACTAAACCAGCAGGGGGGTGCAAGCCAAAAGTATGTATGGTCCCTGAAGTGATGGAAAATTACTGTGAATTGGATGTTTAAAAAAAAAATGCTATATAAATCCTTGGCTTTGAGTGCTCAGGGTCCTTATTGAAACCCGCTGTTCCAGGCAGATACTCGGACCCCAGCCAGCTGGAAATCAACCTCGCTGTGTGACTTGCATTATCGAGAGTGTTCTCTGTCTAATTGAGGGGTGGTCGACTCCGTACCCTAACAGAGCAAATAGACTAAAGATATTTGTTAGGAAAGAGGGTCTTATCTATTGAATAAGGAAGTCTCTTTTTAAAGACTGCTTGTAATGGAAGAAGAGGAAGGAAGAGGAGGAAGAGGAAGAAGAAGAAGCCAGGGTATAAAATGGGGATGATTCATAGACGAAGTGCTTTCTACTTTTGTAACTAATTAAGAGACCTTATATTTTCTGGACCAGTGAGTGTGTGTCCAGTGAAGAAATTTTTAAAAAGAGCACAAGAGAGAGAACAATGAAGAACTGCTTTGATTTCCTATAACTTGGTATGCTTCTTCCGAGCTTCTTGACTGCACTGTTGAGTTACTAAAAAGGTTGTGTATGGAGTAACATTCCTCATTCATAGGAGTCTTATTTGACATCACGTGCTTTATGTTACCTCACTATCTATGACCCACTTCTACCAAACCACATTCCAATCAGAGATGTCCATGTGCAATATTGACTCTGGCCCAGGAGGCACTAAAAAAACCTCTCTGGGCAAAAATTCCAAAACCATTTTGCTTTCCTGACAAAATGATGCATACTAAGAAAGTGTATTTAACTCTTGCATTTTCCTCTTCTGGGAATGTAAATAGGATTCCTATAGAAGCCGATGCTGTTTTGTGACCACAAGGACAACAAATTTAATAAAATCCAAGAGTTTAAAATAAGTACTAATCTTGATATATAGAAGGTGTTAGAATAATGTCATCAGCCAGAAAACTATGGAATTATTATTAAAGATAAGCAAATCTCTATTTAAGCTACTGTAGCCATTTTTGGCTACTTACAGTGAATAGAGAAGTATTTCTAAATTATAGAGTACCTATTAAAATGACAGAATCATCCCAGTTAATGTTTTGGAAGATCAAATAAATTTTAAAGTGTTATAGAGAAAAATCTCAAGAAATCCACATGATTATCCAGAAACCCTTAAAATAGTTCAGAAGTCTGTAATAAAAGACATACCCACAAAGGAAATAGTAATTTTCCTTTAACTGTGTATTAAACATACATAATAGATAGTTAATTCATACATAACTATGTATTTCAAACATTTTTATCCACAGAATAAGCTAATCTATGCAATCTGTCTACATAGAATTTATACTATATATTGTCTATTCTATATATATATATATATAATTTTTCATTTTTATTTATTTATTTTTTAGTTTCTGAGAGCTTTTGCAACAAGTTCAAGAAATGAAAAATCTCTCACATGGAGCTTTTATTAACTCTTGATTTTCACATTAATCGCTCTTGACAAGGCCATGTTTTTCATTTAAAATTTACCTTTTGTTCCACAACTACTTGAAAATTCCAGATTGTATCAGATAACTATTTCTCCCCGCACCCCCTTGTCACCCCACTTCATTTCATTATGTGGGTTTGCAATCAGAAAAATTAAATCTGATTCAAAGTTGATTTGGTACATACTCTTTTAACCCTTATTCCATAGTTTACTTATGTCTAAAATGATGGGAAAGAGTCCTACCTCACTGCTATTTTAAAGATTAAAAGAGAACATCTATTCACAGAGTATCTTTTTCCCTTTTGTGCTGGTAGAAATAAATGCAAAGTTGGTAGCTGAACTCATGAATTTTGAACTGTGACTAGTACTTAAGTTTTCCATTGTTCACTCAAATGGGAATAGGGGAAAGGTCAAAGAATCAGAGAAGCATCTGCTGAACTCCATTAATTTGTAACTGAATCAAAAGAGAAACATAGGGGCGCCTGGGTGGCTCGGTGGGTTAAGCCGCTGCCTTTGGCTCAGGTCATGATCTCGGAGTCCTGGGATCGAGTCCCGCATCGGGCTCTCTGCTCAGCAGGGAGCCTGCTTCCTCCTGTCTCTCTGCCTGCCTCTCTGCCTGCTTGTGATCTCTCTCTGTCAAATAAATAAATAAAATCTTAAAAAAAAAAAAAGAGAGAAACATAAATGACATCCCCAAATGACTTCATCGTTATCTTCTTAGAGTATAAAAGTCACATTGTCTTTTGTAGTAGGCAACATTTATATGGAAATGAGGGTGACTCAAGAAGGGATAATAGGGCTTTCTGCCTGGATGCATAGACTCTTAAGATCTCTGTGTAGGGAGCCCTGTGCACATGGTCATTGAAACTTCAGATGAGACCATAGTTAATGTACTCACAGAAGTGGTCTCTGGGGCTCTTACCTGGGATCATGATCAGACATAGGATTTATTCATACATGCTTGGAAATGCACTCTTCCCACATAAAGGAGTAGAATACAAAGAGGACCATATAAAGAATAGGATCTCTCTCTCTCTCTTTTTTTTTTTTTTTTAAGAACTCAAAATGGATTTTCTGGATTTTGGAATACCTAGATTTATGGAAGGTTCAAATGAGAAGAGATATTAGAAGTCATAAATTCAAAAGTCTTCATTTTACAAATGAAAAGTATAGAGTCCAATGAGAAAAAGTAATAACAGAAATCACGTAGAAAGTAGTTAATGGTTAGCAGGAGAACCTGGGTATTTTAACATCTGGCTCTGTACTGGTTTTATTTTCTTTCTTACCATTATGTTAGAATAGTTTCCCTTTCTACGTGAATGTTAAGCCATGGATAAACACTGTAGGCAAGAAAACACCGTATATGATTCTGGAACAAATAAATAATATTGTAAATAGTATTACCTCTGTGAGATGGCTTTGTAAGAAGGATAGAGAATAGAGGACTTGAATTTTCTTCGTATTATAAATGGAATATGTGGTCTTTGAGTGAGCTGAGCTGATGACCTACTGCCACTCTCATTTTATGTGTTCCCCTGGCTTACATTTAGGTTTGATGTTCTGAGCCTATCCCAGCTTATTTGCTGGGACATCAGCCTGCCTGATTGATCATGGTGTTAACCCTAGTTCAATCTTTGTCAATCTTCACTCAACATTTCTGAATCTCTGGGTGATTTCAATGATAAATCTTCAGAACCACTTAGAAACTGGTAGCCCCACTTGAATTCATATGAGCCTATTTTAAGTGAAACATAGTCACAAAAATACATAATGATTAAAACTCATCTGGAGTAAACTCAAATTTATCAACATACATTAGACATTATAATTTGGTCCATGTTGGACCCACAACTTGCATCTCCACTTGAACATTCGTTACCGATCCCTAACCTAGATCCCTAACCTAATTCTTTTTTCCTTAAGAATGCCACTGAAGTTTTACCATGGTCCACACACACACTAGGGTGGCAAGTAGTGATGATATTGTATGGTATTCAGCACTCTCATAATAGCTTTATACTTCCAAATCCAATTTGTTCTGGGGTGGGGGGTGGATAATTCCAACTACACTGATTGTTTTCATCAACTTTCTGTTGTACGCACAGAATTCCATCACATTCCATTTATACTTATTAAGGACTTTTGATGGTATCATGAGCTGTACAGCAATGATTATTTCCTAATATCTAGTCTTTTCTTAGTAAGTTTTTTTCCTTTATAATAGGGTTTTGTTTTTTTAAAAAGATTTTATTTTTTCACTTGACAGCACAAGCAGGGGGAGCAGCAGACAGAGGGAGAGGGAGAAGTAGGCTCCCCACTGAAGGGAGTCCCATGTGGGGCTGTACCCCAGGACCCTGAACCATGACCTGAGCTAAAGGCAGACACTTAAACAACTGAGCTCCCCAGGCACCCCAGGGTTTTGATTTAAAGGTATTGATATGCCTAACTAAAAGTTTACATTTCCTAGCCCCCACTGCAGGCAGGCATATGCATGCACGTAAATTCTGGCCACTGAGAGGTAAGAGGATATGAGATGGTTCTGACCTGAAAGAGGCTTCTTAAATGGGAAGAGAAACTGGGATGGAGAGTTACTATTCTTGGAGGATAATGGACATGCATGATACATAAATGCATGCATACATACCGACTTCCAGAAAGCAAACACGGAGGAATCAAGGAGTGATTAACAAGAGTATCTTAAGAGACCAGAGCATGAGGCCACACTTTGGGTTAGCCCAAGCAGTGTCTACATAGCCTCCCTTGTGATTAGTGGATGACAGGGCTGTGATTAGTGGATGACTGGTGACTAAGACTATTTCACATTTCTCTTTTCCTGAGGTCATTTTCTAATATGAACTAGGCACCACCCCCTATCACTGTATATTGAGTGTGTTGGACAGGGATAATTTGTATCTTAGCTTATAGGTCACTGGGCCACTTGAAATGATGAAGACATCACAGATATTGAAGAGATAAAATTTTGAAGTTGCTATGTATGAAGAAAAAATTTCTCCAAAGGCACTGATTATGGCAGGCTTTGCTTTAGTTTACAATACACGTTATTTCCTGTTACCTCATTACCAAAACTCTGACTCTATCTTACCATCACTGGGTCTACCCAATATCAGGCAATTTTTCATATGTAGAAAAAAGCCACTTTAAAAAAAATTATTTTTTTTCAGTGATCCAGAATTCATTGTTTATGCACCACACCAGTGCTCCATGCAATACGTGCCTTCCTTAATACCCACCACTGGGATCACCCAAACCTCACACCCCTTTCCCTTCAAAACCCTCAGTTTGTTTCTCAGAGTCCACAGTCTCTCATTGTTTGCCTCCTCCTCTGATTTCCCCCAAATCACTTCTCCTCTCCATCTCCCAATGTTCTCTGTGTGATTCCTTATGCTCCACAAGTAAGTGAAACCATATGATAATTGACTCTCTCTGCTTGACTTATTTCACTCAGCATAATCTCTTCCAGTCATGTCCATGTTGATATAAAAGTTGGGTATTCATCCTTTCTCATGGAGGCATAATACTCCAGAGTATATATGGACCACATCTTCTTTATCCATTCGTCCATTGAAGGACATCTTGGTTCTTTCCACAGTCTGGCGACTGTGGCCATTGCTGCTATGATCATTGGGGGTACAGATGGCCCTTCCTTTCACTACATCTGTATCTTTGGGGTAAATACCCAGTAGTGCAATTGCAGGGTCATAAGGCAGCTCTATTTTTAATTTCTTTTTTTTTTTTTAAGATTTTTATTTATTTATTTATTTATTTATTTGACAGAGAGATCACAAGTAGGCAGAGAGAGAGGGGGAAGCAGGCTCTCCGCTGAGCGGAGAGCCCCATGTGGGGCTCGATCCCAGGACCCTGGGATCATGACCTGAGCCGAAGGCAGAGGCCTTAACCCACTGAGCCACCCAGGCTCCCCTCTATTTTTAATTTCTCAAGGAATCTCCACACTGTTTTCCAAAGTAGCTGCACCAACTTGCATTCCCACCAACAGTGTAAAAGAGTTCCCCTTTCTCCACATCCTCTCCAACACTTGTTGTTTACTGTCTTGTAGATTTTGGCCATTCTAACTGGTGTAGGGCAGTATCTCAATGTGGTTTTGATTTGAATCTCCCTGATGGCTAATGATGTTGAACATTTTTTCATGTGTCTGATAGCCATTTGTATGTCTTCTTTGGAGAAGTGTCTGCTCAAAAAAACCACTTTTAACTTTCTTTTCTGTTACTAACAATTTCAATTATTTTCTTAGTCTGTATCCAGTATTCCTTTAATCTAGAGTAAGTTCTCATCTTCAACCATCTTTATAGGTATATGAAATTAACTACTTAAAGATCATAATTCCTTGTGCAGTTTTTTTTATTTTTTAAGTTTTAACATCCAGATACACAACTGTCCCTACTTTGGTAAGTATTGCAACAAGTATACTAATTAACCTATTAAGTTATTATTCTATTAGTAAAGATATGGATTGTTCCTGAAATACAGGATGAAACAAAATCAGTCAGAGAAAGACAAATACCATGTGATTTCACTCATATGTGGAATTTAAGAAAAAAGACAAGCAAAGGAAAAAAGAAAGAGAGAAAGAGAGAGAGAAACCAAGGAATAAGTAAATTTGGGTAAAATGTTTTGCATATATTACTAGGAATTCAGACTTTCATTTCATTCTATAAAGAGCAAAGAACATATTATCAAGTAACTGGTGTAAAACAATCCTACGTGTTCATGTGATTTTTTTTTTCTAGTTTTGCTTTAGACCCAGGTAAAACCTTCACTATATACAGAAGATGGCAAATTAGTAAAAGGGCATATTGTCATCTGTGGTTGACTGCATTCCATGTGCTAAATGTTCTTATTACATTAACACATCTTTATGAGTTAGTGGTTATTTTCTTCTCTATATAGATTATTATATCAAAACCAAGATATCAAATCACTTCTAAATTTTTACACATCCTATAGTGTTGAAACTGGAATGAGAAAGCTATTTTTTCTAATTTAACGTTAGAATTAGTTATTTTCACTACTTCAGATTTATTATATAGGAGAGAGATTGTGACATATTGCTAGGAATAAGAGTAGATGGGCATTTTTTGGAGGGACTGAGACCAAGAACTAGATCTGCACCCTGAAGTGAGGCGGGAAGCAAGAGAGGAGCTACAACTGCTGTGAGGAAAGTGATTTGATCAGATGAGTCAAAAATGTGGAAGATGTTATTGGAGGAGATTTAGCGTGGCAGGCAAAGTTCTCAGATGACTACCATGTTAACCGCCCTCTTGTATTACAGTCTGGATAATCCCCTCCCCTTGAGGTTCTAAGAAGAACCTGTTGTTTTCTTCTAACTATAGAATATGGCAGAGATGATGGGATGCCACTGCGTTGGCTAGGTTACATTATATAGCTAAGGTGAGGGGATTTCATTCCCATGATTAAGCTGAGTTACATAAGACTCTGTCTTGAGAGACAAGAGCAAAAGATACTCCTTCTTTCCTTAAAGAAGCCTGTTGCTATTCTCTGAAGTGCTTATGGAGGGAGCCATGTAGGAGGGAACTGTAGGTTGCTTCTAAGATCTGAGGGCCTTAATACGATAGCCACAAAAAAATGAATTCTGCCTACAACCTCCATGAGCTTGGAAGCAGATATCTTGTGCAGTCAAGCCTCCAGTGGAGAACACAGCCCAACCTACCTCCTGATTGCAGCTTTGTGAAATCTTGGACAGAGCATCTAACTATGGTATACCCAGACTCCAGCCACAAAAGCACAGTGAGGTAATAAATATAGATTGTTTGAAGCCACTGAATTTGTGGTGACTTATTACAAAGCAACAGAAAGCTAATACATCTAGCAGGTGGCACCAGGAGGCCCAGTTCACTGTTTGTGGGTAACATGACAGGAAGATAGTCCCAGAAAGGATCTCTTTTCTGGAAGGGCTAGGGTCCTAGATTCTAAATAAATGACTCTGAATAAGTGACTCAAGAACAATGTAGGATTAAGTTATCTGCACAAGGGCATAGTACATGAGTATAGATTAATAGTAAAGCAGGCCCAAATGGGCACATTTGTCCATGCATTCAGAAATATCTACTAATAACATAAGTAACTGAAAAGGAATAAATGAACTAGAAGAGCTATCTGAAGAAATGACCCAGAATGAGGCAGGCAAAGGGAAGAAGATGGAAAATATTGAAGGCAGGTGAAAGCCTACATCTCCCTCTAGATCTATGAATCATTAACTCTGGGGTAGGGGTGTGGCAATCTGCTTTCCCTGCAACTGATTCTGATGTACACTACAGTTTACAAAACATCCATAAATATGAAGAGAGGTAAAAGACATACATTCTGACTTTAAAAAGTGATAGACTATGAAAACAATGGTCTTAATTTTACTATTCTCTTATCTTTCGCAACAATAGAAAAAAGAAAAAAATATATATGCTCAATAAGTATAACATAGAAAATATCAGCACACTTAAAACTTTGTTAGAAATTCTGGACTAGTAAGTAAGCATTACATAATTATAATTATGGCTCAGTAAGGTAAGCATCTGCCTTTGGCTCACATGACGTGGCCAGGGTCCTAGGATGGAGTTTGCCTTTCCCTTTCCCTCTGCCTTTCTGCCCACTCATTCTCTCTCTTTCAAATAAATAAGTAAAAATTTTTTTAAAAAGTTATGGACTAAATGTTCATATCCCTCCAAAATTCACATATTGAAGACCTAATGTGATATTATTTGGAGATGGGTCTTTGAAAGGTGACTAGGTCATGGTAATAGAAGTGAAAGAGAGCTAGCCCTTTCCCCAGTATGTGAGCATACAGCAGAAAGATGGCATACAGGACAAAAGATGTAAACCCTCACCAAGAAGCTGACTGAGCCGGCTCCCTGATTTTGGACTTCCAGCCTCTAGATTTGGGAGAAATAAAGATTTGTTGTTAAGTCGGGCAGGTTGTTAAGTCTATTGTAGTGGTCCAAATTGACTAAGGAAGAAGCAAAGAGAACTGGTTTGTAAGTGAATCTGAAAAAAAAAAAAACAATGAAGGACATGGGGAAGTATTGAATTTTTACTTTGTTTTAATGTAATGTCACATGGCCATAAAGTCATTAGATAATATATATAAGGCAACCATTTTTCTTTTTATCTGAGTAGCATAATGGGCATTTCATTTTATAACAAATCTTTCTGTTTTAAAATATCACTATTCTCTTGGGACCTGAATTTTTTATTCTGGGAATTTTTATTTGACACTAGTTAAACTGTATATTCTTTGATATGTGCCAGAATAACAATGGATTGGAAACTTCCCAAACTGTAGGCATAATTAATGAATCCAACTGATATAATATGTAAAGTCAAAAGAGTAGATACTTCCTCCACACATGCCTCTCCAACAAAATGTCAGATTCACTTTGTTTCAGTGGTTGCTTAATATCAAAGATTACAGGTACGTGACCTCTCAAATAACTTTTAAGTGCTGATTTTTGCTTTTTAAAATGTTGAATACTTCTTGCATTTTGAAGGCATTCAGTTTTGAAGATACATTCTAAAATCTTGAAATTAGGAATCAAATCCTGGCAATAAAGTTAATCAGGTAGAAAGTAAAAACTGGAACAACTTTGCAACATTAAATTCATAAAACTACTTTATAGAACTTATATAAATACTTTTTGAGCATCTAGATGGCTCAGTTGGTTAAATATCTGATTTCAGCTCAGATCATGATCTTGGGATCCTGAGATCAAAGCCCAGTTGCAGGATCCCCACGTAGAGGGGCGTCTGCTTGTCCTTCAGCCCCTCCCCCTACTCATACTCTCTCTCTCTCAAATAAATAAATAAAATCTTGAAATAAACAATTTATATAAATATTTTTATTATTAAAAATTAGAAGTCCTGCCTTTAAAATTCTTTCTATAGCATTGAGTATTTTAAATATTAGAAACTAGTGCTCTGCTTAGACTTGCTTCATCTGGAAAAAAACAAATATTTTACAGTTTCCTGAGAATAGACTCCTTTTGAGGAAATACAGCTCTATGATAACATTGCTTGTATGGGGTTATGGACTGAATTGTATTCCTCTCCCAAATTCATATATTGGAGGCTTAACCCCCATGTGACTCTATTTGGAGTAGGGCTTATAAGGAGGTGATAATAATTAAGTGAGATCATAGGGTAGGGCCCAAATTTGATGGGATTGGTGTCCTTCTAAGAAGGGGAAGAAACACCAGAGTTCCCTCTTTCTGAAAGCACCAAGAGTTTGTGAAAGGACACAGTGAGAAGGCCTTATCTGCAAGCTGACAAGGTCTCACCAGAAACAAACCTTGCTTACACCCAGATCTTGACCCTGCAACCTCAGAACTATGAGAGCAAAGAAAAATCTGTTGTTTAAGACACTCAGTCTGGGTCATGGTAGCCCAAGCCAGCTAATGCACGAGGGCATGCATTGATGTATCGAGAACAATGCCTGTCTCGACTTCACATCTTGAGGGTATATTTATCCTCACATCCATATCCTCATATCCACAGTAGCCAATCCATAAACATCTAAGGAATGCCACTTCAGGCTCTTTGTAAATTGTGCGGGTGTGTTTTATTTTAAGTGTATAACTATGCTTACATAATTATAAAGAGTAAATTCTTACAGTATGAAATGTATTTGTATTGCATTTAAAATATAAGTAAGATAAAATAAGAGTAAAAGAATTACGCTTGACCCACATTGGGTTCTGACAGCAGAGCCTCACTGCAATATTCTTTCAGTACTAGAGCAGGTAGACAATGGACCTCTGAGTCCAAAGCCCTGTTTTGCCTACAGGAATATAGGAACTAGGGGAAAAAATGATTTAATGTCTTTTTAATATTCTGGTTTCCATACCAAAAGTAGTTTAATCAGTGACTTCTTCTCAGAGCCCATTAGGGCCCTTAGTTGAAAGGAAGCTAGGGGCGGACCTAGGTGGCTCAGTGAGTTAAGCCTCTGCCTTCAGCACAGGTCATGATCCCAGGGTCCTGGGATCCAGCCCCACATCAGGCTCTCTGCTCAGCAGGGAGCCTGCTTCCCCCTCCCCCTCTACCTTCTTCTCTGCCTACTTGTGATCTCTCTCTCTCTCTCTGTCAAGTAAATAAATACAATCTTAAAAAAAAAAAAGGAGGCTATGTGCTATGTAGGACCGCATGGATAGTAGTTGAACAGTAAATGTATCTGCCACATAATCCATCTTCAGTTCCAAGTTTTGGGTGGCTGCTTATTAGAACTATTCTGGGATCAAACACTCATGAGTCATGGTTTGCTCAAGAAAACATTTCAAGGATTTAATACAAGAAATTAGGTACTTAAAGTATACTTGTATGGGATGATATAAAGGTCAATAAAAAACAACAATGATCTCAGGGAAGCAGGAAGTTTACAGATTTTTCTTTGTGAGCTTATGTTTTGAATTAATACCTCTTTTAAAACCTCCAGCTGACTTGATGAATTTACCTGGATAAATTATTTTTCTCTTTCACCTTGCAGTGTAATCCCTATGATGTCGCTTCTCCCCTTCCCTGGTAGTGCTACCTGGCAGTTTCCTGCAAAAACATTGGTATGTCATTTCCCCATTCAGTAAATTCCAAGTTGTCCTCAGTCTCTCCTGGCTATTTCATTGCCTCTTTCCTCTGAAATTTCCCCTTCCCACTGTATACCTTTACTTATCTCCCCTTAGTATTTCCAGATGTTGTTACAGTATATATCATTCCTACCTTGTGGTCACTTAACATGCTCGTATCATGGTTACTGTCTGAATAAAGTCACAATTAGCAAAATATATGAGAAAAAAAGTCAGGTTACAGTCAATGGACATTTGGGGCAGAGCTGTGTTTATGAGACTATGTACTCTAGAGTGTATGGTCCCAGCAGCTATGGTGTGATGCCCACAGTAGGCTGTGCATGTTTCTCAGGCTTCTAAGTGCTTCTACCCTGACTGCATTTCCCTCTCCATTTGATGCTTACAATCTTCCTGCACAGTGGGAAGCACAGCTATTACTTTGGTCAATTTACAAGTGAGATGGAAAAATTGTGAATCACTCTCAGATGTATTGACTCCAAATTAAGTAAGTTTTGTATAGACATATTTCTGTTAGCTATAATACCACATATTAAATATATATGTACATATATATGTGGAAATATATATGTCTATGTACATATTCTAACTTGAAGGAATGGACAGTGCAAGAGACACTGAAGCTGTAAGACAAAGACTGCCATTGATACAAAAACTCACTAATGCTCTCCTAGAAAGTTAGAACTTAAAATTGTTTTGATTCAGTTTTACAATTCAAGAAGTATCCAAACAGAATATGAGTTTCCTTTGTTAAAACAACTCTCAGACAACCCAAATCATTAAATCCTTTAACTATAATCCACAATAGACAAGATTCTAAAATCAAGAGATTAAATGATTTGTTAAGACTATAAAAAATTTGGGATGCCTGGGTGGCTCAGTTGGTTAAGTATCTGCAGTCAGTTGGGGTCATGGTAATGCTGGTTTGAGGCCTGCACTGGGCTCCCTGCTGAGCCCAATGCCTCTCCCCTTGCTTGTGTTCCCTCCCTTTCTCTCTTTCTGTCAAATAAATAAAACCTTTAAAAAAAATTGATGGAGAAAGCTATACTAGAACCTGCCTTTTAAAATACAGATCTTTGATAATTTCACTATAATGTATTTCCTTGACCAGGGGAAAAGTTACTCTTTTTCAACAATCAGTAAACTCTTAATGATGTGCAAAACAAACTCAATGAGCCATTGGTAGGAAATAGTACCATTAACTGAAGTGGAAAAAATCTGGAAGAGGAACAGGCATGGGGTAAAAATGTAAGCCTTTTTATGAACATATGGGAATACATAAGAAAACTGAGGTTCTTGTATATTCCTATAAATACATTCATCTATGCAATTGTTTTCTTTTAATATGTTGAAGAGCTATCTTCCTGAATTAAGATATACAAACCTACTTTCTTTATAATATTTGCATGTTATTCCATTATAAGAATATGCCATACTAAATTTAAATAGTTTCCTATTTATGGAAAGTTAGGTTTTATTCAGGTTTTTGTTACTATAAATAATACTGTAGTGAAAAATCCATGTTCCAATAACTCAGCATACTTTTGTAAATATATCTAGCACATTACTATTGGCAGCTTTATTTACATACCATAAAATTCCCTGTGTAATGTGCACAATTGAGTGAGTTTTGACAGATATACTTTGTCATGTAACCACTGCCACAGTCTTGGTATAGCTCATTTCTATCATCCCAAAAGTTCCCTTGTGTACCTCACAGTCATTCCCTTATCATTTCCTTTGGTCCCTGGAAACCACAGATCTGATTCCCATCACTACAATTTTACCATTTCTCTAATTTCTTAGGAATGGGGTCATAGAGTATATATTCTTTGATGTCTGTACTTAGAATTCTAGTTCTGAGACTCAACTGCTTTTTCTGTATTACAGTAGCTTGTGTATATGTATGTATCCTATTTTATATAAAAATCATAGTAATACAGTCTATTATATATAACATAGCCTATTTTTCTATGGGTCCTCATAACTTTTGGTCAATTAAAACTTGAGCAGAGGTTGTGCTCAAATACCTTGAGTCTGTAAGGTTTCCAATCTATGCTGATTGATCTGTGGTGGGTGTTTGCTAGAAAGTGAATGCAAATGTGAAAGAGTGCTCCAGCCTTTACTTTCCACCAGTCTCTCTCACTTTTTGTCTACATAGGCATGTGGATTTGTCAGCAAGGATGTGTTGGTGCCCTGGGCCCTGTCTGATCTCTGTTGCACATGCGTACTGCCCTCGGTCAGCCTGGGGTGTCTACTGGAGCTTGGCAAGCCACTATGGCCATCTCAGCCCCCAAAGCTCCCTGTTAAATCCCCAGGTCCTCCTTTGTTATGTTACTTTCCACCAATTAAACCTGCAAGCCTTTGGCTCCCCTTGTCCACCTGCCTGTTTGCCACTTGCTTTGTTACATTGTTATTGTTTAGTTAGTTAGTTATTGTTTCTTTAAAGAGAGACAGAAATGAACATAGAACTTTCCAAGTAAGTTTTCTTTATGACCAGTGGCGTGTTAAAATCTCCTTTATATAGGTTTAATGCATTTTTAGTAAGTGAATTCCCAATCATTTTATGTTTTTGGTTACCACATAAAGGGAACCACTTTTTTTCCCTCATAAATGTCATATTGTATATTAATTGATCAAGAAAATTCCAAATATAAAAGGGTAACATTTCAACAATAGAAAGATTATTACTTTCACAACCAAATCCTATTACTTCTTGCTCATAAAATACTTTAATTATAAGTCACAATCAAACAGAAGTTCAGATGAGGGTAATATAAACTCTAGTTAAATGTCATAAATATTTTATTAGGCATTTAATTTACTATTTATGTTTTTATAACATTGACATCAGAGATATGGGGATCAGGACTTGCCTTGAAAAGGGAATGGTTTTCTTTAGCATATACTGGAGTCTGTCAGTGCAGACTAACCACAAAACTATACCTGAAAATTGAATCTTTGCATTTTACAGATGAGAATTTTAAATACTGACAAACAAGGATATAGGATTACAAAGATAGCATTTTAGTTATACAGTAATTTAAAGACCACAATTCTTCTGTCTTTCAAAGCACAGTTTTATTAATAATCATAGAACATAAGAAATAAGATTAAGAGACAAAAGAAGAAATTTCTCAATTTCCTGGAAGCCAAAGCCAAAATGCAACCACACACAATTATGTATCAGTCACACATGCATGCATGTCCGCACACACTTATTTTCTATTTCATACCAGGAATATTCTCTGCTTGCTTCTATCCTCTTGCTTCTATCCTCTTGCGTGTGCATTTCAGTGACTGGTATGATAGTCTGAGAAGCACATTTCCCGGAATTTATTGCCAGTGCTTTCTAGTTTGCATTCCATCATTGAGAGTTAACTGCCATGAGATTTGGAAGTAGGATGTGGCAGAATCTGCATACCTGTCAAGTCACTGCCAGGCATGGACTTGGACATGTGCAACTTCCCCAAATTGTTAAGGCAACTCAGGACTGCAGGCTCTGATATCTTTGAAGAATCACACAAGTTCTTGCTGCCCTGACCCCGAGACCTGGGCAGTGAGTGTGCTCATCATTGCTGGGGCGCAGCTACTCCCAGGCCCATGGCTCAATTTATTTTTATTTCTACTTAGATTGAAAACTGGGCGCTCACACAGATACTTCGATTTCCTTTTCTACACAATAGAATTGATTCTAGTTTTCTCTGTTTTTGTGTTTGTACCTCGTCTCCCAAACAGTGAGGAATGTGTCTCCCATATCCCGAAATCTTTACTTGTTTAATCAGTCCCCCTTATACATAACGAGTCTGCTGTTAGCAGCTGAGTGTCTTCTCTCACATATCCCTCCGGCTCTGACACCGTACCCTGAGTTACTCCCACACCGCCTCACATTAGAGTTGCCCTTCTGCCCACTCCTGGGCTCCACCCACCTGCTCTGGGCTCCCTTCTCTGTCCCCTCTATGGAGGGCCCTCGGCACCTCACTCGAGCTCTACCTCCCCTCCTAGGGCCACACCTGGGCAGCCGGCCAAGCGGGAGGACACAGGATTCCCTTAAGAAATGCTTTGGGGATTAGTACTCTTTGCTTTCTGGCCCTTTTCTCTCCTCCCCATAAAGAGGACCTTCTCAAACTTCGGTGGAACAAATTCTCCTTTTCTAAGGTCTGTATTTTCCCATGGCTGACATCCCCTCTGATGCAAGGCTATATTTGTGTCTTTATCATGTTCTACCCTGTCATTCTTCTCAGACTCATTAAAAGTGGAATGTCTTTGTTGTCTGCCGTAGAAAACCAATGGATAAAATAAAATACTAGGGGCGGGGGAAAACTGCTGCTAATATTTAAAGATACAGTTTGCCACCCATTTTTAAGATCGCTTAGTCTTTACACCAACCCTATAATATAGAAATTTATAGTATTAATTTGATAAAGGAGGAAGCTGGCAGCACTCCTGAGGTCTTACAGTGTATCTGTGGTAGAGTTTTGATTGACAGGTCGGCCTGATAACAAAGGGCTTGCCCCTTGCGTTACACTCTGCTCCCCAGATCTGGGTTTCTTCAGCCTGCATATTAGAGGGTCCAAATTAATTCCTCAGAGTCCACTTCTTAAATCAACTCAATATTAATTTGTTCTCTATCTACATAATGGGGGTAAGGTCATATAAAATGTATTCTTGTAAGCCATCCTATGGAAGGATTTCTACAAAAGAGAATGATATGTAAATCCTCACTAAGATTACTAATGTCCAGAATTCATACTCTGTGAAGGGTAAATTATTCATGGAGATGAGTGGTTACCAACCCAGGACCAGAGAAGATTTCTGAAACATTTAAGACATACATGCTTTTCCTGGGACATATCTGTCAGATCGGACATTTAAATTATGGCAATTAATGATACTTGCACTATTTAAGAATGGAGATATAAAAACAACTTTTACTTTTTTCCCCCCTGTAACGTGAGTTTAGGGTCCCCACTGAGCCTCCTGAATGCCCTCCAGCAGATATTTTTAAATCTATTTAGATATCCTGTTTTTTTTAACGTAATGTTCTATCTAAATGTTCTCTCTTCATGATTTAGCAAAAAATCTTATAAATGTGATCTCAGTTAAATATATCAGACTTTTTATCCATCTCTCCTTCTAGAGTTCAAGTTCCAAAATACAGAGTTTTGCTTTATTTATAGCAGTTATGACTACAGATTTATACAATCATATTTCTGGTAAAAGTTAAATGTCACCTGAATTTAAGAGTTGATATTGATAAATAACAGTTACAATTTACTGTTACTACAAACACAAATTATTTTTTATATATAAAACTAAAGTGTCTTTTAAGATTCTGAAATGTCCAGAGCTATGTATGAAGACTATAGTTTACACACACAGACATGATGTTCAAGTAACAGTATATTCAAGACCGATACTGAGTCAGCGTGCAAATGATCAGTGTGATTAGGTCACAGCAAACACGGGCAAAGGCTCAGAGTTCTCTAGAAGTCTTGGTTTATTTTACATCTCTGCACATCTGTGTGTGCTGCTTCCTGAGTCTGAAATGTTATCCTTCCCTTTGCATGAAAAATGAATTCCTAAATGTCCTTCAAAACTCAGATGCAAAGTCATAAATTCTTCATTCCTTACCTAATCTCTGCAGTTAAACCTCACCTTTGACTCTCACCACACACCTCTCCTAGCACTCAGAATGTTGTGCTTATCTGTCACTTGTCTATCTCATTAGATGATGGTAGAAATTTAAATTGTATATTCAAATATGTTCTCTTATGATTTTTTCATTTATTCACTTGTTTAATATGTATCTATTGAGCATGTATTTTGATGCAGAAACAAGGGAACAAGTTTATACCATGATGAGGTTTGAGAAACAGACAAGGAGTCTAGTCTGAAAGTCTTACATGCCCTGTCAAAGATATGGGGTGTTTTTTCTTATCTATGGTACAATGGAAGCCATTATAACAGAACAGAGCTAGGAAACCATTGTTAGTGTTCTTGAACCATGTGAGTTCACATCTTAAGCCTGAACATGCCTTTTGAGCCTCCTGCACTGGAGGCAAACTATATCCAATGTCGTCATCATCACCATCTTGGTAGCAATATGAAAGGGGAATACTTGTGTAAGAGAAGTATTTAGCTACCCCAGGACAAAGAATTTTAAAAATACATAAGACATGGGGCATGTGGTTCAGTCGGTTAAGCCTCTGCCTTTGGCTCAGGTCATGATCTCAGGGTCCTGGTGTGAAGCCCCATGTAAGGCTCCCTGCTCAATAGGGAATCTGCTTCTCCCTCTCCACCTGCTCATACTCTCTCTCTCACACTCTTGTTATCACACACTCTCTCTCAAATAAATAAATATAATCTTTAAAAAAATTAAAAGAAAAAAATCTCTGTCCTTAGATTTTTAATTTTTTTTTTAATTTTGAAATACATCTTTGCAAAACAATTGAAGATGCTATAGGAAGCTCTCATATATTCTTCACTTAGTTTCCTCTAATGTTAACATCTTCCGTCTTAGTATCTGGTACATTTATCAAAACTAAGAAATTATCATGTGCACGGTAGTATTAACTAAGTTTTTCTACTAATGACCTTTTTGGTTCTAAAATGCAATCCAGGACACTTAGTGTATTAATTTTCTAGGACTGCCATAACAAAGTACAATTTACTGAGTGGCTTAAACAGAAGATATTTTATTTTCTTACAGTTGTGGAAGCAATAAGTCCAAGATCAAGGTGTAAACAGGTTTGATTTCTTCTGAGGCCTCTCTCCTTGACTTGTAGATGGCCATCTTCTCCCTGTGTCCTCACCTGGTCTTCCTTCTCTGTGTGTCTGTGTCCTAATCTCCTCATTTCATAAAGACACCAGTCATATGGGATTAAGACCCATCCCAATGACCTCATTTAATCTTTTTTTAAAAATTCCAGTTAGCATACAGTGTATATTAGTTCCAGGTCTACAATATAGTGATTCACCACTTCCATAGAATACCCTGTGCTCATCTGGACAGAGGCCCCCTTGATCCCCATCACCTAGTCCACCCATCTCCCATCTCCCTTCTGGTAACCATCTGTTTGTTCACTACCGTTAACAGTCTGTTTCTTGGTTTGCCTCTCTTTCTCTTTTTTCCTTCTTGGCTCATTTGTTTTGTTTTGTTTTTTATGTTCCACATATAAGTAAAATCATATGGCACTTGTCTTTCTTTGACTGGTTTATTTTCTCCCTCTTTTGTCATATTTTTTTATTTTATCGATATATAATGTATTATTTGCTTCAGGGGTACAGATCTGTGAATTCTCAGTCTTACACAATGCACAGCACTCACCATAGCACATATCCTCCCCGATGTCCATCACCCAGCTACCCTATCCCTTCCATCCCACCTCCCAGCAACCCTCAGTTTTTTGTTTTTTGTTTTTTGTTTTTCTTCGAGGGATTAAGAGTCTCTTATGGTTTGTCTCCCTCACTGGTCCCATCTTGTTTCATTTTTTCCCCTCCTCCCCAGGGCCCCTCACCCTGCCTCTCAAATTCCTCATATCAGAGACATCATATGATAATTGTCTTTCTGAAATTGACTTATTTCACTTACCTTAATATCCTCTAGTTCCATCCACATCATTGCAAATGGAAAGATTTCGGGGTTTTTTGATGGCTGCATAGTTTTCCATTGTATATATATACCACATCTTCTTTATCCATTCATCTGTTGATGGACGTCTAGGTTCTTTCCATAGTTTGGCTGTTGTGGATATTACTGCTATAAACATTCAGGTGCATGTGCCCCTTCAGATCGCTACTTTTGTATCTTTGGGGTAAATACCCAGTAGTGCGATTCTTGGGTCTTAGGGTAGCTCTATTTTTAATGTTTTGAGGAATTTCCATATTGTTTTCCAGAGAGGCTACAACTGGCTTGCATTCCCACCAACAGTGTAGGAGGGTTCCCCTTTCACCACATCCTCACCAGCATCTGTCGTTTCCTGACTTGTTAATTTCAGCCATTCTGACTGGTGTGAGGTGCTATCTCACTGTGGTTGATATGTATTTCCCTGATGCCGAGTGATGTTGAGCACTCTTTCATGTGTCTGTTGTGATTGGCTTATTTTGCTTAGCATAATACTCTCTAGCTCCATCTGTGTTGTTGAAAATGGCAAGATTTCTTTTTTTTTTTTTCTATTGCTGAGTAATAGTCCACTCTGTATGTGTGTGTGTGTGTGTGTGTGTGTGTGTGTGTGTGTGTGTGTGTACCACCTCTTCATCCATTCATCAATCGATGGACATGGGTTGTTTCTATAATTTGGCTATTATAGATAATGCTGCTGTAAACATTAGAGTGCTTGTATCCTTTTGAATTAGTATTTTTGTATTCTTTGTGTAAATTGCTGGATTGTAGGGTAGTTCTATTTTTAATTTTTTGAGGAAACCTCATACAGTTTTCCATAGTGGCTGCCCCAGTTTGCATTCCCATCAACTGTGCAAGAGGGTTCCCGTTTTTCCACATCCTTCCCAACACCTGTCATTTCTTATGTTGTTGATTTCAGCCATCCTGACAGCTGTGAGGTATATCTCATTGTAGCTTTGATTTGCATTTCCCTAATGAAAAGTGATGTTGAGCATCTTTTCATTTGTCTCTTAGCCATCTGTATGTCTTTGGAAGAATGTCTATTAATCTCTTCTGCCTATTTTTAATTGGATTATTTGGTTCTTGGGTGTTGAGTTTTATAAGTTCTTTATATATTTTGGGTACTAACCCTTACTGGGTATGTTGTTTGCAAATATTTTCTCCCATTCCACAGATTTCCTTTTAGTTTTGTTGCTTGTTTCCTTCATTATGCTGAAGGCTTTCATTATGATGAAGTCCCAGTAGTTTATTTTTGTTTGTTTTCCTTGCCTCAGGAGACCTATCTAGAAAGAAGTTGCTATAGCCGGTGTCAAGGAAGTTACCACCTGTGTTCTTTTCTAGGATTTTTATGATTTTATGTCTCACATTTAGGTCTTTAATCAATTTTGAATTCATTTTTCTGTATGGTGTCAGAAAGTGGTCCAGTTTCAGTTTTCCTGACACCATTTATTGAAAAGATGGCCTTTATCTCATCAAATATTCTTTCCTGCTTTGTTGAAGATTAATTGACCATATCATTTTTGGTTCATTTCTGGGTTTTCTGTCCTGTTTTATTAATCTATGTTTCTATTTTTGTGCCCACACCATACTGTTTTGATTACCACATCTTTGAAATCTAGGATTGTGAATCCTCTTGCTTTGCTTTCCTTTCTCAGAATTGGTTTGGTTATTGGGGATCTTTTGTGGTCCCATACAAATTTTAGGGTTTATCTAGCTCTGTGAAAAATGCTTTTGGTGTTTTGATAGGGATTGCATTAAATGTGTAGATTGCTTTGGGTAGTATAGACATTTTAACAATATTTATTCTTCTAAATCATGAGTGTGGAATGTCTTTCCATTTCTTTGTGACATCATGAATTTCTCTCATCAGTGTGCTGTAGCTTTCAGAGTACATATCTTGCACATCTTTGGCTAGGTTTATTCCTAGATATCTTACTATTTTTGGTGCAGTTGTAAATAGGATGGATTCCTTAATTTCTCTTTCTGCTGCTTTATTATTGGTGTTTGAAAATGCCACAGATTTTTGTACATAGATATTTTTATCCTGTGACTTTACTAAATTGGATTAGCAGTTCTAGCAGTTTCTTGGTGGGGTTTCTCAGGTTTTATATATATATATAGAGAGAGAGAGTATCATGTCATCTGCAAGTAGTACAAGTTTTAATTCTTCGTTCCTGATTTGGATGCCTTTTCTTTCTTCCTATTATCCTATTGCTTTGGCTAGTACTTATAGTACTATGTTAAATGAAAATGGTGAGGGACCCCTGGGTGGCACAATCTGTTAAGCATCAGGCTCAGGTCGTGATCTCAAGGTCATGAGATCAAGCGTGCGCTGGGCTCTGCACTCAGTGTGGAGTCTGTTTAAAATTCTCTTTCCCTTTCCCTTGGCCCCTCCCTCCTGCTCACACTCTCTCTCTCAAATATATAAATAAAATCTTTTTAAAAATTGTGTGAGTGGCCATCCCTGTTTAGTTCCTGACTGTAGAGGAAAAGCTCTCAGTATTTCCCCATTTAGGGTATTAGCTATTGGTCATATATATGGTCTTTACTATGTTGAGGTGTGTTCCCACTAAACCTACTTTGTTGAGGGTTTTTATGATGAATGAATGTTCTACTTTGTCAAATGCTTTTTCTGCACATATTGAAATGATCATATGGTATTTATCCTATTTTTTATTAATGTGATGTATCATGTTGATTGTTTTGCTAATACTGAACCACCCTTGCAAACCAGGAATCAATCCCACTTCATCTAATATTCTCTTATAATTATTGGTATTTCTGTGCTGTTCCCCTGTGTGCTCCTCTCTCTCAAACACGTTTCTCTGCAATCACATCTCCCTCCCCTCCATAGCACCTGGGATCTGTTTCTCCCCCAAACACTTCTCTGCACTTCCTACCTTCCTCATGGTGTTCTCGTCTCTCCCTTTAGTTGTGGTGTTTGTTTTGCCCGTCTTCAGGTTGATTTCTGGGGTACTGAGGATGGTTTGATAGTTATGTAATTGTATCTGTGGGATGAGGTGAGCCTAGGGTCTTCCTATTCTGCTGCCATCTTCTGTCTCTGACTTCATTTAAATTCAATTACCCCTTTAAAGACCTATCATCTGAAATGGTCACATTCTGAAGTGCTGGGGATTAGGAATTCAACATATGAATTTTGTGGGGATGCATTTCAACCCATAACATTAGGTTTTATTTCATCGACATATCTCTTTAACCTCAACTCATCCATGACATTTTGTCTCCCCTCCCCCACCGGCTGTACCTCCCAGCTTACTGGTTTTGGGAAAGAATATGATAGAGGTGAAGTACCTTTCTCATCACATTCTTGGAGTGGGGACACATGACTTAGGACATAGATCCTGATTGTTAAGGCAATATCTGTCAGATGTCTCACTCTAAAATGAGTATTTCCCCCTTTCTATAATCGATTCATTAGAAATGTGTCACTAAGTCTAGCACCTGCACTAAAGGGAAGATAATTAAGTTCTACTTCCTAGAGGGAAGAGTACATCAAATAATATGTAAAAATATGATAAAGCCACCAAAGTAATTAATAAATATTATGGGAGAAGAACCTTGAAGTTCTTCTTCAAGAACTGCAAATATCGTTTCTCTTAACATTTCACCTTTATTCATAAATTTTGATACTATTGGGTGACAGTCTCTTGAAAAAAAAAGGAACCCAATCTGTTCTAGGGATGCAAGTCCCTGAAGATCTCTTGTCAGCAGCCATACTGAAGCTTTTGCAATTTAAGGGGACCTCTTTAAGAAAGAGAATACAAAATTGTAAGTACAGAATTTGGTATTAAATGAAATTCATTTTCAATGAGAAAAAAGACTTGCAAACATTTACTGGATTTTCAGATATCCACATTTCTTTCTTTTTGGGATTTCTTTAAACAGTATTTCAGAAATTGGGGCACCTGGGTGGCTCAGTGGATTAAGCCGCTGCCTTCGGCTCAGGTCATGATCCCATGTCCTGGGTTCGAGCCCCACATCGGGCTTTCTGCTCAGCGGGGAGCCTGCTTCCTCCTCTCTCTCTGCCTGCCTCTCTGCCTACTTGTGATTTCTCTCTGTCAAATAAATAAATAAAATCTTTAAAAAAAAAAAAAAAAAACAGTATTTCAGAAATACATTTGTAGAAATGCAACCTAACTTCTTTTTTCCCAAATACTATACTGCTCTTAGGAACTGGCTGTCCTTACTAGAGCCCTTGCATGTAAGGGGTCTTGAAACTTAAGGTTTAGGCCCCTCTGCCAATGGTGCTTTATGGGATAGAGGTATTGAAGTGACAAAAGCAAAGCAAACCTAGAAACAAGATGCAATTCCAAGTCAGATTTGTGCAAGGACATAATTTAAGTCATCAAAGCTACATATACATGAAGTAAAAATGAAGTTCTGAATGAGGGGAGGTCAGAAATGGGGTAAATACCAGGAATCATAATACCTGGGAAGGAGGCAATGGGGTAACTGAGTCTGGGTTAAAATTAAAAAAAAAAAAAAATGGGTCATGGAAGCATGCCACAGAGGCAAGGAAAAGGAAACAAAGA
The DNA here is from genome assembly GCF_902655055.1 of Lutra lutra. Classification (NCBI taxonomy): domain Eukaryota; kingdom Metazoa; phylum Chordata; class Mammalia; order Carnivora; family Mustelidae; genus Lutra; species Lutra lutra. The sequence goes on along the minus strand of NC_062291.1, from coordinate 43,132,812 downwards.
CACATATACCTGGCCTGTCCTTGAATTTCAAAGCGTACTTCTGTGTTTGGCTCTGAACCTGGCATCTTAAAACATTCCAATGACCTAATGGCTTGGCATCAGTCAGAAGATGAAGTAGTGCAGGAAATGATTCACATGATTTTTTTTTCCTTCCCTGATCTAATATGATTTTAGCATGACACACAAATAAGAAAAGATTCCCCCTTGCCATAAGGGAGATGCTATAGTGTCCATTCTAGAAATGTAATAAAGTTCCAAAATGTCCTTCATGCTCTTTTCACTTGCTATTGTTGGGGACACCTGCAGAAGAGTGGACAAGTATACAGATCTTGTTCTGTAAACTGAGAAAAATCTCAGTTTCCTGAGAAACTCTACATCTTCATTAGGTGAGGAAATTATATTCTCCTTCCGGGAATGTATCTTTCAATTGTACCCAAGAAATATCCTGTATAATCAACGCATTGATTCCAAAATGTGGTGGGAAGGAAAATGCTTCTTTTTTTTTTTTTTAAAGATTTTATTTATTTATTTGACAGAGAGAGATCACAAGTAGATGGAGAGGCAGGCAGAGAGAGAGAGGGAAGCAGGATCTCCGCCGAGCAGAGAACCCGATGCGGGACTCAATCCCAGGACCCTGAGATCACGACCTGAGCCGAAGGCAGCGGCCCAACCCACTGAGCCACCCAGGCGCTCCAGGAAAATGCTTCTTAATATAAACATTGACTACTAAGCTTTGGTCTTTTAGGAGAGTGGAATAATTCATATTGAAGTCAGGTGGGTTTATTGTTTTGGGAAAAATATATTATTTAGGTATAGAAAGTAAAGATTCTAGGGGAGGGATAAATTTCTCTGCATAATGAAGAAACAAAAATTTTGAATTTTGAAGAGACAGACTTGTAGAAAGAGAAGTTTTTGTAAAAGCAGATAAAAAAAGAAGGATGAGAAGAATTGACAGAGCAAAGAGACAGAAAAAGGGGAAACAGGGAAAGTGAGACAGTAGGAGACAGACAGTATGTGAGGGGAATGGAAGCCAAGAAGTGTTTTAGTCACTTGGGGACATTCTTGTAGCACCTAAAGTTTAATATGTTCTTAGAATAGAGATATCTGAGACTAATCCAAATTTCCATCCTGCTCTTTGTTGTAATAATTGTTCTTTGTTACCCTTGGGCTATAAGTAGAGGTGACCCATACATAATCACTTTGTGTTACAAATATGCCAGGGGAATGTAACTTGGGTGAAGCCTTGCCCAGAAATACAGGATCATCAAATGTCAGGAAGAGAATAATAATGGAAAAGCTCACTAGAGTGACCAACTGTCCTAATTTTCATAGGACTGAGGGATTTCTTAGGACATGGGGCTTCAGTTCTAATACTAGGACAGTCATGGGCAATTTTGACAGTTGATTGTCCTAATAGTGTATCATTTTAAGCAAAATTTACTTACTTGCCTTAAGAGAATAACAGAGATATCTATCCTTGTATATGGATAGAGAAGAAGAAAGCCATATATTGAGAAAGATAAAGGGAAAAGATGAGAGAGAAATAGAGAGAGAGAGGGCAAGGGTCCTACATATGTAAAGATCATAGATGTTTGTATGTTTATATGTATGTATCTTTCTTTTTTTTTTAAAGATTTTATTTATTTATTTGACAGACAGAGATCACAAGTAGGCAGAGAGGCAGACAGAGAGAGAGAGAGAGAGAGAGAGGAGGAAGCAGGCTCCCCGCAGAACACAGACCCCCATGCGGGACTCGATCCCAGGACCTTGGTAACATGACCTGAGCTGAAGTCAGAGGCTTTAACCCACTGAGGCACCCAGGTGCCCCTATATGTATGTATCTTTCTATGGATATATTTATACAGGTATTTCTCTATGTGTATGTAGATATTTTTAGAAGAGGAAAGAGAGGAGAGAATGATCTTAGTTTCAGTCCTCACTTTGACACTTTATATTTAATCTTTGGTAAATCATAAATTATATCTGAGCCTTGGTTTCCTTTCTATATAGTTTCTTTGTAGGACTGTAGTAAATACTTAATAGGATATGTATATATTAGCTATTAAGTATATAACACACAGAACACAAAATTTTTATAATATGTACTTTTATTATCTATCTATCTATCTATCTATCTATCTATATACACATGTGTATGTATATATATTTAATATACCAAGTCCACACCATATCATTTGCTGCCAAGGTCAAATAGAAGGTCTATCCATACCAGTTCTCCAGTGCTTTCCTTCTCTTGTTTGGATTATACACGAAATCTGCTGTGTATCAAATCTATGAAATCATGGGAAAGGCCTAGGCTTTAGTCCTCTGAAATTACAATTGCTTCTTGTTAACATGATTTCATGGAGAATGTCATACCAGATCTTCAGGTGTTCTCAGAGCACTGAGCACGAAGGACCTCTTTGCTGACCTTATGTGCAGTATTCAACAACCAGGTTAAGAGTTGAAACCTGGGTGAAGCAGCTTTCACCCAGCCAAGATCCTGGCTCCTGTGGGGTGTTCTGTGGCAGAAAAGTACCATGCTGCCCCTTGTGGCACCCACAAAATCCTGTCCTCCTTCTTGTTCAGAGAACCTTTTACCACCTTGGCTGACCCCTTCACCCCCCATCCAACAGCAAAGCTTTCAACACTTGCCTACTCACTGCTGGAATTTGTCCTAATCCCTTCAGGAGCCAGGATTCTGAAAATTCTACTCAAGTGAAAAAGGAAGCCCAGAACTCAAAAGCAAAATATCTGATGGTCTCTTGACAGGGCAATTTTGTATGCTATAAACACATATTTTGCTGATGAGTTTATAGCAGCTCCCCCAAGAGTGACACAAATTAATAATTTGTGAATAATTTATCCTCTACTTTTAGTACTGTTATAAAGCAGATATTCAACACAATTTTAGTAGCTTTTTCTTTCCAAACCTACACATAAAACATATCCAGAACTATCTCTGCTTCCTCTGAAAACTGACTAATGAGGAGATACTTAGGAAAGAAAAAATGTTCCCTACATATCCATTAGTGAGAACAAATTTTTAGTCACCTTAATGGTACTGATGATATGTAATAATTAATGCAGCCACTTATAGTGATTCTTTATTTAAAAGACTTTTCAATTCCATTTGAATTTACCACCCATTCTAACATGATGTATAAACAATTTCCTGTTTGAGAATCCATCTCCATGTAAATACTCAAAGGAAAATATTCACTTCCTAACACCCTGTAATTCCCAGGTAGTTGAGATGTTGTCATAATTGAGAACTACAAAAGGAATTCTAGAAACAGAAGATCTAGAAAGTTATAATATCAATTCTAACTTTTCCGAGATTCTTAAGTATGTTTATCTTAGTTTCCTGGTACATGTCAGTTTATTTTGTTAATTTTCTGTCTTTGAGTTATTTTGCAAGAACACCCTCACAGAAATATAAGAGGCAGTAGACTGGGAATATGGAGAGACAAATTCTTACTAAAATCAGAGCTTAGAAATTAGAAGGAATATTTCTTCAAGATAATAAGCATAGACCCACAGTAAGAAGGGCAATTGAGGGTTATCTATTCATTTTCTTTTCTGAAGAAACTGTTTCTCTCATCACCACTGCATCCTTTATAGCAAACTTTTTGTACAGTATAATCTAATGGTGAACATCTAACTCCCGGTTACTCTCTTTTCCAAGAATTTGGAAAATTCAATTTCAAGAAAGGGCAGTGTACCCATGGAGCAGATGGACAATTTCAGGAATGGAAGCAAACCATTTTTTTGCTGTTGTACTCCTCAGAGCAGATGAAGATTTTGGCAGAGAGTAAAGGGAGGGCAACATTCAAAGATGGTTTGGTAGCCCTAGTGGTTTTCCTGCCCCTTGTTCTAGGCTTTCCTATAGCCAGTTGCACTAATGCCCTTGGGTTCATGAGATATCTCTGCATGATTATAAGAAATTCTTATTTGTTCAACACTGTTTGAGTTAGAATCTGTTAAGCTAAAAGCAAAATAGTCCTGCCTGATACATATAACTCCTTTGCAGCAATGTGAAAACTAGCACTTCTATAACTGCTTATCAAGTAACTTTCACCTCTTTTCAACTTTAGTTACACATGTCTTTAATCTAGGCATTAGCATCAACACCTTAAGTTATGAAGCTTTGACCTCCAATGTCTTACCCTCAGATCACAACCTCCTACCTGTCCAAATGTTTTGCACCCATTTCTACAGCTTTTGATTTCTTTTTTTTTTTTATATTTTATTTATTTATTTGACAGAGATCACAAGTAGGCAGAAAGGCAGGCAGAGAGAGAGGAGGAAGCAGGCTCCCTGCTGAGCAGAGAGCCCGATACGGGGCTCGATCCCAGGACCCCGAGATCATGACCTGAGCCGAAGGCAGAGGCTTTAACCCACTGAGCCACCCAGGTGCCCCTACAGCTTTTGATTTCTTAGAAAATTCCAGACTCTTGAGAAGTCTTAGACATGGAATCAGACAGATCTGGGATCTGTAATCAATGTAAGGCTACATTGATCCAGCTGGAAAAGGGAAATGATACCAATAATCTCTGGGCTTGGAAAGCATATTCAGTGAGATGACGCTTTATTCAGCAGAGCACCTGGCACATTGTAGACACTCCATAGATGTCATCTATGCAATTCTAGTGTTGTTATTGCTCTCTCCATTTTTCTTCAGTCTTCCTGGTTTTTCTCCCTTCCCTAGTCAATTGTGGATGCACCAGTTTTGTTCACACAACTCATATTCTCAACATCAACTCATACAGTCTAGTCCTTCTGTCTTGATTAGGAGAGGAAACTCAAACACAGGGTGTATTTTCCAACTACCTTGTTTCCCTTCTACTGCTCTCCCATGAAGATTCAGATTGACAGTCACTCTGTGTTCGTGGTCTACAAACTCAGCTTGGTTTCTAGAATTGCCTTTAAATCATTTTCATTGATCAGCATCTCTCACCATTCCTCTCAATTTCTAAATGAAACATTTCCTTCATTCCTTTGGGTCTCTGCCCAAGCAAGTTTCCTTACTTTCCACAAATTGATGCATTTAGATTCACTATGAATGTGACTTAAGACCATGTCACATTCTAACATCTACATTCACAACCCTTCTCTCTCTTTTTTATCTATCATGGAGGATAATGTGTCTATTCACCCACTATCCAATAAGTCCATCCTTTTACCTCCTCTGGGACTTTGCTTTGCATTAGACTTCCCTTTTATTTCCTTCTTCAACCTTCTCTCTTCCTGCAGGATCTTCTCTCTACACTAGCAAATATCCTCAGGTAATTCTTATCCACATATACAAGATAAATTGTTAACATACTTTTGACTTCAGTAACATAATACCAAAATAAAAGTGACTTAAAGTGATTTCATAGAGTAGGAAGCATGAGGATAAGTGTCTCACCCTAACTATAGAGAAGAAAGTTCTAAAGCATCTGATTTGCTGAAACTTTGAATCCTCCTTAAACAACCCTGATGTAAGCAATATTTGGTGGTGGTGGCTGCATTGCTCATGTTTTGAAAATCTACATGCAATTCCTGACTGGTGCACAAATGTAAATGAGAGATTACTGTAACACAGTGTTTTCTGATAGCAGTATGTCTAACTACTGAGCCAGTGGATATTCTAAAGTTAGCTGAGATAATCCCAGGTTCAAAAGAGCATTCTTGTTGGGAGCCTGTCTATACTGTTGGAGAAGAACAAACAAAATTAAGAATATGCAAATGCAAACATCAATGGATGATAATCATTTCAGGCCAATAATTGTCCATGACCAATCTCTCACCAATGAACATAAGAACTCAAAATTGACTGAGATGAAATTTTCACCTTTGACCTTACTAGTGGAAAGGTGGCTCATACCAAAAATTAAATTTGGCTTATAAGGCAGAAATACTTATAAGACAAATTTTTGTGACTATCTGAGGTTTGAATTGAAAAATCTCCCTACTATGTCTTAAAATGGAAATCTAATAACCTTTTGAAATATTTTAAAGCTTTCTCATTCCTGTGGAACACAGTTCAGATTCCTGACATGGCCAACATGGGTAGTATAGCTAAGGGTGTAGCATATAAGCACTGAGTTTAAATAATGGCCTCCCTGTTAACATGTGTGTCCTTTAACCTATCTAAACCAGATATCCGTTAACACCTCTAAATTTCAGTTTCTTGGGGCGCCTGGGTGGCTCAGTGGGTTAAGCCGCTGCCTTCGGCTCGGGTCATGATCCCAGAGTCCTGGGATCGAGTCCCGCATCGGGCTCGCTGCTCGGCAGGAAGCCTGCTTCCCTTCCTCTCTCTCTGCCTACTTGTGATCTCTCTCTGTCAAATAAATAAATAAAAAATCTTTAAAAAAAATAAATAAATAAATTTCAGTTTCATGTAAGATGGGGATGAAGGGTACTAACCTCACAGCATTATAAAAAGATTAAATAAGATAATCCAACTAAAACATAGGAAGTACATAAATAGTCACCAAACATTTTCAGTTCTCCTGAGACCGTGACTGGAATATCCTTCCTCGGTACTCTATCATTATGTGCGGCCCTGTGACCTGATGAGGCCAATAAAAATAGTTGAGGTCATAAGTATTAACTTTCTGACAAAAGTTTTAGGAACTAGGGTGCAATTTGTCATACCCTCTTGTCCACTGCTATGATGACTGACAATACCCCCAATGACTACTGCTCTATCATCAAGGAACTCAGAGGGAGACAAGAACAAACTAAGCCCCCAGTTGATCTAAAGCATGAGTGAGAAATACTCCAGTGCTATTCTGAGCTGTTGATATTTTGGTGACTTTATTACTAGTGCTCAACCAGCACGTGCAACTAGTGCAAAATGGCTAAAAAAAATATTTTAGATACTGTTGCTGTTATAGTTGCCATCATCATCCCTGCCAATGTCATCATCACCATCAATATCATCACCATCATCATCATCATCTCCATCATCTCCATCATCCTCATCCTCATCTACATCCTCCTCTTCACGATGCCCTCTTTCTGTTGTTTTCTTCTTTGTAAACTCTTTTACCTTTTGTCGCCCTTGCCTCTTCTCCCTGCCTCAGCCATGGTAGTCTCTGTCTATTTTCTTGATTGATGTTTTACATTTAAGGTTTTAATATTGGATATGTTATTTTTTTCTTCCTGCTTGGATCCCTCTTCTTACCATCTTTAGCTAACAAGAAGAGGTCCTTAAGTTAAACTTCATTTTATCTTAATAGCATTCAATAATACTTTGGAATTATTGGTCTAAGCTCTTTTACAATAAAGCACTGTTGAGTTTTCCTAACAGATCTTTTCTCTCAGGTTTTATTTTCTTGTAAAGTGACATTCTTATCTATCATTCCTAAAATGAGAAGCCCGAGAGTTATCCACATTTCCTCTTTCCATCACTTCATATTAATAAAGAATAGTGTCTTGTTAATTCTATCTGAAAAAACATATCTTCAGTGTATCAACTTCTCTCATATATTCCATGTTTAGTGTGAGTCAAACAACCATCACTACTCCTCAGAACACAAAATAGTCATTTTCTTGGTCTACACCTTTCCAACTCTTGTCTTCTTCCATCCTATTATTTATATACTAGCCAGAGTAATTTGGGGAAAATGACAACAGCAACATCACATAACTTTGTCATGGTATTTGCTTCTTTAGGCCCTCTGTGTCTTTTTCATGCCTTGAACTAAAATCCAAACCCCTTAGCATAACTGTAGATCTCTACCGTGATCTAACTCCTGCCTGTTCTTCAGGTTCACTTATTTATTTGTCTGCAGCCTTACTGGCCTCCTTTCTCTTCCCTGACCTTCTGAAGTACACTCCTATTTAAGAGCTTTTTTGTATGAAAATTTCTCTACCTGGAATGATAGTCCCTCTACTCTTCATATGTCTGAAACAGGGGGTATAGCTCAGTGGTAGAGCATTTGACTGCATATGTTTGAAACATACATGGGCTTAAATGTGTTTTCCCTAGGGGGACTTTTCATAACAATCTTCATGAGTGGGTGCCATGTCACCTCTGCTCTGTGTCATTGTGACCTATTCATATCCTTCATGACACTTATCATCACACACACACACACACACACACACACACAAATATCCACATTTGTTTCTCTATTAATTTTGCTATCTTAGAAATTTACTGTAAGCAGTGAAGTTTGGGACCATTTCTATTTTATTAACCAATATCTTACCAAGTTGTTGAATGAATAAATGTTGGTCACAATTTCAAAGATCATCATATAATTCTTGCAAAGCATTAATTGTTAGAACAACAAGGGAGGAATTCTTAAACTCTGTCCCTCAATAATACCTTTATTACCCATATAACAACATGTCAGCTATCATACATTGATGATCATCACTTTTGAGTTATCCTGGCTGAGAAGCCACCCATGCATTCTAGCTCCAGAGAGTATGGGACTGAAAACACAATTTGAACTGTACGTTAAAACCAATGAAATCAAGTCTAAAAATTGATCTTCAGCATGTGAAACAGCAAAAATGCATAATATGCTTCAATTTTCTGATACTTAAAATTTGAAAACAACGTCTTAAAATAGATATATATATTGGGACAGACATGGGTAGTGCAATTCTACTATCACATGTGTTATGATGATTTTGGAGAATGAAGAGTTATTGTTGAACCCCCCTAAGGTCATAAATGATTAACATCCAGATTTGGGGAGTTGGAAGAGACCTTAAAGATTATTTGAGGTAAAACATGAGAAATTCCTCTGTAAACATAACCTACTAAATGAATCATTTTCTTCTCTGTCATTGTGTAATTGTTTTCCTGTGCCCCAGTCCCACCAACCACCATCTCTCATCTGTGTTACTCCATCCACCTCTCATCAGGTTCTCTGTCACCCACTCTCACCACCCAGAAGCCACGTTCTCTTTTTTTCGTTTTTCAGAAGCCATTTTCTACACAGAAGCTAGAGTCATCTCTTGAAAATGAGTAGATTCCTCCTCTCTCCTTAAACTAGAATGATGCCTCATTGCACTTAAATTTAAATCAAAACTTTATACCATGTCTTATGAGACCCTAGATGACCTGGCTGTGTCAGCCTATCCTGTATAACCATCACCTTCAACCCATCCTGGTTAACTTTTGCAGACATCCTGGCCTCCTGGTTCCTGTTCCAGTGTGCCAGCCTTCCTCCCACCTCAGGGCCTCACACTTGCCATTTCTTCCATCTGGGTTGTCCTTGTACCAGGTCTTTGACTGTGTGACTCCTTTTCATTATTCAGTCCTATTTTGTCACATGTGGAACTCATCAGAGGTGACTTTTCCAATTACCCTACCTAAAATAGGTCCTTTCTCTCCATTCTCACCCAGCTACTCCCCACTTCCTTAGGTTTTTCAATATCAAGCTGAAATTATATTATTTAATTGCTTATTCATTTATTGGCTGTCTCCCTCAATGACCTCCAGCCCAAGGAAAGTAAGGAGCTCATCTGTTTTGTTTGCCACTGCTAACTACTGTTCTTAGAACTTGATCTCACACATAGTAAGCATGCAATAGTTGCCTATGGAAGGGAGGGAGACAAAGGAGGAAGAATACACGTGAACATGTTTACATGTAGGGGACCTATGAGGAAGATTACGTTACCCATTGTGTCTACCCAGTCTTTGTACAGGAAAAACTTGGTCACTGCAGTCTTTAAGGGAGAAGTGAGCAGGCTCATGGCGAGGCCAGTGCTCTTTCTCACTGCACAGAAAGCACCATGGTTAGCAGCACAATATTTTTTCTCCCCTGTCACATGGGCTCTGCTATTTGATGACTGATTCCCCCCCTTGCCTTCTCTGGAGTCAGACTTCACGTTGTCAAAGGGCATAAATACACATTTTAGCTTTGCTTCAGGGAGTAGTAATAATTAATGTCATCTTATTGATGATGAATAGAATTGTGTGAACCAGCTCAATATCACATAAGATTTTAAAGAATTTTTTTGAACCACCCCAAATCCATTCTTAGCTACTAGATTGTCAAAGTGTATACAGCTCTTCCGTTTGCCAGGGGCCAACAGTTTTCATGGATAGGTTGATGCTAGGGGCTATCTGTTAAGTACTAAATAACGGACAAAATATGCATCAGCTTCCTGAGTTGGAAAGTGACAGAGAAGAAAGTTGCCATTTGCCCCTGGGTATAAAGGAAATGAGAAAGAAATTGTTACAGCAGCTTGGTGCTGTTGAGCAAATATGTCTAATCTCTGGAAAATAGGAAGCCTCAGGGGAGAATATAATATTGTCCTGCTTCTTGTTGCCTCCTCTATAACAAATACTCAATTGCAATGCAGAGGAGCGGAACAGAAGCCCCAGTTAATCAAACCAAAGAGGCATGCCAAAAACTAAAAGGCAAATCCCTTCAAAGAAAACACCATAAAACAATGTACTAATTAGGATTTGTAAGGATGGGAACAAAGCCATTACTTTTAATGGGTTATTGAAATGGGTTCCCCAAATTGGACTGCTGAAAATTATATTTAACAAATTTTCTTAATATAAAAGTAAAACATGTCCATCATAAAAAAAATAGAACATGCTGAAAATTCTATAAAATTCTCAACATCTTATTACACATAAATAACCATTGTTAATACTTTCATATTTCCTTCCAATAGCTTATATTGAGAACGTTTTCTAAAGCAATCAATATTCTCTTAAAACATGGTATCTAACAATTTAATACTAGTCCATCTTATTGCCATATTGTAATTTAATTTTTTTCTCTGTAGTTGTGTTTTTGGCTATTTTTAAATTGCTGTTATTGGGTTTGTTTTATAATGTATGTATATATACATATAAGAAAATGATGGGAAGGAACATGTGATATATAAATGTATTATTTATGCTATACAGTTGTAATTCAGTTTTATCCTATCTCTTAAATTCAGTGTAATATTGAGAACAAAATCTAAGAATATTTTAACCAGAGGACTTAATAGAATTTTATCATTATATAAAATATCATGAATTGTTTAATCATTTGACTTTTTCCTTTATAAATAAAGGCATAATAGACATTCTTATACATGAATTCTTGTGATTTTCTATATGAAATATTCCAGCCACAAATAACTATTATTATTTTTAAGATCTCTTAAGACAGTAAATTTTAATTATCTATTTTATGAGCACTAATCCAATTTCATTATATATACTTTTATAAATACCAAGCTAAAAATTTATTCCTGTAAATATAATCCAATTTTGAGTTTTCTCTTTGTTTCTTTTTCTAAAAAGTTCTTCCAACTATATTTCTTCTGGGTATCATTTATGGTTTTATCTAGTACATTTAACTCTTTAGTTCATCAATATTTTATCATAGTATGTGGTATAAGGTAGAAACCTATATTTATCTTTTTTAGGTTAGCCAATTTTCTAGAACCTTTTCTTACATAAGGTCAGAACTTATTTCATACCTTTCTTAAATAAGGTATGAGCTTAGATTATAATTTATTTTTTAAGTTATAATTTAAAATGTCTTGAATTTCTATTATGTTGTTGTTTCCTAGTGTGTTTCTGGGCTTTTGCTTATGTTTATCTTCTTTCAATACCTGCATCAACTCAGTAAGGTTTAATAATTTTAACATTATAACATCTTTGATTATATACTAAACTCTCCCTCATTTTTTCCATAGTTTTATTTTTCACACTGGTTTTGACAACTCTTATCCATGTATTCTCTGAAATATTCTTAGTGTGTCTTTCATTTGGATGTATTATATTTATGAATGAAACTACAAACCCTTGACAAGTTTAAAATATGGAATTTTACCACTAAGAGGAAAATTATATTCTTATTTATTTAAATCTTCATTAATTTTATTTCATTTGCCTCTCCTTAGATTTATTTCAAGGTAATGCATGATAATACTGCAAATTAAATCATATTTAGCATTTTTCCTAGCCATTTATTCTGTTCATAGTCTTACTGCTGCAATCATTTACAGTACCATTCTGTTGACTCATGAATTCTCTTTTGGATCATTATGATTTAGTTTTATCTATTTTCTCATTCTTTTCTTATCCCTAGATATTGCCCATTTTGTTAATTTAGTTAATAGTATTAATCGTGAAAGACTGGCCTTGTTCTTTACTAAAAGGGAGATGAATCTAATGTTTAATTGCTATGGTCTAATACTGATGATGGACTTTATGTTGTTAAGGAAGTAAATTTTTTTCCTCTGTTTAACTAAATGTTTATTCCATATTGGAAATTGAATCATATTGATTCAAAAATCAATTGATTTTTGCTATTTATGGAGATAAATCATGTTACTAAATACACTAATATTAAAATACCTTTAAATTGCTGGGATAAAACTTATGTTGCCATGGTGATTTCTTTTTTATTAATACTAGTATAATTCATCTGCACATATTTCACTTAAATGTTTTCATACATAATTATAAGTGACTTTGGACAATATGATTTTTCCCAAAGACAGTTTTGCCAAATAATAGTGAATACTACAAATGTTTATTGATTGATAAAAGGTTTTGTGATCCAAATATTAATGAGAAATAGAGCTAGATATCTAAAGGGAGAGACCGGCTGAACTCCCTCTTCTTTCCTCATCTTTCCCACTTGATGTTTATGGTATCTGACCCCACGGTTAAAACCAGATGGTGAGGAAGTAAGAAAAAGAAGAAGAAAATGATCAAGCAGAGTTTCCGCCCTTTGAATGAGGTAGATGAAAAGTTTTCTTTCATGGAACACTTTTTTGGGTGTTGCTGGAGATCCTCCACTTGAAGAGCTGATGGCTCCTCCTGGCTATGACCTCTTCTTAGCCCTGTATGACCTCCACAAACCGTGTTGGGTCACATTGCTGCCTTCTTGCTATAGACCATCACAAGGTGGAAGAAGCATGTATTTTTACTTTGAGATAAACAAAGCAATTGTCTCTCCTCATGCCTCTGTGTCTCCTCAATCTAGCAATTGGCAGTAAGCTTCAGCCAGAATTTTGTTCTTCTAGTTACTAAGGCTAGAACCTCCAGGAGCCATATACCATGAGATCACAGGAGGCTCTCTGAATGCCCTCTCACTTGGCTTGATGTGAGAGGAATCCATCCTTTCTCCATTTTGAAAATTAGAACAGCCAGAATTCTGACAATTCTCTCAGAAGGAACTATCTTTCCTTCAAAGCACACATTTTTATGGGTGAAGTGTGTGATGGCTAATATAACAGAAATGGCTTTAACATTTAGGGGCATATCCTTCTGAGGTGATCTAAAGATTACTGAAGGAAGTAGAGGCATAAGGCACCTACCGCACTTGTCTCTCAGTCAAACTTTGGAGAGAGAATCCCATTTTAGGATCTTGTGTGTGTGTATAAATCATATACTAATTACACAATATGTAATACACATATTTTATATGTGTGTATGCACTTATATGTGATATAGATAGATATCAGTATATTGATATGAATAACTTACATATAAATCTATCTGGACCTGGAAACTCATTATAAGTGGTTAAGTAGAATTCCTGGAAGGAAAAAAAAAAATCTTCTATTTATTTTCCCATGAATATTTCTATAATTCAAATTTTCTGTTTTTAAGTCATTTGGTACATTTTATTTTCCATGAAAAATCCTAATTTTCATAGCGATGAGTAGAGTTATGCTGGTCGACAATAATTTAAAAAATATTTTCCATATTTGTGATTTATATGTTTTCTGTATTTATTTTTTATTTCTCATTTAAAAATTATTCTTTTCCTAACTTTGCATATTTATTTTTCAAAGTGTTATTATTTCTACTCTTTTTCTTATTCCAAATATCTAATTTTTTGCCTTTACACCATTTCTCTTATTTTACAAAATGGATTATATTATCTCTAACTTTCTCAGTCAAATCCTCAATTCAACACTTCTCTCTTTTTTTAATGTTAAATTTATTTAAGACTCTCAGGGTTCCACTGAATATAGCTTTAGCTGATTTAAATATTTTTTATGTCTTCCTTTTTCATTTTCTAAGTTTTCTTTAACAGAATTTTTAATTTCCTCTTTAGAACGTAGGATTATTTTTGTTTGCCTTTTTTTTTTAAGATTTTATTTATTTATCTGACAGAGAGAGATCACAAGCAGGCAGAGAGGCAGGCAGAGAGAGGAGGAAGCAGGCTCCCTGCTGAGCAGAGAGCCTGATGCCGATGCCCGGGCTCAATCCCAGGATCCTGAGATCATGACCTGAGCCAAAGGCAGCAGCTTAACCCACTGAGCCACCCAGGCGCCCCTTTGTTTGCCTTTTTAACATTTAAAATATGTTCTATTATTTTTTTAACTTCTGAAACAACATATGTTAGGGAGGAAGAGTAAGAAATTAAACACCTCTATTTCTAACTTCAATCCTATTAGAGCTTAAATTAACATTTATCCAATTCTCCTGTTTACTTGTTCTGTCAGATTTTAGTTCTGCTTTCATTATTTCTTCTTCTGTAGAAGAAATTCTTCATTTCTGAAGTATTGTTTTCTTGATATAATAGTTGATAATTTCTAAGGGGCAGCTGTAGAGCAAATCTCATTTTGAAAGGAGTCATGACTTCTACATATTGAAAGCAGTATGTTTGGCCTTTGTTCTTGTCTGCAAATGACTTCACTATTCTCCTGTTGGGATATTTTATAATCTCTTTGCCTTGACTGTGCAGAGATTTCTCTAGGTCTTGTGTCTGTCTAGTAACAGTGAGTGTAGGAGAGATTGAGTGAATCTTTATTTCTTCTATTGACCATGTGCGCGCACATACGAAATCCTTCTTTCAGATCTTAGGTTTGAGGGATGATTGGTATCAATTTATACTAACATTTCAGTGATGTGGCAACTTGCAGTGAATGAACAGGGAAGTAGAGTCATGAACAAAGCACCAACTCTTGCTTTGTTGCAGCAGATGACCTGAGGACCACCATTGTGTACTCATTCCTCACTTAATGGAAACTGGAGGTAGCCAAGGCCATAGGTATGGTCCCTCTGGTCTTCTTCCTGCCACTTCTACCTTTCATATTTGGGAGGGGGAGTAGTAGTTTTGGTAACTATCTGATAGCTATATTTCATATGTGAGAATTTCAAATGACCCACAAAATTGGATGTATAGAGTCCCACTCATTAATTCTGTGCTTTGCCCTTATTTTTAGCATTTGTTATATTCACTTGCTGGATTTAGTCAACTAAAGTAAGGATCATTTCACTTAGCCTTGGAGATTCTACCCTATCGTGGACATTTGAATTATAAGAAATTCCTCAAGATAATGAACAAGATTGGAAAATAAAGGTAAGCCTGCATGAATTCTGGCTTGAAATATAGCCCCTTACAATTTGTTATCTGTGAAATCTCAGGCAAGTTTCTTATCTAATCTATGCCTCAGTCTCCTTCTCCTTATCTTTAAAATGGGAGTGATGCGCATACCTATTTCATAGGGTTATTACAAAGGCTAAGTAAGTTAACATATGTAAAATATTGAGTGCTGGGCATATTCTCAGTTCTTTACAATGGTTTGCTTTTATGGTAATGTCACTCCTCCCAGGTTCTAAAGCTGATGGTAATTTTTAAACCATCATCTTATTTTTTAACAGTAAGGGTTTTTTGTTTGTTTGTTTTTTTAAAGATTTTATTTATTTATTTGAGAGAGAGAGTGAGAGAGAACAAGAACACTACAGGGGAGAAGGTCAGAGGGAGAAGCAGACTCCCTGCGGAGCTGGGAGCCAGATGTGGGATTTGATCCTGGGACTCTGGGATCATGACCTGACCTGAAGGCAGTTGCTTAACCAGCTGCGCCATGGGGCCCAACACTCAGTTTTTTTAATGCGGATTGGGAGAGGACAATGTAGTAAGCTGTACAGAGGTTTCTCTAGGGCTTATGTCTTTTTACCCACCTATCTACATAACCAAATATGATGATTTTGTTGATCAATATCCCTCAGGAGTGCTTCTCCAAAAGACAGTTAATACTGTGAGGGAACCTACTATCTTTGTCTACTTATACTTAGAAATATGCTTATGCCAAAAAAATTTAATGCATAGGTGTACATATAATATTTAAACATCGACACAAGTCAAATGTAAATATTTAAATGAAATATGTACATATGTAAATGTAAATATGTACAAATATAAATATTTAAAAATCATTTGAATAACATATGTGATGTTTAAAGAGCTCTTCAAAAATATGAATGTGCTTCATCCATATAATGACTTATGTTATCATTAAAAATATGTGTACTGCTTTACTAATTGAGGAAATTATCAGAGAGCATATGTAAATTTAATAAAGCAGTATAAAATGTTTTAAATACAAGATGATTCCAATTTTGTAAATGATATATGGTGTCTATATATTTATTCAATTAAAATCATTGGAAGGAAATATACTCAAATACTAATAGTTGTTATCTCCCAGTGGTGATTTTTACTTTTCTTCTTACATATTTTATGTGTAAGTATGTAACATTTGTCTAATTACAAGTTAAAAATAAGCTTCATTAAAATGATACATTTCTGGGGCGCCTGGGTGGCTCAGTGGGTTAAGCCTCTGCCTTCAGCTCAGGTCATGATCTCAGGGTCCTGGGATCGAGGCCCGCATCGGGCTCTCTGCTCAGCAGGGAGCCTGCTTCCTCATCTCTCTCTGCCTGCCTCTCTGCCTACTTGTGATCTCTCTCTCTCTCTCTCTCTGTCAAATAAATAAATAAATAAAATCTTTAAAAAAAAATGATACATTTCTGATGAGACCTACACCATTGTAACTACCATGTGTTATATTGTTATGCAAAGTAACGAAAAAAAATGCAAGTAACGTAAAAATTGTATATATTAGCCACTTCTAGAAATTAACTGAGTAAGGTCTAAAATAAATATCCAAATTGATCATATGGAGACAGTAAAAAGACCAGCGGTTGCTGACGGTTGAGGAAGAGGGAGAATGAGTAGGTGGGCACAAAGGATTTTTAGGGCAGTGAAAATGCTCTGTATGATACCATAATGATGAATAAACGTCATTATACATTTGCTAAAACTTATCACATGTATAACAACAAGAGTGAACTATAGTGTAATAGCTATGGATTTTTGGTGACTACGTGGTGTCCAGGTAAGTTCTTCAATTGAAAGAAATGTACCACTCTGGTGGGGGATGTTGATCATGAGGAGGCTAGTGTGTGTGTGTGTGTGGGGGTTGTGGAGACTATATGGGAAATTTCTGTACTTTCCCCTCAATTTTGCTATGAACCTAAAGCTTCTTTGAAAAAAAAAAAGTCTAATTTAAAATGTAAAATAAATAATAAAGTAACTTTAAAAAGTTACTCATTGACCCAACCATATAAACTTCTTCATTGTATAATTGGGAAATTACTGAAGGAGTTATTCATATCCATTGAAGTTCACAAGTTCCTTTACTAACCTTGTGAAATTTTTTGTTAGAGACCTTTCTGCCCTACCAAAAATGCACACATTACTAACATATACACCAGCACAACTTACACTTCTGAGTGTTTATAGACCCTATGAAACTTGTTCGTGGACCTTCAGTTTCTCCTTCCAAAAGAAAGAAAGAGTAATATGTATTCTATGATACTAATTGTGGAGTTACTTATGGTAGTGAATAAATTGAAGCAATTTGAACTTCAATTAATAATAAAATGTTTAAAGAAGTTATAACATAGGAACAAACTGGAATTTATGTAGCCTCTAAATTAAATGTTTACAAAGACAATGTATTACCATGGGACAGTATGATATATTATTTTTTAAATTATAATGCAACATAGGAAAATAACAGTGAAATATGCACATATGTGGAAAAAGAAAATTTACAAAAACACTGTTGAGTATGGTCTTAGCATTGTTGAATTCATGCTGATCATTTTCTTATTTTTTACACTTTCAGTGACATTAATTTTAAAGATGAAAAAAAGCAAAGCAGAAAAAAAATCCATTAAATCTATCTGTTGTGCAAATGTTCATGGCATCAGGTATCTGTGTCTACTTTCTAATTGGAGAAAGGCTCTCAGGGTAATGCTTCATTCATTTTTTCAGCTGGAATGAATGGAGTTTGCAAGATAAGCTACCCTATTACTGAAGGTCAAGCTACTATGGTATACTTTTCAGTTTAGATTTTTGATCCAAGGAACACTGCAACTTCCTCTTTTTTTTTTTTTTTTAACTTACTTGTGTTTTTACTGATGAAATTATACAATGACTGGATTTTGCTTCAAAAATAATACTGCAAGGAAAAAAAAAAGTGGAAGATGACCCACAGAAACAAAGCTGGTCATATAGTGATTGTTTTGGGGGTAAGGGGACTTTGCGTTAATTACTAACTTACTGCCATACACTCATCTCAGATGCTAGGAGTACCTGGATCTCTAAGTTCCCTAAGGCATTCCTAGGGAGCTTGTCCTTTCCTGTACTGCAGTTCCATATATCTATGTCACACATTTTAATTTTCAGAATGTGTTGACATCTGTTGCCATATTTAATTCAGTAGCTTCATCTATGTTCAGCTTAAAATATGGAGCATTTGGTGAAAACTGTCAATAAGAAAATAAGAATGCATTAGTAGATAATGATTTTGTTCTACAGAGCTGTATAATTTTTCCCATTTTAAACAGATATTTTCATAAATTTTGTGTCAAGTTGGAAGAAGTTCCAAAAGTGGAGACTTTACTATACTTAAATGTTTGAGCTCAGTAGGCATAATTAATGCCCAATGGAAATTCTGAAGTATGAACTATTATTACGGAAAGAGTTTGTCTACAGAGAATTATTTTAAAAAAGCCCCACCTTATTTTGCAAACCATTTACCTAATAATACTTTACATTATTTTAGCCTTAGATTTTATTTTTAGTTATTAGTATTTTATGTGAAGCCTTCAAAAATGTTGCTATTGGCTTATTTTTTATTCATGTTTAAAAGATGATCACTTTATTTATTGTTTTGTTCTTTTACATAAATCGATTTTTATCTTTATTTTTTAGAAAATAGAAAATGTAAAAAAACAATAAGAAAGTTGAAAAGTCTGTTAATAATATTTGGAAAATTAAAGATCCCTAGGCTATGTCTGTATATGAGAAAATACTGGCTAAAGTCATGAACCTTATTATCACTTACATTGGAAACAATACAAGTTGAATCCTCCACTACCAGAATTCAAAAGAACAAAGCAATTTTCCTCTACAAAATCACATTAGTCTCTCATTTTGGCTCAATATTCCCTTTAATAAACAAGAAGATAAAAGTAACATTCAGTAAGAACCCAACCTAAGGGATCTGAGTGTCCAGGTTCATCAAAGACTACTGAGAAGATGCACCAGGAGAATAGACAAGGATTCCCTCCACAGATGAAAACTTACATGACAAAGTCAGTATTATCGTTAAATTGATTAGTAATATTGTAATTTTTAATAAGAAGTGTGATATATTTCTCTGAAATGCAGTGCCACATACTGTAACCAAACTTTAGTGGCATGCCAAGGGACAAACTGTATTATTTCCCGTAGCCTTCATATCTACTCCACAGAGTAAAGTACAGCATTTTGAAATACTTTCTTGGAAGGTGAAACATATCACTCCTTAAGATAAAATTACTATCACAGGCACAAGAGATTTTTTCTGTTTTAAAACAAAAATTTTGGGTGGGGGCCTGGGTGGCTCAGTGGGTTAAGTCTCTGCCTTTGGCTCGGGTCATGATCTCAGGGTCCTGGGATCAAGCCCTGCATCGCATCCTGCTCTCTGCTCAGCGGGGAGCCTGCTTCCCCTCTCTCTCTCTACCTGCCTCTCTGCCTACTTGTGATCTCTCTCTCTCTCTTCAAATAAATAAAATCTTTAAAAAAATATTTTTTAAATGACTGAAGATATTCTGCTGACCATTTTGTATATATTCTTCTCTGTGTGACTTCCTTTCTTTATTTAAAATATGGACAAATGAGTTAATAACATGTATGAATTATGAAGAACTAGGGAATTCATTTTTCACTTAGGTTTAATGTGTACAATTGCATACTTGAAAAATAAGAGGGCATCAAGGTATTTCCCTCGGATTATCTTTAAGATAGTGGCCACTGGTAAATGTGTGGGGATTTTAAGGTGAGTAGTATAATTTTCCATTTATTCCAGTTTGAACGAATGTGTCTATTCTCCAGACTTTTTTTTTTTTTTTTTTGATAGACAGGATTCAAAAGAAGGCTGTATAGAACAAACCTTAGAAGAGAATCACTGTATTTTCTCCTGTCTGCATTTCATATGAAACATATCTGAATCCAGGGTCATCCACATAATGAGACTTTGGACACATTTGGGTGAGCTATAAGAGAAAATTCTAAGAAAAAAGAGGACAACATTGAATCTTAACATGCTGTGCATGTGTGTGTGTGTGTGTGTGTGTGATTAAGACCTTCAACTTTCGGAGAGGACAATATCAAATATCAATGTAAAGTGGAACAAGACTGTGTCAATGGTTCATCAGACCTCTAAATACAACAAAAAGTTTTTAAAAATGTGCATTTTTTTCTATTTTGATTTTGTAAACAACTACATGGAATCCATATAGCTTTAAAAACACAACACAACTTAATGAGATTTACTGTTTTGATTCACCTATTTTAACATTCTGCATTGTTATATTGAAGACTGAAGACTTCAGACTTTGGGATCTTGATGAAGAAAAATTATATGGAAGAATTAGTGCTACCCCGGATGTTACTGGAAGAGCAAATTGATATGACGTGTCAGAAACAGCAATTAAAACCAAAATTAAGTAAGTGAACTCTGCATTTTTTTGTCAATTGTGCCCCACCCCCCAGGACAGGATTATTTCCAACTAAAATGTGAAAGTGTCCCCAGAGACTTTATTCATTATTCATTGGATGGTTTGTGTTAAGGAGTTTGATGTGCAAATAATTGAGACTATCAAGAAATATCCAATGTATCCAGTGAGAGTATGTCATTGCTTCTGTGAGAGAACATCTTCAAGGTATCAGGCCTTCTCAGAAGAACTCCCTATTCTGGCTTTGATAAAGATTCACAAATGATACACTTAAAAAAAATCCACAGCAAATTTTAATCCAAAAATCTGGGGCAAATTTTGATGCTCAAGCTTTGAAGTTAGGTATTTTCTTTGCTATCCTTTATTGTTTATTACCTGTCCTAGGTAAATTTACTTTAAAAATGACAAAAGTGATCCTATTTCTCTATGGAAATGGAATACTGTAAGTGTAATATATATGTGATATACAGGTTCCAATAATTGTTGAGTTTTACAAGACATAGCTACTAACTTTCCAAGGGGTCATGAAATGATTGGATGACAAATGACCAGGTAAAGTCTGAGTTAGAATGATCAGATAACAGGCTATTTATTAGTCAATTTGGAAGGAAATAGAAGATGAACTTGATCATCCTCCTTATTTGACAGATGGGGTCATGAAGCTACTAATATGTATAAGAAGGTCACGAGCTTTCACAAAGATGACTCTCAACATGAATTGTTTGCTATTACACAATTAATTATTTCATAGGCAACAATACCCATGCAATCAATGTTTATGACAAAAAGTTTCCAAAATACTAGAAGCCTGTTCTCTATTTTATCAGGATGGTGTCTGGTCACCTCTACTATCATCTGTACATCTTCACTGGGGTATCAAATATTAACATGTAATATCCTCCCCTCCCCACTCTGCTTTGACCTCTATTCCTCACTAGAGCCCATGTGCACTTGAAGCCAAAGCTACCTGTATAGGTACCTTTGGGAAAACTTGTATCTATATTTGCAAAAAATATATTTGAGACCATCATACACTATAGGGATAGCAATCATATACACCCATAGTTTAACCTTTACTTCTAAGAGATAATCTAGCAGAGATTTTATTCCAGGGTTTTGTAAATTCTCCAACCCAAGGATATTTCTGCTTACCTAAGAAAAAGAAAACTGAAAAAAAAAAATCCTTGTGTTATCTAAACATTGTCAGTTTGGCTGGTCTGTAAATGATTTGATTTCACTGGCATTCACTTTAATTTTGTCAAATTAAGCAAAAATAAAGCTAACAAAATAATTAAACCCCTAAATTTAATATACATACACATCATATATGTGTGTGTGTATATTTAGATATGTATACATGTGTATGTGTGTGTGGAGTCACAGTAGGAAACAGATAATTATAAGAAAACAAAATGGATCTTAAGGAATGAATTTCTTCCTTTACCCTCACTATTTCTTTAAAAGGGAAAGAAAAAATAAAAAAGGACGAGATAAAGCTTATTTTTAAAGGCATCATTTCCCACAACATTCTATTCTCAATTTTAGATGCACCCCGCCCAGAAACATTGTGCTGATCTTTCCTGGATGAAGACTGAATTTCTGAAGACTAAGGTATAAACACAGTAGAGATATGCTATCATCAAATACACTGTACTGAATCTATACAATCGAATAATAATAAAAAAGTATTCTTTATATATAAAATGTTTCCCGGATACCAAAAGATCAAATAAAAATCCCACCCCTCTTGCTGTGTTCCTAAGTATAGTATATACTCGTTTCGGAAATGGTCCACAGCACTTGTCTCAGGGCAATATTTTCTGGCTTACAGGGCTGGGATCAAAGGAACCAGCATCTCCCCTCACTTAGGGAGCCATGGTTTTCTATAGCACCATAGAGCAGATGGGTGTGCACGACTGCCTCATACATCAAGTGTATTCTGGTGGAGACCTGGTTATTGACAGCCTTCGCCATGGTCGCCAGAGGCCTCACTTACATTGTAGCTGTCATTCAACCTGGAAGCCAATGGGCATTCCCTCAAAGTCAGCTTGGCCCTACTTTTCTCTTTTTGGTAGGTCTGATATCTTCTTATTATCAAAAGAGATTAATTGTGAAGTCTTAAAATCAGCACTTTTCCTCCTCCAGAAGTCCTTGCTATTATTGCTACTTAGAAATGATGTGAAACATTGGAGATGTGATAAATTTAGAAATATTTAGCTCATAGCAAGGTAGATATTGGATTAGAGTATAAAACATAGAGCA
Source organism: Lutra lutra (assembly GCF_902655055.1). NCBI lineage: Eukaryota > Metazoa > Chordata > Mammalia > Carnivora > Mustelidae > Lutra > Lutra lutra. The sequence goes on along the minus strand of NC_062291.1, from coordinate 43,109,768 downwards.
TTTAATAAGGTACATGGGAAAACCAGAAAGAAAATTTGGATGCCAATTCTCCAACATCATTTCTATTTTGTAGTAGCATAAAATTTGTCATATATTTTGAACAACAGTGTTCCATGGCCACTTAGAATAATATATGCCTTGTATATAAAAAAAACTAATTAGAAAATGATTCAGAGTAAAAAACTCATGAGTGACATTCATTCTTTAGTAAATAAATAATATGCAACTTACTTAGTTACAAATCTCCAAATATCTATTCCCATAATAAAGACAAGGAAAATAAAACAAAATCAAAGGTGCCTTGTAGAAATAAGCACCTCTCTGTTAGGCACATGAGCTTGAAGGACAAGGTACCAATGGCTCTGGGGTTTGCCATGTTAGATCAACTTTGAAAGTCTTGACATTAGGAATGCTTGTTAGCTGGTGCCCAAACATGTGCCTTTTGAGCTTGGGCCCTTTTCAGAGAGCTTCATATTCCAAAATGAGAAAAATGGCCACCAAAATAACCGTTAATATTTTTTTTTTATGGAAGATTTTGTCTTGATTATCAATTAGGAAGTGCATACTGTATCTCTAAACTTTACATCAGACTGCCAGTGGGCGTGTCTGATATTAAGGCTCTTCGTGACGCACCAGAGTGTTTATAATCACATAATATATTGTTCTACCTTAAGAAAAAAACAAAGTGGGAATTGGATTAGGACTTGTTTGATTGATAATATTTAATCTTTTCAGTGTGAATTATGTATTAAAGTAATTGCTACAAGTCACTTAATTATCACCTCCTAATTAGATGAAATTCTGTATGAATCCTTTAGGTATGCCACAGGTAACCTTTTGATGAAAAACTCAAGAAACAAGGTCGACTTCAACAGATCTGTGAGGTCTTCCAGGTAATGTTGGGTAATACTGATAAATTTCAACATAGTAACATATTGGATATGCAACTCATGGGGGTCGTAGATCCTTGTCCCAAAGATACAATATTTTTAAATGGGAGCCTAGATGGTTTAGACATTAAAAGTTTGTGATAATCTTTTGAGTCTAACAGCATTACCTTTGTATTCAAAATAATATAAGTATAATAGAACAATTAATGAATACCAAAAACCTTTTGTTAAATAGAAAATGCATTTCTACCGAAGTGTTTTCAACATCTGAGACCTTAAGTTTCACTAAACAGTGCTGGTAAGAACACAGTGTTTGCCTTCCTCGGCGTGACATTATGTCTACTAAAGAATGTTCTCAAATAGCAACTTGTAATATATTTTTAACAGAAAAAACTTAACCTCAGTAAGAATTGTATATTAAATATTTGATTCAGAAATAGTTAAATTTTCTTCCATTGTAATGTGAATCTTCCACAAGGAAATTTTAACCAAAGTCTTCCCAGACTGCAGTAAAAGAAATCTTTTATATACTTTCAAATACTGTGCCTTTTTATTTAAAACAGTGTAAACATAACAACTCAACACCACCAATAATTGGAAAAAGACTAGTTATGTGAACACTAATTTCCTTGAATGCCCCATGAAAATAAGGGTAAATAAAACAGACAAATCTTCAGGAGAAGTTTCAGTTCACCTTAGCAGTGGTAAAAATATTGCTTTATTCCAAATGAACATACAACACAATTTACTGTTCTTTTGGGGGCTTCCTGTGAACTGAAAAGTTTGGGCTTTGTGATTTCAACAATTTATTCTTTCCATATTAACCACAGAAGCCAATGTCTTGGTCCACAAATTGTAGACTTGCTACAAAATAAATAGTAATGAGGATGACGAGAAAGCAAAGGGTAACTGTCGATTTGATAATTGGCTTGTGTAAATCATTTAAGTATGCATAATTCAAAATAAACACACATCCTCAACTCGCCTTGTGGTACTGATATCATTAATGAGCCAATAGTTGTTCCTCTCAAAAGTATTCACACCAGAAAATGATCTTGCCATTGTCAAGAGTTTTATAGGATCCCACCATGCAAGTGACCTTGATTTAAGAACTTACTAACTGAACTTGATACTTAATTAATAAATTTAAAGTGAACAGATCTGAGAGGGAAATTTTTTTTCTGAATAATAAATTCCCTGATGTTTCAGAACAAATTTTAGCAAGCTTAATATGCACACACATGCACACACATACACACAATGAACACATGTGCATACAGCATACCTGTGCTCGAGTGAGCAAACCCGTACCCACACAAGGTTGTGCACGCGTGCGCGCACACACACATACACACACACACAGGCACACACACACACACTGAGAAATGCTCCTTTGGAGCCCCTACACAATCTCAAAGAAAAACATTTCTAATCGCATGATTTTAGTAACACGACATTGTGATTTTTCTCATCTCTTTTTCTATAATAATTTCCTTCACACCTCCCTCTGAGATTCTGTGCCTTCAAATTTCAGAGGGAGCGGCACGTAAGAGTAGCTAAGATTGCCCCAGATTACGCCTTCTATCTCCCGCCCTCCCTCTTCCAGAGTCTTTGTGCCATTCTTCAAAAATGAAATAGAAAACACTACACTGGTTGACATGACATAACCTGTGAGGAGGCTGTCGAGTGAAGAGAAATTTAGGGGTTGGGACCTGCAAGCCAAATGCAAGAGCCACCTGCTCATTGGCACGTCCGCCCTCAGGATACAGCTTGTCTCTTTGAAACCGGGTAACTGCCAGTGCTTTTTTATGAGGACACTAGTGCGGTGGGGCTGAGGGTCTGAATCACCCACATCTACTAAGAGCCAAAAGAGGCCCCGGTGTTGGGACTAACTGAAATTGTATTCACAATTCTACCCAAAGCTTTAGTTGTAAGCTTTATCCCTCCTGAAACGTTTCTTTCCCTTTAAAAAAATATTTTGTTAAAAAACAGTATGATATGAGGGCGATAGACTATTTGGTTTCTTCTAAGTAGATGCTCTTAAATTAATGCATATAAATAATTTGTATTTAATTTCCTCTCTTTTCCTGTTGAGCAAAGCATAGAACACACCGATTCCTCCATCTCCAGTCACTTGGTCAACGCGGAGTCTCTTTGTATTTCATTTCTTAAGACAAACTGTGCCTCTCGTTCTGATTTGGCCGTGGGACTCAAGGGGAGAAAGGCTGTGTTTTCACTTGCACTGTCCTCGGTTTCTACACTGGCCAGTTCGTAGTCCTCTGACCGCCTGGCGTCGCTCAGAATTCGGATCTGCTCCTGGACAGTTTCTAGCAATATTTTCACTTCTTGTTGTTCTGCTATGAGACAATCGCTGACTGGAATACTCACATTGACAATGTCAGCAGAGTAGGAGTTTTTGTACCATTTGATGCTTTTGACTTCAGAAATCCCTGGCATTTGCATGCAGGTTTCCTCTAGACCCACTGAAGGGATGATGGGCACGGAACTGGCCCGCGTGGATGAATATCCCATCAGGTCCTTTTGATCCAAGCTATTAAAATAGGAATTTGTCTCTCTTGAAGGCAGTTGCATATTTATGGATGCATTTTGTTGGGTTTTTAAACCACTGGAGGAATACCTGAAAGAGAAACCCGGTGTTACATATCCTGCTTTCCGCCGTGCTTCCTTAGAGCAATATTCAGTCAACAAAGCACTTCCACATGCACCATCTCACTGAATTCTCACAGCAACCCCATGAGACGGATAATATGCTCCCAGTTAAACAGAGAAGTAAACTGAAGCTCATAGAGGTGAAGTGACTTGCCCAAGGTCACACAGAAAATAAGTGACAGACTGAGACTCAAACCCAGATCTTCTTACTTGAAGTCCAGGGATCTTTCAACACACCACAGCTGTATAGGCAGGTGGGGTATAGTCTTCCTGACCTCTATCCTAGAATACAAAGTAAATGGGGATTGAGCAGGTAAGTGTGGCCTTTCCATAGTGACAAACAGGAAACCCATAACGGCATTACTCCACTCCATCCATGTGACCACCCTCTCAGCCCGGGTTTAGTCTGTAGACTCGCGGCCACACTAGCTGGGGGCGATCAGGAAGCCCGGCATGGAAGCATCATTGTACTATCGTCCTGCGTGTTTCTGCTTCACATTGAGTTTAGGGGAAACAGGTCCAATTATCATTGGCTCTCAACTCTGTAGAAACTGCCTCAGACAACTGAGCCTACAAATGGGAATGGAGGCATACACTTGCTTTCTGGGGATGAATGTGAAGTGAGGTCCATTGGGCCTCTACCAATATAGCAACTTTCCTCACATGGTTTCTGGAGCCAAGTAAGGTAATTCACTGGTGCACGGCAGTAGCCTGTCAAGAATGCCAACATGCCATTCCAAGTCATTTGAATATGCCAGGAACTAGCTAGCCCTCTTATTGCCTGTTCAGAGATGGTGAATTTTTCAATGCCAGAGAGTGGGGCAGGTATGTTGTGGATTCACAGAAATGTGGCTTGGGGTCCTGAACAGTAATCTCTATTCTCTGTTATTTGTCTTTAATTTAAATGTGAAATGAAACGTTAAAATTTAAGCATAATCTAAATATAGCCACCCTCCACATAATAGGTCTTATTCCCCTTGTCTTGCATTACGATGTAAATAACAATCATGTTTATAAATGGAAAGAATAATTACAGGGAAGTGTCTTGCATACTAAATAGAAGCCTTTATTGCGAGGATGCAATCAGAGCAATTTAGGGGTCTGTCTTTCCTCCATACAGGGAGAAAAGACGAGGATCCAATGTAGGTGTCTGTGGCTCCATCCTCTCTTACTGTGCCTAGTACAGAATTGGCAATCAATAAATCCTGATCAAGGGGATGCATGAATACAGGAACGGATCTTCAAGGTAAGTGCTCCCTTTATATCCCAGTTAATGTCTATTTCAAACATAATAACAGCTGACATTTGCAAAATGTTTTTTAAAAGCATGCTCATGTCTAATTACCTCATTTAATTTTTTAAAAACCTGTGGCTTATTTATTATTATTACCATGCAGTGGGTAAATAAGCTAGATTAAGGGGCACTCAAGTGACTTCCCTCAAATTATACCTTTGGTAAGCAGCAGAGGAACAAGTTAATCCCAAATTGTCTGACTGTAATTCTTCTTATTAAAGCCAGAAATAAGTGGGCATCCCAAGGTGCAATAGAATACCTTTTTAGGGATGTATAATCTTTTTTACAATTATATCCTAATTGTATGGTCATGTAAAGGGAAATTCCCTGGGAGATCATATGCCTTTCACTTAAGTGTTATATGGTTGAAAATCTGACCCTATAGTTTCTGATCACTGACTTAATTTCAATAAGAAAAAAGGGGGCAGATGTCATCCTGCTAGCATCACTAATATGCATGTAGAGGATGTCTGCTTATCACATTCACCAATGGCACAGAGCCAAGAAATATAATCGGGATAAAACTGTATTCCACATAGATATCTTCCAGGTGTATCAGTGGGTAGAATCTAACAGGTTGAAATGTGATGGTGACAGGTGCAAATTCTTAAAGCAGCATTTAAACATTCCTTGTAAAACTGTTGGGTAAAGGCATAAATATCTCAGAGGACTTAGTAAATTGTAGCCTCCTGACTACATTGGCATGACAATGTAGTAATCAAAGGTAATTCAAACCAAACTTGGGGCAGTCTTCATAATGATGGACTTGGGTGAGAAAGAGGAATGCCACTTAGCTTATGAGTCACCTTGCAAGTCAGGTATGGGACACGTGGCTGGCGGTAACTGAAATCTAGAATGTTACCATCACATGGAGAGGACTTCAAACAATTAGAACTCTCCAAAAATGTGATTTTTGTTTTATATCAGACATGATTTTAAGTCCCAATGCCATTACAAGTTCTGTAGTCTTGGACAAATGGCAGCCCCACTTACATTTTTTCATTAATTAAAACATGTGGGAATACTGATCTAGGGGGATTCCTCTGGCGACTGACTGGAGTCATACCTCTCCATTATTCAACCAGAGTCCCCTCTTCCTTCTCAGAGATGCTACGAGGGTCCCAGCCAGCACTGGTATTTGAGTAGAAGCTATATACTATTCTCCAGAAGTTCAAGCGAGAGCTAAATTTCTAATGTGGCTCTAGATTAGAAGACACTTCAGAGTTCTGTGTTCCTTAAAAGCCACTAACTCTTTCACAAGCTTGATCCATACGCTGTCATTCCTTGACTACAAAATACCAGTTTGAACTGCCCTTCCCCTGATCCCTCACCAAAGAAACTTGCAAGTGCGTCTCATTTGTCACTAGGGGAGTCAAAGCATCCTTCTAAAGAGGAGAAATTCCAAGTTAGTCACTTGGTTCGGTTCCCAGGGATTCAGGGGTCCAGCCAAGGAGTTTGTGTCTCTGCATGGGCCTCCAAGCCTCTGTTCCTGGTGTTTGTGGCACTGAAATCAACTGACTAGATTGAAGAGAGCCATTTTCCCCTCTGAAGCCATACACAGCTATTTCCCTTACATATCATCATCCATGAATGTGATTTTCTTCATATTTCTTTCCTAGTTTAGTAGTTCATTTAGTCAGAAAGGCCAGTATTCAATCTCAGTCCTTTTACATGGCATATGCCACCTCAAGTTAGCCATTTCAACTCTGCCATTCTTAGTTCGTTCATTTTTTAAATTCCTAAAGGATCACTTACGTCTGTACAGTTGCTAGGTAAGTGAGATAGGTATTCAGTATGGTTTGGATCCGTTCTGCTTTGAAGGTGGCCATCTAGTTCTGTGATTCCATTTCTTTCTGGCTAGCATATGAATACATAAGTTTGATTTGCCTGACAAAACTTAGTTTGGAGCTCTGTGAGCCATTGCCATGGTTGTCCCAGGTCCCTCAGTCAGGGGGAAAAGCTCCTGAAGAATCTCCTCTCCATCTCATTCCTTCATCAAGAGCTCTCTAAGATATGTGCCGGGTTAAAGCTGGACTAACGTAAGTGCTAAGGAGAGAAGCCACATACACCAGGAGCCTAACTAGCAGACCGTACCCACACCCCAGATAAACAAGCAGCAGATGGCTGATAGCTCTTATAAATTCATTCACTCCCCCTCCAGGCTAGGGCCAGATTTGAAGAGGGCCTTTAGCTGTGAAATTCTATTACCAATCCCATTTCCAGTCCAGAGAGATGGTCAGTCCCCCAGGAGTGGAAAATAGCTGTTTTCAAGAACTGAGAATGAGATTGCTCCTTGAGATTCATTGTGCTGAGCACACAGTGACTTAGAGTCACCATTTATCAACATCGGGTGCATATCACACACAGGAAAATACACGTGGCCAGCCAGCTGGAGAGAATATTCCAAACCCAATGATGATTGAACCAAAACAAAACTACCACTATGCAGACAATAAGTGTAAGTCTCCCAGGAGGTAAAAGACAAAACAGTGCCTGAACATTCATGGAAATCTCTGAGCCTCTGAAGATTTGTTTATGTAGGGTTCAAGCCTACATGCCTGGCAAGGGCTCCGAGCATCCTTATACCTGGGACATACGGGATGATAGCCATATCAGCGCCCGGTGAAAAGAAAGCACAGGCTGGTTCTCTAACCATCCACAAAATCTCTGAACTTGATTTCCCCTCACTCGTTCTCACCCATATATGTGTTCCCAAGTAACAGACAATATTAGTGATTTAAGAATCACTATCTGTGCTTAGTGACTTAAGAAGAAAAGTCATGATGAAACAAGATTAATTATAATTAGGGGCTAAGTGGAAGCCCCTTTTCTAGATCTAAGGCAAAGAGAAATGCAAACTGCTTCTTGACTTGTATTATACGTTTGGACAACTTGGCTCTTATGTTGAATTTGCAAACTGTCACCCCAGGTCTATACCGAAGGTATTTTACAGTTCATTTGGAATTGCTTCAAAATTACAAATGTCTTTCTAAGAAATCTGTTGCTGGGTTTTGTCAGGGCATGGCTGTATCATGTCTTGCCAGAAACAAAAGGAAAAGGTAAGGCTCTGTGATGTATGTCTCCTACCTGCTTTGGCCCTCAGTTTGATACAGACAGTCTGGAGAGATTATCCAGGCCAAAGCAGAATAAAAGCCTGGCCTGCCTTATCCAAAGTGATAAAAACCAGATTCAACAAGAACCTGGTTTGACTGAGGGAACCGATTCCTGAAATTTCTGGAATAAACCCTGATTGCATTGCTTTTGAAATTACTAGCTAACAGTTCCTGTGACAATAAGTACCAGACTACTCTGCTTACTATGCATCAGGTACAAGCCCTTTAATACATGTAATTTTTAAAAATCTGCCCCAAAACCCTGAGGAAGCTGGTATTATTTTGCCCAATCTGTACATAAGAAAACTTAAGTTCAGAAGATAAAATTTTTTTCAAAGATGCGATTTAAACTCCAGTCAGTTTAAGGAAGGACTACCATGTTTGGGAGATTTATGCCAATTAGGTGAACAGGGGCTAAAATTCATCCTATTCTACTCACCATGCCATGAGCCCTGTGAGGGTCTGCATCCACTCGGAAGAAAGGGCACCTTTTGCAGCCGTGGTGTGCAAAGCCCATCTTTCCACACCTATACCATAAATGAACCTAGAAATCTGAGTTCAGCAAATTGTACTTTGACAATATGCTGTCTACATTGATGGAGACAGTTTCAAGAACACTCTGGACAGAAGTAGACACTATATACAAATACATTACAGGCTACTGTTGAGGGTAGTGCCCACAATATTGATTAGAGAATTGAGTCATTGTTTTTCAAACTTAAGAATGAAGGAACACGTTAGTCCTCCTAAGAAATCTCTCTTTTTCTTTTAAATCAAAGATGCATCCCCAGTTGTTTTAGCAACTATATAATATACTGCCTAGATAACTATACACTGAGCTTGCTCCCTAGTTTTATTTTTCTGTCTTACATTTCCCTAATATCTATTTTCATTGTACCTATTCTTTTTAGTTTATCTTTTGTGGAACAAAGATCGAAGTAAGCATAAATAGACTATTAATGACAAAAATCAATGAAGAAAACCCTAAGGAACATTATAACTCAATTTAAAGTTTGAGCATTCATGACACCCTCCCTAAATTCCATTGCTTTTAAGACCTACCCTTGACAAGGTATCGTATCCTGGTCTGGGATCCTTGATTCCTCGAGTTGCTGATATGCTGGTCCCACAATGCCACCCAGCCTACTTCTAGGTGAGGGGGGTGTTCTTCTGAAGGCATTCCTATGGAGCATACCACTCCTTTGCCCTGGGCTGCAGCAAGAGGAGAGATTCCTGCTGGGATGAAAGAAAACCAACAGATTGATCCTAGCAAGAACCTTATATATGGCCGCTCAAATATTTCAAATGCTGCTCTTCACTCCAGACACTCACAGTTCTAGATTAGGCACTCACAGTTCTAGATTAGGCTCTCCAACCATGACTGCTAGGAGGAGACCAGAAGTTGTTGAATCCATTCACCCTTGCAGGAACTGAGACAAAGAGAAGTTCTCACATTTCTGGCTTTCTAGTTTGCAGCACAGTGGACCAAAACAATCTCAGCTTTCCAGCCAAAGATAAGAGGTGGGCTTAAGGAGTTCTCAAGCTCCTGATTCTCAGCTACCCTCATTATCCAGGATATAGTGGCTATCTAATAAAAATAAAAATGGCTTTGTTACTAGATACTGACAAAAACTAAACACAGGAACTCTGAAGGGATTCATGGGGAAAAGTTCACTGTGTTAGTGGTAGAATAAATAAGCCTCATTTGAATTGGCATTCTCTCCCTAACATATGTGCTAAATTCCCAGTTCACTACCCCAAATGTTCATCAATCTTGAGAAACAAAATTGTTTTTCTTTTGAATTTGCTTTTAATAAACATCTGATTATGTGTTTTCCTTGACTCATACATCCAAATACCCAAATAACCTTATGTATTTAGATGCCATCATAGGCAAAAGGCATACGTGGGATGTATCCTAGGTGAGATTGAGATTCCTACATAGATCATGCTAACCAAAAGAGCTGGGCTCTTTATAAAAAATCAGTTGCTGATTTGACTTTTTACCCATTCCATGTCCATTTCCATCTCCACCTCATTGAATGTACCCTGCAGACATGAGGACTGGTAAGAACTCTGTTCCTACGTAGACATTCCATGCGATGCCAGTTTATGTGGTCAAACTTGTTCTATGGTGTTCAGATAACAAGTGAAGTGAGAATCTTTTGCTATATTTTCATTTTACCCTAAAAATACCAATAAAGCCATATAGAGAAGGATGGAAACCATTTTCAAAATTTCAGCAAACTTACCAAGTTCTAAAAGGACCAGTCTCCCAAAGTAATTTAACCCATGTCACTATGTTATTTGGACTCCTGGAATTTTCCCTCCTGGCAACACTATGGTTATTTCTACTTAGTAGTTACAATAAAAAACAAAACCTCAAATATTATTTAAGATCAGAGTTTGAGAGCCTGACATTTGAGTAGACACTTTCCTGGTTTTGGCAAAGTGAATGATCAGATTTTACCTTCTTCAAACAGTAGGTCATACCTTGCAGCACAGTATACCTTCATTCTTTATCATAATATTTCTTGTATGTTGACAATATGGGGCCTCTAGGTAGGTCACCAAGGCCACAAGTTTAAAGAGTTCTAATAGTTGGGTTTTTTTTCCCATCCCTCTAGCTTCTACCTATATTATCCAGGAGCTATTATGGAGTCTGTGGGGTACTCAGGCTTTGGTGCTAGAAGTAGCTGCATCTGGGGGTGCATCTCAGGTGTTACATTACTTGCAGCATGATACTGGGGTAAGGATTTCTACCAGATCCCTGAACAAAAGAGATGATTCTCTAATTTGGGTCACTGGGGAGATTTTACTATTTACAAAGGTGTCTTCATTGTTTGAGAGGGGAAAAAAGCTAACATGGGGTACTACTGTATGTCTGGGCAAGTAACAAGAGGAAACTGTTACTATCCTTGCAACTGAAGGGACAAGGGGTGGGGGAGATTATCAGAATGAAGAGAGAAGGGGAGTTGTAAGGAAAGGACCACCTGGCAGGCACTGTGGCCCCAAGAAGTGGGACGAGGGATATAGCTGAGGCAAGCAGGGAGGAGGGCACAGAAAGTCCAGGACTTCGGTCTCCCCCCATCCTTCTATCTCCTGCCTGTGCTTTGAGTTGACAGCAGACAAGAGAGCCTGCTGCTCTTTCAGTGTACATGGCAAGGCAGAGAAAAGTAAAAACTTAGTATGGGGAGGAGAGGTGCCAAAGGAAGGTATTCGGATCATGCTTCAGTATCTTCATAGTACTACACTAGGGCTAAAAGAGAGAGAGTATGCATGGAGCCTGGCCAGGAATAGGGGTTCAGTGCAATGAGTTCCCCTGACTCCTCCTCCACACCTGACAACTTGAAGGCTCATGGTAATCACTGAAAACCCTGGTCTTATTTCATTCTAAAAACCTCCCATATGTGCTGTCTCTAAGAGAGTTATATTGCTAAAATGTAATAAGTATGACATAACATAATAGATTTTTTTCTTTAAAAAGCAAGAGGATTGTTTTCCCTTTGAACTAAACATGAGAAATAATGGCTTTGAATTAATAGCTTTGTTGTAATGAGTTACCCAAGTAAGTCATGTTTGCAGTGCAAAAAAAGGAAATTAATTATTCATAGCTAGCCAAACTGTCAAAACAACAGAGTCTTCCAGTGTGAACTAGTGACCCATCTGCAAAAACAGTTCTACACCTACTGATCAATCAGCTATTCAAGCCTTCTAACCCCATGGCATTCGGGAAGTTATGGAGCAGTTTGCAGAATATATAAATCAGTAACCAGGTTATCAATCATGAAAACACTTAAGTCTACTGCATGTTTTACAAAACAAAAGCCATGATATATTAAACTATAATCTCCAAAGTTCTAAAAGCACTTTATAAATCAACTCTTGCCTATCTATCAGGACACAATGTATGCCAACAAATACTGCAGTGTCATTGAACCAAACAAAAGGGAAGATCTCTGAAAAATGTTCTTATTTAATTTGTGAGTGGTTCCCAGGAACATAGGAGAAGCCAAGTTTAAGAGGGGGGTATCTCAATGGACAAAGAATAGGGTAAGGTATTTGCAGCTCAAATACATTAGAAACTGTAATTCTTTTCTATTTTAACTTTAAAACATTGATGGTATAATATAGTCCTAGAGTAATATTATATATAATTATTTTACTTGACTGGATGGGACACCACTTCAACATGTATTATAATCAGCAGGAGAAAATGCTGTTTTGGAGAAAATATCCATCTTATAAAAGGCTGGTAATTTTGGACTTATTTCCCTAATTAAAGAACTTCCATTAGATCCAGTGAACTCAAATGCTCTTTTAACAAGGAAATATCTATAAATGCCTCAAATGATATAACCCAAAACTGGCAGTTAATAACTAAAGCAGTAATCCAACAGCCAAGTGTATTTCAATTCCAACTTGAAAATATTTAAACCATTAAAAAAAAAAAAAAACTTATCAAATCTTTGGTATCTCAGTCTCTACTCACGTAGAATGGGGGAAAAAAAAATCCCCAACCCATAATGAGGATTAGTATACAGAGAGACTGAAAACCTCCCAGTAAACGCGGTCAGCATTAAGAAAATCCTTTTTTAAGGGACTCATTGAGAGTCAAGGAAGGTTTTCAAAACATTGCCTAGGTATGTGAAAACCAAGGGTCAACAATATTGTCATTGTTGGGGACAACTGGCTGTTTTTTAAAGTTTTTCTTTTTTTTTTAACTATAGATGATATGCAATGTTATATTTGTTTCAGAGATACAATATAATGACTCTACGATGCTCGCCACATAAGTGACAACTATTATTTTGTACCTTCTCCTTTTTTGAAATTTTAATCCTTCATATACATATATTTATTTATATTTATATTTACATATTTAATTTTACAATATGGTACTTATCACTAAGAAAGAGAAGCTTCAATCACTGCACAACTTCCACAAAGACTGAGGATATTACATTCAGATGCACATAAACAGAGCATCAGTCCCAAACTTTGGCACTTGGTTTAGAAAAAAGACTGCATTTTCGGAGTTTCAGATTTTTGTATATGAAACACAGCATGTGACTAGAAGATGCTAAAAAACCTGCTTGGCCTCAGAATGTTAGGACATTTATAAGATAACCTTAATTTTTGGCTCTCTCCCCCAAAGAACCAATTTCTATGGTCAGCTTGCAAAAGAGTGCCACCCTATTCATAACAGATCTTATAAACCCAAGGAGAAGACCTGCGAAGCTTCCTCCCCTTGAAAAGTTTTCTTTGTGTAAGAACCATGTTGGAAGACCTGGAGCATGTCAGATCAGCTCCCTAGGGAAGAATTAGTCATTAAATTTGCAGATGGTGATAAGGCAGGCTAGGAAAAATCATGTTTTTAATGGTTTTTCAGAATGCAATTGTTTCATTCACTGGTCTGTGTCTGCAGCTTTGATGGGTGTTGTTAATAGTTCCTCAGGCGTCTTACAGGGGCATGGCTGCCTGCTGTTAGCTTTGGTTTACTTGCTGTGAGCTGCTTGAGCATCCACTCCTTGGAGAAATACATGGGAAGCAAAAACAATCATTTCTCCTGAATCAAGTTGCCATTCATGGGCATGTGTTGTCCAACATTAGACATAGTATGAACGTGCCCATCCCCACCATGTGTAGCTACCTGTACCTGTGGTGTTTGACAGACTGGCTTCCTCTGTCAGGAGAAGGGACCTCTGGGAATGACTGAGGGCCGGCAAAACTTGACTCCATCATTTTCTCCAATGCAGTCACAGGATGCCTTTCCGCCTTTGAATACTGTGGAAAACCACACGCACAGAGTTGAGCTGGAGAATGAGTTATGAGAGGAGGGCCTATAATACTGGAGCTAGATATCAGAAGTTACTGAACTGAACTTGCCAGTATTTTGTCCAATGGTCACCTGATCAGGAGAATGATAGAGACATCATTGGCATCCCATTTCTCACACAGTGAGTATGGTCTCCATCCTCCCCCCACACTCTCTGCTTAGATAAGGTCCATCCACGAGCGTTCTTCACTTTAGAATTTTAAGAATGTCTTCTCATTTCAATCTACACCCATGGGACACTTTGCCTGACCGGCGAAAACACAAGTATTTTTTATTCGATATACATTTTATACACACAAAAAATTAATTAGTAGCTGGATTACAAATAGCAGGGGTTCAATAAATAGTGACGGAATGAACCTCAGAACATTCTCAGAATTATAAGGATATTGATTCAGAGTACCTGCTCTCAGGTCTCCATCATTACCTCCTTCAGCCTTTGCCAAGTAATTACTGGACTTAATAAGAGAAATTTGTGGGCATTTCACTCTTTATACCTACTAAGTCTTGGTTTCATCTTTGACTGTGGTATCTTATAAGGCTCAGGAGCCTTTGGGAAAGGTCTATAGAGATGACACATTAAGAAAAACTTTGCCCCAAGGGAAATATCGTATGGCATCTCAGACAGCACGTTGTCCACTTTAATCTTCCCTGGACACAACTCTTGAACAGCAGCAAGTGCTAGCTGGTTTCTCTTCCAGAAACTCCAGATTAAAAACTACCCTGAGAAATGACAATTTTAGAATGCTAACCAAGCCAGAGAAAATTTTGAAATATTGATATTCATACTAGCGTATGAACACGAATTTTACAGAACAATGAAGACAGATATGCAATATACATATGAAAAGGTATATGACTGCATTCATTAATTGTAAAGGGATATAAATCAGAATAGAGAAAATTAAGTTTCAAGAAGCTCTAGTAAAGTTACAGATACAAGAAAATTAGAGTTAGTACTAATATGTTGGGGTATAAATGGCCAATATGTTCCAAAATGTTAAATATACACACTCTTTGATCCAGAATGTTACTTCTAGGACTTACCATCATCAATATGATTGTAAAAATTCAAAATAATGTCATCACTAGAATGTACCAGTGATACAATTTTTTTTTTAAAAGATTTTATTTATTTATTTGACAGAGAGATCACAAGCAGGCAGAGAGGCAGGCAGAGAGAGGAGGAAGCAGGCTCCCCGCTGAGCAGAGAGCCCGATGCGGGGCTCGATCCCAGGACTCTGAGATCATGACCTGAGCTGAAGGCAGCGGCTTAACCCACTGAGCCACCCAGGCGCCCCAGTGATACAATTTTTAATAACAAAGTAGAAGATAAAAATAAAACAAAAACAACTGGACACAATAGAAATATCCACAAATAAAAACTACACAAACATTGAAAAGAAGTATGCATAATATTGCATAAATAAGGAAAATGAAGTAAACAGATATACATATATTACAAGTGTGTATATGTATATATACATATATTTAGCTCTATGTATGCATATACACACACATATATATATTTTGTATGTACATGTACCTGCACATTTCTGTGTGTGCACTGTGTTGTGTGTTTCCCATGCAACCCCACAGGATGCAGATTAAAAAAAAAAAAAAAACCACGAAAAAAAAAAAACGGAAAAAAAAAAACTATTAACTGGATGTTCTCTTTGGGGAAAAGTGTATCAATGATTACAGGCTATTGAGATTAGGCAAAATGTCAAGGTTATATAACTAACCTTAAGGTAGCAATCTAACCTTAAGGTAGCAATCTCTACTCTTATCTTCTTAAGTATTTCCAAAATAAACCACATGGGGCAGTCATAAGCATGTCTTCAAACACAATCTCAATTCTACAAAATGGACTCAAAGAAGCAGGTCAGACTTTTTGCAAAATGGAGTAAATTGACACAGAAAAAGAAAAAGAAGATAAGGAGATGATTTGGAAAAAGTGGCTATTTTTAATAACCCAAAACTACAAAGATCCAAAAAATGATGTAAATACCTTCATGCGTGCTTTTTTATTGATGAATTAAAGTTAATTATTACAACCCATCCATGGGAAAAGTGCATTGAATAGACATGTAACTGGAATATAATCAACATTCTAACTTTCTATCTGAACTTCAGATTCTAGTAATAGACCAACTAGGGATTTGTTTGTTTTTTACTCTAATAAATTGTTTCAGAAGACAAACTTGGATGCCTGGAATGCTCAGCTACAGAAACAAGTGAGATGATCTGGAGACATCTGTGGCAAATGGGAGGCGGTAAGCATCTGCTCCTACAGAGAGGTCTATGGGGACATTTGCTAGGTTTTTCTGGACCATCTATAATTTCTAGAGAAATCACTGAATCATTAAAAGTCAATAAGCCATTTTTTTAAAGCAATGCATGTCAAATAGCCTAATTATATGTTGGGGCCATTAGTTCAGAATCTGTGCTTTTGGTGGGGGAGTGGGATACCAATCACTTTTTACTTTTATTTTAATTCTAGTGTAGTTAAAATAGTGTTATATTAGTTTCGGATGTGCAATATAATGATCTAACTATTCCATGCATCAAGATATTGTGCTCTTAATCCCCATCATCTGTTTCACCCATTCCCTTACATACCTCCCCTTTAGTAACCATCTGTTTGTTCTCTATAGTTAAGAGTCTGTTGTTTGGTTTATCTCTCTCTTTTTTTTTTCTTTGTTCATTTGTTTTGTTTATTAAATGCCACATTTGAGTAAAATTATATGGTATTTGTCTTCCTGTGACTTATTTCATTTAGCATTATGCTCTCTAGCTCCATCCATGTTGTTGCAAATGGTTAAGAGTTAATTCTGTCGGGGCGCCTGGGTGGCTCAGTGGGTTAAGCCGCTGCCTTCAGCTCAGGTCATGATCCCAGGTCCTGGGTTCGAGCCCCACATCGGGCTTTCTGCTCAGCAGGGAGCCTGCTTCCTCCTCTCTCTCTGCCTGCCTCTCTGCTTACT
The DNA here is from genome assembly GCF_902655055.1 of Lutra lutra. NCBI lineage: Eukaryota > Metazoa > Chordata > Mammalia > Carnivora > Mustelidae > Lutra > Lutra lutra. Next base: position 43,092,978 of record NC_062291.1, on the reverse strand, counting down.
TGTGATTTCTCTCTGTCAAATAAATAAATAAAATCTTTAAAAAAAAAAGAGTTAATTCTGTCTTATGACTGAATAATAATCCTGTATATGTAAGTATCTATATTTCTATCTATCTCCATATCTATCTATCTCCCATATCTTCTTTATCCACTCATCTATCAATGGATGCTTAGGCTGCTTCCATAATTTGGTTATTGTAAATAATGTTGCAATCAACATATGAGGTGCATATAAACTTTGCTTCAAATGAGAGTTTTGATCCTGAAAGCTAAAAGATTTTGTTCAAAATCCTGGATAAAAATTTTGAGTAAAATCAACCTTTTTTTTTTCTGGTTGAATAATATTCTATTATAATAGAATAATTGAATAGTGTCTATAATAGATACTGTATTCTAAATCTTTTCTTTCAAATGTTTTCATTGTTGTTATACAGTTGCTTTCAATTCTGTGTTTTGGTCAATTAACACAAATTTATTTTCAAATTGTCTTATTTTGGATTTTGCCTCTCTCTCACAAACTTTATAAGAATCATTTTCATTTCAGTTGGTAGCATTTAACATGAGATTCAGGTTTAAGTTGCTGTATTCCTATCCAGGATTGACTGAGAAAAAACAGACAAACAAAAGACTCTAGTAGATTTTAAAGCCTTTGGCATCTATAGTCATAGCAAATATTAAACCCATTGCTAACCAGATTAACATAAAATCTACACTAAACATCTGTTTACCTTAGGATTACACAATGTATCATGTCTACCTTTTAAAAAAATTATAAGGCATTCTAGTATATATATATATATATATATATATATATATATATATATATGAAGACATAAAGTAAGAATCAAACCTGACTCAGATACCACAGAAAAGTTGGGGTGATAGACATAGAATTTAAAATAAACACAAACTTTTAGTTCCTTTATTTCTCCAGAAAGGGATTTTATTTCTCCAGAAGATTGAAATCAAGAAAGCTATTAATGAGGTGCAATAAAAAATGGAGGCTCTTACTGCAAGGATAAATGAACCAGAAGAGAGAATTAGTGATAAAGAACACCAAATGATGGAGAATAAAGAAGCTGAGAAAAAGAGAGATAAACAACTACTGGACAATGAGGGGAGAATTTGAGAGAATAAGTGATAACATAAGACAAAACAATATTAGAATTGGGATCCCAGAAGAATAAGAAAGAGAGGGGCTCAAGGTATACTGGACCAAATTATAATAGAGAACTTCCCTAATTTGGTGAAGTGAGCAAGGATCAAAATTCAGGAGGCACAGATAACCCACCTCAAAATTTAAAAAAAAAAAAAAAAAAAGAGGTCAACACCCCATCATCTAATAGAAAAACTTACAAGTCTCAGTGACAAAGAGAAAATCCTGAAAGCAGCTCAGGACAAGAGGTCTGTAACATACAATGGTAGAAATATTAGATTGGTGGCAGATCTATCCACAGAGACCTGACAGGCCAGAGAAGAGTGGCATGATATATTCAGAGCACTAAACAAGAAAAATATGCAGCCAAGAATACTATATCCAGCTAGGCTCTTACTGAAAATAGAAGGAGACTTAAAAAGCTTCCAGGACAAACAAAAACTAAAAGAATTTGCAAACACCAGAACAGTCCTGAAGGACATATTGAAAGGGGTCCTGTAAGCAAAGAGAGAGCCTAAAAGTAGCAGACCAGAAAGGAACAGAGACAATATATAGTAACTATTACCTTACAGTCAATACAATGGCACGGAATTCATATCTTTCAGTAGTTACCCTGAATGTAAATGGGCTAAATGCCCTAATCAAAGGGGTAGGGTATCAGAATGGATTAAAAAAAAACAAGACCTATTGATATGCTATCTACAAGAAACTCATTTTAGACCCAAAAATACCTCCAGATTAAAAGGGGGTGGAAAATATCTTACCATGCTAATGGAAATCAGAAGAAAGCTGGGGTGACAATCCTTGTATCAAATAAATTGTATTTTAAGCCAAAGACTATAATAAGTGATGAGGAAGGACACTATATAATATTTAAAGGTTCTGTCCAACAGTAAGATCTAACAATTTTAAATATCTATGCCCCTAATGGGAGCAGCCAATTATATAAGCCAATTAATAATAAAAGGAAACACATAGACAATAATACAGTAATAGTAGGGGACTTTAACACCCCCCTCACTGAAATAGATCATCTAAGCAAAAGATCAACAAGGAAATAAAGGCTTTCAATGGCATACTGGACCAAATGGACATATCAGATACATTCAGAACATTCCATCCCAAAACAACAGAATACACATTCTTCTCTAGTGCACATGGAACATTCTCCAGAATAGATCACATCCTGGGTCACAAATCAGGTCTCAACCAGTACCAAAAGACTGGGGTCATTCCCTGCATACTTTCAGACCACAATGCTCTGAAGCTAGAACTCAACCACAAGAGAAAAGTTGGAAAGAACTCAAATATAGGGAAGTTAAAAGCATCTTACTAAAGAATGAATGGGTCAACTGGAAAATTAAAGAATTTAAAAAATCCCTGGAAACAAATGAAAATGCAAACACAACTGTTCAAAATCTTTGGGACACAGCAAAGGCAGTCCTGAGAGTAAAGTATATAGTGATACAAGCCTTTCTCAAGAAACAAGAAAGGTCTCAAATACACAAACTAACCCTCCACCTAAAGGAGCTGGAGAAAGAAGAGCAAATAAAACTTAAACCCAGCAGAAGAGAAATAATAAAGACCAGAGCAGAAATCAATGAAATGGAAACCAAAAGAACAGTAGAACAAATCAAAGAAACTAGGAGCTGCTTCTTTGAAAGAATTAATAAGATTGATAAGCCCCTGGCCAGACTTATCCAAAAGAAAAGAGAAGGGACCCAACTTAATAAAATCATGAATGAAAGAGGAGCGGTCACAACCAACACCAAAGAAATACAAACAATTAGAAGAACTTATTGTGAGCAAATATACACCAGTAAATTAGACAATCTGGAAGAAATGGATGCATTCCTAGAGAATAGTTTACCTAGAGGTAAACTACCAAAACTGAACCAGGAAGAAATAGAAAACCTGAACACACCCATAACCACTAAGGAGATTGAAGTAGTCATCAAAAATCTCCCAACAAACAAGAGCCCAGGCCCAGATGGCTTCCCAGGGGAATTCTACAATACATTTATAGAAGAATTAATACCTATTCTCCTGAAACTGTTCCAAAAGATAGAAATGGAAAGAAAACTTCCAAACTCATTTTATGAGGCCAGCATTACCTTGATCCCCAAACCAGACAAAGACCCCATGAAAAAGGAGAATTGCAGACTAATATCCTTGATGAACATGGATGCAAAAATTCTCACCAAAATACTAGCTAATAGGATCCAACAGTACATTAAAAGGATTATTCACCAGGACCAAGTGGGATTTATTCCTGGGCCGCAAGTTTGGTTCAACATCCACAAGTCAATGTGATACAATACATTAATAAAAGAATAAGAACCATATGATACTCTCAATAGATGCTGGAAAAGCATTTGACAACATACAGCACCGTTTCTTGATCAAAACTCTTCACAGTGGGTAGGGATGGGGATACCTACCTCAATATCATCAAAGCCATCTATGAAAAACCTAGAGCAAATATCATTCTCAATGGGGAAAAATGGAGAGCTTTTCCCCTAAGGTCCAGAACACAGCAGGGCTGTCCACTATCACTGCTGTTATTCAACCTAGTACTAGAAGTCCTAGCAATTCACAGTCAGACCACAAAAAGAAATAAAAGGCATCAGAATCAGTGAAGAAGAAGTCACTCTTCCATTTTTTGCAGATGATATGATACTTTACGTGGGAAATCCAAAAGACTCCACTCGAAAACTGTGAGAACTCATACAGGAATCCAGTAAAATGTCAGGATATAAAATCATTGCACAGAAATCAGTTGCATTTCTACACACCAACAGCAAGACAGAAGAAAGAGAAATTAAGGAGTTGATCCCATTTATAATTGCAGCCCAGACCACAAGATACCTAGGAATAAATCCAACAAAAGAGGCACAGAATCTGTACTCGGAAAACTACAGAGTACACATGAAAGAAATTGAGGAAAACTTTATCAAGAAATGGAAAAACGTTCCATGCTCATGGATTGGAAGAACAAATATTGTGAAAATGTCTATGTTACCTACAGCAATCTATACATTTAATGCAATCCTTATCAAAATACCATCAACTTTCTTTAAAGAAATGGAACAAATAATCCTAAAATTTATATGGAACCAGGAAAGACCCCAAATAGCCAGAGGAATCTTGAAAAAGAAAACCAAAGTTGGCGGCATCACAATTCCAGACTTCAAGCTCCATTACAAATCTGTCATCATCAAGACAGTATGGTACTGGCACAAAAACAGACACATAGATCAATGGAACAGAATAGAGAGCCCAGGTCTGTGGTCAACTAATTTTTGACAAAGCAGGAAAGATCATCCAATCGAAAAAATTCTCTTCAACAAATGGTGTTGGGAAAATTGGACAGGCACATGCAGAAGAATGAAACTGGACCATTTCCTTACACCACACACAAAAATAGACTCAAAATGGATGAAAGACGTCAATGTGAGACAGGAAGCCATCAAAATCCTTGAGAAGAACACGGGCAGCAACCTCTTTGACCTCAGCCACAGCAACTTCTTCCTAGAAAGATCACCATAGGCAAGTGAAGCAAGGGCAAAAATGAACTATTGAGACTTCATCAAGATGAAAAGCTTTTGCACAGCAAAGGAAACAGTCAACAAAACCAAAAGACAGCCAACAGAATGGGAGAAGATATTTGCAAATGACGTATCAGATAAAGGGCTAGTATCCAAAATCTATAAGGAATTTATCAAACTCAATAGCCAAAAAACAAGCCAATCAAGACATGGGCAGAATACCTGAACAGACATTTCTGCAAAGAAGACATCCAAATGGCCAACAGACACAGGAAAAAGTGCTCCACATCACTCGGCATCAGGGAAATACAAATCAAAAACCACCTCACACCAGTCAGAATAGCTAACATTAACCAGCCAGGAAATGACAGTGTTGTGAGGATGCAGAAAATGGGGAATTCTCCTATACTGCTGGTGGGAATGCTGGCTGGTTTAGCCACTCTGGAAAACGGTATGGAGATTCCTCAAAAAGTTGAAAATAGAGCTACCCTATGACCCAGCAATTGCAATACTGGGTATTTACCCTAAAGATAAAAATGGAGTGATCCGAAGGGGCATGTGTACCTGAATGTTTATAGCACCAATGTCCACAATAGCCAAACTATGGAAAGAGCCTAGATGTCCATCAACAGATGAATGGATAAAAAAGATGTGAGATATATATATGTACACACACACACACACACACACACACACCCAACGGAATACTATGCAGCCATCAAAAAACCCCAAATCTAGTCAATTGCAATGACATGGATGGAACTAGAGGGTATTATGCTAAGTGAAATAAGTCAATCAGACAAAGACAATTATCATAAAATCTCACTGATATGAGGAATTTGAGAAACAGGACAGAGAATCGTGTGGGAAGGGAGGGAAAAATGAAACAAAACGAAACCAGAGAGGGAGACAAACCATAAGAGACTCTTAACTGCAGGAAACATAATGAGGTTTGTGGGAGGGGCGAAGGGTGGGAGGGTAAAGGGTGGCTGGGTGTTGGACATTAGAGAGGGTACATGCTATGGTGAGAAAATTAAATACAAAATTGCGTTAGGTAATCAAAGCAATGATTAGAGATCAATTAATAACATTAAATGCTTATATTTGAAAAGAAGAAATACCTAAAATCAATGATGTAAATTTCCACCTTAGGAAACTAGAAAAAGAAGAGTAATTTAAACCTGAAGTAAACAAAAGAGAAATAATAAACTTTAGAGAATTAATTAAAATTGAAAACAGGAAAAGAATAAAGAAAATCAACAAAAGCAAAGCTGATGATTTGAAATAATCAATAACATTGATAAATCTCTGGTCAGGCTAATCCAGAATTTAAAAAAAAAAAAGAAGAAGAAGAGATTATTGATAACAGAAGTGAAAGAGGCCATCACTACTACTCCCATGGACAGAAAATGGTTAATAAAGGAACACTGAATAACTGTATGCCCTCAAATTTGATATATTAGTTGAAATGGACCAGTTTCTTAAAAGACACATGTCAGCAAAGTTCATGCAAGAGGAACTAGGTAAATATAATCACCCTATATCTATTAAAGAAACCTACCTATTGACAAAATAAGTATCATTTTGGAGATGTGGAGATTGTAGGAAGGAATACAAATTCTGCTAAAAGAAACTGACTCTAATATAAATACATGAAAGACCACTAGTGGGAGGTGGGGAACAAGGCCATGCTGTCCTAAGTAACTTTGGAAATGAGTGGAATCTGTGGACTAAAGGCAAAAGTACTGCACATAAACACTGTTTGGCTGATAGATATATCTTTGATCTGTCTGCTGAGAGAGCCTAGAGGCAATGACATACTCAACAAAAACCCCCAGAAAGCCTATCCTGAACTGACGAAGTATGTCAAAATGACACAGGGACCAACTGAAAGAGCTACCAATGGCCATAGCTGAAAGAGGTTGCTATAAAATAAGAAGAAAGCATTTATTAAATTGTAACTTGAAGTATAAAATAAGTATCCATGAATTCATACTCTCAAATGATGGAATTAATAAATAAATGAGGAACAAGAGATAAACTCTTTGCAGTTGTATTCCAAATAACTTCGTAGATACCTGCCTTTACAAAGGGGGAGCATAACTCCCCACTACTTAAGTGTGGGTTATACAGAGGCACTTCCTTCCAAAAGAACTCTATAGAAAGGAAGGGAAGAGTAAGGTCACAGTGGAGACACCTAGCAATTACTATCTCAGGTGACAAAGTAATCATCAATAGTGCTAAATCATATTGATATGATTCTCTTCATTCTCTTTCTCCCCAAACCCCATTACCCCAGCCTAATCATGAGAAAAACATCAGACTAATTCCAGCAGAGGAACATTCTACATGATACTTGACCACTACTCCTAAAAGCTGTCAGAGCCACTAAAACAAGGAAAATCTGAAAATCTGTCACAGCCAAGAGGACATACGACAACCAAATGTAATGTGGTATCCTGGAGGGAATGCTGGAAAAGAAGCAATTAGGTAGAAACTGAGGACACCTGAATCAACTCTGGTTGAGTTAGTAACAAGACATCACTATGGGTTCATTAATTTTAACAAACGTACGATGTTAATATATGACGGTATTAGGAAAAACTGAGTGCATATGGGAATTCATCGTACTAGTTTTGCAACTTTTCTGTAAATCTAAAACTGCCTTAGAAAATAAATCTACTTAAAAAAAAAAAAGAAAGAAAAAGCAAAAAGATACAAATCCAAAAAAAGAAGCAGAAGAAGCAGAAGGAGGAGGAGGAGGAGCAGAGGAATTTAGAGACTAACAATAAAATTCAGTCTCTTATTTTCAGCTATAGGTCTCAAGGTGTAGAATCCACTCAGCAAACAGTCCACAAGAAAGCTCCTTAAAGGTAGCTTAACTGACCACAATAATAGCCTTTGTACATGTTTATGCTCTGTGCTGAAAGCATTTCTTTTCTTTTCTTTTTTTTTTTTAAGATCACAAGTAGAGAGGCAGAGAGAGAGAGAGGAGGAAGCAGGCTCCCTGCTGAGCAGAGAGCCTGATATGGGGCTCGATCCCAGGACCCTGAGATCATGACCCCAGCCGAAGGCAGAGGCTTTAACCCACTGAGCCACCCAGGCACCCCTGCTGAAAACATTTCTTATGGTTCCTTCCAAAATGTATACACTTCCATCCCTGGGAGGAGCGACAGTCTGCATGATTTTATCCATGAGATAATATCTCCAGGAAAGCTGTCCGTCTGGCTCTTTCCATAAACATTTCTGTACACTACTACAAAGTATGGTAGTTGACTCCATGTTCTTTGCTTGTACTCATACAGATCTTGACTTTTTGTGTTTGTACGTTTTGTTAAAACCTCATTTAGTATAATGTACAAAATGTCACTTTAATACTTACTAAGGAGATGTCACAGGCCATTCACTGGTCCTTTCAACATGAGCTGAGCTGATTTTCTATTTAACACCCACAGAGGCCCCGGTCAGTACCGTTATCTCTTGCGGAAGCCCTCATCACAATTGGCTTTCCCGAAAGCCTGCCTTGTGGGGGGGCTCCTGCGTGCTGAGGACCTCCACTGTTGTTTGCACCATCACCTGCCTTGCTCCTAACACATTGTTGATGGTGCACCGAAATCAAAAGACCTGTCAAATGAAGCAGGCTCATGTTGGAAGTAGAGCACCGACGCTGTTTCCAGGTCTGCCCGATGCACGCAGCAGGAGTCAGAAGGTTAAATGAAAGCATGTCTGTGTTGGAAAGCAATGATGGCAGAGCTGATAATCACCTGGTCTGGAACCCCAGGCAATAAAGGCAGGAAGGAGGATATTTTTAAAGGGTTTTAAATGTCTCTCTCTCTCTGCATTGCTCCCAGCTCCTCTGTGCCTATGTCAAAATGTTCTTTACTGGATGTCTGACTTAGGAGCCCAGAGTGTGGTGAAAATGAATGGTTATGGCATATTTTAAAGCATGATTTCTGACACAAGTAATTAAAAACAATTTGACCACTGGTACTGTTGGGAAATTCTGTACCACATTCCACACAGGAAGAGCTATGCCATTTGCAGTCAAACATCAGCCCATTTCCATGGAAGCAAGATACCCTTTCTATGCATGGGCTATAGCAAGCTCTCCTCTTCACTCCCAACCCCTATGACCCACGTTCTCACCTCAACCATGTGCCCCTTTCAGCCAGGGCGACTGAGCACATGCCATCATTCCCTCTTCTGAGAGAATTCTTTGCTCTTCTTATATTGTCAGGTTAGCTTCCAGACCTGCCTTCTATAAGTTCTAACAGGACTGTTCACTATTGACCGGAGGCCTTGGCAGATTCATTTGTGGGGTCTTTGGATTAATCTCTCTCACCTACAGTAATCAGTAAGCTCCTTGAAAGTAAGGACACTGTCATTTTGGTTCATCAGTATATCCCTGGTCCTTATTGCTGTGTTTAGTCCTTACCAAATATTTAGTATCTATTTGAATAGATGAATCTATGAATCTATAGTGAATCAGTAAGTTAGAACTTGATATATTTAAAACAAGAGGTTAAGTTTTAAGCTAGAACTATTCAAAGTTAACACTGATTCATGCTATAAAGAAATTACCTCTTCTAACCAACCCCCTTACAACTATCTGGCAAACTTAGACCCCTCTCCCAAGACTCAGCTCGTCTGTTACCGACTTTGGGCAGGATCGGTAATCCCCCAGACCATCCTAGATGTCCTTTTCCATTCCCAGATAGCTCCCTGACTTCATGTATCTACATTCGAGAACAAGTGCTGTATATGCTTCCATACTTGTTTCCACCGTAAGCCTGTGAGCGCCCCCAGGTCAGGCTCCATCTCTTCTGTTTGTACTTTGTCAGATCTTCTTACAGTGCCCAGCATAGAGAAGTGTTCAGTAAGTATTACAGAATAAATGGATGCCTCTCTCTACCAGTTATCAAGGTTGCATTAGGCATTAAATTTTTCAGACTCTCCTAATGCATGCAAATATTATCTTCCAGTTCTTCCTCATTGAACATTAACTCCCATAAACCTATCTTTCCTGAGAGGGTTCTTGAAAAAAGGGTGGGAAGGGATGTATAATTTTATTCCCTTATATCTCACTTAGGTGTAATTTCTTTTGATTTTAAGAGAAAAGGGATCATCTCTCTCTCTTTTTTTTTTTTTTTTTAAGATTTTATTTGACAGAGAGAGATCACAGGTGGGCGGAGAGGCAGGCAGAGAGAGAGAGGAGGAAGCAGGCTCCCTGCAGAGCAGAGAGCCCGATGTGGGACTCGATCCCAGGACCCTGAGATCATGACCTGAGCTGAAGGCAGAGGCTTAACCACTGAGCCACCCAGGTGCCCCTCATCTCTCTTTTAATACCTTCTCTTATCCCTGAATCAGGCTAAGAAGTGTCATTCAGTCTGGAGGTTATAATGCTCACTCCAGCTCTCTCTCTCACCTGGAACACAGTAAATGAGGTCAGTTCATCTCTCTGAGTCACAAATGGGTCATCTGTAAATGATGGCAAAGCACTAGATACTTCCACAGCAATGCAAGGTCTAGTTCTGCTGCCTCCCAGTCAAGTATTTCCAGGGTATCATGTTGCTTCGCTGGACTAGGTGTTTCACATCTTGTTAAATGACTGTAAAGTGAAACCCTTCCCCATGAATGTTTAATGGACTTAAGGGAATGCCAGACCACGCAGACAATTCATTTGTTAAACACTGCAATTTGCAAAGAATTTCAAGTAGCTATCCTGGACTTCAAGATAAAATAAAGACAGATTTGCCTGATACAGTGTTGAGCAGGAAATTTTCCCTCCCAAGGATTAGGAAGTAAGTGGATAACCCATCACCCTCTGTGTAGTAGAAATAATGATAGAACTCCTAGGCTGGGCATTCAGAGTTTCCTAATGGACACACTATGCAACTTGAGCTTGGACTCTGGATTTCCTCACTACTCTGGACATTTGGGAAGGATAATTTTCTGTTGCAGGGGAGGGCTAGCCTGTACATTGTGGAATATGTACCAGCACTTCTGCCCTCCTCTGCTCATGGATGCCTCTCCAGTTAAAACATCTGAAGTCTCTCCAGACTTTGCCAAAAGTTCTCTGGGACAACAGTGCCCCCTGTTGAAGCACTGCGATATAAAGATGTGAGTTTGGCTTTCTGCTACTCATAAGCAGTCTGTCAGAGAGAAACTTTCTCAAGCTTTGAGTCCCATTTCCCTCTTCTGCACATAGTGGGAATAAATTAAGTCATCATTGTTAGGACAAAATGAGGCAATGTATTTATATCATTTAGCATGATTCCGTGTATGTACTCAGTCTATGGTATTTGCTATTACGATGATCACGACTTCATTCATTATTGTTAGCTTTTAACATTGATGTTGAAGAAAAAAATGTAGACCTACAAAAAAAAAAAACTGCTTTACTGAATTTTCTTCAATACATTTGCTCCAATATTCACGGAGAAAATTTAAACCACACATCAGATTGCTGCTTGCCCTGAAACCAGGGCTACCAGGCTTCCAGCAGCACAGATGTCATCTATACTCATCCTTGCGTGTCTTCAGCATAATATGGAAGGAGAGCAAACGCTTTTAAAAGTTTCTGTTCCTGAGGTGCCTGGGTGGCTCAGTGGATTAAAGCCTCTGTCTTTGGCTCAGGTCTTGGTCTCAGGGTCCTGGGATGGAGCCCCGCATGGGGCTCTCTGCTCAGTGGGGAGCCTGCTTCCCCCTCCCCCTCTGCCTGCCTCTCTGCCTACTTTTGCTCTCTTTGTCAAATAAACAAATAAAATCTTTAAAAAAAAGTTTCTATTCCTTTCCAATGTATTACTGATATATATTCTCCCTTACTATTTTCTCCCATAATACACAACACTAAAAACTACAGTCCAATTGTTATTTGGTTCTTATAACAAAAACAGAAGCCAGAGTGTCAGCAGGGACAAAGCTCACCACATGGAAGACTTGACTCAAAATAATATGGACTGAGATTGTACCACACAGTCAAATAGTTAAATGTAAATTTTAAAAAAATATTATGTTCTCCTATTAAATTAGCAAAAGAAATGTTGACAAAGGTATAACAAAGCTGGTAGTCACCCACGCTGCTTTCTAGCACTGAAATTGATATGGGCCTCTGGGAAAGAAACTTATTTATTCCAGTCCAGTCTGGTTAAAGGGACTGCTCAGGCCAGTCCCTTGGGCCCAAGCAGGCAAAGTGTAGGATGCTATGGCCAGCATGCCTGTGTCTCCTCAATGCACGTCACTCTCCTTCTTCAGGGTCCTTACAAGCCTTCCTTTCCTATCTATTCTCTGCCTGAACTCCCAACCCAGCCTAAAACTGATGATTCCTTGAAATGTATTGTCCTAGCTGCCCACACCCCAACTCAGAGGGGAAAAAAAAAATGTATATATATATTCTCTTTACCCAAAACGGGAGAAATATAAAAAGCCACTTTCCCACATCTTATCTTGGGTCTTGTGGGAATGGTCCAGTTGAGGCCACCCTCCACTGCCCTGGCTAACATACAAAATGTGGGTATGGGTGGGCCAGAGAGTGGAGGAGAGGGAAAGAAAAAGAAAAGAAAATCCACTGTGCCCCCAAATCTTTCAAGTGTTGGAACCCTTAAATTTTGTAATTTCTTGCTATTCTAATTCTAATCATCCCAATCAAACGAGGCGTGGGGAAACATATGAGTGAGTAGTTTATTTTTGTATTCCTTTAACAGTAAACAATAGGAGAGAACAGGAATGTCCACAAGGAGGGAAGGATGAGGACACTGTGAAGTGGCCACTTTGTGGACAAGTACGCTATCTCCCAAATGAGTTCATGGAGAGCATAAAGCAGAGACAGAAAATGCTATTGATCATCTGTTTGGTGAAAATGAAGGATACAAAATTTTATGTGTATTTTAACTGCAACCCTGTAAAATATAGAGGGACTGACAGAGACTCTTCCCAACCATACTCTAGATAGCCTCCTCTGAGACCTCTTTTCTACTGGACCTTAACTTCAGCCTCTAAGAACTGCAGATTCCCAGCACAAATGATTTCATTCACTCATATCCACACTAAAATACTTGAGTAAACTTTAATATAGTCTCTCTCGCTCTCTGTTTTTTCATAGCCTCTAATAGCCTTCACCCCTAGAATGACCCTGACCTTCCTTAAAATGCCTGCTTGAAAACCTAAACCAAAACCAAAACCAAAAACTCTAAAGCCTCCAAAAGCATGTACTGTTTGTTCTAGCCAACACCTGAGGAATAGCCCCCACCTGCCTTTCTGGGAGCATTTACTTGAAAAAAGGCTTACAACTAACTCTAAGCTGCCCTTTGTCATTTTGAGATGTATATGTGTCTCCCCCAGCTCAGGAGTTTCTTTCTCAAGGACCTGAAAACCAAATCTTTGAAATGTAATTAGGAAGGACAGGACCTCGTCTCCCCATCTCTGTGGAAGTACAGAATCCTAAACTCCATTAGTTGCCAGCTAACACACAGCTGGCAAATACACTGATTTTTCACTTCCCCAACTCTGTCAAGACCCTGCCAACTCCTCTCCCTATTCCCTCATTCTTACTTTAAAACAACCAGTCCCCCACTCTATGCAAATTGAAGTTGAGTTCAGCTCATGCTGGAGCTTCTTCCATAATGCAATAATACATTACTGATTAAAATCTGTGCTTACTGTTTTAACTAGTGGCTGCCTTTGTTTATCTTCAGCAGGTCCAGTTACTAAGGGATTGAAACCCTCCATCACTGCATTTGTGTGGCGAGGTGGCGAGATAATACCCAGAAATCATTAGCAAAAAACATCCCTTCTATTACAGGAAAGAACAGTCCCCACATAACTATGATTACAAGTTTAACAAAACTTTGCTGGGAAGCAATTCTGATTTATGAATTCACACTAAACATCTAAGTACATCTGTTATGCATAGAAAATGGTGACTTTCTGGGTAATGATTTTTTAGAATCACAAATGATGTACAAATTCCCAGTGATTTATGCATTTGGAGGGGCATGAATATGTCCTGGGTGATTGCCTATTATACTCAAAGACTAGGTTTATACCAGGGCCTTTGTTCCTTCCTTTTGTGTCTCAGAATCTGGAAGCGCAATCTTTTATGGGGGCAAAGAATTTGCTAACCTGAGAGGAAAATTTCCGTATGTCTTAGATGATATTTGCTTGTCTTTAATTAAGTGTTTTGCAATCTATCGCAGAAATGATTAAAACAACTGTAGAAAGAATGTAGGATTCAAAGAGCTCATATTTCAAGTTCTATTACCTATTTAAGGTTTGGTATTAGGACATACTGGCTCTGAGAATACCACTCTCCCTTCCCACCTGTCTTACCTTTGACATCGCTCACATCCCTTAAATTGGAGTTGCTTGAATATAGTACACATTCTCAGGATAACATGGCTTCATTTTTTCTGTTTCTCCTAGTCTCTTTTCCTTTGCTCTTTGACTAGCTAATGAACCTTTCACCCATCTACCTCCTTTTGGTTTCCTCTCCAATCTACTGCACTGTCAACCATCTCAGCCCACAAACCCCTCTGGTTCTGGTGTCTTTATCTCTTACTACAGTTAAATTCCCATAAGGTAGAGAACAATGGATCCCTAGTACCCAGCACCATTTTTCTGACACAGAGTAAGAATGTAAGTCATTATGGAACAAACAACCACAGCTCTTTTTGCTTCCAGAAATTAATTTATATCGCACAGTGTAATCAAAAGCTGAGATTTAATTTTTCTGTTTCAACTTGCACATGTGCATGTGCACACACCCAGAACTGCAAGATGATTTAAGGAAAATCAATAAAGTACTGAAAAAAAAATCTACAAGTCTGATCCCAAGCTCCCCATCTCTTCTGAACTGGAAGCACTGAGGTGGGCTGGGGGAAGAGATATACAGACAGGTAACTTACACTTTGCAACTGGACGTGATTTTTTGCCAAGTTCTCTGACTTTGCCATTGTGCTGGATGCTTTGAGGCTGTAGTTTTTACCACTTTGTGGTTCTTTCAGCTGCTCTTGAATTTGTTTAGCTTGTTTCCTGCGGGTTTAAATAAACACATAAATACTTACATCACTTTATTCTATTCATATTTGGGGGGCGTTCATTCATTCCCAACATCTATATTTGTCATTTGTGAAACCTGGAAAACTCAGTTAACAAAGAACATCCTTCCCTCATTTTCAACCTGCCAGCCCCATCAGATAACTTCTAATCTGGAGAGAAGCTGGTTTTATCTATCAACATCCTGGGATTCACACCCAATGGTGTGCCAAAGGAAGACAGAAGCATAATACATTGTCCTGGCCCCCAGGAATGTAAGAGGTGCCAAACCCTTAGTGCTCAGTGGTAAAGAATTAGAAATGCTCTGAAGTAACCAGTGGAAAAATTTGAAGCTTGGACCTAACAGCCACATATAACATAGTAACAAAGTTACATCTCTATTTGTTTCATATACATTTCCAAACATGTATAGCTTGATCATGTAGCCTGCATATACACCGTAAGTATATTTCCTCTTCTACAATTTAGAAATAGCTCATTTATTATTATCATTAGATCTGAATGTGAAGATTTTTATTTCTGCTTTGTAAATAACAATTAAAAAATAGTTAACTCTTGAAAGAACATCTTAAAAGCATCATTTTAAGTGTTTTCCATATATCAAATCACTTATTATTTGTGATAATTCTGTGTGATGGAGCATTACCTATACTCATGTAATATCTGAGGAAACAGAGGCACAGAGAAGCTAAATAATTTTTCCAGAGTTACATTGCTAGTAAGTGGTGGAGGTGAATTACTCTCAACCACCACTTCGGACTGTCAAACCACTTGCCTATATTCCTACAGCGTCTCAGTGGGAACACTGAGACTATTCTCAAGTTTCAGATTCTCACCAAAGTGCTCTTGCCTGCATACATGGGTGACTGCTGCTAACCATAAGGATGTAACAAATTACTCCCTTATTAACTGCTCTCTTCCAAGGACTTTACATTAATTTTCTATCAGCAGAAGACTCAGTACCCAAAAACACATATGCACACACACACAGCAGAATTGTCCAGCCCACCCCAAACTTTTAACTCTTCCCAAGATCTCTGTCAAGGATAGAACCTTTGGTGGAGTATGTACATGGTCTGCAGAGAGCTTTTCCTGAGAATGGGCTTGGGTATTTGATTTGAATCCCAGCTCTGCCACCCACCATTTTTGCTTTGATTTACTAAATCAAAATGACAGTTTTCCTAAACTTCTTTGAGCCTCAGTTTCCTCATCTGTGCATGGTGTTGTAAAAGCTAACTTCCACGGATACTGTGGAAATGAAATGTGAGAACATCTGCAAAGTGTTGATCTGTTCCCCTTCTCATCATTTAGTAAGCTTAGTTGTATGGGCAGATCCTATAGAGAAACTAGAACATTGGCTCAAAGATAAAGAAAAAGATTGTATTAATTGCATCTCTCACAGGCAAGTGACAGTGTTTGCTACCAGATTTGGAAGCTCTGAGAATCATTAACTCTTTTGGATTTACAACAGCAGTGATGTAGATCTGTTTAAAAATTACTTTTATATTTTCAATTGTTTGGAGTTTTTATCTCCAGTACTTTTAGTTGCTTTAATCCAGTTGTAATAATCTATCTATTTCCTAAGAGATAGTCTGTAGCGTATTGTTAAAAATAAATTTATCATATCAGCATTATATGAAGCACATTATAGCTACAAAATTCCATCAGGGATTCACTGATGAAGGAAACAGGAGATCAGGAGGTTCTACTCGAAAAGGGGTTTGGCACAGAGTAAGGACCTAGTTACTCTCTGAAGGATTAAGTAGTAGAAACATTAACTGTCTTTCCAGTAATTCTGTAATTCAGTGTCTGAGAAATGCCAGCGTCTAAAGGAATTTTCCTCATAAAAATGTGTGATTGCAGTTTCCTAAATCCTTTTATATTTTGCTTTCCTTTACTGGCTTCTCACTCAAGTCCTGACTCAGTAATATTCCAGAATGAGCAGGCTTTCCTTTCTGAATCAGGCTTCTTCTCTACACATACCTACCCCTGCCCCAAACACACATACTTTTTCTCTTTCTTCCTTCATCCAGCAAATGGGAACCAGAACAGGAGAGGTGTCTGATTAAAATACCATTATCTCTCTCACAAGAGTCAGTGCTCTGGGAAAGACAAGATAAGGGCTTTCCACACTGGAACCCTACTAGCCTAACAATGTCAACATTAACATTTTGTAGTTCGTTGAGTTTTAAGTTTCTCTGGTCCAGTTCATCAGAAAAGAAATGATATCTAAATTGTGGAATATCAGGCATTACAAGTCCACTGGTAGGCACTGTTGGTAATGTTGTGGGATGGGTTCCTGGGAAAGCAGGCACTTAGAGGGAGACAGCATGAAGGATTTTTATTACGGGAGGCTCTTTGGATCAACAGCTGTGGAATCATAGGAAGGGAGGCAGGACAGGGCTCAGGGAAAAAATTGGAATGTAATGCAGTCTCAGTGATGCAGATCCCAATCCCTTGGGATGCTCTGAAACCAGCATGGCCTTGCTCACTAAATTGGGGCAAAGATCTAAGTCTTTGGAGCCTTACATTGACCTGTCATTGGAGGTGGGCTATCTCAGGTCAGAGGAAGGGAAGTTTTATTATATTTGTTTTAGCAACTGGAGGACTAAGATCTTCATTGCTCAAGAGAATCAAAGCTGCACATCAGAGCAACCACTGCCTATCTTTAACGGGCTTTCCTTGGGTTAAAATCTTTGATTTCAGAGAATGATAACCTATGTTTAGGGCTGGTTTTTACTGGGAGCACCATTTTTCCTTTTTCCTTCTGTTTTTCCCAGTCATGATCATTATTTGTCCTAGCTTCTGTCTCCTGGAACATCTCTCCTATCTCAATTCCATTTTTTAGAGTTGAATCATGTCTTGCACTTCCCAAGTCTACTAAGGACTTCTACAGGCAGCCTTATACTTCTTACCCATGTGAGTTGAAAGCAAAAAGAAACCTGCAAAAATTTACAGTTGCCATGTGAGCCCCATCAGCCAGATTGGAATAACTCAACTAATATTTCCAATAACTTATGGGAGTATATGAGCTTATTGGAAGTGATGAGAAAATAATTTCTTTCATTGTGTCCTTTAGAGTTGTGGAGGTTCAATGAACTCAGAAAATCCTCTAAATCCAAGAAGGTATTGATCGCTTCTATCTCATCATGTTATTTCCCTTCAAACTTTCATCTGCTAACAATTTACTGTAATATTCCATGTAGCAAGGTCATGCCTTACCAAGGGTCACAAGACGATGGGCAAAGGACCAGAGTGGCAGGACCTGAGGGATTATGGGGACTAAAATATAAATGATCCAGGGGAATGTGAGCTTTTGTGTAACTCCTGACTTTATCTGGATAGGAACTATGTATCCCAGTATATAGAATGCTGGTTCAACTGATTTTATTTAAAAACCAATGATGGACAGTTCATAGAAACCTATAAGACTTGGCACTTCCAAGATGAAGTCAAACAAATGATACACATTATTACAACGTTATATGGTATGTGTGAAAGTAAGGAAAGTTCGAGGTAGAGTCTGTCTGCTATTATCCCTGAGATAGGGGGATGGGAATTAGAATTCAGGGAATGAGTGGAAAGACACATGTGCCAGTGTGCTATAAAAGTTTACATTGCTTTCAACTATATAGATTAGGTGTTTGTGTGAGGTATAGCACTCCTCTCAGGTAAAGAAAAATAAAGGAAGACCTTGCCTGGAAATTGTGGTAGAAGAAAATACACTCTAGGTCTCTAATGAGAAATATAACTCCACCTGGAAAAGGCTTCAATTTTGTATTATTACTTTGTTATTCTCACTTTTTAAAGTTATTCAATTTTTTAATAAAAATATGTCCCAGCTGGGCAGGCAGAAAGACAACATCCTGATTAGTGTTCCTCCCTTGGCTCAGTTCTTGGAGTCCCCCACAATGAATGATGTTGCACAGTGTTTCCATTAAACCCTGACACCTCACTGAGCCCCAGGAGGTGGTGTTTCATCTCAGAGCCCACATCCTGCCTAGAGAGGGAAAGATTGACAGCTATGAAGATGGCGGTCCTTGAGTTATCCAGCTGCTCTCCACTCGTGTGATTGTCATAATCAGTCTTTCCTTTCCATGTGGTACAACTACAAATTATACTCTAAAAATAAGTGATTAGCCACCACTCGATGGTAATTTGCTTATTGTTAAATACACAATTTCTCTCCTGTACACAGCACTTGCGGGGAGACCCTTCCAACGCCCTGCGGCGTGTGATTACCCCCTCATGTCCCGGTGCGTGCTCCTCACTCTGCCGTTATACAGCCTCTAAGTTCCAGTGTGGAAACCTGCAGGTGTTAACCATAGCAAGCTTTCATTATTTATTCTTTGGAACACTACGCTGTGCTCTCTACACTGTTATCCCATTAATCCCTAACAAATTCTATAAGGTAAATATTATTTCAGACATATTTTACCAAAAAGGAAACTGAGGCTGAGGGACTGGATGCAATTGGCCTGATAATACGTAACAAGCAAGGGGCAGCCTGGAGATTTGAATGAAGGTATGAGTGAGGCAGGTACAATCCTGACCAGATGCCACATAAGCTCCCTAAGAGGACACACCAAGCACTATAGGTGCACGAATGCACGGTATTCCTGATTCACCCTACACAGTTTCACCTTCCAGCATCTAGCCGGAGGACTGTGGGAACCGATGTGGTGCGGTAGTTTCGAGCATGCAATTTCAACTAGGGCTGTGGAAATTCAAAGACCCCATCTGTGTGGCTTTGACAAATTAATATTTTAAAATTCTGTTATTATTTGAAAAATGCAGCAATAATGAACAATTCAAATTGTTGTGAGGATTGGGGGATAATGCAAAGCCCAGTGTCCCTGACAAAGAGTTAAGTTCTCAAAAATGAACACTAATAACTGTCACAGCCAAGAGTTGCCTAGGAGACATGACAATTAAATATGATGTAGTATCCTAGATGGGGCCTGGAACAAAGTGTATCGGGTAAAAACTAAGGATATCTGGAAGTACAAACTTCAGTTAGTAATACAGTATGAATATTAGTCATTGTGACAAATGCAACATTCTAACATAAGACATTAGTATTAGGGAAACTGTGTCTGGGTTGTGCAGGATCTATCTGTACTATTTTCACAGTAACTCTGAATATCTAAACCTATTCTGAAATAGTTCATTAAAAAATAATAGTTACTAATTATGGATCTATGCCCAAGTTTCTACTCTTTTTTAAAATAATAATTGCTGTTCTTTTTAAAGATCAACATATACAACATGCAGACAGGTGTCATAGACTATCTCTGGAAATGGATCCATTTTTAGAAGAGCAAATGGGGAAACAAATATAAGTCCAATGAAAAGCAATTACACATTGGCTTGCATTTCAGACAAGCTGTAGGAATAGAATCTGTGCCAACTTCTTAAGGCTTGCGTGACTTAAATAAAATTTCCATAAATAAAATACCTTTATCAAAGTTCATTTGGAATATATTTGTATGTATATATAGGTATATATATAATTTATTATACATTATTAGTCAAAATTAGTACCTTTATCAGCAGAAGTTTTGGTTTCTTTTTTTATGTTTATGCATTTATTTGCTTAAGTAATTTCTATACCCAACATTGGGCTTGAACTCATGACCCTAAGATCAAGAGCCACATACTCTGAGCAACCAGGTACCCCAGAATTTCTATTCCTTAGCAGGGGAAGTATATTTGACATGTGTTTATCAACTGATAAACCAAAGTAGATCTTGCAGTATTCATATTTCATATTAGGCTGAAACCTTTATGGATATCAGGTAAAAATACTATGGAAGGAAAAGTACTTTTTTTTTCCCCAGAAAAGCCTAGATATTTGTTGATAATGCTTAGATCTACAGCAATGACTTCTCTGTTCAGAAGTGTTAACCCCTAGGGACAGGCAGACACTGAGGCTTTACTTTTGGCGGGTAATCAAAAATTGCAAAGAACATAGAATGTTCATGATCACAGAGTGGAATGATCACTATGTGTACCAAAGAGAAACCACACACACACATACACGTGTATGCACATGCTGCATATACTCCCCACAGTCTATAAGAGATTCTAAGTCATTCGTAGATGTTTGATGGACCCATTTGCACAAGATCCCTCTGCCTGGAACACAGATGGTGAAATTAAAGAAAGACAAAGTGTTTTCGCTGAGAAGTAACCTTTTAACACTTGAGAGAGATGGTCTTACTTGCTTTTGAAGTAGAATGCTGCACAGAACATGCCCACGATGACAATTCCAAAGATGATACATGAAATTGACAGCACCTGCCTTTGATAAACTTCTTCACTCTCTGTGAATTTGAAAAACAGAATTAGAATGGATGTTAGCAGGGCACAATTTCCAACCTTTTACTTCTGAGTTGTAGGAGCTTTCCAAAGAAAACTTTTTTGTTCTTGTCATGAATAGGAAAAAACGAGGAAGTTATTATGATTCAACTTCTTTGCAATCATCTACCGGCTAGCTGGTTATTTTTTTGTACATGCACAGTTAAAACACACTTATACACAGATATCACAATTATGAATCTTATTATCAAAAGACATTCCATAAATTTAGCACATACTGGGACATATGTTTTTGAAATTATGGTGGACCCAAAATAAACTTCTAGAGAAATATGTGTCCTCCAGAATTTTCCTGTGCCTGTGATGACTTCCAATTTATTTTATGTGATACTGATGCCACTGTATTTTCTGATTTGGTCCTCAGCTGTCTGTCTCCCATTCATCCATTCCCTACTATGATTGATATTACTAATGAAAGAGAACCTCAATATGTATGTGAATATTTATTCACCCATTCTTGACTTCCTCAATATCAGTGATCTGGCACAGTGATCTCAACCTCTATTACTAAGGTCATATCATATAACTTCTTATCACAAAAAAATAAGAATTCAAAAATAAGGATGTCACTTTTTAACCATTACCATTTACACTCCCAGCTCATTTCTGAAATATGTCTACTGAAACAGTTCTCCCAGCTCATCAAGACCTTTTTATTTATAGATCTCAGAACTTTCTATCTGTTAATTATCCTCCTCTTGTCTTCATTTTCTTTCTTTACACAGCAGAGAAACTATGATCCATGATTAGTCATTCACTCTCTTGCAAATACCATCAACTACTGATCTCTTTCTCCTCCCTTTTCACCCATTTGGCAGGAAAACTGCATACAAATCCAAGAAGCTGCCTTTTTCATACCTCTACCTTGAGCAGCTAAGAATCGGGAGAGAAGATTATACAATCAGGAAGATGGGATCAATAAAAGTTGACAATGGCATTACTTAACTAGACATCTAATAGTGACTAAAGACCTCATCAGCCTGCTTCTCCATTTTTCTAATGTTTACCCATACCTCCTCCAAACCACTCAAATATCTGACTTACTCTCCCTCACTTTCAGATCTCCCATATAAGTTATAAAGAAAAGGAAGTCTGAATAGTATAGATATTCTCTACTTATAACACAAAATATACAAAATCAACTGCATCTGTATCTATTCATTTTGTTTCTCTCTTAACATAGTGCAGTATTTCTCAAACTGTACGGTGCATTGGAGTCATTTTGAGAACCGAAGGAGACTGCCACCTACATTCTCTCCTAGAGTTACTGATTTAGCAGGTATGAAGTGGGGATAGGATATCTGCATTTTTTTTTTAAGGTTCCAAGGTTTCCAAGGTAGTTTTGTTGCTTCTGGTCTGTGAAACAAGACCAGTTGAGAACAAATGAATAGACTAAAAATCTTCAGAACATGCATCAACCATGTAAGAATAGGGGAAGTTTTTTGTTGTCGTTTATGCCAACATGATATGGTATCCATTTTGGACCTTCTAAGTAAAAGTATTTATTTAAAAGAAAGTTTCAAATATATTGCATACACACTAAAATTAGAGAATGGGGAAAGTGTTATATTTTTGTCAAAGACTAATTCCTTTGGATGCCATTGTCTTCTATCATCTTGGGGTCTTCTCATCACTTAAAATTGAAGGGAAGGAAACACATTTCAATTCCTTCTATGATACCAGCATTACTGTTATACCAAAACCAGACAAAGGCATAAAAATGCAATGACATGTTGACATATATCCCTAGATTGACATGCAAAAAATCTTAACAAAATTTTAGAAAATCAAATCCAATAAGATGTTAAAAGTAATACATCATGACCAAGTGGGGTTTATACAAGGAATACAAGGTTGGTTTGATTTTTAAAATTAATCTATGTGATTCACAATTTTAACAGTCAAGAAAAAAATATTTAATTATCATGTTAAAGGGAAAAATTACTAACAAAATCTAACATTCATTCCTCATTAAGACTCTCAACAACTAAGAATAAAAGGGAACCTTCTCATCCTGATAAAGAGTATCTATAATAATCTCTACCTAGGTGTAAAAGACAGGATGCTTTTCCCCTGAGATCAGGGATACAGTAAAAATATCTACTTTTACCATTTCTATTCTACACTGTAATGTAGGTTTGATCAATGGAATAAGTAAAAAATAGAAATTACAGTCATTCAGTTGAGGAAGGTTGATGGAAAATCATCTTTGTTCTCAGACTATATGATCATCTATGCAAAAAAGCTGATGGAATCTATAAAGAGCTAGTGTAACTAACAAGTAAGCTTAGCAAGTTTTCAGGATACAAAGTTGCAGGATAGACAATACAAAAATCAAAAATGCATGTCTATTTAGTAGCCACAAATAATCAGAAATTGAGATGAAGGTATCACAGAAGCATCAAAATACAGTTTGAAGAGGTACATTTGACAAAAGATACACATTGCCTATACACTGAAATCTACCATACATTACTGAGATAATTTAAAGAGGACCTAAATCAATGGAGAATATATCACACTTATGAATTAAAAGACTCGATATTATTAAGATGTCACATCTCTTCAATTTGATGGATAGACTGAGTGCAATTCTATTTGAAATCTCAGGAGGTATTTTGCTATTGTTGTAGAAATCAACAAGATGATTCTAAATGTAATATGGAAATATAAAAGATCTACAGTAGCAAAATAACTTTTTCATAACCAAGAGAGCAAAACTGTTAGTAGTTAAAACACTTTATTCCAAGACTTAATATAAAACTATAGTAATCAAGGGAAGATGGTATTGGCCTATTTATAGACAGATAAATCAATGGAACAAACAAAAGAGTCCAGAAATATATACAAACATATGTGGTCAGTTCATTTTTTATACAGATGTCAATGCATTTAATGGAGAAAGGACATTTTCAAAAAGCACAGTGTCACAATAGTATAGCCATATCCACTAAAATGAACCTTAACCTTAACTTCATACCTTATTCAAATATAGGTTCATGAGGAATAATAGACCTTAATATAGTATCTTATGCTATGAAACTATTAGGAAATGTAGAAGAAAATCTTAGTAATATGGGTTTGACAAAGATTACTTAACTATAACACAAAAGATAGAAGCTATAAAACTTTTTAAATCAATAAAATGAACTTTTTCCAAATTAACAATATTTAATCTTCAAGACTGTCATGAAAATGAAAAAAAAAAAAAAAAAAAAAAAAAAAACAAAACGGCACATTCTGGGAAAAAATCTGCAAGATATGTAATCAACAATAGACTTGTGTCTAAAATAAATAAGCATCTCTTATTCAACAATAGGAAAGACAAGCAACCCAGTTTAAAAATGGACAAAATATTTGAATGAACACTTCTTTGAAGGTATATATAAAAAGATGCTCAACATTGTAGAGTTGAAAGTTAAACTATAATGAGACACATGGCATCACTACTAGAATCACTAATATTAAAGGCTGACCATACGAAGGGTGTGAACAATTTGTATTCTTGTGTATTTCTGGTAGAAATGAAAGATGGTATAACCACTTAAAAAATAGTTTCAAAGAAAGTTAAGCATATACCTACCTTATGACACAGTATTTGCCCAAGACTAATGCAAGCAGATATTCATTATGTACATAAATATTCATAACAGCTTTACTTGCAATAGCAAAAAACAAAACAAACGAACAAAATCTTGGGACAACCCAAAAGCCAATTAGCAGGTAAATGAATAAACAAATTGTGGTATAGCCATACAATGGAATCTCACTTAGCAATAAAAAAGAAAGAACTAGTCCCCTGGGGCTAATAATACATTATGTTTATAAAAAATAAAAAATATATATATATAAAAGAAAGAACTAGTGATAAAAGCAATTCTACACATGAATCTCAGACTAACTAGGTTGAGTTCAGTAAGTCAGACAAGAAAAAGGTGTCTGTTGTGTTTTTCCAGTTATATAAAATCCTGGAAAATGAAGGGGTGCCTGAGTGGCTCAGTCGGTTAAGCATCTGCCTTTGGCTCAGATCATGATCCCAGGGTCCTGGGATGGAGCTCCCTGCTGAGCAGGGAGCCTATTTATCCCTTTCCTCCCCACTCATGTTATCTCTCACTTTCTCTGTTGCTATCTCTGTCTTTCTCCCTCTCTCTCTCAAATAAATAAATAAAATATTTTAAAAAAATCCTGGAAAATGGAAACTAATCCATAGTAGCAGAAAGCATGAGTAGATTATCTGGGGTCAGGAGTAGGAAGGAGTGGAGGAAAGAGACCACAAAGTGGCATGAAGAGATGTTGGAGAGTCATAAATATGCTTATTGTCTCAAATGTGATGATGTTCTCTTGATAAATACTTATGTCAAAATGTATCAAATGATAAATTTCAAATAAGTGCTTTATTTTATGTAGCAAATATAGTAGCAAGTATAGTAACAAAATATTAATTCTGAGGGACAAAAGAATACAGGGAATATAGAAGTATAGACATAAAAAAAATACATGCTTGATACAACATTGTCGCCCAATCTAACCAGTGTCTTTTTCTTCCACCATGTCTAACATTCAACTGTTTAGAGTCTCAACACATACTCCTTTCTTTCTCTCTTGAATCTTATTCTTGTATTTCTCCCTTAAATGTCTACTCACCTCTTTGGTCTCAAATTAAGTGTCATTATATCAAAAAAATCTTGCACTGCATTGTAAACTTCATTGGTACAAGAGACTGTGTTTTTGTTGATCTATTTGTTTGATTCACTATTTCCCCATCGCCTAGTGCAATGCTTCTTACATAGTTGACACTGTCAGACTTATTGCCTGGAGAATAAGTAGGTATTTCTGCCTTTGGAGGGATTTTCTGCTTTAAGCCATGTATGATACATCAAGTCTCCTTTCAGTGGCATTTACGATCCAAATCTGGCCTCCTCACTGTGACTCTGTACTCACAAAGTCCTTTTCAGAGGGCAAAGTGTCATAAGGAAAAATGATGAAGCCATGGGTTTCCAGGCCTCAGAAGATACTGTAGCATGATCTACGGACGGGTAGATATTCCTATGGCTCTTTTTCTTTTCCATAGCATCTAATTGCCAGTCCCTGGCTTTTTTGTTGATTTTCAGGTTGCCTGGTCAAGCTCCAGGAAGACACTGTGTGAGTTGGATTTGAGTATTGTTCTCAACACTCTTCCGTCTCTGCACTGGTACACTGCCTGGTTTTACATTCTGGCCTAGTTTCACTCAGTGCTGATGCTAATTCGTAACCAGAAAAACTAGGCTGAAGGTTGGCTCATGGACACAGAATTCCCCATACCATGACTTTCTGGGTCATGACCCAAAAAGCTTCCAGAGCCAGCTGAAATGAGTCCACGACTTGTGATGTTCCTCTAACAGCAAAGTCAATTGCAGTAATTCATCTTTAATTAGGCAAACAGATATCAGATGCAACAGATCTGGATGAAAACCTTTATGTGCAGAGCCTTGTTTCTGGGACTTATTTTCTTTTTTCTTTCTTTCTTTCTTTTCTTTTTTTTTTTTTCCTTTCCCGACACCATGCACTGTATTCTCTTTAAATATGACTGTGTATTTTGTAGTCCTTTTTCCTGCAGAAGTATACTAGGAAACAGTGATTTAGAAGAACTATCCCCTCTTCACTCCCATCTTAGGCTCTATTTCCATTTTATTCAGACTGAAGTATCAGAAAAGAAAATTTGAGCCTAATTTCTGCATAAATGGAGAGGGGCAATCATGTGGCTCTGGTAAGCCTTGGTTGATTATTTTTAATATGGCAAAATTCAAATTAAAGGAATAAAAAAGGTATTACTGGGACCTTGTTTGGGCATATTGCTATCTTTTTTTTTTTTAAAGATTTTATTTATTTATTTGACAGAGAGGGATCACAAGTAGGCAGAGAGGCAGGAAGAGAGAGAGAGAGGAGGAAGAAGGCTCCCCGCTGAGCAGAAAGCCCGATGCAGGGCTCAATCCCAGGACCCCGGGATCATGACCTGAGCCGAAGGCAGAGGCTTTAACCCACTGAGCCACCCAGGCACCCCGGCATATTGCCATCTTAAAGAATGTCATCTTTTCCAACCCCACATTTATAAGCTCATTAAATTTTCCAGTTGAACTTGGAAACAAATATGTAGTTGTACCAACTATAGAGAATTTCATTTCACTTAATTGTTGTGAGTTGATGACTATAATGGAATAAGTGTGACTTGCATAGGTAATCTACTATCATTGCATGTGATAACCTACCTCACCCTGCCTCTGCCAATAAAAAGAATTATGAAAATGATGGATAATAATACCCACTAAAACAAACAAAAAATAAGACTATCTACTAGACTGAATGATTTCCTCATAAAATCTATGCACTGTTTTTGTTCTTATTTGAAGCTAGTCAAATATAGCCTGGGGAAATGCACAAAATCAATTCTGAGTTTAAATCAAGAGTGAAATTAAAACTCTAAAGACCGTGAGTGAATTTATAGACCCAGGTGTAGTTACAGTGATATCACTATCAATGCCTTTGAGTGATAGAGCATTACTTGAGAGCTAGCATGGGTGAATTACAAGAAACAAAGAGTTGGGAGTCTGGCAATTTTGGATTTGACTTTAATTTTAGCCACTTTCAATATGAGTAACCACAGATCTATTACTTTGCCTTTACAAACTTTAATTTCCTATCTGAATAAAGGCAATGTTATGAAATACTGAGTGTAATAAATGTTATAAAAAGGAGGTTAGATAATGCGACAAAAGCATACGGTACAGAAAACTGACCTAGTCATAGAAGCCAGAGAACAGACATCTCAGATATAATATTAGAAGCCAATCAGGTAAGAGTAATGGGGATGGGGAGAGTGGTCCAGGCTAAGGAAACAGCTTGTGCACAGGCCCTGGAACAGGAGATAAAATGGCATGTTCAGGAATCTAGAAGTTACCTACTCCCACAGGGCCTTTGCACAAGTCATTCTCTTTAGCAGCTGAGCAGAACAACACAGAGGCAATGCGGAAGCTGTGTCCATGTAACATGTAACTGTGTAACATGTCGCCACAACAGCAGGAAGGTGCTGAAGGATTTGAAAGGAGAGGAATGTGATGCGATAACATTTACACTCCTTTTACATGCAATATGCAAGGAAGATTCGAAGGAATAAAGTAAGTGCAGAGTCCTGTTAGAAGGACATTAAATCAGCTCAGGTAAGACGTGATGAATGTTCGTCCAAGAGTAGTAACAACCATGGTGAAAGGAGGAGTAAACAGAAGTAAAAAGCACTCAGATTGAAAATACTTAAGGGACTAGACAATGACGTTCTGAACTAAGATAGTGTATTTTGGAGGAGGTTCAGACTCGGAAGGAAAGATAACAAACTCAGTTTTGGACTTGCTGAGTCTTGAAAGCCTGTAAAATATCTAAGATCTGCATAGTGAAGCATGCAGATCTAGGCTAAGAGGAGGTGACAGGGTTCTGGATATAAAGTTACAGATTATGCATATAAGTGCAACCAAGTGTTTTGGTAAGATGGTCCAAGAAAATACAGAGTAATAAGAGTGTCTGAATTCAAGCTTTGAGGGACTCCAAAATTTTATGGGAGTGTAGAGAAGGATCCTATAAAGGAGATGGAAAAGGACAGCCAACCAGGCAAAGCAAATAAGGAAAAAGAATATCCTCCAAATAACCAAAGTAACTAACTAACCATGATAGTGACATGGAAGAAAATATGAAGGGTTTTTCTAAAAGTTCAGGCTATTGAATGCTTCTGAGGGGCCAATTTAGATAATGTCCTTTCATTTAGGGACATAGAGGTCACTGAGCAACTGCATGAGGTCTTTTGGTAGAATCATGAAGACAGTCCCATGTATCATGTAACTTTCACATACTGAAACACAAATGTCCCTTCACCAAAGCTGCCCTGTCTCCTACCACTGCAGCAGCCTGCATGCAGAAGCTGGAATTCCAGCCTAATTCCAGAAAGCAGCGAATGCCTACTCCGCTAACTTGAGGCTATCGCTAACTTCATTATAGAGACATTGTGAGGATTAAGTGAATTAAGACATACTGGGTATTGCCAAACCTAACTCTGAGTGCTCACTCGATATTAGGCTGAACTATATAAGATTGCTATGGGTGGGGGCAGTAACTGGCAGTTTAACTTGGCTCTGTCTAATACATGGCAACTGTTATTATTATTCTGTGGGATGTCAACATTGCTGCACTCCATTTTTTTTTTAAGATTTTATTTATTTATTTGACAGACAGATCACAAGTAGGCAGAGAGGCAGGCAGAGAAAGGAAGGGAAGCAGGCTCCCCGCTGAGCAGAGAGCCCGATGTGGGGCTCGATCCCAGGACCCTGGGATCATGACCTGAGCCGAAGGCAGCGGCTTTAACCCACTGAGCCACCCAGGCGCCCCACTGCACTCCATTTTTAAAAACCTAGATTACAAAGTCATTTTTGAGGGCAGAAGCAATCTTTGGTTAAATAAGAATGGATAAAGGGTGTTTCCATTGTTCTCCAGCTCCCAACTCTGTTCCTTTTCCTTTTCTCTGATGCACAGAACTCAACTCTTCTCTTTTTATAAGATCATATTTCAGGTTATAAAGGTGAAACTAGAGAAAGTAACATTATGTTGAAGCTACAGAAACTGACATTGGCCCAGTTGAAAATATCTTTCTGGCAAGCAGCCTGCCCAAGACTCTGGAAAGATCAGTGGGAGCCCATCTCACTCAGGGAACCATATCATTGGCTGGTGGATGTTCCTGGGTGTAAACACCAGCTACAACTGTCTTTATTCTGGCTTACCCATTGTCTTTACAAATAAAATAGGAAAAACATTACATACCTCCCATATTGGTTTATGGATTCAATAGGAGAGCACAGATAAAGTGTCTAGGAGATAGATGGCATACAATTGATGCACAAAATGCTAGTGTCCCCCCCACCCACCCACTCTCCCCTTCCCCTGGCTTTTTTTGTAAAGCCAGTGCTCACCTTAAAAATAGGCCTTTAAAATACTCTGCTTCTCTTATGGAAAGCTAGCCTTATCTATAGGCAGTCAGTGACTTGCTGTCTCTGGTCCCCATTGCCTATGCTCTGGGACCTGTACTAAAGGAATTTACTTTTATGTCATTTCCTTACTCATGGTGCCTTATACTTTTACTCTTGGTAACTGAATTTTTCAACTGGTGTTGCTGAATTTCCTACCTAGATGTTTTGGAGGATGTAATGTAAGCAATCCTCCTTGGGGCATGGCTGTCTTTCACAGTCTCCCTCACATACACCCTTTGAGAAGAAAAGTGTGCTCTTTGTTCCCAGAGACAAAGAATCCTTGGAAAATGTGTAGGGTACAGAATTGTCTGCTAAACTAGACAGCTCAGAGTTGAGGTCCCAGTGTATGTGAAACTGCTTGCTACAATACTTTCGGAAATTGTTTATAGTCTTCAGCATCCTAGAAGTCCCTTCACAAAAACTTACTGAGCTCTATTACATGTGGGGGGCGGTGTAGGGAAGAAAGGATACCAGAAGAAAATCACAGCTGCAGCTTTCTTGTACCATTTCCCTTTGGAGGACTCTATATGAAGGATAGAGGAGTGGATGACCTTGATGAACTGTCTCTGTATATGTTGGGAATGGAAAATGTTCTAAAAGGTGGCTCCATGTCCCCTTCAGGTAGGGGGCTCTAGGATTCCTCTGCCTCTTAGGATTTTTTTCTTTTTTTTTGTATCACCAGTTTAAATTAAGTCTGTAAGACACCAAACTTAAGCATGATTTCCCTAAATGTATGGGCATCCAAATAATGTGAGGCTTAAACATGGACACAAACACACACAGACACACAAATACCTATAAGTCATATGCAAGAGCAAAAGATTTTCCCACCTCATATTCAGCATATGCAAATCAGACACTATGTAGTACTGCTACCAAGTGTCAAATGCAAACATGACTGCTCTGACAGTCCATTCTGAAAATGTATGTAACAATACCCTTAGCACTCCTCTTATCTAACTATTCATTATCAGAGGTCCCGTGGTTAATAGGCTACATAGAGGAGGAAAAGTCAACACCATACAACAACATTCACTAATGATCCCACCATTCATGAGCTTAGTCCTTGCCTAATTCTAGTATTTATTCCTATTCATCAAGTCAACCTCATAATCTGGGTAGGTCAGTCTCTTGAGTGTAGGCCTAGGACATTTTTGGTCCCTATTTTACCCGGATTAAGTTTAAATGGATTTATTCCAGTATTAATTATTCTTGAAACAAGAGGGTTTCCCAAATTTTGTTCTTAAAAATCAACAAATGCTGAGGAAAGATTAAAATATTAGGGGCTTACGAGAAACGACAAATGAACCTTAATCAAGAAAGGAAGAATATTTAGAATGTTGGAAACTGGGATTTGCACTTTTTTAACTTCAAGACAAAAATGAACAAAGATTTTAAAGGCTGATAACTACCCTACTGAAGAAAAAAAGAACGATTTCATTAAGGTAAAAGGGGGTCCTGAAGGAGAATGAAATGGAAACTCACGGGGAGATCAATGAAATCAAACACACACTGGCAGGGCGGGGGCACCAAGAGAGTATATAAGAATATCAGGAAGATCATACAAACTCCCAGAACCTTGCTGCAAGGGACCCCAAGAATGCTGTTTGGGGGCTTCCAGGCCACCCACCTGCATGCAGGGGAGTGAAATGATCAGGGGGTACTGAAAGGCTTGCTAACTGCAACACTGTGCTATTTCTACTTGGAAGTCCCCTTCCTTCTCTACTTGAAAAACCCCACCCCCATTAAGGGTTGAACTGTGTCCTCCAAAAGATGTTGAAGTACTAACCAGCATACCTATGAGTATGATCCTTGGATAGAGGGCTTTTGCAGATGATCAAATTAGGATGAAGTCATTAGGATGTTCCCCAACCCAATTTTACTATGTCCTTCTCAAAAGAAGAGGTTTGGGCACAGACAGACAGACAGACAGACACACACACACACACACACACACACACACAGGGGTAATGCCACTTGAAGAGGAAAGCAGACTGGGGCATTGCCTTCCCACATCACAGAAGGCCAAAGACAGACAGAAAACTGCTAGAAGCTAAGAGAGAAGCAAGGCACACATTCTCCCACATTCTTCCCAAGGTCTTCAGAAGGAATCAACCCTGCAAACTTGCTTTATACTTCTAAAAACTGGGGTTAAGACCATACCATTTCTGTTGTTAAACTGCCAGTTTGGGCTACTTTGCTGTGGGCAGCCCTAACAAACTAATGTAGCCATTGATCCATAGAAACTCAGAATACATACTATTAGGTCTGAAAATTCTTTTCAAGAATTCCCTCTTATACCTCTTTTGTATCTTCTCCATAACTGACTGTCTTGTACCAAAAATGCATGTATCTGTTTCCTTAAAGCCTAGACTGTAAGCCGCTCAAGGGCAGGAACACCACCTCCATTCTTGGATCCCTATCCCTGGCTCATGCTTACACTGCACAGAGGTGGGCCCTCAACAGGCCTTTGTTAAAGTCAATAGCTTCTGGGCTGGAGGTCTCATAGCATTTTACCAGCTGGGCTCTTTGCTTGGTGGGATAATAAAACAGAGGCTGTTTTCTTGGAGGGAGGTCCTTTTACCTGAAAGATTTATTCTGTGGCTCTCTGCAGTCCACTGTGGAAGGGCATCTTTTAAAATACTTTGAAAAAGTAAAATAATTACTTTATAACAAAATGTTGATATTCAAAATTATATTTTATCTTATTTCCAGGCAAAATGCTTTTTGATGTGCATTATCTGTAAAATTTTATATTTAAGGGAAAATAACAGTTTAAATTCATAAACACATTCATTCTCAACCTGTAATTTCCTTTTCTCCCCCCGTGCTCTCTACCAAATAAACCTTCCCTGTAATAATCCCTTATCTCTCTCTCTCCTTTCCCAAACAGTCTGCTCTGGCTGACTATAGATAAGTGAATGCTATAAAACACATTTTGAAAAAAATGAAAGGCCCTGGGTCTTCTCATTGATATCTCTAACATGCAGTGGCTTTCCGAGTGCTATTTCTCCCACAAATAAATTATAAGCAAAAAGCAAATTGCATCAAAATAAATCTATTGGTGAGTTTTCAGTGCCAAGGTAAAACCAGTCTTTGGCTTCTGACTTCCCTGTTAAAAGGTCTGTGAACTCCATTTTTCCCGAACTTGTAATAACTGTCCCCTAATCCTTACCTCTAACCCCAGTTTTTATCACTTAGGATTCACTGTTCATTGGCAAAGTCACATTCTACCAGCAAGACATGTGACTTGAAATGATAAAACGTTATTTCCTTGGCAATGGGGAAGAATCTGACCCCGTGGTTTATAGGAATCTTGGAGTGTTTGACCTGTTTTGCTAGTGTGGGAAGTCTAATCCTCTGGAACCATTTCGAACTTGCCACCCACATGAATATCCAGGCCCAATTTGATACCCAACCCTCCCCAGGTTGGTCTAACAGATCTCCATCTTCCCCAGTCAGGTAAGATGTAAGTTAAAGGAAACTAACTCCTTTGCCCTAGATTTTAGGGGTATCCCACCATGATCTATAAGCATTATCTACAAAGTCAGCTCTTTGCACAGCTATTCAGGCTGATTGTTTTGTAGCATTGGCACAACTCATGCCCATGTTGAAACTGTCCCATTAAGGCTGTCCTGGGGCAGGCTGGGTAGCAGACAGCACAGGTTTCTGGACTTGAGGCGGTGATCCTCTACTCTGGCCGTACAATAGAAACACCTGGGAATCCTTCCATGCACACCTACAACTGAGCTCCACCTCGGAGTAGGAGATCTGAATTTCTAACACTTAGACTCTAGATTGATATCTGTTCAAATCTACCTAAGGCAGCCAAGACACAGGAAAAGGAGCACACATACACACATACACACACAAAGGCAAAATTGATGTTTGTTATTTTATTTCATCCAACATATGTAAAATAGTATCATTTCAACATGGAATCCTTATAAAAATATGGATATTATACACACACACACACACACACACACACACACACACACACACACGTATACATATATATTTTGGTAGCAAGTCTTTGAAATCCGGTGTCTATTTGACCCTTGCAGCTCCTCTCATTTTAGGTTAGCCACACATTTCAGGTGCTCAACGGACTCACGCAGCTAGTGGTTAACGTCAGACAGTGTAGGTCAAGAGGTAGACAACAGCGATCTGTTCCTGAGCGCCTTCCCTAATTATTTATGTGAATTTGGGTAATTTTATTGAACCTATTTGTGACTCAGTTTTTAAAGTGAAAAAGTGGCAATGATGATAATACCTCCCTCACCTGAGTACTGGAAGATTAAAGGAGATACTTTGTATAATGTATTTACTGAACACAGTGTCTGCCTCACTGAAGGTACTTATAGAATTGATGTGGTTTCTATTATTATTATTATTGATGTTGTTGCTATGATTTTAGTATATTATGATAGAGATTACTGATGAAATCCACAGAGAAAGCTGAGTTTGAGAGGTAGCATTTAAGCCATTTGAAAACAAGCAATTTCTCCAAGTCCTCATGTGGAAAAATAAACAGGATAATTAAAATAGTCATTGTAGTCAAGCTCATTGGTTACAGAAACAGAGATATATTGAAGTTCCTTGAATTAAAATAATGATGATAAATGTGCTTGATCTTTTATCAAATTTGTGTGATAACATTCAATTTAATTCATTTTATTTTACTTTTTTATTTTTTAATTTTTTTTAAGATTTTATTTATTTATTTGACAGAGAGAGATCACAAGTAGACAAAGAGGCAGGCAGAGAGAGAGACAGAGAGAGAAGCAGCTCCCTGCTGAGCAGACAGCCCGATGCGGGACTCGATCCCAGGACCCTGAGATCATGACCTGAGCCAAAGGCAGCGGCTTAACCCACTGAGCTACCCAGGTGCCCCTATTTTTTAATTTTTTTAAAGAAAGAGTGTGTGTGAGTGGGGGTAGGGGGAAAAGGGCATAGGGAGAGAGATTCTTTTAAAAAAGGAAAGATTTTATTTACTTATTTATTTGAAAGAGAGAGAGAAAGAGAGAACGCATGAGCAGGGAGGAGAATGGCAGAGGCAGAGGGAGAGGCAGATTTCCTGGTGAGCAGGGAGCCCAGTATGGGACTTAACCCCTGGACTCTGGGTTCATGACCTGAGCCAAAGGCAGACGCTTAACTGACTGAGCTACCCCGATGCCTGAGAGAGTCTTAAGCAGGCTCCACACCCAGTGCAGAGCACCATGTGGGGCTGGACCTCACAACCCCAAGATCATGACCTGAGCCAAACCAAGAGCTAGATGCTTAACCCACTGAGTCCCCCAGATGCCACTGATCTAATTAATTTTAAATTTGGCTTCTGAAAATTTTATTGAAAGGGTAGATATATACAAACTAGGGCTGGAAATAAAATAGTATGGCTGAGCCTTCCCTTTCCATACTTTGCTACTCCCGCACCTCCACTGCCTGCTTTGGTAACCTACCATCATCAACTGGCTTCCTCTATTTGCTTGCGGTTTTTAGCACCCTAGAAGTCCAGCTTGTTCATGCTCTTGGGTTGGCCACAGCTCTTACTCCATCTAAGAATATCCTTTTACTTTCTGACCCTGTTGCTAAGTGACCTCATCTTTTATTTTTACAAAATTCAAATGCTAGTCCTTTAAAATAAAATTCACATCAAAGTGTAACACATATATAAAAATGCATAATTGGCGTGCCTGTGTGTCTTAGTCAGTTAAGTGTTGGACTGGTGATTTCAGTTCAGATAATGATCTCGGGGTCATGAGCTTGAGCCCCTCGCCAGGCTGTGTGCTCAGTGGGGAGTCTGCTTGAGATTCTCTCTTTCCCTCTGCCCCTCTCCCCCACTCATACTCTCTGTCTTTAAAATAAATAAATTTTTTAAAATGCATAATTCACAAATTTACAGCATGAGGAAGTTTTACAAATGAACATGCCTAGATAAACACCCAGATCAAGAAAGGGAACGTGACAAGTACTGGAGAAGAAACCCATACATGCTTTCCTAATCTCCAACTGCCTTGTCTATAATGTAACCACTAACCTGATTTCTAACACCGAAGTTCAGCTGCACTTGTTTCTGGACTTTATATGAGTGGAGTCATATTATGTGTTCTTTTTATATCTACCTTTTGTTTTTCAGCTATTACATTAGTGAGATTTAATCATGCCCTTGCATGCAGGGATGGCTCTATTATTATTTGTTTACCTGCTTTTGAAAATTTTCAATAGGGGCTCCTAAGTGGTTCGGTAGGTTGGGCATCTCACTCTTGGTTTCAGCTCAGAACGTGATCTCAGGATTGTGAGATGGAGCCCCACGGCAGGGTCAGCACAGTCTGCTTGAGATTCTCTCTCCCCCTCTGCCCCTTGCCCAGCTCATGCTCTCACTTTAAAAACAAAAACACTTAAAATAAAGTCAAAATCATGGGCATTCTCTTCATGTTCATGCCCACAGGTCTATCTCATCCTTTTTAGTGGCTGTGGGGTGTTCTATATTATGGTGAAGTCCTAAGGACATTTATACTTTTTCCAATTTTGTCTAATTACAATCAATGCTATAATGAAGAGCCTTGTGTACTCCTAGTGACTGTGCTTGAAAGAGCCTATAGATCAACTATATGGTGTATAGAGAGGATCGTGAGGAAGGAAAGGAAAGTCAGAGGAAAGAAATGTAAGAATATGCCTGTGGATAACTGGGGTGTCTAGCAGATGCTGTTCTTCCCCATTCAAGTATTTGGGGTTCCTCAGTCTGACAACTCTCCAAATCTTGTCGAGCCTCACCTACCAAAAAAGTGCCAGTCAGTTTTCTCCAGGAATAGAGAGGTCTAACTGACAAACATATTGCTTTATTCAGTGACAGCAGAAACCCTTGGATGTCCTTAATTCACAAATATGAATGGAAAATCCTGACTCACCAAGGCCTATCCAAAAAAGAAAAACAAAAAACAAACAAACAAAAAACCCATAATGATAAGTTCCCAGAGTGGAAGATGAAGTATTTTTTTTTTAATTTTTTTTTAATTTTTTATTTTTTTCAGCATAACAGTATTCATTATTTTTGCACCACACCCAGTGCTCCATGCAATCCGTGCCCTCTACAATACCCACCACCTGGTGCCCCCAACCTCCCACCCCCCACCCCTTCAAAATTCTCAGATCGTTTTTCAGAGTCCATAGTCTCTCATGGTTCACCTCCCCTTCCAATTTCCCTCAACTCCCTTCTCCTCTCCATCTCCCCTTGTCCTCCAGCAGAGAGAGTCAATTATCATATGGTTTCACTTATTTGTGGAAGATGAAGTATTAACATTACTAAGTCTTTAAGATAGACATACAAGTACTTAAAACACACACACACACACACACACAAACAAACAAACAAAAAACAACACTGACTGGTTTTATAGACCCACTGTGATTTCCAGCATTTAATATTGGAAACTGCAGTGCACTAAAAAGTTCTTAAGCTCTAATCTAAGAAAGACTTGGGTCAGGTGAGCTTTTCATCATTTCAAAAATGTGACCTTTTCATCTCATTTCTTTTATCTAAACCAAGGGCAGTAGGGATAATTATTAATACATGATAACCTTACACTGCAATTAGTAAATTCTTTTCTTCCCAGACAAGAGAAACAAGTTACCATCCAGCAATGAAGGAAATTTGTTTCCGACTCAGTAGTGATACCAACGGGGATTTAGTGACAAGTGACTTAGGAGGTGTGAGCTACAGGACCCAAGGAGAGGACAGGGTAGGTACTAAGAGTTAAGAACAATGATGGTTTAACTGAGGCAGAAGCCTCAGAGGATACTTGCCACTTATGAATTAGTACAAGCAAAGAACCTCTGAAAGATATATCCAGAAGCAAAATAAACCACACATGATCCATATGAGAATTGATTCTAGCATCTGATTATAGCTGAATTAAATGGAATTTTAAGGTCTCTAGAGAATCCACCAGTCTCTGTGATGTCTGTGCATATAATCTTCAATAAAATTATATGGAGCATTTAGACTTATTCTATGTCCTATAGTCATACCATAGGGACAGTTCTTGTCTTATAACAGCGCTTGTCTGTCTCTCCACATGCCCATTCATGTTCAGCATCAGTCACTGTAATGACCATGTCTTTTGTCTTCTATTTCTGATGGTTTGACATCTGAACTTTGCTAATGCTGACAGAGTTTCCTCCTAGTGTTAGTCAATTTTGGAGAATGTAAGCAACTCACTCATGAAGATGATTTTCAAATACAAATTAGCCAATCCAGAGCTCACACCCCCAACCACTACCTTTATTGGCCTCTCACACTTTGGACCACTGTCCACCCGCCTTCATCATCCCAGGGCCAGGGACCAGCAAATAGGGACAGCCCCTCTACCCAGAGCCTGCTAAAATTATTCAAACTAGACAATTCTAGGTCTGCTTATAGTATTTCACCCATTGCTTCCTGTGAAGACCACCAAAAATGCTCTTCCCCACAGTTTCTCTTTCTCTTTTGCCTCCCTACCAATGTTGGTACTCCCCTGTGGGGCCTCCCATAGCACGGTGTACACCCACTTCTTGGGAACTGTAAAAACTATCTTTCTAATGAGTTGTTTCATAATCTGGTGGCCTTATAATATCTCACGTTTTCTATTAATACACTATTTTAGACAGTGGCTATTCAGATCAATGTTCTAAAAGGATCATGTATCATGCTAAGATATTATAACATTTTAAAAATATTGAAACTTTGCTTTTCTAAATTAAAAACAAGTGCCGCTTAGATGCATCTAATAGAGTGACCACTACCCATTTAAATAACTCAGAAAATCATCATCTCTAAACAGGATTAAAATTTAAGATTGAAAGAAATTTACCATCCATGTTTATTGGATTTTCTCCTATTTCCCACATCAGACACTGCTCTAGATTTATACTTTGGCTATAAAGATAAGGAAGGTAGAATTCCACAAATCCTTTAATCTAGGAGGTGAGATGGACATATAAAAATAAATATGAAACTGTGGTGTTTCAGAGCTATGGGCAGAGTGACATCAGCAACATGAGTGGTCCACACTACCCAAAGCAATCTACAGATTTGATGTAATCCCTATCAAAAATCCAATGGCATTTTTTACACAAACAGAGAAAGAATCATATTTTCATTGTTGTTGCCAGAGACATTTATGAGATAAAGTTATACAGAAGATAGACAACATAGGTATTTCAACTCAAGCTATTGTCACGGCACAAAGAAATATCTGAAATCATTTCCAGGAGGCTATCAATACTAAGTGTTTATTTCATATTCTCTTAAACATATATCATTAGGGTGGAACTGAATAATACATCTACTTCTTTCCAGAAAAGCTAGTCCTTCTGGAACAGGACATGAGTGTGGGAACTT
Source organism: Lutra lutra (assembly GCF_902655055.1). Lineage (NCBI taxonomy): Eukaryota > Metazoa > Chordata > Mammalia > Carnivora > Mustelidae > Lutra > Lutra lutra. Next base: position 43,053,418 of record NC_062291.1, on the reverse strand, counting down.
AATCTAGAGACAGGGGTGGAAATAGTGCAAAAATGACTCCAGGACTATTCTCCATGGATGGCAGGGGGAATATAAAACATGATTTGTAGGGCCAAAGTTGGGATTACAAAGCAAGCAGGCTGTCCTAACTCAATTCCAAACAGCAGCTATAGAGAGGGAAAACAAGATAATGGCCACAGAATGGGAACAGTGGCAGGGTAGGTGAAGGAACAGAGGGCAGGAGGTGAAACCTGGAATGCAGCCACAGGAGATTTGGGGATAGCCCTGTGGTCTTGCCCGTGGGCAGAGTGGGAGCTAAGACTGTAAAGAGATGGGGGCAAATGTCTAGCTACAGACCCTGCAAGCAGGATAAAACACAATCATTTTTATCTTCACTTTAGAGATAAGGAATCGGAGGTTCAAATGCAACAAATTAAAAGTAACAGTCATGTATGCTCTCTCTATTCCTGATTTCCTCTTTCCCTACTCTCCAGGAAGCTGCAAGGGAAACCATGCATCCTCTCTTCAACACCCAAAAGCCCACTGAACAGGACTCCTTTGAGAACCAAAACTAAGCAAAAGTAGAAACGTAAACCAAGAATGTCTTTCATTGAAAGAAAAAAAAAAACACAAAAAACAAAAACCTAATAAGTAGTCTTGGCCCACAAGGAGCACAAAATCAAATAAAAGAGGCAATGTATGTTTAAAAGTGCACTAAAAGAAGTCTCAAGAGAGAAATGGAAACTAGCTATGGAAAGTGAGGACACAGAAAGCTTCTATTTAATGTTTAATGACCTGTGGCAGGCACTCTGAGGGACACATAATTAGCTTCTTTCTGCCCACACTCAAAGGTCTGGAGAACGCAAGGGACTTTCCCGAGGTTACGAAGCTAGAAGGTGAAAGGTAAAACCATGACACCAACCCAATTGTGTCTGGCACCAAAGTTCAAGAATGTCTTGCTTCCTTATCTGTTCTATTCACATTTATTTCCCCCAAAAGTCAGGCATGGTAAGTACCTCAAAAATAAGTCTGTTTTATAAAATAAAGGATGGATGAATACATAAAGGCAAGTCACTAAGATTCGTAGCCCACCCATGGAACAGATATGGGATAGGAAAGGGAAATAGAAGATCAGGCACAGCTTCAAAATTTTTAGTCTGAATGAAATGGGATGAGATTACCATTCCAGGAGGAGAAAAACAAACCAGTGTGGGGAGGGGATGTGAGGGTGGTGGGTGCTCATCTGTCATGGTCTGGGCTTGTATGAACCAATGTCTTTTCTTTGATCTTTGCCTTGTACACACTGCTCCAGGTCTGCTTCCAGTTCTCCATCCTCCTCACCTCCAGGTAACTATAAAATGTTATTCCTTCTGCCTGGAATGTCCTCTTTGCATCTCTCATGTCACCCATCCAACTAGTACATTATTTAGATCTTAGGTTTTGACAAGGAGGAAGCTTTCCCTTACCTCCTACTCCCGACAAATTTTGTGGGTGAGGCAATGGAGGAATCTTCCCGGGTCCATTATCACATTGCATTGCAATCCCGCTGGTAGTTATTTGTCTTCACTTTAATCTGCAAGCTCTTTCCGCTTTGCTGATTGTTTCTTTTTTTTTTTTTAAGATCTTATTTATTTATTTGACAGACAGATCACAAGTAGGCAGAGAGGCAGGCAGAGAAAGAAGAGGAAGCAGGCTCCCTGCCGAGCAGAGAGCCCGATGCGGGGCTCGATCCCAGGACCCTGAGATCATGACCTGAGCTGAAGGCAGAGGCTTTAACCCACTGAGCCACCCAGGCACCCTGATTGTTTCATTTTTATTTTGCTCTTGTTTTGTTCTGTGTTATTCCAGAAAATCTGGAAAAATAACATAATGCAAACATACCCAGTTTGGACTCTGAACTGGCACATACAACAGACGGTCAGGACTTCTGAGAAATCAGGACTGTGTATTCTTGAACCTACAGGCAACATTCTTAATCAAGTTCCTTAGAAGGACTCAGCAAAGGCAGATCACTCCACCCCATTATTAGATGTGGTCAGATCCAAACACACTCACAGTGTCTTTACAGAAGGATGACCCTGGAGTTCTTAGTGTTCCTGAACTTTACTCTTGGATGGATGACCGTTTAAAATGTTCTGTTAATTGAATATCCCTTCTTACACTTTGTTAACACTGGTAAGCACAGTAGGTGTGTCATGACCTAGCCTAGTCCATGTAACCGCCATTAACCTGGAATATGGCAAGGAAATCGCTATACATGAGAAAACAAAAGAAAAAGAGACACAGAATCTAACAATAATGCTGAAGGGATAGAAGGACACTCTTTTCTTTCTTCTTTCCCTCAATGTCCCTGCCACTCACACAGTTGGCCAGCTTCAGAAAATGTTCACACCATGATATTTCGGGATGAAATCAACAATTAGGAAAAATCTCAGACTACTGGGAAGCTTATGCTCCCGAGGAAGAGATGTGCAGCAATTACGTATCTCCTGTTGCTATCTGTGGGTTGAGCCAGCTCAGAGAGGAGGTCCACACCTGCTGATATACATCAAAATCTTCTCCTCATCTTATGCCCAGCAAAGATCCATTTCTGTTAGAATCAAATACTGCACTCATCACTTATGACAGCAAGTGTACAGTCACCAAAGAAGAAAGGCAAACTTGTAAAGAAGAATAATTTTGGGAAGACTTGGAGTAAATAGATCACAGGTATAATAAAATTCATTCAATAAACAACCCCAACCCCAGAGGCACTGTTCACAGACCTACCATCTGGGAAGAAAAATCTCATACCTCAGGATTATTTTAAGGTTTGTTTTCTGAAAGGTAAAAGGGTACTAGCATCACCCAGTATCTAGAAATGACAGCCAGGTTTTAGAGTGGCTTAAGAAACAACTCCCTTTTCGGAGAGAACAGAGTTAAGAGAGTTGTCAAGAGGAGAATGTACTATATTTCCTATATTCCCACACCCTATTCCTGCCATTATCATTCGAGCATCTTACAGGGTTGGCAGGAGAGAATATTATAATTCTGATTTTCAGCAAAGTGTCTGTGCCTAAGCAGATATGCATGCTTGTGTGACAGAAGTGCCATTCTCATCATTTCTAGGAGAAAACACTCCATTTTATAATGCTAAAAATTTCCCCCAAATGCATGCATTTGTTGATGATTCTGAGGCATCAATTCTCTTTTAGGCAATGTATGTTTTGTCTCCACTTAAGAGACCCTGTGAAGCTTCGCAACAGAGGAACCCACATGCAATTCCGTGAAATAAGTCATTCTCAGGACTCCTGAGCTCTGTGATACGGCTGACAAGGAAATGTAGAAGTGTGATATGAGCAGGGGTATGAGGGGGCTATGAGGGGGCTATGGTGCTGCAGGGATGCACTGGGAAAAATCAGGGGTCAGCAAAATATAGCCCACAGACCAAATACACCTGGCCAGTCTATTTTCGTAAAAATAGATTACAGGAACAAAGCCATGTCCATTTGTTGCTGTATTGTCTGTGGCTCCTTTTGTACTAAAATGGCAGACTTGCATGGCTACAGCATAGAATGCTAAGCCCAAATATTTACTCTTTGACCTTTTATAGGAAAAATGTGCTGATCCCTGGAGAAGCAAAAAGAAATTCAGTGAATAAAAATTACTTTGTCATGAGAGGTACAATAAAAATTTAAATAATGTTTTAAATGAGTATTTGTAAGTTTGCTTTAAAATTTCTCAAACAGCCCCATAAATTGTCACAAGAATAATTTTAGTTCATTTACTGTGCTGGGTAAACATGGAGGCTGCCAGCCCACAGAAGCCAACCTCTTCAGCGTCTGCTAACTGACAAGGCCAATATGGCTTCTGTGGCTAAAGCTCAGGGACTCAGTGTCTAAGGCAAGAACCTTGAGGTCCAGGGAAGGCATGTGAACAGCGGCAGCTGGAGATCTCGTGAGCTATTCAGGTGCTGAGGCGTTGGGACAACTAAGGTCTTTTCCAGAAAACTTAGAAACCAGAAGGAGAATGGCGGTCAGTTGGAAGTGGGGGCAAAATAGAAAAGACAAAGAAAGTAAGGGCAAAAGAGACAAAGGACAGCTACGTCACATTAAATGGAGGTCCAGTTCAAAGAGAGAGCTACCTAGAACTCTTCACAAGTTATGAGAGAAGTATTTTCTGACCGCTAGAGCCACACCTTAATGTTATCCCAGACTCTGTGAAAGAAAACTCTCAAGGCAAAGTCCTTGTGAATTTTCATTTCTTATTTTTCGCTTATTGCACTAATCGATGCCCCTGCGATTTTAAAAATTTTTATTTTTAAGTAGGCTCCCCCCCCCCAGCACAGAACCCAACTCAGGGCCTGAACTCACACCCGAGATCAAGACCTGAGCTGAGATCAAGAATCTGACACTTACCTGACTGAGCCACCCAGGCGCCCCTCCCTGGGGTTTTCTTTATTTTTGTTTGTTTTTCTGTCTCTCTGTTTGTTTTCATCAAAAGAGCTTGACACACGGAGATTGAAATGGGAACAACTTTGTATCAGGAAATAATTACTGGACTCACAAACTGTATTCAGGGCAAAATGGCTTGCCCTAAAATATATAAAGGAAAGCAGAGAGCGATTTCGGGGTGCGATACTTCACGGCCACATAAGCTCCTATCACTTTTTAAACAAGCTTTTGTTTCTTTGTTTACCAGAATGTTCCATTAGGTGTTTAGAGCCCATAGACCTCAGCTACAAAGCTAGCTGGTGCAATTTGGTTGCATTATAGTACATTAGAACGAATACTATACTTGAAATATAAATGGATGAACGGCTTTTAGCTAGAATTTTTTAAAAAATTTCTGCCTGAATGCTTGAACCCCTTGAAATGCTCTAGCAGCATGCTCTTGTGTGTCCTGCCACCTTCAATATTTTTGTTGGCCTGGAGTGACTCCAAAAGGGGGCACATAGCAGCCCTCTCCCTGAGAAAGCCTAAGGCGATAGATAGAACACATTCCCCTTTCAAGCTGCTGGTTCTGCACCCGTGGAGTTGCGCATAGGTGCATTCTTACTGCTCTGACCAAGCAAGGTATGATTTCATTTTCCTAATGAGTCACAGACTGTGAATAACTGTACCCCCCTTTCCCAGCCATTGGCTAGGGCTGAACCCTATTTACACTGGCAAGAAATAACAACTTTTGGCTCAGGAATCTTCTCATTTCTCCACTATGGGAATGTAGGAGGTTAGGAGGTGGCTTCAAAACTTGCTTGGGCATTGTCCCTATTTTATGTCTAGCTGTGCCTCTGTGAAAAGCCTCCCTGACAACAATAGCAATGACCACTGTAACACGCATGTTTATTGAGCGCTTACAATACAAAGCCCTTTAAGGTACAAATTATTTTAGCCCTCTTCACAGTTCTGGGAACATTATTAACCCTATTGGCAGCTGAAGGAACTGAAGCATAGAGAAACTAAATTATGCATTCAGGTTCAAATAAAAAATAAGTGATCACAGTCTGGCTCTAGAGCCCATGCTTTTAAGATCCTTATGCTACTGTCTAGAGGGAGAAGTAACATCCTTGCCCTATACCACTGTAATTAGTAAATAAATCTTTAATCAAACCAAAAGAATGATTTAACAGTAGTGTAGGATGGTAAAAGAGGTCATACTCTGGAGTCAGGCAGACCTGGGTCTGAATACAAATCGTATCTTAGATTAGGCAAGGTAATACTAAAGAAATCCTTTGTCTTCTCCTAGCCCCAGGCCCTCATCTGTAAAATAGGGATTCTAAGGACTTTGAAGCATGATTTCTGTGAACACACTAAAATAAAGGATGCAAAGTCCCCCAAAATAGTGTCTGATACATAATGGGCACTCAAAAAGTAATGCTTTTCTTCTTCATTTCTGCTCTGATGGAGCTCTTTTAACTGCATGCTTATAGAAGACCTTTTCTGTTATCTCACACTGATCAAAACAATCTCATTCTAAACAGCTAAGAATTCCCTCTTGAAAACCTGAGGTGTTCATGACCACAGGAGCAGCTTGGACCCATCACGATGGAGATTATATTTTAGGAAGCATAATCCTAGCTTCCATACTGTCTTGAGTTAAAGTGAAGAAGCTTAAAATATTTAAAATCTTAATTATGCTACAGTAAGGCAGCTTTGAATACTAGTGACCTGGAAGAAGGAAGGAATATTCTATGAAGTGTCAACCTAGCATTTTTAATCGCTATTTTTCTTTAAGTCTGAGATATTTTATTTCAGTACATAGAACACTTCAAAAACTGAATATGAGTCTAGTGGCTCAGTGGGTTAAGCCTCTGCCTTCAGCTCAGGTCATGATCTCAGGGTCCTGGTATCAAGCCCCGCCTTGGACTCTCTGCTTGGCGGGGAGCCTGCTTTCCCCTCTCTCTCTGCCTGCCTCTCTGCCTACTTGTGATCTCTGTCTCTGTCAAATGATTTAAAAAAAAAAAAAAAGAATTAAAAAAAAAAAAAAAAGAATACCATTACATGTGCCTGATCTTCCCTGTCTTTTGTCTTTTGCTTATAGTGAACTTGTTGGATCCCAAGGTCCCCCTCACCTACCCACTGCCACCACACAAAGTGATGGTCAATTCTGACCTAGGGTTGGGAGCCAATGCCAACTAAACTTAGAGGGCGCAAGGGAGCATTTAAGGAGCACTCAAGTTATTAATTCATTAAATATTGAGCCAGAATGTTAATAGTCCAGCACTGGTGTTGGACCATGCCACTGAGATGTTAATGACAAAGTCCAATTGTTCCTCTTCAGTTTGGTTAATAGGGGTCCCTGCCTGATATTTATTCATCACTTTCTAATGTCCAGCCAAAAGAAACAGATTTTTCCAATGATTTTTCCTCACCATCCATCTCTTCATACCACTAATAAGCATGCGTGTGCATGTGCACACACACACACACACACACACACACACACACACAGGTATGGGTGAAGGGAGGGAATGTAGAGAGAGCGAGAGAGATCCTGATCCTCAATCCATTTTTGCCTTTTAAGTCCTGTTAAAAACCACTTAAACTAAAGAAAAATATTTTTAAAGATTTTTTTTGGATGCTGACTATCTGATCTTCCAGATTAAAGAATCTTTACTTTCTTCCCCATTCTTATATATATTCATTTACATATTTCTCATTCATTCATTCATGCACTCATTTATTCAAAAATTATTTTTAAGCACCTACTATGTGCCAAGCATTGTATTGGGCATAAGTGGTAAATGTAACATGATTAGAGTCCTTGCTTTCACAGATCATTCCAAGCTAGTAGGAGATAGAGACAAAATATTTGGTATAATGTGAAGACCTGCAATGAGTATACAATTCAGACTTTGGAGATGGAGTTTGGAAGGCTGGGAAAACTTTCTATAAGGAGTAATAATCATCAGATGATTCTGAAAGGACAGTGGAGATTAGGTGGAGGATGAAGGATGAAAGGGGCAGCTGGTAAATGGAGAAGGGAACAGTGGGGTGTTCTAGATGTAGGAAACAGCATGGGTAAAGCCCACAGTGAGAAGGAGAACATGCAATATTTAAAGAACTGAAAGTCATTCAGCACAGCAGGCATACAAAGAGCATGGCTAGAGTCTGAAGGAAGTGAAAAGACCATATTTGTATTTTAGAATAATTTCGTTCTGTGAAGAATGGATTGGAAAGGGGCTGGAGACAAATTTAGTAACCTGCAACTGTTGCTATGTGACATTTTTCTGTATAGACAAGTGGTTTCAAGATAAACCAGAATGGAAACTCTGACAGAGGCTTAAGAACAACTGAATCACCTGGATTTGCAAGTTGGATGGAAGAGAGAGGGAAGAGTCAAAGGTAAATTGTGGATTTGGATTGTGATTTGAGCTGTTACATGGATGGTGGTGCCATTCACTAAGGATGGGTGGGAATGGGGACGAGAGGGAAGGGAAACGGAGTTGAGTTTGTTCACGGTGAGTCTGAGGTGAGTTTGAGGACACACCCATATACATGCCCTATACTTGGCACTCTTTTACTATGGTGACATTCCAGGAACTCCTGTCCTTCAACATTCCCCCAAGACACCAAGTACACACATGGCTCACATTTGTTTATGATTATGTCCTCCAGACAACATACTCTGTCTGCATGACTACATGACCTCTGTTACCTGGATCTAAATCTCCAGAACCTGGTCATCAAGCTTAGGATGGATTTCTTACTTCGAGGAGGAACTTAACACACAGGACCTATATCCATTTTACACAGAAACACTTTCTCAAACCCAATCTGATGCTAGAACCTGCTCCTGAGATACAGGCAGAGTCACAGAGATAGCCTTAGTAGAAGAGATATTGAAAGAGTCCAAAGAATTGAAATAGCTGATCAATTCGGATGGTTTTAAAGGCTATGATATTTCAAAGTCACTCTATATTCTCAGGCTTTCTATTTGGGAAAATATCATGTAAAAATTACATAGTAAAATCCCTATGAGGCTGCCTGAGGATGAATAGTAAAATAGTTTAGCATGGCAATTTCAAAACTGAAAGTATAGTTTTAGTCAATGCATAGTAGGAACTTGTTTAATATACAGAAAGTTTAATGAATGATAAGTCAATGGGTCCACAACAGTGAAAATGTTTTACATTTGTACTGAAATCCATAGTTTAAAAAATACTTCCATGCCCATGAAATTACTTAAAATCTTTGAATCATAGAACTCCAAAAGTACTTGCTACTTTTCAGATCATTTGGGAAAATGATAGGGAATACCATATAAATGGACAATCAACTTACCGACATTCAAAATAACTTTTGCCTCAACTAAACCACATTCTCTAAAACTAAATAATCTCTTCTATTGAGAGCCAAAGAAGATGCAGAGTAAATATCTTCCCATCTGAACTGGTGGAGTACTACTAGTAAATTTTCTTTATTTATTTTTAATAAAATTCAGGAGAAGAAGGAAACACATTGAATTCTTGACCAAAAAACCTGATGAAATAGTGATTCAGGTTTTTTAATCCTAATTATAATTTTTAAATAAATGTTTTATTTTAGTATACTCTTATATGAAGATAGTACAGAGTTCATGTATTCTCCACACCCAATTTTACCTATTATCTTAAGTTAATATAGCATTTGTCAATAATTAATGAGCTGATATTGATATCATCTATCATCTATCATCTAAAGACTATACTTCTCTAAGATTTCCTTTTTTTTTTTTTTTTTTGACTAATTCGCTTCTTCTCTACTGAGATCTCATCCAGGAGGACATGTGACATTCTGTAGTTATGTTTCCTCAGGTTCTCTATGGGGATGACAGTTTTTTCAGATTTTCCCATTTTTGATGACTGACAGTTTTGAGGATGATTTGTCAAGTATTTTGTAGAATGCCCTTCATTGGGATTTGTCTGATGGTTTTGTTATGATTACACTGGGGAAATTTATTTCTGGGAGGAAACCACAGCACTAAAGTTACCATTACAATCACGTCACATCAAATGACTTGAAAGATGTTTTAGAAATAGAAAACTTGAAAGATGTTAATACTGTTAATACTAACTGTTAATACTAACCTTGATCACCTGACCTGAAGTAGTTCACCAGGTTTCTCAACTTTAAAGTTACTCTCTTTTTTCTTCTTTTATACAGTTATCTTCAGAAGAAAGTTATGTGCAGCTTACATTTAAGTAGTAGGAAGTTTTCTCCCACCTCTTTAAAGACTATATAAATTATTTGGAAATTTTCTGCCAGGGATAGTTGCCTATTCTCTACATTTATTTACTTAGTTGTTTTTTAGACCATTATAGAAGCATGGATCTTTATATTATACATTAACAACTTTATTTTGTCTATATAATTGTTCCAGCCTTGGCAACTGGGAACTCTTTCTGATGGTTTCTGGAATGCTTTGATATACCCATATTGTTGTGGGTCCTACCCCCTCACCCCTCCCCTGCCAATCTTTCCTTACTTCCTGATACTACAAGATGCTTCAGGACCATCTGGTGTGTTTTCTCTTTCATATCTAGAATCAGTCTTTTTCCCAAGGAGCCATTTCCAATAAATGTTGGAGAAGAGTATCAGAAACCATGATCTGGGTTCTGGGTATGCCTACAGTTACTGGGGCATCATTGCTTCTAGGCTTTTTCAAATGATGGAATAAAGATATGTGTAGTAAAGTAGATCTTCTTCAGTTTTCTGGAAGTAAAGCCCAGGACAGCATGGAAGACCTCCCTAAGACTACAAGCCCCCCAAGAGTTTCCTCATTCTCATGCTAATCTACACAGCCTCCAGCAACTGGTCAAACTTACCATTGAAGCTACCCTCCCAGCTTAAGGCCCTGGTTCTAAACAGCACATCTCAGCTGTGAGTCTCTGGATTTACCAATCTCCCCAGCCCTTAGTGTGATAACCCTGTACACTCTTTTGGCTAGTAAATTCCAGAAAATCACTAAGTTGCAGTTTGCCTAGTTTTTACTTGTTAGAACAACTTCCAAGTTCTTTACATATTGAATCTGAAATGAGAAACTTCCCTATTTCCATTTTCAAAGATATTTTATATTCTCTATTCAGATCCATCTTTGGCTTTAGTACTTATCTGCACTTTTTTTTTCATTCCAATATCTCAAGGCAGCAATTGCAGAAATTTGTGTTTGCATTCTGCCAACTTTAGAATTTCCCAGAAGTTAATTTCATTTCTAACTGAGCAAACATCAAGAGATTCTCAACTAGCTGAAGTGTAGTCATATGTGCTAGAATGGGTATTAATACAAATTATGATATTCCGCACTTTATTCACTTTATTTCAAAGTCATTCAGTACTAGCAATGCATCAGCATCAAATATACTGACTGTGCCTTTTCTTTCCTACATGTGCATATAATGAGGATTTCATAATGGCTTGTGCCTCTAGACATGTTTTCCTAAAGACAGCCTGAAAACCATATTTTAAAAGTTAAGAGAGAACGTCTTAGAAGTTTTGTTTGTATACAGTGGCAACTCAGTGACTGTGCCTGGGAGGAGTGGTCTCCGTCATCACCCCCGTGTTTCTCATATGCTCTTCATTCTCTACATGAAATCATTGTTTTATTTTACTCTCATGTCACTCATTTAAAAAATTAAGAAGAGCTTTAATGGACAGCTTGCAGACCAGATGAGAAGTAGCCTTAGGAAGAAACTGATTTGCTGTCCCGGAGCCAGTCTCTGAGGGGGACCAGTCTCAGGGGTCACTGCAATCCAGCACACTGGTGCGTATAACCTGGGACTGTAGGACTGTGGTAGTTTATATCCATTAGCTAGCTTCCCATCCTAAGTGTGGATGTTGCATTAAGTAAACGAAGATGCCTTTCTTATTTTTCCCTCTTGACAGGAACAGACACAAACACACATATACTACATGAGGCTTTTCTGGGGCCCAGTGAGAAAAAGCTTATTGTAACCTAGTGAGCAGCTGAATGGTTTCTGCCTTTATGAATGCAATGACTTCAGAGACTGAGAACAGTCAGGGCTGCTAGATAAAATGTAGAATGTCCAGTTAAATTTGAATTACAAATAAACAGTGAACATTTTTTAGTGTAAGTCTGCCAAATCTAATTGCCCCCCTCGTTCCCTTAAATCAATTCCAGCTGAGAGTCTAGGGTTTTCCTCTCAAAGAATTCAGCTTTCCTTGCCATATCAAGATATCAAGTCACTACATCTGTATCTTTGAGGTAAATACCTAGTAGTAGCGGCAATGTCCACAACAGCCAAACTGTGGATGGAGCCAAGATGACCTTTAGTAGATGAATGGATAAAGAAGATGTGGTCCATATACACAATGGAAGATTACTCAGCCATCAGAAATGATGAATACCCACCACTTGCATCAACATGGATGGAGCCATTTGCATCGACATGTTAAGTGAAGTAAGCCAAGCAGAGAAAGACAATTATCATATGGTTTCATTCATATGTGGAACATAAGAAGTAGCACGGAAGACCAAAGGGGAAGGAAGGGAAATCCAAAGGGAGAGAAGTCAGAGAGGGGGTGAACCATGAGAGACTATGGACCCTGAGAAACAATCTGGGTGTTTCAGAGGGGAGGCGGGTGGGGAGATGGAATAACAGGGTGATGGGTACTGAGGAGGGCACATGCTTTGATGAGCACTGGGTGTTACACTTAGGTAATGAATCACTGACCACTACATCAAAAACTAATTATGTGCCATACAGTGGCTAAATGAACATTAAAAAAGAGAGAGAGAGGGAAAGATCAAGTCATGGAGTACCTGTGTGGCTCAGTTGGTTAAGCATCTGCCTTCGGCTCAGGTCATGATCCCAGAGTCCTGGGATAAAGCCCTGTGTCTGGCTCTCTACTCAGCAGGAAGCCTGCTTCTCCCTCTCCTCCCCACCTCTGCACTCTCTCTCACTGTATCTCTCTCATATAAATAAAATCATTAAAGAGAGAGGGGGGGGGAAAGAGAGATCAAGTCACAATAATCCCGTCATGGAAAAGAATCTCAAGAGTTGAAAAGGGATCACTGATGCATCACAGGACTTTCCCTGAAGGCCGTGAAGGCACAGGGAAGGCTTCTGTCACAGTGAAAATGAGTCTCAGGTCCCTCTCTAACAGCAGGTCGCAATGTTCACATTCATTAATCAACTTGCCATGTGACTTAGCAGAGTATGTTCATATTGCTATTGGCTGGCTTTGGATAACATTTTATAGGTGTGGAAAATAAACATTCTCTTGCTGAGAACTGACTATGTGCCAAATACTGTACTAAGTGCTTAAATGGTAGTACTCCAATTAATTGCCGCAACAATGCAATAGATTCGTCTCACGATCCCCTTTTCCAACTGTGAAACAAAGCTTCGGAGCAGTGAAGAAAAGTCACGTAATTACACAACTTCATAGCTGAAATGTTCGAGTTCACTTCTTTCCCAGAGATCTGTTGGATATAATCATTTACACAGAGATCGAGGCCTGGACCGTCAGTCAGACAGAACACTCCTCCCCCACCATGGATGGGGAGCACCAAGGCAGGGGAGGGCAGGCCCCTCGAAGACAGGGTCCTCAGCTCAGAGAGAAAAAGGTAACATGCAAATCTCCATGCCCCAGGTCTCACCAACAATGGAGCTGGGATCTCAGTATCACTCATGATGTGAAAGATCTTTAGAGTATCTGGAATATTCTTTAAAAGGAAGCTAACATATTTCCCTAGCAATCCTCGTATGTCAGGAGCTGTCATAAACGGCATTTATTTGATATTTTATTTAACCTTCAAAATAACCTCGTGGTTTGTGAATTTGTTGCACGCTTTACCAGAAAACAAGGCTCAGAAAGATGAAAATACTCGCTGACAGTCTTCTGGTGAGGAGGGTTTTGAACTGAGATTCACACTCACGGCTGTCTGAACACAAAGCTCCTGCTCTTTCCACTGCTTCTGGGAATGTCTGCCATGTATAACATATGGAAATGAAAAGTTAAATATTTATAAAACCTCCTTTTGAGTGTGTACTCTTGGCAAGTTAAGTAGCTCAGCTATTTATTTTTTACCTCTGTCACTGGTGATTAGAATATATTTCAGGGGGGGAAATGTCAACTTTCAGTTTCTTACTTTGCTGTGACTCTTTTTTTAAACTTAGGGAGAAAAGTATGTATATATTCTTTAATTTCAACCCATGACAGAGGTGTTAAGCTGCTCGATGTCAAGGCTACGATTCTAAGCCCAGTTTATAGCCTAGCCCAGATTCGGAAGCAGGGGATTCAATCTGTTAAATTCAGTTAGAGATAATACCAATGTCTGAATGTTGCTTTGAGACTTTTAGGGCTCAGCTCCAAGACTCCTAGGCAGCAGGGGCTTTAGCAATAAGTTATTTAGGAAGTCAACCTGGGATATCTAAGATGTTATGAAACATACCAGAATGGCCTTTCATGACCCTAAATAGCAGAAAAGAAGATGGGGTTCCAGCGCTATTATAGGAATTGGAGGCAGGGGGCAAGGAACCGGTACCAGAAAGGTAGCAGGATTATGATAGATGCAGTTAGATGTACCACTTAGAGATTAACTGGGCAGTCAGCCATCCAGCCCGGATACACAGCAGGCTCTGCACAGGGGTGGGAAAGTACTCTTCTTCATGAGAGCCTGGCGCATGTGGCAATCCTCCTTGAAACTGTCACTTCTATTTAATTTGTGTACCTTCCTTGTGAAGCAGTCTTCATAGTCACTGGTACCTGTTTTGGTCAAGATGTCATACTCTCATGGAAGTTGCTAAGACCTTAGCCTGAGTTAGGAAATGATAGCTCTGTCCGTCGGTTCAGCCACCTGAGTCCTATATTATGAAATCAGGAGCTGCACTATAATTATTTCAGTTCTCCTTCAGTGGGCTAATATTAGGCCCACATTTAATTTTCTCCCACCTTATCAAATTCCTTACTGATAAAGTCCTTTACAGCTCAATTAATTCGGCAATATGATTACAATCCCTGAGGAACACAGAAGCATCATTGCTGTGTAGAAACGGAGATTTCCTCAGTAAGCTCTACTGTTAGAATGATCTTTGAACAGGAGAAATTCCAACTGTGATTTAAGGGGGAGAATTTACAGTTGCATTGCTAGTCTTTATGGTTTAATAGTCATTTTTTAAAAAGTCACTATTAACATCCTTATGCTGTTTAAATACGTTTATTAAATATGTATCTGTTCACTCATATCTCTGAGTGAAGGAGCATTTTTCCTGACTACAAAGGTGGGTGATTTGACATATAAGGTCTATAAGAACATTGCCTCAGTGCTGCACAGACGGTCTAATTTTTGCTCTATTCTTAAAAAAAAAGAGGGAATAACAACAAACTATAACAGATCTATTTAGGTATTAGGGATTTTCTTTTATCCACTGTAAAGACTTATGCAAATAGAATCAAGATTATTTATTCCTTTGCCTCTTTAGGTCTATTTTTTAAAAAGAAAAGGGGCCACTGTAATCTAGAACTAGAAATAGCTTTATTCAAGGGATCTCTAATAATTTTATGACCATCTTTTTACTAAAAATGTCTATTTCACAACAATAAGATAAATGTTTGTTGATCACAGATTGAAGATGACAGAAATTGAAATAGGAGAAAAATTAGAAATGTATTTATATGTTCCCTCATATTTATGATAAAAAATTATTATTCTTCCATTTTAGGTTAAACGAATATCATGTAAGTTGTAGAAGCAGCCTAAAATGGACTTCACACATGAACTGTTTAAAAACATTCAGATTTTCATATATTTACATATGTGTTTATCACATTAGCCAAAATCCCACCAGGGAAATTTTGTATCTATTTTTTAAAATCTAAAGTGCAAAGAAATTCATTCAGTTACATTATCACCATAGGAATTAGAAGTTTCATCACAATAATTAAATCTTAAGAAAATAGGGGTTATGGACATTGGGGTTGGGTATGTGCTATGGTGAGTGCTGTGAAATGTGTAAACCAGGCGATTCACAGACCTGTACCCCTGGGGATAAAAATATATGTTTATAAAAAATAACATTAAAAAAAAAGAATAAATATGCTACAAATGAAAAAAAATCTTAAGAGAATATACAAATGCAACATCATTTTGTGCTAGGAATATAGTTTACTAAAAAAGACATGAAGTTTGCTTTTTAAATTTCATTGTATTTATTTAAAACCTGAAATTCTGTGAATGACATTTTACTTCCTCATTGTCAAATACATTTTTCCTACTTTTTATCAATTAATATTTGATATCAGGAACATGTCCATAGAAATTCAGCTTCCTCTCTGATATATAAAAGACTTGGAAGTCATTGCTTTCATCCTCAAACAGAAAAAAAAAAAAAAAAAACTGAACAAAATGAAAATGAACAGCTCTTCTTAGAGCCATCAGAGAACTGAGGTCATGAGGCTGTCTTAAAAACAGGAGAGATGGGTGAGTGCAGAGAATCACAGCTTACTGTGATCAAAAACCACATGCTGTGGCCAGAAACTGTAAGAACACTTAAGCAGTAATTGATTAATAGCTGAAGACTGAGTGTAGACTAGCTCCAGAGATTGAAAACTCCTGGGGACACAGCCTTAGAGGGTTCCCTGACAACTTTGTAGAGATTTCCCTCCAGGGGCCCCTCCAGGTTCTGATGATGAAGACTGGAGAAAATTCCTGTCATGGGTCTGAAGGGAAAAGTTATCATTTAAAATATTCCCATAATGTTCTGTTATCCTTAACACAGGTCATCCCCAGAGGAAATTATTGTACCAGGGCCTAACCACCATGAGAAATACCTAACTCCAGTTCCCTCCAGCCTTTAACATGGGGAAAGGTAACATTCAATTATATACTCCTCTAGCCTTCCTGTCTCACAAAAGCAGGGGAGGCAAGGAAAAGGTTGAAATGGACTTGTGAAGGCTTTGGTCCAGAGCCACAGGCCCACTAAGAGCCTAGGATCTGATTATAGACTATTCCTCCCACCTCTATACACTTTATCATTCATGAACAGGGCTGTTGTACAGTAAGAGAGGAATACCACCAAAAGTACTACATGTGCCAGAACTTATTTAGGAAGAAGTCTCTAGGGAAGCCCCAAGTCAAGGGGAGACAAAAATGAAGGAACCAGAAGAAATTTTCAGCCTCTGACATCTGCAATTACAACAAACATTAAACACAGCCTAGCTCCTACCCAGATCAACATAAAAACTCACACCGAAGTCTTATTTACATCAGCTCCTACTAGTTAATATAACAGGTACAGCTTTCAACAACAACAACAAAAATTATAGGTTATGCTAAAAGGGAAAAAACCCTCAACAACCTGAAGGGACAAAGGAGGCATCAGAACCAGATATACATTTGCCAGAAATACTGAAATATCGGGAATTTAAAATAACTGATTATTTGCTATTTGATATTATGCTAAGGAATATAATGAAAAAAAATAGACAATAGGCAAAAAAAAAAAAATTGGTAATGTAGGCAGAAGGAGGGAAACTCTGAGAAATAATCAAAAGGAAATACAGTAGGAGGGCCTGGGTGGCTCAGGTCATGATCCTAGGGTCCTGGGATCCAGTCCCGCATCTGGTTCCCTGCTCAGCAAGGCATCTGTTTCTCCCTCTCTCTCTGCCCTTCCCCCTGCTCATGTTCCCTCTCTTTCTCTCAAATAAATAAATAAAATCCTTTAAAAAATAAAAAATTGAAGTACAGATGAAAAACACCTTAAACTTATCCAGTTCCAGGAAAAACAATCAGTAAGCTGGAAGACTGGCAATAGGAACTTCACAAACTGAAAGGCAGAGAAAGAATTTTTTAAAATACACTATCCAATAACTGGGGAATACTTTTTAAAAGGTGTAATGCATGTAATGGGAATACAAGAAGGAAGGACAGAAGGAAGGAAGGGAGAGAGAGAGGGAGGGAGGGAGGGGAAGAAGGGAAGGAGACAGGGAAGGAAGAAAGAAAGGAAGGAAAGAAGGAAGGAAAGAAAGGAGGGAGGGAGGGGGAGGGAAAGCTACCCCAAACACTAGAAGTCATAATGATTGAGAATTTTCCAAAATTAGTGATGGACACAAAAAACAGATCTACAGTAGGTATATCATTTTTCCATCACACAAAATCAAAAACAAAGAAAAACTCTTGAAAGAAGCCTGAAGAAAGGACAGGAAACACCTTACCTATAGAGAAATGAGGATAAGAATCCTATTTCTTCAAAATCTTCTCTTCAGAAACGATAAAAGCAAGAGGTAAGTGGAGTAAATATTTAAATGAGGAAGAAAAACCAAACCAAACCAAACCACCATCAACCAAGAATTCTTTCTCAGACAAGCATGAAGGTAATTTATTGTCAGTGGAAATACCTTGCAGGAAATGTTAAAAGTTCTTCAGAGACTCAACACCCCAAAAAACAAACAAGTCAAAAAATGGGCAGAAGACATGAACAGATACTTCTCCAAAGAAGACATATAAATGGCTAACAGACCCATGAAAAAATGTACATCATCATTAACCATCAGGGAAATTCAGATCAAAACCACATTGAGGGGCACCTGGGTGGCTCAGTGGGTTAAGCCGCTGCCTTCGGCTCAGGTCATGATCTCAGGGTCCTGGGATCAAGCCCCGCATCGGGCTCTCTGATCGGCAGGGAGCCTGCTTCCTCCTCTCTCTCTACCTGCCTCTCTGCCTGCTTGTGATCTCTCTCTGTCAAATAAATAAATAAAATCTTTAAAAAAAAAAAAAACCACATTGAGATATCACCTTATACCAGTCAGAGTGACAAAAATTGACAAGGCAAGAAACAACAAATGTTGGTGAGGTTGTGGAGAAAGGGGAACCCTCTTACATTGTTGGTGGGAATGCAAGTTGGTGCAGCCTCTTTGGAAAACAGTGTGGAGGTTCTTCAAAAGATTAATAATAGAGATACCCTATGACCTGGTAATTGCATTAATGGGTATTTACCCCAAAGATACAGATATAGTGAAAAGTAGAGCCATATGCAACCCAATGTTCATAGAAGCAATGTCTACAATAGCCAAACTGTGGAAAGAGTTGAGATGCCCTTTAACAGATGAATGGATAAAGAAGATGTAGTTCATATATATAAGATGGAATATTACTCAGCCATCAGAAAGGATGAATAACCAACTTTTGCATCAATGTGGATAGAACTGGAGGAGATTATGTTAAGTGAAATAAGTCAAGTGAAGAAAGTCAATTATCATATGGCTTCACTCATTTGTGGTACATAAGGAATAGCATGGAGGACTTAGGAGAAGAAAGGGAAAAATGAAGGAGGGAAAATTGGAGGGGGAGAGGAATAATGACAAACTATGGACTCCAAGAAACAAGCTGAGGGTTTTAGAAGGAAGGGTATTAAGGGGATGGGTGACCCTGGTGATGGGTATTAAGGAGGACACAGACTGCATGGAGCATGGGGGGGTATATGCAAACAATGAATCATGGAACAGTACATCAAAAACTAATGATGTACAGCATGGTGACTAACATAGCATTAAAAAAATAAATGAATAAAATATTAAGAAAAAGTTCTTCAGAGAAAAAGAATAGAGGTCAGAAAATTGGATATACACAAGGAAAAGAAGAGGCTCTAGAGAAAGAACAAATGAAGATAAAATACATTTTGTCTTTTTTCTTAATTGAACTAATGGAAATCTGTTCAGAAAAGGAATAGCAACAATGTACTAAGTGATTATAGCTTATAGATGAATGAAAGGAATGACAGCAATTTTATAAAAGATGGGAAGGAGTAATTGGGAACACTCTAACTTAACTGTACTACTCACAAAGCAGTAAAGTGCTATGGGAAAGTGGACTTAGATTAGTTGTAAAAGTATATTACACTCCAGAGCAACTACAAACAAAATTAACAAGGAAGTGCTGAGAGAGAGAGAAGACAAAATGTTATCACATAAAATACTTAATTAGAACCAGAGAAAGGGGATGGGGAAGAAGGTAAAGTAGAAAGGCAAAAAAAAAGACAAGGTCAATGAATAGAAACAGAAAATAGAAAAAATATTCATCCAAAATGTCAAAAATCTCTTTAAATGGAGTAAACACGTCTATTAAAATAAAGAAACTGTGAGCATACATATCAAAAAACAAGATGCAAGTATAGTTTATTTAAAAAAATGCACTTTAAATAAAGACACAGATAGCTTAAAAATAAAGTGATAAAGTATATGAGATATACCATGTTAACACTAATCAAAAGAAATCTGTTATACAAGATAAGGATACCCAATCTCACCAGTTTTATTCAACATTGTACTGGAAGTCCTAGCCACAACAGTTAGGCCAAAGAAACAAGAAACAAAAAACAAACAAAAAAATCTCACACCCAAAAACAAAACAACACAAAAAGCATTCAAATTCAAACTAAAGAAGTAAATCTGTCTCTTTGCCCAGATAATATATGATATATAGGAAACCCCCCAAACCCTCGCAAAAACTGTTGGAATTATGAAACAAATTCCAAAGTTTCAGGTTAGAAAATCAACATACAACAAGCAGTTGTTTCTATAAACTAACAATGAACTATCAGAAAGAAAAATGAAAAAAAAAAAGCACTTACAATTGCATCAAAAAGAATGAAATACCTAAGAATAAATTTAGCCGACATAAAAATTCTATACCCTGAAAACTACAAGACACTGATGAAAGAAGTTGAAGAAGACACAAATAAGTGGAAAGGTACATGGGTACATTCCATGGTACATTCCATGGGTACAGACTGGGAGAATTAAGTTTAAAGTCTCTATGCCAAGCAATACACAGATTCAATGCAATGCTTATTGAAATTCCAGAGGCATTTTTCACAGAAACAGAAAAAAAAAAAAATCTAAAATTTGTATGGAGCCAAGGAGGTCCCCAAATCTCAAAGCAAACAGACAAAACAAAAACAAAGCTTTTGTTCTTGAGAAAGAACAAAACTGAAGGCATCACACTTCCTCATTTCAAGCCCTGTTACAAAATATAGTAATCAAAACAGTATGGTACTAACATAACAGACACATAGATAAATGGAACAGAATGGAAAGCCCAGAAATAAACCCATGCATATACAGTGAATTAATTTATGACAAAGGAACAAAAAGGAGAGAATGGGGGTGGGGGGACAATCTCTTCAATGAAGGAGTTGGGAAAACTGGACAGCTACAGGCAGGAGCTGAAACTGGACTATCTTATTTTTTTTTAAAGATTTTATTTATTTATTTGACAGAGAGAGAGATCACAAGTAGTCAGAGTGGCAGGCAGAGAGAGAGGGAAGCAGGCTCCCCGCTGAGCAGAAAGCCCGATGCGGGACTCATTCCCAGGACCCTGAGATCATGACCTGAGCCAAAGGCAGCCAGGTGCCCAAAATAGGACTATCTTACACCCTACACAAAATATAACCCCCAAATGGACTAATGACTTAAATGTAAGACTTGAAACCATAAAGACCCTGGAAGAAAACATAACTTGTAAACTCTGAGTCCTGGCAATAAATTTTGAGATTTGACACCAAAAGAGGAGAAAATAAAAGCAAAAATAAACAAGTGGGACTGTTTCAAACTAAAATATTTCTGCACAGTAAGGCGTACCATCGGCAAAATGAAAAGGCAACCTATGAAGAAAATATCTGCAAATCATGTATCTGATAAGGAGTCAATATCCAAAATATATAAACAATTCATATAATTCAATAACAACAACAACAACAAATCCTATTAAAAAATGGCAGAGGAGCTGAACAGGCATTTTCCCAAAGAAGATATATAAATGGTGAACAGATCCATAAAAAGATGTTCATCGTCACTGATCATCAGGAGCATGTAGGTGAAAACCACACTGAGATACTACCTCACACCTGTGAGGATGGATTTCATAGGAGATAACAAACATTGGGAAGGATGTAGAGAAAAGGCAACCCTTCTGCATGGTTGGAAATGTAATTGCTATGGGAAATAGCATGAGGTTTGTCAAAAAGTTAAAAATAGAACTACCATGTGATCTGGCAAGTCCACTTTTGGGTAAATATCTGAAGGAAACAAAATCAGTATTTTGAAGAAACATCTGCACCTCCATGGTCACTTCAGCACTATCTCCAATAGCCAAGACATGAAAAAACCCTAAGTGTCCAATCCTGGATGGGTGGACAAACAAACGTGTGACACACACACACACACACACACACACACACATTACTCTATATATCATTCAGCCATGAGAAAGAAGGAAAGCTCTTTGTGACAACATGGGTGGAACTTGAGGACATTCTGCTAAGTGATAAGTCAGAGAGACTAAAACAAATACTCTATGGACTCATTTATATGTGCAATCTTAAAAAAGATTTTTTTAAAAAGCCAAACTCATAGATACAAAGAATATACTGGTGGTTGCCAGAGGCAGTGGGTGGGTGGGTGGCAGTGGAATGAGTGAAGGTGGTCAAAAGGTACAAATTTCCAGTTATAAATAAATGGCCACAGTGTGGTGACTAGAGTTAATAACACTGTATTGCATATTTGCAAGTTGCTCAGAGAATACATCTTAAAAGTTCTTATCACAAGAAAAACAAATTATGACTATGTGGTGATGGATGTTAACTAAACTTGTAGTGGAAATTATTTCACAACATATACATGTAGTAAATCATTATGTTGTACACTTCAAAGTAATATAATGTTATATGTCAATTATGTCACAATAAACTGGAAAAAAAAAACCCTGATGGTGGGGCCTCACCTCCAGAGTTTCTGATTCAAGAAGACTGGGCTGGGGCATGAGAATTTGGATTTCCAGCAAGTTTCCTGGTGATGCTGATATTGTTAGTTTGGGACTACACTTTGAGAACCTCTGAGCAAAGTTTGCAGCTGTGCTGGGCAAATGGGTGCTTCTAATTTTAGAAACAAAAGGAAATTTGGGGAAAAGAATCCCAGTTTGGACAAGTGGATAACATAAAGAATAAAGTTTCTTGTGTTGGATCTCACTCCCTGCCTGGCTATGGTCTAGCTACACCTCTACCACAGGCCACAGCTCTGGATGACTCTTTCCTATAACACAACACTATTTCTGGGTTCTGCAAACTCTTCACTCTCCTCGTTCCTTCAGACCTAAAATCCTATGCAATAGAAAGCACATGGAGAGGAGGAACAAGATGTTCGAGGACTAGGAGACCTAAATTTCATCTGATTCCAGGAATTCAGCTATATATATATATATATATATATATATATATATATATATATATATATATATATATCCATTCTGATCACTTACAAACTCAACTGGAGATCTAAGAGATAAATAGCATCAATTCTAGGAACTGAAAAGTGACCACTTACAGGAAGGTAGGACATGCAGAGAAGTGAATCCCAGGTGATATACTAGAAAATAGACCATGGAGGGAGGGGCGGGCTCCTGACAAGTGAGAAAGCAGTAGAGCAAAAAATCAGAACTTTTAGAAGCCTGTTCCATGGAGGGACATCATTCCAGAGACTAAGCGGGTGTGGAACCCTCAGGGGGACAGTGTGGTCTCAGGACCTGTAGGGTCACAGAAAGACTGGGGGTGTCTGAATGTGGCAGAGCTCCCACATTGGAGCGGGGAAGCCAGCTGCAGAGATGGAACCGAGGAGGGGCTCTCAGCTCAGGGTTACCTTAAACTGTGATCTGAGGCAAAGTGAGACCACTACTCTTTGAGCAGGGACCCCACAAGTGGCAGATCCAGGGATACTCACCTTCTTTCCCTGGCGGGAGTGGCACGGGCCATGCTGCAAGAATCTGCTAGGTTTGGAGGGCCGTGTGCCAGAGATAGAAACACTCGGTCACAGGCCGGGTGAGCTCAGAGTGCGGCCGGAGACCAGGGAGACAGGAGGGATTGACTGCTTTTCTCTGAGGGTGCATTGAGGAGTGGGGCCCCGAGCTCTTGCCTCCTCTGGGGCTGGGGATTGGGAGGTCGCCATCTTATTCTCATCCTCTAAAGCTCTATGGAAAGCGTTCAGGGAACAAAAGCTCCTGAGCAAACCCAGCAGATTACTTAGCCTGGCCTCAGGCAAGGGCAGTGTAATTCTGCCTCAGGCAAAGACACTTAAGAATCATCATGAAAGGCTGTTTCCCCAGAAGATCAGCAAAAACAGCCAGCCAAGGGGTGCCTGGGTGGCTCAGTGGGTTAAAGCCTCTGCCTTCAGCTCAGGTCATGATCCCGGAGTCCTGGGATCGAGCCCCACATTGGGCTATCTGCTCAGCAGGGAGCCTGCTTCCCTTCCTCTCTCTCTGCCTGCCTCTCTGCCTACTTGTGATCTCTCTCTCCGTCAAATAAACAACAACAAAAAAAATCTTAAAAAAAAAAAAATCCAGCCAAGACCAAGTTTACTGATTAATGAGAACTGCAAAACACCAGTGCTACCAGTGGCTTTTTTCTCATGATTGCAAAGTGAAGTCTTGCAAAGTTGAATTTTTAAAAAAAATTTATTATCTCTTTTTCCATTTTTATTTTTTAAAAAATTTTCCTCTTTCTTATTTTAATCTATTTTATCAATACCTTTTTAAAAATCTTTAAATTTTCATTTTCTTAGTCATATTCTATCCCTTCATTGTATTTAGCCTTATTTTTTTGTATACACATAAGCTTTTCTTTCTTTAAAATTTTGGGACAGAGTTTCTTGTAAAACAGACCAAATATACCCTAAATCTAGTGTATGGCTTTATTCTAGTCTCCCCCGATCACATTCTCTCCTTTGTTTTTGTTCTGTTTTGTTTTTTTCCTTTTTTAAACCAACTTCTTACTTTAACAATTCCTTTTTGAAAATCATTTTTAATTTTCATCTTTACAGCTATATTCCATCCCTTCATCATGTTTACCATATATATATATATAATTTTTCTTTCTTTAAAATATTGGGAAACAGTTTGTTCTGAGAGACCAAAATATACCCCAAATCAAGCATGTGGCTCTGTTCTATTCACAGAGCCTATTCACATATATATATGTTCTATATACTATTATATATAATATAAAAATAAATAATATAAATATAAATATAAATATAAATATAAATATATATATATATATATATATATATATATATATATATATATTTCCCCCCCCCCTCAACTTTCTTCTCTCCCAGTTTCAGGTCTCTTTTCACTTGGTTAGTGTATATTTTCCTGGGGTTGTTGTTACTCTTTTAGCATTTTGTTCTCTCATCCATCTATAGGCTGTCATTGAAAATAGAAGGAGAGATTAAAAGCTTCCAGGACAAACAAAAACTAAAAGAATTTGTAAATACCAAACCAGCCCTACAGGAAATATTGAAAGGGGTCCTTTAAGAAAGGAACAGAGAAAATATACAGTAACCGTCACCTTACAGGCAATACGAGGGCACTAAATTCATATCTTTCAACAGTTACCCTGAATGTAAATGGGCTAAATGCTCCAATCAAATGACACAGGATATCAGAATAGATTAAAAAACAAAAAACAAAAAAAAGCAAGACCCATCAATATGCTATCTACAAGAAACTCATTTTAGACCCAAAGACACCTCTAGATTAAAATGAGGGGAATGGAAAAATTTACCATGCTAATAGACATCAAAAGAAAGCTGGGGTGGCAATCTTTATATCAGACAAATTATATTTTAAGCCAAAGACTATCATAAGTGATGAGGAAGGATGCTCTATCATACTTAAAGGGTCTGTCCAACAAGAAGATATAACAATTTTAAATATCTATGCCCCTGACATGGGAGCAACCGACTATATAAACCAATTATTAACAAAATCAAAGAAACACATCGACAATAATACAGTAATAGTAGGGGACTTTAACACCCCCCCTCACTGAAATGGACAGATCATCTAAGCAAAAGATCAACAAGAAAATAAAGGCTCTCAATGGCACACTGGACCAAATGGACATCAAAGATATATTCAGAACATTCCATGCCAGAACAACAGAATACACATTCTTCTCGAGTGCACATGGAACATTCTCCAGAATAGATAACATCCTGGGTCACAAATCAGGTCTCAACCAGTACTAAAAGACTGGGATCATTCCCTGCATACTTTCAGACCACAATGCTCTGAAGCTAGACCTCAACCACAAGAGGAAAGTTGGAAAGAACTCAAATACATGGAGGCTAAAGAGCATTCTACTAAAGAATGAATGGGTCAACCAGAAAATTAAAGAAGAATTTTAAAAATTCCTGGAAGCAAATAAAAATGAAAACACAACTGTTCAAAATCTTTGGGACATAGTAAAGGCAGTCCTGAGAGGAAAGTACATAGCGATACAAGCCTTTCTCAAGAAACAAGAGAGGTCTCAAGTACACAAAATAACCCTAACCTAAAGGACCTGGAGAAAGAAGAGCAAATAAAACCTAAACCCAGCAGGAGAAGAGAAATAATAAAGACCAGAGCAAAAATCAATGAAATAGAAACCAAAAGAACAGAAGAACAGATCAACAAAACTAGGAGCTAGTTCTTTGAAAGAATTAATAAGACTGATAAACCCCTGGCCAGACTTGTCCAAAAGAAAAGAGAAAGGACCCAACTTAATAAAATCATGAATGAAAAAGGAGAGGTCACGACCAACACCAAAGAAATACAAACAATTAGAAGAACATATAATGAGCAACTATACACCAGCAAATTTGAAAATCTGGAAGAAATGGATGCATTCCTAAAGACATATAAACTACCAAAACGGAACCAGGAAGTAATAGAAAACCTGAACACACCCACAACCACTAAGGAGATTAAAGCAGTCATCAAAAATCTCCCAACAAACAAGAGCCCAGGCCCAGATCGCTTCCCAGGGGAATTCTACAATACATTTATAGAAGAATTAATACCTAATCTCCTGAAACTGTTCCAAAAGATAGAAATGGAAAGAAAACTTCCAAACTCATTTTATGAGGCCAGCATTACCATGATTTAAAAACCAGACAAAGACCTCACCAAAAAGGAGAATTATAGAACAGTAACCCTGATGAACATGGATGCAAAATTCTCACCAAAATACTAACCAGTAGGATCCAACAGTATATTAAAAGGATTATCCACCAGGACCACATGGGATTTATTCCTGGACTGCAAGTTTGGTTGAACATCCACAAGTCAATCAATGTGATACAATACATTAATAAAAGAACAAGAACCATAGGATACTATCAATAGATGCTGGAAAAGCATTTGACAAAGTACAGCATCCTTTCTTGATCAAAACTTTTCAAAGTGTAGGGATAGAGGTTACATACTTCAATATCATCAAAGCCATCTATGAAAAACCCACAGCAAATTAGCTATTCGCCTAAGGTCAGCATCACAGCAGGGCTGTTTACTATCAGCACTGCTATTTGACATAGTACTAGAAGTCCTAGCCTCAGCAATCAGACAACAAAGAAATAAAAGGCATCTGAATCAGCAAAGAAGTCTCACAGATTATATGATACTTTATATGGAAAACCCTAAAGACTCCACTCCAAAACTGCTGGAACTCAAATAGGAATTCAGTAAAGTGTCAGGATATAAAATCAATGCACAGAAATCAGCTGCATTTCTATACACCAACAGTAAGACAGAAGAAAGAGAAATTAAGGAGTTGATCCCATTTATACTTGCACCCAATACCATAAGATACCTAGGAATAAATCTAACCAGAGACAAATAATCTGTACTCAGAAACTATAGAGTACTTACAAAAGAAATTGAGGAAGAATTTACAGAGAAATAGAAAAATATTCCATGCTCATGGATTGGAAGAACAAATATTGTGAAAATGTCTATGCTACCTATGGCAATCTACACATTTAATGCAATCCCTATCAAAATACCATCAACTTTCTTCAAAGAAATAGAACAAATAATCCTAAAATTTATATGGAACCAGAAAAGATCCCAAATAGCCAGAGGAATGTTGAAAAAGAAAACAAAAGTTGGTGGCATCATAATTCCAGGCTTTAAGCTCTATTACAAAGCTGTCATCATCAAGACAGTATGGTACTGGCACAAAATCAGACACATGGATCAATGGAACAGAATAGAGAGCCCAGAAATGGACCCTCAGCTATGTGGTCAACTAATCTACAACAAAGCAGGAAAGATTGTCCAATGGAAAAAAAGACAGTCTCTTTAACAAATAGTGTTGGGAAAATTGGAAAATTCTTCTTATAGAAGAATGAAACTGGACCATTTCCTTACACTACACACAAAAATAGATTCAAATGGATGAAAGACATCAATGTGATACAGAATCCATCCCAATCCTTGAGGAGAACACAGGCAGCAAACTCTTTGACCTCAGCCACAGCAACTTCTTCCTAGAAACATCCCCAAAGGCAAGGGAAGCTAGGGTAAAAGTGAAGTATTGGGACTTCATCAAGATCAAAAGCTTCTGAACAGCAAAGAAACACTCAACAAAACCAAAAGACAACTGAAAGAATGGGAGAAGATATTGTAAATGGCACACCAAATAAAGGACTGGTATCCAAAATCTATAATGAACTTATCAAACTCAACAGCCAAAGAACAAATAATCTAATCAAGAATGGGCAGAAGACATGAACAGACATTTCTGCAAAGAAAACATCCAAATGGCCAACAGACACATGAAAAAGTGCTCAACATCACTCTCCATCAGGGAAATACAAATCAAAACCACAGTGAGATACCACCTCATCCCAGTCTGAATGGCTAAAATTAACCACTTAGGAAGCAAGAGGTGTTGGCAAGAATGCAGAGAAAGAGGAGCCCTCCTACATTGTTGGTGGGAATGCAAGCTGGTGCAGCCACTCCTGAAAACAGTATGGTGGTTTCTCAATAAGTTGAAAATAGAGCTACCCTATGACTCAGCAATTGTACTACTGGGTATTTACCCTAAAGATATAAATGTAGTGATCCAAAGTGGCACATGCACCTGAATGTTTATAGCAGCAATGTCCAAAATAGCCAGACTATGGAAAGAGCCTAGATGTCCATCAACAGAAGAATGGATAAAGAAGATGTGGTATATAGTTACAACGGAATACTATGCAGTCAGAAAAATAAAACGAAATCTTGCCATTTGCAATGACATCGATGGAACTAGAGAGTATTATGCTAAGTGAAATAAGTCAATCAGAGAAAGACAATTATCAGAAGATCTCACAGATATGAGGAATTTGAGAAATAAAACAGAGGATTGTAAGGGAAGGGAGGGAAAAATGAAACAAGATGAATCAGAGAGGGAGACAAACCATAGGCAACTCTTCATCTCAGGAAACAAACTGAGGGTTGTTGAAGGGCAGGGGGGTGGGAGGAATATGTGACTGGGTGATGGACATTGGGGACTGTATATGGTAGGGTGAGTGCTATTAATTGTGTGTGTGTTGTTGTTGTTGTTGTTTCATTTGCTGTGGTTCACAGGGGTCAAAGTTATAAATTAAAGAAACAAAAACTATTTTCTTATGACAAGTATTTCTTTGAGCCCCTAACATTTTTCTCTGTGTAGGCAAGTCTATGGAATGATCTCGTGCTTCATGGACAGCCCCTTTGAGGTCTTTGGGAATACAGTGGATCCAGGCAATAGTCACAAATTGTTTAGAACCATAGGATAATTTCTTACTACACTGGATCCATCTTGTATAACACTTTACATCCTTCTATTCCAGCCTTTTGCTGTGATTGTTGCTATACCAATGAGGTCAGCCCAGGCTTCAAACAGCTTCATGCAGATGCCGCCTGACATTGCCTCCCCTTGTGCCACTTACATCTTCTTCCTGCCTTGGGTCTTCCCTGACTCCTTACACACTCAGCACAAAGTTTCTAACTTTGAAGTTAGTGTAACTAAGAACTTAATGTGAGTGAGACCATTCTTGACAATAAGGAACTGAGTTAATCAGAATAAATGTTCTCCCTTTTCAATTCGTAGGTGGACAGTTCTGCCTTCTCAACCATATGGCTTCTCAAAATGTCCTATGGAATTGTTTGTTGTCTACACAGGTGTCCAACTACCTAACAATTCTTAGTATAAACTTTCAATTCTTAGCATAGACTTTGCTCCTTGTTTACTCCCATCTTTCACTCCTAAAAATTAAAAAAAAAAAAATTTAGACCAACAGATTTGAGTGCAAGAAAAAATATATCAGGAATAAAGAAGGGCATTGCATAATGATAAAGAGGTCAATTCTCTACAAAGACAATAATTTTTAATATATATGTACCTATTAAAACAACATGAAAATACATGAGACAAAAATTGATAGAGTGGTAAGGAGAAATAAATAAATCAACTATTGTACTTGGAGACTTGAGGACCCCTTTATCAGAAATGGACAGATCCAGCAGGCAGAAAGTCAGTAGACTAGATGAACAACACATGAACCAACTGGATCTAACTGACACTTATTGAAGTCTTCATCCAAGAACAGCAGAATATACATTCTTCTCAAGTTCACATAAAATAATCACCAAGACAGGCCATATTCTGAGTCCTAAAACATATCCTAATACATTTAAAATAATGAAAATCATACAAACTGTGCTCTCAGACCAAAATGGAATTAAAATATAAATCAATAAAAGAAAGATGGAAAATCCCAACATATTTAGAGATTCAACAACACTTTTAAATAACACATGGGTCAAAGAAGAGGAATCAAGAGAAATTCTAAAAAATTTTTGAACTAAAGGAAAATGAAAATGCAACCAATCAAAATTTGTGAGGTGCAGAAAAAAGAGTTTTTAGAGGAAAATTTATAGCATTAAACTGCATATATTGGAAAAGACTATCTAAAGATCAATAACTTAAGCTTCCACCCTAGAAAACTGCAAAAGAAGAACAAATTCAATCCAACATAAGTAGCAGAAAAGAAGTAACAAAAATCAGAGAAGAAATCAATAAAATTAAAAATAAGAAATCAGTACATAAAATCAATGAAATCAAAAGCTGGTGCTTTGAAAAGATCAATAAAATTGATAAGCCTCTCCTGGGTCAGCTAAGAAAAAAAGAGAGAACACACAAATTACTAATAAAAAAAAATGAGAGGGACCATTACTATAGATCCCCTGGATATTAAAAAGATAATGAAGGTATATTATAAACAATTCTTCGCCCACAAATTTGACAATTCATAAGAAATTGATCGAATCTTTGAAAGATACCATCTACAAAAACTGTCACAAAGAGAAAATCTGAGTAAGTTACATCTGTTGAAGAGATTGAATCAATATTAAGCAGCTTTTCAAAAGAGAATCCCTGAGACCTAATGTTTGGTAATTAGTTTTCAGATGTAACACTGAAAGCACAGTCCATAAGAAAAACATAAAAAATTTTGACCTTATTAAAATTAAAAATATCTGCTCTGTGAAAGACATTGTAAAGAGAATGAGATTTGCAAAACACCTAACAAAGGAGTTGTATCCAAAATATACGAAAAAAAAAAGCTCAAAACTCAACAGTAAGAAAACATTCCCATTTTAAAAATGAACAAAAAAAACCCTGAAGAGACATCTTATCAAAAAAAGGGCTTTTATTTAAGCAAAAAACATATGAAAAGGTGCCCAAAATCATGTGTCATTAGGGAGCTGCATATTAAAACAACAATGAGCTACCACTACACTCCCATTAGAATGGCTAAAATCCAAAAGTTTGGCAAGGATGTACAGCAACAGGAGCTCTCATTCATTTTTAGGAATGCAAAATTGTACAGCCACTTTAGAAGAAAGTTTGGCAACTTACAAAGCTAAATATAACTTAACTGTATGATGAAGAAATTTTGCTCCCAGGTAGTACCCAAATTTGTTGAAAACTTATGTCCATACAAAAGTCTGCATGTGAATGTTTACAGCAACTTACGTATTATAATATAATTTATGGATATTATATATTATGTTATAATATAATATGTGGGTATATTATATTATATTATACTACATTATAATACGTGGATAGTGGATATGCATTATGCATTTGGCATAACCCAGAGAATGCACATTGCAAAGACTCAAACCTAATGATTTTATGGCCTCTACTTGTAATAAGGTATTGATACTGGCTCATCAGTTGTAAAAAATGTACCACACCAATGCTAGATGTTTTAAGAGGAGAAACTATGTGTGTGTATATGTGTATGTGTGTGTACGTGTGTGAGGGAGGATTATATGGCAACTCTGTGCTTTCTGTTCAGCTTTACTGTTAACCTAAACCTACTCTAAAAACCAAAGACTTAATAAAACGGCCCATCTCCTAAGCATTAGAGCTCTTTAAAGACTCATAACTCTAAATTGGTCAGGAATAAGGAAATCCTAATTGTCTGTGATCTCTTTCACCACAGCAATAACGCATATATCTAGGTTGACCTCTCTTATCCATACTAAATGGAAAATTCAGCAGGCAAATCCAGCATCCTACCAAAAGAATGACAATTACTGCTATAACAGGATTTAATTCTGCTGCCACTAAGAGCATTTTTAAAGTCAGCCCATCTGACCTGGAAGCACTGAAACTCTTGTTGGGTTTCTTTCTCTTTTTCCATGATGGAATGGGAAGGAAATGTCACCGTTGTCACCAACACTTGAGTGATCATAGCATCGCAAAAAAACCTCTCCAGTAAACCGACCACTGCTACTGTTTTCAGAATGCCTGTGCGAAATGGTACCAGAGGCCGTTTCGTCAAAGTCAAGGATCCATTTCTGGGCATGACAGGTTGTCTCTAACAAGCAACAGCTGAGACAGAATGAAATGGAGATCCATTTGCCTGGCAGCAGGCACTCCCTAGGTATCTAGTGTGGCCTTAACAGAGAAGCTGAAATTTCATAATATTCTGGCCACCCGTTCCAAAGTGAGGTCAAGTTTTGCGAGGCAGATGATGGGCCTGTTTCTGAGATTTGGCCACGTGTGAGGCTTGGGGATTCCACCCCTCAAGGCATGCCATACCATGCTGTCTCCATTGGCTTCCTCCTTCTCTTGGCTGCCACAGTCCCTGTCCTGAAAACAATCTAAATATTCTGGGAGTCCAGCCAAACACAGATCTCTTATGTCCTTGGGAACAGAGAGTGTTTCAGTTGTCGCAGACCTCCTCTGCCTGACAGAAGTGGAAATGGTTCAGCAGGACTGAAAGTTCATCACCTCTCTCCACAGCACACTCCTCTGGCTTTTTCTTCTTCCCCGGAAAGTGAGGCAGGCTGAAAGTTTTGCAGGTGAACAGCAAGGCACCAGTGTGTGTGTTTTCCTCTTTGTTGTGCATTGATTACCATTTTATTTCAGGGTTGAGCAGTAATTACCACTAATGAACAACATGATAATCTGCAGCATAAATCACCAGTTCCTCGGCCTTACCATTGAACACAATGAATTAGAACTTGGCAGGTCTCGGTCTATCTTCCCTTCAGGTCAAGTGTGCTGCCAGATGCAGCGGACTGGGGGCACGTCTACTCAGAGGAAACACGCGAGACTCCTTGATCAGAATCACGGACATAAAGACGGGCACCCTTGTGGACCTAAAAGGCTGATGTCTTGGTCATCACTGAGACTCGGTCCTGCATCATTTGACAACTCATTCCTATTGAGTGTGTTGTGAACAGCTTACCTATCTCAGGACAAGTGGAGACAACCTCCTCACTGTAGCTTCTGCCTCTGACCTTGCACAAAAATGTGTTAGCTTTCTCGTGAGATATACAGACATTTGAAAGTTTCTTGTGCGATGCTTTAGCAGGATTGAGGAAAGAAGGAGGATAGGTACCTCTGTGACTGAGAAGCTACTCCAAAGAAGATGCCATGCAGACACTATATCTACAGTCTTCCTGAAGGGAGCTCCTTTTATGAGTCCATTAAGGATGAGAAATCTAGCTCAGGGAAGGGTTATGGCTTGCCAAAGGTACATGTCCAATAAATGTCAGAAGTCAGGCTAAGATTTAAAGGTGCACGTAAAACATTATCCACATAGTTTGATCAACACATGTTTAATGGTTTTATAGATTTACGTATTTTATCCACACATTAGACTCTGAGCCCTCTAAGGCAAGGGCTACTATTCCTGCTTACTTTGTATTTATATACATAAAGTGTATACAGTCAGTGCTTATACAATATTTGTGCAATTAAATGGGAAACCTTCTGCATTGAAAAAAATGAATAGTCGATAAATCATACACATACTATATATTGTATATTGTATAATATATGTCACATAAATTTCTAGTCAAAAGCAACTTCAAAGATTCCAGAGGCCCCTTAAATTAAAACACAGACTTTGGTTTAAGCAGTGGAGACATAATTTAAATAATTCATGATAAATGAATATCTTTTATTCCATTAATGCTCCTTAATAGCCCTCAGACTACATCAACATTATATATCTCTATTAATACAAGATTTATCAAGATGTGAACTGACTTCAGAAAGAAGAAAACTATAATAGAATCCATGATCTCAAAGTGTTAAAAAGTGGGATTTAATTAAATGTTCTAGAAAATTGAGAAATTGGAATGTAGCTCCAACTTCACAAAATATGAATTTTACATAAGGAGATTTTTCCAAAATCTGTCTCTTCAATGTAATATAAATATAGACAGGTATTACTTCAAACCTTCGAAGAAATCATGTTGAGAATTCTTAGCAGACTGGAACACAAAGCAGAAGAAGAATCCCTGTGGTGCTGGAGGCGTAATGGGTGGACGACACCCACAGAGAAGATTCCTTGTTGTTCTTCAGTATGGGATCAAGAACATTTTCTTAGTTCTTGAAATGACTGATGATAATGGAATTGTTAACCCAGATTATTTTGTATTGATTACAGTTTACAACTTTCTGTGCAGGGTATTCACTTATATTATTTTCTCCTGTATTGTGATGGAGAGGTAATAAATTCATTCTTCTTTTTTCCTGCCTTTTTTTTTTTTTTAATGTGTATAATCACCATCATGTCTTTCAAAAATTCTATGAAAGAACAAAGCCCAGGAACCCATAGTTTTTTATTTTGGCAGGCTTCTTTCTTATTTCCTCTGATGACAAGGTGGTTTTAAGGGCTTCACCCTTTCTAGAAGAGAGTCATTTAAGGATAAGGGCAGACTTGGGCTTTATTTGATTAATGCTTTGCCTTGTGTATAAAAATGTGAGAAAGCCTATTAGAAGAATGTTACTCATGCTAAATGACAAAACCATGTTTCCTACGGAGTATGTTTCACTTTAAATTCTATAGTTTCTTGTGGTTTCAAAATTCTGGTTGCTAATATAGAAACAAACAAAATCTGTGATATATTTATTATACTGTTTAAAATCCTGATGCTATATTTATATCAAGATGTTCGGCTATGTTAAAATTCATTGAATTTTTAAATAAAGAGGATGGAGTAAAACCCACATGTAAATCTCATTCTTCAAAACCAACTGAAATTAGTATTTTAATAAAAATCAAAAGTTTACTGGGAGCAACTGAATAAGAAATAGGGACTGTGCAAAGAATAAGTCTTTTGTCAAAAGATTTTTAAATATTGCTGCCGAGAAAAGAAATACAGAATATAGCACAATGTGTGACATTTCAAACCCCAAGCTGTCCCCTCAAAGTCACTACTAATGATAGAAAAGAATAAAAACCTGAGAGTTTGCACTAGTTGCTCTACTCAAGTGTTCAAGAGAACATCTGAAAAAATGATTTTAAGAATAGAAACCTTACTATAGAGGAGCTCAAAACAGGAGGAAATTACCAAAACAACATACTGAGTATGAGAAAGAAGGTGAAGCCCACAGGAGCAGGACAGGCACACGGTTGGTGTTATACGCCATTGTTAATTTCAATAAGATTCTGGTAACAATAGTCTAGCCTTGACTCCCAACAACTCTTCCGTAAGAGGCCTCAGGCGCCCCAAGGTGCTCTTTAAATGTGTAAATGAAAATCAATAACTTGACAACTGTTATGCACTGAATATTTGTGTTCCCCTCAAATTAATGTGGTGAAATCCAAACCCTAAATGTGATGGTATTAGTAAGTGGGGCCTTCACAAAGTGATTAGATAGATCATAAGGGGCATAACCTTTATGAGTGGGATTAGTGTCCTTATAAAAAAGACCCCAGAAAACTCTCTTGTGCCTTTCCCATGTAAAAATATAGGGAGATGGCCATCTATAAACAAGGAAGTGAGCTGTCACCAGACCCCAAATCTGTTGGTGTCCTGATCTTGGGCTTCCTAGCTGACACAACTATAAGAAATAAATGTTTGTCATCTAAATCACCCAGAGTATGTAGTATTTTTTACAGAAGCCCAAAGAGCCTAAGACAACAACTATTCAAATTCTATGGAGAAAACACAGTAAAGTAAAAGAGAATAGTGTCAGAGGAATGAGGGAAATCAAAATTCAGAAAGTAAAGTGAGAGCCAATTATGAAAGAAAATGTAATCAAAAGAAGAGAAGGGGGGCACCTGGGTGGCTCAGTGGGTTAAGCCTCTGCCTTTGGCTTAGGTCATGATCTCAGGGTCCTGGGATCGAGCCCCACATCAGGCTTTCTGCTCGGCGGGGAGCCTGCTTCTCCCTCTCTCTCTGCCTGCCTCTCTGGCTACTAGTGATTTCTCTCTCTATGTCAAATAAAGAAATAAAAAAAAAAAAAGAAGAAGAAGAAGAAGAAGAGAAGGGGTATCTGGGGGGCTCAGTGGTTGAGATTCCAACTTGATTTTTGCTCAGATCATGCTCTCAGGGTTGTGAGATAGAGCTCCACATGGGGTCCACACTGGCTGTGGTGCCTGCTCAAGATTCTGTCCCTCTCTCTTTCTCCCCTTTTCCCTCAGCACCCGCCAAAAAAAAAAGAAGAAGAAGAAGAGAAGCAAACTTTCCCCAAGATATCCAAGATATTTGTACTATAGAAGAACTCAATAGGAATAATATTTCAATAAAAACAAAACAATTGAAACAATGAAAAGATAAAACATACAACAATAGGTGTAATTTAAAAAGGAGATTTTGGTACCAAAGGACTTATTTTTTTAATGATTTTCTTTATTTGTTTGAGAGAGTGAGAGAACACAAGAGGGGGAAGGTTCAAAAGGAGAAGCAGACTTCTTGCTGAGCAGGGAGCCAGATGCAGGGCTTAATCCCAGGAATCCTGGGTCATAACCTGAGCTGAAGGCAGATGCTTAGCTTAACCTACTGAGCCACCCAGGTGCCTAAAGGCTTATTTTAGAAGTCAAACTTTTGAGCAAATTATTCATTATGTTGCAACGAAGAAAAAGCTTTCAATAATCATTGTCAGGGTAAAGGAGAAAGGCAGACTTTAAGGAATTAAAGAGAATGGATAAGAAAAGGATTAAAGGAAAGAGAATGGATTAAGGTAATAGATGAACAGGTGACAAGATCAAGGTCAATGTGATCAATGTTATGAATGCAATGAACATAAACACATAATAAAGACCATTTCTAGATTTTGCAGATCAAAAAACATTTTAGTTTAAAAATGGGAGGGTATTTCCAAATTTAATAAATACCTATATCCTAATTTTCTTTTAAACATGTTACTCACTAATGAATTCAAGACAGTTAAAGTAAGGATTCAGGCTTGAAACACAATGTAATTTCTGTATTCCTGAGAATTACAAAAAACACATGCTTATTAAGCATACTATAAATTTAGATCATCCTTCCACATAATAGGAAAATTTTTCTCCAAAAAAAATTTTGAACTGTTCAAGCTCTCATATTTTTGCTTTTGTTTCTGTTAGAATTAGGCTATGACCAAGCAGTTCCTTCCATGCTTAGAATTATGTATCAGAAATACTTTGGGCCCCTCAGGAGAGAAGTAGGTAAGATATTCTCATTAATAGTATCATCATAACTGACTCTCTCTGAAATTATTTTATCATCTACTTTTCTGATCTCCTAGCATTTTCATTTATTTATTTTATTCTCTAACATAGAGCTTCTCAACCATTGTTATAGGTGAATCAAAAGGTACTGATCACCTAAGGAACAGGAAAGTCCTGTGTGAGATTTGAGAGATGCTTAAATCTCCCATACCTATCACCTCCAGCCTTGAGGTGAGCAAAATTACCAGAGATTCCTTGGAAAGAGGCCTAATCAGACAGGGCTTATCATGCTTGTGGGCTATGTGAGAGCCTGCAAGATAAGCAGCATGTGGCTTCTGAGCTTATGGAAGCAGATGTTCCACCAGCCCATCATAGCAAAGGGCTTCAGGAGCTAATAATGTAGGTTAAAAGAAGCACCGAGTGCTACCACGGTGAGACTGGGGAATGGGGGTGTGGAGGGAGTGGGAATGCAGGGAAGCAGCGTGTGATGGCCTATATTGGCTTCACATATAGGGGACGTGTCTGCTTGTGGCTGATACTCATGTTTAGTGGCATTCAAACTAACTGTGAAATTGTCTAACAACCCAATGATTCTACAAAATAGAGTCCCATCATTAATTAAGAATAGTTCACATAGAAAAGTTTTACTGAGTTACAGACCCATTTCTATGTTCAAGGAAACTTCAACACTGTATTTGTCAATGACAAAAACAAAAGGGCTTTTAGTTTCCCAACACTAGTTGCCAGCTATCGTAAATTTTTGAATGGTTGTCAAAGGAGTTTAAATTTGTACTATTTTTCTGTCTCTGGTGGCATTCAAAACTCTGAAGAGATTAACATTAGGGAGTATTTACGAGGAATTATGGCTAGTCATGCCCATCATAAAGTCCGATATAAAATATTTTTCATGGTAGCAAGGCCAAGTTTTTCATTACATGTTTTAAAAATCATGGATGTAAAAGTTTTATATAACTAAAGAATTAATACCCTAATACTTTGTTTCACTATCATATTATAATTATATACTATAAAGATGGTATAAAGAATATTGTCACAAAATCCAACTCATATTCCTCTACTAATCTTCAGTGTGTCCCTTCACACTTTACAAAAACTGTTTTCTATGTTTCCATGATGAAAAAATGATTAAAGAACACTGTCTCAACATACCTTCCTACCTCCAGAGTATCAGTTGGATGCTTTTTGCATGAAATCTCTCATGAAACCTGCTCCCTTTCTCATGAAACCTGCTCCCTTTCTTTCACATTTAAAAGTTACTCATCCTCTGTGTCCTCGTTTCGGGAGGGCAGCCACCTTCTGTGTTGAATGATTAATGAGCACCATGACACAGGAAAGAGGAGCTGTGATCACCACACTACCATCTGTTCGATCATGGCTGGAATTCCAGAAATTCTGCTTTGCATGTGGAAAAGAAAGTAGTTAAAACACAAGCTAACAATGTAAAATGACAAACCTGAGTGGAATATGGGTGGCAAGATATGTGCAGAAACCAAAGCTACCAAATATGTGACTATAGATTCCAGTCTATTTGTCTGAAATCATGTCTGTCTGTCATCTACCTATCTATCTATCTATCTATCTATCTATCTATCTATCTATCTATCTACCAAACAATAATGTATAGGGGTTCCTGGGTGGCTCAAATGGTTAAGCCTCTGACTGTTGATTTTGGCTTGGGTCATGATCTCAGGGCTATGAAATTGAGCCTCACATCAGTTCTGTGCTGGGCATGAAGCCTGCTTGAGATTCTCTCTCTGCCTCTGCCCTTGCCCACCCCCTGCTTGGGCACATACTCTCTCTCTCTCTCTGTCTCTCTCTCAAAAAAAAAAAAAAAAGTATAATAAAGTATAACTCATCTTTTGTAAATAATTAACAATACACATGAATAATAAAATATACATGCTAACAGAATAATGTTACTAGAATTGGCGTCATCTATGTCTTTCAGTTGGTTATATCTGTCTTGGTCAATACCAATCCATCTATGTATTCAGCTGTACTAACAAATGTTAAGACCTAAAATGAAAAGAAAAAGCTGATACAAAGTCATCCACTTTAAATCAGATCAGGAGTTATCTTTATGACAGTGTCTCTAAATTAGAAATAAATACTATTTTTAAAAAATAGTGGTTACTAAACTGACCATGAACTCCAAAGTCCTCCAAACTGGATGGACTGACATTAGGTATCTGAATAACTTAAACCTGGGTATGTGTACCAAAGCCAACTGCCTTCAAATTATACATATAATTTCACATATAATTTTAGCCATCTGCTATCTTATTTGACCTTATCTCACTGTGTTCAATTCACTGTTGGAGCTTAAGAAATTTTCACCTGTTCTATAGGTATCATTCTGCTGCTGTTTAACTATCGGCCACAGGGAATCATTAAAGGTCCCATTATTCTTCTTGAGGAACACTCCAAGTGCCTGGCAGGAGTAGAGGTGAAAGGTTCATCATATAGAGAGCAGTGTCAGCATTTCTGAAAATGAGGAGGCCTCTGGGCATTTGTGTAGGAAGGATTCCAGGATCTTTAGTGAATTGTCTTTTTGGTTTCCATCTTTCTGGCCTCCCATCATCCCACATTCTAGCCATATTTTCCACTGCTCAGAAATTTAAGAACACTGGATCAAGGGCCAGTAAAGGCACACAAATACACACATCACAAAAACTAGTTTCTCATTTCCTTATCCTTCCCCAGCTCTAGCATCAGCTGTATTTAAAAAAAAAAAAAAAAGATGAAATGAAGCCCAGTTCTGAGAACCTGAACTGATCCCAAAGGGTATGGTTGCTGGAGTGACAGCATGATAGTGAACTCATCTCACACACACACACACACACACACACACACACACAGATTCAAAGCCTTTAGAGGAGTATGCAAAGGACAAAAAAAATACAAATTTTATATAATTATAAATATTTAAAACTTGTTTGAAAGATAAAAGATAAAGCCATATAAATGTATAATATTTTGTGGAGATTATGAAAGATGTCTGACTTATCAAAGTGTCCAAAAGTTAAGCGGTCTTTATATAAGAGAATGAAAAACCCTCACATAATCTTATCCTAAAGGCATTAACCTTTAGGATATGGCTAGATTTTCTGTTGTTATCATCTGAGTGACCCTGGGCAAGTTGTATAGTGTCTCAGGTCTTATTTCTTCATTTGTAAAATGGAAGATAATTATAGCAATCCTATAAGATTATTGTGATTAGAAAATGAGATAATAATGCATGTAAAAGACTTCACAGATGATCTGATCTTGTGTTGGTACTTTTTATTATAGTTTCACTAATAATTGTTACTTATATTTGGCTGGGGATTAGATTTTATTTCTTCCCTATCTATATAATATCAGTTAAAGGAAGTCCATGTTTATATTCAAAGAGATTATAGCATGCATTCTAAAATTAATAATCTTTAAGATGTTTATAATGTGTATAGTAATGACATACTAAATGGGATAACATTTGAGAAAATTATTTGCCAAATATAAAGTATGTATGCATTTAATAAAAATAGTATTGCTATTTTGATAATTAGAAGTTATAGTATAGATATAATCAAGTTGTTTAGCTTTAGTTTACCCTCCTCTAACCTCAGTAATCTCTTCCACCCTATATTATTAGAGCAATGACCTATCTGTTAGGATCTGAGGCTATGTCTGATTTGTTCAGATCCTCTGATAATTTTTTTTAAAGATTTTATTTATTTATTTGTTAGAGAGAGAGAGAGGGAGCAAGTATGAGCACAGGCAGACAGAGAGGTAGGCAGAGGCAGAGGGAGAAGCAGGCTCCCCGCTGAGCAAGGAGCCCGATGTGGGACTCGATCCCAGGACGCTGGGATCATGACCGGAGCCGAAGGCAGCCGCTTAACCAACTGAGCCACCCAGGCGTCCCTCCTCTGATAATTTTTTGAAGATATTTTGAAATGTACAGAAGTTTGCTTAAAAAGACAATTCCCCAGATATTTTCATCTACACCTTTAAATAGTAGTCATTGTCAATGATGGAGGGTATCATTTAGAATAAAAGTACCATGCTAGCTTCTGAACTAGTACATATAGCTATTAAGAGTGACAATTTCATTTTTGAATACTCTTGAATGCCCTTTCTGAATGTATGCTGACATAGCTACTGATCTTAAGAAAAGCAGAAGTGGGAAAAAGGCAAAACAGAGAAAAGAAATTCATCCACATTTCTACAATCAAACCACTATTTATATGTTGATATATTTTCTTCTAAGTCTCTCTCCCCGGTATATATTTTATTTTTGTTTTTATGGTTGTACTCCTATTGTAAGTACGGTTATTATCACTACTATTTTGCCTAAATTATAAGAACCATTATCCATCCTCCTTTGGACTCTGTACTCTTTAAACCAGGAGCAGAAAGAGTCCTAGTAGGTGTCATGAGAACCCCGATCCATCCAGCGTGAGCATTCAGAATTTCTAGCCAGAAATTAAAGGGGATCTTTAAGTGTCCCTTATGAGAGAATTGCTCTCCTAATGGTTTTGATGGTTAGAACCTACAATCTTGAAGAGACAGTATAAGTAAATTTGTATACGTCCCTCATTTCACTCATCAAGTAAAGACCAGAAGAGTTAGATCACCTAACTGCATCCATCTGGTGAGATCCAGAGTAAAACTCCAGGCCAACGACTCCCTCAGGGCCCCTTCCATTCAGGACCACCTCTAACATTTGGGAATACTAAGACAAGAATGTCCATGGAGGCCTCAGGCCAGGAGCCTGCCCCTTTCTCTTCTCATCTTGCTTCCTTATGACACCAGCAGCTGTAAATGGAAACCATCAGGATAGGGAATCCTGGGCTTCTTGAAACCTGAAAGGTGGTTCTGCAAGAAAAACACGAGCTCTGTTAGGTGCACGCTCTTGTCTCCATGATTTAGCTGGACTCTGAGAGAAGGATTTGACAGCTGGTCCCAGTAGTACTGTAAGACATGCAGACGTGAGAAAGGGAAAAGAGGAACTAAGTAAAGAGGAGTTGACAAGTAGTTTACCACTGCACACACCCAGGGCAGAGACTGTGGAACGCATCACAGGATTGTCCCACGGAGGACAAGAAGCTGGGGTACTGACCACCAATTATCATTTCTCATTGGTTGAGGATCACTCTTGGGGCTTTAACTGTCTGGCCCTTCTGGGTTCCCCTTTAGGAGGCTAGAGGAGTCTGCTATACAAGATTAGAAGCCTTTAAATTGTTGTGCCCAGGGAGGAGGCTCTGGTTGCTGGGCTATAAAACCTCTACTGGATCTTCCTTTTCATAGTAAGTGTCGAGGGAATATTCTCCACAATCTATCATTACAACATCAACAATATCCTTTAAATCACCGTATCACTTAAAATTAGAGAATGAATTATTTCTGTCATTACCTTACACATTGAGACAACTTAGTTACTTAAAAGCACCACTCATTCAAGAAATAAAGAGATCAGAACCAAGGAAGCCTTGGGTTTGTTTCTGCAACTTGCCAGTTACAGTCCAGATGGATCTTTTGTGTAGTGCTGTGAATTCAGTCATGGAGCAATATATCTTATCTGTCATCTGGACATTTAACCATCTTATATCATTAGCATTTAAGCTGACTTGTATCAAAAATTATTCAGTTCTCTCAAGCATCAGATTATGGTTTAAGAACATCTATTTGTTTCTTGAAAGCTTTTTAACTCAAGTCTAATTAAGAATTCTAAAGCAAATATTCAGAACTTCCACATGCCGCCTCTTCTATAAGCACTGACACATTCATGTAAGTATACATTTACTCACATTTTAAAGACTCTATTTTGCTGCATTTTAATCAAGTCCTTTTTCAAAGATGTAAACAGCACATTGTGTTGGTAAAAGCTGCCCAAGCTGGTGATCTTTGCATTTGCCCTTCACTAAAGGAAATTGCATTTCGCCTGAGCAGATGGAGGGAAATGGACCAAACTAGAGTCCATGAAGGACCAGGATGATTTCAGCTGATGACTGACACCTATTAATC
Source organism: Lutra lutra (assembly GCF_902655055.1). Taxonomy (NCBI): domain Eukaryota; kingdom Metazoa; phylum Chordata; class Mammalia; order Carnivora; family Mustelidae; genus Lutra; species Lutra lutra. The sequence goes on along the minus strand of NC_062291.1, from coordinate 43,010,183 downwards.
ATGAGTGTGGGACTTGGTGCCAAGAAGAATAAAGACACCAGGTTTCTTTAAAATGCAATTCCAGGGGCGCCTGGGTGGCTCAGTGGGTTAAGCCGCTGCCTTCAGCTCAGGTCATGATCTCAGGGTCCTGGGATAGAGCCCCGCATCTGGCTCTCTGCTCAGCAGGAAGCCTGCTTCCTCCCCTCTCTCTCTGCCTGCCTCCCTGCCTACTTGTGATTTCTCTCTGTCAAATAAATAAATAAAATCTTTAAAAAAAAATAAATAAAATGCGATTCCATTTGCCACTCAGAGGCAAGGACTCCGACTCAGCTCCCAGCAGGAATGGTTTCTCAAACTTAATGAATTTCATTCCTGCTACAATCCTTTGGGGGAAGAAAGAGACAACCTTCCATACTGATTACTACCCATATAGTTTGTTGTAAAAACATGACATTAAATCTAGTTTGAGGTTTTTAGCAGACTTACCAGCCACATTTAGAGGTACTAACTTTTTTTGATTTTTTGAAAAGCAGCTGTTTTCTGCTATGTATTTTAAGTATATGAAAGTTCACATGTATTTCTATGTAGGAAATCAAAACATCATTCCTCTCATTAAAATCTACTTTTAGATATCCTACAACTGTAAACAGACATTTCGTGGAAAATAAGATGTGTCCTCGCAAATCCATCGACAACCCAGTCTCATCTTTTGTCAAGCAGAGGAAAGTGTCTACAGGTCCCTGACCACTCCAGCCTAGAGCGCGACCCCACCAACTATGTGATCTTAAACATGTGCTTCATACTAAGGTGGTTTTCTTGTCTGTAAAGTGGGGATGGTAGAACCTCACTAGGGGCTGGTTATGAGCATTAAGCTGTAACAGCTCAGCAAGGTACCTGATCAAGCAACTGGTATGTTGAAAAGGTCCAGCAAGGGGTGCCTGAGGGTCAGTGGCTGGAGCGGGGGGAATGGGTGTTCAGTGGGTTAAGCATCTGATTTCAGCTCAGTTCATGATCTCTGGGTCCTGGGATGGAGATTGTGTCAGGCTCCCTGCTCAGCAGGGAGTCTGCTTACCCTTCTCCCTCTGCCCCTCCCCCAACTTATGCTCTCTCTCTAAAGGAAATCTAAGACAGAAAGAAAGAAAGAAAGAAAGAAAGAAAGAAAGAAAGAAAGAAAGAAAGAAAGAAAGAAAGAAAAGGTTCAGCAAATGTCAGCCTCATTCCTTTCTTACCTTCCCTCATGTCAACTATACTTGTAAAGTTCTAAAGTGCTTCCTATCCAGATAGTTCGCACGGCATAAACCTGGTTCAAACTCAGTCTCTTTAGAACCTTCTACTAATACCCAAGCTTGGAAAAATAATAGCCTTGGGGCACAGGAGTACTTCCATGTGTCAGGCACTGTGCTGAGCCCTTAACCAGCGTTATCACATTTAATCCTCCCAACATCCCCAAGGTACAGTAGAATAATTATCTGTGCTTTTCAGATAAGGAAATGAAGTTCATCCAGCCAGTAAATAACAGACCTAAAGTGCAAACCTTGGCTGTCAGTCACCTTGTCCTCTAAAAATTCATAGTTGTAGTTTTATGGCATTCATTTGAGAAATAAAATTTTACAATGCTGAACTGCCTTCCATATTTGTCACGAATTGTCTTAAACTATTATTAAAATCTCTCATTTAGCTTTTTCGGCTGATGCCATCTTCACAGTGAAGCGTCCTGGGAACAAAGAAAGTCAATAGCTTCTTCTTCCTTCCTCCATTGGACAAAGACATGTTTGATGCCTACGGGATGTAAGAGAATAGTGCCCAGAGCTGAGAGTCCTGAAACAAATGACGTAGCTCCCTGTCCTCAAATTGTTCACAGTAAAGTGGGAACAACATCCATATGTTAGAAACAATCCCATATGGAAATGCAATGATAGAAACAGGTCAGAATACTGATGGAGCCTGAAAAAACGTTGTGGCAATCCTGGGGAAGGGCTCCTCTGGAATCTTTCCCAAGGGACGTAATAAATGAATGGAGACTTGAACAAAAATACAAAAGGTATGAAAAGTGGCAGAGAAGCTAGGGGTTTCAAGTGGAATGTGAAGGAGAAAAATCCCAAAGGGGAAAATGGCATATTTTTTTTTTTTTGAAAGCCCAAATCAGCTTATTGCTGAGTACAAAGAAAACTGGAGATGTTGACACAAAAGGGCATATGTGTACATTTAGCAGCTTGGATTTTAACCTTTCTTCTCCCATTGAATCTAAAAGGAATTGTGTAATTTAGATATTTTCCTCCTTTTTTCAGGTTATTCAAATGTTTTGTTGTTAAACGCATTATATATGTGAAGATATGTAAAGGATAAGCATATAGTTAATGAAATACATAAAATTAACAACTGCATAAGACCAGTTTAAGAAACTGAACACCACTAGTCTCTTACTGGATATTGTCTGCTTCCCCCTGATCAATACCCCTTTTTTCTTCCTCCAAAGAGATAATCACTTCCCTGAAATTTGTGTAAATCAAAGCCACATATGTTTCACCAGACAATTATCAACAGAAAATAACCTTCCACTTGTTCATTTTTCCATGTTTATAAACTGTACACACATATATACATTATATGTATAAATAAATAAATAAACAAATAAATAAACAACATTTTTTTCTCTTTAAGTTCTTATTTTAGGGACACCTGGGTGTCTCAGTTGTTAACGTCTGCCTTCGGCTCAGGTCATGACCCCAGGGTCCTGGGATCAAGCCCCACATCAGGCTCCCAGCTCAGCAAAGAAGTGTGCTTTTCCCTCTTCCACTCACCCTGTTTGTGTTCCCTCTCTCGCTATGTCTCTCTCTGTCAAACAAATAAACAAAGTCTCTAAAAAAAGAAGTTTTTAACTCGTTAGTTAACATACAGTATTATATTAATTTCAAGTGTACAATCTAGTGATCAACAATCCCATACATCATTTGGTGCTCATCACAAGTACAATCCTTAATCTCCATCACAGATTTAACCCATCCCCCACCCAGCTCCCCTCTGGTAACCATCAGTTTGTTCTCTAAAGTTAGGAGTCTGTTTTTTAATTTCTCTCTTTCTCTCCTCCTTTTTCCCTAGGCTTGTTTGTTTTGTTTCTTAAATTTCACATATGAGTGAAATCATAAGGTATGTCTTTCTCCGACTGATTTCACTTAGCATCATACTCTCTAGCTCCATCCATTTGTTGCAAATGGCAAGATTTAATTCTTTTCTATGGCTGAATAATATTCCATTGTATATCATCTTCTTTACCTGTTCATCAATCAATATGTATATGAGCTTATTTCATATCTTGGCTATTAAATAATGCTGCTATAACCATAGCAGTGCATTGTATTCCTTTGAATTAGTGTTTTTGTATTCTTTGGTCCATACTGTTTTCTGCAGTGGCTGCACCAGTTTGCGTTCCCACCAGCAGTGCGAAATGGTTCCTTTTTCTCCACATCCTTTCAACACTTGGTTTTTGTATTTTTGATTTTAGGTATTTTGACAGGTGTGAGGTGATATCTCAATGTAGTTTCAATTTGCATTTCCCTGTTGATGAGTGATGTTAAGCAAATTTTCATGTGTCTGTTGGCCATCTGGATGTCATCTTTGGAGAAATGTCTGTTCATGTCTCCTGCCCAATTTTTAAATTGGCTTATTTGTCTTTTAGGTGTTGAACTGGATAAGTTCTTTATATATTTTGGATACTAACCATTTATCAGATAATGTGATTTGCAAATAAATACCTTCTCTCATTCTGTAGGTTGCCTTTTAGTTTTTATTGATTGTCTTCTTCACTGTGCAGAAGCTTTGTATTTGATGTAGTCCCAGTAGTTTATTTTTGCTTTTGTTTCCCTTGTATGGGAGATATACCTAGAAAAATACTGCTATAGTGAAATAAATAAAATCTTAGTATTTAGATTTCTCCATGAGTTATTTACTTTAACGCTATTTTTCTGTAAGGTTTATCCATGATGACTCATGTTTTTGTAATTCCTTATTTTGGTTACTGCATGATACTCTATTGAATAGTTATTTACACCAAAACTTATTTATCCATTCTATTAATTATGGCCATTTGGATTCTTTTTATGTCTTGATTGCAATGGAAAATACCATGAACTTTCATATACATCTCCTAAAGCACACAAGCAAAATTTTTTTTATGGTATACGAGTAGGAATGACATTTTACTGCCAATGGTGAGTGAGATTTCCTGTTGTTCCAAATCTAGTCAACATCAGACTATATCCAAATTTCTATTCCATTCTAATCTAGTCTAGTCTAGTCTAGTTAGTCAAGTTGAGTCTATCTGAGCCTAGTTAAGTCTATTCTACCTTGCTTATTGGCTGATGCTGAAATATCTCCTTCTGACTTGTATACACATTTCTTAAACAAGACATGATGTGGAGCATCTTTATATATATATATATATATATATATATATATATATACACACACACACACATATATATATATATAATTACAAGTTATTTGTACTTTCTCTTTATGCCAATGATCATTTTTATATTGGATTTTCTGCCATTTTTATATTAATCCAATCCCTAGAATACAAATTTGAAATTTGTTAATTGTAGTGAAAGTGTCTCATCTTAATTTGTGACTTTTGTTTTTGCTCTTTTATGTTGTGTCTTGACATAAACAAGGTCTTCATTTTTATGCAATAATTTTTATTAAGCTCTCAATGGATAGGATTTTTACCCCCTGTTTAATAAATAATTTCTTACCCCAGGATCATTAATTATTTTGTTTCTATGTTGCTTTTTTATTTTTTATTTTTTTAAATATTTTATTTATTTATTTGACAGACAGAGATCACAAGTAAGCAGAGAGGCAGGTGGGAGTGGAGTGGCGGGGAGGGAAACCAGCTCCCGGCTGAGCAGAAAGCCAGATGCGGGGCTCGATCCCAGAACCCTGAGATCATGACCTGAGGCCAGAGGCAGAGGCTTAATCCACTGAGCCACCCAGGTGCCCCTCTATGTTGCTTTTTAAAAAATATATACATTTGTTTCTCCTATTCAACTATTTAATACAAGTATGAACTTACTTGGGGATATAGAAAAAGAGAAGTATCTAATTTAAATATTTTTCCATACAATATCCAATTGTCCTATTATTATTTATTTTACAGACCTTCCTTTGCCAACTGATCTATAGTTGCCTCTTTCTCCAGGTACCATATATGCTAGAGTCAGTGCTTATGGTCTTCCTTTCTTTCACTGATCTATTTGTCTATCCATTCACGGATATGCTGCTGTCCTACCTTCTACAGCTAACTCTTGTAACTACAGGGGTAAATGCCCTAACTTGTTCTTCACATATGCTATGTCTACTTTTGCCCTCTCGTCCTTCTTTCCTCAAAACTTAACAACACCACCAAATCTGCATCTTTTTATATCTTTTGTTAGATTTATTTGTAATTTATGGTATTTGCTTGTAGAGTAAATGTCTTTTAAATCATATAAAAATGTAACTGATTTTTTTTTAATTTTTAAAAATTTTTCAATTTTTTATTAACATATAATATGTTATTAGTCCCAGGGATACAGGTCTGTGAATCGCCAGGTTTACACACTTCACAGCACTCACCATTGCACATACCCTTCCCAATGTTCATAACCCAACCACCCTCTCCCTAGTAACTGATTTTTTAATGTTAATGTTTTTTATGCAACAACTTTGCTAAATTCCTTATTAATTTTATCATATGCAGATTCTTTTGGATAAGAGCATCACTGTCAAGTAATAGTAACAAGTTTCTAAGCTTCCTTGTTATTCTTTTTCTTATCTTACTATACTGGCAAAACATTTCTAATACAATATCGAACAAGAATGAAGGTCATAGGCACCTTATTTTGTTTCTATGCCAAAGCAACATTTTGCAAACTGTCCCATCAGATACAATATATGTAGAGGATTTTTATATGCCCTCTATTAAAAAGAAAGTTCCTGTCCACTCTTAGTTTGAAAAGTGTTTTTTATCATGATAGGCTTATTGATTGGTTTTGCTACTTTCAAAATCATTTTTTTTCTAATTCTGTTCCTTTAATATGGTGAATTATATTAGTACATTTACTACTAATAAAGCAAACTTACATTCCAGAAGTAAACAAAAATAGTCAAGTGCTAGGACCTTTTGTATACTTGGCTGGTTTTAGTTTGTGGTTTCCTTACTTACACTGCTTTTGTTAGGTTTTAGCTTTAAGGTTACGTTAGCCATGTAGAATAAATTTTGGAGCATTTTTCCTGCCCCTCTCCCCACCCACTCTATAAATAAATAACTACTTGAAAAAAATGTGCTCAAACTCTCATTAGGGAAAGACAAATGTAACACATTATCATAAAAATTGAATGGCAAAATGTTAAAACTAGGGACCCTTTAGATGTGGGACAGAATATAGATTGCCAGAAATTCTTACAAAATTCTGGTTGGAGCACAAGTTAATTCAACCTCGTCAGGAAAATAAATGACAAATAACAAAACTGCTACAACAACAAAAAAAAAGTTTCTTATCTATTGAATATGAAGATAAGCACATCTTATGTCCCAACAGTATTAAATAGAAATGAATACACATTTATACAAAGATGGCTACTGAAATGTTCAAGGCAGAATTATTTATAATATTCTAAAACTAGCAAAAACCAAGGGCCAATAAACAGTAGAATGGATAAATAATATATTCATGCAATGAATATATATTCACATATGTATATATAATATACAATGATTTAGACTAAACTAAGCTATAGTGTTTGGTGGTAAAATGCTAAATGCAAGCTAGAAAATGGAAACCAAAATAGGGTATTGATTGCTTTTGTTTTTGAGGGGATGAAAGTGCTGTGATTTAGAAGGGGCATGTGATTGGCTTTATATAGCCAGTAAAGTTCTTTTCCTTGAGCTGTCTGGTTACATGAATTTGTATATTTTATAATAAAATGTTGAAGCTTCACAATTATATTTTATTCACTTCCTCTATATTTTCACAAAAAGAACATATTTTCCTACCCATAAAGGAAGTGAAATTTAGGAGAAGAAAACAACAACAACAAGAACAACAGTCTAGAAGGGAGATCCGGTGTATTGCCTATATTTTCTAATAAGATTTCCATAGCAACCCCAGTTGCATTTGAACAGAGTCTATTAAATTCACTTAGAGTATTGGCTTTCCTGATTAGCTGTCACCGCTCTCAAAATAGAAGTCCTTCAGACTGACAGTGATGTCACAAGCTATCTTTGTCAAAACAGAAGATATATAGACCAGCAAAAACTCTTCCTAGGCTGAATTATTTGAAGATGTTGAGGGAAGAGTGTTGCTCATCAACAGGACTCTTGAGAAAAGCTCCCATTGAGATTCCTTCAGAAGAATTGTTAAGCCATCTCAAAGCACCCAGCAGCATCGCTGCTGTTTTACTATTAACTCCACCTTCTAGCTCCCAAAAGCAATGAATGAGAACTGCTTTTGCAACCTCCTCAAACTCTCCATCCTCTTGTTTTCTATTTGTTTGCTTCTGCCAGAAGCATAACAATCTTAAGTTAGCTTATAGGACTTTAGCTCATGTTGAAGATTCTATAAATTAGGATTGGTCCCTTAAATCTAGACCATTCTAATTCTGGAATTCCCATGTGCTCTATGCAAACGATTTGCTGCTGGGTGACATTGACTATGTACTTTAGTATGCCATCTGCCAAACCAAACTCTACACACGGATACCTGGAAAGCAACTCAAAATTCTGTCAACAAATGAACTCCTAGTATTCAATATTCTCTCCTCACACTTCCCTCTCTCAAGGTCTCCTCCATTACTGGAAGTAGCAACTATTCTTCCAGGTACTGAGTCTAAAGTTCTGGAATCGTTACTGATAGCCTGCTTTCAAATCCAAAGTCTGATTTATCAAGAAATCCAGCATACTCTCACCCTTCAATATAAATCCAGAATCTGACTCAAGTTCACCTACCCCACTTGCTGAAATCTTTGTTTCAGCAGGTCACCATCATGTCACCTGTAGATCCTTGCAATAGCCTCCTATTTGGTTGTTCTGCTTTCCTCCTTGACAGCTAGCTTTTCTCAAAAAAATCATCCATAAGACAGATTTGGTTGTTTGAATGCTCAAAATGTTCTATGAGGTTCTTATTTCATTCATAACCAAATTCTTTTTTTTTTTTTGGTAAATTTTTTTAAAGATTTTACTTATCTATTTGAGAGAGAGAGAGAGAGAGCACGCATCAGAGGGAGCAACAGAGGGAGAAGGAGAAGCAGACTCCCCACTGAGCAGGGAGCCCAATGTGGGACTCGATCCCAGGACTCTGGGATCATGACTTGAGCCAAAGGCAGATGCTTAACTGACTGAGCCACCCAGGCACCGCATAACCAAATTCTGTGTAACCTACAAGGACTACTTGATCTGGGTCCCTATAATTTCTCTGACCACCAATCCTATGACTGTTCCACTTGCTTATTCTGTTCCAGCCACACAGACCTTTTATTCTTGAATTTGAGCTTTCCTCTGCCTGAAAAATTCCTCCCCAGAAATCCACCTATCTTGCTCCTTTGCTCAATCTTTAATGCTAATTTCTCAGTGAGGCTTTCTCTGGGACTCTATTTAGATGATCAGCATCTTGTTCTGACACTCTCACCCACTTCCCCACTTTTTTTTCTCCTTAGGACTCATCAGGGTCCCATATATTTTATGTATTTGTCTTGCTTATATTTTATCTCCATTGCTAGAATATTAGCTCCACAAGGGCAGGAATCTTGGTCTGTTAATGATTCTGCATTCCCAGTGCCTACACAATGGATTGACATATAGTAAACATTTGCACATTTTTGTCAAACAAATAAATGAATCAATATTTCCCCAAATGTACTTACACTCCAAGAGAAAACAGTTAATTGTTCTTTGTAAAAGGATTCTTGTGAACAAGATGTGGGGACCTTGCAAATTTCATTTCACCTTGAAGTTTCACAAAGCACATTGACACATTAATGGATATAAGAACTTATAAAATATAAAAGCAAATGTTTAATTTTCTTTAATATGAAATTTCCTCAAAATACTTGATCATGGAATTCTGTTATGTACCTATGAAACATTTATTTATTTTTTTATTATAATAAGTGTGTGTATGTGCATAAAAGATATCCTAATATCTCTAGAGAACATACCTTAGGAAATATTATGTTAGAATATAAAATTGAATTTGTCTCCAAGTTCAATTTCATTGAACCAGCCTATGCCTTTTCACAATTCCTAGTCATCTGGCTACATTTTGTCAAGGAGAATAACACAAAAAAAGAACTCTTATAAACAGTCTTTGGTTGCTGTCTAATGATGCCATGATGTGTTTGTATTCTTTAACAAATTATCCATTAAATTATCCTTGCAAATTAAATTGTAACTTCACTAAACACATCGTATTCAAAATACCTCACTAATGCAAATAGCTCTTATGAATAACGGGAGTTTCAGCCAGGTGAACTGGGGTAAATTTGTGTCTCTACCCCCAAACTGTTTGGATATAAGTTATTACTTTGATTAAACCTGCATTTGTTCCACAAGAAAGAAAATTATTCATGGATTCCCCACCTGCTCAGTTTTTCATAGTCCAGTGTCGTCCTTTGTGAAAGAGTGGCAATATTTACATCACAGAAGATTAACTGAGATAGAGTTTGTGCTGTCTCTGGCACAGTGCCTAGCACCTTGCAGTTACTGGGAAAATCCTAGTCTCTTTACCTTTCTTTGTCTGTTTCAATTCAGTAAATTTGGCTTCACAAAATGAGCTATAAATACAAACTACACAAAATACATCCAGATGAATATACCTGTGATTTATATATGTCATGCTTTCATGCACATTTTTCTAATTACCTTAGAGCAAATTATAAAACAAAGCTTTTGGTTGAAGCGCATTTACGAACGCTGAGTCTAACAATCTGCTCTATACAGCAGGGATGGGAGAACTTAATTCAGAGCCAAGTTCTCTCTAATTTGTGTAAACTCTTTCAACCACACTTTTTGTTTAGTTTAGTTTGGCTTTTCAATAGGAAGGAATTTTAAATATCATCTTTGCAATGGTAGAATAATACTTCAAGCACGACAGAAGACAATGCTAGGATATTGAGAAAGCACTGAAGTTTACTTATGAAAATCCAGCCTTCCAACAACATTTAATAAGAACCTGCTACATCCTCGCCTCTGGGCTGAGCACACAGACCCACAGATGAATGCAGCAGAGTGGTATGAGCTTACAGACTCTCCAGGAAAGCAAGAACACAGTATCAGCATCTGTGAGCAGGAACAACTGAGTCTTGCTATATCATATCTTCAGCCAGAATAAAACAGTGAGTGCATGGGACATTTTCCAAGTCGTTTTTGAAAAGTAGCAACAGTTTCTGTGCTAAAGCTTTTCTGTTAATTAGAATAGTTTTGAAGAGGTGTTATCAATCTCAAGGTTAATCATACAGAATCTTCACTGAAGAAGGAAGGCAACTACAGAGCTATCTAGTTGTAAATAACACTGAATTAAAAGAATGGAAAATCTGAATTGGCGGCCATGGGAAGGTAAAAGCACTAAGGATGAAGTCTGAAGAGTGCTCCTCGCAGCATGTAGCCAATAAATGCTTGATGTTGATTCCCTGCTTTGCTTTTATCCGCTTGAGTAAACATACTCAAGTCTTAACATTGCTGGACTTCAGTTCATGATAAATATAGGAATCTGGACTCCAGACTCAGAAGTCTCAAAGATCCATTGACCCATGATACACTTTGATGTTATAAATATTCATGGAAATATTCTGAATGCATTGATGGCACCAACAATAATAAACCTCAAAGTCCCCTTAGTGTGTTGGTCTGATTATTATTTCAATTTGGTAGAACAGTTGGAAAAAAAGAATACAAAGTACTTAAAATGGTTTTTATTTCATGGAAAAAAACCTCAAAACATATTGACCCAATTTAAACTTTGAACTTTAAAAAAAAAAATTGTTCAGACTTGCAAAAATATATCCCCCTTCCTGTAAAAGAGCTTTCAAATTCATATCTATGAAAGGTATTGCTGGTGAGTTGAGATGCAAGAAAAGAAAAGGCATTTTTTTAAAAAGATAAATGGGTAAGGGAAATTGAGGGCATATGAAAAGAAGATAGATGATAGGAGGAAAAAAAAATCCACTCTCCTATGAAACAATGTTGAAACCAAAGAAATGAAATCATCTTTATTTCATGAAAAAATACCTTTGATAGAAAAATACAGAGGATAGAAAAGCTTTTATGGCATTTTCAATAATTGATGTTCATATATATGAGTTAGCATCAGTGTATGACAGAATCTCAAACTGAACCCAATCTTAACCACTTTCAAAGTTTAAGAGAGGGATCCATTTCCAAGTGACATCTCATATATTTTCCTGAAAAGATGTTCTATAATTCCTTATTCCTTCAGAGTCTGAATGTTACAGTGATCGTCTTGCAATTGGCTTCCAACACACATTTCATATTTAAATTTTTTGACAAATTATACAATTCACATTTCGTGTTAATCACTTCAGTCTCATTTTTACATAAGTGGAAGTTTTACACACTGAAGTAGCTTTATACACTGGCAGAAATTGCAATGTGGTCATAATATATTTAATGAATAACAGTATTCATGTCCAACTGCTATTTCAATAATGGCAGCTTGACAGCAATGTCAGCCTCTTCGGAAATTGAGTATAATATGGCAATCTCTCCCTGCACCATGCTATCACTGTAGCCCAAGAGAGACACATTGCAACCCTCAGAAAAAACTCCAGCTTTTCCAAGCACAGTTCTTTTAATGCTCATGCTTCAGCTACTAGGACATCATCTTTTGCATCCTTTGTAATAATTCTATGGACAAGTCAGTGATTCCTCAGTAGTAAAATATATATATGGTCACCCATGAAGAGAAAAAAAAACTTTAGAAAAATTATGAGTAAAAGATTATTCTTGGACAGAAGCTTCATTTTTACCAAATTGAAGAGTCTTTCCCATCATAACATCAAGCCAAAGAAAGAAGATTTTGAAATCTGCCCCTGTAGTTCTGAGATTGCAATCCCATTTTTACAACTAACAATAAATAGGAAAAAATGTCCACATCTGTCTCAGGACACCCTCACCTGTTAGTGTGCATACTTAAAAACCAGAAGGACTGAAAAAGTTTACATTATTACAAGACACAACACACAAAAATTGGTAAGTATTTTCTAACTGTGAGACAGAAAAATGGGTTAAAACAAAGGTGACAAATGATAGAAATAAATGTAAAGTCTTACATTTTGGAAGGATATCCTTGTACATCTGTTATAAGTAAAAGGCAGCCTTAGACTAGTTCCCTAAAAGTGGCCCAAGAGAGTTTTGTTTGACTAGAGACTATATTAAACAACTACAGCTTTATGACACAAATATCCTTTTTTTTTATTTTAAGGGAAATTTTTAAAGGTAAATAAATAAAACTAGACATAAATGCATTGTGTTTCTATCTCTTATTCAAATATAAAGTCAAACCAAAATACAAAGTAAGTACAAACAAAATTTCAATAACAATAACACTCAACAATATAAAAAAAGACAGGATTGCACACTATAATCTCTACCACATAAGATGTGCCAATTTGGGAAAGATGCTGGGGAAAAATAAAACTACCAAAAAAAAGTGCCTCCTGGTTGGAAATAAAATAAGCAAATTATATTACAAACTGAATTGTCAAAATTACAGGGTGCAAAGAAGAGTAGATAAATTGAAATATTTTAGAGCATTTATTATGCACATGGACTACTCCAAGTGTAAGACATGCATTACATCATATAAATTTCAAAACACCATGAGAAATAGGCTTAGCTTATCTTCTGAAGAGATACTGACAAACCATAGTTTTTCCAGAAAAAGTACAGAGGAAATAAAGAGTTAAAAACTCTTACTTGTTATAAACAAGTAAGATGTTGGTAGGAGAGGCCATGATAATTGTCTTGAGGTATGAGATGGACTATCAGGTGAAGAAATACATCAGAAGGCAGATACAGGTTTCCAGTGATTCCAAGAGTTGTTGGAATACGTACTATTATAATCCCTGTCTTGCTCACAAGAAAATTTCAGCCAAAGGAAATTAATGTACCCAAACATTGCAGCACCAGTAATTAAAAGAAGAAAGATTCAATCCCAGGAATCTACAACTTTATGGAACTATGCCACACAGGAAGCCAGGCTTCCTTTCAACATAGTGAACAGACCAGATAAAAGGGACACGTTCAACGAGTGGATATCTGAGACCTCCTCCAAGTTTATGATTAATATTAATATATCACTTGTTGGGGCGCCTGGGTGGCTCAGCGGGTTAAGCCGCTGCCTTCGGCTCAGGTCATGATCTCAGGGTCCTTGGATCGAGCCCCGCATCGGGCTCTCTGCTCAGTGGGGAGCCTGCTTCTTCCTCTCTCTCTGCCTGCCTCTCTGCCTACTTGTGATCTCTCTCTGTCAAATGAATAAATAAAATCTTTAAAATATATATATATATATATATCACTTGTTCATAGAATAAGAGTTTGGGCAGTTGTTGGGAAAAACTACCTATAAATATATAAAGTTTGGTATTAGAAAAAATTTCCTTTTTTCATACAGATTTACTTATTTATTTTAGAGAGAATGAGAACATGTGCATAGGGTGGGCAGAGGGACATGGAGAGAGAATCTTCAGCAGACCCCCTGTTGAGCAAGGAGCTAGACGAGGGGCTCGATTCCAGGACCCTGAGATCATGACCTGAACTTGAAGTCAAGACAGTCAACCAACTGAACCACCCAGGCACCCCCTCTTTTTGTAATTATATAATTTCCAAGAGTTTTGCTTTTTGAGTAACAACAAAAAAAGCATGTCTTTTTATGTAACACATTTCAAGTAAATCAACCTGTCATCCAACTAGGTTTCTCCCCCACTTTTCTTTTACTGAAGTGTAATTGATAAACAACGTTACATTAGTTTCAGGTGTACAACATAGTGACTTGTTTTGCTATGCTCACCAAAAGTAATCTACCTCCATCACCATACAACACTATTACAATACCATTGATTATATTCCCTATGTTGTACCTTTTATCCCCGTAAATTATCCATTCCATAACTGAAAGCCTGTATCTACCATTCCCCTTCATACATTTTGCCCATCCCCTTCCATCCACCCCTCTGGTAACCATTAGTTTGTTCTATTTATGGGTCTATTTCTGCTTTTTGTTTGTTGTTTTATTTTTTAGATTCCACATAGAAGTGAGATCATATGGTATTTGTTTTTCTCTGACTTATTTCACTTAGCACTGTATTTTCTAGATCCAGCCGTGTTGTTACAAACAGCTAGATCTCATATTTTTTTATGGCGAAGCAATATTCCATCATATATATATATGATATATGATATATATGATATATATATATCATATATATGATATCATATCATATATATGATATATATATATATATGTCACAACTTCTTTATCCATTCATTTATTGATGGACCCTTAAGCTGCTTCCATGTCTTAGTTGTTGTAAATAATGCGGCAATAAACATAAGAGTGCATACATCTTTTCAAATTAGTGCTTTCATTTTCTTTAGGTAAATACCCAGTAGTGGAATTGTAGGATAATATGGTATTTCTATTTTTAATTTTTTGAGGAACCTTCATACTGTTTTCTGCAGTGGCTGCACCAATTTACATCCTCATCAACAGTGCACATCTGGTACTGTTAACCCACATGCTTTTTTTGTCTTTTTGATTCTAGCCATTCTGATAGGTGTAACATGGTATCTCACTGTTTTTTTTTTTTTTTAAAGATTTTATTTATCTATTCGCCAGTGAGAGAGAGAGAGAGAGAGAATGCACAAGCAGGGGAAGCAGTAGGCAGAGCAGGCAGAGAGAGAAGCAGGCTCCCTGCTGAGCAAGGAGCCAGATGTGGTCTATCCCAGGTCTACCCCAGGACTCTGGGATCATGACCTGAACCGAAGGCAGACACTTAACCAAGAGCCACCCAGATGTCCCCTCACTGTGATTTTGATTTACATTTCCCTGATGACTAGTGATGTCATCTGACTATTTTTTTTTAAGATTTTATATGTTTATTTTAGACATAGAGTAGCAGGGAAGAGCAGAGGGAGACAGACAAGCAGACTCTGTGCTGAGCACAGAGCAGGACATGGGGCTCCATCCCATGACCCTGAGATCACGACCTGAGTCAATATCAAGAGTTGGATGCTCAACTGACTGAGCCACCCAGGCGTCCCCCACCAACTAGTTTTTAAACTATCTTCTACATCCTTCAGCATCATAAAATTACATAAGTAAGTATGACTTTAGGAAAAGGACATACCTATTTCTTCCAAATACCTCATCTTGTTTTATTCTAACCACATTCCTGTGAGATATATATATCAATACTCCATTTTACAGGTGAATAATTCAGTCTTATTGACCCACACTAATTCAGTCCACCCACATGGAGCTAGTCTTTGAAAGCTAATCTGATCCTTGGTTTGTTGGACATTAGAGCTTGAGTTTTACCCAGGGTCCTACTTTTTTGATAGTAAGTGTTATCTACCTTGAAGGGCAGTACTGAAAAGACAACATGCAATGATGTATGACACAGGCCTTTGCAACACATGGAATTTCTGCATTTACCAGCCAAAGGTTCTGAGAGTTCAGACTTCAAGCTGACACTGTAATGAGGTGCTACTGGCCTTTGTGGATCTTGCAATATTTGAGGGAGAAAGAGACATAAACCAAAGAGACATGTCTCCTTAAGTTTTAAGAGAAGAGCTCAGTACCTGATACATCGGGAATGCAAATATACATGTGAGTACATGTTAGACATGGGGGGTGGGCCTTAATTCTGTGGCACAAAGAAATCCCATGAAGAGAAGACAGAAAGATTATGGTGTATTCAAAGGAGCAAATGTGAGTTTGAATGACTGTGGATAGCATGCACAGAAGAAATGAGGTTAGAGAATAAGTGAGAGCCAAGATGGGCCTGAAATGCTCTGGTGTTTGGTACCATTGCAAGATTCAAAAACTCCCCCGAAGGAATCGGACAAAAGTTTCAGGAAGTGAGGAGAGTTTTCCTTGGACAACAGAGCTTCCACGATACCGCATACCCAAACACCTATTCTATCTATGCGGAAGACTGGTAGTCTTCCTGGATGATGAAAGGCAGAAGGTTTGCTTACATGTGGGGCTTAGGAGAGATGAGGGTCCACATCTGGGGCAGCTGCTGTCCCTCTCCACTGTATCTCCTCAGCAAATGTCTGCAGAAGGCAGGAGAGGAACTACAGAAGGGAAGTCTTGGAGTGTTGAAGAGGGCTACCTAAGCACAGAGCTGGTGCACCTTCTATTCTTGAAACGCACAGAGACGCACAGATCAGTTCACACTGGGGCAAATGCAGTGCAATACATAAGGGCATGCAAAAAGGAGGAACATAATCTGAGTGCCTAATACATGCCAATAAATGCACACATTGTGTGTTTCATCATCAATTTTTGTATTACTGAATCTTAAGAGACAGAAATTAGTCTACACCCATGAATAGATACATAAATGGGTATATAGGTCGGTAGAGAGTGCATGGATGGAAGATGAAGTTAACATTTGATGCGTATCTCCCTGACTGCAGAATATATACCCGCTTCCCATCACCCTGCTTGACACTCTGAGCATCTCTTTTCCTTACAGCAATAGAAAAGTGGAATCACTGAACCACTACTCTGATTCCACAGTGCAATTCCAGAGAATAGACACCTTGATTTTTTTCTGGTAGGAACAAAAAGCCCTGCGTTCTCATAAAAACGTGTTTGTGAATGAAGGGAGCAACCTGAACATAGCAGGGAAATGAACGGGTGGTGAAGTAATAACAGTGTTATTACTTCATTAATATTACCTGCAGCTGCATCTTTCGGTAAGTTAAATGCTACTCTCTTTCTCAAAAGCGAAGTTAGTATGCTACCACTTGTTTTCTGAAGGATCCATATTTGCGATGTTAAGTGATTCCACTCACAACGAGAACTTGGCTTTAAAATACCTCATCAAGTGCTCTAACGGCAGGATTTATGAGGCCCAGAACCAGAGAGCATACAGGTGGCATTTGCCATGGTAAACACCCATAGCTGGTGAAAGATAATCCAGGAACAGCTTAGCGTTATTATTTTTGCCTAATTCTCATTGTATAACAAGCAGAGTTACCCTGGGACACACACAGCGGTCTGGCTCCTGTCTCTCCTGCTCAATCCCTCATTAATTCTGCTTACCTTGCTGTATTCCTCATATCAACATTCATTTGGTGTTCATGGGGAGTCAAGTATGAGATAGAAATGGGTCAGAAGGGAGGTCACACCTCTCTGTGCTCATGGCTCCAAACCCAGGGTTAACAGATAAAATACTGAAGACGGAGTGAATCTGAATTTTATGTAAGCAACAGTTTTTATATAGATGCGACACGTGCATTTCATCCAACATATCTATACTGAATCATTACTTGTTGAGTATCTGAAGTCAAATGTAAGTGTAGGGTCCTGCATTTTTATTTGCTCAGTCTGGTAGCCCTGCCCACAGTGCTGTTTTATGGCTGAGGCCCTTGTTGAGTGTATCAGTAGGCTCCACGCCCAGGACAGGGGCAGTAAAGAGAGACTATCATCGCATTTGCAAAGAACATGCTGTCTTCTCTGGGGGCATGTTCTGGTGGGGCAGGACGATGGGAGGAGCTCAGGCTCTGGAGATATCTGATCTGAATTATAAATTCATCTTTATAATGTATCAGTTGAGCATGCTGCTTTTACTTCCGTCCATCTTGTTTCTTCATGTGTGCAATGAGAAAAAGATTTTACTTCATTAGTCCTTTTTAGAATAACTTTCTTTGCCCTGCATCCTCTGTCTTTGTCTGTCATAATGGCAGCCTCACTGATGCGCCAGTCGGAATACAGAGAGCTTCCTTGAATATATACCAAGTAGCTCTTCAAATCTGAGTACTAAAATACAGGATCAGTTTTTCCTGCACCAAAAATTCAGTCGCTCAGATGATGGGAATTTTCTTTACCATATATTTGAGATGTCTAATAACTTTGAAAGATAAAATGAGATAACTCATGTGAAATTACCTACCATGCCCAACACTCACATAAGTTTGTGAGTGTTAATTCCCTTCCTTCCATTTCTCGTAAGTGTTAGTAAGCTTTACCAGTATCATTCAACGAAATCAAGTGGATGAACGCTCAGAAGAACGAGTGCAACATCCACGCAGGTAGCTTCACTGGAGAAGCCAAGTTTACCTGACGTCCTTCATTGTGTCTGATCCTGTTGGAAATATTAATGGAAGGAATGCAGCCCACCTGCATAACCAGGTTGAAGATCTAAAGACACCTCTTCAGAACCATGTTCTAAAAAGAGAAGCTTTCACAGACATTACTCTAGAGAGAGCTGATTCTGAAAACTTAGCTAACATTCCATGGAATGCCGTGGAAAACAGTTCCTATTCTCTAAGATAACTCCAGAGTCCTTTCTAAGGCATAAAAATTAGCACGTTGTAAAGAAGAGAACATTAATGTTCAATTTCCCTTTTCCAGAGGAATCAGAGTGATATAGACAACCTAAAGGCAAACCGTAGAGAGCATATGGGTCAGAAATCCTCATCAGTCAAGCTGCTCCCAGGAGGAGCAGGAGTTAGAAAGAGCTCATTTTGATTAGCACTTAATAAGCACCAGGATTTGTGCTAAGCACTTTATATGCTTCATGGGTTGAAATCTGCACAACAACCCGATGAAACTGGTAATGCCATCATCGCTCTTACACAGACTGGTAACTCCAGAATTAGAGATGATAAATCCCTTATCCCAAGTCATACATACACTAAATGGTGGAGACAGAATTAAATCAAGTCTTTCTGTCCCTTTAGGTCAATGTTTCTCACCACATGGGCAGAGAGACCTTCCACATCAGAATCATGTTAAATACTAGGAATCTGATCCATCCCATAACTACCTAATCTTACCCTTATCTGAGGCTAAGAACAGGAATGGACATTTGCAACAAGTGCCTAGTGCCTAGGATGAAAGCTAAAGCCAAGAGCTCTTCAATTACGTTATTCTGCCCACCTGAGAATCTTCCATTATTCTCAGTATCTCAAACTGCCACTACGACACAAACAGAAAACATGGACTTAGGAGTGAGAACAACAATTCATGAACTATTCTGTAAGTACTTACCTGGTCAGTCAGTGTCCTCTATGATTATTGGCGCACTTTGAGGGCTGCACACAACACCTGAGTATACTGAAAGCTACACTTCTGAGAAGTCCTCAGCTGCCACTTACTGTTTCAACAGGGGAAATCTCCAGAAAGAATATTGGTGACTGACTGAGAGTTACCTGGAATTAAACCATAGGGCCTTGGGTTTCATTGATATTTTGCTTTAGATTTTTTCAATCATTTAATTAAATTAAGAGTTAAGAAAACCATACACCATTTAAATTCAATTTAAAATTAATTCAATAAATATTCAGTGAGTTCTTATAATAATGCTAAGCACTGGACTAGAGTTGCAACAATGAGTAAGTTCTCACAGAGCTAATTTTCCAGTAAGGAGACTCATAATAAAAAGTAGACAAATAAACAAGTTAGTAATAAAGGTTATGGAAGAAATAGAAGCTAATATGAATGAGAAGGGAAATACATATAATAGGATGGCAAAGGAAAGTGTCTGAGGAAGTCTATTTGAACTGAGGGCTTTGTGATGAGGAGGAAGCATGTGCAGATAATAGCGTAGCTAGTACTGGAAGAAGAACCAGAACCAAAGGCCCTGAGGTAGACAGAGGGACAAGGAGAAGGCTGATGACAGAAACAGTGAGTGGGAATGAGAATGGTAGGAAGTGAAATCAGAGAGCTAGGCAGTACCAGATCATGGAGGACTTGGCACGGTAACATATGGTACCTGTATTTAATTCTAAATCCATGAGAGAGTTTTACACTGAGGAATGACATGATCTGAATGTCATTTTAAATAAAAGCTTGTATGTAATTTAAATTAAATTTATAATGCAAATTGCCTATGCTAATAACCAATATTTCCTCCCCCAAGTCATCTCATCCTGGTTCTGTTTATTGTAACATCCTTATTAGGATGTTTCTTCCTCTGCCCACAGAAATTCTACCCTCTGCTCAAAGATCCAATCAAAGTTCACTGTGTCCCTGGTTCTGCTAATTGTTCCTCATCCCCACAGTCTCCTGAGGTGTTCTGCCCTCGCCTCTTTCCCTGTGCCTGACACAGACTAAACAGAAATTCGTCTTTATAATGCCCACAGTGTTATTCAAAGAGTGAGCATTTGCTGAATATTTGGAGTAAACTTTGAGCTTGGCCCATTAGCTGGGGTTTCACACAAGATGCCTCCAGGCAAGTTCTGCAGATAGCTACTGCCACAGTAAGCTAATCTGATCATTCCCTGCTGGAAACCTCCGAAGGCTTTCTTTTACAAGATAAAACCATACATCTTTCCAAGGGCGGATAGAGTCATCATAATTTGCTCTAACCTAATTAACCAGCCACCTTACCGACCACACTCCCTTTCAAGTGTATTGTGTTTTACCAGTAGCTCAAGACTCCTCACCATTTTGAAAACCACTGTCCTCATTCACCTCTTAATTACCTGTGTTCTTCCTTGTCCCCTTTCCTCACATTTCCTGCTGCCATCCCCCAAATGTGGGACTATGCTTTATTCTTCCACATAAAGACGTCTGCAACTGTTCTAAGGAGATGTGGGTGCTCCTTCCTCTGTGCTCTTTCTCCCAGAATTTATGAGAGTATTTTTCTGAAATCCTAGTTCTATGAAATAGGCTTCTCTGGAAAAACATTCACAAAATATTGCCTACTCTAGCCTTCTCTCCAAGACTTATGGATGGGTAGAATTATACTGAAGGCTTTGTAAAATCATGCATCAGAAGTATAGAACATAGTACTTCCCACATGGATGTGAACTCACACCCTATTTATGTGTGTGAGTATGGAACACATGTTAGCATCCTTCAACTGTTTAGGAATCCAGGGCTTGCCTTTTGTAAAACAAAAAAGACCAAAACCCCCTAATTAAAGTCCTTTTTTTGCACTGAACTGCAATAATTGGTTTACAAGTCTGTTCCCCACACTGAAGTGTGAACTTCTTGAGAATCTGTCTTATCTGTCTCGTTATGACTCTAGCGTGGCAAGGGTGAGCTCCCAAAGGGGCTCCACACATTCTGACTGAACAGTTGATTGAGGAGAACCGGTATTATCTTTACTTTGCTGCACCTTTAAATATTCTATCCATCATTTTTTTTTTTTAATCTCTCCAATGCAAAACTTCATCTGACTTCTGAAGCATTTGTCATGGAGAACTGAATGTAACAGTGCATTTGTTTTTGTTTGTTTGTTTGTTTTGTCTTGTTTTTAAGATTTTATTTATTTATTAGAGAGAGAGAGAGAGAAAGAGCATGAAGTGGGGGAGAAGAAGAGGGAAGGGAGAAGTAGACTCCTCGCTGATGAGGCAGTATACCCTCGGATCATGACCTAAGCCCAAGGCCAAGGCTTAATCCCCTGAGCCACCCAGGTGCCCTCCATTTTGTTTCCTAACCTCATTGGGTATTACTTTGCAGTGACAATCTGAACACCTTTGTTGCTATTTTTTCTAGCACACTTATGAAGATCTTTGGAACCTACCATGAACTTATGCACATTTTAGATTAATTGGCATATATATGTAATCTACTTTATACTGGTTAAGATCTCACCTTCTGTTGAGTCTAATTTGACAATCCAAAAATCTGGTCCTTTCTGTTACATCTTAATTCTCTCTATCCAAGAAAATAGCAGTTACTGCTTATAAAAGTTCAAAAAAAATTTAAGTGTTTAAGTTATGGTTTTATTTATCCCATTTACAAAAAATATTGCCCTAGAAGCAACTGGAAGATCTAGTCATGGCTGATCTTGATCAGCATATCAGTATATATCAGCATAGCACTTCATTAGCTCCAAATTTCCTATCACTAAATTGATAAAATCTATTCTTCATCACATTATAGAAGAAGTTCTCAGAAATTTATCCACCTTTTGCTGTAGTCTACATGAAACTCCTAACTTAGTCATTCAGTGGCTTTATGAAAAATTATAATATTAACCTGACAAAAATGTAGTCGCCCTATGCCAGCTTTCAGTGAAAAGCACTGTATATCTACATTGTTTACAACAAATACTTTTCTCAGTGTCTGTAAATAAAATTTAATTAGCCAATTCTAGAATCTGATCTACAGAAGTATTTACAGAAATGTCCATTTCTGTTTTGTAGAAATCATATTACTATATCTGCATATTTTCCAGTATATCTCTTAGTTATAGCCACTCCTCAAAGAAGACCACTACAAGTTTTTATTCTGGCCTGAATGCTCTGTCAGATTTTAATTTATTTCACTTACAGTCATGACTGCTGCTCTTTTACTTCTAACCACTGGAGGTACAAATACGTGCTAAAGACTAGTATCAGACTAATCATGATATATATTATCAAAATGTATAATACCAAAATATTATCCTAGCATACGCACGGAGGCAAACTTCAGAACAAGCAAACCAAATTGAGACATCTTTTCATTCAAGAAGAAAAAAAGAAAGAAAGAGAGAAAGAAGAAAGAAAGAAAGAAAGAAAGAAAACAAAAAAAAAGAGAAAAAAGAAAAATACTTGAAGGGATTCATGATTAGGAGCTGAACTATTAGCACTTGTACTAAGATCTATGTTTAAAAAAAAAAAAAAAATCATCCTGTAAAGAGAGGGAGTGACCCTACTGCTAAAGAGAAAAATAACTTAAGAAATAAGATTGTATAAATGTTTCTTAAGCAGAATCCTGAGGGAAGTCATTGGAGAGATGGCTCTACTCACTATTCCATTTGGCAAATGTCTCCTATCAGAGAAGCTGGATGTGTAATGCCTTTATACCCCGGTGGCATTCAACAGTTTGACCACCTGACTAATGTCACTCAACACAGTCTGTAAGTACCAAGAAACCTTCAAATACAACAAATTTCTGTAGCTTTCCTACGGGAGACTACGACAACCAGCCAAGGTGAACCTTTCTGTGCACCTGGCAGTTATAATTTTGAATGTAAAGTTAATGTTGGGCATCTGGTTCAATTTTCATTTTCTCATAGCTTGGATAATGTGGGTCATCACCCAAATTCTTATAACCTCATGGTACTTGGAAAAACATTACCTTCAACCCTTAGGATTAACTTCATAGCCACTTGAAACATTGCCAGGGTGATCACGAAGCCCTTATTGTGGGATGTGCCCAACAGTAAGGCACTGGCAGAATTCAAGAGCTCTAAAAGAAGGTGGATTTAGGTTCAAATCCTGTATTTGCCATTTCCTTGCTTTTATATGAGATATTTCAGCTAAACAGACCTCGGTTTTGTCATTTATAACATAAGGATATACAGACTTCCTATCTCATTCATTGTTTTTACTTTTTTTTTTTATTAATTTTTTATTTTTTCAGCATAACAGTATTCATTATTTTTGCACCACACCCAGTGCTCCATGCAATCCATGCCCTCTACATTACCCACCATCTGGTGCCCCCAACCTCCCACACCCCCCCCTTTAAAATTCTCAGATCGTTTTTCAGAGTCCATAGTCTCTCATGGTTCACCTCCCCTTCCAATTTCCCTCAACTCCCTTCTCCTCTCCATCTCCCCTTGTCCTCCATGCTATTTCTTATGCTCCACAAATAAGTGAAACCATATGATAATTGACTCTCTCTGCTTGACTTATTTCACTCAGTATAATCTCTTCCAGTCCCGTCCATGTTGCTACAAAACTTGGGTATTCATCCTTTCTTTTTTCTTTTTCTTTTTTTTTTTTTACAGCTTTATAAACATTTATTTTTATCCCCAGGGGTACAGGTCTGCGAATCGCCAGGTTTACACACTTCACAGCACTCACCATAGCACATACCCTCCCCAATGTCCATAACCCCACCCCCCTCTCCCAACCCCCTCCCCCCATCAACCCTCAGTTTGTTTTGTGAGATTAAGAGTCACTTATGGTTTGTTGTTTTTACTTTTTAAAGTGAAATGAGATGATCTAAATTTTGAGGTCCATGTCAAGTATTAAATAATGTTAACTTATTACTCTAATTTCTCACGTAGTTTAATATGGCAAAGGGCAAAGAAAAAAGTAAACAAACATTCTTGACTGCACCCCCTCTGCAAACAAATATACATACACATTAATCCATAAGTTACCATTTTGTTTGATTAAAAAAAAACATGATTTACTCAAATGAATGAAAACAGTTTTGTTCTGCATAAGTCAAAAATTTCAGCACAGAGAAAGAGAATCGTCACTTCTGTATCTAATGCCAATTCACAAATTTGGGCATATACATGAATTCATTTGACTGACATACCAGCCTTTTAGATTTAAAGGAATACACACCAAATCACTCATAATAAGCATACAGTTTTAAGGAAATATCCCCACTTCATATCATCCAGACAGAATTAGAAACTAGACACTTCTCAGAAGATTATCTACAGTTTTTACCAAAATATACCAAAACAATTATTTTACACGACAGAATGAAGAGATACTCAATATATTGTGAAGTTTGAAAGAATGACCTTATCAATTCTAAAACTATACACATATTTTAGAACATGGAGTTTGAATATAACACATTTCTAAGACTTTCCTTACAGCAAGCACAGAATATCATTCTTTTTGCTTTTTTTTAACTTCAAAATACAGATATTATTCTAGAATGACTTTTTCAGATTTTAGTTAAGAATCTCCTTTTCCCAAGTTCTATAAACCTTTTGATTAAAAAAATTATGCTAGGGTTTACTCAATCAAAATCTGCATAAATATATCATGTTGTCCTTAAAACAATGTCATATCACAAACAAGACATTTAGCTGACAGAGTTCCTTTTATTTTTCCATATGAGAATGAAAAAAATTTGCATGAGAGATCTCCCACACAATCTTCAGCTCTCCCTGTGGTTTGCTAATATGTTTGCAAGTGGCATTGCACCTGCTTTTATACAAACATCTTTGATGCCTACAGCATCCAATGCATCAGGGCATTGTCAAAGAAATAGCTGCATAACAAAGAGCTCAAATGGATATAATGAGATAAGCTCCCTGATTGAGCACCTGACACTGCAGTGAGATAGTTCTCAGATGAGAAATCCCTCTTCACCATCAATGCGTCTTCCAAACTTTGGCCACTCTGACATGCCCTTTGGCCATCTGTCTCCTCTGGACCTTTGGGAAGATTTCTCAATGAGTGTTTGTGCTTACGGTGAAGTGTGTCTACTCCATCTCCTGATCTTTTCACCTGTGTGGAAAACTGTGAACATCTGACCTTAAAAACCTCCATTTTCCCTCATGTATTCATGATGAGTAGGTTAAGTCATTAATTCAAGAAATATTTTTTTGAATACCGACTTAGTATAAACTCTGACTTTACATTTTTTTTACAAACACAATTTTGTGTTTTCACGTACCTTCAAATTCCTGACCTATTTATATCACTTAACTTTATTTTTGTAAACCGATACTGTATTCCAGGGCAGTATTTGTTGTTGGTATGTCCACTGTACTGGTCCCAGAAACATCATTAAGAAAAACTCATGAATATAATTAAGCAAAAGTCCTTTTGAATGCTGACAGTTTTATGGACATTAGGCTTAGCATGACTTATAGGATAATTATTCCTTAAAATTAATAAATCAACTCAGAAAAAGCTTTTTGGTTAAGTGTTTTTACTGAACTTGATACGCTTTCTTTGGTCCTAAAGTAGTGACTCTAGGGAGCTTATGGACCCAGATAGGGAGAGTAAAATAGCAAGTCCCACCCTAATGTGGAAATAATATAGAGCTGGGACAGATTTGGACTATGGCATCTCTCAATACAGTTTATCCACTTTGGCTGGTACTCAGTTTACATGCCTTCTACCCCAGGAAGCTGTCTCTGAATTTCCCAAAACACATTTAGATACTTTTTTAAAATTCTAGCTTTTTTTCCTTCATTGTACCTTGCCTATGTCATCTTGATAGCATTTGTTAATTACCTCAATTATGTGTAGCTTTCTTTTAGTTTCAGAGCCTTTGGGCACTAAAGGATGTGACTTATATGTCTACATCTTTAGTATCTTATACATCCGGCATACAGTAAGTGTGAGAAGTGTATGTTGATTAAATAATAGCTGGACTCTTATTGAGTCATATGATTTGGCATTCCTGCTTTAAATAGGAATTTATTAAACTGTATAAAGTATTCAGCTTTTGCGTCTGATCAATAACACAAACTTGGCCACTGGGAATACAAAGACTTGGGGGAAAGAGCTGTGTGTTTCATATCATCATTTTGTGATGTGAGTTCCAACTGAAGGAAAGATGAAATTAACATTGCCCAAAGTAAAAATGGTGAAAGTTGAGAAGAAAGCTATTCTAGAACTCATTAAAACAGAACTGACACTGATCATTTTAGGTATTCCAACATACCGTTGTGATTAAGTTTATAGAGATTATGCCTACATTTCTGCTTCCCAGCTGTATTTGTGCTACAGAGGTCATATTATTGGGATGTGAGGTAGTAAACTTCGGTGGAAGGAATTTTACTCATATGGACTCTAAAATCATAAGTTAATATTTTGTTATATGAAAATATATGTTCTCAAAGCAACAAACAGAATTTTACATACTCAGTTAGAATATGGATAGGGGTGAACACTAACAGGAACTAGTAAGGCCAGTGGAAACAGTTCATTCACTAACCTATTCACCATTTCAAACAAGACTTTATTAGTTGTCATTATCTGTACACATGCTACATATTCCTTTCTGACTTCTTGCCCAACCCCCTCTGTACAAGGCAATCTCTACTGTCAGAGTCAAATACTCATACATTGAGAACTCATTCATATAAGGCTTTATAGCTACAATTTGACACCAAGTTTTTTAAGACTCACTATAACCTTAGTCTTGAGATTCATATAGATGAACTACACAATTATCTATTATTTTTCACCTACCAGTAACTGAAGTCTTGTAAATGTTTTAACACAGATTTTTTAAACACGTACCTTGGTTCCATAGCAAATTAACTATGTTATTGGAGGTCCTTAGGAAAAGCCCAATAGGATGGTGATGGGTCCATTTTTTTTTAACAGTTATAATCAACATCAATACAGTAATTTTTTTGCTTACCTAACCATGGCCATACTACTTGTGAAGTCTGAAGCTAGCCCAGACCCACCTACCAGCTTTTTGGTGTTCCCTATATATGCAGCCATTCTATTATATAACTTTTTGAATCTCTATTCTCAAAGCCTGCAATCACCACAATCCAGTGGGGACAAATTTCTGTATCCACTAGACCCAGTACCCACTATCCACAAAGTGACTGTTGATGCCCAGACTTCCACGTTGCTAATCCCCACCATCACTGGTAAATGAGGATAGTACAAGCCACATATCCTTCTCACAATTTATACTCTTCTACATGACCCCGCCCATAATTTTCTGTAATTCCTGGCCCATATGACTATAGTCTCCTCTCCATGCCAACAACATGCTCAAGTACTCTCATTGATTACATTCAGGGAGCTAGCCTTCTGTCACTTCCTTCCGCATCTACCTTTCATTCCATGATGCTTCATTAGAATGTTATCCTGAATTTCATTGCCCTTATGATTTTTCATCTCATCTATTCTACCAAAACCCCAAACCTGCAGAAATTGAGCTGTCTGCTTTTTCTGTGATATAATACCCAAATAATAGAACACTAATAAAAAATACCACACAACAGGGAAGATCAATTCCAGTATAAATATTAAATCACTAAGCTCTAATCAACCCTAAAAACTACCAGCAGTACACTATGAACTTGACATCTTCTCTCAGTATATCAGAGGTACCCAGAACTCAACATTTCCAAACCTACTCTAGTAAGACGTTTCCCATAAATCTGTTCTTCCAGTGTTCTTTTTCAGTAAATGAGCCCAACTTTAATTTAAATAGGCGAACTATGAACCTTGTATCATCTTTGATAATCTCCCATTTCTAATCTTCAAAATTAATTCTCCTCAAATACTTATGTTGACACCATGTCCTAAATTTCTCTCATTTTTCCCATATCTTCCACAATCACACTAGTCTAAGCTAGTAGCATCTTGCCTAAAAAGTCTTAGGAAACTCTCAACTGTATACCTACTGGTTTATTACCTTTTATCTGTAAGCTTACTAGACTGTGTCATTGGACCAGGTTTTTTTGTCCATTTTTAATACTAATACTTTGCATTTTTTCTTATAGTAAGCACTTGATAATTATTTGCATTTTTTCTTATAGTAAGCACTTGATAATTATTTGCTGAATGAATGGGTGAATAGATAAATGATACAATTAAATTTATAAATATCATCACAATAACCACATTTACATATCAAGTATTAATATCTATGTTATATAAGAGAAAAATCTGAAGTTCGACAAAAGTCAAACAAACAAAGAATTATTAATTTGGATTTCAAGTTTAGGTCTTCTCAATTTTACTAACTTTAACTCCCGAGATCCCTCCATTTTAGCACCATGATGTATATCAAACCAATGGAATTTTTTTTTTTTAATTTTTTATTTTACTTATGAAATCAACTCAGAAAAGTATGTTCAATTCTTAATGTAATTATCTATGAACATAACAATAATAATAACAATAATAATAGTTCCTGAATAGAATAATAATTCTGTGGAAGGCATCCTAGTGCTTTTAAAAATATACCATTCACAGCAACTACTTTCACAAGAAATAATTTAATTTTGTAAAGGGAAACGTTTATAAGGTTCATATTCCAAACTGATTGATACTAAAATGTATACAAAGCAGGCATCATGCAAAAGGATAAGAAATTAGAGCAGACAATAATAAAGCTAACATTTTTAAGCCATCACTATTATTTTCATTTATTGAGTGTTTGCCTTCTTATAGACATTGTGCTAAGCAATTTACATGTGCAGTAAAATAAGAACTATTTTACAGATACGAAAATTGAGAAATAGAGCAAACAAAACTAGAAGCCAAACCCAACCTTTGTATGATTCCAGAGCTGCACTTAACATCAATTGCCTTCCCAATAAGTAGTTAGGTCTTTCATTTTGAGCCATTACTTAGTGAAAAATCAACAAAAACACTTTTTACTATTAACAGCATCTGATAATGAGACATTTCGATTATAATCAGATGGCGAAGGAGAACACTATACACATTATGAAACTAAGCTGTTTCTAGATATTTAAGGAGCAAATTGTTTAGTCTTACCCATGAATTCAATCCCCAAGTGGTCTGCTACACCAAAGTCAGCATGTGAGGAAGAGAAACAGAAAAAGAGAAAAGATTAGAAAAAAATCCCACATGGAATTCAATGCTTCTAAGACTGACCTTTCAACCCAAAGAATATGTCTTTATTTTAGCAACCATTTTTTGAGACAGATAATTTACAGATTGCCCACAATTAGGGGTGCTCTGAACACTGACTCATATTTCCCAATGGCCTGGAGCTATAGATGAAATAATATTGCATCAATTTCTAAGTAAGCTAAGTAAAAATTTGGCAAAACGGAAAAGAAAAAAAAAAAAAAACAGGAAAGAAAAAGAAAAAAAAGTTCCCACAAGGAATATCTGGTACTAAAGTTATTTTCAGAACTCACGATATTTTATATATTTATATTTATATATTTATATATTTGTATTTATATATATATATATTATATTTATATGTAGTTACTTGGTCAATATAAATTAATCTGGACCTCTATGTTAATCATACGCCAGTAAAGAACTTCCTCATGAAACCTTAACCAGGCCCTCTTCACTTTCACAAAAATGAAATGTTAGATGATAAACTTATGGTTCAGTGAGACTAAAGTCTTACACTGTCTCCTATGAAGCAGATCCAGGGCACAAATCCAGTCTGTCTAACCCATCAGTCTTAGGATGGTTAAACTTGGCAGTGCTTCCTATCAAAAATGCATGACAGATATATCCACGTCTGTTTCCCGTACATGTGGACAGCTGACCATTTTGACCCACTAATGCTAATGTCTGTCTGTGGTCCCAGTGATAAACTGAGCCTGGCTATACTCAGGCACTCAATCACAGAGGTTTATTTAAATGTTGCTTTCTTAGGGCACGTGGGTGGCTCACTTGGTTAAGCAGCTGCCTTTGGCTCAGGTCAGGATCCCAGGATCCTGGGATTGAGCCCCACATCAGGCTCCTTGCTCAGCAGGGAGTTTGCTTCTCCCTCTCCCTCTCTTCTTCCTCTCTCTCTCTCTCTAGTGCTCATTCTTGCTCTCTCTCAAGTAAATAAATAAAATCTTTAAAAAATGGTGCTTTCTTTAAATCATTCGGTTATTCACTCCCTCACTTTTAACCTCACTTATTATTTAATGATGGTTTTTACTGCAGTAATATATTTCTTAAATGAGAATACATGAAAAACAAGTATTGCTACAATTGTATTTGTTTCTAAGACTAATTACTGGGCTTCCTTTTTTGAGTTTTCTATTTAGCAAAGAAGCTTTTCTTTTTAGAAAATATGCATTTAGTTATCTTGACTATTTTAATATCTTTCCTATTTGTAAATAATTCATTTTTTAATTTTATAGTGGCAAAGTATATACAACATGAAACTTGTCATTTTAACCATTTTAAATACACAATTTAGTGGCATTAATTACGTTCATAATCCTGTACAACCATCACCACTGTATTTCCAAAATTTTCCCATCACTCCGAAGATAAACTGTACCCACAAAGCAATAATTTCTCATTTCCTTCTCCCCCAACCCCCAGTAACCTCCAATCTACTTTCTGTATTTATAAATTTGCCCACAAGTAGTTCATTTATAAGGTAAATAATCGAGACATGTCTTTTATAGAAAAAAAAGATGATAACTTTTTTTTTTTAAGTTGATGCATTAGTTTCTCTCCATGGCATTTTTTGATTACTCACTATATACTATGATAGATACCAAGCACACTTTAATGAACAGACAGAATTTTTGTTCTCCAGTGATTCAGAAATCAGAGGGACCCCATAGACACAAAGAGCTATTAATTCTTTGTAATGGTGCTATCATGGAAGACCAGGATGCGTGCATTAGCAGGAGAGGCCAATGACCCATAAGCTTGCTCTTGGAAGAAACAATACGCCATGTGAAAGAACAGGATTGTAGAGAAGTTGCAAGACCATGTTTGGTTTTGTGCGAATAAGCCTTCCTGATGGTATGCACTTGGGGCCCTGGAGGGAAAGCAGAGCTGCGTACGGTATTTACACACAGGGATTTCAGTGAGATTATCCTTCATGAAACTAAAGGGAAGAAAAAAAATAAGATTTGGAGTAAAAAACAAAACAAAACAAATAAACAACAACAACAAAAACTTTCGCCAACAATCAGAAAAGATGTGCAGGAAAGAAGTCAGGAGAAGAAAGTATATAGAAATCTGGGAACAGAACATGATGTCCATGGTACAACTGGGCAGTTAGAAAGCCATTAGCCCCTCAGCCTGAACAAGAATTCTCTAGGGGAGCTGAGGTGACTCAGAAGTGGCTTTTTGTCTGTGGTTTGTTTTGCCAGCAAATAGAACCAACAGTCACTCTTCATTCTTTCCCACAGCCTTGCCTGCTTCACTTCCAGATGTGATGGGGGATCTGGAGAATCAGGCTTTGTGAGGCTGGAGGCTACACCAAGAAGTGAGTGGCATGCTTGGTACATTGGAGAGCGATCTGAAGTTCTTATACCACAATTAATTCAGGACCAGTAGAAGAGACAAACCAGAATTTGAAATTTATCTAAACACCGAAAGGTAAGGAGAATTCTTCTTTTTTTCTTTTTTTTTTTTTTTTTAGAATTTATTTATTTATTTGACACACACAGAGAGAGAACACAAGCAGGGAGAGCAGCAGGCAGAGGGAGAGGGAGAAGCAGGCTCCCCGTTGAGCAGGGAGCCCGATGCAAGACTCGGTCTCAGGACCCTGAGATCATGACCCGGGCCAAAGACAGATGCTTAACCGACTGAGCCACCCAGGCACTAGAAAGGCAAGCAGAATTCTTATAAGGAAAGGATATCGGTCTTCTCGTAGCATAGCAGAAAAGTTACATCTAATTATTAGAGTTGTAATTCTCAGAAATACTATCAAGCAAGGTGGCATTTATATTCTTGAATTTTTTTAAAGGCAATATTTTTTAATCTTTATAATGAAATTCATGAGAACTGACACGACTGAAACATATAAATAAAAAGATTATTTAAAATCTCTCTCATGTTTGTGTACACACACACAACAGACACATACTTCCATCATTTTAGTAAAGTGCTAAAAACCATGATCATTATTACAGGTCTAAAGCAACCGATAGGCTTTGTTTTACACAAAAGGATCAATGAAAATCCATGAAGAACGTGACAAGAGAGCAATTAATTTTGTCTACTGAGTCATATACAGAACATAAAGCATAATATTTCTCATAACCTTTCACCAGTTCTTTGTGTTTTTGTTTGTTTGTTTTGTTTTGTTTTAAGAAAGGAGAAAAGGGGAGGTGAGGGAGGGTAGGAGGGAAATGGAGAGAGCATGGCCATGGAGCCTGACATGGGGCTTGATCTCAGGACCCTGAGATTATGACCTGAGCTGAAATCAAGAGTGGGATGCTTAACTGACTGAGCCACCCAGGTGCCCTTCACTGGCTATTTCTTAAAGCAAACAGCTTTCCTGGGGATATTCAGGCCTGCATGAAATCATCAAGAGGGATATGATGAGAATTAATTAATTAATTTTTCAGTTATTCATTCAGTCAACAAAGTTACATGCCAAGAATTACACAGATATTGGAGTGGAATAGGAGGGACATAGCTTAAGCAAAAACAGTTTGATTTCCCCTATGGTATATACTAGAATGTGCCATTTCTATCTTCTTAACAGCTTAACTTTATTCTGTTCTTCCCTCCCTTCGCCTGTGTCACCCATCCCTCCAGCTCCCTCCCGTTTGGCAAACACCAAGTTTGTTTTCTGTATTTATGAGTCTGTTTCTGTTTGTTCAATTGTTTCATTTTGTATAAATTCCGCATGTAAGTGAAATCATACAGTATTTGTCTTTCTTTGTCTTATTTCATGTAGCATAATGCCCTCTAGGTCCATCCGTGTTGTTGCAAATGACAATATCTCATTCATTTTTTTATGGCTGAGTGATATTAACTTTTTATGGCTGTGTTTGATTAGCTCTTATATGTAAAAAATTGTGGTTCTTCTGGGATATTCACCCCTTTTGACAATATCATAGTGGCTAACATTTACTGAGCATTTATTATTGCCAGGAACTGCTTTAAATCTCGCCTTGCAGACCCTGTCAGTATCCTCGTGTTACACATGAGGAACAGAGACATGGAGATGGGCCCCAACTCCCCTCCACTGCATTGTTGTAAGTGGAGGAGATGGAATTCAAACTTAGCAGCTTGACTCTCTGTCACCACTTACATATATATACCCAGGGTTTGCATTTGCCCTCCCTGCGAAGAAAAAGCATTCTTTTACAAAGGTAGCAGGTAATAAAATGTTCAGGGAGGAGTTATTGAATCCACTTAAAAGAACAAATTATTTTCATGTATCCTCAGGCACTGGAGAAACAAGGCTTATTTACTCGCTTACCCTCGTTGATTGATCAAGTGCCAAATACAAGCTAGGTGGTCCAAGGAACCAAACCGGCAACTCATTAATATTTCTTCACTGGTTACTAGGGAGATCTCTTCATGATGAGGCTGGTCTAACTGAAGTGATTTGCTTGAATATACAGCAAGTTTATATAAAAAGTTGAGTCTGAATATGTGCCAAACATTGAACCAAACAATCTCATAATTGGTAACAGATTTAACAAATGACAGCAGCCCTGCTGCAGATCCAGTATATCCTTTCTTTTTAAAGATTTATTTATTTGAGAGAGAGAGAGAGAGCATGTGTGTGGGCGGAGGGCAGGAGGGAGAGAGAATCCCAACCAGACTCCCCGCTGAGCACAGAACCCAGCACAGGGCTCCGTCTCATGACCCTGAGATCATGACCTAAGCCACAATCAAGAGTGGGACGCTCACCTGCCTGAGGCACACAGGCGCCCCCTAGAGCTGAAATACTGAGATTTGAGGGTAAGGCCGGTAACATGAGGGACAAATTTTATATTTGTAAAAGTCAAAAACTCCTGGAAATTCAAGGCCACGTTTCCAAAGTGTCCCTGGTTCCCTGTGCGTGAGCAGTTTTAAGTTTTTTTTTTTTTTGTACGTGGATGGACAGATGGAGGCTACCAACAATGTCCTCAGGGTGGACAGGGTGAGGAAGAGAAAACAATCCTTAACTTGCTTCCAATCCCAGGGCGAGATGAGACAAGATGCTACCCAATTTGTGATAAGTGATAAGACACTCACTGCAGTGCAGCCCTGGGACAGTTGCACATGAATGTAGGTTTCAGCATCACGTCTGTGTTACAAGTGTACTGAACAAGGCAATTCTATCACAGCACAATCCCATTTGTGATGCTTTAAAACCCTGTCCCATGAGATGTGGAAAAACGGGCCACATGAAAATACTGTTCTGGCTTTTAAAAAGTTAGAATACTGGCTTAAAGTGCAACAGGTTTCTGTACTGCAGGGATGTCTAACGGCCTTCACGTGTGCTGAAACTCTTCTGGCGGTGGTTCAGGAGGCAGTAGTTCCCACCTGGATGTAAACAACCACTGGGTCATGAAGCCCCCTGTGGAATTAATGCCTATGGCACCTACCCTGGGAAATAGATGCCACGTGAGTGTCCAGGAGAACAGCCACCCAACTATA
Organism: Lutra lutra; assembly: GCF_902655055.1. Classification (NCBI taxonomy): domain Eukaryota; kingdom Metazoa; phylum Chordata; class Mammalia; order Carnivora; family Mustelidae; genus Lutra; species Lutra lutra. The sequence goes on along the minus strand of NC_062291.1, from coordinate 42,975,238 downwards.
AACTATGTCAGCAGCAAATGTTTTTTTCTTGAGAGCAGAACTGAAACCTGTCACTGCATAGAGTCCGCCCCCAGATCCTTGTCAAATGGCTTTTCACTGGTGACACGTTAGGAAGAAATAGTCCATCTCAGCTGAGAAGACTAAATTGGATTTGTGAAGATGGTAAGCTGGGTCTTGAATACCTGCTGACCCCTAACACCTGGCTTATAATTTTCTAGTAGTTTCTAGAATTGCTGTAAAGAGACGTAATTGCCTCACGCTTCAACAGTGAATGTATTCTGCTTGCTCCTAGATAAGATCATGGATATGGTTAAGAGATGCGGTATGTCGAGACATCGGTATGCATGTTCCAGTTTATTATGGCAAGATAGACAAAGTAGGAAAGGCTGGGATAGACTTGAAGGTTTCTGGTTAGGACAACAGGGGGGCTGAGGGGAGACCAGATGGTGGTTGCTGAGGGGGGCTTCAGCCTGGAAGCAACACTTGGGATCTAAAGAATATAGATATATTTCAAAAAGAGTCAGGGGTCAAAGGATAGGGGATTAGGGTTCACCACAGGCTACCAGAGCATATAACTGTGACATTAGGGGGAAATGACACTTGGCAGTCACTAAGAGAATGCATAACTGGAGGGAGAGTAGCAGCCTGACCTGAATCTTTCAGGCCTGAGTTCCTACAGTGGGGAGGGAGGAGAGCAGGCAAGGATGTGAGCACAGGGCTGGTGGGTGAGGCAGGATAGTCCCTCTCTAGATACTGTTGTCGTAAAAGGAGAGGGATATTCTTATAGTATCCTTTTTTCCAGCTACTTAATGCAACTTGGGAGGTGAATTGCAGGTCAGATTCCAAACTCTATGCTCCCTTTGCTAAAGTATGCTACCTTGTTAAATATGGGTTTTTATCAGCACTATATATTTGATTTTAAAATTAACACGTGTTCAAAAATAGAGTTTAGAAAGCAAAACACCATATGAATACGAAATTAACACCTCTCTTACTACCTCCTTAAAGTACATCCTGTTAATTTTTTGTGCTTTTTCTAGTCTTTCTTCTGTGCATGCAAAATAAAGGTAAGGCCAATTTTACACAAAATCACCATGTGTTCTGTGCCTGGATCAGTGGACATCCCGTGGCCATTTTAGCTCCATAACCCCAATGCTCCTCTCCCCTCCATCGTATCAGAATTGACAGTTTTTTCTACTGTTGAGAGTAAACCCTGACATTATTACTGTGGCCAGCCTCACACCAGACAGGTCATCAATCATGGAGAAGCAAAACCACTTTTTCACAAAAGTACACACCCTGTGTTCTCCTTTCCATGGGCCTGTTATAAACATGGTCTCTTGATTTTTCTTCTCCAAAGCTCTAGTGCTGATTCCTGTTAAACAGAGACAACTTTATTTCATAGCTTCTACTCATCCTCTAAATAGCAAATCCCCTTTGTAGCAAAGACAACCAGGGAGACGGGGCCACAGGTTGATGCCGTGCAAACTCAAGGTGAGCATTCTGCTTCGTAGGGTGAAATATCGAAACAGGATTACAGCAGGGGGTCATGAGGGACCATCTGCCTCAGCTGCTCCTCAGATATGAATCTTGCCTTAGTAGTCTGTGGAATTTTCTAGAGATAACACTTGGGGGTTTAGACTTAAATCTGATTCCATGTTCACAATTACTGATGGGAGAACTGGATGAGAATCAGAATGGCATAGAATTCTTCATTCAAAAAAGGAACCGCTTTTTTGATTATATAATTAATGACAGTAAATTTGCACAGCTCAATGCACTATGGGCTCCAGTTCCTGAACTCACAGTAATTCCCCCAGCATCTTCTCGTAGTTTATTGGCTTTCTCAACTCCTCTTATCTTCTCACTGTGTACTTCGACACACATTATTCACATAATTTAAAAATGAGTCTGTAAGGTAGTGCTACTGAGCCCCATTGAACAGCTGAAGAAAAATAAACTTCTGTGAAAACCTAAAGGTCATGTTTATAGGTTCCTAGATCCTTAGGGTGGAAAAGTATCTAAAATCCCAGGGTGAAGGGTGGTTGCTTCTTTTCCTCGCTGAGTTATCACGGCAGCCTCTCAGAGTCTGACATTTTATAGATGCTCAATAAATATTTATTGACTGAAATGCTATGTGGGTCAGCCCCTTTGCTCACTGCTTATGCTATTCGTATACCTTCAGAACACACCCAGCCTGTTTTCTGTCACTTTGGTTTTTGAGGATTCCAAGGAACATGACATCTCTGGTGGCAATTTTTTCAATACCGAAGAGACAATACCTAAAAATCTTTCTAGAAAATTTTCCCAAAGCAAAGGATATTTAGTTAATGTTCGCATGGGTCTATAGATCTGAACTCCAAAAATGCACAGGATATTATCTGAAAAGCTCCAACACACGTACATCTTTGTCACACGATTTCTGAATGTAACTTAGGATTCACTTGAATCATTTATCAGGAAAAAATGTGTGGTAGCTGAGAAAGTGCAATTTACAACAAGCTGCATAAGCCACGCCTCTCAGAGTTCTGATACCAACCTCAAGGGTTAGGAGTCAGTAATAGAATGCGATTCTACTTTTCTCTAAGGTAAATGTTTCGGGCTAAGGCCAAAAAGAGCACGTATGTTGGAAGCTTATTCTATAATAGAGTGAACTATAAAGTAAAACAATTAATGGTATCTCTCAGGCTATATTTGCCTCCTGAGTCTTCCAGATTTTCTGGGCATTTCCAACACACACACAGACACAGACACACACACACATACATACATTCTATATTTGGAGTTACCTCTCAGCAAATCATGAATCAACTGCAGGGAAGGGGAAAAAAAAAAAAAACAGGTAAAGTTTTTTCCCTTTATTTTACCATCTCAGTCGATGGAGGTCTTCACACAGGTGGCTATTCATTTAAGAAGTTCTTATTTTATTGTCTCTTAAAAAAAAAAAAAAAAAAAAAAAAGAAGCAATCTGATAGCCACTAGACTTACAGAGAAAAGCCTCCAAGAGAGGCTTTGCAAGAAAAGCCTTGGGGAAGCTTTTCTCCATAGCCATGCGTGACAATCATGTTCTGCACTCCTGTGCTCACCCCCTGCCTCTTTTCCATACACAAACTGAGCTCCACCTAGGGAATGAATGAAAGTGTTTGAACACAACATGCAGCAGGTGTTTGGAAGAGCTGCTATCTTTTGCTCATTTTTTTAAAAATTTTATTTATTTATTTGACAGAGAGATAGAGATCACAAGCAGGCAGAGAGGCAGGCAGAGAGAGAGGAGGAAGCAGGCTCCCCGCTGAGCAGAGAGCCCAACGCGGGGCTCCATCCCAGGACCCCAAGATCACGACCCGAGCCAAAGGCAGAGGCTCAACCCACTGAGCCACCCAGGCGCCCCTGCTCATTTTTTTTTAGACTCAGCTCAGACAATACCTCCAGTGGTGTCCTTTCCAGGAACGCTTTGCTCTTTCAATCCCATCTTGTGGTCATTTGTCCAGCAATCTCACCTCTGGACCCTGTTCCCTCTCTAGCAAGTACTAACTGCTCAAAGCATTTTTGTTGACTACATACAGAAATGAATGGATAATGAGCATCTGAGTAAACCAATCTGTTTGTTTGTTGAAATACATTTATTCATGGCGCCTAATGTTTGCTATTGTGCTTCTAAAATGATACAGAAAATCAGGCAACTGGGAAGAAAATGTGGCAACCCTATGCTTTCTATTGTTAATTATGTGTCCTTGCTTCCTTCTGACAAAATAACACATTGCAATATTGAGGAACATCTTAATTTAATATTTAATTCTGTAAGTTTTGTTTTGTTTTTAAATAAAAAGCAATGGTGTGGGAATAGTTTCGTAGCTTACCATCCTTATGCTGGATATTTCTGTTACCAAATTTAAAAGCCACATCAATTTATGCTTATAAACCCCTGAACACCTGGGAATACTTGATAATGAGCACAACAGATGACACACTTGGGCTCACTAATGGATTAATTTATTACTTTTTGCAGACTTAAAATGTAGCAATAGGATGAAATTTTTTTCCCTAAATGCATAATCAGCTGAGAGTGTTATTTGTCTCATTTAAATGCAAAGAACAATTCTTCTTTTGCTACCTGCTTCCCAAATCCATTAAGTAGTTAATAATATGAGGACTAATATAAGCTGCCTTTATTTAATAGAAATAAAGAAATAGAAATTAATCTGGCAGAGACTTCTCGAAATAATGGCTTCCCCCAGAGTAGCTGGATTATTCTTAGTAGAGTAGAAAAATCAAGGGAAGCGCCTTTATTAAAATAATGGAAGAAACTATTATCTAATTTTGCCTATAATTAGCTGGGACCTCAGTCGAATCCACGTACTTTGAAGTTCTCCCCCTTGTCATTCCACTCCCTTCTTCCAGAGACTGGATAACCATATACATATCCTAGATATTTAACAGAAATAATCATTCTGCTTGGTGTCCTGTTATTAGTGAGATTACTTTCTCAAAATGGTGTGCGGATGTCAGAAGCTGAGTATGGATGAATCTAGAAAATTTTAATTTTACATCACTTAGACATTAACAAGGCAAATGAACAGAATCTACAACATCATTCCTCTAAACGACCATCTACAAATGACATACTTGAGAGTCTGTATGACACCCTCCTGGCGCATCCAGATAACATCCTTCCTAGAGATGGTATTTTAGAGTGGAGGAAACTAAGATTTAGAGATGTGGATGAATCCGCTCAACATGGGAAGCTTCTCATTTCATTAATTCATGCTGCTGTCACCCGCAGAAAACTTTCCACCTTGCCTTGCAGGCCATGTACATCCAACATCAGTGATCCAACCCCAGCCGGCTTCTCCAGCCCTACCTTCACACTCTCTACCCAGTTCCAACGCCTCACCTCGCATGCGCCCTCTGGCGAATTCTGGAAAGCACGTTTTTTCCCATATAATGTCTCTAAATAGAGAAAGTCTTTCACAGAATTTCTTAAATGTATGTGCTCTTAAGTGTCATCATACTTTAATTATTGGAGTTCTTTGTTTACTTGCCCAGCTTCCCCCAAATGATGGTATATGACTTAATAAAGAGATGATGCTTAATTTCTTTTTATATTATAGATTCTGGGATCTTCCTGGCACAGAGAGAACATTTGATTAAATAAAGAAAAACTATACAACTGCATGGATTTTTGAAGTTTTACTCAGTGTGATTTCTGTGACTGGCAGTTCTTTTTTTTTTTTTAAATTTGTGGGGTTTTTTTAAAGATTTTATTTATTTATTTTTATTTGTTTGACAGAGAGAGAGATCACAATTAGGCAGAGAGGCAGGCAGAGAGAGGTGGGGGGAGAGGAAGCAGACCCCCTGCTGAGCAGAGAGCCTGATGCGGGGCTAGATCCCAGGACCCTGAGATCAGGGCCCGAGCCTAAGGCAGAGTCTTAACCCACTGAGCCACCCAGGGGCCCCTTGGTAGTTCTATCCTATATCCCATCCTTTATTGCTTCAGGGAGAAAAGGTCTTGGCAATAAAAAAGAAAAAAGAAAGTTTTTGCATTGCAAATTCTTGGGTCTGGAAGGAACTGAAATATAATATGTTAGATTTGATAGTACAGAGTCAGAGTCCGCTCACAGATTAGCATGTAAAAGATTTTCTAGGAAGGGGAGAGATGGAGGAAAGCCCAAAGGCCTGGGAAGTGACCTTCAGAAAGAAACTTGTACACTGCTTCAGCAAACCATGCACTTCTAATATCCACTGTTGGATTTAGAGGAAGTGAAACAGGTTCCCCAAACAGGACTGTCTTGAGATTCCTAAGTACAGCCCCCCGGAGGTACCAAGACTGAAGAGAAGCCCATGCCTACTGCTCCCCCAAAGTCAGCTTCACACTGAAGGATGGAATGCCTACAGGTTCTAGACAGATGGGCTTAGATATGCCAGGAAGGGTTATGCAGACCAATTTATTCCCTACACACCTGATGGGCACCATCACTGAAAGCTTGACATCAATGAGCTATGAAATTTGGGAAGACTATAGGATGCAGCAATGACCTCTCCAGACTGAAAACATGACAGTAATAAGGACACCTCGGCAGGTGTTAACATAGACAGGCAAGGGCATAGTGGATTCGCCCAAGCCACAGCCTCTGCCCTTCTCCAACTACACCAATGCCTGGGCCCTGCATAAGCCACGCCTCTTTCCAGAGCTCTGATACCAACCTCAAGGGTTAGGAGTCAGTAATAGACTGTGATTCTACTTTTCTCTAATTCCATGGAACTTAAAATAGAAAATGAGGAAAGTGAAATTAATATAGCTTAAATTTTGTGAAGGCTTAATCTAAGCAGAGAATCCTAAGCACACTTAACATGTCTTAATTCATTTAAAACCTACAGCAATTTTATGAAAACCTACAGCTGTTTTATCCCCACATCAGAGGTGAAACTGAGGCACGTAGAGGTTAATAAGATTCCTTAACTGGTGACCAGCAATGCTGGGATTCAAACCCAGTTTTCAAGTATTCACTGTTCAAACCCACTAGACAAATGGCCTTTTATAAACACCAGCTCCATGTTTTGTAGACAGAAATTTGTTACTTTACAAGTTTAAGAAGCTGATTGATTAACTTGTTATATTACAAAGTTAGATGCAATTACTCTGAACTCAATATTACCATGTTGTCCATAAATTTTACGCCACTTAAAAAAATTTTTTTTAAATTGGCATTTCTTGTCCTTGAAAAAAATTGGAATATAAACACAGCAATTTGTATGGTAACTAAACAAAATATTTAAGCAGCTAGGTGCAAAGGAATTTTCAGCAAATGTAGGGGGATTTCCAGCTGTTAGGCACTTATTATTGAAATGTTCTTCCATGAGCATTTGATATTATTAAACCAAACAATTTTATTTAGTGTCAAATCAGCCTGAATTTTGTTTCAATAATTTTCCTTTTTTTTAATGTTAATAGATGGAGGGTGAATCCTAGATAAAAGGTTGAAAGTCATAGGAGATTTAAATAATGACATTTTCCCCCTTGTTCAAACTGAGCCCTCTCTAGGGGAAATGAAATTCATTTGCTTATTGTAGGGACAAAAGTGTGACAACGGCTCACTAGGGTGCACAAATGTCACTCAAAGATATGGGTAAGAGGAATGAATTATGTGATGGCTGTTGACCCCATCACTCTGGAAGGTTACATAACTGCAACAAGCCAAATTCTCCTCTACACCAACTTCATCTTTTCCTCCCAGCACTAACATTCAGTTGCCTCCTTCTTAAAGTCTTCAGTGGAGACTTTTTGAAGCATCCTCCATAAATGGGCATAGATGATCCTCCTCCCTTATTTCTCCCATGTTCCTTTTTGACTATCGGTCTCCCTCTTCTTTACCTCCCTGCAGCTCTTCTAACCCAGAAGCATTCTTCTTCCTTAGGGCCATGGATTGACTGCTTCTTCTGTCTTAATACCCTTCCTCCAGATTATCAACACGATTCAATCTCTCACTGCCTTTCAATTCTAATGGTATTTTAGCAGACTTCATATTACATAAAACAGCACTTCTTATCTCCCTCACTTACTTTTATTTACTCCTTGTAATTTATTAACATAGGAAGTATTATCATATCTCTTTGGTAATTTTCTATTTCCCTCCCTGCTCCAGACTAGAATGTAAAGTTTCAGGAGGAGGGGCTTCCCCTGCATGTTAGTTTTCTCAGGCTGCCATAACAAAGTATCAGAAACCCGGTGACTTAAACAACAGGAAGTTACTGTCTCGCAGTTTCCAACAAATGAGAATCTGTTCCATGCCTTCCTGTTAACTTCTTGTGGCTGGCTGGCAATCTCTGGGCTTCCTTGGATGCATCACCCTCATTGCTGCCTTTGTCTTTACATGGTATTCTCTCTGTGTGCGTTTTTGTGTCCAAATCTTTTTTATAAGGACTTTTTTGTCATATTGGATTAGTGCCCACCTGAAGGACCTTATTTTAACTTGATTACCTCTGTAAAGACAAACTTCAAATAAGTTCATATCTTGAGGTACTGGGGTTGGGACTTTAATGTATGAATCTTGGGGACAAAACTCAACCAATTGCAACCCTATATATACAATTCTTCTTATAATTATTTATTGTCTTATCTTAATATGGTATGTGCAGATATATGTACACACACTCATCATCATCATCTTGCCATTATTCTTATAATCTTCAAATCCTGCTGGTTGGTCTCACTTTTTTCTTTTCTTTTTTTTTTTTTTAATTTTATTTATTTCACAGAGAGAGAGATCACAAGTAGGCAGAGAGGCAGGCAAGAGAGAGGGGGAATCAGGCTCCCTGCTGAGCAGAGAGCCCGGTATGGGGCTCGATTCCAGGACCCTGAGATCATGACCTGAGCCGAAGGCAGAGGCTTAACCCACTGAGCCACGCGGGCGCCCCTGGTCTCACTTTTTGCAAGGAGGCAATCTACCTTTGAATTTTTAGCAGTTCTTCATGAATTAACATTAAACAGCCTTCCTCTTCTCATTTGACTTGATATTGAAGAATAATCATTGTTTAGGAATTCTTCAAAATGAACTTTATTTGTTCCATACAAATGCATTTTTATAGATCTTTGGAAGGCAACAGCATCATCTTACTGTCATTCCCCAAATTTCAGAATGCGGATATTAAATTTCTTTGTTGCACTGAGGGCTGTATTATCTTCTCTTTCAGGTATGCTCCAAGGCTCTTTCCTTCTGAATCTTCTGACAAGTTTATCTGCTGTGTGTGTGTGTGTGTGTGTGTGTGTGTTTCTTCTGTAGTAACCATAATCCATTGGTTAGATTAAGTCTCATTAACATTCTGCTCAATCCAGGGTGCTTGTTCAGATATCGGTGAGTTCCACCACATAACTAAAAAGGTGATTTTCAATTCCCTAAGTTGTTCCGAATCCATAATCCCACCCAGGACACAAGATAAAAATGGTAGGAGAAGATTCATTTCTCTGGGGGTAATGATGAAGGACAGAACAACTATGGTGTTTCCCAGTTGGGAACTACTGAACATCTGTTTTAGCATCAGCCAAAGTACATGCTAAAATGCAAATTCTATGAGCTGTATTTTTAACAAACTCCCGCTTCAAGTTTATTAAAGTCTCAGTGTGTATATGTACATGTGCATTTGTTCATGGTAGCTTCAAAGTTTGGGTGCATTAATATTCCTTCTCAGGACTTTTTGTGGTTGGCTTTCATAGAAACATTGAAGATGACTAGAACATCTACTGTGTTGTCTTTCTCATTTCAAGCATTTCTTTTCTCCTTTTGCTAAAATATTTACACTCTTCCACATCAGTTTTTCTGTCTTGCATATTGCAAAGACCTGAGACCAATGATACATTTCCTTATTCTTTTTTTTTTTAAAGATTTTATTTATTTATTTATTTGACAGAGAGAGATCACAAGCAGGCAGAGAGGCAGGCAGAGGGAGAGAGAGAGAGAGGGAAGCAGGTTCCCCGCTGAGCAGAGAGCCCGATGCGGGACTCGATCCCAGGACCCCGAGATCATGACCTGAGCCGAAGGCAGTGGCTTAACCCACTGAGCCACCCAGGCGCCCCACATTTCCTTATTCTTTTACCGCTTTCACCTTTTCCCAGTTTATCCATTTTCCCTCTTTTATCACATATTTGTTAAAACTTTTAACGTCGATGCTCTTTATTATTATTATTATTATTATTATTATTATTATTATTTTGCTTGCTCAGGAAGGTTTGAATTCTCCTGTGTGTCTTACATGTGTAAGCACATATTGACATTTTATTCCAGCACCACAACTTATTTTGTAAATCAGCAACTCCCCATTTTCCATCACACTGTATCTGTGAAAAGGGTAATCTTTTGGCTTTATAGGGAAGACATTTATTGAGTAGGAAAATCCCAGTGGACTACTGTCCATTTGTGGCAGCAAGAGCAATGATGCAACTCCAACATCTTAATTTTATTTTCATATATCAAAGAAGAAGATAGTTAATAAGTATTGATCACCCATGAAGCCAGGTTCTGTATTAAGCACTACCACTGGTGTGTAGAAAACTCAGAACAAGCATATAACATTTAGTTGTTTTTTTTTTTTTAAGATTTTATTTATTTATTTGCCAGAAAGAGAGAGAGAGAGAGAGCTAGGACAGGCAGGCCGAGTGGCTGCAGAGGCAGAGGGAGAAGCAGGCTCCCTGCCGAGCAAGGAGCACGATGTGGGACTCAATCCCAGGACGCTGAGATCATGACCTGAGCTGAAGGCAGTTGCTTAACCAACTGAGCCACCCAGTGTCCCAACATTTAGTTTTTTAAAAATTTCCAACCTGATGAATGAAAGTAACAGGATCTGTTATTTAACACTGTCTTATTAACCCCTCATTATTCTTTTGGGGAAATAATTGCTTTGTTTCGCAAAATATATCTCACTTGGCTTTTTAGTTATTGTATCATAAATATAGTTCCTTATTGTAAATGGGGATTGCACTGGCCTTTTGGATCACAGGAGACAAAACTCTTTGCATTAGTATGTTAGAGGTTGTTGAATGTATTTATAGACATAATTACATCTTGAATTTCTCTATTTTCTAAATGAGAATCTTGAATCTCAGTGAGCATAACTGCCTAAAATCATTCACGGATAAATAATAGTGTGAACTGAAACTCAAGTTTGTGATTCCAGACATAAATAACACATGTATCAGAAGCATTAAATTACCGTAATGATGGCAAGGTCAGAACTCAAACCCAGTCTTTGGTCTCAAGAGACAACGCTTTTCCCAACAGAGGTCTCTAACACCAAGGAACTCTTTTATTCAGATGAATACACTGTGTAGCAGTGCTGTGTCAATAGGGGCTAAACAGAGAGTCCATCAGTGTGTATAATGGGCTTTAATTAGAGAAAGACACTTAAGGAAATGTTTTTTGAAGCAAACAAATGAGGCACATAAAAAGAGTCACTTAGCAGAACATATTAGCCAGCTAGCTTCTTTTATAATTTCTGCCATGGTCTGTGATTTATTTTACTTCAGTAATATGCAAAAAATGCACCTAACCTCTCAGTGGTTTATGGTATTGATGGTTTGTGTATGTATGTATGTATGTATGTATGTATGTATATCTACAGATCTCTTCAACTCTGACAAAAAAAATATATTGGAGGGTTTCATTGTAACATATAATTGTATTGCTATATTGGTATCAAACATTTTTTTAAATCTAATGTATTTTACTTTACATCTTTTGTTGCTATGTAGATCAGTTTGTATTGGCTAATGGCTAGTTATCATCTTGATAAATTGTGCTTTTATCATTACTTAATGTCCCTCTTTATCCTGATTCATCCCATTAACCTTACTTAGCACCTCACCTCTCATTAGTACGATGACTCTTCCTTAGCTTTATTCTTTCTTTTTTCTAAAAAATGTATTTGACTAGTAGCTCTTCCCTAACCCTTTATTTTCAACATTCAATTATCACTAAAATGTGTTTCGTGGAAACAGCATATAGTTGCACTTGGCTTTCTCACCTAGTCTCTCTCTTTCAATGGAATAATTCAGTTGCTATTCATTTATTTACTTATATTTCTTTATTTATTCATTTTGATGCTTTTATCTATATATTTGAGAAAGAGAGAGCACAAGCAGGGGGAGCGGGAGAGGAAGAAACAGGCTCCCTGCTGAGTGGAGAGCCCGATGCAGAGCTCAATCCCAGGATCCTGAGATCATGACCTGAGCCAAAGGCAGAGGCTTAACCAACTGAGCCACCCAGTGCCCCGTTCGTATCTATTTTAATAACTAATATATTAAAGCTTAACTTTTGGAATTTCTTATATTATTTATTTTATATTAATATTTTATTTTATTTTTTTATTTTATTTTTTTTAAGATTTTGTTTATTTATTTGACACAGAGAGAGAGAGATCACAAGTAAGCAGAGAGGCAGGCAGAGAGAGAGGAAGGGAAACAGACTCCCTGCTGAGCAGAGAGCCGATGCGGAGCTCGATCCCAGGACCCTGAGATCACGACCTGGGCTGAAGGCAGAGGCTCAACCCACTGAGCCACCCAGGCGCCCCAATATTTTTTTTTTTTTATTAGTACTTCAACAATATGTTTCAGAGCCTAATTTTCTAGATTCTTGGGATATAGCAGTGAACAAAGCAGAGAAATAATCCCTATGAAGCAAAGACAGGGCTTTGTGGTCCTCAAAATCATCTCGTTTTTCTCTTGCTCGTATAGGAAGACTATATTTCCCAGCCACCCTTGCAGCTAGTTAAGCAGAGCCATGCTGCTTATTTATGGCCAATATAAAAAGAAGGGATATATTCTATTTCCTCCTCTATTTTAAACAATTCTCTGGCAGCCCTAAGGGGAGGAAATGCTAGATGAGTTCTGAGTTCCTAAATGGGCTCCTCATCTCCTCTGTGACCATGTGGAGGCCAGCACTCTTCCCCACCTCTGCCAAAAACTCAATATTTGGCCATAATGAGAGAAATAAACCTTTTTCTGTGTTAAGCAGCAGAAATTTTGATTTACTTTGTCCTAAGTGATAGTTTTATGTGTCAGTGTAGTTAGGCTATGTAGTACCCAGTTATTTAATTAAACACTACTCTAGGAGTTGCTGTGAAGGTGTGCTATAGATGAGGTAAATATCTATTCTCAGATGACTTTAATTAGAGGAGATTATCCTCAATAAACAGATGAGTTTTATATTATAATTAAAGTCCTTAAGACCAAAAACCAAGATTTCCCAGAGAAGAAAAAATTCTTCCTCAAGACGGCAGCTTGAAGAACTCCTGTAAGAATTTCCAATTTGCTACCTGCCCTACAGATTTCAGACCTGCCAGCTCCAACTGTCATGGGAACCAGTTCCCTAAAATAAATAAATAAATACATAAATAAAGTTATATGTATGTTTGTAATTATATTAATTATATAGAAACAGAAGAAATAGACAAACAGAACCCACAGGAGATTACACATAATATATTATAGAATTATTATATTATTCTATATAATAATATAGAATATACAGAATCTCTTATTATTTCAAAATACTTAAGTGATCTTCAACCCTCACTTTTAAAGTTTTTAATGTTTAAGTAATCTCTACACCCAACCTTGGGGTCAAAACTATAACCCTGAGATCAAAACTTGCATGTTTTATAGACTGAGTCAGTCAGGTGCCCTTTCGCCCTCAGATGAGAGGGATGGGATTGGCCAAGGGAGATAGAGATGGAGAATCTTAAGCAGGCTCCATGCCCAGTGTGGAGCCCATGCAGGGCTAGATCTCATGACGCTGAGATCATGACCTGAGCTGAAATCAAGAGTCAGATACATTTAACGGACTGAGCCACCCAGGCACCCCTCAACCCTCACTTTTTAAGCTGACTAGAGATAAGCATCTACAGAGGATGCTCAGGCCTTGTGTGGAACACACACAGATACAGACAGACAGACACATACACACACACACAATTGGTTCTGCTTCTTCTGCAGAACCCTGACTGTTACAGATTTGGGTACAGGAATGAGTTGTAGAATGAGTTTGGACTTCTAGAGGCTAGAAGGCCAAAATCTAGGTGTCAACAGGGCCTTGTTCCCTACAAAGTTTCTGGGAAAGCATCCTTCCTTGCCTCTTGCAGTTTCTGGTTGTTGCTACGAATCCTTGGTGTTCCTTGGCTAGCGGCAGCATAACTCCAACCTTTCTCTCTATTATCCTATGGACTTTTTTCCTGTGTCTCCTTTGTGTCTTCAAATCTCTCTTTTCTTAGAAGAACCCGGATCTAGGGTCCACCCTAATTCTGCAAGACTTTATCTTAACTTGATTGCATCTGAAAGGATCCTATCTTTAAATCTGGTTACGTTTATAGATACCAGGGCTTCCACCTGTCTTTTTAGGAAAGACAATTCAGCCCATAATAATGTAACCATTAGCATACCCTGATTAATACAGAAATAGCTACCAGGCAGAAGCGATAAACACTCAGTCAGGCTTGTTCCTGTAATACTTATGTGATCTTAAACCCTCACTATTTTAAGCTGGCTGGAGGTAAAGGACCCAGCAGAGGACACTCGTGCCTTGTGTGGGACAGAGAAGCCTTAGTGACACAGAGAAAAATAAACTCTTATTCTGTTAATCCAGTGAGATTTACAGCAGGTAGAATATCCTCTCTAGTAACTCTGGCTTTATGCCTTTCACATTTGGAAAGGGCAAGATAAAAGATAAACAAAAGAAATAAGTAAATTATATTCCATGCTTTATGAAACCTAAAGCACTATTGATTACAAATGCTGACAGAACTAAAGCTCCCAATTAACTTATCTGTTACTGATTAAGCAATATTTAAATTTTGTTTATTTTTTAAAGATCTTATTTATTTATTTGAGAGAGAGAGCACAAGTAGGGGGAACCTCAAAGGCAGAGGGACAAGCAGATTCCCTGCTGAGCAGGGAGCCCGACATGGTGCTCAATCCCAGGACCCCAGGATCATGACCTGAGCTCATTCCAGGACCCTGAAATCATAACCCGAGCCAAAGGCAGATGCTTAACTGACTGAGCCACCCAGGTGCCCCAGCAATATTCACGTTTTAGAGATGTTTAAATCTCTATTTAAAAATATGTGTATGTGTAAAATGTATTAGAGCAGATGAACTGAGAGTGTGTTGCAGTGGGGTAAGTGCTCCAAGAAAGAAGTAGGGAAAGAGGGAGCAGGATGGTCGAGGTACAGTGGGGAGGGGGTTCTAATCTTAACAGCCCATCAAGGTTGCTCAGTATGGGGACAACTTGAGGGAAGTCTGGGATATAGCTCCATGGGCATCTGAGGGAAAACTAACCCTGTTGTGGGTTGACCAGTTTCCTGTGGTTACTTTCTGACTCTTTGTAGAAAGATTTGCTAACCCCATTGTGTACAGTCCTGTACTCTAGTTACTAAACTTGTTTCAAATGGGTATGAGTTAATTATGATGAAATTATGTGTATATTCGAATCAAACAAAGAATATGTCATGGATAACAAAAGCTGAGCTTTTCATCAATGGAGAAAGAAGTTACAAATAAGGAAATGGGGAAGGCTAGAATAAATCCTGTGACCTAGGACAGGAATTGGAGAAGTCAGCAGGAACTCAGGATTATATGAATCTAGGTAGGTATAAATAAGCATAGAGTCGTGTTTAAGGGTGCTCATTACATTAAAAATATTTATTACTGAGTTGCAGGATTGGGGATATTAATATTTTTGTCTTTTTACATATACATGTATGCATTTCCACATACATATACATGGCTTTTTACATATATATGATTAAGTTTCCTTTTATAAAAACAATAAGGGCAATTAAAAATTTACAACTGTAATGTAAAATAGGAAGATGACTTATAAGATGCTTTTGAAAAAGAAAAGCAAGGAATTATAGTATTCAATAATATCTATGTTTTTATCAACACGGTAGGAAAAAAAGACTGAAAGGAGAAATGCTTATTTATGACTTATCTCTTGGTGGTGGAATCACAGATAATCTTCTTACATTTCTCTTTATTTTCCAAATTTTATACAATGAATACATATTGTAATTACAAGTAGAAAATGCTGTTAAAAAATCTTCAATCTGCTTTTACATTGTGGTCTAATTGCAGTAGAAGTTAAACGTATGACTTCAGGCTTCTAAGCTATAAGAAGATGCCACTTTATTAAAAAGTTTATTTTCCTGATGCATAAGTATTTGTTACTAGCTGAATATTAAAACATTTACGTATTCCTGTTCTATGACAATAGGTAATCTTCTCAGAGATCATATTATAGATTTAATTACAGCTCAAATCTCAAATACAGTATTTGTTAATAGAAATCCTAAGGTAACTTTCCCTTTGGATAAGCTTGGCTATGAGAACATTAAGAATATAAAAGGGAATGTTATTATTTTTGTTAAAACAGAGATGAAATGCATCTGCTATTAAAGTGTTAATGAAATAAATATACATAATGAAATAATAAATGAAATAAATATACATGTTTTAATCACTTAAGTACTTTTTCTTTTTTTTAAGTACTTTAGCAGTTTAGGGCGCCTGGGTGGCTCGGTGGGTTAAGCCTCTGCCTTCAGCTCAGGTCATGATCTCAGGGTCCTGGGATCGAGCCCCGCATCGGGCTCTCTGCTTGGCAGGGAGCCTGCTTCCTCCTCTCTCTCTCTGCCTGCCTCTCTGCCTACTTGTGATCTCTCTCTGTCAAATAAATAAAATCTTTAAAAAAAAAATAAAGTACTTCAGCAGTTTAATCATTTTAGTACTTTTTCTTTTTTAAGGTTTTGTACAGAAAGCAAAGCAATGATCGTGTGTGTAATAAGATGTGCTACGGTTTACATCTCCACACAGTTTCCCACCTGGCATCAATTTCTGAGTTGACTTTGAGCAAGAATCTGTCACTATGAAATAAACCAAAACTCCTTTACTCATTCCCATAAAAAGAGATGGGCATCTCTGGTCTCACACTAGATGTTTTAAAATGCTTTCTTTGAGGGCACCGGGGTGGCTCAGTTAAGCAGCTGCCTTTGGCTCAGATCAGGATCCCAGGGTCCTGGGATCAAGGCCCGCATTGGGCTCCCTGATCAGCGGGGAGCCTGCTTCTCCCTCTCCCTCTGCCTGCTGCTCTTCCTTCGTGTGCTCTCCATATCTCTATCAAATAAATACATAAAATCTTGAAAAAAATTTAAAAAATGCTTTCTTTTAATATCATCATGAATGCTGCAAAATCTCTTCTTTTTGTCTCTGCAGAACTTCCCTGAGGAAATACACAGTTACTAATTATACAACTTAATATATTTAGACATTCCCATATATATGAAATCTAGCCAGGCTCTGTCATCCTCCGGTTTTGTGAAGAGTAAAATGAAGGAGCGAAACTCCCAGATCTCCATGGCTCTGCAGTGCTAGGTGAAATGTTTCATCATTCAGAGCCAAGCCATTAACCCAAGTGTTCTGATTCCAGGTCAGCACTCTTCTTCTTCTTCTTTTTTTAATCTCCTCATTCTGGTTCTTTTGATAATATCCAAATGCTTAATATTCCTCTGTACTCAATTCAAAGCCTACATGTTTAATATGGAAGTTGAAAAAAATGGAACTGGAACACACCAAAGACGAATATGGAACATGTCAACTTGGATGCTGGTTCTGTTCAGAGATAATCCAGGTCTATAAAACTTCCTGTGTCCAGCTGCCTGGAAGTGCGGCCATTATATAAGAAGGGGGCACATCAAAACACAGAGGACTGGGGGACACCTAGATGGCTCAGTCGGTTGAGCCACTGCCGTCAGCTCAGGTTATGATCGCAGGGTTCTGGGATCGAGTCTCACATCGGGCTTCTTGCTCAGCAGGGAGCCTGCTTCTCTCTCTGCCTCTGCCCGCCACTCTGCCTGCTTGTGTGCACTTTCTCTCTCTCTGACAAATAAATAAATAAATAAATAAATAAATAAATAAATAAAATCTTTAAAAAAAAACAAACAAAAACAGAGAGGAACTGGAAAGTGTCATGAAGACCATATTTTACTCTGATATGAGTGTGTGAAATATTATTTCTAACTGTGACTCCCAGGAAACCAGATGAAAACAACACCAATGGTAAACAAATCCAAGTTTCATAACAAAATGGCTTCCTAAGAAAAGGTGATAGCTCCTTTCTCCTGCTGAAAATCCTTTTTTTTTAAAATATTTATTTATTTATTTGACAGAGAGAGCACAAGCAGGCAGAGTAGGAGGCAGAGAGAGAGAGAAGCAGGCTCCCCACTGAGCAGAGAGCCCAATGCGGGACTTGATCCCAGGACCCTGAGATCATAACCTGAGCTGAAGGCCATCACCCAACCTACTGAACCACCCAGGCACCCCAATCCTTCTTCTTTTTTTTTTAAGGTTTATTTTTTTTTTTAAATTTGAGAAAGAGATAGAGCACAAGCTGGGGGATGGGCAGAAGGAGAGGGAGAGACTCTCAAGTAGACTCCCCGCTGAGCATGGAGCCCAGCTCGGGGCTCCATCTCACGACCCCAGGATCATGACCTGAGCTGAAATCAGGACCTGGACGCTCAACCAACTGAGCCACCTAGGCGCCCCTGCACATCTTTCTTAAGAACACAAGACATATATATATATCTTTAAAAAAATAATTAACACCTTGAAACAAAGGAGGATGACACAGAAGATTAAAGTCCTAATTCCAAACTACTAGAGGAGAACTTCAAAGCATGGCAGTGGCTCCAAGTGTGTTTTCAATGTAAACAGGCTGACAAAGGTGGGCACCCCCCATCCCCCCCCCAAAAAAAGACGAAGTCAATAACAAGGATACTAAGTACGGGCAGCTACAAGGAATTGTGCTCAGCATCTCCTAACACCCTGCTCACCCCCTGGGACTGGTATTAAGAAACAAGTGAGTTTCTTTTCAGGTAGAATGATCATGGGCATCTGATCAGAGGAGCGTGGTGTTGTCTTGGGCAGCTGATGACATTCAGGAAGATACTGAGAAGGCTAGGCTATTCATGATGTTTCTTTTGCTCTCTTAACTTTTTACTTTTTTATTAAGTTCAGCGCACTGTTTTATGCTTGTGGTTTTCCTCAAATGCCAAAGATTCTTGGCTGTCTTTATTTGCAATTCACTGTTAGTCTTCCTGTGACACTCACAGAGAGTGGTGACCTAAGGGGGCGACAATTGTTTCGCTGAGAGTACCCCCTGGGACCCAAGTGGGAAAAGGAAAAAGGCCAAAGGTGAGAAGAAGACTCAATATAAGTTTCACCAGTACACAGCTTAGTAATTTAAAGTTCTTTCTGTTGCAAACCTAAATTGTTCCAGGAGTAAGGATAGATGAAGACATCACTGGGCTCAGTTTTCAGAAATGGGCAGGGCTGAGACCAGCAAAGGAAGCACAGGCTAAGAGCCAAGGACCCTCCTTCAGGACAGTATAGCTTTCATTCTCTATAAGAGCAAATATACAATGCTGTAATAATAATTGATGATCTGGGCATGGTATACCCAGGGTGACAGAACTACCAATTCGTACTCGCTGATCTATGCTTTCTTTAAGAAAAGGTGCAGTATATCACACAAAGGAACAGACAAAGTAATTGGCTTTATTATTTTTCACAACCTGGCTTCACCTCCATTCTCCAGTGTGAAGCAGATTGAAAGACAGGAATATTAAATCAGCTATATTTTTTCTCTTGTCAGCCCTCAATCTTCCAAAAAATACACTCAAATTTCAGCTGTTTATGCCTTTCAGATAACTTAATTTGAAGAAACAGGGAACAGCTAAGAGATTAAAAAAAAAAAACCAAAAAAATGGGATATCCTGAAAAATCTTAAAATGGGTGTGCCAGGACCCATAATGTTGTAAGAACCATCAAGGTGTCATGGTTGGGTTTGGCAAGGTTAACTGCAGTGGTGTACCAGTAGGCTGGGAGGCCACAGACGTGGAACTAGACTTGCGGGCTATGGTGGTCTTGGTGTGGGAGGATCATCAGCAGCTGCTCTTGATGGGAAGCTATCCAGATGGATATGTGGAACATGGGTTCCAGCAAGTGGAGTCTGATTAGGAAGTTGGTGGGAGGCCAGGCAAGCAGTTGGCCTCAGAGAAGTCCAAACAGGTGGGAAGATGGGATACAGCTAGCACCAGGGGTAGAGAGCTGGGCAGGGAGGCAATGTTAGTGGCATCCATCAGTGGACAGCAGTACCCTGCTCAGGTATGGGGTCTGCATCAGCATTAAGACTCCTTAACTTTCTAGGGTTGTTGGGAGCAAAATAGCACCTCTGGTCTAAACTGACTGTGCAGAATGCTATCTTGACCTGTTCAAGTTCCACATTAAAAAGAGGGAGTGAGGGGGCGCCTGGGTGGCTCAGTTGGTTAAGCAACTGCCTTCGGCTCAGGTCATGATCCTGGAGTCCTGGGATCGAGTCCCACATCGGGCTCCCTGCTCAGCAGTGCATCTGCTTCTCCCTCTGACCTCTCTCCTCTCATGCTCTCTCTTTCTCAAATAAATAAGTAAAATCTTTAAAAAAAAAAAAAAGAGGGAGTGAGAATAGCTGAGAATTAATAAATAATTTGAACGAAGACTGCAGTAAATCTATAAATTATTAGGTGCTAGATACATTTTCATTTTCTTTATTCTGTTTTGTTTCCTGACTTTCTTGTACCGCAATGTTATCATACAAGGTTAAAGGCCAAGCACAATTTTAGAAAAGAAAAACACCTCCTTTCATATAAAATGGAATCCCTGAGGTCCAAATGGTCCATCTACCAGAGTTATAATGAAACACGTTCATAGCCCGTGGAGAGAGCCTTGACAAAGAAGCTAGGGAAAGAGGGAAAAATGTCTGTCTGGATTTGGGGCTGAGCATGGCCTAGTACTGGCTTTATGAGAAGGTTATAAGGTTCTAAGACCTTTGTAATGTGGACTTTGATGTGACCTCTTTGTATCTACAGGCAAATGAGTCCTGCGATGTTCAACCCCCCCTCCCACCACACACACACACACACACACACACACGCACACACAATTACTCACACACATTTTAATTTCTGTCTTGTCTTAACAGTATGTTTTTAGCACTTTCTCACATCATTAAATATACTTATCAAATGCATAATTTTATCATGGTAGAATAGTCCATCATATGGCTGCACAGTTATTTATATTACAAAAAAAACCTCTCATGGCACATTTTTTGCAAGCGTTGATATAAGTAAGTATGTGATGCTATTACCCCTTGCATATAAATCAATGACCACATTTCCATTTCCCAGCATGGAGGTTACTTTCCATTTCCCAGCATGGATATAAATTCCTTTAATATTGCTATATACATAAATATTGTTATATACTGCCCATTTGCTTTTCAAATAGCTTATGCCAGTTGGTATTCCTAGCACTGACCTAGAGGAAAATAAATTTTCAATAGGGTTTAAGGGACACAGGGTCCTTGGGCTGCTCAACAGTGAGGTGGAAGCATATTTAGGCTGAAATAATTTCAGTTATGAGTTTGAGACCTTGGCTCCAGATTTCAGCTGAGGCATTGCTAAGGAATGCCATAGCCATAGCCCTACTAGCTTTCCCTAGATTAGGCTGAAAGAGGGTCAGAGCATCTGCATCTTGAGCAGGGGCAATTTTTAAAAGAATTTACTTTTGGGTTTTTTTGTTTTGTTTTGTTTACATTCCCAATGGTAGCAATCCAAATTTACGTATTGGTAACAGAATGTTCCTTATGGATCTCTCCAGCACCTGTTCCTATTAACACACTGCAAAGGGAGAAAATAGGGACTACCAGACAACATCCAGGAGGCAAGCCTTTCCAGACATCAGATGGGAAATAAAATAAATTGGATACATACATGTTTGTATAGTTCCCCTATTAAAGAAGATCATGGCACTAGTAATCTCATGCTGAGAGGTATGGGGTGTACACGGCCCATGAGGTTTTTGAGCAACAATGTTGGTTCCAGTCCTGGTACACACATGCCCATCTGCATGACCTTGAGCAAATCACTTCTCTCAGACACACAGACTTCTCTCATTCTAATAGTGACAATTTCTTTCTTTCTTTTTGTTTTTTAGAGGCAGGGAGGGGCAGAGGAAGAGGGAGAGAGAGTCTTAAGCAGGTTCCGTGCTCAGCATGGAGCCAGATATGGGCTGGATCTCATAACCCTAAAGTCATGACCCAGGTTGAAATCAAGAGTCAGATGCTTAACAGACTGAGTGACCCAGGTGCCCCAAATAGTGATAATTTCTTTTTTTAATTTTTAAAAAATTTAATAACATATAATGTAGTATTTGCCCCAGGGGTGCAGGTCTGTCAATCACCAGTCTTATACGATTCACAGCACTCACCATAGCACACACCCTCCCCGATGTCCATCACTCAGCAACCCCATCCCTCCCACCCCCCTCCACTGTAGCATAATAGTGATAATTTCTTAATAGAATGTAAGATATGCTACAAAAAAGAACCCTGCATTCTTTAAGATCCTATATACATAAAGATGTCTTCCATTATTACTTCTAATTAAATCATTATCTGGACAGGAATCTGCTGAGTCGGTTCACTTCAAATGGGGGTGGATTCTTTTTGGTTATGTTTTTTCTTATAGGCTATGGGTCAGCAGGCTTGAGTTCAGATCTGCCTTCTATCAGTTAAACAGCCTTCTCGCTCACCTAAAATGTTGTTGAATCCCCTGGCTCAGGGCTGCTTGGGGGGACCTGGAGAGGTCAGTTAAGACATAATCCTTGGATATAGTGTCTTCATGGCCTCATGATCTTGGTAAGGACCAATTTATCTCAGTAACAAGGTTAACTAAGCACACAGCTTAGAGCAAGGTTAGCAACCTCCAAATCTCCCAGGCAAGGGGTAGCAATATATATGTAAGTCTCAGGCTAGACATAAGACAATAAAGAAAGCAGTAGGTCCTCTGGCTAACATAAAGGCATTCAAATTCTATTTATTTACAAAACTCTTCCAGTCACACTATGTCAGCATTTGCAATTCCTGATTGAGATCTGAATACAAATGTGGGTTTCTTCATTTATAGTCTTGTACTGACTTTTCCTGTCCTCTAATTTGAACTATATCATAGCTTTAGGGACCCAGCCCTCCCATGACAGTTTGCCCAAATAGGTCCCTTCAACTCTGTTTACATGGTAGGAATTGTTTTAATTTCTATGACAACCCGAACAAGTAGGCACAAACACATCTTGAACCAGAATGCATCTTCAAATGAGGTCATGCAATTAGAACAGATCCTCATATATATTACCTTTTTTAAGACTCATAACCACCTATAGATGGATAATACTATGTTTGTAGGTGACAAAAGTACATAAAATAAATAAAAAGCCTAAATATCTAACATGGACCCAAGCAAGGACTTTAACTCAAAACATCTAGCTCCAAATTTTGTACTCTTTCTAAACTGTCATGTTCTCAGTGGATCTACGCATCTTGAAGTCTAGGTCACAAATATGTTTAGATTTATTCCGTGATTTTCACTGAAATTAAATATTCAGCTACTGTCTGAAGGGGAAATATACTTTGTTAATTATTTTGGTTAAAGCTTAATATCCTAGACCTAGTGGTTTTCTACATTGTTTTGGACAGCTCTAGTGCCATTAGATATTAATGGAAATTACAAGAGAAATGGGTCTGCAGACGAAGAAGTTTAAGAAATCTGAGTGTTGGGATGCCTGGGTGGCTCAGTTGGTTAAGCAGCTGCCTTCGGCTCAGGTCATGATCCCAGAGTCCTGGGATCGAGTCCCACATCGGGCTCCTTGCTCGGCGGGGAGCCTTCTTCTCCCTCTGCCTCTGCCTGCCATTCTGTATGCCTGTGCTCGCTCTCTATTCCTCTCTCTCTCTGATAAGTAAATAAAATCTTAAAAAAAAAAAAAAAAAGAAATCTGGGGGGGAGGAGTCAAGATGGCGGAGAAGTACCAGGCTGAGACTACTTCAGGTAGCGGGAGATCAGCTAAATAGCTTATCTAAAGATTGCAAACACCTACAAATCCAATGGGAGATCGAAGAGAAGAAGAACAGCAATTCTAGAAACAGAAAATCAACCACTTTCTGAAAGGTAGGACTGGCGGAGAAGTGAATCCAAAGCGACAGGAAGATAGACCGCGGGGGGAGGGGCCGGCTCCCAGCTCCCGGCGGAGCAGCGGAGCACAAAATCGGGACTTTTAAAAGTCTGCTCCGCTGAGGGACATCGCTCCAGAGGCTTAACCGGGGTGAAGCCCAGGCGGGGTCAGCGCGGCCTCAGGTCCCGCAGGGTCACAGAAGGATCGGGGGTGTCTGAGTGTCGCAGAGCTTACTGGTATTAGAACAGGGAAGCCGGCTACAGAGACAGAGCTGAGGAGTGAGCTCTAAACTCGGGGTTACCTTGAACCGGTCGCAGTCTCGGTCAGCTCGGAGCGCGGCCGGAGGCCAGGGTGACGGGAGTCACTGGGTGCTGTTCTCTGAGAGCGCACTGAGGAGTGGCGCCCCAGGCTCTCGGCTCCTCCGGGCCGGAGAACGGGAGGCCGCCATCTTCATTCCCGTCTTCCAGAACTCTACGGAAAGCGCTCAGGGAACAAAAGCTCCCGAAAGCAAACCCAGCAAACCCGAGCGGATTACTCAGCCCGGCCTGGGTAAGGGTGGTGCAACTCCACCTGGGGCAAAGACGCTTGAGAATCACTACAAAAGGCCCCTCCCCCAGAAGATCAACGAGAAACCCAGCCAGGACCAAGTTCACCTATGTCAGATACAGAGTTCAGAATGATGATTCTCAAGGTTCTAGCCGGGCTTGAAAAAGGCATGGAAGATATTAAAGCAACCCTCTCGGGAGATATAAAAGCCCTTTCTGGAGAAATAAAAGAACTAAAATCTAACCAAGTTGAAATAAAAAAAGCTATTAATGAGGTGCAATCAAAAATGGAGGCTCTCACTGCTAGGATAAATGAGGCAGAAGAAAGAATTAGCGATATAGAAGACCAAATGACAGAGAATAAAGAAGCTGAGCAAAAGAGGGACAAACAGCTACTGGACCACGAGGGGAGAATTCGAGAGATAAGTGACACCTTAAGACAAAACAACATTAGAATAATTGGGATTCCAGAAGAAGAGGAAACAGAGAGGGGAGCAGAAGGTATGTTGGAGAGAATTATTGGAGAGAATTTCCCCAATATGGCAAAGGGAACAAGCATCAAAATCCAGGAGGTTCAGAGAACCCCCCTCAAAATCAGTAAGAATAGGTCCACACCCCATCACCTAATAGTCAAATTTACAAGTCTTAGTGACAAAGAAAAGATCCTGAAAGCAGCCCAGGAAAAGAAGTCTGTAACATACAATGGTAAAAATATTCGATTGGCAGCAGACTTATCCACAGAGACCTGGCAGGCCAGAAAGAGCTGGCATGATATATTCAGAGTACTAAATGAGAAAAACATGCAGCCAAGAATACTATATCCAGCTAGGCTATCATTGAAAATAGAAGGAGAGATTAAAAGCTTCCAGGACAAACAAAAACTGAAAGAATTTGCAAATACCAAACCAGCTCTACAGGAAATATTGAAAGGGGTCCTCTAAGCAAAGAGAGACCCTAAAAATAGTAGATCAGAAAGAAACAGAGACAATATACAATAACAGTCACCTTACAGGCAATACAATGGCACTAAATTCATATCTCTCAATACTTACCCTGAATGTTAATGGGCTAAATGCCCCAATCAAAAGACACAGGGTATCAGAATGGATAAAAAAACAAAACCCATCTATATGTTGCCTACAAGAAACTCATCTTAAACCCGAAGACACCTCCAGGTTTAAAGTGAGGGGGTGGAAAAGAATTTACCATGCTAATGGACATCAGAAGAAAGCAGGAGTGGCAATCCTTATATCAGATCAATTAGATTTTAAGCCACAGACTATAATAAGAGATGAGGAAGGACACTATATCATACTCAAAGGAACTGTCCAACAAGAAGATCTAACAATTTTAAATATCTATGCCCCTAACGTGGGAGCAGCCAACTATATAAACCAATTAATAACAAAATCAAAGAAACACATCGACAAGAATACAATCATAGTAGGGGATTTTAACACTCCCCTCACTGAAATGGACAGATCATCCAAGCAAAAGATCAACAAGGAAATCAAGGCCTTAAATGACACACTGGACCAGATGGACATCACAGATCTATTCAGAACATTTCATCCCAAAGCAACAGAATGCACATTCTTCTCTAGTGCACATGGAACATTCTCCAGAATAGGTCACATTCTTGGTCCTAAATCAAGCCTCAACCGGTATCAAAAGATTGGGATCATTCCCTGCATATTTTCAGACCACAATGCTCTAAAGCTAGAACTCAATCACAAGAGGAAATTTGGAAAGAACCCAAATACATGGAGACTAAACAGCATCCTTCTAAAGAATGAATGGGTCAACCAGGAAATTAAAGAAGAATTGAAAAAATTTATGGAAACAAATGATAATGAAAACACAACGGTTCAGAATCTGTGGGACACAACAAAGGCAGTCCTGAGAGGAAAATATATAGCGGTACAAGCCTTTCTCAAGAAACAAGAAAGGTCTCAGGTACACAACCTAACCCTACACCTAAAGGAGCTGGAGAAAGAACAAGAAAGAAACCCTAAACCCAGCAGGAGAAGAGAAATCATAAAGATCAGAGCAGAAATCAATGAAATAGAAACCAAAAAAACAATAGAACAAATCAACGAAACTAGGAGCTGGTTCTTTGAAAGAATTAATAAGATTGATAAACCCCTGGCCAGACTTATCAAAAAGAAAAGAGAAAGGATCCAAATAAATAAAATCATGAATGAAAGAGGAGAGATCACAACGAACACCAAAGAAATACAGACAATTATAAGAACATACTATGAGCAACTCTACACCAACAAATTTGACAATCTGGAAGAAATGGATGCATTCCTAGAGACATATAAACTACCACAACTGAACCAGGAAGAAATGGAAAGCCTGAACAGACCCATAACCAGTAAGGAGATTGAAACAGTCATCAAAAATCTCCAAACAAACAAAAGCCCAGGGCCAGATGGCTTCCCGGGGGAATTCTACCAAACATTTAAAGAAGAACTAATTCCTATTCTCCTAAACTGTTCCAAAAAATAGAAATGGAAGGAAAACTTCCAAACTCATTTTATGAGACCAGCATCACCTTGATCCCAAAACCAGACAAGGATCCCATCAAAAAAGAGAACTACAGACCAATATCCTTAATGAACACAGATGCAAAAATTCTCACCAAAATACTAGCCAATAGGATTCAACAGTACATTAAAAGGATTATTCACCACGACCAAGTGGGATTTATTCCAGGGCTGCAAGGTTGGTTCAACATCCGCAAATCAATCAATGTGATACAACACATTAATAAAAGAAAGAACAAGAACCATATGATACTCTCCATAGATGCTGAAAAAGCATTTGACAAAGTACAGCATCCCTTCCTGATCAAAACTCTTCAAAGTGTAGGGATAGAGGGCACATACCTCAATATTATCAAAGCCATCTATGAAAAACCCACCGCAAATATCATTCTCAATGGAGAAAAACTGAAAGCTTTTCCGCTATGGTCAGGAACACGGCAGGGATGTCCGTTATCACCACTGCTATTCAACATAGTACTAGAAGTCCTAGCCTCAGCAATCAGACAACAAAAGGAAATTAAAGGCATCCAAATCGGCAAAGAAGAAGTCAAACTATCACTCTTTGCAGATGATATGATACTCTATGCGGAAAACCCAAAAGACTCCACTCCAAAACTGCTAGAACTTGTACAGGAATTCAGTAAAGTGTCAGGATATAAAATCAATGCACAGAAATCAGTTGCATTTCTCTACACCAACAACAAGACAGAAGAAAGAGAAATTAAGGAGTCCATCCCATTTACAATTGCACCCAAAAACTATAAGATACCTAGGAATAAACCTAACCAAAGAGACTAAGAATCTATACACAGAAAACTATAACGTACTCATGAAAGAAATTGAGGAAGACACAAAGAAATGGAAAAATGTTCCATGCTCCTGGATTGGAAGAATAAATATTGTGAAAATGTCTATGCTACCTAAAGCAATCTACACATTTAATGCAATTCCTATCAAAGTACCATCCATTTTTTTCAAAGAAATGGAACAAATCATCCTAAAATTTATATGGAACCAGAAAAGACCTCGAATAGCCAAAGGAATATTGAAAAAGAAAGCCAAAGTTGGTGGCATCACAAGTCCGGACTTCAAGCTCTATTACAAAGCTGTCATCATCAAGACAGCATGGTACTGGCACAAAAACAGACACATAGATCAATGGAACAGAATAGAGAGCCCAGAAATAGACCCTTAACTCTATGGTCAACTCATCTTTGACAAAGCTGGAAAGAATGTCCAATGGAACAAAGACAGCCTCTTCAATAAATGGTGTTGGGAAAATTGGACAGCCACATGCAGAAAAATGAAACTGAATCATTTCCTTACACCACACACGAAAATAGACTCAAAATGGATGAAGGATCTCAATGTGAGAAAGGAATCCATCAAAATCCTCGAGGAGAACACAGGCAGCAACCTCTTCGACCTCAGCCGCAGCAACATCTTCCTAGGAACATCACCAAAGGCAAGGGAAGCAAGGGCAAAAATGAACTTTTGGGATTTTATCAAGATCAAAAGCTTTTGCACAGCAAAGGAAACAGTGAACAAAACCAAAAGACAACTGACAGAATGGGAGAAGATATTTGCAAATGACATATCAGATAAAGGGCTAGTGTCCAAAATCTATAAAGAACTTAGCAAACTCAACACCCAAAGAACAAATAATCCAATCAAGAAATGGGCAGAGGACATGAACAGACATTTCTGCAAAGAAGACATCCAGATGGCCAACAGACACATGAAAAAGTGCTCCATATCACTCGGCATCAAGGAAATACAAATCAAAACCACAATGAGATATCACCTCACACCAGTCAGAATGGCTAAAATTAACAAGTCAGGAAATGACAGATGCTGGCGAGGATGAGGAGAAAGGGGAACCCTCCTACACTGTTGGTGGGAATGCAAGCTGGTGCAACCACTCTGGAAAACAGCATGGAGGTTCCTCAAAATGTTGAAAATAGAACTCCCCTATGACCCTGCAATTGCACTGCTGGGTATTTACCCTAAAGATACAAACGTAGTGATCCGAAGGGGCACGTGCACCCGAATGTTTATAGCAGCAATGTCTACAATAGCCAAACTATGGAAAGAACCTAGATGTCCATCAACAGACGAATGGATAAAGAAGATGTGGCAGATATACACAATGGAATACTATGCAGCCATCAAAAGAAATGAAATCTTGCCATTTGTGACGACGTGGATGGAACTAGAGGGTATCATGCTTAGCGAAATAAGTCAATCGGAGAAAGACAACTATCATATGATCTCCCTGATATGAGGGAGAGGAGATGCAACATGGGGGGTTAAGGGGGTAGGATAAGAATAAATGTAACAAGATGGGATTGGGAGGGAGACAAACCATAAGTGACTCTTAATCTCACAAAACAAACTGAGGGTTGATGGGGGGAGGGGGATTGGGAGAGGGGGGTGGGATTATGGATATTGGGGAGGGTATGTGCTATGGTGAGTGCTGTGAAGTGTGTAAACCTGGCGATTCGCAGACCTGTACCCCTGGGGATAAAAATATATGCTTATAAAAAATAAACTGGAGAAAAAAAAAAAAGAGCATGATGGCTAGCACAGAGCAGCCAAATGCAATAAATGCTGTCTATTTTAAATATTAAAAAAAAAAGAAATCTGAGTGTTGATAAAAAGTTAAACAGTTTTTTACTATAGGATTATTCTGAGTTTCTAATATTTTAATGTGATTTATGAATCTCCAAAGAATGGAGGTTCTAGTTTCTGACTCATCTACAACTCAAAAACAAGTAATAAAATTGGGACAATACCATGTTAACATTAATGCCGCCTTTGCTTTGATCAAAGCTCACCATGAGATAATACGGAACTTGGTTCTCTGATATGAAATGTAAGCACATTTGTGGGTTTCTAGATGAGAGGCTTAGTTTTATGTACCTTATCTACCTTTTATGAACTACCTTCACTTGTGCACCCACAGGTGAATCTCTCATTGGTTGGGCATAGTGATAACCCATTGCTAGTAACTTTGGCACAACCTTGTAGACAAAGCAACAAAAAGCAACTTTTGACTAGCTTTAAAATTAGGATAATATTTTTTTTTTTCAAAGCAAAAAACCTGACAATTTATTTTTATCTTTCTCAAAACAAGTATCACCAGGACTATAGTGATCAGCAATGGGTTACTGTGCACAGGAAAGCAAGCAAGCAAAAAACAAAACAAAACAAACCTTGCAAATTTTTTTCTATTGACCTTATTCATACATCACCAGTTTTTCCACTAAGGTCCCTTTTTTTTTTCATTCCAGGAACCCATGTCAAGTATGCTATTGTATGAAACTAGGATAATTTATTAACTTGTAAGACATCTAGTCTTCCAAAGTTATTAATACTCCCCCCCACACACATCCTAAGGAGTCTAAATATATTAATGTCTAGGTTATTCCCTAGACTGCAAAATATTATCCAAACTAATTCCTCTTATCCTTACCACGCCTGTCTTCCAGCATCTGTTTCTCTACTTTTCAGACCATGACTCAAATACGTAATGGTTCCCTAGTCCTTACCACATCGACACTGAGCCCTTTCACTTGGCTTTAAGGCTCACCTTAATTTGACTCCACTTTAGCTCCTCAGCTTTAAAATCTATGATGTCTCAAAATATCTCATCAGTCAGACTGATCTCATTGCTAGGTATCTTTAAGGTTTTGATTATATTCTTCCCCAACCTGGGAGCCAGTGCTTTCCTCTCTCCGATCATACATATCCCAAATGAAACTCATTTCTTAGAGAACACCATCTCTGACAAATTCACACCTAGTTTGGCAGATAAGAAAATGGTGATTCAAGTAAGTTCAATGATCTGTTCAAGGTCAGAGACCTGACATATGGTGAAGGAAGGGTACAGAGTTCCAAAATCCTGCTCTATCCCTCTGGACTGTGCTTCTGTTAGGTCCACCTTTTAAAAAGTCACTAGAGTTGTAGTGAGTGAAAACTATGTGAGACTATCGCCACACAGGCCATCAAAGAACTGGATATCAAAGGCAAGGAAAAGAATGGGAGTCTGAAATCTTATTATCAAGGAAATCATGAACACAGGCACAGGCTTAAAACCCAAAACTGTGCAGCACACATCCTCAAACTTAAAAAAAAAAAAAAAAAAGCCTTATAAAATTTACTTTAAAAATCTCATTTTCTCTGTAGAACTATACCTGAGGGCACATTTTCATCTACAGGGGGAACTGTTTATCAAATGTATTCCTTGTCATGTTTTGCAAAGTGTTAATGCCTTTCACTTCCCATCAAAACTCAGCACAGCAGCTCCAAGACTATAATCTGAAGAGACAGAGAAGGACCTGGGTTATCCTGGCATCTGATTTAATTTTATTCCTTTGCCAGTTAAATTTTGCATCTGATTTTCCCTTAGATAACAGCTCACAATCTTATTTTGCAGCCTCCTACAAGTTTTCATGATTTGTTAAATTCACATTTCAGTCGAGTGAAAAATTTTACCTGTGATTTTAAAAAAAATGGAATGTTGGCAAAATTCAAACAAATGTCTCTGACCCATATTAGAATATTCACATTGGTATAATTGCATGCGTTTTAATGCGGTCCTGAAAGTTAGGTGAGAAAAATTCATGTAGTTGCTCTATAGACAGGAAAATAGAGTCCCTAGGAAGGCAGCTAAGCTACAGCTCCTCTATCTGCTATGGGATCTAGGACATGTGAGTTAATTTGTGGCTTGTTATCCCATCTTTAAAATGGATTTAAGATGGATCTGACATCTAAGACACTTCCTGTTGCATTTGCTTCTCATCCTGTGATTAGGCAAGGGCAGGAGTAAACAACGTCAGAAAACACCAATGAGTATGTATCTCTCACTTCTTTCAGGATTTCTGGACGGGTGACTTTGTACATTCCTGGTAGGATTTTTTTCATCATCAGATACATTTCATAAAAACTCCCTTCTTAAATTTCATATCTGCACTGGCCAAGGTTCTGGCTAGACTGATCCCTCTCATGGCCAAACCAATCATCCTGGCCAACTATGGTTGGCTTAAGAACAGCTTATGTAGGAGATAGCCAGACTTCTCTTTATCAAGGGAATACAGAATCCCAGGGAACACTCCTTTATGGAGGGAGTGGCAAGGAGGTGCTCTTCATCTGTGCAAGAGAATCTAAAACACCCTTTAAAAAACTCATGCAAAGAATTTCAAAAAGCTCAAAGAAAACACGTGAAAATATTAATAATGGTTGTCACTGCATGGTGACACTACTGGGAATATATTGAGCTTATAATGACATATTTAAATTCAATGAAACAAAGGGGCTCCCATAAAATGACTTTTAATATGAAAATATGAACTACTTTATTTTTGATTTATCTTGTTAAAATTGACTCTGGGAAATATTTTGCTATTTGAACTTATTATATCTCGGCTTCAAGTGAATTAACTATTGTTTTGGTTTCAGGGTAAGGTCAAATTGATTTATGAAAGCTATTTTGAAATTTTGCTTTTAAATCTTTCAGAGCATTAAAAATAGAATTATCACAGTTATAGAAAATTAGTTACTAATAAAACTTTAAATCCACAGTTTGTTTCTCTTAAGTTGGGCAGTGGGTATATGACTACACATTTTAACAGTGGATATATGGATGTTCTTTACGCCCTTCCTATGTCAAAATTAAAAAATATTTTGGAGAAGTACATTGAAAATAAAGTAAAATCAACACTCTGCTTCAAAACAAGGATTTCTTTTCATTTCTGCAATCACTGAAATACCTTACCAGGTTTTACCCTTGGGGTACTCCTCCAAGTGGAGCTGAAAGATGAGCTTGGCCCATGCTGCCCAAGTACTCCCGGGATACTCTACCTTCCCAGGAGTTGCTCTGGGCCAGGTCTTCATGTAGTATGAGACAACCTTGCCTCTGACCCCGAAGGCTTTACTGTCTGCAACTGAGTGAAAGGTGAGGCATATTCATCTTTGTGGTGCTTTCTAATACCTAGACGTTGACACAACTTGGTGGAAAGGCCTGCATGCCCTTTTATCATGCCTGTCCCCATTCACAAATGTCGTAACAGAAACTTACACACATTTTAAATCAACAGCATGAAGCCACATTGAAAAATACTCAAGCAGCTTGTTGAAAGAACTGGGAGTGGTCAGGGTCAGATCTTAAGTGAAGTCTTGTTGCTAATTCATCCATACCCTAGGGCCAATCACCCCACCTTTGAGACTCAGTTTCCTTTTATGTTAAGTGAGAGCAGAGACTAGCTGATGGCAGTACCCTTCATATCAAACTGTCTTTGATTATGAGTTACTAAGACTTGGCAGAACTTAGGATTTAAAAATTAAATTTGAATATATAAATGCAAAAATATTCAATTCCAATAAACTGCTGAACAAATCCTGCCCTCTCTTATCCTTTTCCCTTTGGATTTTCTGAGCAGAAAGCTTATTCTATGATTCAGTACAATAAGCTAAAATATCTCCAAAGTGGCAATCATGCAGCAAACATCTAGACTACATAATATATGATAAAATTACTAATTGGATTTCCTTTTTAAATAAGTAAGCAGAAATCCACTCCATATTGCACATTAACATATAATATATAGGAAGAAAGCTTTTTTACAGCCTGGATCAAACATAATTGTATTTATTTCACATGTAATAGACCCATCTTTATAACATTTAATTATATGTTACATGATAACAATTGCTACAAAATACCTACTATATTTCTCCTGCTATATTACATAAATAAAGAGATATGTAACTCGATCCAATGACATGTTTTGAATATTAACTTGCCTGCACTTTGGTTTCTGTAATTGAAAATTTCTTCTTTGGAGTAATGTAGTCTTTGGAGCAAAGTAAGTATTACAGACTGAATGTTTGTATCCCCCTAAAATTCATATGTTAATCCTAATGCCTAATGCAATGGTATTAAAAGATGTGGCCTGAGAGGTGCTTAGTCCATGAGGGCAGAACCCTCACAGATGGGATTCCTGCCCTTATAAAAGGCACATCAGAGAATCCCCTTGCTCCTAGTGCCATGAGAGAACACAGAGAAAAGAAGGTTGTCTTTGAGCTAGGAAGCTGGCTCTCATCAGATACCAAATCTGCTGATGCCTTGACCTTGGACTTCCCAGCTTCTAGAACTGTAAGAAATAAATCTTTGTTTATAAGCCACCTGTCTATGGTATTTCTGTTAGAGCACCCTGAATGGACTCAGGCAAGGGGGGATGAAGAAGTCTTTCCTTGCCAGTCCCATTAGGAACTTCTATGGGCCTGTCTTCCCCTTAGGAAGGATATCTCTCCTTCCTAGGAATCCTGCCTGGGACAGCTATGTTCATAGGTTCCATGATTTCCCCAATCATCATACTTTATTTTCATGTTTGTGAGTCAACTACTTGATTCCTGGGAAACAAACTCGGGTTTGTAGAGGATTTACAGGGATGTATACTTGGGAACAATACCTGAAAAATATGGGACAAGCAGAACTGCACCGAGGCATGAAATGGATCACAGATCTATACTTCAGTAAGAACTAGAAGTATAAAACTCTTAGTAAAAGCATTGGAGTGAATCTGGTGGAAGTAAATCTTGAATTAGGTGATGGTTTCTCTGATAAGACACCAAAAACGTTAAGTGATACATGAAAAAGACCAAAATGAATGTGTGTTCCAAAACATAAGACAAGCCAGAGAAGGGAGGAAGTATTTGTAAATCATATACATGATAAGGACTTGTCTGCAGAGTACACACAGAACTCTTACAATTCAATAATAAAGACTCCAATTTGAAAATGTGTGAAGGATTTGAACAGACATTTCTCCAGGGAGGATACACAAGTAGAGATACACAATATGCACAGGGAAAGAATACTCAGTATCATTAGTTATTAGGGAAATAAAATCAAAGCCCCAGTGAGACACTACTTCATACCCGCTAGGATAGCTGGAATCAGAAAGACATAATCGCCAGTGTCCATGAGGATCTGGCCAACTCTGATTCATTGCTGGGGAGAATATAAAATGATGCAGCTCCTTTGGAATTTAATAGTATCTCAAGATGTTAAACACAGAGCTACCACATAATCCAGCAATTTGACTTCAGAGTATGTGGGAGGAGAAAACTGAAAACAAATATATACACAAAACTTATACACAAACATTCAAAGCAGTCATACCATTCACCATAGCTCAAAGCAGAAAACAATCCAAATATCCATGAGGTGATGAAAAGATAAACAAAATGTGATATATCCATGCAAGGAATATTATTTGGTAATGAAAAATAAAATGAAATGGTATTACATACTGCAATGTGGATGAACCTTGAAAACATTATGCCATGTGAAAGAAGCCAGACACAAAAGGCCACGCATTGCACCATTCCATAGATGGTATATACCCAGGATAGGCAAATCTATAAAGAAAGAGAGTAGATGAGTGGTTGCCAGGGATTGGGGAGGGGATGAATGGGGAGCAATTGCTAATGGGAATGAGTTTTGTTTGTTTGTTTGTGTTTCTTTTTTAAACTGGGTGATGAAAATGTTCTGAAAGTAGATAGTGGTGATGGTTGCATGACTTTATGAATCCACTAAAAAAATACTAAATTTTACACTTCAAGGGAGTGGTATTTTGGGATATGTGAATTATAGGTCAATAAATAAAAAAAGAACTGAACAGATGGAGAGATTGAACCATAATGCAGTTGTAACAAAGAGTTCAGTCAAGCTCTGGGATCCCTCTGCAGATAGAATTGTTCAGAGACAAGGCAAGAGGCCCAGACCCCTGCATCCATCAGCTGCAGGGTAAGGGGTGACCCCTCCGGTGGTACCCTCAGACAAAGATAATTCTTGGAGAGGTATTCAGCTGCCAGCCATCAGCGGACAAGCCTCCCAGTAGTTGGGAGAACAGATACTTTAGGCTTAACATGGGGGACATGGTGGTGCCCATACTATCCACTTCTCATCAGCCTCCTTCATTGCTCTGTCAGTGATGCAAGCCCAAGAACCAATCTAGTGTGTTCACAACATTCTGGTGTTTAGCACTTGGTTAAATATGCTAAATGAGTGAATGATACCTCTTTGGATTGTCTCCATGTCAGGAAACAAACCATATCTTTGTCTTGAAAACCTACCCCTGAAATATTCTGAGAGTTTCTCCGAACCTCACAAATCTCTGCCTTACTTTCAGAACAGCCAGACTGCAAGGATGCTCATGTCTTCATGTCAGGGCCTTTACCTCCACAAACCTACCTCTCCTTCTGGTACCAGAGGATCTCTCTTTGTTCTTATCCCCCAGTCCACAATTGGGATTATCCTAAGGAAGGTTTTACTATCCATAGCTCTCAGAGGATGGAAATATAAGAGTGACAGTTTATTATGTAAATCCAAGTGTCAGAAGAGTGAGCACAAACAAATATTCAGAGGATCTCTCTGGCAAAGGGGGGAAAGTGAAAGGGGAACTAACATTCACAAGGCTCACACTATGTGCCAAGTGTACTAGGCCCTTAAGTTGCCCAGCCAGCCTGACAGTCCCATCACCCAGTTGAAAACATTGAGCATCAGGGAGATTAAATGGCTCATTCAACTTTCATGGCTGTTATGAAGCCTAGGGATATAGAGCAAAAGAAAGAGGGTTTAGGAAACACTGAGGGTAGGATGGGGTTTGCAGGAAACCTATTCCAAGAATTTGTGATCAAATTCCAGTTATCCTGGGTCCCTGTGACCCATAATCCTAATCAAGGTATCCAGACCCCAGGTCAGGTTAGTGCGTGAAGAGCTGGAACTGACTTGCGTAAACCCAGGAAAGGCATGGTGGAAAGGCCACACTGGCCTGGTCACCACACCCCAGGCTGGACTCCATGTTAATTATCTGCCCATATAAGATAAGTACACGCCTCTCATCTCCAGGGTTGAATAACCCACAGCCTACCCCAGCCTCCCACAGTGCACTTCCCAATCTCACCTACAATCAGCCTACAAATCAGTTCTGTAGGGCATGGTCTGACCTTATGGATCCTCTGAGAAATCCAGGTGGGCAAGGGGCAGAGCACTGTGGTATCAGAACACAGTTGCACATTTGTGGCAGATCTGGGACGTTGACCTGCTGGTTTCACGCCTCCATCTCTGGTATGCTGCTGCACAAGTTGCTGCTCAGGGCTGAGCCTCAATGGTTACTCATCAGGTCCAGCTTTCCCTGTTCTGGAGCTCACCCTACTTTGGACATGCTGGCTTTCTAGAGCTATGCCCTGGGTCCACTTGGATTTAGACTTCTGGACTAAGGCTGGATATATAGGGGCTTGGGGTCCTGAATCATGGTCCCTTGTCATTCTTGGGTATGTCCTGGGGTCTTTCCATTATAAGTCCAGATGGTCCTAGTCTCAGTGAGGGAGAGATGTTTGTACCAGTTTCTACCAGTTATGTTACTTCACATGGGACCCCGAAACCCTTTATAGTTGGTCCTGCAGATCTGATTCATGTGTGCAGGGAAACCAAAGCAAGAACTATGGTTCTGGAATCTCAGATCTGCCTTTCACAAGCCTATGTGGTAAGAGGGAAAGAAAGCACCATTCATTCTTTCCTCCAAGATTCAGAAAAGCAACTGCTTGAAACAAAAAGGGAAGTAGCAGGAGCTAGTATATGTTGTCCACCTTTGTATGTATTTTGTCATACTTTAGTCTCGCAAAGACTGTAAGCTGTTAATGTCTTCATTTTTGAATGGGAAAACATAGGGAGGTGAAATGACTTTCCCAGTTTTCTGCAGATATTAAATGTGGTACTGCCATTCTCAGACTCTCACACTCTCTGGTTTGCATTCTGTGAACTCTGCTGGGCTACATTTCTAAACAAGCCTACATATGAACATCACCTGTTATGTTTACTAAGTACACAGATTTTCCAGATTATTCCTCAAAATTGATTCAGCAAGACCTGGAGGGAGCCCAGGAATCTGTGACCTTTTTTTCCAGTTAAGTATGGGCAACACTTCACTTAAGCAGACCATGCCATTGTCCCTTACCCTCCCAGTGATAAGGCTTTGTAATTCAGAAATTGTTTCTAAATCTTGAAAGCAGAGGCAAGATGAGGTTGGAAACACTGTGCAGGACAAATGGGAGACATAAGAAATCAGGTCCCTTCAGAGAATGTCTCTAGCATGGAGTTAAGAGGAAATGAGGTCTTATACTTAAGGAAGGGTGAGATCGCTGGAAAGGGGGTGGGAGAGACATGGCAGAGCAGATAGAGGACAAGACAGGATGAAGAGGTCAGCTAGTCCATGTCTCCTTTGTTCGGGTAAGCTCTGGGCCCATTGAGACTGCGATGGTGCTTGAAATAAAATGAGGTTACGACACAAAGAGTGGAAATGGAATAAAAAATAAATGCCTTGCTTGAATAAAACAGTCGAACTGGGGCCATTTTAAGATTTTCTCATTCCTTGAAGGTATTAAAAAATTGCTTCCATTCTTACTATGCATTGAAAAACTGTTTTCCATATCGCAGTTGCCAAGAACTGGAACAAAACAATAGCACAAAGATAAGGCGAGGCGAGGAAAGACTCCTCTTACTTTATCATCTTGATCTATTCTCTAATGAGAAACCAAAGAAAAAGAAGAAAAGGAAGGTCACCTTTTATTTAGGAGGAAGAAATAGATGCTGATAGGTGATGTTCTGAACTACTTAACAAAATGAACTCAAATTGGGCGTCATTGGCATGAAGAGATAGCTTGTTTCTTACTATAAGTAGACAGCAGGCGACAGTTAGTGAAGAATACATAACGGAGAGCCTACCTTCTCTCCTGGATGTTATTAAGACAATCCACATGTTTTAAAGAACTTGGATTTAGGTAAAGAAGCAATTGCATTTGATTAGGGAAAAATTCAAGGGCCACAGTTACACTTGAACTTACGTGTATATCCTGCTAGATAAGTTCTGAAGACAATCCTTTCAGATCTTAGGCTGTAGGAAATAGCTGATATAAATCTAAGACACATCTAAATGATGAAATGTGCAGGGAAACCATCATGAGGCATTTACACTCTAATTTAAGGTCAAAGCCCCATAAAGAGAAGGAAAAGGAAAGTTTATTAAGAATCTAATAAATGCCAGATACTGTGGTGAATTTTATCTCATCTCGTCCTCCAAGCAAGGATGAGAGACAGATATTCATAGACGGGGCATCTTAGCCTTGTCCTTACTGGAAAATAATAACTGATAAATCAAGTTTCTAACCCATTTATTTGATGTTCAGTGATAATCCACCTTCAAATAGAACAATTCCACTTGTTTCTTTGCTCTTCAAAATTCTCCTCAATTTTAGTTGTTAGCTTTACCACTTGCCTTATTACTCACTAGCTAAAGCCATGCTCTAGCTAGACTGACATCCTATGTGCATTCCTGGGACAGTTCCACCTTTGTTCACTCAATTTCTCTATCTTTCAAGGTTCAGTTCTGTACATCCCTCCCTTAAACAACCTCCCCAGGTCCTGCTGCCTTCAAGAGCCCTTTCCTCTATATCCGCAGATGGACCTTTCCACTAATGACCTCATATGCCAGTTACTGGACTTGACCTCAGCCTGGGGAATACACTTCCTATACCACCTTCTATTTTCTAAATCTTACCGTTGCTGGGGATGTCAGCATGTAATGCTAGTAACACGGTCTTACATAACTTTCCTCCTTCCTACGTAACTCAGTAGAGAACACAGAGTGAAATGTTTTTCATTATTTGCATAAGCAACCATAATTACAATAATTACTTTAGGATTTAAAAAATGCTTCCAACTCTGTTGTCTCACTATTTTAATATAGCACCTCATTAAATACTCATAAGAACGCTGGATAAATTATTATAGTTTAATGTAATTATTATATTATAATAGGAATTATTTCTTTCATGTTACTATTAAGGGAAAAAAAAGATCAGGGAGGATATAATGGTTGGCATGAGGTCACACTGTTGGGAAATTGTACCTGTCTCTGGTGCTTCACTTAAGGTTGTCACTCAGCACATGTGAATGAACCACTAAATGAGTAAGAATTCAAATCAGACCTTCTACCTCCAAACTTTCTACCCACCATTAAGGATGATTTATTTGACAGTGCATCCTTGTTTATGTTTTCCTCATAAAGTCTTATTCCAGTGTGGTTTACATAGCTTTGGTTTTGCAACATCTTGCAATAAATTCCAGTGAATACCAAACTAATTAGCTGAGTCAGGGAGAGAAAACAACAGCTAGCTTAATTTTAACAGGACTAAATTCTCCATTAATGATAAACAAATTCCTGGTGACTTCAAACAAGCCCGAGCTTAAAAAATTGGCAGCCTGAATGATCCCAATTACAAAAATTTCTTAATTATGCTTTTAAAAACTTTTCACTGTCATAATTACTTAAGGAAAAAAACAAAAAAAGATCATAGAAATATATAGACTTTCTTGGAAGTAAACTAGTGATATGTGGTTAGAGCAGGTCAACAATGGTTTCTGTCCAAAGAAGAAAATGAATTTCAAATAAATTTGTCTGAACAATCAAGTATATTTAACATTTAGAGCATGAAGCTGGTCTGGAGGGAGCCTGCCTTTCTAAAGGGTAGGTGGATCAGGACAGGGCAGGGTGAGGTGAGGCAAGGGGAGGAAAGTAGGAGTTGTAAAATTTTCCCTTCATCAGAATCAGAAACATTCAGGTGTGCCTGGGTAGCTCAGTGGGTTAAGCCTCTGCCTTCCGCTCAGGTCATGATCCCAGAGTCCTGGGATCGAGCCCCGCATCGGGCTCTCTGCTCGATAAGGAAGCCTGCTTCCTCCTCTCTCTTTCTGCCTGTCTCTCTGCCTACTTGTGATCTGTCTTTCAAATAAATAAATAAAATCTTAAAAAAAAAAAATCAGAAACATTCAGATAGTCTATCCAGGCCAGGAATGAATATATATATATATATATATATATATATATATATATATATATAGTTATATATATAGTTATATATAGTTATATATAAATGTATATATAGCTTTTATATGTTTATATATATTATATATGTAACACTGGCTAGAGAATATTAATTTGAAGCTTTATGCAGGCAAAAAAATGAGAGTCCCTATAAAAAGCAGCATATACATATAAATATATTTTAAAATAAGACAATTTGCATCAAGAACTGTGTCTCAGGCTGCTCTCAGCATCCAGACCTTTCTCAAGAAGGAACTCATGAAAAGCTGTGACCCATGTGTCTAAAAGAAGATAAAGTGAGCCACCCCATCTGGTTTCCCTTTCATAGGGGCTCCTGTCCTACACTCTGCTCCCTCCTAGGAATGTGCTGCCCTCCCCCAGGGCTCTTTTTCCTCATCATACACAGTCCTTACTCTTTGCATGTTAACACAGCTCTGTCTTCCTAACCTGAGCAAGTTAGGTCTGCAGTGGATCTTCCAGATCAGCCACGTTCTGCTTCTAGGAGAGCATGGGTGCAGGTGCTGCTGCGTAGAGTGGAGCAAAGGAGAGGTCCTTACAGCTGTTCAAAGGGGAAGTCTGTTCATACTGGCAGTTCTTGGGGAAACAGCCCTCTGGATGGTTGGTACACGGAACTTCCGGTGCGCCTCCTGGCACTCCTTCTTAGCAAGAGCAGGTCTATTCATCTCAGCTTAATTCATTTTTACCCATTGTGGTAGGGCATAAATCTTCATTCCTCCCAGGATGAAGTTAAGGGCTCAGGTTTAAATGAATCAAACTGGGACCAATTTGAGCACAATACACTAAAACAGAGGTCATAGAGGGGGAGAAAAGGTCTATGTAAAAGTAGGAAGCAAAAGTTCAAAAGACTTACACGATTCAGGAGGGATTATTACTTGGAAAGCTATTTATAGAATGGTTAAATTAAAGGGGAAGAGACAAAAGCATAATACAAGACCCAAAGCTAGGATGATCTTTTCACTAGTACAGAAAAAGGGAGAACATTTGGTATTTAAAACTGAACCTGAGAGGTGTGTGTGTGGCTCAGCCATTGAGCAGCTGCCTTGGGCTCAGGTCATGATCCCAGGGTCCTGAGATGAACCTGATACTGTTCCTTCCATTCCATAATTTTTGTTGTTGTTCTTGTTCAGGAAAATACTTTGTTACTTTCTAGTAGAGGGTTCTTCATTTGTGAAACTAGATAGTCTGTCTTACAAAATGGGACACTCTCCTCTCAGGGCTGGTCTGGGAGTAGGACCACACTGGAGAGATTACAT
The DNA here is from genome assembly GCF_902655055.1 of Lutra lutra. Classification (NCBI taxonomy): domain Eukaryota; kingdom Metazoa; phylum Chordata; class Mammalia; order Carnivora; family Mustelidae; genus Lutra; species Lutra lutra. Next base: position 42,933,343 of record NC_062291.1, on the reverse strand, counting down.
TTATCTACATGTTAATTCAGAAGACTCCTAAGATTTCTAGGGCAAAGGGAATGAAGCTCAGATGCTCAGGGCATCACAAAGAGAGAGAAGGGTGTTCTAGCCACAGGGGGGCAGGAAAACAGCCCAAGAGAAAAGCCAGAAAGAAGGAAAATTTTGGTTGGAGGTTAGATAATAGAAATATACACATACATGAAATTAAGAAAAGTGTCAAGTCTTTAATTGTAACCTTTGTTACAGTAATCTGTTATGTAAACAGTCACTTCTATCTCCCCAAGCATTTGCTATCCCTCCGGCAAATGGTGGAGAAATCAGTTAAAACAGGCCAGACTCCACATCTAGGTCAAAATGCAGTCATTTAAGCTAGGATGCAAGGGTGAGAGGGTCCTGAGTTCAACTAGATTGGAAATAAAGCAAGAAGCACCTGGGCATTGGGCGAAGGCACAATTAACTTCTTCAAAATATTATAGCACTTAAGAAAAAAAGTCTAAGGGCGCCTGGGTGGCTCAGTGGATTAGGCCTCTGCCTTCGGCTCAGGTCATGGTCTCAGGATCCTGGGATAGAGCCCTGCATCAGGCTATCTGCTCAGCAGGGAGCCTGCTTCCTCCTCTCTCTCTCTCTCTCTCTCTCTCTCTGCCTGCCTCTCTGCCTACTTGAGATCTCTCTGTCTGTTAAATAAATAAATGAAATCTTAAAAAAAAAAAAGAAAGAAAAAATTCTAAAGGACAGCATAACTACAGCTAACAACTCATTCACATAGGTTTTACAAGACTCTTAATTAAATTAGGAGGAAAAAAAATAACCAAATGTACAATCTTAGAGCCATGACAATAAAAATTCTTATCCACAAGCAGATCAATATGGCGGATTTGGTCTTTTACTCCAACTCTCATGGATTTGCAGGAACTTATGTGACTTTTTGTGGCTCACTACTCCTCTCTAAAATGGGTAAAGGCATATACTCCACATCACAGAGTGGCAAGGATTCTAGGAGTCCTCCATTGAGAGTGGTTAACAGACAGCCAACCATGATACTACTACTATGTAATCACTATGATCTAAACAGGCTTATTCCTAAGAATGAAGTGAAATGATATATAAGATATTGTAAAGTTTAACGGCATACACTTGAGTTACTGTGGTTTATTGTGAAATAAAAATTTTAAAAGTGAAAAAAAAAAAAATTCCTAAGTTTTTGGTCCTAAAACTCAGAAGATTATTCTGTCTCAGGCTTTTCAAGGGTGAAATGTTTCCTCAGGGATCAGAAGTAGCCCCGAGCTGTTGACTTTAGCAGCATCATGGGAGAACAAGAAAGCACTGAAGTACTTAGCACAAAGGTCAAGAAATTTCAAGCTTGGCTTTTCAGTCCTCCTCATTAGGGATATTCTTGAAGGAGAAGTCCCATGTGGCCTCTGGTTTTCAGAATGCACATTGCTATTTACTAATAATGATAGTAATTTCTATTATTTATAAAGTTAATCCTAGACAAATACTTTAATATATTAATGATCATTTTATTCATTATTCTGTATTTCAGTATAATTATAAATCATAATACTCTGTGAATTAGTATGTTTGTCAAAGTTTATCCAATGAAAAGACCAATTTTAAAGCTACATATCGATATAATTGAAAACCTCTTGGCTATGAGTGCTTGGAATGAAATGCTTTCATCTAATACAACTGAATTACACTACAAATTACATCAAAGGAGATCCTGATAAGACTGTATAGAGGATAGTGAACAATGATTTGTCATGAAAAGAAAAGCATTCCTAGGAGTAAACCATGTCACTGGCACAGAGTACCACTTTCTTCTTCAAGGTGGCAGACCTGGGATGGGGGGAGTCCCTCCCTGGGCCAGCTACTGGTTCCCAACTCCCTTGAAAGCTCTGTTCGTCCATCACAGCCTGTGTGCATGTATATTTCGTGTCCTGTTTCTGACACAGCTCTGAGCCCCACTGTCCAAAGCTGCTGTAAAAATTAAACTTTGGTTTGGAAAAGATTGCTGAAATACAGAATCTCTAAATAGGATTTGTTAGTGATTTCTCTGATTCCCATCACAAAAGTTCTCAATGTGATCAGATCTAGGAGGCAAGAGAATGGATTTAAATGAGACTATGCCACAAGAGACAACAGATGTAATTGACAAATACCTTCAGAGCATAGAAGAGATAATACAAATAAATGTCTTTGCTCTCAAGATTATCATTCTAAGGAGGAAAGGTCTCAAAGGAAGCAACTATAAAACTGTAATGCAATGTGCTGAAGGTTATAAAGGGGGTATAACTAATGTACGTTGTGTTCTTATTTATTTACCTCTGTAAATTGACTAACCCATGAAACAACTTATGCGTTTCAGATCTAGGAGTTCATTCTGTAGTCTGCCCTTAGTGTAAGAACACAGGTTTGAGTGACTGGTGCTTGCAGATAAATTTCTGGAGTCTTTGCCGGACTAAAAGTGTCTACTGTATTATATTTGAGGACAACATGTCAAGATGTAAAATCTTGGTTTACATTGGAATTTTCTGATGGTTTTATAGATGTTTCTTTATTGCTTTCTGGTTTTGACTGTTGCAGAGGAGAAATTCAAATCTAGTCTGTTTTCTCTTCACTGAGAATGGGACTCTTTTTATGGTTAGAAGCATTAAGCTACTTATATTTGCACTGAGGTTTAAAAAGTTATTGGGGAATGCCTGTATATTATTTTCAACTTAGTAATTTTGCCTGCATACAGTAAGCCTTCTTGTCCTTTAAAGTCTTTATGCTTGGAAGATTTTCTTTTGTTATGTAATTACTGATTTTAATCATTCGCCTCTTTCTGGGTGGGCTTGCCCATAATTTCCATGACCTGAGTTTGGTGTCATTCACATACTCTTATGTTTACTGTATCTTCTGAGACAACTCTTCTGCATCCTGAGTGTGCCTTTCAATTCATCTTTTGGTTCTCTGATTTGATTTTTAGCAATGTAGGTTCTGCTTTTTTCCATATACAATAGGGGTCTTATTTTTATTTTGCCCACATTTTACTACAGCTTTAAGCATTCTCAGTGATGTTTCATTTAATCTAGGAGTAATAGAAAAATAACTCATCCTAATATTTTATTTTATTTCATATAAAATACATATTTCAAAGTAGAGTTTATTCTGAATGCGAGCATCTTCACCATCTAGTTTGTTCTAATAATTTCTCTAAAAAAAGAAAAAAAAAAAACCCTCATCTTTAAATTTGGTTTGATAATATTTACTATTTTGACCAGAAGTCTATGCTTTTCTAAGTATACAGGTCCCAGGGATATCAACACCAACTGGGAGCTTGTTATAATTGCAAAATCTTAGACCCCCACCCAGCCCTACTGAATCAAAAATGACAAAATTGCCAGGTAATGCATGTTCGCCTTACATATCTGAAAAAAGCCTGGTCTAGAGTAGCCATGCACTCCATTGTTGGGGGTCTTCTAGGCCAGCTGTGATGTCAGAATAGATGCCAACCCCTAAGCCAGGTGACAGTTTTTAAGTTTTCTGTGTCTAAGGTGTGGATTGGGGGAAACACGCTTGTCAAACTCTAATGGGACCAAAGACAAGGTGAGCTCTAGCCCAGAAGTTGTTTTCCATGCCTCTTGAATCATCTGCCATGGTTTTCTCCTCCAAAGCATGGATGAAGACAGACAAGGCAATCGAACTGTGAACATGCCAAAGCCAGCCCAGTGGGGGACTGCCTGTTAATGCAGCCCTACAGCAGGAAGGAGGGGAATGCCCAGAAATGGCTTGCCTCAATCTAGGCAAATGCTGAGATGCAAGCCAATTAATTTTCATGGTTTTATTTTGTTTTATCTCTAAAAGTTCAGTTAATTCAGAGGCCACTGCTTTTACTGTCAGTGTGAAGTAAAGATGATGGATGGGCTTACCCGGCTATGTGCAGGCCAGACTGGGGTATGCACAGTAGTTCCTTTTACTTGTCATTTTCATTCTTAAATTGTTTTATATAAGTACTACGGTGACATCTGATAGGAAGATGGCTCTAAGCCCAATGGTTCCTTCTGCCACCTCCTCAGAATTCTGCCATTGTAGGAAAAGCAAAAACTTGTCAGGATTCCAAAAACATTAGTCTATGCAAGCCTCTCTTTTTAAAAAGATAATACATTTCAGGAGTGTATATATATAAATATATATATATATATAGTTGATCTTGAACAACATGGGTTTGAACTGCCCTGGTCCACTTACAGACAGATTTTTTTTTTTTTTTCCTTTGAAGAGTTGATAGCAAAAACCACAAGGCGTTTATTTACAACTGCCTACCCCAGTATCCATGGGACCAAATCAAAAGCTACTGGTACACAGGTCATGCCTTCTGCCTTCTGAGTACCCTGGGAGGACTGCCCAAGCAGTCAACATCCCCCAGGGATGCTGGGACCAGGCACAGCTGCAGATGCCCTGTGTGACAACAGGGTAGTCAAGTGTCACTCCCACGGCTGGCAGGCAGGAAGGTCCCCATTGAGACCGAATGGATGTGCTATTGGGAGCCGTGTGCCCCTGACCTCCATATCCTCCCCACCAGGCTCCAGGGCTGGGCTGTGGTGGCTGGAGGCCTTGGGCTCTTCCTGTGCTTGGTCAGACTACTCCCCACAGCATGGCCCATGGCCTCCCAGAAGCCCCATTCACTCACATGGGGCTACAGCTGCCCTTGGCCTCGGGCAGATGGTGCACCTCCAGACAGATGGGGCAGCTGTACTGCATCTGTTGCCACCCGAGGCCCATCCAAAGGCTGCTGTTGGTGAGCCAAAGCCACGAGCTACAGAGCATGGCTCTCCCAGAGCCAGGCCTGTCACCGCCACACCTGTGGCCACCAGCAACCAATCCATAAACAGACTTCTTCCAATAAATATATGCACAGTACTATAAATATATTTTCTCTTCCTATTTCCTTGGTAACATTTTCTTTTCTCTAGCTTACTTTATTGTCAGAATATAGTATATAATACATATGACATAAAATATGTGTGTTATTCAACTGTTTATCTTACCCATAAGGCTTCTGTCAATAGTAGGCAATTAGTTACTAAGTTTTTGAGGAATCAAAAGTGATAGGTGATTTCTGATGGCATGGATGCTGACACCCTTAACTCCCTACTTGTTCAAAGGTCAACTGCAATTACTTTCTGCCCATTTGTTTACTCAATGACTATGACGATTTAAGAGACACTGGCATAGGTTCTTTCCCCATGGCAGTAAACAAAGAAATGAAACCTCTCCCCTCACGAAGCTGATAATCTAGTGAAAATATACAGATACTATAAAAATAATCATACAAAGACAGTAATAAATCACAAGGAACTAGAGATGGCCAGGTCTTTGTATGCATCTACGCTCAGGAGAATGAAACTTCAAGAATAGTTATAAAGCGTACTTAAAGGAATCCACATTTATAAAAGGGAGTATCAGCAGACTTGAAGGAAGTGAAAATGTCTAAATGAAGAGCAGTACAAACAGAGGATGCTCAAGGACGCCACTCGATTATGGGACAGTGGAGCATTTAATTTTAGAAACTCATTTAAAAAAAAAAAAAACCCTAAAGATCCAAATGTTATTTACGCTCATTAAAATCAGGTAGCCAATCCTGTTGTTTGTGGCTCCAAAATATCTTTATATCTCACCGTCTACCCTCCTAATAAAGGCGCTCAATATCTTTTGCTGGAACTATGGCAGTAGCTTCTTTACTGATCTGTCTTTAATCCTATATTAACCAAGTCCATCCTCAAGCAAAAATGTGCTCATGCAACATCTCTGCCTAAAATCTTTCAAAAATATCCACACAGAGAAAAACAACATTGGAATCCCAACACACACTCATTCACTAAAGTCAATACCAAATGGATTTGATACTTAAATCTAAAAAGCAAGTCTTTTAAATTTTTCAAAGAAAATAGTGCAGACAGAACATATCCATTAACTCAAGCTGAAGTTACTTTCCTTAAACAAGACCCAAAATACACAAAGAACAGAGACAGAGTCTGACAACTATAACTACAGTACAATCACAAACTTCTGTCTATGAAAAACAATCAATAAAATATGCCATAAACTGGGAAAATAATTTGCAATACACATAATTGATCAAGGAATTAGCAACCAGAATATAAAAAGACCACTTACAAATCAATAAGAAAAACTTCCAAGAGCTCAACTGGGTTTTTCATGGAAGAAATATGAAAGTCAATGTGTTATAGAAAAAAAAATTGACTAGTAATTGGATTCTTGAAATGCCATTTACAGCCCACGAGATTAGCCCAAATTTTTTTAAAGAAGTACTTATTGACAAGGTCACAGAAAGCAGATGGTAGGGATGGGAGTGTAAATCGGTGAAACCAATTTGAAAAACTACTCAGTTTAAATATGAACATTTCCCATAACCCAGAAGTAACATCCTAGATGTAGTCAATACTCTAGAAGACTTTTTACACAAGTGCATGTGGAGACATAGATAAAAATTTTATAACAGCACTGACAGTAAAAGTGATTCATTTAGAAACACCCAATAGCCATTAGAAGGTTAAAACATACATGGATTGGGAAAGCAAATTCTCTATAGCTACATTCATCAACAGAGAAAAATCCCATAAAGGTAGGATTGAATTTCAAAAGTCACCAAAATACATATTCAGTATTCTACTACATAAGTAAGTTTCTGAAATGGAGGTGCTAGTCAACAGGCATCAAGTTTCCATTATGCAAGAGTAAGTTCTAGAGATCAAGACCACGCAACATAGCATCTATAACCCCCAATACTGTATTGTGCACTTAAAAATATGTTAAGAAGGTACATCTCAGGTTCGGTGTTCTTAGCTCAATAAAATAAAACAAAATTAAATAAATAAACCATGTATTACGGGGATGGGCACAAATTTAAGAATATTACTTATCCCTGGAAGGTGTTTAAATTTCAGAGGGACAAAAAGGCGACCTCAATAGTGTTACTGATGTTCTAATTTGCTAAACTGAGTAGGTGAGAACACGCTATTGCTTTTTGCCATATTTTATATATACAAAACTTTATCCTTTGAATAAATGATATATTGCATATATTAAAGGGGGGGGCTGGGTGACTCAGTCAGTTGGGCTTCTGCCTTTAGCTCAGGTCATGATCCCGGAACCCTGGGATTGAGTCCTGTGTTGGGTTCTGCCCTGTGGGGAGTCTGCTTGTCCCTCTCTCTCTGCTCTGCCCCCTGCTCGTGTGCTCCCTCTCTTTCAAATAAATAAAAAAACAAGTAAGGGGGAGAAATGTTAGGAACAGCAAATCTTGGATTCACATCTCAGGTATTCTACTTTGTATAACGCACTATGAGACTCACCATTATGTCCCTTCACATATAAAATTGAAAAAGAAATTTTCAGATTCTATAGACAATCACTAGCACATTGCTCAGCACATGGTGAGTACTGAAAAATATGAGTATTAAGGTCGGAGAGTTCTTTGATGTCTTATCATGGTTTGTTCCCTTCTTTGCATGCTGTATATTATCTTGAACTGACCCTCAACCAGCTTGCCCTGCTTCATCTCCTACCACTGCCTGTCTCATTACTGTTTCAGCCATATAACATCATTCCCCATCTATTTGCCTTTGCAACTAAGCCCATTTATCTGCCATTATCCCTCAAATCTCAAACAAAATCACATCTATACTGTGAAGCAGAAATCATTGAAACACTTACTCCCTATGCTGTAGTTTAGTGTTTACATGTCTGTCTCACTATAATGTTGTCAACAACATGATGGCAGGATCCTTATTTTTTTCCTCATTGAATCATAACACTGGAAACACATTAAAAAAAAAAGGAAACAACCAGCAAGTATCTATTGAGCAGATGAAGTCAATTTTTGAGATAATCTTAGCACTCTAAATTCTGTGTTAAATTTTTTTTATTTTTATCTTTTTTTTTAAGATTTTATTTATTTATTTGTCAGAGAGAGAGAGAGAAAAGGAGAGACCATGCATCCACACAAGCAGGTTCCCTGCAAGGAGCCAGATGTGGGACTTGATCCCAGGACCCTGCGATCATGGCCCAAGTCAATGTCAGGCACTTAACTCACTGAGCCACCCAGGTGCTCCAAGGATTAAATTTTTAAAATTGAATCATGTGTAATTTTATTTTTCACAAGGTTTGCTGAGGAAAAACTAATGAAGTAATTCTACAAGAAGAAAAGTAGTTCAATTTTGAATATTTTCTTATTCTAAGCCTATCTAAAAAAACCACACACACATTCATCTATGAAAGGAGACACACATCTATATCATCCTAAGAACATCATAAAATTGAAACAAACAGAAATATATGTGTCTATATGCACACACATACACACATATATTTAATTATATAGTGCCATGTGGACCATCAGAAATAATAAATAATTCATAATGGCAAAGTGAAATGAGTTAGTTTTCTTACTGGATTTATATATATATGGATATTTATTGATTGGGATATTCAGTAAAATGATCTCAAAGTAGTCTTGTAGCATTCAAAGCTAACTTTGTGCTAAAGTTTAAGTGGTATAAATAGGAAGTGTGTTTTACAAACTAGGAACCACCAAAATGAAAAGAGAAACTCTAAGATATTTATTCAAAATAACCAGTTGATATTGTGCTTTTTTTCCCCCCACTACATATATATACATGGTCATGCTCAAAGGGTATGTATAAAAGAAATTACTGGAGGTACATGAAAAAGAATTGGAAATACATGCAGGATCTATAAAGTCACCCATGAATGTTCTTCCTTCACAATACAAACAAAGAAACACCAGCTGTATTGCCACCTTATAATGAAAGGACTCAGATTGCTCAAGAAACTTGTAATGGCTGTTAGGAGATGAAGAAGAAACGGAATGGTCTATGAGTGATGATTTAAGCAAAGAAAGAAAAAGAATTTGACTAGTGCTATGAGATCCCAGAGTATTCCTATAAAAAATTAGATGTGTTTCATGGAGAAATAAAAATGAATTTGTTTAAAGTACACCCCATGACTACCTTTGCTATCATATAAGGGAAGAGAGAGGAAATAAGAAAAGAAACCCACCTTGTACTGGAGGCATGGTGTATAAATCAGTATGCCTCAGTCTTTAATATGCCTAGGATTCATCAGGGGATCTTGTTAAAATAAGGATTCTGATGTAGATTGGTCTGGGGTGGCACTCTAGAGAGTCTGCCTCTCTATTAAGATCCCAGGCAATACTGAAGTTGCTAGCCTTAGACCAGACTTCTAAGTTCCAAGGGCAGAAAAACTACAGTGTAGTCCCACAGACTTATTAATTTATTTATTAATATTTTATTTATTGATTTGACACAGAGAGAGAGATCACAAGTAGGCAGAGAGGCAGAGAGAGACAAGGAAGCAGGCTCCCTGCTGAGCAGAGAGCCCCATGTAGGGCTCCATCCCAGGAACCTGAGATCATGACCCGAGCTGAAGGCAGAGGCTTAACCCAGTGAGCCACCCAGGTGCCCCCAACAGATTTATTTTCAAATCCTAGCTTCATATAATCAGGCCACTTGAACGTGTGGTGGCCTCTGAGACTTAGGTAGATGCGGCTAACAATACTTTGCTCATCCCGTGTGAGGTCTTAAGATGATGTTAGTAAATCTCCAGGCACAAATAACTGTCAGTTCCCTTTACTGAGGGCTTGAAACTTTATTTGTTCAAACTGATGTTATTGAAAATGCAATTATTACATATCAAGCGTAATGAAAATAAATAGGTCAAGATGCCACCTAGTATATGTGCTGCCGAAGCGAGCACTCAAGATGCCACCTAAATAAATAAAAAAATTAGATGTCATCTTGTTTTGATAACATTTCTCTTTCCATGTGCTTTCACAGACATCTCATTTGTAAGCTGAACATGATTACAGAGGGGGGAAAAAAAACTGTTGGTAAGGTATTGCAAACATTTGTAAAAACAGGAGGCTAAAAAAAAAAAACCACATTTTGAGATGGTGACTTCCTCCTGTGACATTTTTGTCCGACAACTAATTAGGACCTTGGCAGCAAACAATGCTCTGGAAGGCTGTAATTCCATCAAATTAGAGCAGGGAAGGGTTGAAGTAAAATGGGACACTGAGTCTTTCAAGTGTATGTAGAAAAGGAATAGAAATCTTTCATAAATAAAATGATGACGATGTATGCCAAGAAGGAATTGAAAAGGTTATAAGTAAATAGCACCTTAGAAGTTTTCTACCAGATGCATTAAATCTTTCTACAACAGACTTTATCAGACACACTTAGGATTAACAAGGAAGAGCATGAAACTAGTCCAGTTTTGTGCCTTGGCTCCAGGATCCCCAACAGTCTGCCAGTGACATCATTTGTCCTTAGATTTCTAGATGCCATTCCATAATTATTCTCCTTACTCCTCCTGTTTAGCTACTCTGGTTTTATGTATCATTGGCATATGACAACTCCAAAAGCCTGCCCAGGAATGTGAAGCAGCAACACCTTAAAATTAATGCCTTCTCTAGGAAGAAGGGCTATGCATAAACTTAATTAATCATCAGATTTGAATTCAAGTGGGACCTCCTTTAGCTGCATTTCTTATAGTAATTGTGGGCCCCTCAGGAGAAGCCTGGTTTGCTGTCCACTATTTCATCCATCCTCTGCTAATGTGTAATGTGGGACTAAGCACACGATGTTTGGTCTCTGGTATATATTTTTATAAAAATAGGAAAAACTAAATAACAATTCAATTACATAACCCAAGGCAAATAAAAGAAATAAAAAATAATGGTGTTTTGTTCAAATATTCAGACAACCTGGCGTAATTCATAATATGGTGACTGTCATCATCATAGTTGGAAATACTTGTAAGTTATGTCTATGAAAGGAGTGGCAATGAGCCCTCACAAAAGTCTCAATCTTCTTGGGTCTCATGACTGCTTGAAGCCCACATATGATGTTTTCCTGTGATGCCACCAGCCTTTTGAAGGACATAACAGGACCCAACCAGTTTCTTGTAAAACAAAACAAACAGTTCTCTAGCAAAAGAATAGACAAAAGTTGTATCTCTTTTAAATGTTTTTAAGAATCACTGAAGAAGTTATTAATAATTAGATTACAAAAAAAAAAAAAAACCAACTCTTTTGGAACTAGCTTTTCCCCTTACTCTCACTGGATATTCCATGATAAATTTGAGAACCTTTAGCAATAGCAGCAACATATTAAAACATTTGTTCCAAACTTAGAAGTCCTTGGAGCAGGCCTGTACCCACTGGCATACAGTTCACTGAATTCAGAGTCTTTAGTCTGAAAGAGAATTTAGAGATCAGAGAGCAATGTCTGTAATTTTAGAGGGAGGCCATGAGGCCCAAGGAGCTTAAGCAATGAGCTCAAGTCATGAACTCATCCAACACATCTCCATGGAGATTACCCCTGTTCAAGTCCACACCAACTTTCTCATGCTCTAATATATTAGCTTTTTATCAGTGTGTTTGCTTCTGTCCTCTGGATACCTCTGCACCTTCCAAAGGATTTCCTAGTAGGGTCTGAAAAACCTGTGTGACCCAGCAATTAAAAACTCTCCTTCAAGCCAATTTGCTTCTCATTCATTATCCTCCAAAAACATTTCCCTTCAGGCCACTCCTAGGACAGGCTCATCTCTTTTCCACAGCAGGTATAGAAAGAAGTTCTCCCACCCCCTGAGTTCTCCATCTTGCTGGTCTTTCTCAGGCTTGCCTCTCAGCCTATATTTCATCACATATGTATCTTCGTTGGGACCCCACTTTGTTATCCTCTTGAGGGTTCTTGTCATTTTATCCATAGTGCTAATGAATCTAGGTACATTTTATGTATCACCTATTAGTTTATTGTCTTTTCCCCAGTGGAATGGAAGTAATAGCATTAAGGCAAGGATCTGGTCTGTTTTGTTCTTCAAGGACTCACCAGTCGGAATTTAATTTAGACTCCAGCATGTAGTGTACACTACCTCGTCACAAAACCTGTCATGTAGGTACTCCATTATCTGGGCTTATTTAAGTGCTATTATATTCACCATTGACATCATCACTAATGCCATCTCTCTCAATCTATGGAAGACAGAGTGTTTAAACAGAATGCTTTTAACAACTACAGGATATAATGGGTACTTAGGGGGTAAAACTCTGACCCTCCTCAGTGATTCTAACCATTTCCTCTAACCAAAACTCCGACCTTCTTCAGTGACTCTAACCATTTCCTCTAACCAAAACTCTGATCTTCCTCAGTGACTCTAACCATTTCCTCCAACCATTGGATTATCTTGGTGAACACAGGTTCTCAAAAAACTGAAAATTGCCATTGACCTCATGCCTGACACTGAATGGCTAACCTTTTGAGGAGAGATGAGCCTTCTTCTGTAGGAAAACAGATCTGAATGATCTAAATTTGTTATCATATTCTTACTACTTGTACTTATATGTTCATCTGATTTACGGAGTTAATTTAAACACTAATTTGAATTTTCATATAACACAGGAGCAATCTTTTAAAGCCAAAGTTTAAGGAGAAAAAGAAAACAATATTCATAATCTCGTTGGAAAGAAATTTATTTGCATAGTAAGATGCATAGCATCCTGAAATATATACCATTTCAAAGGAAATTTATCAAAATTATTTCCCTGGCAATCTTTATCTCCAGTCATGAAAATAGCTATTTGTTGAAAACTATCTATAGCAAGAGATGTCAATAAAAAATAACTTATCTGTCAAAAAAACAATGGTGTAGCTCTTAAAGGAGATGCCGTATCACATGAAAATTGATTTTGGGAACCTCCGTTTTGGGGATTATTGTGAGCTATATAATTTGGACCAACTCTTTCATTGATAATACTAGGGTAAATTATTAGTATTAAGTTAATTAAGATATAGTAAAAATATTTTTAGAAGCACTGAAGAACAGAAATGATAACAAGGATTTATCAGGCCAGTATCTAATAAAGGAGGTTATATAAAATGGTAAACAGAACACCAAAGCCACTTTCACCATAATGAATTTCACCAGTCACAGCAAAATTGAACTTTGGCCTGGATGGCCCATGTCCACCCAAGTTTAGGACTCTAAATGCAGTCTCTCCACAAGAAAGTTCATTCCAAATTGCTAGAAGTTTGAGATAAAGTTTAAGCTGGCAACAAAATTATCATTGCCCACCCTCAGGAAATAATAAGAAAAACAAGCAAAGGAGAAAATAAAAGCTCTGGAAAATCCATAACCTCAACTCCTTTCCTTGTATGTATACAGCTCAAATACATCTGAGTGGTCTAAGGACTCTCAAGACATGGATTTATGAATTTCTAGGCATTTAGGACTCCCAGGCATTGAGAAAGGCAAATGCAGAAGAAAAGCATTTTTTTCCCAGGGCTTCAAAAAAATTCATACCAGTACTTTTCAAGGAAAATCACCCACACAAAATATAAAACAATGAAGTACTAAGAAGATAAGTCTCCAAGAACAAGAACAAAAAGTGAAAAACAAAATTCTTCCTATATCAGATATGATTTTCAATGCAGCTTACTACATTTTAAGAAAAAGAAAAATGTCAAGCTATAAAGTACTTGTCTGTAACATGGCATGGTAAAATGCGACCTCCTAGATTTGGAAAAAAAAAATAATGTCTTGAATTAAAGAAAATCAAGGTAAAAATTGTATAGAATTAATATCAGATTATAAATAGCTAAGGAGATGCATGATAAACTGGAAATGAATAATAGGACTTTCCCAGAATATAACAGAGATCAAATAATGTGGGCAAAGTGAAAAAATAATTAAGAGATGGGGAAGACCAAGGGGATCTAAAATTCATTCAAAGTTTCCAAAAGAGAAAAGACAGGGAATAAAATAGACACAATATTTGAAGACATAATGGATGAGAAATTCCAGAAAGGATGAAGTAAGCACAGGTTTAAGATGCAGAGAATTCCGAATAAGGAATAAAGATATGCATGTAAGATTTATTACAGTGAAACTCCAGAACTTCAACAATTAAAAAAAAAAAAAAGATGAAAATAAGGTAAAAAGGCTGTTTACCTACAAAGGAATAGCAGACTAATAACAATGTCAGGAAAAAGTAGGATAACTTTATTGTATTAAAGAAAGGAGATGCCTGGTTAGAATTTTATAGATAGATAATGAAATTATCTTTTAAGAATGAGGCAAATGGAGACACATGTGGACAAACTAAAAAGTTTGTAACCACCAAGACCTCACTAGCAAACTATTAACATTCCATTTCTCTTAAAAATAAGGTAAAATTTAAAATATATAACAATATATGTCAGGAAATTGCACCCACTAAAAGAAGACAAAAATAATGTAAAACTTATAAGCTACGAGAGGAATGGAAAATGAACAGAAACAAAGACATAAGCATCTTTGCTTTTAGCTGTGTTAGATTAACTGGGACTGATCCACACTCCCCGCTGTATACAACCGGGAAACAACTCTTTGCAGACATCAGGAACCCAGCAGTGTAGAACTGTGATCACTGACAGCTGAATAATGAGGGGAATCAAGTATGTGAGCCCTCTGATTGCCCTGGCTTTTGGTCTGGAAATGTTTTCCAGATAGTGGCTGGGGGAATCCCAAGCAGGGCAGGACAGTCTCACTAAACTGGGGAAACAGGGATTGAGGTTTGGGGGCTGTAGCAGCTCCTCCAAATTATGGCTTCGTGTTGACTTCCAGTCCACTTTCTGTTCCTGTGTCAACAGCTCGAGGCAGCTCCTGCCTGTAGCAGCAGTTGAATACAGTCTGTAGTTTTTTCAATACTTGCAGAATTTCACTGCACTCTCAGAAACATGGCTGCAGCACCAGGGCCCATTGGCTGAGCTCAGAGACTTCAGAACCAACTGAGCTGCACCCACTCCTTAACACCTGGCTCCCTTCTGGAAGCTGCTATGTATCAATGATGTCAATCTCTCCCTGTTTCCCCGAGACCTACAATGAAATTTACATATGGTAGCTGCTCCCTGCAGGGGCTACCTCTGTGATAATTCAAGGTTCTTTTTTTGTTTATGTGTTTTTGTCTTTCTAGTTACATAATTACATGTATTCCGCACTTTACCACTGTTAACAGTTCTTTCTTTTAAATTACCTAAAAAAATAAATAAAAAAAGACTGGCGAGGTTTGTCTCCTAACTGAATCTGTCTGATATAATGGTACAACAAAATTCAACTCAAGGTAGTAAATAAAGATCTAAATGTGAAAAGCAAACATACAGGAGGCAATGTAGGAGTATGTTTTCAGAAATTCATAGTAGGAATGGATTTCTTAGATGAGACACAAAAAGAACGAACTAAAGGAAATAAAAAAACTAAAGTAAACATAAGGTAAAATTTACATTAAAATCCAGAATTAACTTCCATTCACCAGAAAGCATCATAAACCATCTGAAAGTACAAATCCTAGATTGGGAAGGTATTCCCAACATATACACACACCATCCATACACACATAAACATTTTGAAAATATAAAGTACTATTGATCAATATGGAAAAGGCTGGAAACCAAAGAGAAAACTGGGCAAAAGATTTGAGAAGCACTAAAGAAGGGGTGGGGGCCCAGATAACCATAACACGAAAGAAAATATGGTGAAGGGAATATAAATTATGTCCCAGACAAGATACATTTATCTATGTAAACTTGGCAGTATTGAAAAGTAGAAAACACCACCTGTTGTTTAGGATACAAAGCAACTGAAATGTCAATGGTGTAACCACTTTGGAAAAAACTGTGGCATAGCTTAGCACCTCTGGATATGCACATCACTCTTTAATTCAGCGAATTAATTTCTAGTTTATATCTAGAGAAATGCTACTGGTGTGGCAAGACACAGACATGGGACTCTATTTTTTCCCTTTCACTTCAAGTTCTTGGTTCTTGCTTTATGAGATGTAATAGCAGAAAATGACTTTCTTTTTCCAGTACCAATGAAGCCTTCTCCTTCAAATGGTGTGTAAATCATTGAAAATAAAGCCCGAAACCTCTCTGTAAACATACAGGAAATCAATGGAAGATTCATTAAAGCACAGTATCCAAGGTAATCATAATTTGTTTTGTAAAGTATTTTGAGTAACAGGAAACTTTTCAATAATCTTTGCTATGCTTAAGATAATAATGCCATTAATTAGTTTCCTTGAGAGACTTCCTGGGTATTTTATGAACGATTTCTTTTTCACACTCCTGGGAAAGAAGTCATCATGCATTCAAATTGTAATCAATGCAGGCAACTCTATGGAAAGTGACTGTCTTCTCCTCTTGATGTGCTTCAATTATTTCATGTTCTTAATCCATTTATCTCTGCTGTAAAGAGTGAGGCACCAGGAGGGAGGGAACATCTCAGGCAAGTTCTTGGCCATGGGGATCAGAGGGGTTTGGGGTATTAAAACAGCAGTGAAAAGGAACACCAGACACAGTGATCTAGATATCCCAGTTTGCAAATGAAGTATGTTAGTAAATGGTTGACCTTGGCAATGCCTAACCTTCTCAGTCATAAAGTGTTTGAATTTAAGAAGTATTGCTCAAAGGAGGTTTTCTTATGACTTAGTTCAAAAACAACTTTCAAGGGGGGCGCCTGGGTGGCTCAGTGGGTTAAGCCGCTGCCTTCAGCTCAGGTCATGATCTCAGGGTCCTGGGATCGAGTCCCACATCGGGCTCTCTGCTCAGCAAGAAGCCTGCTTCCCTCTCTCTCTCTCTGCCTGCCTCTCCGTCTACTTGTGATCTCTCTCTGTCAAATAAATAAATAAAATCTTTAAAAAAAAAAAAAACAACTTTCAAGGGCCTGATATGTGAAATGAATGATAATATACATTTTTACAGTTCATTTTGAATTTCTTTAGATAGCCCTTATTCTATGAAGATTTGAGAGTCCCAATAAAATTGTTTGCTATAAGAACATAATAAAATCAGTATAACATGAATTCATTCACTCTCAAATAGAAGGGGAAGAACTGCATTCTCATACTTGTTTATGTTATTGGAGGAAATTTTCAAACAACCCAATAATGTTCGTGGTGAGAATAAACCGCCCCATTAACATTTATTGGCTCTCCCTCAGGTACAGGGGCTAAATGCCACACAGATATTATCTTTTATAATTCCCACAGCAGCCTTATAGGGTCAGGTGAAATATTTTAATTTTTATATGTAAAGGAAGGCTAAGCTACTTGTTTAACTTTATATTGATTTTGGAGGAGTGGGAATTTGAACCAAAGTCCATCTGCCTCCGACTGATGCTGATTGTTCTACTGTATTCCCTCAGCTTGCTCAGTTTTTTTTTCTAGTGTCTGCCAAGACAGCACGAGATGCCAAGAACTGAATATGGAATCCCTCATGATGTTCTAGTAGCAACAAGAATATAAAATAGAGAAAAAAATTACAACAGGAAAGGATAATCATTAAACCTAGGTCCATGCCTCCTGCCAGTGCGGCACACTGGATAAAAGACTGTGGTGTTTTGGGAGGGGGGTGAACCAGGGAGCTTTCCCAGAAAAGGAGGCACGGGAAGTGTTTTTACTTTGTCTTCACATCTAAGGAAGAAGTGTTGAAAAAAGAGAACACAGAGCTCAGAGTGGAGAATATAGGACATGAAAGAAATGTCTGCTAATCTCTGTCAGTCAAAGCGATCATCTAAATAGGGTGCAAGCTCATTAATTACCCACCCAACATGTGTAAGGACTCCGAGATTGTCTGCTCAACGGGTGATCTTGTGGCCCTGTCACCACCTGGGACCTGCAAAATGCAAAACCTCTGGCCTTGACCCAGACCTCCTGGAATGGAAGCTTCATTTTCATAAGATCATCAGGGGATTGGTGTGCAAGTTACATTTTGTAGAGCACTGACTAGATCAAAACAAGGAGTTCTAAGACAAGCCGATTGAAAGTTGTATGACTGACTTCAGTATACTTGGGTACTCTAAGCCCGAAAAGGCAGCATGTTTCCTGAAGCAGGAAGCAAACCGATAACCTCATATCCTATATGTGATGTGTTTGGGTGGGGGGCAGTCAGGGAAGGTAAATTTGACACTGTGTACCTTCCCAGAAAAATAACAGACCATACTGATGTGTCAGGGCTCTTGGAAACAAGGTCAGCTTTGACTGTCCACAGTCCCCAGCCCAGCAAAGGGCAGTTACTTGGCAATAGAAGGTGTCTGGATCAAAGTGGATTAAGAAGGTCATTCACATTTAGCAAGGCTGTGGTTTGTGATGAATACTTCACATCTGCTTTCTCATTTAAGCCTCACTTTAAAAGAGAGGAATCTGAGGCTTGGAGTGAAGAAATGAGTTTCCCAGGTGCGATTACAGCAATAATAGTGATGTCATTTTGTAGCTAGCATTTACTGTGCACTTACTATGTTCAAAATACTGAGGAAAATGCTTAAAAAAAACCCTTATTTATTAGTGAAAGAGAAGGAGAGAGAGAGAATGAGCATGTGGAGGGGGGCAGAAGGGGAGGAAGCAAAAAAGAGAGAATCTTAAGCAGACTCCCCACTGAATGAGAAGCCCTATGTGGGACTCTATCTCATGACCCAGAGATCATGACCTGATCCAAAATCAGGAGATGGTAGCTCAACGACTGAGCCACCCCTGAGGTAAATGCTTTTATAGCCAGTATCTCATTTAATTTTCACCATGACTCTGTGAGAATATATTATTGACTCTGTTTTATAGTTAAGGAAATGGAAGAGTAGATGGTTTAAATGATTTGCACAAGGTTACACAACTAATAAATATTTATGCCTGAACAAAGCCCACACGCCTTCCTCAACACCTAAGTAACTCCAAAGGTCATCATTTATTCATCTTCAATCTTGTCAAAGAGCATCAAAGAGATTCTTACTTCTCTCATAAACTTTCAAAGAAAAGGAGAGAGAAAGAAAGAGAACGAGAGAGGAAGGGAGGGAGGGAGGGTGAAAGGGAGGGATGGAGGGAGGGGAGAAAGAGAAAGAAAAAGAATAAGAGAGGGAGTGAGGGATGGAAGGAAGGAGGAAGGAAGGAAGAAGGAAGGAACAAAGAGAGGGAAGGATGGGGGAGAGAGAGAGAAAGAAAAGAAAACAAAACAAAAGAAAAAAAGGAAAGAGAAAAGAAAAGAAAGTGAAAATGATTTAAAGTGCATAATTATAAATGACAAGATTTCTAAGATTTACAAGTGAAATTACTGAATAATGTTTGGTAAAATGTGCCCTTCAGCGAAGATGAAATAAGCATATTTTTGTCGATGTAGTTGTCTTCATTGATTTGTCAGGAGATGGATGGGTAACTGGATTTCCCTACCTATTCTGTCATGTAGAGTCAGACACAAATAAGTACAGAGATTATTTACACGAATTTACAAAGATAGTAACTAAGCCTTTCCGAAATATACTTCCAAACCAACCTCCACACCCGCACATTAAGTTCTTTTATTCCCCAGTCATACTACAACAAAATTGATGGCTATGTCTACACGCACCCAGAACATGTACATTTCCTGGAGAGTAGAATGATATTGAAGAAAGATAGGGGTGTCGGTCCCCTGCTGAGTTGCACAGGCTAGACAAGTTCTTTAATAATCTCTAGGTTGTGATTTCCTCCCTCACCAAATAAGCATTTATGCTACCCCAGAAGACTGTTATCAGGAAGAGTCTGGTGGGTAGTACTGTTTCATAGATGATCTTCCTCTTCTATATTAACCCTAGTGTTTTCACATAGTCAGGATTAAAAAGATACATGTTTCTATGCTGAAATGAATTTATCTGAGTAAACACCATAAATTGACAAGGATTTACCAGATTCTGAGCTGTTGTCATAATCTCTAGTATTTAATTTTAGTCCATTAAACTGGAGTTTACCAATTTGATCACCTTGAACTGCACATCTGTTCTCACTGATGGTTAGATCATGCAGAGTAGCCCCAGGCTGACTTACAAAGTATGAGATACTTTGTGTATCCTTCTGTGCATCCATTTTTGTTGTTGTTGTTGTTGCTGCATATACTCCCCTGACTTTCAGACATTTACATGTATGTGAGATGCTACTCATTTGAGGCACTCTTGGTGAGTCAACACACCAAGACTTCTCTTCTGGGGATCTCCATTCTTACTCCCAATGCCTAATGAGACATTCTTTAAATATACGTGATATTGATGAGGTATGAGAGTAAAACTGATTTTTAAAAAAAGTCACAGTAAGTACAAGTAACCTCTAATGGATTTTACCGTTCTTTTTACCCAGGTCATTGTTATTTCTAGCATGCAGTCTGATAGTAAATTAAGTCTATATTTAATGTTGACATTTTCCTAATTTTTGATAAAGATGTTTTCCTTATCTTCCCAAGATGAAAATTGGTCAGTGCAGCTCACATATAAGATACTTTGGTAATTTAAAGGAACCCAGAGAAATCAAAGCATGGTTTAGCAATGAATCATGTTGAGTGTTAAACTGAATTTGTCTATTGGAACAGATAATCTGAACTTATCATCACATCCCATGAATGTTATATGGAGAAAACAAATGTCACAGGAACATGTGAGCATATCTGTCCTCCAGAATATTGCTCTCCCTAGAAATTCTGTGCATTCTTCAAACAGTCTTAAAAGATAAAGCCATGTTTGCCCCAGGTAAACAGGCTTCTTACCTGCTCTCTCTGTCATATTGGACTCAGTGACCTGGCAAAAGACAGCTGAAGATTACAATTTTCCATTTGCCCAAAATCTAAAATTATGAACTCTGCGGATACCAGTGACACAATGATTAACCCTCTCTTCTATGCCATAGCTTGATGCCTGTGATTCATTGTTGGAGGGCCTGGCAGTGCCCTAAGGCCTGCACGCCATCCGGAATATGTCAGCTCAGTTTTTGAAGGTGGAAAGAAAAAGCAAAGATAGTTTCTGAACACTATCTTGCCAGTGTGTCGGGAAGCTGATAGAGTCACCGCTGCAACTCTAAGTTTTTCATAGGTATCTTCTGTGCTGTACTCTAATTCCTATGGCATACAGATCCCAAGATCACAGATAAATTTCTCCAAATTCCCAAAATGAAACAGGGTGCTTGGACTGGCCCACTTCCATGGTTTAACGATATATGAAACAGCGGCTGCATCGTTGAGGAACAACTCTTCCCTGTTCAAGCACACTAGTTTCTGCGTAGCAGGAATGTTCCAGCACACACCTAATATCCTGGGAATCAGTGTTCTGAAACACCCTAGTTGCATTTATTCCACTTTTATTCCAGTGTTCTTCCTGCAAACAAAACGGCCATTGACCTAGTATAATTGCTCTCACCCTTTCAACATGACTCCGTGAAGTCTTTCCCTCCATCCACCTTCCCCCAGTTTTTTCACCTCAGTTAAGCATTATGCCCAGGAAACAGCCCTTGCTGTCTAACTATGCCCGGGTTCCCTTTCAACAGTGGCCCACATCACATCCAGGCCCACATCAAGCCCACGTAGGGATCTGGACTCTGTGCTTCACAGTACGTTGAAGTCAATTAAAAACTCCAGTTGGATGACTCCCTGTCACATTTAAAAATCTGTTTGGCTGGCATTTCAGACCTTTGGATCATCTGATGGTTTTCTCATAGTTTTGATGCACCTTACTTGGTTTTTTATAGTCTGGTTGCTTATCTAGAATTTCAAAATATTTTGATAGAGAAAATAGATTGTTAATAATATTTATGCCACGCTCATCATTTCTTGATCATCAACGGCAAGACTGCTAACACTGAGTACTTACTAAATAAAATCAATGGACTCAACATGCAACATTCACTTTCTCCTTCCCCACAAAATAGGGCACAGTGAATTTTCCAACCTCAAAAATCAAAAACTGTTGAACGAATGAATGGTACTCATTATTGGGATGCTTAAAAATTAAGCCAAGTCAATAGCAGTGATAAGTATACTTCTTTTTCTGGCCTATAGACAAAAATAATTAGGTTGATAATAATTTATCTAGGGCTTACTCTTTTACTTTGCTTTTTGGTTAAAACCAAAAATTTACTTTACTTTTTGGTTAAAACCAAATATTTAAAAAAAAAAAAATCCTGACCAAATGGAAGATTCCCCTCCCCATTCTGTGGGAAGTAAGGATACAGAAACCCAGAGTACTACTAGACATATCTTAGTAGTATTAACTTGGTATTCAAAGAACTGGTGAATATAGATTTTTAGTTGTCAGTAACAAATATTTAGTTTTGGGGGGGGTGACAAGGATAGGGGAATCATATCCAAGGGCTAGAAAGTTAGAAAACTGCTCAAGTGTCAAAAGGGAGGCAAAGAGAGTCAAAGGAAAGCATCTCAAGGAAGCCATTGAAATCAACGGTTAAATCCTAACACGGATATAAGAAATCCATTTCAAACCTTCTCTCTGGGACCGAGAAGTGTGCACAAGGCTTAGCACCTCTGTCCTAGGTGTCAGCACCTGCACTGAGCCAGGACATTGACAAGAGATAAAGTAAGAGGAACTCATAGAAACCACTTTTCTAGTAGTTCAGCTGTTACTAGAGAATAGACATACTTGTACTCTAAGGAAAAATCTTGAGGCAGCCAGTGGAAACAGCCTGTGTTCCTCTTTCCCCTCAGCTCACAGTCCTGAATAAAGATACTGCCTGCTACAATATCCCATTTGACTTCTGGGAATAGAAGGAAACCTAGAGACAATCAGTCATCACTGTCCGATGCAGGAATCTCCCACTAGCACTGTCCTTGGCTTAAATTTCTCAAACTGTTGTCTCTTCCACGGCACTCTGGTTACTACATTAAGCGAACATCTCCTTACCTCCCATACTTTCTAGACAATGGAACCCTACTAAAGAAGTACAACCTCCATAACCAAGTCCCAACATCTTTTGTTAGAACGCTGATGTTGATTAACCCTGTTATTAGCATCAACATCTTCTGTGACATACAGTAAGTACTCAAACAATGACCAGCAGATTGCCCAACGTTATGTTTTCTGCATGGCCATCTTCTCTATTGCTTGATTCCACAATCAGATTGATGACTGACCTCCAATTATCCCCAAGTCTTTGGGGACCCCCCAGTTACTTGTCTAGTGTCTTTGTTACCTGTTCTCTGTCTTCTAGCTGATCTCAGTCCAGCAAGTCCTTCCGTCTTGAGGGGTCAAGGATGAGAAATGCGACTAAAAATGAAGTTGGTACCAGATTATAAAAGAGCTCGCGGCCCACATTACAAACTTGGCCACATCTCTGTTGGCCAGTGACTCTGTTTTCACGTGGTGGGCTGGAAATGTACTGAAAACTCTTCAAATTTGTGTTTAGAGTTGCTAATAAATCTGAGTTTGTTGGTGTTGCTACAAGTGATGCTAGCCACTGTCATAAAAAAGACTTTATTTTAATTATTATTGTCTAATTGATTATTTATCTATCTAATTATTATCTAAATGATTAGTTTCTACTGACTTGTAACATTGAAAATTTTTAATTCTTTCCATACTGCTGAGAACAAAACGAGTTGAGGACCAACTGCTTTCAAAGAAGGCAGAGCCAGGACAGAAGCGCAACAGTGAATGGTAATGCTCACACTATTTTGTAGGTAAACGGAACCCCCTAAACAGAGTGTGGCTGAGCTCTACACCATCATTTGCAGCTGAGATGCAATGAAGTCAGAGAAGGCAAATAAGTCATTGCAAGAGTCCACTTCAGAGATGCAGAAGGAGCTAGAACAGTAGTAGTTAAATAGGAAAAGAGGGAACGAAGTTGAGAAATACTTTGGAAGTGGAAATAAGCAGACAGGGACATTAGATCAAGTGGTTCAGTGAGGAAGAGAGCAGAGATGGATGCTTTTGGAGGGTTGAATCTAAGAGAGTGAGAGAAAAGCAACACCCTTTTCCAAGTTATAGAACTTTGGAGAAGGCATAGATTTCAGCACAAAGCAGGTGACTTTGGACCTGGTCCACCTTAGATGCCAGTGAGACACTGGAAAAAGCACCTGGCTTGTCATACGCGGATCAGGTCACGAACACAGGGGCACATTAGGAATGCAGGCACATTTGGCGTATTCTCACTTTATAAGTCACTGTAGCCATTGAGTAGAGTGAACTGAAAGAATGGCCAAGAGACTTGCGTAGGGAATAGCCCTTTTCCGGGGCAGTGACAGAGAGAAGCCCCTGAAGCTAAACAGGAAGTAGCTGGGGGAGGACTAGGACTATGACCTACTCTGTGGCCAGAGAAAGAGAGGGTTCCAGAAAATCAACAGTGCTACATGCAACAGAACAAAAATAAAGACTGATACAAATGTGTCTTTTCTTTGAGTAATTTTTTTTTTTCTTTTTAAAAAGAGCTTAGTTTTTCTAATCACCTCTATTTGGAGTTTTCCTAATTCTGGTAGATGCTGGTTCTTTCATAGCTTCTTTATTTATTGTAGCTACTTAAAAATCTTCTTGTTTTGAATGTGTCTTTCTGGCACTGTTTTATTGCCTGAACCATTCTGTGTTTATTTTCTCTTCTTAGTAATACCTTATAATAGTTTTGTATGGAAATTGACCATGAACCATTTCTCATTCTCTCCCTCCTCCTCCTCCTCCTCCTCTTCTTCCTCCTCCTCCTGCTCCTGCTCCTTCTTGGAGCCTCCCTTTACTTTTAGGAAGGCGGGTGGGTCAGAACAGTTTTTCCAGCTTTATGGCTCTAGAGCTCCCTCTCCTGTCGTTTTTGCAAAGTAATAACAACAACGAAAAATATGACCTCACATTTATTGTAATGCTGCATCTGTTCCTTTTCCTTATTTAAAAACAAAACAAAACAAAATGTTTTCTTTCCTTGGCCTCTATTGTAGCTATTCTGATAAATTTGGTTTTCTCCTAATAGTTTCTCAACAGCGTGGGTCTTTGCCCTGAAGGGAAGCTTCATTTGATTAGTTCTGAGAGTACATGGGGCCCTGACTGGTCCAGCATTTTCAAATCTCACTGCAGAGCCCTAGCCCACTAAATGCCTAGGCTGCTGCTGTACAGTGGACCCAACAGGTTTCCAGTAGGAGCCTGGCAATATGGGGTTACTGTGGGACTTTGGGGATTTTATTTTAATCTGAAGTTTATAAAGATTCTACAGTGATCTCTGTAATTTGTGTTTGCTTTATTAACAGCATAATGTTTTCAATGTCTGACTTAGTACAACTGATAATTCAGGGGGATACATCATATCCCATGACCTCACATGAACATGGAAGTACCTATGTAACCCCATTTGTCTCATGTGTCTGTCTTAGAAGTTTCATCATAGTTGTGGGGGACACCATCAGACATCAATGGGTCATATTATGTATCCTGCTTTTAAGAGTATATATATGTAAACATGAATTCTTTGGTAAAGGAAAAGATAGCTATGAGACTTCAGAGAGAAATGGAATTGAGGGAAAGAAGGAACTTCTTTTAGAGTTAAGGAGAAGGTAATATACATATGTTTTAACTATGAGGAAGAACTAAGAGACATGAAATAAAAAGACAAGTGCTGAATAAAGGCTACAGCGCAAAAGAATAAAATCCAACGTAATTTTTAAAAAGCTTTTTATAAAGGGATTAGTTCTGACACACACACACACACACACACACACACACACAAATACTTCCTCCCTTATGATACCAAATTATCATCAAACGTTTGTTTGAAGATCTCCAGTAATGGGGAGCTAATTACTCCAGACAGGACTCGCCTACAGAAAGGTCTTTGCTTTGATTGGAGGACTTTCATTTCCTGCATTTTTGCACAAGAAATTTATCCCTCTTTCGCAGTGCCAGCCATGGAAAAGAAATTAATGTCTGCCTCCATGACAGTTTGCCTGGAGAAATGTGAGATTTTGGTGGAAAACGAAATAAAGATTAGTTTCCTTTTGTCCAGCACCAAAGACACATTTGCATGAGTAGTCACTATTCTCCATGTTAGATGGATGCATTAGAGGAAGAAAGTATGCAGGGATGTAAAGGTTGACAGGGGAAGAGAGTTATAGTGCAGACTGATGCTAGCTGAGCTGATCCACTCTGGTAAAACTGGGTGTTATTCTGTAAATGTGTTTGTTTGAGCCCAAGATCCATTTTGTGACAGCTGGAAGCCTAAGCTTGAGGGCAGTGGTTCTACCCATGAGCCCATTTAGTCTGCAGCCAAATTCAGCTCTTAGGAATATGGCAGTGCCTACAATTAATATTCTTTCTTCTGTTTATTAAGCATTGTATTCAGTCACAAAGCCTTAGCCTTTAGGGAGTAAACAGAGTAAACAAATGAGCAAGATTAGGCTTTTATTAAACCAAAAATTGCATGGCTCAGCTGAATAAGCACCAATTTATACTTACTAATGAGATAACGTTTCAGGGCAAGGAATGCATTTTGGTTACATGGAAATTCAACCTGATCATTGAACACCAAAGTTTTGAAAGATACAGAGATCCCATGTCCCTCCAGGTCTGGAGACGTTAGTTCTGTGTTTTGAAACTAACATGGAACCCAAAGGATGATTTGCGGGAGAGAGTAGGGATTTAATCTTGGATTTAATAGTGGAATCTGATTCTCCCCCCCAACACACACAAAAGATGGTTAACATTTTGAGCAAGATGGCATATTGAATTTTTTATATGAGGTATCTTCCGATACTCTTCCTATGTTCTTTCTATACAACAATGAGACAAAAAAGTAAAAAACAGAAAATCAAAAAGACAGCTGGGCTAAAATCAAGAAAACACAAATATGCACAATAGAAACACAATGTGATATTCACAGCTGAAGCCATACTGCAGGCAGTTTGGGGAACTGATGCAAAACGCAGTAGCTGAGAATTAAGCCATTGTCAGCGAAAGAAAGAGAGAAACTGTATACTGTATTATGACTAGAGTAAATTACTCCTTAACTCTCCTGAGAGAAAAATCTACTTTTCTGTGTTATTAATGTTAAACTCTACCTTTGACTTGCGTAAGCCAATGCATTGTGGGCAAAAGTGATAGGACTCCTTGTGAAAGAAGCTTTACCAGCCAGTGACCAGTTTCTCCATGTTCCCTTGACCAAGGAAAAGTCCCATCTGCCTGGGTCTCAGAATGAAAGCAGTCATGAAACACGCCCACAGCACCCAGCGCAGACATTAACATAAATGAGAAATGATTTTTTTTTTTTTTAATACCACAGAGGTAGTGGGGTCATTAGTCACTAAAATATAACCTGTCTTATTCTGATTCATGCCTGGACCTGAGGAGGACAGAAAGTGGTGGGGTGGGGAGGGTGTGTCACTGCATACTTCTCACAGTTCTAGTTTTTAAGTAGTTATAAGCCCAGGAAGAAGAAAGGCAGAGACTCACAATGGGATACTGAAACAGATGTCTCCTGGCTTAGTGACTAATCTGCCATATCCCTAATACTGCCTTAGCATACACATGTCCAATGACACTGTAACAATGTGTTTGTGTGTGTGTGTGTGTGTGTGTGTGTGTGTGTCTACTGCAGGCTAAGGTTTCTGTAAGCAGGAAAAAGTGAACATAAACAGAGAGGAAAAGTGAAAATGCAACAAAACAATATCCTCCTCAAAAATGAGCCAGCAAATCCAAATTCCAAAATTCATGATGAAATCTTGTGCTAAAATTACAACCATCCCTTCCAACACACAGAAGGGGAATTGATTCCAGATGGAATGACAATATTTGAGGTACAGAAGACTGTTTATGGAGAAAAAAAAATTTTTTTAGAGTTCAGTTTTCAAAAAAACAAGGAATTGTAAAACAAAAACAAAGAAATAAAAAACTGATTTTACAGGTAGTTTTAGAAAGAACCAATCAAATACACAGAGAATGGAGAAAAGTCATTATTTTAAAAAAAAAAAACAGTCACAGTATAAGAAAGGGTAGTATGCTTGAAGATAATATTTAAAATTTCACTCAGAATGCAAAAGCAAGGCCAATACCCCGCCCCCCCCAAAAAATAGTAAAAAAAATATATATATATATAAAGGCTTCAAGATGCAGCAAAAGAAATTCTAGAAGTCTGGGAAAAAGGGAATGACAAGAAAACAGTATTTGAAGAAATAAAAGGGAAAAGATTTTCAGAATTAAAGAAGATGCAAATCGAACTTAAAATGCCTTTTGAACATCTAACAGAAACATGAAAGATAAATTCACATCAAAATATGTTTTATTGTAACTCTAGAAGCCTTTAAAACCTAGGATAGAAGTACTACCAATGTAAGGACTTCTAAAACTCCACTCCTCTCAAAAAATCTATGCAAATGCTGGTAAAAATTATAAAAAACAAAGCAACAACAACAACAAAAAAAAACATTTTCCAAAACTCTGAAAATTAACCCAAGGCTTGGTAAGAACAGCAAGCTTTGTATCATTTTAACTACTAGCTCTATCCCCACCACCCTTTCCTTATCTCTGTGGGAGTCTTAAGAACTAACAATGTAAAAAGAAGCCCACCAGCCACTGAAAGGAGTGGAAAGGGTTTTCAGAACTCCAGAAATCCACAACTAGAGAATTATCTCTATTTGGTTTGTCTCATTACTCTTTATTTGACCTGACTCAGGGATTGTTTAATAAGGAAAACCCTATGCCTAGGGAGTTTGTCAAATCAATTAGCAGCAATTGTTTAAGTTTGATTGCTGTTGCCTGAGGCAGCAGCACAAGTTGGGGCGAATAAGAAGCTGGGCAAAAACTTAAAAAGAAAACGTGCAGAAAAAGGTTCATCCATCATGAGCTTGAAAATCTCCAGCATATTCTTTGGGGTCTAAAATGCTGTGCCTATGTGTAGAACTGGACACAAGTAAAAGATCTGACAAGGCTCTGCTCATGTCAGCTGATACTGAGTCTTTGCAAAAGCAAGACATGAAGGCGATTTCAAGGTTGCAAAGTGCATTGAAGGGGCATTGAAGTCTCGCTCCAATACATACATGAGTCTTTGGCAAAGGAAGAGAGACTTGTTGATTCAAGATGTTTGAGGAAATCTCTGTAAAAACTAGCTGATTATTGGAGCACCTGGGTGGTGCAGTCATTTAAGTGTCCAACTCTTGGTTTTGGCTCAGGGGTGATCTCAGGGCTGTGAGACAAAGCCCCATACCAGGTTCTGTGCTGGGGGGGTAAGAGGGGGGTGCCTCTGTGCTCCACAGGGAGTCTGCTTAGGTTTCTCCCTCCCCCTTCCTGTACCCTTCCCCCCTGTGCTTGTTCTATCACTAAAATAGATAAATCTTAAAAGAATTAAAAATAGGGGCACCTGGGTGGCTCAGTGGGTTAAAGCCTCTGCCTTCGGCTCAGGTCATGGTCTCAGGTCTCAGGTCTCAGGTCTCAGCCCACATCGGGCTCTCTGCTTGGCGGGGAGCCTGCATCCTCCTCTATCTCTGCCTGCCTCCCTGCCTGCTTGTGATCTCTCTCTCTCTCTCTGTCAAATAAATAAATAGATGTCTTTAAAAAAAAAAAAGAATTAAAAATAGCTGACCATTAAGTTAATGGAGAAGAGACTTCAGTGACTGCACATGATAAAAGAATACAAACTAAAGAAATACTGTACAATAAATCAGTCACCATAAAATACCATTAAAAAGTTAACCCCCAAAGTTTATCTATGTATCTATCTATTAAATTTTATTTTCTTTCTTGTGATGAGAACATTCAAGATCCACTCTCCTGGCAACCCTCAAATATGACTACAATACCATTTTACAGTGTATACAAGTGATGAATCATTCTATTATACACTTTAAACTAGTATAATATTGTATGCCAATCATACCTTAATTTAAAAAAAAAAGAAATAAAAAGAAAAAAAAAAAAAGAATTATTCCAGGTAAGCCACCAAACAAACAAAACACAGCAATGAGCAGCAGTAACAAAAGAACTTGCAGGTAGGGCTGAACTTGATTTCCAGGGTTACTAAGTTATGTATTTAAAATGCCCAGTTTTTAACAGTTATGGGAGACACACCCAAAAAGACTAGAAAGTATGGCTCACACAAAAAAAAAAAAAGCTAGAAAACTGAGTGAACCCAGATGTACTTAATAAAAAAATATTTTAAGTCAGCAAGTATAAATGGATTCAAAAAACTATCGGAATCGCTATCAGAATAATTAAATGGAGTCTGACAACAATGTCTCACAAAATAGAGATGGCACATTGTGGGGCAGAAATTACAAAAAGAACAAAATGGAAGATACGTCACTGAATTGTTCAACAACTGAAATGATAAACTCGCTGGAGGATCTCAACCAGAGATTTCAGGAGGCAGTAGGAAAAAGCGGGGAACTTGAAAATGGTTCAGTTGAGACTGTCAAGCTTGAAGAACAGAAACAACAAAGAATGAATAAAAATAAACTGAGCCTCAGAAACCTGTGGGACACCATAAATCCTCCTGACATATGTATAAGTGAGGTCCCAAAAGAGGGAAAAAAACAAGGCAACAAGGGTATCTGAAGAAATCACAACCGAAAAATTCACCAAATTGGTTGAATGCGTTAATTTATATATGAAGGAAGCTCAATGAACCCCAAGTAAGATAAATTTGAAGAGATTCTAATATCTCATCCAGGAAGCTTTAAATATAACTACAGTTTTCTTTTGTCTTAAGTATTTCTTCTTTGTCTTAAGTAATTCTTCTGAAATAAATATTATAAAATATCATTTGATATTTTGATATATTGTATTTTGACATTTTGGTATATTTGATATATTGTAAAATATTCTCTGATAAATTTAGGTGGTGGGTACACATGCATGCTTTCAGTAATTGACATACATACTTAAAGTTGCTGGTTCAAACTGAAGCCTTAATACATATTATTTTCTCCTCTCTCTTTTCAAATGACAGGTATTTCATTCTCCTTGAATATAAAAGCATCAAGGAAGCTCTGACAATTTCTTACCTTTATATAATTCTAGTTGTTGACAGTAATAATGCGAGATCAACCAAAAACTCTTCCTAGTGAATAATTTCAGTTTCTCTTACTCTCAAACAAGGAAGCAACATCAACAATGCTAGATTCTTTAACTTCAACCAAAATGAAAACAACAACAAATATAAAATGTAGAAGGTATGATTGCTATTGTTAGAGTATCTTTCTAAGTTCCTTTATAGGAAATATTCTTAAAATTCTTAAGGACTATTCAACACTATTTGTTTAGCTCTGTGATTTAATCTATGGTTGTATGGCACAAAAATATGCCATTTTCCTGAAGTCACGGTTTGTTGTGCCTGGAATACCCAAGTGGTTCTCCCAAGATTGTGGCCTATATAAGCTGGACACAGAATTCACAACAGTCAGGGATGTGGAATGGTCTTGACATTTGTACTTGAGTTTTAACATTCAGATACATTGATACTTGTTCTTCATTCCTACTCATTGAAAAAAACAAACAAACAAACAAACAACAACAAAAAACTGGTAACAAACAAGACCAGGCAATGCCAGGTGAACTCTGGGGAGCTGAGAAATGACAATTTCTAAGGTTTTCCAAAGCAGCTGCAGCTAGAATTTGAAGCTACAGATGGATAAAGTCTATGGAGACATGGGAACCTGTTCTGTCTCACTTCAGAAGAAACTAACAGCAAAACAAAACAAACAGGTATATATCTAGTATATTGACCCATCCCCATAAAGAAACTGCCCTTCTCAAAAAAATTCTCAAAAAAATTCCTAACTTCTTTTCAAGGTGCAGCTCCTACAAGGACTACTCCTACTTTGCCTAGACATTATAATTTCTCTCTTGTTTATACATTATAGCATGATATACTCACCTAGGGTCTAAAGGACCTAGGGTCCTTTAAAATGGATTACTCAAGAAGCAATTTATTAGGTTCTGAATGAGACACAATTTTGTGCTTACAGGCTGGTGAAGGTTATAAGTAAGGTAACTGGCCACTGCAGTGGGGTGTAGTGCATGCTGTCTGAAAGAAGTCAAGTAAGGTGGAAAATCACCATGGCGTCACCTAGTTCTGAGGGTGAGGGACAGCTGCAGACTGAGTCCTGAAATGAGAGCAGAAGACTAAGAAAAAGAGATGCCTGTATGTAGGAGAGATGGTTAGAGGAGTTTGGGTGTTTCAAGCAAAGGCAGGAACATGGCCATTGCTCCAAAGATGGGAAAAGTATGGTATATCAAAAAATTCAAAGCCAATCCTGAATGGCTTGTTTGGAAAAAGAAGATACCCCAGGAGTTTTGGAGATAACAAAGCAAGTGGGATAGAGATGAGAGCAGTATTTGAAAACTACTGAAATGATATTTGCAGGGGGGTTTATTTCTTTATTTTAATGTGTTTGCCCCAATGTGTCCATTCCTCCAATCTTGGAATGCCAGAAATATTCTTCTTTTCTTAGAGTACATGTATGTCAGGAAAGATTGACTAACCCAGCCATCAGGAAAGAGGAGTAAGAGGAAGCCTTACGTGATGCCATCACACAGAATTCATACTTGAAAGAACTTACCTAATCAGAATAAAATCCAGGACTTACAGACTTTTTGCTTGGTGTTTATGTGTGTTTGGTGGGGTGGTGGGAGAGGATATAAGGATATTGTCCTTATTTTGGGGGCATGAACCTGAAAAAAAACTGGCAGCCATCACATAAATATTATGAGAGAGCTAATCAGAAGAACCAAAGCTAAGGGACTGGTTCTTTGAGCTTGGAATGTAGTTTTCCCTAAAGGCTCTGAACTATAAGCCAAACTGCAGGTTTCATTGACTATTTGTTGAATTTTGTTTTCTATTATATGCAGGACAGAGTCCTAATTGCTAAGGTCTGATTGGGGCATTGATTTTATCTTAGAGCAATGGGAACTAACTGAAAAAAATTTTAAGTGAAGAGTAACAAGAATGTGTGCTTTAGAAGGACAGCCTTAACTACTTGTATGGACAAGATGGCATACACTCATTATTCTTTATTTCTCCTTTCTAAGTACAACTATAAACCCTGAAAATAACACAGCAGGAAACCAGCAGGGGGAAAGAGGAAGTGGACTGCTACGGACCACAGGACTAGAGGAAATACACTGTGCTCCAACAAATTCAAATTCCCACTTCAAATTCCCACTCCACTCATCATTGCAAGCAGCAGATCAAGACCTGGCACCTCCTGAATCCCAAACAATACAGAGAAAGCAGCACAAGTAGACTCCTTCCTTCCCTGATTGAATTGGAGCCCTGCAAATAGGAAGCCAAGGGGAGTCCTCTCTGCCACTGGGGTCTGGAGTGCCTTTACCCCTCCCTTCCCTTCAAAGACACTGGGGAGCCAACCCAGGTGGCCCAGAAGCTCAGGAAGGGATTCAACAAAAGCCCACAGACAACCAGAGGCAGAGAAAAATGCTCTCCCAAGTCCTAGAGAGCAGGGAAGTCCAGCCTGGGGAACTATTTTCTGCTTCACTTATGGCACCAGCAGGGATCAGCAAAAGACCCAGTGCTACCAGGCAAACAATGCAGATGAAAAATAGCATCTCAAAGGCTCTGAAAATTAAGTTGTCATTAGAGCTGTAGCTCAAAAAAGTAGGTCAGTATCTGCATGCTAGACATAAAAAGGGTGATTGCTTGCTAAAATAAAAGATTTTACTAGAATCTAGAGTTTCCCAACATAATAGTCAAAATGTCCAGGTTATAAAAAAAAAAAAAAAAAGTACTTCCCATACCAAGAGCGAAGGAAACCACAGACTGAATGAAAAAGAAAAAAAAAAAAAAAAAGATATAACACAGGTGATATAGATATTAGAATTATTTGACAAATACTGTAAAGTAGTCATCATATAAATTGCTTCATTGTGCAACTACAAGTATTCTTGAAACCAATTATAAAATAATCTCAATAAAAAATAGAAAATATAACAAAATTAAAGTTATAGGACTAAAAAAAACGCAATGCACTGGGAGACTCAATAGCAGAATGAACACTATATAAGAATCAGTAAACTTGAAAACAGGATAGAAGGACTTCTTTGTCTATAGAATAGAGACCAGCAAGATTAGTAGGGTTGGTTGGAGGATGGTGGTCTGAAGGGAAGTAGTGGCAATGAGAAAGAAGTTGATTTTTGAAGTGGTTTGGATGGAGTATAAATAAAACAGTGTTTTACTTGGACATGGTGTAAGAAAAAGGGAGACATTGAAGGTGAATCCCAATAGAGTGAATATTGATATAAATGCCAGAAGTAGAATAGTTTTGGGAGGGGAAAAACAAACCATGAGGACAGTTTTGTATATTCTTCATTTGAGGATTTATCAAGCAAGAAAATTTGATATCTCAGCCACTTGTGTTATAATATAGTCATCAATTGATGTCTTGATGGAATCAAGAGAAACTAGCTCAACACCTAGCATTAGGGAGGCATTAGCAAATTTAGTGAGTGATGGAATAAATGAGAAAATAAGTGGACTTCCTGTAGGTTCTAAGAACATTTTTGTCTAGCATGGATCATCTTAGATAGATAAGGTCACATAATTGTCACACCTCTAAAGATCACCTAGACTGT
This sequence comes from Lutra lutra, assembly GCF_902655055.1. Taxonomy (NCBI): domain Eukaryota; kingdom Metazoa; phylum Chordata; class Mammalia; order Carnivora; family Mustelidae; genus Lutra; species Lutra lutra. The sequence goes on along the minus strand of NC_062291.1, from coordinate 42,898,930 downwards.
TAGGATATCAAGAGTCCACAGGTAAATAAGCCTGGCCAGCAAATATGAAATGCCTTTATGTATCCCAGAATGGAACCTAAGCTCAGCAATTATAGATCTATCATTTAAATCTAGACACCACAGGCTATAGAATAAAATACTGACCTTGCTTTATGTCTTCTTATTTTTTAACATCTGAAAACACTTTAACACTTGAAAGAATACTTCATATAGGTGACTGACTAAATTAAGTCATCAAAGAAAAGTTCAGCAATTGAATATCATTGTTTTATATCATATTGTTTCTATTTTCTTCAAAATGAACAAATTGTTTGAGAAGAAAATAATGAAACTGTGAGAAAAGTGTACCAAATTTTTTAAAAATTATTTCATTTTTAAATTATTTTTAATAAACATATAATATATTTTTATCCCCAGGGTTACAGGTCTGTGAATCGCCAGGTTTACATACTTCACAGCACTCACCATAGCACATACCCTCCCCAGTGTCCATAACCCCACCCCCTTCTCCCAAACCCCCTCCCCTCAGCAACCTAATTATTTCATTTTTTAAAAAGATTTTATTTATTTATTTGACAGATAGAGATCACAAGTAGGCAGAGAGGCAGGCAGAGAGAGAGAAGGAAGCAGGCTCCCCACCGAGCTGAGAGCCCAATCTGGAGCTCGATCCCAGAACCCTGGGATCATGACCTGAAGTGAAGGCAGAGGCTTTAACCCACTGAGCCACCCAGCGCCCCTAGTGTACCAAATTCTAAAACGTTAATCCATCTGGCACCCTTTGCTCTACCCTAATTCACTTCAATTAGATATATTGAGATCCCTGCATGACTTCCATTGCTATCCAGAAGCCAAGGATAAATCCTAGATCATCAATTCTAGAATTTTTGCCCGACAAATCAGCAGGATATTTGTCCTTCTGCTAGATCTAGCTCTCAAGGAGTCCATGCCAATGTTTCACCTGGCACCTTGAGGAAGAAACCACTCATTTTTTTCACCCCTCATTTTCATAAATATCCCACTGGGGAGACTCACACTCCATTTTCCCTAGAGCTCTCAAGTATTCTGTTCCTCCACATGGTATACAAGAGAGAGTCCCAATTTGTACTCCATCTAGCTCTAAAAGGACAAAGTGTTTCCTGCCAGCCTTATTGCAAGACTGGTATTGATCTCAGCCTATATTGCTACTGTATCTACTCTGCCCTTCTGAAGTTAGGGCCTACCTTGGTATCCATTCTGACAATACTTATCTGCAATATGTTCTGCTTGCCTGAACACATTGCTAGTGTTTTATTCTTTCTACCTCTGGTCTGAAGGCATTTTAATCTTTCCTTGGCACTTCCTGCTTCAGGAATGTCCCTCAGCTCATCTGGAAGGAGGACCTAAGATATCTCCTAAAAGAGATGTATTTTTACACAAACCAGAGGGTCCATTTGTATTGGTCATTTTAGACCATTATCATATTAGGCATTTAGAGAAAAATGTGTTCCAGAAACAGAGCTTAGAGTAAAAATGTGATTTTGTCTACATTAAGGTTTTGAAAAGAGGGGTCATCACTGGAAATACTGTTTAGTAAGCTACGCTCAGATTTTTGATACATCTACCCATTTTTCTCAACTACCTGAGCAGAAAGAAAAAAAAAAGAAGAAGCTTTGTGAGGTCTTTTTAAATCCTTATAATCATTAAAATTTAAAACTTTCACATTTATAATTTAATGTAATTAAAATGCCATGCATATTCATGCTATTTGATGTTCATATTAAAAAAGGATGTAAATAAAACAAGAGTTACATAATGACTCATTTTTATTCTCTTCATTAAAGAACCAGAGTTCATGGCTGCTTTATATAGATTTATATCCTGTACTAGATGTAGAATATTTCATTTTTTTTAAATTTTTTCCCAGTCTTTAAAAATCTTGGTATTGCTAAATTATAATCTCAGGATTAAAACCTTATAAAAAAGAAGGCTGTGTCTGCATCATGTTACAAATTAGCTAGCTTATAATATCAAGCAAAGCAACTTGTTCATTAAAGAAATCTTATCATTCTCAAGTACTGCATTATTTACATGTTTATGAGTACAGAAATGTTGAGTAACAAAAAATGAGTTTATCAGTAACAACAACAACAACAACAACAAAAATTACATTTGGTTATACCCATACAATTTAAGAGATTAGATCAATCCATGCATAATGAAGAAGAAAAGACAGACTCAAGTATTTTGACTTATGCTAATATTTTTTACATTCTAACTTTCCAGAGCTGGGACTTAAAAATTTAGTCTTATAATCTTAATTTGCTGATCTCTACCTCACTGTGAAGAATAAATATGCGTCAAAATCAATAATCTAACTCAGATATATTCTAAATAAATATTACAGTTACAAGAACTGTGTCACTCAAATTATATTTAAGGAAAAATATATTCCAGAATATCTTTCAGTATTGCAATAATTATTGTAACTTCCCCAAATTCTGAAAATTATATAAAGTTATTTTAAAATTGGCTACTGCTGTAGTTTGAACATTGCTCTCCCAAAATTCATGCTGAAATCTTAATGCCCAATGTGATGGAATTAGGAGGTGAGGTCTTTGAGAGTTGTTTAAATCATGAGTATGGAGTCTTCATGAATGGAATTAGAGCTTTTATATAAAAGAGACCCTACAGCGTTCCCTGTACTGTGGAATACAACCAGAAGTCTACAACCAGGAAGACGGCTGTCATCCAACCATGCTGGCTTCCTATCTTGGACTTCCAGCCTCCAGAACTGTGAGAAATACATTTCTGTTGTTTATAAGCTACCCAGTCTGTGATATTTTGTTACCCCAGCTCAAACAGACTGAGACAATAGTCACAGTTCAACCCAGAATTCACTAGAAGGCACATCTGACATTTTAGTCAAATGATTAAGCTCTTTTGAAAGAATATTTTCTCAAGTTATCAGCCAATATTGGTAGGAAGTATGGAAACAAGGATTTCACATATATAAGTAGGTTCAATTTCTGCAGTAGTGTTTGAGGTATTCTAGGGTGAGAGCACAAAAAAAGAAGCCATATGCAAATTATGTAATATCATAGTGTGTTATGCATCAAAAATTAGAATTAGCACAAAAAACAAAACAAAAAAACTCTCACAATGCTTGTTAATGACAATCATATCTCTAGATAATTTATTTCTGCTTTCTCTATGTGTTAAAATGTTCTGAATAATCTAGATACAATTTGGAGGATTTCATCTTTAGTCCTCAAAAGGTGGTGTCAAATTTGATGGTTAGAATGTCATTTTTGTTAGTGGTTGCTTTTCAAGGAGTAGGATTTTAAGCACATAAAAATAACAGTTATAGGAATGTTTCATTTTGTTCCATGGTCAAATTGCTTGATAGTTGAGTTTAAATTTGGGAATGAACTTGAACTTCAACAATATAAGTACTGAACAGCAAAAGCTATTTCCAATCTTGCAACATGGATTTTTCTGTCAAACACTTTTGTCTTTGCATGTTCTAAGAATCTGAAAAATCTATTTTAATCAGATGAAATAGATAGACTGAAATTCCATTTAAAATGGAGTGTTTTATATTATTAAAATAGTGACATTAATTATCGCTGGAAGAATAATTTTTAATGAATGTATTGTGTGCATAAATTCAGAAAATGATGCTAGTCCTTGTGGGTGAAGAAGGAATATATGGATGCTTGAAAAGATGAGAATCTCTACAATTAGTTAGTACAAGGTGGGTTGTGTACATGAAATTTTAAATCTCTGAGATAATTTCTGCTTAAAGATCGGGGGGACTGACCACACGCATATATTTTCTTTCCTTCCTGGGACACAGTGAAAATATAAGCACGAAAATCAACAGGTCATAAATCTATAACAAATAAGACATTGATAAAGAACTGTCAGAGTGCACGAAAGTTCAACACATTCTGGAGGGCAGCAAGTCCAAGGGAGCACAGTCATTATTGCCCTGGGACCGAGGAAGTGGTGAGGTGGGACAAAAGTGAGACGTGAGACAGTACTCCCAGTGAAACCACACAGGGATGTGGGATGGAGAAAGATCCCAACCCAGGAGAGTGTGAGGAACCCTTGTGGCTGAACACATGATGGTACAGAAGGGAGGGTGAACACCATACATGGAACTGGAAATATTGCCACGTGTCCCCCTATTCTCATTTCAGATGAGTCAGCAGCCAGGCCTCTAGCCCTTAGACACAGACTGGAAGGCAGGTCTACAGTGTAATTGTGACTCCAGGGACATTCTGACATTTGGGGGCCCCCCAGAATGACACCAGCTCCAAACCAAGCACCCATTAAAATAAAGACCCTAAGTAGACTAGCACAACATACTTTTCTACAGAGTTCCAAAAGAGTTTCTCATGACTTCCTCTCAAACATAAACATGAGGCTCCTGGAGACAGAGAGATGATTCACAGAGATCACAGAGATGATTCATAGAAAACAAGGAGACACCAAATTGCCAACAGTAATGTCCTTAGAGAGAGTCAAAAAAGTATCTTATTCATTCAATCTGGTAAAATTCCTAGAACAAGGAATAATCAGTGAACCTGAAAAAGCTTTTGAAAATGAAAATATTGTGTTTCAAATAAAAAGAATTAGGGGCACCTGGGTGGCTCAGTCTGTTAAGTGTCCAACTTTCAATTTTGGCTCAGGTCATGATCTCAGGGTTCTGAGATCAAGCCCTGTGTTGGGCTCTGCACAGGTGTGGAACCTGCTTAAGATTCTCTCTCTTCCTTTGCTCCTCCCTCCCCTTAAAAAAATAAATAAAATAATTTAAAAATAAAAAGAATTGGGGTGCCTGGGTGGCTCAGTGGGTTAAGCCGCTGCCTTCTGCTCAGGTCATGATCTCAGTGTCCTGGGATCGAGTCCCACATCGGGCTCTCTGCTCAGCAAGAAGCCTGCTTCCCTCTCTCTCTCTCTCTCTGCCTGCCTTTCCATCTACTTGTGATCTCTCTCTGTCAAATAAATAAATAAAATCTTAAAAAAAAATAAAAATAAAAAAATAAAAAGAATTAAGAGAGTAGGAAGATAAAGAGATCTCCCAATAAATTAGGAAAATTGGCAAAAGATTGGGAAAAGATGAAATAACAGGATTCAGAAAATCAACTCAGGGAGCCCAACAGCTGACTAAGATAAATTTAAGAATGAGAGGAAAGGAGACAAACCATAAAGACTCCTAATCTCAGGAAACAAACTGACGGTTGCTGGGGGGTGGGGGAAGGGATAAGGTAGCTGGGTTATGGACACTAGGGAAGGTATGTGCTATGGTGAGTGCTGTGAAATGTGTAAGACTGATGATTCACAGACTTGTACCCCTGGGACAAATAATACATTATATGTTAATAAAAAAAAAGAATGAATGAACAGGAAATAAAAATTGGGGACAAGAATATCATTCAGGAAATACTATGTTTCATAGAGCAGACAAACCCCAAATCTCTAAATTACAAGAGCCCATCCAAAGAAACTTTGAAATATTCCAGCTAGTGAGCACAGAGTAAAAACCTATTCAGACACACTAGGGATACTCATGACAGGTACACCAGTTCTTTAGGCAAAGGAGGGGAAAATCCAATTTTAAACAGGGAGGCAAGGAAATTGGAAAATGACATCTGCAACCTAGGACAACAGTGACAGCAAGTTTCAGGCGGCCAGCCAGGCAGCAGACTGAGGGGGAAGCTATGCAGAAAGGGGCTGGAGACAAAGGGCTTCAGGAGAAAAGTGAAAATAGCCACTAGGGAAGTCAAGGATTAAGAGCTGTTTGATCCTCCAGGAAACCCAAAAGTTCTACAGAAGCTAAATACTCAGCTTTGCAGTGGACAAATATTAGCACTGTTTGAACACACTTCATAGAGTACTAGCTTTTTTCTTTTTGTTTTTTAATATTTTATTTAGTTATTTGATAGAGAGACAAAGCATGAGCAGAGGGAGGGGCAGAGGGAGAAGTAGGCTCCCCGCTAAGCAGGGAACCCAAGGTAGGGGTGATCCCAGGACCTGAGATCATGATCTGAGCGGAAAGCAGACTTTTTTTTTTTTTTCAATTTTTATTTTTTTAATTTTTTAAAAAAAGATTTTTTAAATAATTTTTTTATAAACATATAATATATTTTTATCCCCAGGGGTACAGGTCTGTGAATCGCCAGATTTACACACTTCACAGCAGACTTTTAACTGAGGGAGGCACCCAGGAGCTCCAGAGTACTAGCTGTTAAGCTATATCCATGAAGAGATATATAACATGAGGGAAGACATGTTTGTAGTTACAGAACATTTCAATGTTATTAACAAAAGAAATGGGAACACAGAAGAGCCGAGGAGGAGAGATGAAGGAAAGAAGGCTGCTAATATCCATATTTCATAAAGTGACAAGTTGAATATACGGTCCAAATGATGAATACACTTACGGATATACATTTATCTCCTACGTATGCATATATTTTCCTTTCTTTCCAGCTTTACTGAGGTTAAAGTGAACAAATAAACTGTATATCTTTAAAGCACACAACTTGCTATTTTGATATTTTGTGATATAATCACCACAATCAAGCTAATTGACATATCCATCACTGACGTGGTTACTATTTTCTGTAGCTGTGTAGCTGGTAAAAATGCTTAAGCTCAATGAGTTCAGGAGAGCTAACAATAGAGGTCTAGCAATGTGTCTGTGGTTAACAGTACTGTATTCTCTACTTGAAATTTGCTAAGAGAGTCATCTTAAGTGTTTGCATATATTTTTTGTTGATTACATGAAGGCTGTCAGTGTATTACTTAATACAGTAGACATATGGGAAGAACAAAGAAGGAATGTCTACTAAGAGCTGTCTTGCAAGACATCCCCCATCCCCAGCTCCACTACCAAGACCACATTATTGATAAGGGATAAAGGAAAGAATGTTGCACTAGAACATTTAGACCTATGTTTACATCAGCTACTAGCCTACCAGCCGACTTCAAATAAATTATAAAATCCATCCCCATACCTTTTAATGAAACCATCCTAAGGTTAATTTCCATTGTATATAAGCAAATCTAAAAGAAAGTACATAGTACATAAGGAGCTTAGTTTCTGGAAATCTTTAACTAGTTGTGGTCATTTTGTTAATGTTTAGCCCGACCTTTTCAATCTTCAGGATCTACATTAAAATCAACATCACAATAAAAATGAGAAGGTCCACTCAAAAGCAAAAGCAAAGCCTGGCAGCAAAACATATTCCTGCTTCAGAGAGTGGCCACTGCCTGCTGTTTACTTTTGTATATTCACAATAAAAAATTGTTTAAGTAAATTCTGGTTCATCGACTATCAAGAAAATATCAGCAAGTGTATCAAAATAACTACTTGTAGCAAACTCTATAGCCTTCATCACGTTTTGCTTTCAGGAGTAATTTCACAAGAACCATGGGCTCATATATCAAAAGAGCATTTAAAAAGAGATTTTTGTTCAAAGAAATAGGCACATCAAAGCAATCAAATAGGAAGTAATCATGTCTAACTTCTACAAAGCAATATTATCCTTTATGAAATGAAAACCTTGAACACACAAAATCTGAGTTGAAATCAAATCTGATATTAAATTTTATTACTTAGAAATGACTTGCTATGTCAGTTAAGAGCTGACATTTCAAAATAATTCATGTTCAGATAGATATTTCAAAATCATGTTCTGATAGATATTTATTCATTCTACAAACTAAAAATTCAGTCTACAAACTTTGCTCCTATTACAAGAAAGTAAACTTTTATAGGCATTACCATATTTTTAGCATTTCATCTCAAGATACTAAGTTCCCTCAGCAACAATTTTCCTTCAGAGGGAACTGGCATGAAGGGAAAAGAAGAATAAAATCAATTAATTAATTGATACTCTGGCATGACTTTTTTCTTTAACTTTATTGTAGCTTCCTTCCTAAAGTCATACCTCTAGTATCTATGATTTCTCCCAGCAAAACGTGATCATTTAGTGAATGATGATTAGTTTCAATTTCTGAATAATTAGCATCTTTTAGTTTGTAAGTAAACATCTTCCTACCCATAAGGGTGAACAATTTGGCCTATTTATTTCTCTATGTATTTCTTTGTAATCTTTTCCACCATAATTCCAACACTTGCATCATGCTGAAATAATAACTCCTTTCAGCCCAGATTACATTTTTTTAAAAATTGTTTACTACAGGGCGCCTGGGTGGCTCAGTGGGTTGAGCCTCTGCCTTCGGCTCAGGTCATGGTCCCGGGGTCCTGGGATTGAGCCCTGCATCGGGCTCTCTGCTCAGTGGAGAGCCTGCCTCCCCCCCTCTCTCTGGCTGCCTCTCTGCCTACTTGTGCTCTCTCTCTCTATGTCAAATAAATAAATAAAAATCTTTAAAAATTGTTTACTAGATAGAGTGACCTTTTTCTTATCATTTGTAAATCTTTAACCTCCTGAAATTTATTTTATGTAAATTGTGAGAAAAATGATCTAATTTTATTGTTTTGCTTATGTGTTCTTAGACAGTTCACCCATATTAAATAATTAATTATTTTCTCACTAACTTAAAACATCACTTTTATCTTCTAATTTTTGTATGTACTGATTTTTGTTCTGGAAACAGGGAAGACAGTAATCATTGTTTTTCTATTTTATTAAATACCTATTAACTTTCCTTGCATCTTTATTCTGATGAACTTTAAAATAGTTCATTAAGGGGGCGCCTGGGTGGCTCAGTGGGTTAAGCCGCTGCCTTCGGTTCAGGTCATGATCTCAGGGTCCTGGGATCGAGTCCCACATTGGGCTCTCTGCTCAGCGGGAAGCCTGCTTCCCTCTCTCTCTCTCTCTCTGCCTGCCTCTCTGTCTACTTGTGATCTCTCTCTGTCAAATAAATAAATAAAATCTTAAAAAAAAAATAGTGTATATAAAATAGTTCATTAAGTCCCTTCTCAAATTAAATTTTTAGCGAATCTGTATTAAATTTACTAATCAGTTCTGCAAGCATTTCTTTCTTTACAATATTGATATATTGAAAATGGAACCCATTGAACACAGAAGGCTAGGGAATGTAACTGAAATTATACTTTGTCATATATTATATCTACAAACCAAGAACATGTCAGGACTTTTCTTTGTTATAAGTCAATCTCTCTCTCTCTCTCTCCCTCCACCCTCATTTTCTCCCTCTTTCTCTGTTTCTCACACAACAGCCCAAAACACAGTTTTGTAGTTTTAATCAAATAGCTTCTGCACGTATCTTATACTCTCTGCTATGGAGTGAATGTTTGTGTCCCCTTAAATTTCAGACTTTGAAACCCTAACCCTCAATTTAACCGCATGATGAGATGGAGCCTTGGGGAGGTAATTTGGTCACGAGGGTGAAGCCATCATAATGGAATGGTGCCCTCCGAAGAAGAGATCTGAAAGAATTGCTTCTCTCGCTGTGAGAATACAGGAAGATGGCCGTCTGCAAGCCAAGAAGACACCCTTCCCCAAGAACTGAATTTGCCAGCACTTTGACCTTGGACTTCCTAGCCTTCAGAACTGTGATGGAAAAAGAATGTCTCTTATTTAAACCACAGAGTCTATAGTAATTTGTTACAGCTGACCAAGCAAACTAAGACACTATCTTATAATTTTTATTCCTAGATTTTGCTGACTGCATTGCTTTTATAAAAGGAAACGATTTTCCTACCATATGATCACTTTTCTTTTAAATTTATGTAGGTCAGTGCTATTTACTAGAAATGTAATGTGAGTCATATTCAAGTCACATATGGAATTTTAAATTTTATAGTAGCCACATTAAAAAGAAACAGATGCATTAATTTTAATTAGCATATTTAATTTATCCAGAAATATTGTTTCAATCTGTAATCAAAACTAAGAAAATAGAATGAGGCATTCTACATCCTTTTTTTCTTTTTTTTTTAAAGATTTATTTATTTATTTGAGAGAGTGAGTGCAAGGGGATGGGCAGAGGGAAACAGAGAGAAGGACTCTTTGCTGAGCATGGAGCTCAATGCAGGGGTCAATCCCAGGACTCTAAGATTGATCGTGGTCTGACCCAAAATCTACCCGAGGGATCCACCCAGGAACCCCTGCAACCTTTTTTTTTTTTTTTTCTTCTAAGTCTCTGAATTCCAGCATATGTTTTATCCATATAACAGCACATCTTAATTTGGGCTTGTTACATTTCACAGTGCTTTGTAGCCACATGTGTGGCTGATGGCTACCGTGTTGGACAGCTCAGATAAAAGAAATGAAATTATTTTTTAGCAAGATTTTGAAATTAGCCACCATTTTGGACATACAAAGCATATCTAATTGTTTCTCCTTTATCCTGGAGTTGCCAGGTAGAAAAAAAAAATTAAATGCCTATATTAGTAATGTTCTTCATCTATTCCTGTATTAATTGCTTTGGCTACTTATTGCTTTGGTTATCTGTCCAGAATAGTTTTATTTTTTTTAAGATTTTATTTATTAACTTGAGAGAGAGAGAGAGAGCACAGAGGGAGAGAAAGCAGCAGACCCCTCTGATCAGGGAGCCAGATGCGGGGCTAGATCTCAGAACCCAATGCTCGGGTCATGATCAGCTAGGTGCTTAATGGACTGAGGCACCCAGGCACTCCTGGTTTTATTTTGTTTTAGTGGTCCACGTCTTGTTTTGCATCTAGGAGGGATTCCTCTAGAATTCGAATATGATTTTGATATTTGTCAAATTGTTTTGGAGAATTCTCTTTATTACTTGAGAAAAGCACTTTTCAATATCTTTCACTAAGAGTTTTTAAGGAGTAATAGATACTTCTTTTACAGAAGTAAAAAATATAACAAAATACCTTCTGTATTTCAGAATGATTACCTGGCTTTTTTCTGTGACCTATCAATGTAATTAAGTGCACTTATTAGAGGGTAGCCTATTGCTACACAATTATTACAACATGTTTTTGGAATAAGCTCCACTTAGTCACCATATAACAGAGTTTTAATATATGCTAAGATTCATTCTTTCCACTTGAGGCAGTTATCTGTGTTTACCACATTTCAGTTGGGTGTGGTTTTCATGTGATCAGTGCAGTCAACTAATAATGGGTAAGAATTGGTATTACAAAAACCAAGCTTATTAGTGTTTAAATGTCATCACTGACAAGGGACAGGTTGGCAATAACTCATTATGAGAACCACATGCATTTCAGGGAATTTATATCCCTTTTAAATTGAAGACTGGTGCTTCTGTAATTTGCAAGATTGCATAAAAATGTTTTGGAATTTCTAGAACACACTATGGTTTATTTGAATTGTATATACTTCTAGTGCTTATTTATTAACAGTTCTTTTTTTTTTTTAAAGATTTTATTTATTTATTTGACAGAGAGATCACAAGCAGGCAGAGAGGCAGGCAGAGAGAGGAGGAAGCAGGCTCCCCGCTGAGCAGAGAGCCCGAGCGGGGCTCGATCGCAGGACTCGGAGATCATGACCTGAGCCGAAGGCAGCGGCTTAACCCACTGAGCCACCCAGGCGCCCCAATTATTAACAGTTCTTGAAATAAGTCTCGGATTTGCTATAATCTGTAATACTAAATTAGAAGCTTATTAAGAACTTATATAATGTGTACAAATTTAAGATTCATACATAGTATGAGCATTTTGAAAATCAGCTTTTTGAAATTAAAATATTGTCCTACAACTTTGGCATGTCACTTATTTTTAACAAATTGCATGGAAATTTTTCTAATAATTATGTGTTACTAGGTATTTTATATGAAAAATGTATGTCTATTTTTTCTTTAGTAAATTAGAACTATGATCATTTCAAAAGGTATAAAATCTGTAAGACAGGGGTGCCTGGGTGGCTCAGTCAGTTAAGTGTCCAACTCTTTTTTTTTTTTTTTTTAAGATTTTATTCATTTGGGGCACCTGGGTGGCTCAGTGGGTTAAAGCCTCTGCCTTCGGCTCAGGTCATGATTCTAGTGTCCTGGGATTGAGCCCCGCATCGGGCTTCCTGCTCAACGGGAAGCCTGCTTCCCCCTCTCTCTCTGCTTGCCTTTCTGCCTACTTGTGATCTTTGTCTGTCAAATAAATAAATAAAATCTTTAAAAAAAAAGATTTTATTCATGTATTCATCAGAGAGAGAGAGAGCATAAGCAGGAGGAACGCCAGGCAGGAGAAGCAGGCCGAGCAAGGAGCCCAATGCAGAACTCGATTCCAGGCCTCTAGGATCATGACCTGAGCCAAGGGGAGATGGTTAACCTATTGAGCCACCCAGGCATCCCAGGGGTCCAGCTCTTGGTTTCAGCTCAGATCATGATCTCATGGTCTGTGAGATCAAGCCCTGCTTTGGGTTCTGCACTCACTCAGGAGTCTACTTGAGATTCTCTTCCTCTGCTCCTTCCCCACTCTCTCTCTTTCTCTAAAATAAATAAATCCTTTTTAAAAAAAACTTGCAAGACAGAAGAAACTTAGAAAGCAACTTAAGAAAACTTGGAGAAGAAATGAACAAAATGAAATAGAGAATTTTTAAGATACCATCTAGAAAAAAGTAACACCCTGCAAAACTAATTAGTTGATAAAATCACTTATGACTAAAATTAAGCTTTGATAAACACAGGAAATAGTATTACAACTAAACATACTGAGGACAAGAGTCGAATCACCGTATATGAGTTAAACTATTTTATTAACTATTATTTAACTATTATTAGAAATGCTTACATACATATATATGCATATCTTATATATATATATATATATATATATATATATATAGAAAGAGAGAGAGAAAGAGAGAGGAGACTGATTTCTGCATGGCTGCATCATTATTCAGAAGTATGATTGAGTTCAGCGTTAAATTTACTGCTCTCACTGTCAAATTACATATTAGATTTCTGTTCAACTTACAAAATAAATAGGGTTTATATCCTATGTCCTATGCTTCAAAATAAAGAAAATGACATGAAATCATTATAAAAAAAGTAAGTACTGGTAAAACTTTCAAAAATTTTTATTACACATTTAAAGAATTTAATTTCATGACTCCTACTCTCTTTCATTTTTCCATTCAGGATGAGGATTTGAAAATTTTTATTAGTACTTACACATTTTTGTGTTTTTTATTTTTTTTTTTACATTAGAAGTACTTAGAAGCATTCATTTATATTTTCTTCATTGTTTTCTAGATCACTGTTTCATTCCATTATTGGAATTCTCATAGAACCAAACATTTATTATTTATTCTATGTATCACATCAGTTTAATTCTTCAAGTTTATTGACTTTTTAACTTTCTTTTTAAATTTTTTTGTGGTTTCTCATTATTTTTTAAAGAAATAGTGTTTCTTTGTTAGATTTCCAGCTGAGGACTTTTTCAACAGTTTCTAAATGATGACTATCCATGGCTATTTTTTTCTATTTGACCGATATCTGTTGCTTTGATTTTCAGTTTGATCTCAGGGTTACTTAGAAGAGGTCCTCCAAGTTCTTGGAATATATATTTTTCCTGATAGACTGTTATATAACATTCTATTGGGGAACATAATATCTTTATTTCATTTACAGTAGGCACTAGTTTACACTTATAATATATATTTAAGTGTTATATCATTGCCATGTAAAAATTGCCATTACAAAAATAGAAAATCGTGTAACTTAAATTTCCTGTGGAAAGGCTCTTAAAATTACATTTTCTAATCATTTATATTTGTATATAGATAAACTTTCATCTTTTGTCTTTAGTTCTCTTTAGTTTTAATAGTTATCTTCTATATTTTCTTTAATTTTCTACAGTGATAAGTCATAGTCTCTGCAATTTAGAATAATATAATTTTACTTCCTCCTTTGTGATCCCTTTCTCTTTTTTCTTTTCCTGTAGTTGGGTTTGCTAAAAGCTCCAATATGAAGTTGGATGATAGACATGGTAGCGGTGTTTTACCTTTTCTTTTATTTAAATGATTACGCTTCACTATGAATTATCATGAGTGATATTTTTTCGTTTCTTTGGAATTTGATTTTTCTATATTAATAATTTTTTCTTTTTTTAAGATTTTATTATTAGTAGTAGTATTTATTTGACAGAGAGAGAGAGAGAGAAATACAGCACAAGCAGGGGGAGCAGCAGAAGGAGAGGGAGAACCAGTGGGAGCCAGGCAAGACATGGGGCTTGATCCTTTCCCTTACGCCGAAGGTAGATGCTTAACCAACTAAGCCACCCAGGTGCCCCCGTTTTTGCTTTTATTTTCTTTTTTAATGTGAATTCTTCCCTATATTTTTCTCTTTATAAGTTGCAGCCTCTTTTTTTCAAATTCCCGCACACTGTTCCTCACCTTATCTCTTTGTGCTTCATTCTGAGTTGAATTTTACATCTGCTAACTATCTCATGGACAATTTTCTTGTATGTTTTTTCTAATTTTTCTTGTAATTTTTCCTGTGAAATCACTAGCATCATGAGTTTTAGGGACCTGATGGGCCCTTTATTGAGAGCATCTCTTGTGAGAAAGTTTCCATTTTGTTCTCCTGCACCCAAGCTTCTGGGATATAGGATGGGCTACTCCATTAGCTCAGGCCAAAGTTTCCTACACTACATGGTAACAGTAAATTCAAACTCCAAACCACAGCCAACATCTTATGTTTTATGTTCTTTTTTTCTGCAAAGACCCACAGAGTTCACCTTAATTGCATCCTACAACTGAAAGCATTGGATAGTTTTTTCTAGTCTTTATTTCACACTGTAGACATTACTTCTAGACTCCTAGTTTTAGTTGTAATGTTCATTTCTAGCTGCTCATTCACCCACAGGGCCCTTCAAATTTTCTCTTCATGTGTTTTACATTTACTGTTTCTTTCTTTCCTTCCTTCCTCCCTCCCTTCCTTCTTTCCTTCCTCCCTTTATTTCCTCCATCCCCTCTCCCCTCCCTTTTTTTCCTTCAAGAACAGATCTATATTGTTATTACATTTATAGACTTACGATATTATATGACAATAATTTCCATTTTTGATTCACACAGATGTATTGAGAGGATTTTTGTCAATTGGAGTTGGTACTCATTGATCTGGAATTTCCTTTATTCCATGGACTTATGTGCCTATCTATGTGTGTTACTCTAATTTCACTGTGAGATCTTCTCACCAGGCTGGCTAGACATACCATCATTGGTTTCCCCTTTTTAGTGCATGCCACCTGTGCCAAGAACAAACCAAAAGCCGCATGAGAAGGAACTCCTTGATGTGAGTATTCTTGTAATGGATGGAGTTTAAAAAGGTTTGGGCAAAATACATAACACTTCTGTCCTCAGGACATACTCTTGTTTTCATTCATTGCTATTGTTGGGCAAATACATCAGTGTGGCTTAACTGGGGTTTCACTTACCACCAAAAAGGACTTTTTCTTCTTCTTCTTTTTTTTCCCTACATTCACTTAATTAAATGGGTCAGCCCTTTGTCAAAGCCAATCTTACCCACCTAGCATTTCTCTCTGTAAAAGGGCATGTGAAAGACAACTTTCACAGGTCTCCCATGCTGAGGTAGAAGTGCTTCTATTGCTTTGTTTTCCACTGCAATATGAATTTGGGAGGCAATAAATGAATAGCTACAAATCGCTGACCTGAATCTTCATCAGTGAGAAGGTGAAGGAGACCAATCAGGAATCATTAGATTCCCTTCTGTGGAAACACTGAAATCTTGAATTTTTTTGTCTTGAGTTCTAATGAGGTCAGAGAGGGAAAGATAAATCTTATCATACTTTGCAGTGGGTTATCATACATTAATTCATAGTTTTTACATATGATCTTATTTAAAGGGAGAATTTGTATTCACTGAAATATTTCTCTTACCTGCTTTTTTTCTTCCTAGAAGTCTTCTAATACTTCATGACTTCTATAAACACTCCCCTGTATTCTGATCTGGTCATTTATAATTTGGAAAATTATTTGACTTTGCATTTAATTCTTAAAATTCTCTCAAAAACTTGCTTTCAGACTAGATGTTCTGTAGATTTCCTCATCTGAAAGTGTCATCCAAGGGTATGCCCAACTCTGAGCATTACATACACTTGAAAAAACACAGATCCGAGAAGGTTACTGAAGCATTAAGGTCAACCTCGAGTGAGACAATAAAAGCAGAATCAGGCTTGTAACCTTCAGCCATCTCCCTTCCACCTCAACTGTATGTAGTAAATCAAAACTGCTTCATTTCGATGTGGGTATGACAAACTATTTGAGGTGAAATAATTTCAATTCACCTAGGACATTTTGTCCAAGTTGGCTTCACTGATATTATTAACATACAGAAAGGCTGAGACAGATTATTTTGGAAAGATTTATAGCTCTAGAAATGAAGACACTGAAGAGTATCAGTTAAGCCACCGCACCCCAAATAAAATCACATTAAAATTCAAACTCAGTAAGAACTATATTTAATTAAAATCAGTTTGTTAAGAAATAAAACATATGTATCCCATTCGTTTGACAACAATTATTCCTTTATTCAAAAAATATTTACTGAGCCTTCTTTTCCTCTCTTCCTCAATTATTCAAATGAATTAAGATGTTTCCCATACAAGGACCTAAAACCAAATGATCTCCTTCAGCAGCCCCCTTCCCAGCCCTCTGCATCTGGCTAATGGATGCAGTACTCATCTTTTAATTGCCTGATCAAGCTTTGCCTCTTTGTCAAACCCAAAACATCCTTGCACATATTCTCTGTATTCTTTCTCATTACTGTTGATAATGTGTTATTGCTTTTATCAAAAAAAGCAAAAGGGCAACCTCCCACTTCTGCACCAAATTCCATCCCACTCACCTAAGGAACTTCACTTATGCAATTTTTTTCTCTCCTTCTGTATCATTCATATATATATATATATATATATATATATATATATATAATTTCTTAAGTTCTCTTCCTCCTTATTTCTTGGTCTTATTCAGAGCCAAATGCCTTGTAATACATTTCTATAATGACTACTTTCCACCTCCTTACCTCATATTTCTCTCAACTGATTTCACTGGCCTTCCATTCCCCATGAACCCTGGGACACTGCCCCCGCCAAGATCACAAGCACCTCCATGTTACCAAATATAATTTGTAAGTCTCTTTCCATACATTACTTTATCCCTCAGTATTATCTAAGACTGCTGATCACTTTCTCTTTTGGGGGGCTCTGTAAGCCCTAATTGTCTTCTATTTCCTCATACCTCACTTGTTGACTTCACTCTACACCTCTGGCTATCATACTTTATTCTATTTCACAAATAGACCTCCTGGGACCTCCATTTAATTTTTTTTTTTTAATTTTAATTCTTTCACCTTTAGACTTTTGCTAGGAGATCACATCTTTCCCATAACTTTAATCATTATTTATATGCTGATGATTCACAAATCTATAAGTCCAGCCTTGACTTCTCTTCAGAACTCTAACCTCCAGATGCATAGACACCTCAGACCTACCTTGCTGGAGCAGCAAGCTTGATCCCCCTCACCCTCTGGCTAAAATTTCTCGTTGTTAGAACTTCAGCAATATGGACAGCATCCATCCAGTTGCCCAAGCTCAACTGGAAGTTATTTTTTAATTTTTTTCCCTCTTGTTTCCATATCCTTTCCATTGTCTAGTCCTGCTGACCTTATTTCTAAAAACACACACTTCCCTGTGGATCTGTTAATAACACCCTAGTTCAAGGCACCAAAATTCCTTCTAACAGATCTCTATAATTCTGTCATTGCCCCTCCCTCCTACGTTTATCACACAGAAGTCAAAGAGAATTTTTTGTAACTGTAAATGAGATGCATCACTTTTTGACTTAAACATCTCTAATGACTTCACATCACAATCAGAATAAAGTATAAATAAATCACCCTGGCTGACAGATTCCCACAAGGTCTGGTCTCTGTCTACTTAACATTGGTCTCCTTCTCAATCTAAAGTGGGCATTCCCAACCTCAGCACTACTGACAGTTTGGGTCAGATAATTATCTTGTGGTGGGGTGCTATCCTGGGCATGACAGGATGCCTCTAGCACTAGATGCCAAGAGCCACTTCCTACCAAGTAGTGACAACCAAAACTATCTCCAGACATTGCCAAACATCGCCTGGAGGGCAAAACTCCTCCTGATTAAGAAGCACTAGTCTAAAATGATCGTAAGTCCGGTTGCCCAGAAGTCCTGCATGGATGCTGCCCAGTTATCTTTACTCATACCATCCACTTTCACTCCAAAAGATTACTTGATTAGAATGAGAATTACATGGCCATCTTAGTCTTCCTCTAATATGTTTCATCATTTATCCTGGCCTTTTGTGCATATGTTTGTGTTTTGTTTTGTTTTGAATATATCAGGTTTATCTCAGGCTGAGGGTCTTTGCTTGAATGTTATCTCTCCATGGAAAGTCCTTTGCCTAAAGGCTTTCTTTCTCATTATTCAGATTTTAGTTTAAATGATATTTCTTCTCTGGTCAAATTCAAAAATAAAAGAGGAATCGAATCATTCTCTATTCATTTACCACATCACTAAGTTCGTTTATTTATTTATTTCTCTATTTACTTTGAATCTATGTGCCTTCCACCCAACACTGGACAAAACCAGATACTGTGTATGTCTGCTTAGAACAGTGCATGGTCCGTAGCAGGTGGTGAATGAATGAATGGATGAATGAATGAAACTATTCCTGACAACTCTCTCCTCAAAAAGGTTCAGCTTCCATGTTATGTATCATTACTGCACTCTGGATGTTTACCTTCTGGCACTTTTCACAAATATTAATTAGTAAGTCATAAGCATAATTATTTATTCTTATAGGTGTCATGAGGACGGGATCTATATCTTTCTTTCCAGCTCTGAAAGGGAGAATTTGTATTCCCTTAGAAAATGCACTACATTTTACTTGGACAATCAAATAAATCAGTTAATCACAGTTAGTGAATATATACATACTGCATAGGTAGAAATACTTGGAAAACACATAATCTGATTGAAAATATCGATTTTTCAAGACAAATACCTATTTATCCTTGAGAAGAATTTTACACTATTTTATAAAATTCCAGTCATGTATGTGGTTTCTTTCCTTTCATTTCTTCAATGGTTTCATAAACATTCTAGGTCTTGGCTTCATCAGTAATGATTAATGATGGGAAAATAAAGTGTGCTTATTTAATTTCTTAAATTGAATTCATTTTCCAAATATAATGTTACATTTTTTCCATTCTATGATATTACATTGGAAGGACAGAAGGAACTCAGCATTGAATTTGTCAGGAAATCACTAACACACTAGCATGTGTCATAAAAAGTCATGCTTTCCTCTATGGCTTCTACTGAATGGCAAGAGGGTCTCAGAGTCAGTGTGATACAATCAGTATCATTTGCTTCTTAGTGGGCCACTTTCTCTTCACAGTTGGTTATTTAATCAGATTTACTAAAACTGTACTACAATAATAATAAAAGCCATTGGCAGATACCTGTAACTACAGATTCAGAAACATGAAAAATTATAACATATAAAAGGGAAAAGATGCAAAGGCCAAAAGAAGGATTGAATCAGAGAATTGGAGGAAGAATTTGGTGTTCTAGAACAGTAAGGAAAGTAGGACAGGATTCACCTGCCATTTGAAGATGCTGATATATAGTTATTCATGATTAAGACAAAACAGAATTAATCAGTATGCTTAGTACAGCCACATTTTCTGTCAGAAATAACTTTTGTAGAAAAGGCTGAAGATACATTTGAGAGCAGCTGTTAAGGTGCAGAATGATGGATAAGAGAGCATATAGGTACAAATGAGTTTTAGGGTCCCAGGCTGACTGGAGTATATCCCAGATCCTGAGAGAACGTTGTCCTCAAATGTAATTCACCATCTGCTTCCTTACAGGATTCAGCAGAAGACTGAAAGCAAGCAATACATTTTTACTTCTAGAGAAGATAAGTCTGTAGAGTGAGTCCTTAGACCGTAAATCAATGTGCATACAAGATACAACAACAAAGGGCAAAAACACATGTATGAAATATTGGTCAATATTAACAAGTGGAAGATGACATCCCTGAGGGGCAGCCAGGGTATATGAAAAATAAGTGAAGTCAAGTTCACCTTATTTCCTTCTTTGACTGCAATGCTAAATTGGAAGATTAGAAAAATGTGAAATAGATGGAACACCTTAGACCCATCTTCAGATCCTTAAGGACAAGAAGAAAATAAATTATGTATCAGATTTTGTTCTATGGAATAAAACCTGTGGTTGGTTTTGTGTGGAGTAATTAAGGGTGGAATGGTTTTCTCCATCTTAAATATTCCTCTTTCCAAATCTTTCCCAAATATGCTTTGAAGGAATTCTCTCTCTGTAGAAGCCAAGGATGTCAGATTCTGTCTTTCCCTTTTCCTCAGACAGCCAGAAGTGAAGTTTATTGCCTAAACCTCACCTAAAGCAAGGGCTCAACATCTCACCTGCAAAATGGCAGCGATGATATCAGTCTTGGGAGTCTCTGGAGGCAGAGAGACCGGGATGAAATCAAATTAAGTGTGAAAAATAATAGACATTATGTGTCCAGCCCTTTTTATAGGCTGACCGTTTGAGAAGAATATACAAACTACTATGGGATTATGGAAGGGAATGGGTAACTCCTTCGGGGGCTGATGGTAATGACTACAAAAGCAGTATAATAACATTATCAAGCTTAGATCAGGGGAGGATGAATATATCTGGCTATGGGTCTGCTGCTGCTGGACACCATGAAACTGGGTCACATGAAAAAGAGAGTGGCGTCCATATCTTCTCTTGGCTGAAAAGGCCTCTCTGAAAAGGCATGCTTGTTAGAAGTGTAATAGGAAAAATCAAGTTACCTGAGATATTTGTGAGCTATATCTTTCTACCCCTGACTGCTGTGCTAGGTAAAGTTCTTTTTCAATCAACACAGAGTTTCTACTTGGAATATCTTTTGGTTCTTCTTTATCAGCACAAAGAAGATGTCAGTTTCAACATTCTTTCTCTTGCTGAACCAACTTGGATATTGAACAGTTCACTTCCAAGATTATTAATAGCACAGTAGTCTGCAGTTATAAAACTGTCATTGTATTTCTGCTCATGCTCACTGTATAGTAAGTTATAAGTTTCACTAATTTCTGGTACTATAATATAGACCAATAATGAATCATCCACAATAAGTTTTTATGTTAAAGTAATAAACACTTGCTCCAGAAAATAAAAATCCTAAGAAGTGAAAAAATGAGGAGATGTTATAAAGCAAATAATGCTACTAGGACCATGGGATTGATCTTTGGATCACAAGGTAGTAGCCAGTTAATGGGGGCTAAGGTTTGTCTTTTGGTAATATTGGCAAAATTTCCTCCCTGGCTATGAAAGAAGAAAAAAAAAAAAAAAAAAGAGGTGCTTGGGATGCCACTTCCAGAAGTAATACAGTCTTTGTCTCCTCTCTTTTCTCTTTCTCCTTCCCTCCTTTATTTTTAATTTTTAACTTTACAGCCTGGCTTCTTCTGCTTCATTAACTTATGGCCCACCATGGCTACCTTTCAGTATAACAATTAGCCCCTAAATTGGTGGTGGGGGGTTGAATGAGGACTTGCCCTCCTTCTATGAATTTTAATACATGTAATACAACCTCAATAATTAAGAGTATTACACTGATCAACAGATCACACAAATATTATTGAAGACAAATAGATCAATAGAAGAGAATAGGAAGATCAGAAATAGAACAAATAAATGTGTGATATACTGTTATTTTATATTTTATTAATTTATAGGTATATGATAACATATAAATACCATTACAATTATTGATAGATGTGTTATTAATAATTGATATTATTAATGAAATCATTTGGGAATCTCTGAAATCACCTAGGAAAAAAGAGACCTGAACATTGTTGAAGATTGAAGCATAAAATAATGAAACTATCAAATTTAAATGGGATAATTATAGAATGAACTTGGAGTGAGGAAGAACTTTTAAAAGTATTACACAAAACACAGTAGCCACAAAAGAAAATAACTGATTCATTCTAATATAAGAAGGGAAGATGAACAGAGGAAGGAAGGAAGGAAAGAAGGAAGAAATGGAAGGAGGGAGGGAGGGAGACGGGAAAGTTTCCTGCTTGGCATGAATTTTGATAATCAAAGACAAGATGCAAAGGTCAAAAGAGAGTAAGTATTTGAACCTTTTGTCACTATCAAAGGCCTAAATTCCTTTATATATATTAACAGTTCCTACAAATCATTAAAAAAATGACCAATAACTGAATACAAAATTGAGCAAGGTATATATATTAGGAGAGTTCACAGGAAGGGAAATACAAAAGCTCTTAAACATATGAAAAGATACTCTATGTCACTCAACATAAAAGAAATTCAATTAAAAAATATACAAAAAATTCAATTAAAAGCTACCCTTCCAACACTGAACAAAGATGAAATAGTTTGAGAAAACAATGTAGTATGTGAAAGAGACTTTGGAGAAATAGAGGGTTTGGAGAAGGTCTGAGAGTTTAAATTGGTACCACTCTAGGGATGACAATAAAGAAAACCCAAAAATCTACAAAGGTGCACATATTTGACTCAGCTATTCCATTTCTAGAAATGTATCCTACATATTGCTTAAAATAGCATATTGTAAACAGCAAATAACCTAAATGCAAATCCACAGATGAGTTGTTAATCTTGTATTATATACAATCACTGTAAAAAAAAGTATGCTATGCAATTGTAAAAAGAATGAGAATGTTCTCTATATATTAAAATAAAATAACCTTGAACATCTATTTCTATTTGGAAAAGCAAAATGGAACAGCACGTGTTATGAGCTGTTATTTACATAAAAAGGAAAAGGGACTTTTTTGGGTTCATTTTGTTTTTATAAATACATTATTTATCTATGCATTAATATATAATAAATATATTACTTACTGTCATTTATAATACATGATAAAATAACTTTATAAGGATTTATAAGAAGCTAGCAGCAGTGACTGCTTGTGAGAGAAACTGGATGAGTGGGAGATAGGGGTAGAGGCTTTTACTGTAAATGCTTTTCTATTATTTAGTATTGAACTATGTGAATGTATCATATTCTAAAATTAAATTAAACTTAAAAAGTATTATAAAATGTTGTGACTATAGTAATTATCCATAACACAGCAATTTCATAGGTATTTGATCGATACTAAGTGAATTTTGAAGTGGATAGACTAAAAGCACATTTAAGAATAAGAATTAGTAAAACATGTCACCTTTGACAAGTCTTTATTTCACTCATTTAATCAAAATATACCTAAATGTCTAATGTAATGGAAGCATGGTAGCACTCGGCATATAGCAGTAACCCAAACCAATACAATCCCTGTTCTCCCTGTAAAATCTACATTTTATAACTCAAGGAGCAATGCCATTTTATAAAATATGTTTGATGGTAGATCATGCTAGATCTCTCTCAATTTATTTTTTTATTATGTTATGCTAGTCACCAATCAGTACATCATTAATTTTGGATGTAGTGTTCCATGAGTCATTGTTTGCATATAACGCTTCCAGCAAGAGGTGCCCTCCTTAATCCCCATCACCGGGATCTCTCTCAATTTTTGTCTTCTTAAATCCTACAGTAAATCTCCATAGTTTTCTTCATCTAGGTCTTACCTTCTTAGTCTTATCCTTATTGTTCAAAACTATATGGGAATAATAATAATAGCTATTTTTTTCTTTTACTTGTCAGAGTTAAATGACAGAACATATAGAACACACGTCAATATACCTGGCAAAGTTTCTTGCATGAATTAGAACAGGTCCTCAATAAATATAGTTCTGTCTGAATCATCTTACTCTATAGAAATGTTTGAGTTTTAAATTCCATCTTATTCACTCTTAGTTGAGGGGGAGTATTCACAGATAATCCACAAAAAAACTCCTAACAGGTCTGAAATATGTTCCTGGGCCACGGATGTGGGTGATGCCCAATATTTGGACATTTCCTTCAGGTATAATCATAGAGCATTTCTATGAAGACAAGAAATTATGAAAAACCAGAAATCTGATAATCTTCTCATGATCTGAAACATGGTGAGAATCAACTGTTTATCTGCCAGATCAATTCCACATTAATTATCCCATAGAACTTCCCTGGAGGGTATTTAGTGTTCAGGATTCCAAAGAAAATGGAGACAATGGAGATAGGAACAAATGTAACTGAACAGTTAGAACCCATTCATAGGGAAAGACTGAAAAGTTAAGGGAGCCAGAAATTCAGAAGATCCAATATTTATTCTCAAAAATCTATTCTCAAGTAAAATGAGTCATAAAAAACTCATTTTAACTGCTCACAATTTTATCAAATGTGTTGTGAACTGGATTATGTACCTTGCACTGTACGGCTTAATGCAGCCATTGTACCCCAAGCTGTCATAATTATGTACCCATTTCTTCAGCTATTTTAAGTTAAATTTTTTTTTAAAGATTTTATTTATTTATTGGACAGACAGAGATCACAAGTAGGCAGAGAAGCAGGCAGAGAGAGAGGAGGAAGCAGGCTCCCTTCTGAGCAGAGAGCCCGATGCGGGGCTCGATCCCAGAACCCTGGGATCATGACCTGAGCTGAAGGCAGAGGCTTTAACCCTCTGAGCCACCCAGGCGCCCCTTAAGTTAAATTTTTAATCATACTGCTAGCCATAATACTTAATCGAAATACTCATTTCAAGAAATGATGGAGAATGCCTTGCTCTTAGACCCTTATGAAAGATCAATCAATCAATGGATAGATCAGATAAATAAAGACTCTTCTTTTGCAAATACTGTTCCAAAACAACATTGTTACTTTGATCTTCAATTGTCAGTTCCCTGGCTTAAAAATAAAAACACAAACATTTTATTAGCCCCTATCGGAAAGCATCTGGAAGCTAAAGTGTAGAATTAGTAGATTTGAATATAAATTCTTAGAAATTGAGTTATGTGGGTGGTTTAATTAAATTCTCTGAATCAGCTTCTCTAACTATAGGATGACCACAATTTAGGGTGATTAATAAATGAGAAAGTGTAGATGGAGACTATCACAAATATTCTGCTCATAGGAAGTCCTCATTCCACAGAACTTCTCTGTTGGTATTTGAAATAATGGCCCTACTATTTAAAAGAAAAAAAGAAAACCATAACCCTCTGTCTCTGATTTCTGCCAACAATGCGGTCAATTTTTATATTTCTCTGAGCTCACTTTTGTAGCCTACGTTATGAAAGGCTATTTACAATCTGTGTGTCCAATTTTTAAAAACTACATAAACACTGCAAGAATAATGGTTCTACCAAATTTGAAATAAAGATGGTAATAGCTCAAATCATTCCATTTCATGTTAGTCACAAGAGTGAAATTGTCCCATCATCCTCTCTTAAAAAGCTCTCTCAAGGAAAGGAGG
This sequence comes from Lutra lutra, assembly GCF_902655055.1. Taxonomy (NCBI): domain Eukaryota; kingdom Metazoa; phylum Chordata; class Mammalia; order Carnivora; family Mustelidae; genus Lutra; species Lutra lutra. The sequence goes on along the minus strand of NC_062291.1, from coordinate 42,873,557 downwards.
ACGGTGGGTATGTGTTTGGAACTGCACTACTTTGGCTGTTTCCCACTATCAGCATCATATAGAATACCAGAAAAAAGAAAATTTGCTACTTATTCCCAAAACCTAGTAGTTCTTGGGCACAGAATGTAAATAAATTGATGCGTTTAGAGAAATCTATTAACATAGGTGAAAGGCATTACAGTTTTCCCTGTGTTTTGTAGAAAGTAGTAACAGCTATTTAGGGATACATGTAATGTTAATAAATGTGATTGAAATTTATCCAAAATGGAGTACAAGGAGAAAGCACAAAATGACATGAGCAAGGTAATCCTAGATGCTCCATACACCCTTGGGTGAGGACCAATTTAGGTTTGTGGTTATTGTTTCTTTGCTGTTACTCTTCAGGCATTCTTGGTCAAAGCTTCCATCATTTTTCTTTCAATTCTTCCTTATACTCACTCAAAAGCACATCATTTGGAAACTTCCAGATAAAAAGCCCATTGGAATACTCACAAAAGATTGTCACCTCATAGATTTTCAGTGAAAATGACAAATACATTATGGTTACCGGGAGAAAGCTACATTAATGTCTGAATGTGTGTGAGAGGGGAGTCATTCTCATGCATAAATAATAAGTCAACTATGACAAATATAGAAATAAACTGCAAAATATTGTATATAGGGGCACCTGGGTGGCTCAATGGGTTAAAGCCGCTGCCTTCAGCTCAGGTCATGATCCCAGGGTCCTGGGATCGAACCCCGCCTAGGGCTCTCTGCTCAGCAGGGAGCCTACTTCCTTCTTTCTCTCTGTCTGCGGCTCTGCCTACTTGTGATCTCTCTGTCAAATAAATAAATAAAATCTTAAAAAAATATATTGTGTATATAAAATCAAACTGTATTGAAAATTGCATGAATTATGGGTTTCTGATAGCATATCTGAGTAATAAGAACCCTATCAAGGTCTTTCAAATCAGAGAGAGTGGGGGAAGGGCAGTGGCGGATGGGGCAGGAGCTGAGCACTTATCCTGAACTGGAGGTCTCCCTGAGCAGGTAACCCAGGGGCAGCTCAACTCCTGGTTTATACCAGCTGCAGGTGTAAGTGTCTGTTGGGTAGACATCCAAAAATCCTGTTAAGTTTTTCTCTTCAGGGAGTCACGGCGTGGGCAGAATACACGCCTTGCTGTAGCAAACTCCTCATAGCCAAAATGAATAGAGAGAACCATCACAGGACTTGCTGGGGTTGCCTCAAGCTCCGGGCTTGGAGTCTGCCCTACGCTGCTAGGGACCAAAGGGGCAGTTGGCAAGATAAAACTAGATAAACCTGCACTGTGCTCTTCTTCCTTCATCTTGGCCCACAGGATTGTGTGGGGACCCAGACACAATCTGTCAGAGACACCTCAAATTCCAAAAAAGCATATGTGAAAAGTCACATAGAAAAATAATGATGCTCAGATGAATGGGGAGTGATGTGAGGATTCATAATATTTATAGTATTTATAACTCTATGAGAAAGAATTGTTATCAACTTTTTTTGCTGTCAACTTTAATCTGCTTCTTCATTTTGCTTGTTTAGACCGCATAACCTATGAGGTTCAAATTCTACGCCTACCACTTGCTAAATGTGCATCTTTGGGCAAATAATTTTATTTATCTTTGCTTCATTTTTTTCATCATTAAAATGGGGGCTTCTTTTGTATCTACTTCACAGGGCTATAATAGGATTATTTGTAAAGTGCTTAGAACAGTGTCATACACACAGAGAGCATTAAAGAAAGTCTGTTGTTATTTTCATTCTTTTAATAATTACTAAGTTAAAATATATGTATTATAGAAAATCGGGAGAATACAAAAAAAAATACTGGCAAGAAAAATTGTGCATAACCCCTCCACATTTTGCAGTGGGTTGCCTTCCAGTTATTGTTTTAAAAGCTCATATATTAAGTGTAAACGTATATTTTACAAATTTGGGTGACCATACAGTACTGCTTCACATCTTTTTGGTCGCTGTAATTAGTTATGCCTCTGTCCTTCATTCTCTAAGTATCTTAGGTTAGATGATAAATTATGTGGTCACCTATTCACACCATATATGCTACTCTGAATTCTACATTTTATTAATTTCAAACAATAGCTGCTTTTCAAAACATTAGATGTTGTTCTAAAATATCGTGTGAAACAAGTTCTATATAGTATATGACTGAACTGTATTTATTCACTCAAACCATTATCTTTTTTTAAAAAACAAGAAAAAATACGGGCATAACATTACTAAATGTAAAATACATTATAAATTGCTTAAAATTAGGGGCATCTGCCTCTGGCTCAGGTCATGACCCTAGGGTCTTGGGATGGAGCCCCACATTGGGCTCCTTGCTCAGCAGTGAGTCTGCTTTTCCTCTGCCCCTCCCCATGCTCTCTGTCTCTTTCTTTCTCTCAAATAAATAAATAAAATCTTTTTAAAAAATTCTTAAAATTAAATAAGCTTGTGGTGTTATTTCTACCTAGAGAATAGATAGAAACACAAACAGTACCAAATACATATAATTATGGAGTATATGATTAAGACCACTTTTTATATCAATCAGGAAACTTCAGATTATTCAATAAATTTTGTTAGGAGAATTCTTTAGCTCTTTTTTTAAAATAGTGTTTTTAATCTCTAAGTAAGCATAAATAAATTTCAGATAGATTATGACTATATATAACCATATGTACAAACAGTAAATAATAAATTATAGAGACAGTAAAATTTTAAGAGCTAAATTAGCAAAATATTTACTTCATTGCTTGGTGAAGGAAGTCTAAGTATTAAACATATGAACTACATTTTAAAGTAACTGATAGATTTGATCCCATAAAAGGCAAAATTTCTATATGTGTCAAAAAACAAAGTAATAAATCAAAGAGCAATCTAGAAAAATCATAAAGTATATGATAGTACATGATTTATTATCCTCAAAATAACAAACTCCTTTGAAGAAGACAAAAAAATTCCCAGACTTGAAAGTGAGCAAAGCAAAGAATTTAAAAATTCGTAAAAGTAAAAATGAAACTGATCAATATACAAATAAAAAAGTATTCAATTTTTTTAGTACTCAAAGAAATTCTGTTTAAAACATTGGTGAGATATAATTTTCCTGAAAAAATTATCAATTAAAAATACTATTCAGTTCTGGTAAAGAAAAAAAGTAAAATCAACTTTCTCCTAATGTGTTCATGGAAATAGAAATAAATATTACTTTTCAGGAGGAAAATTTATCAAAGTGTATTAGAAGTCCAGAAATGCATTCTTAATAATCTGTACCACAAGATATGCATAATGCTTATAAATCACTGTAATCATGATAAATTGGAAATTCACTAAATGATCCAGCATAAAAGACTGGTAAATAATTTATATGAAATGCTTATAATATTATACTCTTTAAATTAATAGTTTAGAAAAATATAAGATTATATTATACTGTGGGTAAAAGGTCGTAATATACTAAGTGACAAAAAAAACAGATTACAATATATGTATAGAAATGATCCCAACTTTGTAAGGAAAATTAGTATATAATGTAACAAGATTTTAGACTTTAATTCTCCCTACCTCAGATTTGATTAGTGTGTCAATATAATGGATAATAGATAATGAAGTGTGAGATTAATCACTAAGTGTAGAATTTATAAAGGAAATAATCAAATAATCTAGAGCCTTTCCAGAACACTTGGTCTCCATTGCTGACTCTGAAAATATAAAAGGGGTGGGAGAAAGAGGGCTAAGAAAGCCATCTTGGTCCTGAGAGTCTGATCACAGGGGCATTTGAATGGCTTGCTTGCCAGAGCAAGTTGGGACGACAGATGTGCTGGTCCTGTAGACTAGCTGTGGACCACACACAAGAAAAATAGGATGCCGGCTGTCTGAAGACCAGCCTGAGAAGCTCCTGAGCAGGCCTAAGGCCAGTCCACCATTGTCCCAGGTACAGTAGACCCTTAGCAAGCCAGGGTTAAGTTAGGGAAAGCAGCAGTTAGCAAGCTGGGAAGACAGAGCAGAGCAGAGAGGCTAAGGGAAGAAAGGACAACTGTGCTTCCCTCTGGCTCCAGATACCCTGCCTTCTATGCATTGGTTGATTATGCAGTATTTCCACAGGGAAATTATAAAATAGTTGGGGCTCCTATAAAGGGACATTATAAAATAGTTGGGACTGTTATGCACTAAAATGATTATTAGTGGTTATCTCTGAATGATGTGATGTTGGGAATTTTTTTCTTTTTTTAAGTATATTTATCTTCCTAGTCTTCTAGAAACAGTTGCATTTGCATGGTTAATTGGTAAACATTAGGTATTTTGTACAAATTTAAAGGGTAGGTTTGAAGATGATAGCAATTGAATGAAAAAGCCATAGATCTGACAGAACAGACAGACTTAATGAAATTCACACAGGCATGGTCAAAATCTGACAATTCTGTTAATTCTATTACTTCTTCTCTTTCAAGGCCAGAAGATGGTAATAAGAGTTACACATTTTATTTTTTTTAAGATTTTACTTATTTATTTGACAGTAAGAGATCACAAGTAGGCAGAGAGGCAGGCAGAGAGAGAGGAGGAAGCAGGCTCCCTGCTGAGCAGAGAGTGTGGGGCTGATGTGGGGCTCGATCCCAGGACCCTGGGATCATGACCTGAGCCAAAGGCAGAGGCTTTAACCCACTGAGCCACCCAGGCACCCCAAGAGTTACACATTTTATATGGATCCAGTCTGCTAACAATATTTTGATGGCTACTAGAGGGCAGAGTAATGCAGGGGACTTAAGTGTTCTGAGCAGATTCCTGTCTGGAAAGACATCCCCTCTCATCATTGTTGATTAAAGGACAGGGTGAAGTGGTGATAGGTTATGCTTTGTGCCCTCAAGAAAGCTCTTTGCCATCCAATTCATTAATGGAAAGTTCCTTCCCACGATCATGCTGCACAGCTTCATGGAGAGTCCTTCTCATTCTAGTGTGAATGATTCTTACAGAGTTGGGCAGTGTGCAGCCTGTGTAAGTAGCCACAGCACCCCATGTGAAAAACTCATTATAATGCTCACTCCTAGATAAGTCCTTTGTGAGCAGCCCAAATCTCTCCCCTTCACTTTAAGTGAACTTTTATTTCCCACCCATTTTTTTTTAAAGATTTTATTTATTTATTTGACAGAGATCACAAGTAGGCAGAGAGGCAGGCAGAGAGAGAGGAGGAAGCAGACTCCCTGCTAAGCAGAGAGCCCGACTCGGGGCTTGATCCCAGGATGCTGGGACCATGACCTGAGCCGAAGGCAGAGGCTTTAACCCACTGAGCCACCCAGGTGCCCCTTCCCACCCATTTTTATGATATTTCCTTAACTGTCTTTCTTTTGTGTGTGTGTGTGTGTGTGTGTGTGTGTGTGTGTGTGTGTGTGTTGTACTTGTTTATATATTTTTCTTGGCTTTATACAATTGGAAATATTTGAGGTCAGGTAATATGCCTTAACTTTTTAATCCCTGGCAGTAGCTGTCTCAGTGCCTTATACACTGTGTAGTTATAAAGGCAATAATAATAGTTAAAATACAACCATAATGATAATAATAGATAACATTTATTGAGCCCTCTCTATGTGCCATGCACAAATTTCTCTGAATTATTTTATTTAATCCCAACAATAACTGTATGTGTTAGAGACTATTAATATCTTATTTTATAAAGAAGAAAACCAGAACCCATCAACATTAGGCAACTTATCCCATCTCAAGCTATCAGTAAGATTTTGAATTAATGAAAAATCATTTCTCTCTCTTACGGACATGACATCCTTTAGAGCCTACAATTCAATTTCAATAAATGCATTTTACTGGACTGTGGCTTACTGATGGAAGGATCCTTAATTATTATTGTTTGAATCTATAGCATGGTGTACTTTATATGTGCCTAATTATTTGGGGAATAAATAAGTGAATGAACAAAAAGATATATTATTTCAGCCATGCACCTGACTTCTGAATGACTTGCAGGGACAGCCTGCTCTGTACTGAGGGTCATTTTCTTCTTTTAACCAGGATCCTTCTATAGGTAAAGATACTGAGGCTCAGTTACACTGTGATTTTCCCAAGGCCATACTGCTAAGAGCAAGTGGCCACAGGATTAGAACCAAGACCCTTTAATTCCTAATCTAATTGCTGACACCTAGGAAGCTTTTCTATATACTACCTGAAATCAAGAAAGGCAAGAATGCAAAGCATGAGTCTCTTTGGGCAAGTCCCAACTGATACTCTTCAAGGAAACCCCTTGCAGCTGCTTTGCCAACACCTGCCTGGGCTCCCGGGCCCCACACTGGTTTTTTGAGGAGGCTCTCAAGTTTCCTTCTTCCTCACTGTGTCCTGCACAGCAGAGGAGTAACACTCTGCCCTAAGCTGGATGGTTTGAGCATTGGGTGAGTGATGACCCAATGGGCTTCCTAGTACATAGGGAAGGAGACCTACTGTGCTCCGACCTGATGAATTCGCTGTCCCTGCAAACCATTACAAATTGGACTGTGTGGACTGGCTCACTGCCAGCACTCCCTCTAGGAACCACATGCTCTTGCAATTTATTTTTTGGGTTCCCGTAGTGATTATTCCTGGGAAGCTGGGGTCACATAAACCCTATTTGGAGGGATGGGAAGTCTAAACCCACACCATTTTTGCTGCTAGCCTTCCTCTAAACTATGTATGGCCAGACCAGGCTCCTGGCACCTCAGAGGGCATTCTAAGAACAGAGCCTGATTTCTAAGATCTGAAGAAATAAAAGTGTGAATGTAAATCACTACTGTAATAACCAGATTAGGCTTAAAATGGAATTGCCTATGTTAAGCCGCACATCAGCCAACCAAAACGTAGCTAAGCTTCCATGCTGTGCTGTCCCAGAAAAGGAAGACCAACGTCAAGCAATCCATGCTTACGTGCTCAGCACAAGTTACCTGGCCAGGCTCTAAGATTTCTCTTTGCTTTGTATAAGGTAAGTAACCCTGCTTTAACCCATCAGCAAACACCCAGTATAACTTCCTCATTCCTACTCACTTTGGTCTATAAAAACCGCTCACCTTCTACCGCTCTTTAGAGATCTTTTTTATCTGCTAGATAGATGCTGCCCATTCGAGATCTGCTGAATTTTTATTAGATCTGGAAATCATGGAAATGTTTCTTTGAACAGTTCATATGGACTGGATCCAGAAGTTCTCTTCTATTCTCCCTTGGTGGAGACTAGATGACTTTGCAGACTTGTCACCTGCAGCCAGGCATGGGGACCCTGGGTGTCCCATGGGACCCTCGCCATGAATGGGCATCTTATCCACCCCCCATCATTCTTTGATTCCATTCCGAATCCATTCTCTGGAGCTACTCTCAGGCTTCCCCTGGCCAGTGATGACATGAACGTTTTGATGATAACTCAGGTTGGCATGTGATCCTGAGAGAGGAGACCCAGGAAAAAGTCTGCCTAAATCCTTGACCAGCTTATGATTCTTCAGTACCATCTGGTTCTGCTTCAAGGCTGAAGATGGTACCTGATCTGGCTAGGTGCAGGTGGTGAGGAAGAGAAAACCGGGCAGGATTCTATAGGTTGATCCTGTGTTACAGAAAAGGGGACTGGCTCTGAAGAAATTAAATTAGAAATTGTCTAGAAGACTGTGGGGCTTCCTGGAAGTTACTTGCTGCTCTCCATGGGCAAGTGCTGGCTGGCAGCAGGGAGAGGCAGGGTACAAATACATGTTAGTACGGTATGCTATGTAGACTGGTGCTGGCTCCTCCACAGACAGTCATGTCCTCTGGATCCTGACCTAAATCTGTTCCTCTTAGCACCCTCCTTCTGAACCCACGCTTACCATTCATCTTTGGGATCAGACTGTGGCTTCTGCGTACTGACCCCATGTGAAGGTTCAATTCACCTATCAGTTATGTGCAAAAGATATTTTTTCAAAACCTGACATCAAGGCACTTTATAAGTTTAATTCATGTGTATATACAGTTCTTCCAGAGTGGGGTTAACCACAGGCTCTTTGGGGGTAAAAAATGAGTTTTTGGAATAGTAGGTCTGAGGATCCACACTGGGACCATGGTATAGACACTGGTCATAGCAACCACGGAGCCTTCTCATGGTGACATCCTGGCATTATCTCCCCAAATGCACGTAATCTGAGGTTTATTTATTTTTTAAAATTAATTGGAGAGATGCACATTTCAGATCAACTCTGCCTTGCCTGAGGGAGAATAGAACAGCAGAGGCTTCTAACCCACTGTTAATTGCAATTTCACTAAAATAGAGCAGTCATTTGGCAAATGGGGAGAGAAGAAGAAGGAAGAAGGGAGAGAAAAAAGGGGCGAGAGGTGGAAAAAGAGGGAGGGTGTTGGAAGGAAGCTTATTTCCTGAGCACAGATTCATTCGAGGATATCATGCGCAGCAAATTAAACGATCCTTCAGCAAGAATTTTGACAAGAAAATTTCATTAGGGATTTAAATCTCTATGGAAGCTCAAGTTGCTGCATTAAGATATGAAAATTGTGCAAATATTGTTCCTTAGAATAATGTTTGCTGCAGGTCATTGAGTTTTAGTCAATGAAATTGAGAGTGATAAATGTCATAGCGGAAATAAGGGGATGAGGGAGGGGTCGAGGGGGAAAGGGAAGAGCCCAGCCATCCAAGGCTCAGATCCTGGAGTCATTTGGATCAGAAGTTAGACTCCAGCATTAACTAGCTGCGTGACCTTGAGCGAGTTTATTTAACATCTCCGAGGCCTAATTTCCTCATCTATAAAACGTGAGCAGTTGCCAGTAATTCTGCTAGAATGTGATTTCATGAGGGTATGCTATGTAATGTGAGGCCCCTTGGCACAGTGCCGGGCACATGTGGGCTCTAAATACATATTAGTGTGATTATACTGATGAGTCAAGGCGGTGGGCGAATGTTCATCCGTCACTGACTTCCCATCAGTCTGGATGATAGGTGCCTATAGCAATTATTATTGCCATTCTCTGGGTGAAAAACCTGAGACTCAGGGGCCAAGTGCATCTGCCAATGTCAGTAAGGGCTTCCATCAGAATCATGCCCAAGCTTATGTGTCCATGTGTTTTTCTCCCTCCCTACATGGTGGGGGCCTCAGAGCCTAAACTCTGTGGGTATCTTTGTATAAACAGGATCCAACCAGTGAGATGGTCCTGGGTGGATGCTCAGAAAACACCTGTGCATAAATATATGGAGGGATGCATGCATAAGTGTTGCTATTATGCTTTCCTCATTTATTTTATTTTTTTTAATTTTTTTAATTTATTTTTTAAGGTTTTATTTATTTATTTGACAGAGAGATCACAAGTAGGCAGAGAGGCAGGCAGAGAAAGAGGAGGAAGCAGGCTCCCTGCTGAGCAGAGAGCCTGATGCGGGGCTCCATCCTAGGACCCTGAGATCACGACCCGAGCCGAAGGCAGAGGCTTAACCCACTGAGCCACCCAGGTGCCCCATGCTTTCCTCATTTATTTTAATTTATTATTTTTAAAAGATTTATTTATTTATTATTTGACAGAAAGAGAGAGAGAGCACAAGCAGGGGGACCAGCAGAGGGAGAGGGAGAAGCAGGCTCCCCACTGAGCAGGGACTCGGGGCTCCATCTCAGAACCCCGGGATCATGACCTGAGCCGAAGGCAGATGCTTAACCAACTGAGCCACCCAGGCATCCCTGCTTTTCCCATTTGAACTCCATCTCCAGGACTCATTCATTCGATTTCTCAGTGCTTTATCTTTTAGTTATTATTTCAAGGCTTTCCGGAGCTCTGACTCACATAATCTTATGCCATCTTATAGGAAACAGGAGAAAAAGGGGGGGAAAATCCATATACTTCCACAATCCAAACACTGAAAGTTCCCTTTCAGCATTTCAGGATGTGTTTTATTTTTTTCTACCATTGGACCAAGGGATGTTCCTACTGCAATTTTATATGAAAATACCTTTCTATGTTGCTGTTTCACCCAATAGGAATATTTCCTACAGTTGTTTTTTTTTTTTAAAGATTTGTTTATTTGACAGAGAGGGAGAGACAGCAAGAGAAGGAACGCAAGCAGGGAGAGAGAGAAGCAGGCTTCCCACTAAGCAGGGAGCCTGATGCCGGGCTCAATCCCAGGACCCTGGGGTCATGACCTGAGCTGAAGGCAGAGACTTAACAACTGAGCCACCCAGGCACCCCTACCATTTTATTGGCACCCCATCATTTTAATGATGATTCAATAGAATATTATAGATATGTCATATGATATTTTACTTAAACATAGTTTTGCTGTTGGTTTTCAGCATGTGTCCATTTTTTCACCATTAGAAATATTACTGCAATAAATATTTTTATGCATAGAAGATCTAGGTTTTCAGGCTAGTGACTGTGATTATGAGATCAGCTTTCTTTGAGGAGCACAGTCCTAATTAATGGTGGGCCTCATCCTCAATTTTGCAGAGATGGACTATGATATCTAAGTGGATGGCAAGGGTTTGATTAGATTGTCTGAAGAGAGATTATTTTACCTATTTTGTATCATATGCGAGCCCTGCCCCCATACCTTGCCCTCTATCCTTTTGATAGATAATCTATGGCTATAAATGACAAGGAAAAGGAAGGAAGAAGGAGGAAGTGAACGAAGAAAGAGGAAGGAAAGAGGAGACGAGAAGAGGAGGGAGGGAAGGGAAGGAAGAAGACTAAAGGGAAGAAATAATGAAAAAAATAGAAGGAAAGAGGAGAACAGAGGGAAATAGAAAAGAAAGAAAGAGGGGAAAATAGAGGGGGGACTAGGTACATCAGCCAAAATGAAAAAAAAAAAAAAAAAAGAAGAAGAAGAAACAAGAGAAAAGAAATTAGCAAGCCCATTCTTCCATAGGCTTTGTAATATTCCAAATCCATGTCTCAACCACAAGCATACATTTGAGATATCTGCTTAGCAAGAGGCAAAATCGCAAGATGAAACAAATTTAACACATTCTGGTAACTGTCTGCTACTAGGGTAATTCCTAGACACCAATGCCTCACATTTCAGAGAAGGAGCTAATCCATGACTAGCTTGCTTGCTAAATTTTAGGAAACCTTCACTTTCCTCAAGGAGAGTTACATTTGGAAGGAAAGGAGTAGTTAAGATTGTATCATATCTTGTCTTGCCAAGATAAAACACAATTAAATGAAATTAAACAAAACTTTTCCTTTAAAAAAAAAACCAAAACAAAACTTTGTATTTTCTAAGGCAATGCAGGTAGAAATTCAGCATCTGCGTTCGGGGGGTGGGGAAAAGGAGAAAATATGCATTTTGAGAAGATGTTGAAAGAGGGTTGGACGTGTTCATTACACAGCGGTGTGCTCCCTCACAACAGGATAATTTCTGTCTGTTGTCAATATACAATATTTTGTTGAAGTCTGTCTTATGCATGTTTGGTATTTAGAAAATCATAACATGGCCTTTGTGATTTGGAAATGCCCATCATGATCCTAACTAAACTGCTGATTGGATAAAAATCTCCTTTCCACAGTGGTGATTCAATTGTAGTGGTCATTGAAAGAGCAGGAGATTATTTACAAATAAAGCACAAAATTCACATCTGACTGGAAGTGGTCAGATTGGTACCAAAAGTTACTTTTACTTCATTTAGCAACAAAAAACTAAGGACTAGCAATATTTCTTAGTGGCAAATTGTCTTCTTTCATGAATTTAAAAAAAAAAAAATTCCAACAGTCCAGGAACCAGTGATATGCAAACAGTGTTGCTGAAAATGGGGTTTTTACAGTTTGAAAACTTATGTAATTTCAGATTCCTATTTTCTTAATTTAGTAAATACGGTAAAAGTTAATAGGTTTAATACTAACGCAATTCCAAGCAAAGGGTATGACCCAGTATGAGACAGTAGTTTCTGTAACATTCTGTTAGGTCAATAATGAGCTCTGTTTTGTTTCTGTTTCCCTACGTTCATAATGGGTGGTGGCAGGAGTCTGTTTGAAAGCTAAGGGAGGAGGGTTTGCTGGAGTTCTCAGTGTAGATCAGCGAAGGAGCTGAATCTGAACACCAGGTCCCAACTAGAGAGAAGACCAGACCTAGACATAGACCGAGTTAGCTCTGAGCGAGAGCTCTGAATGTTCACGCCTGTCACCAGCTTCCACCCTTGGCATCATTCAGAGACAAATGACCGAACTACCGCCTTCAGCTGAGCTAACAACCGTTGCCCAGAGTAAGTGCTGCCTACATACTGCGTTAGAGAAAGAAGAAAAATGCTTGACCTACTTGGATCCGATAAGATGGAATCAGTTTTCGGCAGAAATTGATCACAACGGACTCCTTGGTAGCCTTCTTTGCACCTGAGAAAAGGGGATAAATGACAAACGTACGCATGTGGTCGTGAAAGATTTCAACAAGCCAAAGAGCCATCAATTACACAAATGTGAGAACAGTACATTCATGCTTCTGTATTGTTTGATTCCGGCTTCTAACACTGACAGATGGATTTTAGTCTGTTTACGTGCGGAAAACCCAGCACGGCTTTGCTTTTTTATAGTTTTAGATGGAATACCTAACGAGCCAATTGAATAGCATGTTAAGATGGCCCTCATAGCAACGTGAGTAATAGTCATCTTCAGAACATAATTCTGAATGCAGGTATATGCAGGTCTTTTCTTTATGCAATGTGCTAGTCCCTAAAAGGCTGCAAATGCCCTTTGGAAGCATATTTTAAGGGCCATATTGCTAATAAAAAATCATTTTCTGATATAAGTAATCAAATCTTATCAGATTTTGGCTACTGTTTATCTTCCTCCTGTTTTATTAGTTTGTTCATTTGCTGATTTCATTTTTTTTTTTTTTTTTAAATGTAGCTATTCTTCAAGTCAGCATCGCCCAACTGCTTGGCCAGGAATAACAGCATTTATTTTAGATCTGCTAAGATCCGAGAGGCATCTGTGTCTACATGCAAGGTCTCTGTGCTTTCCCTCTAAACTCGTATTTTTCCCTCCTCATTTTTCTCTTTCATATTCACAAACATGTGCAAAGTGCCTGCTCTCTGGCAGGCATTAGACAAGGCAACTTCCCTGAGGCGGGTGCAACGTGGAGGCCAGGAATATGCCTGGAAGCACCCGCACTGAGGCATGTCACCGCTGCCCTGCCAGTCCTCTGTCGAGTCTTCACACAGCTCGCTCCGTCAGGGCTTCTTGGCCACCTCTAACAGCATTGGCTCATCAGTTGGCAGTTCAAGGCACAAATGCAGCCGATGCCCCCACACCTGCCTCTCTGAGTGGGGAGGTGGCATTTAGTGGTCGGCTAGAAGTGTAATCTGTCATGCTCAAGTTAAGCAGGGAGGCATCCATTGTTGTTTTCTGGGATGAATCTGTCCTACTTACACAGGAGGAAATTGTGCTGTTGGCATAAAAATCAGATTTAAAAAAACAATCCCCTGGTTGTTAGAAATCTATGAAATTGACAAAAGAATTCAAAGAGACTGTTCGTCAGAGACCAGAGCTGTGAATCCTTTCTTTACAATATCCTTTGTTTGGGGGTGTAATAAAGTATTAGATAAGGTCTGTTGCAGTGGGAGCTGCAACTGAAGGGCATGGACGTAATTTTACTCCCTTTCATTGTGAGCCAAATTGGGGAAGTTAGGTAATCAGGCAGGCTCTCTTCAGCACCTTCTTAAGCCTGGAGCTCTGGAGTGTGCTTGGCAATTTTCCTTGTAGACTAAGAACAAAGACGTCTGATATATGGATACCCCCAGACACCCAACAGGCTATTGAAAGAATTTGTTGGAGCTGCCACATATTTTCACAACCTTTTTTATCCATTTATTGCACTTGAAGTAAAGCAGGCATGTCACTCGGTCTGTAATGGTAGAAGTCAGAAGATACTTAGGACCGAAGCACATTTATCATGAAAAAATAAATTCCTGCCCTCCCAAACTGTCCTACTGCTGTTTATGTGCTTTTTCAGAATTACCAGAACCATAGTACTTTAATCTTCATTTCCCCACAAACGATGACTTATGAGTTGGGTGTTTGCTATGGTGACACATTCACATTTTTTGGAGGTTTTATTTCCAATATACGTGGGAGTTGGGAAGGATACTTTACTCTTTTACTCTCTGCATCTTCATTTAATATGAAAATGGTATCCTAGGGAGATGGTTGCTTTTTAAGAGAAAGTGCTTTTTTGTTTTGTTTTGTTTTGCTTTTTAAGGAGGTCTTCGTTACTTACAATGCATTATTCCATTTGTGTGTGAAAGGAAACTATGAAAAGATGTTTGACATTTTCTAGGCTTTAACTGATTTTCTGTGGGTGTGAGCCCACTTTGAAGTGCTTGGGCCTCATGGGGTTTCTGGAAAACAGCACAGCAAGGACCTTCGATGCTGCCTTCATCCCTGTATGCTACAGATAGTCAACGATGATGCTGGAGGAGCCCAAGCCAGGCTAGGAAACCTGCCAAAGGGTGTGGGACTGGTTACAGAACCTGCTTCTTTGTTAAGGAGACAGTGTCTCTGCTAATTGGTTGCTGGGTTTTAAGAATGACGCATTAAAATTTCCATTTTAAAAGTCACACACGTCACCTTGGTAAGTTCAGACCCATCCAAATGTGAAGACCGAATGGGCCAGCAGGTAATGCCAATGCATCAGACTGAATTCATGATGATATTAACGACATAAAGCAAAGAAAAAAAAAAGTCGAGATGTACATCTATTGCACTGATGGAGTTTGGCGGGATTTCTGACAGTGTAACAAGCACTTCTTGGAGAAATATTTTTGTTTTGGTTTTGGTTAGTTTTGGGAGGATTTTGAGAGTGTTTTGTTCATTTTTTAAGATGTTTGATTTTTGAAGGATACAGGTATAAGCAAAACAGAAATTCATATACTAAAAAAGCCTCAATGTCAGACCTTGGTTGAAGGATACAGGTATAAGCAAAAGAGAAATTCTTTGTTCATCTAAGATAGCATGACAGGATTTATAAAATTTTAAAAATGCATGTGTAATCTAATGATAAATGTTTTTTAAAAAGCACAAATCTTCTTTTTACTAGGTTAATATTCTATTTCTTTTCCTATTCTGCATTGCTTCCAAATCTCCACTCAATTCATCCAGTCCCTGGTTCCATGAATTTCGTTATCCCTTAGAAACATTGTATCACAGTGATGGTATTAAAAATCCCAATATTTCCTGGTGATTTTTCAGGTAAGTTTTGATTCTACAGCTGAATGGTGTAGGAGAAGGGAGCAGGCTCAGGAAATACAGCCAAGGATGACAAATAGTTACATAAAGAAAATGGAGAATTATTATCAACAGTGAAAGAACCATAGCATATACTCAGTTTGTAAGAGCTGAGGCATTTTAGCTTGAAAAAAAAAAATTAGTCTTAAATTCTGTGTTTTATCTCCTCTGTGGTGAAGGAGCTGTTACTTCTGAAACCAGTAAGTTCTAGATCATGTTGTTTGCTTTATTTCCAAATTTAAAAGGCAGTAAGGAAGGGCATAGGTGAAGAGATAGTGTCCAAAGCAAGGTAGAGCAGGTAAGAGGTTAAAGGGAGACTCTATTAGGGTAACCATGGATAAGAGAGCTCAGGCTGGCAATGAAGCAGAGGGAAGAGCTTGGAGACTAGGCCCAGTATCTCTCTGCTGGTGAGCCTCAGGTCTGAATCACAAACGAGAGTCCTATCTACAGGGACAGGGCCCATAGTTTCAAATGCAGGCATCTCTTTTTCTATTTTTTATATCCTTCCAGTTTGGTTCTCGCCTCCCCATCTCAATTGTTCAGCTCTATCTAAAATAACAAGCTTTCCCTTCTATTCATCTTTCCTCTTCTATATTATACCAGAGAAAAAGCCCAGTTTTAGTGAAAAGTTTTAAAAGCTATCCTTGGGTGAAAAAGAAGAGAATAGTCCTGGCAAAGATGAAAACATACGACATGCATGATTGTCAGCTGGATTTCAATGCTTGCTTTGTCTGATGTGGCAAAGAAGAAATGGTCAACACATTGGACGTGGAGCACCCAAAGGAAACGACTTGTAAAAGGGTCGATCACTTGCTGATGTCCCCACAGAAATCCCACTGCTATCTTCAGAGACCATTTCGATCTCCTCTCTTAAAATACTCTACGCCAGCTGATTTCTTTGAACCCACTTCTCGAATAACAACTACACTAGCGCTCATCATGTTAGTGATTTTGAGTGAAAATTAAAGAACTCTCACTGGTGACCAACAGTCTCCCTGCGTTCCCAGATTATTCTCGCATTGCCCCTCTTCCTTTTGTTAGAAAAACAAAACAAAATTACACAAAAACAATCCAAAAACTGTTCCACAGAGGGAATTGTACTAGCCTTTGTCCTCATGTATTGATTTCCTGGTCATTGACTCATTAATGGAAGGTGTCATCATCGCTTCACTGCACTGTTCTCCAGTTCTACTCTGTCCTCATTTTCAGGGTATTGATTATGCCCACGGATGGCCTGGCCCATACATGGTCTCTAAGCACATGTCTTCCCCTTATATATCGTAATGATTCACAGTGTTGAGCTTATAGTTTTATTTCTCTGCTTAGTATTTGCATAGACGCACTTTATGCAAATCATTTAACATCCCTATTTTTCAGTTTCAAACCGTATAAAATGCAAGTGATACCAGGAAAGAGAAAAATGAACAAGTACACATAGTTGATGCATTTTGGCCATTGTTATGACTATAGGCCTTATACCTGCCATAGTTGCAAAGATGCATCTGACATAATTTATAGAGAAAAAAGTATGCAGGATAGGAACATGTTCAAATATTTGCTTCAATCCCTGTGTAGCGCCTGGTCTCTGCAATTCACTTTAGAGAAAGTATACATGGTTTCTTATTGGAAACTTGATTTTAGACATAAAATTTGAACTAGCAGAAATCAATTAACTTCACAAGAGAAAAGGTGGCAAACCGTGTGGGTTGTTTCCTGCTTGTATCAACTTCTACTCATAAAAAGATGACAGTTACTCTTTGATGTTACAGGGAAGTAGACATTTTGTCAGTGATAACACGAGTCCGCCAATTTTAAGGAGCCTATTAAATGCTGATTTGGAAAAAAAAAACAAAAACAAAAAACCCTCCAGGTATTCTTCTCTATCTCCTGCCAATTCTCTTTAGCCTCCATGTCAGACCTTGGTTGGGGAAACCAGAAAGATCATCAGGCGTTTACACTTTACATTTTGGAAGCAAGCTAGTTTGGAGCACTGCCTGATTTTAAATCCAGGATCTGCAGTTTCGCTGGTTATTTAGGCTTCTAGGCCTCCATCCCTTCCTCTGTAAACTGGAAGTAAAAATAGTAGCTCTCACCTAGAATTATTATTAAGAATTAGTCATATAATGCCTGTGGTTCATGGTAAGCACTCAATAAATGTTAGAATTTTTTTAAAAAAATATTCTTTGAATTTGAAATCATCATCACAGCTTTTTAAGTGAGGAAACAGTCCAAAGGTCAACCGTCTGATCCCCCACATCTCACATCCGATACATATTTGAACTAGAGGCAAACTCAACTGGGGATGACTTTAAAGTCCTCCCTTGGTCTCTGGCAGTTACTGACATTCTTCATGGCAACGTCTGAGGAATTTCCATTCTTTATGGAAAAACAATCCAGAAGTCATTATATGCCCAGCTCCCTTTCCGAAGGTAAGTATTTGAAAATATGGGCCAAATATCAAGAATTGAAGCCATGATTAACAGTAAGAATTAAAGACCTAGATCTGTACGTTATCCAATCTCAAAATGTTCTTAAGCAAACCATGTCACAGAAACTAGTCACAGATTTCAAGGCAAACTTCCTGAGCTTCATGTTAATTTAAAAGGTAATCACTGGGACCCCTGGCCGGCTCAGTCAGTTAAGCATCAGACTCTTGATTTAGGCTCAGGTCATGATCTCAGGGTCATGGGATTCAGCTCTACTGTCAGGCTCCCCGCTCAGCACAGAGTCTCCTTGTCTCTCTCACTCTGCTCTTCCCCTACTGGCGCTCTTCTCTCTCTCTCAGATAAATAAAAATAAAGTTTTTTTTTTCTTTAATGAATAAATGAATGAATGAATGAATGAAAGGTAATCACCCACTATGGATGGGAAGACTCCTCAGGGGCACTACCATTAAAGAATGATAATGGCATCTCTTGATTTCAGACTAATTCGTGATTTCATTCCTCAGTTAAAAATCAAAACCAAAACCAAGACAAACAAAAACACAGAGATTAGAGTCCAACAAGGCAATTAAACTGCCCAGCACTGAAGAGATCTGGAGTATAGGAGACAAAATCTCCACCAGCTCTCCATTCGAACGCAAATAGGTGTTGGATGGACCAGCAGCTTGTCTAGCTAAGGGTCTGCAGCCTCGCATTATTAATGGTATTAGAGAACATTGCCTTCCCCTGCCACTCACTGCTGAAGCTGAGATCTACGTCTGGCTATGGAGAATACTGTGAAACCGATTAGTGTAAGCTTTCTTTAGCTGACTTTAAAATTGAATTAAGTAGTCTTATTTAAAAAGAGCACTAATTAAGACAGCAAGATCTTTAAGTTAACCAATTGGAATTAAAATTACCTGCAGATTGGCTGTAGGTACAACCTTTCCAAAATCATTTCACCTATAACTGAGAGATTTTGGAATTGCATTTTTTTAAACAGAAAACTGCCTTCAAACTCATGAAAATTCTCTCGTGTGTTATTGATAGCTTTCAAAAATATCACAATTTCCATGGCCGAGGCAACTGTTGCTTATAACGTCATTCATCTTACAAGTCTGAGGTTTCTTGTTAATGAAGTCGTATCTGCAATCTTAAGAAGGCGTAGGGCTTTATTTTTGAAAATTTCCCTTTAGCAAAATTTAAATTCAAAAGTAGATGGAGGCCAATTATTTCATCATATGACTGCTATGATTTCAGAAGTGAATCTGAGAGCATCTGCTCAAAACCAGGAGGCGTGCTGCATTCTGTTAATATTTGGGCCCTGAAGACAGAAACGGAAAGAATGACTGGAAGTCTGAGGAGTTAAAAAATATATAACAAGTATGTGCTTACGCAAATGCGAGTTCTTGTCAACCATATGTAGAGTCTCAGGGACTTATACTCAGCAGCCGCCCAGACACTCCATTGGCCACATCACTGTCGGACAGACAGCAACTCATTTCAAGTCACCTTACTCCCATATATGGCAATTCATTTCTGGACAATCCGTGGCCGAGCAGTTCATTCTACATTAATGTTTTTGCCCTTGTAGAGATTTCTGCTCCTTTTTGTTCTAGAGCTTCACCTGAGGCTTACGACCTCACTGACGAAATTAAAACACATACCACAGCATGAGGATGCTACCTTGGTTCAGGTGTATAGCAATATTATCCAAAGCAGCTATGTGGCCTGAAGAAGATCATTCTAACTTAGGTTTTCTTTTACTGCATCTAAAAATAAACCACAATCTCTTTTTAGCCAAGAAGGTAAATAAAGGAGTAAGATACTGGCGTTCTTACAGAAAGACTCTGTATTTCATGGTCACATTGGAGGTACTGAAATACTAATTGCCCTTCTCAAGACCAAAAGGATTTGTGGGTAATAAGGACGGGGCGGGGGGGGAGGGTAGATGGAGTTTTGCTTCGTCAATTCAAACTGACTGAGAAAATGCTATATTACTAATTTCCTAGCACACACAAAATTTGTTTTGACAAATGTGGGATTCTAGTTTTCAAAGGCCTGTTATGGTGAAAAACCTCGTCCTTTGCATGTAAGATGACCTCCAAGTCTGCCGCACAGAATTGTGACAGAGGTCTGTGACTGACCTCTCTGAGGTCCTCTAAATTCAGTGCCTGCTCTGTGCCCATGTGCACACACTCAGACATGCAGGCACAGACATGTCACCCCAATTCCTTGAAAATATGTCTAATAATCAGAAAATTTAGGCAGACGATATAGGTTCTGACATAAAAGTCAGCAGAGAATCAGCCTCTCTTCCTTCACTTCCCTAGTTAATTGAAAATTCTCATGACTGTCCTTGATATTTCCCAGCCAAGAGTGGACAAAGATTTATTGTCACATCCACTCCCCATGATTCCTCTTTATTATTTTCACTTGCAATGTTAAAAGATTGAGAAGTTAGCCAATCACAGACTTTCTCTGATGCTTAAGGTCCAACATCAGCAGATTTCTTCACTTGTTTGTACTTGCTTGGAATTAGAAAAGCAATTGACTCACATGTCCAGACTAGTCAGTCAATGGAAGAAAGGTGATGACCATCTTTGCCCTCTCACAGTTCAGCAAGAAATAGAAAAGTAAGCCAGAGTAAAACATTATAATGTTGCTATCAGTTGGCTTGGGGCTGCCATAATAAAGTATTGCAGACTAGGTGGCTTCAACAACAGAAAATTATTTTTTTCCCAGTCTGGAATGCAGAATTCTAAGAGAATTCAAGGTGCCCCAAGGTTTGTATTTGGTGAAGGCTCTCTCACTGGGTTGCAGATGGTCACCTTCTCAGGGTGTCCTTACACAGTGGAGAGAAAGAGCTCGATGCCTCACTCTCTCTTTCTCTTCTTGAATTTTGATAAACAACAGTGTTTTATAAGTGTGTCACATATGCAATATTTGGGACACATTCATACTAAGAATGTATTCATTCTTTACCCAAACTTCAAATTTAACTGAGTGTCCTATATTTTTATCCTCTAGATCTGGCAATCATAAGTGTATGAGGGTAAAAAAAAAAATGAATAATAATAGAAGACTCATCAGGAAGAACACCTAGATTAAAGTTAGTGTATAATAATTTTGCTATAACTATATCCTGTTGTGATAAATTCAGCAATCTCTAGCTTTAAGGACAAGAAACCAGGGCACATTGTATATACTTCTATCAACCACACAGGGACATAATGAGCTCACAGAGTCTGGAAGGGGAAAATATAATTTTCAATAGCTAGCTCTTAGATAAAGTATTGAAAAGATATGTCAAGAATGTGATGAAGAACAAATGAAGTAACATTGTTTATAAATGTTAGGTGCAGATTTGTGACTTGATTGTGGGGATCACTAGCTACTACCTTGCATAAATTCTGAATTAACAGTAGGAGTATGCTGCCCAACTGCCCAAAGGGAAGACTAAAGGAAGAAAGAGGGCATTCTACTGCCTCATTCTGCATCTCACTTTCCTAGGCATAAATTTAATACACATGCTATAGCAACTGAAAAACAGTGAGCATAGATACTTAACATAAAGCAGTGATAATCTAAAAATCCTAGATAAAACACAAGAAGACCATCTTCTGGAGGACTGTGAGGTCCTTTCTGGAATTCGCAGTTCTCAGAAGGAAGCAATGAGAGAGTATGTTACCAACAAGAGATCAAAGAGGCCAGCCTTGTTCCCTGCCTGTGCAGTGTAGGTGATTCCCTGCAGCAAAGCAGTACACAGCTTGATAAGGAAGAGTGAAAAGAAAATAAATCTGAGAGATAAATCTTACTTAAAAGGCATCTTTATGATTGGCATTATAAAGGAGAGACGGAGCTCATTAGCAAATGAACTGATAAAACCATTCACAGCATGCTTCAAAAAGAAATGGTAATAATTATTGTCTCTCTAAGAAAGGGGGCAAAATATCCACACAGTGTCATTCACAAATCCCTTTACAGACATCACGAAGCAAGCTGCAAAAAGTCCCACAGCTTTCTGATTTAATTAAGTGAAGAAAGCAAGGAAAGACTTTTACAGTTCACACGCCTGGATCATAGAGGGTTCTACATGAAACATGATTTTTTTAAAAGCCATTTTAGAGACCGCTAGAGTTTGCTGAACCCTCATTCAACAGCATAATTTTCCCTGTTTCTCCCAGGATATTGTATGATCGACTGACAGGGTGCAGCATTTCTGCCGGCGAAAGGAAGTGGGCAGCTTTGATCAGAATTCACAATAATATATCTCCCTTGTGTGATAAATGATTTACTGCTGAGGATAAATGGATATAATCTTTCATTATGTATGACATTCATCAGCAACAAGGAAGCTTTGGACTGAATGGAAAGTGATTTCATATTAAAAGCCTCATGCAACTCAGACTGAGATGAAAGTGAGGTCTTGCCTTGAAAAAAAAAGTGGCTCAGGCTTGTAGGTTTAAATGGATGCTCAGTCAAATATAATCGTTACTCTGAGTTTGAAAATCTGTTAGGAGGAAACCAGGGAATTATGTGACTAGGTAAACCTCAATTTTGCACAAAAAGCCCCATTTCTTAACCATACTATTCTATTTACTTAAATGTGTCATTAAAACCAACTTTGAGGGGCGCCTGGGTGGCTCAGTGGGTTAAGCCGCTGCCTTCGGCTCAGGTCATGATCTCAGGGTCCTGGGATCGAGGCCCGCATCGGGCTCTCTGCTCAGCAAGAAGCCTGCTTCCCTCTCTCTCTCTCTCTGCCTTCCTCTCCATCTACTTGTGATCTCTCTCTGTCAAATAAATAAATAAAATCTTAAAAAAAAAAAAACCAACTTTGAGGACTGAGAATAGCCAGAGAACCAGGTAGGGAGGAGAGAATGGAGGCAGGGTGGGGTGGAAATGATTTAAATTTCCTTTATCATAGATAGTGCACCATTTCCCAAGTAGATAAATCAAGAAAGAGAGACTTAGTATATTATTTAGATATATGAAGTTAACAACTAGGAAAATGCCAAATGAAAATGGTTTAATAAGCTTGCTTGTGTGTTTGCAGAAGGAGATGTAAGTTCAGGAGTGGGAGAATTGTTGCAGAGGGATGAGACCAGGGCTAGTGGCTTTTCATTATAAGCACATTTGTATTGTTTATTTTTTGTTTAAATTATACACTTAGATGATGAAGCAATATAGATGTAGCAAATCTCTTCATTTTAAAAATGATTGCAGTATTTTTTTGTAAGATTTATTTATTTATGAGAGAAAGAGAGAGTGGTAGGGGGAGCAGAGGGAAAGGGACAAGCAGACTCCATGGTGATCATGTTGCTCCATGCAGGGTTCAATCTCAAGACCTGGATGTCATGACCTGAGGTGAAACTAAGAGTTAGACACTTAACTGACTGAGCCACCCAGGCGTAGCAAAGCGATTCCTGATCTTGGTTTCACTGACTCTTTAGGACCCAGTGTAATATCACCTTATTTGACTTTCTTTGTTCAATTTTCTTCTTCTTCTTCTTCTTTTTTTTTTTTTTAAGAGAGAGAGAGAGAGAGAGAATCTCAAACAGGCTCCATGCTCAGCACTGAGCCCAACACAGGGCTGGATCTCACAACCCTGAAATCATGACCTGAGCTGAAATCAAGAGTCGGACACCTAACCAACTGGGTCACCCAGGAGCCCCCATTTGATTTTTAATAACAAGAATTTTTCTAATACTATATTATGTTTTAGAAGCAAAAAGATTTAACACAAAAGACAATGGGAAGAGATGAGAAGACAAACCACAGACGGAGAGAAAATATTTGTAAAAGACACATCTGATAAAGAACTGTTATCTAAAATATAGAAAGCACTTGAGCCTGGGTGGCTCAGTTACTTAAGCATCTGCCTTTGGCTCAGGTCATGTTCCCGGGGTCCTGGGATTGAGCCCCACATCTGGCTCCTTGCTCTGCAGAATGCCTGCTTCTCCCTTTCCCTCTGCTGCTACCCTGCTTGTGGGCTCTCTGTCAAATAAATAAACAAAATCTTTTTTAAAAAATAAAAGAAATAAATATACAGAGAATTCTTAATATCCAACAATAAGAAAGCAAACAACCTAATTAAAAAAATGAGCCAAGATCTTAACAGACACATCACCAAAGATATACACATGGCAAATAAGCATATGAAAAGATGTTCCACATTATATGTGATCAGGGAAATGCAAATCAAAACAACAATGAGATACTACTATGTACATGTTAGAATGGCCAAATGTAGAACACTGACAGCATCAAATGCTGGTGAAGTGGTGAAGAAACAGGACCTCCCTTTCGTTGCTACGGAGAATGCAAAATGGTACCACTACTTCTGAAGACAGATAGCAGTTTCTTACAAAAGTGGACATATTCTCACCATATGACCTGACAATCATGCTTCCTGGTATTTATTAAAAGATACGGAAAACTCATGTCCACACAACAACCTGTACACAGATGTAATTGACACAACTTGGAAGTAACCAAGATGTTCTTTAGTAGGTAAGGGGGTAAATAAACCATGGTACCTCTACACAATGGAATAATATTCAGGGCTAAAAAGAAATGAGCAATCAAGCCATGAAAAGGCAAGGAGGAAACTCAAATACATATTACTAAGTGAAAGAACTCAGTCTGGAAAGGCTACATACTATATGATTCTAACTATATGACACAATGCAAAAGGCAGAAACTATGGAGATTTTTAAAAAATCAGTTTAAAATTAAATTAATTAATTTAATTGATTTTTAAAAATTAGGTTAAAAAAATCAGGTTTTCCAGGGTTTGTGGGGTGAGAGGTATATAGGTAGAGCACAGAGGAGTTTTAGGGCAGTGAAAATACTCTGTATGATACCATAATGATGGATGTTATATCGTTAGACATTTGTCCAAACCCAAAGAACGTACATCAAGAGTGAACCCAATATAAACTATGGATTCTCTGTGATTATGATGTGTTATTATAGGTTCATCAGTTGTAACAAATGTAGCACTCTGGTAGGGGATGTTGTTAATGGGGTAGGCTTTGCATGTGTAGGGACAAGGAGTACATGAGAAATAACTCTGTCTTCCCCCAATGTTGCTATGAACCTAAAATTTCTCTTAAAAAGTGAAGTTGGTTTTTTTTAAGATTTTATTTATTTATCTGAGAGAGAGAGCAGCAGCAGCAGAGGGAGAGGGAGAAACAGACTGCCCGCTAAGCAGGGAGCCTGATGTGGGACTCAGTCCCAGGACTCTGGGATCATGACCTAAGCCAAAGGCAGCTGCTTAACCAACTGGGTCACCTAGGTGCCCCAAAAGTAAAGTCTTAATAAATAAAAGTCTTAATAAAGTCTTAGTAAAGTCTTAATAAATAAAAAAGTCTTAATAAATAAATATATACATATGTTATATATCAATTTATTTAATAAATTTATTTAATAAACAAATATCTAATTAAATTTAATAAAACTTAAATAAATTACCAAATAAATATATTTATTAAATATATAAATATCCAAATTAAACTAGATGAGTAGGGATAGTTTTTGACCCAAATCTAAATGTTTTCTGATACTACAGAATGGTAGAGTTAGAAGACATCATAAAGAGTCTGTTCTAACCACCTCCTTTTCTGGAGGACAATATTATAAAACAAAGATGGAGACTTGCCTAAAACACCAAAGGCTATAAGGGGTAGAGCAAGATTTAGAGCCCATGGATTTTTTTTCTAAATCCAGTGTTCCTTCTGCTTTTTAACCTTTCCCCTTAAAAAACAAAGATATTCTTAAATCCTCAGGCCATCATTAATGCCAGACTTCTCAGAGTCTTTCTAGTGAAAGCATATGTTTTATTGAAGATCAGTTAGCACAATTCAACTGGCTAGAGTTCAGGTAACCAATCAAGGTCAAAAAGAGGTGGCACTACCAATGTCACTAGCTTGGATAAGAATGTATAGTAAAACATATTCTAAAATGGAATGACATGTGGAAATCAGGAAAATCACACAAGAGTATGAGTAAAGATGGGTAATCTTAGAGAAGGCACATAAAGAAGTATTCTTTCTAACAGTGATATGGATAAGATTCTTGACCTGTGATTAAAACAAAGCAAACTACAACCTGGTACAAGTAAGTTTACAAAAATTAAGTTAACATCAGTAGACGGTAAATTCAAAATAGAATTCAAAGGAATGTTTTTTCGCTGGAGTGTTTGGCAACTGAAAATGGCAACTCAGGTAAGCAGTGACTTGAAATGGATAAAACATGATGATGATTTTTGAAAAGCAAAACTAATAATAACAAATAAAAGTGTGAGAGAGATTCAGCTAATCGAGTTATGGGTGACATATTTGATGTTCTTACATGGGATATTCCTGTTACGCAGGAATAAATCAACAAGAAATCACAATCAGAAAGTTCTTCCACATCTTGTAGTGTCACAGATGAACAGATCAAACCTCCTCTATTCAGAGCACAGTGCTGAGATCTTTACACAGGTTAGACAAAGTAATCCTCATGAACCTGATAAGAAGGAGATGTGGGTACCACTGTTTTAAAGATAAAGGGATTGAAATTGAGAGAAATTAATTTCTTTATCCCAGGGCACATGAAAAGCATGTGTTAGAACTTGGATTTGACATCAGTGTAAACTGATACTACAGACTGTTAATTTTTTTATCCCACATAGTTCTTGACCATTCAGATAGCATTATGCATATTTTTAAAGTGGTCCATTTCATTAGTATCTATCTTCTGAGAAAGAGAAAGCCTATCATTATATACTTAGTACACAGATAAGATAAAAGTGAAACTCATAAGAGTCTAATGATTTGCCCACAGTTATATAAGGGCATAATTTAATTAATGTGAAAAAACCTAAAAGAAAGTACAATGATACTTAATATGACTTCAGACTTAATAGTAGGCTATCGTATTATAACTTCTCAAGTCACACATTCATTCAAAATTGAATATACTGAGAAAGAAATGGGTGGTATGTCTGAAAAGAGAAAGCTCTTTAAATATTCAAAAACTGATGAAACAAGTGAAGAAAGCATGAGAAGGTAAATAGAAGACAAAAAGGTAACACAGGGATGGGCAACAGCATGCAATCACTCTCCCCACAGGCTGATGGGACAAAGGAAGGAGTCTGAGGCAAGGAAACCTGAGGGAGCTACAACCCTAAAGGAACTGCCGCTAGAAATAAACCAAGAGACAGAAAGTAAAAAGCAAAGAGAGAAATCAGAAATGGAGGCCTGCCTTCAAATTTAGCGTCTTCCACTGGCCACTCGACTCAGAAGCCATTGATCAAGAGAGCCTGGGAAATGTAACTCTCTGAGATGGTGAGCAGAACAGGAGAAAGGCCAGGGTCTGGATTTAGGAGCAAATGCATGACTGATTGGCAGGGTTGGTCATATACGGTGTATACTCTATACAGCATAACATGAGCACCCATGCACATTATCACACCAGCAGCAGAAATCCCTTTCCCCAATCTTTCTAGATAACAGAGATCTCACTAAACTTATAAAAGACATCATAGCAGGCCTCTGCATCGGTCCTCCTTAGGAATCTTCACGACTTCTAACTGGCACCCACCTCCAGCACACTCACACTTGCGCAGGGGCCAACACTCACATTCACACCCTGCTCACAGCTCCCTGGGGAAAGTGATTTAACCCTCTGGGCACTCATTTCCTCCCCTGCCAACAGGACTAATCGCCCTGGCCTGGTGCACAAAAGAGAGCTGTGCCTATTAATTACTTAAATCTCATAAACTCTTTTGAAGACGAAAAGCTCCAGTTTTCTTACTCTGTTCCTTGGCTTCAAATAAAAAAGCTACATTATATAAAGGTTTCTGGGGGATTTATTACCAGACCTCTATCTGAAAAAAGTCACACCACAATTACAACTTTAATGACCTACTCTAAAACTTCCTAAGGCTACAACATAATTAGTCCATTTTATAATTAGTAGTTAAAAAAAAATCATTTGTCAGAAGTAAATAAGAAGTGACTGAGGCTCCTGGAAGTAATCTACATTATTTGATGTGGAAAAGGGAGGAGTTGCATTTACCAAGCGCCTACAATTTTCTAGATTCTGTGCTAGACACTTTATATCATTACTATACCTATATATCCCAGCCAGTATGGTTAGGTCAGTATTATTTTATTGGTGGTTTTAAAGGTGAAAAGAAGTTTGGAATAATCAAGTAATTTGGTCAAGTCACAAAACTAGTAAGGTCTGAAGTTGTGATTTGTGTCCAGGGCTTTTTGCCTATAACTCTTCATTGCTGAATATTTGAAAGCTTTTAAATTACTTTTCCTTTGCCCACAGCTGTTAACTCATGTATTAGAACCTTTATTGTCAATAGAAACCTTTACTGGGAACAGGAGGTAGATATTGAACAGTGAAAGAGAAAACGCCAGTCAGTAAGAGGATTGCCCTGTTCTTGGAATATAGAAACTGCACCTAGACTAGAAGGTTTACTTGTCACCTTTTAATAGGCACAATGAAAATAAATATTTAGAGGAACATCTTGGTGAACCACAGAACTAGAGATTATCTCCTTGGAAGCAGAGTGTGGTGGTTGTCATCTCTAGCTAGTTTGGGATCCTTGGTTTGGTCCGTTTTGTGAGACCCTGATGTAGAGAATGACCTACTGATGGGTGGGATTGGAAGGGACTGAGACAGACGTTCAACATAAGGAAAGATCTGTTCACAAATGGAATGTTACTGCAGAGACCTGAGAACCACTTGGTTGAAAAATTCAATAGTCCTGTATTCTTGAATTAGTCAAGATCTGTTTTGTTATGTGAAAATTCCTCCCCCCCCCCTTTTAAATATTTTTTTTATTTGTTTGGCAGATTTAAGATTTTGTTTATTTGACAGAGAGAAACCATGAGCAGGAGGCAGGAGCAAGGGGAGAAGAGAAGCAGGTTCCCCACTGAGCAGGGAACCCAATGGAGGACTCAATCCTAGGACCCTGGGATCAGGACCTGATCTGAAGGCCAATGCTTAACCAATTGAGCCACCCAGACACCCCGTGAAAGCTTTCTCTTATACATGAGTCAATGTGTTTCAACAAATGAATGATATTTGATGAGAACATTGAAGAAGCAGATAATGCCAAAAAAGTCTGCTTAGAGAGCATTCCGTCTTTAAAAACCATGATCAGTGTTTGGCAGGAGAAGTGATTTACTAAATACAAGTTTATGGTCTAGGATCAACCCTTAAATGGACAAAATAGTTTGTAGATGTAAAACCTACTTATAGCTTCATATACCTATACATGTTTTAGATATTTATTTTATTTTTTTGATTAGGATTTGGACTTGAATTTAGCCCACATAAACCAATGAAAGAACTGGTACAAGACTAGTTGTAATTTTTAAAAAAAGTATGATTTCATAATAATAAATGCATTCTCATTGATTAAATAGAAACCACCTTCCTCAATAAAAATGTTTTTTAAAGATACTTACTTTAATATCTCATAATTTTTGAGTATCTATATTCTGGTGATCAAAGCTTTTGAATTTCCGATTACAGAATAAGTTAGTTCTAGGTCTTAATCCCACCAGTTGTTCTCTATAGGATCCTGTAAATGATCTATAAACACCCTTGCAATCAGTGGCAACCAATTCCCACCCTAATTTTCTTTCCATGCTGTTAGTAGATATAGATGTGTCTATATGTAGCAGTAGTCTTGGAATGTATATACAGTGTGGGAGTATCTAGGGCCTGTGATTGCTTCCTAACAGCTTTCATCAATAATTATGTGTCTGTTGGGATGCCTGGGTGTCTCAGTCGTTAAGCGTCTGCCTTTGGCTTAGGTCAGGATCACAGGGTCCTGTGATCAAGCCGCGCATAGAGCCCTGCATCGGGCTCCCTGCTCAGTGGGGAGCCTGCTTCTCTCTCTGCCTCCGGCTGCTTGTGCTCTTTCTCTCTCTCTCTCTTTCTGACAAATAATTAAATAAATAAAATATTTTTAAAAAATGATTATGTGCCTGTCATGAAATGAAATCAGAGCCTTGTTTTTGTTTGGACAAAGAAAAGTTAAATTTTTCAGGTGTCACTGAATTTCCCTTCAATTTTAGTTAAAAGTCAGGAGAACATTTTGTGTCCTCTGTGACTACACCTCTCATAGAGGACTTCCATAGGGCAAGCAATCATTGAGAATTGTGTTTGCTCTGAGTCTCCATACCAGTGCTATTGTGAAGAAAGCTATAAGTGACTTCTCCCTCTGAGGTTCATATTTACCTTAACAGATCATAATTCTGAAATATGTGGAGGTGTGTGTGTTGCTTGGGTTTGGGTATAAGCAATGTCATGTGAGAGCAGTATGTCTATATATAATGGGTGTATTTACACAGTGGTGTGGAGGTTGGGTGGGAGAAGGCTGAGACTGGAGGCAGGGAACCTAGCTTGAAATGTCTGTGGTGGTCCCCACAGAACACAAGACTGTGGTTTCATGGTTCCCCATCCATACTGGAAGCCAGAAACAAACAGATTCTCTGACAACTCTTTTTCTTTTTTTGAAGCTATATTTTACATGTTACTTTATGTCTGTGATCTACATTTATGACAAGATAATATTTCCTCTTGGAATACATACAGACTTAATACTACCTCCATCTACAAATCTACCTAAATGCTAAATATCTAAAATATTTTCTATCTGAAGTCCTTCTGCAGTTGTTTTCTGTATTATTATTCTACCAATTAATAAGATTCTTGAATCAGTTCTACAGAACTGAATTTATATCAAAACATTATCAAATTCACTTTATGTTTATTTACATCATTACCTTTCAATGACACTGTGTCCTTCAAGCAAAAATTTAACATATTCTTTAAAAATCAATAATAGTAGTAACTGATGTTAACAACATTTGGGATGGCAATGGCAATAAGACAGACATTTTATACATATTATCTTTAACCCTCTGCCCTGTGATAGTCCCATTTTGATTTACACTTATTTTTTTAAGATTTTATTTATTTATTTGACAGACAGAGATCACAAGTAGGCAGAGAAGCAGGCAGAGGGGGAGGGGGGGAAGCAGGCCCCCTCCTGAGCAGGCTCCATCCCAGGACCTTTGGATCATGACCTGAGCCAAAGGCAGAGGTTTTAACCCACTGAGCCACCCAGGCACCCCAAAGTTTACTTATTTTTTAGAGAGAGAGTGCAGGTGGACACACACAGAGGGGAGTAGGGGAAGGGGCAGAGGGAGAGATGCTTTGAGCAGACTTCCTGCTGAGCATAGAGTGGGGTCAGGGCTTGATCTCAGGACTCATGAGATCATGCACGACTTAAGCTGAAACTAAGAGTTAAAGTCTTGACTGAGTCACTCAGGTACCTCTTGATTTCCATTTATTTATTGAAGAAATCAAGGCTCAAATGTTTATATATGTACATGGAAATAACAGCTAGGAAGAGCAAAAATAAATGCACCACTGTGGAAGTCAAGTAACACATTTTCTGTCACTGTAACACTCAAGCAGAGGTGGGATGACAACTTGTCCGGGATGCCATTGAAAAGAGTCAAGATTCATACCCAGGTCTTTTAAACTCCTGAATCTGTCCTCTTTTTCCTAAACCCTACTCAAAAAATTCAGTTTCACTGTTTGGAAGTTAAATAGAGGTGATGATGGTGTGGGGTGGGGTGGTCCAGAAGAGTTCATTCAGTATATTTATTATTCAGAAGATAAAAGTTGAACACTTGCAACAGAAATCTTATTTTTGGTTTTAATGTTTAAGAATACACAGTCAGGAATACTACAAAATATGGTTAAGAGATGTTACCAATCAAAAGATGTGGACTTCCTTCTATGTCATATCAGTGAACCACAGATTTGGTTGGGAAGGAAAAGAATCATTTAAATATACATGCATTAGTAATATAAATAAGAACTGTATGTAGTGTTGAGTAAAGGCTCTTTTCTGATATGCCCCAATGTTCTCCTTGTTAGACAGTTAACAATAGACATCAATCCCTGTGTACACTTGGCAATTTTCTTACCTTGTGTGAAAACCTGATTTTTTAACTTAAGGCATGATCCATTCCACAGCTAGAGAGAATTAAAGGTAATCATAGTTAACTCAAAAGGGTAAGGCTCATTTTATATAAGATCAGTAGTTCATGTAAATCAGAAGAAAAAAATTGGCTTTGGCTTTTTAGAAATAATAAAATAAAAGTAAATGCAAAGAGAAGTAGAAAATAGGCATGAGATGTGGTTACTTCCACAATATGCTTTTCTTTGTCCCTGAAACAGAGCTGGTTCTGCAGCTGCTCACAGCAGGCATCTTAGTGTGGGAAGGAACGCTCACTTTGTCAGAGGAGCATTCCAGTCTCATTTTCAGGAATAACACATGAGTTGAAATGACTACTATTTTCCAGAGGCAAATATCAAGAGGCAGAATAGTAAACAAATCTAATCCATGGCAAACCTGAGTGTTGCCATGTTCCTTTTGAGCTGGTTTGGTGTCAAGCCACAGGTTTAACACTAGCCAGTTTAAAATATTATTTTTTCACAAGGAAGTCCACAGTGGTACCTAATCCTTTAATAATCCTTCATAAAAACCATCATGGCTCTAGTATGGACTCAACAAATTCTCTGCATTAATATTCTTTTGGATCCTTCACACCCAGGGCAGTGGGAGGAGAATCTGGTTTCTTTACATGAGGTTCTTCATGTGAGAGAAATAGTCAGGGTGTCCCCTCCTTGAATGACTCCAACATCCTTTCAGGTGCTCAGGCAAAAAGCACTGGCAGCATCCATGACTCCTCTCCTCCTACCACACTCCTTATCCAACGGCAAGATAGACACTAGGCTCTGCCTGGGACTATATGTAAATCCCATCACTTCTCCCCACCAACAGCACCACAACTCTTCCTTGGATTACTGATGTCACCCCTCACCTGGTCCCTCTTTTTTTGTCCTGGCACCCTTATGTTTACTTTTAATGCAAAGATCAGATAATCCTTTTAAAACATTAGTCACATAACGTGATAAGAAGTCACATTATCCTCAGAGCAATTCCCTAAGTCATGAAAATGAGAGAGTCCTTTTAATGACCAACAAGGTCCTCCTGTCCTCCTGCCAGCCCTCTACCATGTTTTTTTATGACTCTTCCAGACCATGCCACTCTAGCCACAATAGCCTCCTACTTTGTCAAGAACATCAAGAACACTCTTGTGTTTCCTCTACCTGAGATGCTCTTCCAAACATCTTCACAGCAAACTCCCTCATGTCCTCAAGACTCGGCTCAGAGGGCATCTTCTAGGTGAGACCTCACTGACCACTGGAACCTGCCTCTCATCTGCAAACCCCAGCCTCTCTACATTCTCTACGTTTGTTCCCAAAGTGTATTCTTCAAACCAGCAGCAACAGCACCTCCTGAAAAGTTGTTCTGCCATAGAAATCATCTGTATCCAGTCCACATTTACTGAATTAGAAACTCTGGGGTGGAGGATAGCAATCTGTGTTTTTATAAGCCCTAAAGGTGATTCTGATGCACCCAAAGGTTTGAGACTCACTATCCTATAGTGACAATGTAAGAATATAGTTTCCAATATTACTTCATGGAAAAATATTAGAAGCTTTCCCTTTCAAGTCACATATAACAAGGATGCCTAGACTCAACACTTCAATTAGTCTCCTGGTGGTTTAAGCCAGCAAAAAATAAATAGAAAAATAAATACAGCTTAATAAAATACATCTATTTATTTTGCCAAGACATTATACTCTCTATTAAAATATCAGACTCTCTCATCGCTTCTCGGCCTTTTGGCTAAGATCAAGTGTAAAATATCAGACTCTTAAAATTAATAATGAATGTCATTAGTCTTGCTTGACAAAACACAACATATAAAAAAACCCGCTTTTCTATATCCCACTAAAAAAATATTTAGAAAAAGGATTAATATCATTCAAAGGGCAACTAAAAGTATGAACTACCAACAAATAAATCTAACCAATGGTATATAAGATCTTTTGGGAGAAAATCATAAAATTTCCTGAAGGATCTAAAAAAATGTTTATCTAAATAGAGAAATATAGAAGTCATTCATTTTCCTGAACAGAAAAAGCAACATAGTCAAATAGCAGTTCTTCCAAATTTATGTACAAGTTAAATGCAATTTCCCCATATGAATGTATGTGTGTATGTGTCCATGCAGGTAAGATGCAAAAAATTAGATAGAATATTGCAATGTGAAAGTAGTAAGTTGGTCGATGGGTAGATAGATAAAACTTTGAAGACACACAAGGTGAGAGAGATTTGCCTTACAAGATACAAAGACTGGTTGTGAAGACAGTGTAAAACTGGATCATATGATAAATAGATCAACGGTAAAGGACAGAGAATAGAAACAGACCTACATATACCTGTATATTAGCATAACATACATGCAACATGAGAAGTCAAAGAGGAGAGGAAAATCCATACACAAAGGGGTATAGAGCCACTGATTATATATATGGAATGAATTAAATTAGGGGCTCACTACACACACATGAAGATATATCTAGAGGTATTACATTTGAAATGTATGAAAAACAGATGAAATGGAAAAATATGTATGTATGAAAATACGAAAAATAGATGAAATGTTGAAAGTCTGTATGTATGAAATATGAAAATATGAAAAACAAATCTTAAAAAGTTTAGAAGAAAATACAACAGCAAGATATCTTTATGCACTTGAGCTAGGGAATAATTTATTGATGAAGACACACAAGAAAAAAAAATTAAAGTTAAAAACAAATCAGGGGCACCTGGATGGTGCAGTTGGTTAAGCGTCTGATTCTTGGTTTTGGCTCAGGTTGTGATCCCAGGGTGGTGAGATTGGGCCCAAGTTGGGCTCTGCACTCAGAATGCACTCTGCTTGATATTTTCTCTCCCTCTCCTTCTGCCCCTCCCACATTATTATTCTCTAATAATTGAAGAAACGAAAATTAAAATGAGGTGGCATTATATACCTAACATAGGTCAAAACTAAATTTTAAACCTTGGAAAATTATGGGGAATAGTGCATAATTTTGCAGAACAATATGAAAGTATTAAATGTGCATGTTTTCTATGACCCAGCAACTCCATTTCTTATCTCGCTATATGCCTCTCACACTTATGTGCAGTAGTAAATGTTAATTTATTCGAATTGTGAAAATGAGAAGTAGCCAAAATAGCCATAAAATGGATATGTGTAAAAAAATATAGATGGTTCAAAAATATAATGGAATATAAAGCGTTAGTAAAAGTGAACAGACTTCTTCTAGGTCAAGATGCACAAAGTGTTTGCTTTGGAGATCCATGTGTATTCATAATGGTTAAAATATAAAAAGAAAAATCTAGAAGCAGCTTTAATCTGAAGACCAAAAAAGAACAGAAATGCAAAACATGAGTGGTTCTGCAACTATGGACTTTCCAGGCTCAGGAATAAAGTGTAGGCATTGGATCTTCAGCTACTTCCAGAAAAGAAGGCTGAAAGAGATCTCACAGAACAGAAGAACAAAGTGAGTATCCCTGTTTGAGAGCAGGAGGGCCAGAGCATGTGGCTCACCCCTTCCAAATAAGAGTAGCTTAAAACACTGCTGCTGAGAAAAAGAAATGCCTAGGATAATTCTAGATCAGCGCTATCTGCACAACTCTCTGCGATGATGGAAAAGAGCCATTCTTTAAGGTACCTTAGACAGAAATGGCTAGTGCGACTAGGAAACTGCATTTTAAATTTTATGTAATTTAGCTGATTGGAAATTAAGTTCCAATAGTCACAAGTGATAAATGGCTACCGGCTTGGCCAGTACCTCTCTAAGCAATCAAAAAGCTAGGGGGTGGGGATGGGAATACAGGATGTGAACATGGAATCCATGAGCTGATCACAGACTTCTGCTGGTTCAGGGACTGAATATGCTTATCTCCAGTATCACACCCTTGTAAAACCTGGTTCTGGACTGCCTGAGTCCAGGGGGTCTAAGAACCCACTGCCAACACCAATACGGAGATAGACTGGCATCAAGAAAAGTAAGCAGGGAGAGGAGAGGAAGAAGGCAGGAAGAGAGAGAAAAAAAGAAAAAGAAATCCCACAGCCCTTTCATTAAAAGCCTCTCATTGAAAGCAAATACTGAGAACAAATGAAGAACCTGAATCCTAAAAAAGACAGTCAATAAGATTCAATCCAGAAAAAATGAATTCTGTGGAATCATTCAACAAGAGTTTTAAAAGGTATTTAAAATCCTCAATGGGATAAATTAAATGTCAAAGTAAAAGACAAAATAGCATAAAAGAAAAAAAAACCCTCCCCCCCCAAAATATCCATCCCTTCTTATGAAAAAGAACCAATGAGAAATCATGGGAAAATATAATATAAATTAGAAAATAGATTAGGTGGAATAAAATAGTGATATAATGAAAAAACAAATTAGTGAATTGAAAGATAGGCCTAGAAACCCACCCAGAAAGAAATCCAGAGGGACAAAGGAATAAATCCTAAAAAAAAGTAAAATAAAATAAAATAAAAACATGTAGGGCAGCTGGAGAGGCTGTAGCAAATGCGTGAGAATCATTCCAGAGAAAAAGAATAGAAGGAAAGAAAAGCCATACTCGAAAAAATAATTACTAAGGATTATCAAGATTGAAAAAAGATAGGAGTTCTCCAAGCAACACTGAAAATACCCAAATAAATAACTTCTAAAATAAAATAAACCAAACCACAGATAGATACATTAGAGTAAAATTTAAGAACATCAGGATAAGGAGAAAAATCTTAAAACTAGGCAGAGGTTGCATTAAGAAACAAATTCGTGGTGTGTGAAATCCTGAATTTATCAGAATGGCTACTTTGAGAAGGGAATGAAATGAAAGGGGATTTTTTTTAAGACTTTATTTATTTATTTGACAGACAGATATCACAAGTAGGCAGAGAAGCAGGCAGAGAGAGAGAAGGAAGCAGGCTCCCCGCCGAGCAGAGAGCCCCACGCGGGGCTCGATCCTAGGACTCTGGGATCATGACCTGAGCCGAAGGCAGAGGCTTTAACCCACTGAGCCACCCAGGCGCCCCTGAAAGGGGATTTTTCAAAAAGTTCTCCAGTGTTTCTGTTGTCTTATTTCTCCCTTTAAATAACTGAAGTCTCTTGGTCCAATTTTTGCTAAGTTTATCTCTTCTAGCAAATTTGTCAAAAACAGAAAGGACCCAGGAGACGAAAGATTCTTGTATATGTGAGTACCAAGTAGTGACTACTAGAATGGTAGGTTCACAATTTTGGGGAAACTCTAAAAAATATTTTTATTTCATAAAAAGAATATGCAGTTAATTTGCGAACACTTACATGATAAAACTGAGTGCTGAGTGCAAAGGCGTTCATTACATTTTCTAAAGTAGGTTTTATATATATATATACACACACATATGTGTAAAGATTTAAGATTTCAAATTTATATCAAATTTATATTTATATTTTTGATTGCGTGCTTACAATAAAATATTCAGAAATAGATAAACCTGATATATCATATCTAAATGGCTAGATTTATAAAGCATGACGTTGCAAGGAAAAGCATAAAGAAAGTCAGCTTGTATGCCTCGTATCAGCCGAGCACCAGCTCTGTATGTGGACGAAATGTAAATACTTGTCCAGGATGAAGACTCACAAGGAGGGAAAGTGGTTTATGCAGTGAAGGAAGAAAATATTCAAGGGGCTTTAGTTTTGTCTATGATGTTTTATTCCTTTAAAATACAAAGAATTTCTGAAGCAAATATTATTGTTATTTATAAAGAATTACTTCTTTCTGGAGACATAATCAAGAAGGACATGGAAACATTACATAAAATGATTTCAAAACCAGAAACATTAACCGGGCAAGAAGCTTTTCAAATTTTGTATGTCCCGCCTGGAGATTTTAATATGCCATTTGGGGCAGGGGGAGCTTTCTGTTGCCTTAAATGTCCACTGGCAATACTTAACATTGCTACACTAATGAAGTACTACAGCTGAAGAAATTGTCTGGAATCCCTAATATATAACTACTTATGGAATGCTGAGATCAACACCTATAGACTGAGAAGAAAAGAAACGAAACGAAAAGAAAAGAAAAGAAAAGAAAAGAAAAGAAAAGAAAAGAAAAGGAGTGAGTTGTTGTCCAGGGTTGGAGTGAAGCCTTGAGGACCACATACAGGTTATCCTTTTGACTCTGAAGAGTCCAAAATTTTAAATATGACCCTAGCCTTCCAGATTATTATCAAGGTAGGTGGATTAATATTTTACTTAATAGCTTTTAGCTTGAATAATAACATTGAAGTATTTGAATATATGGTTGGTTTCTATGTAGCCCTGGGGTGATCTCTAAGAAACAAAATGAAACAAACAGAAGCAAAACTAGACACGGGCTGCATATCAATGGTGGTTTGGATGCCAACCAGCAGGTTAATTTTAGGAAAGGTGAATTTCACAAGCAAGGGACCCTTCATGCAAATACCCAAATAAGAATTGCTTCAACCTGGGATGGATCTCTTGGATAATTTTCTCACTGGGTAGAGATGCCTTTTTTTTTGTTCAACTTTCAATCAGTTGGTAGAGCTAAAAGTTATCTCCAAGTTTGCTTTGTTGTACCTCAGATAGCAAATCAACACTATCAACCCTTCTCAGCAGATGACGAATTCCATCTAAGAGTAGAGTTAGGTAAGGTTTTTTGTTTGTTTGTTTGTTTTGTTTTTTTAATTTTAATTTTAATTTTTTTTTTCTTTTCAGCGTAACAGTATTCATTGTTTTTGCACCACACCCAGTGCTCCATGCAATATGTACCCTCCCTAACACCCACCACCTCGGTTCTCCCAACCTCCCACTCCCCGCCCCTTCAAAACCCTCAGGTTGTTTTTCAGAGTGTTAGGTAAGGTTTTAATCTTGGGAGCAAACACTTGTGGAGCTTATAGCTCAGAATAGAGGAGGGGATGGAAGTGTAGGCAAAAGGAGGGTAATAAGTGGAACTAAATGTACCTGTTCAGTTACCTAACAGTGGGTCTCACATTTGAGCTTATATCAGAATCCTCTGGAGGGCAGACTGCTGGGCACTCCAGAGAGCCTCAAGTCAAGACCCTTCCTACTCAAAGCAAAGTCCAAGAACCAGCGGTGTCAATATTGTCTGGCATGAAAGGCAAGTTCCTGGCCACAACCTCCCCCTCTTCTAATCAGACTCTGCATTTGAACAAGTTTCCCAGGTAATTCAAGTACAAGCAAAGCTTCGGAAGCAGTAGCCCAAAGGGCTTGTCATGTATTTATTGATCATGAAATTCAAATACCACAGAACCTGCCTCTCCCTTTACTCTA
The DNA here is from genome assembly GCF_902655055.1 of Lutra lutra. Lineage (NCBI taxonomy): Eukaryota > Metazoa > Chordata > Mammalia > Carnivora > Mustelidae > Lutra > Lutra lutra. Next base: position 42,834,602 of record NC_062291.1, on the reverse strand, counting down.
CTTTTCTCCTCTATGTCAATGATGGTTTCCTCCATTCTTATTTTCCCAACAAACTAATTCAATATGCATTTGATTTTCAAAAGTCTCAAAGACTGGCATCTCTACTTATTTATGATAGCACTATTTCAACTTATTATCATTTTGCATTATTTCTATCATTCAGTGATTTGGGTGGGATGGGCACAAGAGAGATGCATGTGTGCAACCTGCCTTCTTAATGTAATATTCTGAGCAAATTCTTTTATAAGGAATATTTCAAGCAACTATATAGTTGAATTATGTGTTGAGTCAGGCCTCAAACACCAATATTTAAAAATGTTTGGGTGAGTGGTATTTTATGAATGAACAAGTTGTAAATACCACTGAAAATAATTATGAAGTAACATTTGCAAAATCTTGGAAGATGATGGAGCTGCCAATAGACTGGAGATGGTCAAATAGTCTTACTTCAAAGAGATGAAAACAGAGAAAACCAGGAATGCCATTATATTAAAACTCTAAAGATTTATTACAAAATTCCCTGTGGATTGGAATAATAAAACAAGCCAATCTAATACAATTTTCTCCTTTGGTAGCATTAGTAGACTGGCAAAGTAGAAGAATGACATAGATAGAGTGCTTCTTGATTTTCAGCAGAGCATATGATGTCCTTGTGGATAAGACAGAGGGATATGATATAGTCCGGATTTATAGATTTATAGTTAGTATAACCATCAACTGTCCCTCTGAAGTGCTGACTAATACTGCATTGGAGAGAAGCCTGGAGGAGCACGCTGTAGCCTTAGCCCTTGTACTTGTCCTTCACAACCTTTATATTAGTGGTTGGAATAAAGACCTGCATGATTTGTGGGGTTTTTTTGTTGTTGTTCATTTTTTTTGGGGGGGGGGGGGTGACATGAAACCAATTGAAATCTGAAAAAGAGCTAACATGATGGACAATACATGTCTCAAAGTTCAAACATAGTTTCAGAGTCTGAAAGGAATTATCTAAAGACAGAAGTTGAAATTTCATAGGGATATTTTTTATAATACCACATTAAATTAGAAAAAAATTCTGCAAAGGTAGGATAAAGGATTCTTTTGGGATAGAATTTTGTATGAATAAAGGCTTGGGGTTCATTTAGAGCACATGACATATAAATCATAGAAATTTGTAGTGGTGGTGGTGGTGGGGAGAAATGGTAGGATTTACATGTAATTCCAGGTAGAGCCTCACAAATTTCTTGCCATTGGATAAAGAGTGTGAGAGAAAGGAGAGGAATCATGGACATAGCCAAGGGTTTTTCCCTGAACAACTGAAAAGATGTTGAAGTCATTCAAGGAGACAACACCTCTGGTTAGGGATATTTGTCTGGAATGAGGAACCTCATGCAAAGAAATCAAACTGCCCTCCCCCTGCACTGGATATGAGGAGTGCTAAGGGTATCCAAAAGAATATTAATGCAGAGAATTTATCAAGTCTATACTAGAGGCATGATGTTTTTTAGGAAAGCTCTTCAAAGATTAGGATATTGGAATCCACGGGACAATCTGTTAAGTATTCATTAACTCTTACCAGATGAAATACATCATAGCTTGGCAACTGCAGTGTGACCCTCTCAGCATATTTACATATTTTCACTGCATTGCTTTCTGTCCTGTAATTTGTTTCCTTTTCCTCTCCCTCCCCATAGCCAGGATCAGCCTCACAGAGGTGCTCAGGCTGTAAGTATGGCCAGCAACCATGCTTTCCAAAAGATCAGAACTCTGGGGTTCAAATACTAGCTCTGTCACTAATTTTTTTTTAAGATTTTATTTATTTATTTGACAGACAGAGATCACAAGTAGGCAAAGCAGCAGGCAGGGAGAGAGGGAGAAGCAGGCTCCCCATGGAGCAGAGAGCCTGATGCAGGGCTTGATCCCAGGACCCTGAGACTATGACGTAAAATAAAGGCAGAGACTTAATCCACTGAGCCACCCAGGCGCCCCTGTCACTAATCTTGTTTTGAGACTGTCCAATTCCTGAGCCTCAGCTTACTGTGTCTAAAAATGAGGACAATAAGAACACATTCCTAGAGGCTAAAATATTACATGATAAAAGGAATGAGAAAGTTCTGCATTTAGTAGACACTCAAAATGTGCAGGCAAATAACAATCTTGAGTGGTTTTCTACCATCGTTTCCAAGCTTAATTTCTGCAAATTGGGATGAACTAGGTGGAACTAAAGCTTGTTATGAGCTATATGTTCTAAGGCATTTAGAATACTATAAAGTGCTGTGTAAATATAAACAAATAACATCAACACTGATACCATTACTACCACGAAATTCACAAACCAGAAAAGATTGCTGTATTTTCCTTATGTGTTTAGCACGCTTTTGAAAATTTTCCAATACGCTTCATTGAAATGCCTTAAGAGCATTTGATTGTGCTTATAACTGGTGTTCATTGCTTGATCATAAGGGTCTATGCATACATTCCTGAACTGATACTGATGATCTTGATCTTTTGATTATTTCTGACCTATTAATATGTAGCCAGATATCTGGAAACTCAATAGGGCTCAAGGAGAGCTGTGTAATTCGGATTGAGTTGGAGGTTGGAGAGTGAGAGCTTTGTGTGGTGTATTTTGGTTGAATTTTAAGGTAAAGGGGAAAAAAAATTCTAAATAGTTATTTCATAGTCATTAACTTCACTAGCTTGCAAAAGACTGACTATACTTAAAGATAAGTAGAAAGAACCTACTATGGAAGAGAAATTTAGTGAGTCGCCAATAGTAGAAAGTTATTGAGTGACTCATATTACCCTTCTTTCTAGTGGTGAATAACTGTTTGTCCCAATGATTGAAATGTATCCAACTGCTACAACTGTTATTTCTTTTGTAGTTTATAAAATACTTTCACTTTTAACGTGTCATTTACGACAACCTATTATTTCTCTTATGTTGTCCTTTGGTATTTGCATTTAATTTAGCTCTTTACAAGATCTTCCATTTTTATGACTCTCATTTTTTTAAAATTTATTTATTTGACAGAGATCACAAGTATGCAGAGAGGCAGGCAGAGAGAGAGAGGAGGAAGCAGGCTCCCCGCTGAGCAGAGAGCCCGATGCGGGACTCGATCCCAGGACCCTGAGATCATGACCTGACCCGAAGGCAGAGGCTTTAACCCACTGAGCCACCCAGGTGCCCCTATTACTCTCATTTTTAAATAGGAAAATTGAGGCTCAGAAGGCAACTTGATCCAAGGCTCACCATTTTGGAAATAGAAATGCTTTTTCATGAGAAGGACTAAACAAAATGTGCTCTCCAATGTCTGAGATCACTAATCCTAAAATTGTATCTTCAATCAAGTGATTTTTTTTTTTAATTTGCTAAATATTTCTTTGTTTATTCTGCTTCACTCACTGTATACCTCCTAGACAGGTTAAAATTACCTTTCAGGACACAGGATGTAGAAACAAAGAACACAGAAGATAATGTCAAAAAAGAACAAATGCTCTGCCTGCATATGGCTTATAAAGAAACTTTTATGACAAAACAGATGGTTTACATAAAAGAAATGGTTTTCAAGCCCAGCTGACATTATACTAATTAGATGATCAGAAGGCACCTACCAAAAGTGATCTGATTGTAATACCAACATTTATAAAATATCATGCTTGCCTCCACTTCCCAACAAGTTCTGTCAAAACCTCACTGTGATTCTTTTCTTCAGGTTGAAATTCTTTATTCTTAAAATAAAAAGCTGTGCCCTCTCTCCACCTCATACTATCCGAGACATCCTCCCCTACGGGGAAAATGGAAATTCTTGGCTCATCAAAGTGATGCGTTAATAATCTTGGCAATAGTTCAGTTTAGTATAGGTACTTTCCAAACTTTCACATCAAGCTCTTTTCATATATCCAAGTCTCCCAGAGTGACAAGTCTTATATGATTTTTAAGCTGGTGTTCTTGGGTAGAAAACTTCCAATATACTTCTCAGTCTAAGATATAACCTAGATGAATCAATTTTCAGTGTGTGATCTAACTTGGGAATTTGATCAAAATGACTTTCACTTGTAATGTCTGTCAAGTGCTGAAAGTAGGTTCACATGGGCTGTAGGCAGCTGGGCATCCACAGGTGAAATACTGTATCTCTAATTGTACCTATCCTGATGAATTTCTTCCTGACAATGGACAAAGCATGATGGAGTTATCCATCGTCTCCTGTACTGTCCTTTTGTATTTGAATTGATGAATGGAGCAAGCTACGTATTTTTTTTTTCTTAAAGATTTTATTTATTTGACAGAGAGAGGAAGAGAGAGAGAGACATAACAAGCAGAGAGACCTGCAGAGAGAGGGAAAAGCAGGCTCCCCACTGAGCAGGGATCCTGATGTGGTGTTTGATTCCAGGACCCTGGGATATGACCTGAGCTGAAGGCAGCCACTTAACCCACTGAGCCACCCAGGTGCCCCAAATCCTATATTAGAAACCATGCCATGTAATTCCAATAGCAACACACACACACACACACACACACACACACACACACACCCATACACATATATACACATATTCAGAAAAATAGGAGTAAATGTTTAAAAAGTCCCCAAATATTCATTTGTATAAAATTGTGTGCTGGAGAAGAATAAGAGATGAATGGTGCCTTCTCAATGGGGCCATGAGGATTGAGGAGAAGACATATGCAGAGCATTAAATACAAAAGGATAAAGTAAGTTAACAGAGAAACTCTCAATTTCAGGGAGTGGGACATCTACCCAGGAATATTAGCGATGGATATAATTTGCTAGGCAGTATTAGATGAAGGGCAAATTTTCAAAAATGGAATAGTGCAAGAGGTGAGGAAGGAAGGACAATACCTTAAATCCAGCCTGACAATGAAGTAAAGATGTGGCTCCAATTTGGGGCAAAAGTGGAAGGACAAAGATGATTTTTGGCTGAAGCTAGATTGAAATAACTAAGCAAAAAGAAGGTCCTGAATCTTTACAATTAATTCATTTCTTGATTGTACCTTTCTGACTGCCTCTGTTTTCTTCCTTCCTTTTCTCCTTCCCTCATTCCTTCCTTCCAAAAACATTGACATCATAAGCACATCATAAGGACTTGCTTGGGCTAGACACTCAATCATTTCAAGTTCAATACAAGTTTATCCCTAATGACATTTCTGGATGTTACTATAAAGCTTTCTCTATTGCCCTAGTGTCCAGATGACCATAGAACAGCAATATTTGAGGAAATTTGATTTATCCTTGGAAAACCCACATATTCTTGGTAAGCCAATCTGTTACAGGGGCTGTGTGCCCCAAAGTTCATGTGAGTCATCCATAGACAGAAATGTTTATGAAACCAATATCTGTTATTTTTAAAATTTAAGTAGTATGCAGTGCAATTGTGGTATAATGAAAGAGTACAGGTCTTCGAGTCAAATAGGTTTGAGGAATATTGTAGAATTTGGAGCTATTTATTGAGTACTATTATAAATAGCATTAATAGCTAATACATTGCATGCTTACTATGAACCAAGTACTTTATGTGAGTTGTCATTTGTTCCTCACACCCATCCTATGAGTTCAATATTTATGTTATCCTTTATGTATGTATGTATGTATATATTCATTCATTCATATGATTCCCATTTTACAGATAAGGACACTGAGATGCTAAGAGATTTAGGTTTGGTTAGGAAGCAGAACAAGAATAAGGCAGAACTAGGACTTGAACCTGATTCTGTCTGATGCCCAAACCCATTTCCTTTATAAATTTTTGTCATATATATATATATATATATATATATGTCATATATGTATATATGTCATATATATATATGTCATATATGTATATATGTCACATATATATGTCATATATGTATATATGTCATATATATATGTCATATATGTATATATGTCACATATATATGTCATATATGTATATATGTCATATATATATATGTCATATATATATATATATATATATATATATATATATATATATACTTTCTTTTTTAAGTAAGCTCTACACCCAGTGTGGGAATTGCACTCATGACCTTGAGATCAAGAGTTGCATGCCCTCCCAACTGACCAGGTACCCTAAAATCCATTTTATTAATCACTATACTATGTTTCCAGAAAATAATGTAGATAAATGAAGTTGTCATTTCCTCCTACCTTTAAAAAATTACTAGAGTATAACTGACAGACAATGTTATATTTATTGCAGATGTATAACACATCGATTCAATAATACATATAAAAACAAACACAAAACAAATACATATATTACTCACTGCTTATGATGGTGACTGTAGTTGCCATATAACGTCATTACAGTATTATTGACTATATTCCCTATGCTGTACTTTTTGGCACTGTACCTTATTTTACAACTGGAAGTTTATACCCTTTAATCCTCTTTAACTATTTTGCTATCCCCCACCCATCTCCCCTCTAACAATCACCATTTTGTTCTCTGTATTTAAGAATCTGTTTGTTCATTTGTTTGTTTTGTTTTTTAAAGTCCACATATAAGCAAAATCATATGGTGTTTGCCTTTCTCTATCTTACTTCACTTAACATAATACTCTCTAGGTCTATCCATGTGTTGCAAATGACAAATCTTCCCATGTTTTTATATTTTTAAAATTATGTATTTGCAATTGTGAATTAATTCTCTCTGAAGGCATTATTAAATATTTCTGGATTTTTATTTTATTTTTTTGAGGGTTATTTATTTATTTGAAAGAGACAGAGAACAAGTATACATGCATGAGCTGAGAAGGAGAGAGAGTCTTGAGCAGACTCCACACTGAGCACAGAGCCAAGGGTCCCGATCTCATAACGCTGAGATCATGACCTGAGCCAAAATCAAGAGTCAGATGCTTAACCAACTATGCCACTCAGGAACCCCATAAATCTTCTGGATTTTTAAACCATATATTACTGAGAAAGCTTTTTCACTATCAGATTCCCAGATGTGATATTATATCATCTTAAGCACCACTTCTCACACTAACCAGTCTTGTGATAACATCGTCACTTTTTTGATTATCATGACCAAACCAGCAAACATCAGTGCAGCTGACTTTATCCTGGTATTGTGCAAATGGTATATAAGGCAATTCTTCCAAAGTTAAAAAAAAAAAAAAAAGAAAGAAAGAAAGAAAGAAAAAAGAAAAGAAAAGTTCATCTATGCTATGAATCTAGACATGTTGAGGTTTTCCTTACAATCATGCTATATTACCAGTAGGAACTAGGGAAAATACAGATTATTTGAAGCTATTAAAAAATAGCTAAGGAGAGGGAGAAGGAAGCAAGATGTCAGAGGAGTAGGAAACTGAAATGGCATTAGATCCCAGGAGTTCAGCTAGATAGTTATAAAACCATTCTGAATACCTACAAACTCAACAGGAGATAGAAGAGAAGAAGAGCAACAATTCTAGGAACAGAAAATGGACCACTTTCTAGAAGGTAAGAGAATTAAATCCAAAGTGAGGGGAAGATAAATTGGGGGGAGGGGGTGCAGCACCTGGCAAGCAGCAGAGCAGTGGAGTACAAAATCAGAACTTTTAGAAGTCTGATCCACTGAGGGACGTTACTTCAGAGGCTAAGCGGGGGTGGAGCCTTTGTGGGGACTGTGTGGTCTCAGGACCCGTGGGGTCACAGAAAGACCGGGGGTGTTTGAGTGTGCCAAAGCTGCCAGGTATCAGAGCAGGGAATCCAGCTGCAGAGACAGAGCCGAGGAGGGGCACTCAGCTTGGGGGTTACCTTAAATCATGATCTGAGATACAGTTGGACCACTTCTCTTTGAGCAGGGACCCCATTAGTGACTGATCCGGAGAGATCCCCTCATTCTTCCTCCAGGAGGAGTAGCACGAGAGCATGTGGCAGGAATCCTCTGGGTTTAGAGACTCTAAACGGGGTCATGAGCCAGAGATTGAAATGCTCAGTCACAGTCCAGGTGAGCATGGATTGTGGCCGGAGACCTGGGAGATGGGAGGGATTGACTGCTTTTCTCCAAGGCCGCACTGAGGAGTGGGGCCCCGAGCTCTCGGCTCCACCTGGTCTGAGATTGGGAGGTTGCCATTTTCATTCCTGTCCTCCAAAGCTCTACAGAGAGGAAAGCATTCAGGGAACAAAAGCTCCCAAGAGCAAACCAGAGGAGATTACTTAGCCTGGCCTCTGGCAAGGACAGTGCAATTCTGGCTCAGGCAAAGACTTTTGAGAATCACTGCAACAGACCCCTCACCCATAAGATCAGTAAGACCATCCAGCTAAGAACAAGTTCACCCATCAATGAGAACTGCAGAACTCCAGAGCTGGGGGAAAACAACACATTTTTGTTTCCCCCCATGATCCTTTAGTTTTTCAAAGGTTAATTTTTTTAATTTTATTTTTTCTTATTCTATTTTCTTTAACTCCCCCCCCCCCACAATTCCAGCTTTATTCAATCATAAAGCAAAGTTAAATCACAATTATGGTGCAGGTTCAGGTTTCCAAACTCAATGACACTTGACCATGTGATTAAATTTGACTTCTACACAGCACACAGAGCAGGACAGAAGACATGTCACAAAACAAACAAGAAAACAGAAGGGTGATGGAAGTTGAGGAGCCAAACACAAAGTCAGTCTGTGGTCATGCAGTTAAGATAAGCCCTTGGTCTGGTCTTGTCAGCTCTCAGCACTGCTTCTGATGTTGAAGCAGTGAGGGATCTCAGTTCAGTTTGGAGATGAATGAGCAGAGCCTTCAGTGGCAGTTGCCTTTTTTCTTTTTTTTCTTAAATTTTATTTATTTTATTTATTTATTTTTTAATTAATATATAATGCATTATTAGCCCCAGGGGTACAGGTCTGTGAATCGCCAGGTTTACACACTTCACAGCACTCACCATAAGCACATAATTTTCTTCTTTCTTATTTTAACATTTTAAATGCTTTCATCTTATAAATACCTTTTTAAAAAATCTTTTAAAATTTTAATTGTTATAATCATATTTGACTCCTTTATTGTATTTAACCTTGTTTTTTGTATACATACAGGTTTTTTCTTTTAAACTTTGGAATATAATTTCTTCTAATAGATCAAAATATACCCTAAATCTAGCACATGGCTATGTTCTAGTCTCTGGCCTGATCACATTCTCTCTTATTTTTTTTTTTCTTTTTCCAACCAACTTCCTATCAATTTCTTTTTTAGAATCTTTTAAAATTTTCATCTTTACAGTCATATTTCAACCCTTCATTGTGTTTACCCTTATTTTTGTTTATATATATATATATATATGTTTTTCTTTCTTTGAAATTTTGGGAGGTAGTTTCTTCTAAGAGACCAGAATACACCCAGTATCAAGTGGGTGGCTCTGTTCTATTCACCAGTCTAATCTATATTTTCTTTGTGTGTTTGTTTTTTCCCCTTTCTCCGCCCCCCATCCCATTTTGGGTCTCTTCTGATTTGGTTAGCATATATTTTTCTGGGTTCTTTGTCACCCTTTTAGTATTTTATTGTCTCATTCATCTATTCGTATCTGGATAAAATGACAAGGTGGAAAAACTCACAAAAAAAAAAAAGAAGGAAAGAAAAGAATAAGAAGCAGTACTGACAGCTAGGGACCTAAAAAATATGGACATTAGTAATAAATCCAAACTAGAGTTCAGAATGATGATTATCAAGGTGCTAGCTAGGCTTGAAAAAAGTATGGAAGATATTAGAGAATCCCTTTCTGGAGGGATAAAAGAACTAAAATCTAACCAAGTTGGAAAAAAAAAAGCTGTTAATGAGGTGCAATAAAAAATGGAGGCTCTTACTGTAGGGTAAATGAGGAACAAGAGAGAATTAGTGATATAGAAGACAAATGACAGAGAATAAAGAAGCTGAGCAAAAGAGAGACAAACAACTACTGGACCACGAGGGGAGAATTCAAGAGTTAGGTGATACCATCAGATGAAACAATATTAGAATAATTGCAAACCCAGAAGAAGAAGAAATACAGAGAGAGGCAGAAAGTATATTAGAGCAAATTATAATAGAGAATCTCCCTAATATGGCAAAGGGAACAAGCACCAAATTCCAGGAGGCACAGAGAGTTCCCCTCAAAATCAATAAAAATAGGTCCACACCCCATCATCTAATAGTAAAACTTACAAGTCTTAGCGACAAAGACAAAATCCTAAAAGCAGCTCGGGACAAGAGGTCTATAACATAAAATGGTAGAAATATTACATTGATAGAAGGCTTATTCACAGAGACCTGGAAGGCCAGAAAGGACTGGTGTGATATATTCAGAGCACTAAATGAGAAAAATATGCAGCCAAGAATACTATATCCAGCTAGGTTGTCAATGAAAATAGAAGGAGAGATAAAAATCTTCCAGGACAAACAAAAATTAAAAGAATTTGCAAACAGCAAACCAACCCTACAGGGAATATTGAAAGGGGTCCTCTAAGTAAAGATAGAGCCCAAAAATAATAGATAAGAAAGGAACAGAGACAATGTACAGTAATAGTAACATTACAGGCAATCTAATGGCACTGAATTCATATCGTTCAATAGTTACCCTGAATGTAAATGGGCTAAATGTCCCCAATCAAAAGACACAGGATATCAGAATGGATTAAAAAAATAAGAGCCATCGATATGCTGTCTACAAGAAACTCATTTTAGACCTGGGGACACCTCCAGATTTAAAGTGAGGGTATGGAAAACAATTTACCATGCTAATGGACCTCAAAAGAAAGCTGGGGTGGCAATCCTTATATCAGATCAATTAGATTTTCAGCCAAAGACTATAATAAGAGATGAAGAAGGACACTATATCATAATTTAAGGGTCTGTCCAAAAAGAAGAGTGAAAAATTTTTATTATCTATGCCCTTAACATGGGAGCAGCCAACTATATAAACCAATTATTAACAAACTCAAAGAAACACATCAAGAATAATAAAAAATAGTAGGGGACTTTAACACCCCGCTCACTGAAATGGACTGATCATCTAAGAAAAAAGATCAACAAGGAAATAAAGGCTTTAAATGACAAACTGGACCAGAAGGACATCACAGATATATTCAGAACATTCCATTCCAAAGCAACAAAATACTCATTCTTCTCTAGTGCACATGGAACATTCTCCAGAATAGATCACATACTGAGTCACAATCAGGTCTCAACTGGTACCAAAAGATTGGGATCATTCCTTGCATATTTTCAGAACACAATGCTCTGAAGCTAGAACTTAATCAAAAGAGGAAAGTTGGAAAGAACTCAAATACATGGAGGCTAAAGAGCATCCTTCTAAAGAATGAATGGGTCAACCAGAAAATTAAAGAAGAATTGAAAAAATCATGGAAACAAATGAAAATGAAAACATAACAGTTCAAAATTTTTGAGACACAACAAAAGAGTTCCTGAGAGGAAAGTATATAGTGATACAAGCCTTTCTCAGGAAGTATGAAAGGTCTCAAGTACACAACCTAACCCTACACCTAAAGGAAATGCAGAAAGAACAGCAAAGAAAGCTAAACCTAGCAGGAGAATAGAAATCATAAAGATCAGAGCAGAAATCAATGAAATAGAAACTAAAAGAACAGTAGAGCAGATCAACAAAACTAGGAGATAGTTCTTTGAAAGAATTAGTAAGATTGTTAAGCCCCTGGCCATACTCATCAAAAAGAAAAGAGAAAGGACCCAACTTACTAAAATCATTAATGATTTTATTAGAGATTTATTAGGAGCAGTCACAACCAACACCAAAGAAATACAAACAATTATAAGAACATATTATGAGCAACTATACACCAGCAAATTTGACAAACTGGAAGAAATGGATGCATTCCCAGAGATGTATTAACTACCAAATACTGAACCAGGAAGAAATAGAAAACCAAACAGACCCATAACCAGTAAGGAGATTGAGGCAGTCATCAAAAATCTCTCTACAAACAAGAGCCCAGGGCTGGAAGGCTTCCCAGGGGAATTCTACCGAACATTTAAAGAAGAATTAATGCAGATTCTCCTGAAACTGTTCCAAAAAAGAAACAGAAGGGAAACTTCCAAACTCATTTTATGAGGCCAGAATTACCTTGATCCCCAAACCTGGCAAAGACCCCATCAAAAATGAGAATTACAGACCAATATTCTTGATGAACATGAATGCAAAAATTCTCACCCAAGTACTAGCCAATAGGATCCAACAGTACATTAAAAGGATTATTCACCATGACCAAGTGGGATTTATTCCTGGGCTGCAAGGATAGTTCAACATCCACAAATCAATCAATGTGATATAATACATTAATAAAAGAAAGAACAAAAACCATATGATACTCTAAATAGATGCTGAAAAAGCATTTGACAAAGCACAACATCCTTTCTTGATCAAAACTCTTCAAAGTGTAGGGATAGAGGGTACATTCCTCAATACCATGAAAGCCATCTATGAAAACCCACAGTATCATTCTCAATGGGAGAAAATGGAGAGATTTTCTCCTAAGGTCAGGAACATGACAGGGCTGTCCACTATGACCACTGCTATTCAATGTGGTACTAGAAGTTCTAGCCTCAGCAATCAGACAACAAAAATAAATTAAAGGCATCTAAATTGCCATAGAAGAAGTCAAACTCTCACTCTTTGCAGATAATATGATACTTTATGTGGAAAACCCAAAAGACTCGACTCCAAAACTGTTAGAACTTGTACAGGAATTCAGTAAAATGTCAGGATATAAAATCAAAGCACAGAAATCAGTTGCATTTCTATACACCAACAGCAAGACAGAAGAAAGAAAAGTTAAGGAGTCAATTCCATTTACAAAGACACCTAGGAATAAACCTAACCAAAGAGGCAAAGAATCTGTACTCAGAAAATTATAAAGTACTCATGAAAGAAATGGAGGAAGACACAAAGAAATGGGAAAACATTCCATGCTCATGGACTGGAAGAACAAATATTGTGAAAATGTCTATGCTACCTAAAGCAATCTATACATTTAATGCAATTCCCATCAAAATACCATCCATTTTTTTCAAAGAAATGGAACAAATAATCCTAAAATTTATATGAACAAGAAAAGACCTCAAATAACCAGAGGAATGTTGAAAAAGAAAGCCAAAGTTGGTGGCATCCCAATTCCAGACTTCAAGCTCTTTTACAAAGCTGTCATCATCAAGACAGTACGGTACTGGTACAAAAACAGACCCATAGATCAATGGAACGGTATAGAGAGCCCAGAAATGGACCCTCAACTCTATGGTAAACTAATCTTCAACAAAGCAGGAAAGAATGTCCAATGGAAAAAAGACAGTCTCTTCAACAAATGGTGTTGGCAAAATTGGACAGCCACATACAGAAGAATGAAACAACCATTTCCTTACACCACACACAAAAATAGACTCTAAATGGATAAAAGATGTCAAGGTGAGACAGGAATCCATGAAAATCCTTGAGGAGAACACAGGCAGCAAACTCTTCGACCTTGGCCAGCAACTTCTTCCTAGAAACATCGCCAAAGGCAAGGGAAGCCAGGGTAAAAGTGAACTATTGGGACTTCATCAAGATCAAAAGCTTCTGAACAGCAAAGAAACACTCAACAAAACCAAAAGACAACTGATAGAATGGGAGAAGATATTTGCAAATTACATATCAAATAAAGGGCTAGTATCCAAAGAACAAATAATTCAATCAAGAAATGGGCAGAAGACATGAGCAGAAATTTCTGCAAAGAAGAATCCAGATGGCCAACAGACACATGAAAAAGTACTCAACATCACTGGAAATTAGGGAAATACAAATGAAAACCACAATAAGATACCATCTCACACCAGTCAGAAAAGCTAAAATTAACAAGTCAGGAAATGACTGATGTTGGTGAGGATGTGGAGTAAGGGGAACCCTTCTATACTGTTGGTGGGAATGCAAGCTGGTGCAGCCACTCTGGAAAACAGTATGGAGGTTCCTCAAAAAGATGAAAATAGAGCTACCCTATGACCCCGCAATCGTACTACTGGGTATTTACCCTAAAGATACAAATGTAGTGATCCAAAGGGGCACGTGCCCTGAATGTTTATAGCAGCAATGCCCACAATAGCCAAACTATGGAAAGAGCCTGAATGTCCATCAACAGGTGAATGGATAAAGAGCATGTGGTATATAGAATACAATAGAATACTATGCAGCCATCAAAAGAAATGAAATCTTGTCATTTGCAACGATGTAGATGGAACTAGAGGATATTATGCTGAGTGACATAAGTCAATCAGAGAAAGACAATTATCATACAATCTCTCTGATACGAGGAATTGGAGAGGCAGGGTGGGTAATTGTGAGGGGTAGGGAAGGAAAAAAATGAAACAAGATGGGATCTGGAGGGAAACAAACCATAAGAGACTCTTAATCTCACAAAATAAACTGAGGATTTGCAGGGATGGGGAGGTAGTGAATAGGGTGGTTGCGTTATGGACATTGGGGAGGGTATGTGCTATGGTGAGTGCTGTGAAATGTATAAGCCTGATGAGTCACAGACCTGTACCTCTGGGGCAAATAATACATTATATGTTAATAAAAATAATTTTTAAAAATAGCTATGGAAATACAGTTCTGTATAGCTGAAAAATCATTTGTTCTTGATTAATTTGGCTGCTTCCAATGTCAGATGGATTCTCCTTGCCAGTCCTCTGCCTTTCATAAGATCGGGCAGGCATAGTCCATGTACAACCCCCTCAGCACTAGGCTGTCGCAGCTCACAGAACTGCATATTGATCCAAAAAGGCAGATCCTGATGGTTCCCTGTAACTCAGGCCAACTACGGAGTGATGCATTACTAACCACCATCTGAAATCAGGTCTGAAGTTCCCTTTCCCTCCCTGTCCTGTCCCTTACAACCATCAAGTATCTTCTTCTCTCTGCTCCCCACCTCTTCCCACAATTTATGCTGCAAAACCAATTTAAGACTCATTAAAGTCATTTTGAAAATGACAACATTCCTCACTTTTGTACTGCCCATAAATTTTGTAGTTTGTTGATAAGATGACATTTTATTCATCCAATGTTTGAATATTTTAGATAATGTATTAAGATAAAATTGGGTGTGGCATTTGAATATACCCTTCAGCTCCAGTAGTAGAAAATGAATAGGCATGCTCCTCTCTTCTCTGAAGAGGGAGAGCTCATGAATGAACTTCTTGGGGGTGATAGTAACAAGATGGCTAGCTGCCTGGGTTTTCTGGATGAGAACCAGATTACCTCAGGAGCACAGACTTCTCCATGATTTTTTATACAATCTTTCTTCAATTTGACAGCCTCTCCCAGTCTGGTTCTCTTAAGCAGGCTTTGGCTTTATTTTCTGGACTTTTTCCTACTTTGTCATCCAACAACTGTAATCATATTAAAATTGTGTTAGTGTTGTCATTTACGTTGATTGGATTCAACAGAAAATAAAGTTGGTCATTATAAGCATCTATTTTAATGGATGTCCCTTAAAAATAGAATTAATTTATATGAGACTCAAAATACAAAATTGTTTTTTATTTTCTCACTTAATCAGCATCTGATAGTTGGACCATGACCACTGCAGGTTTCAGCCTAGAAAAGGTAGTCACACATGTAAACAAACAAGCAGAATAAAATCAGCTGATGGAAAAACCTAAGGTATGTGAAGATAATGTGGAGGGAATTCATCACAATTCAATCATAGGTAATGACTTTTAAGTAATTAATTTGCAATGTATCAGCATTCAGACTGGACAGAAAGTGCATGCTATCAATTTTAATTGAAAATGGTAAAATTCGCTAAGAAACAGCCAAGGCTCTCAGCTTGCTAGTTTTCTCCTGCCCAGGCAAAGTTGGACACATTTCTCTGTACACTCTCTCAAAGCTCCAGGCCTTTTGCTTATTTCTTGGCATTGTTTTCCCCACTTGGTGGAAAGTTCCCATAAGGTGGCATATGTCTGGCTCTGTCCTTGCTGTTAGCATTCCACATCATGCCTGTTGCTAGGAAAGCCCCAGAAAATGCTGACCAAATATTAGGAACAGATATTTTTTGAGCCTAAGCATGGCTGGCTCTAGGAAATATGGGTATCAGTAGAAGAAGGTTTGTTTGTTTCCAAATGACTTTTCCCTGTGCCTTCATCTCTCTGGGTGTGTTCCCCACTGTTACCCTGCTCCTAATTCACCTGAAGTAATTTCCTTTCAAATCAATTCATTCTAAGTGATTATGAATTACAAGGTCAGATGATATAACCATCTTTGATATATATTTTAAATATATATATATGTATATTCTTATGATGAATTTGTCAATGACTCCTCTGTATGGAAGAGAGATTTTTTTTGTCACTGTGATGGTATACTGGGGAAAACCCTTCAAGTCAAGCAGTCAAATTGTACAAAAGAGAACACAGCTTGGTCTTACTTCTTAGGAACCTTATCCCTGATTAACAATTAATAATAATCTTGCACAGAAATTCTGGGAAGATAGCTCTAATTTTTGTGTGTCTTTTTAAGCAAACCAATGATTCTCTGTTCTCTCTGAAAATGCCCGCACTCGGGAGAGCCAAATAAGAGATGTGAGGAGTGTGGTGTCAGCACACAAGGCAGGAGGGAGCTGATGATATAATGCAAACAGACAACTGTCAAGGTGATTTAGTACATCGTTTCTCATCTTGGGCCACAGATGGAGGTGCAGATTCAGAAAGGCTCTGGAGAAAGTTCTCAGGTAAAGGCTGCAAGGGAGAACCTCCCCTCACCCTTATATTATTCCATACTGTGGCACTTCAAAATAATATAAGCGGAGATGTCATTTCCTACATAAAATAAAATGGCAGCCACATGATCCAGGAAGGGTTAGAAAACAACTGTTTTGGAGAACTTACAAAAATATTTGTTATAAATTCTATTCATTTAATAAAGTGTCTTTATTTTCCTCACTATAAAGATAAGCAACACTATAGTAGAAAATTTGGACAGCAATGTATAGAAGAATGAAACTCGACCATTCTCTTACACCGTACACAAAGATAATCTCAAAATGGATAAAAGACCTCAAGGTGAGGCAGGAATCTATCAAAATCCTAGAGAAGAACATAGGCAGTAACTTCTTCAACATCACCCACAGCAACTTCTTTCAAGACATGTCTCCAAAGGCAAAGGAAACAAAAGCAAAATGAACTTTTGGGACTTCATCAAGATCAAAAGCTTCTGCACAGCAAAGGAAACGATCAAGAAAACAAAGAGGCAACCCATAGAATGGGAGAAGATATTCGCAAATGACACTACAAAGGGCTGATTTCCAAGATCTATAAAGAACTCCTCAAACTCAACACCTACAAAACAGATAATCATGTCAAAAAAATGGGTAGAAGACAAGAACACACACTTCTCCAAAAAGACATGCAAATGGCTAACAGACACATGAAAAAATGTTCACCATCATTAGCCATCAGGGAGATTCAAATCAAAACCACACTGAGATACCACCTTACACCCAGTTAGAACGGCCAAAATCAACAGATCAGTAAACAACAAGTGTTGGAGAGGATGTGGAAGAAGCGGAACCCTCTAACACTGTTGGTGGGAATGTAAGTTGGTGCAGCCACTTTGGAAAAGAGTGTGGAGATTCCTTAAGTTAAAAATAGAGCTTCCCTATGACTCTGCAATTGCACTACTGGGTATTTACCCTGAAGGTACAGATGTAGTAAAAAGAAGGGCCCAATGTTCATAGCAGCAAAGGCCACAGTTGCCAAACTCTGGAAAGAGCCAAGATGCCCTTCAATGGATGAATGGATAAAGAAGATATGATCCATATATACAATGGAGTATTATGCCTCCATCAGAAAGGATGAAAACCCAATTTTTGTATCAACATAGATGGGATTGGAAGAGATTAAGCTGAGTGAAATAAGTCAAGCAGAGAGAGTCAATTATCATATGGCTTCACTTACTTGTGGAGCATGAGGAATAACATGGAGGACACTGGGAAATGGAGAGAAGTGAGTTGGGGGAAATTGGAGGGGGAAACAAACCATGAGAGACTGTGGACTCTAAGAAACAAACAGAGGGTGTTGGACGGGAGGAAGGTGGGAGGATTGGGTGAGCCTGGTGGTGGGTATTAAGGAGGGCATGTATTGCATGGAGCAACTGGGTGTGGTGCATAAACGATGAATCTTGGAACACTGAAAAAATAAAATAAAATTTAAAAATAAATAAATAAATAAATAAATAAATATGTAAAATAACAAAATTTGGTATAAATTTTGATCCAAATTTATAAATTGATTTATAAAATTTATAAATTTGATTTTGATACAAAGGATCAAAATAAAACATGTTTTGAAATGGAAAAATTAAGGAAATTTGGAGAAAAAAGAATAGAAAGGGGAAAACAAGTTTTCCAGGGGTAATTACTATTAAAATGTAGACAAATTTTCTTCTGGCCCTTCATCTAGTCACAGTTTTTTAAAACTGTATGTTATATATTATACATGTGTGTATACAGATACACACACACATATATAGTTGTATCCAGCTTTTTCCTAATAATAACATATGAAGTTTCCATACTAGTACATTGAATCACTATGACTTATTATATATGACCTTTCAATAAATATTGTTTCTCTGCATTTTCTCAATCTTTTTGCCTTACATATCATGATGAAATTTACATTTTAGTGCATATTTTTCTGTTTTCTTTAAATATCAGAAATGAAATTACTCAACAGTAAAAAACTAGATGGTGTACTAAATAATTATGAATTGCTAGGTCATATGATAGACCCATCTTAAATATATATGAATACAATGGTGAGAGAACTCTCTCTGTTTAGACTCATAGAATACTACATATGTTTTCCTCTCAATTCTACATATTGTGATATGATTTTAAAAGTGCAGAACTACAAGCCTACAAGTCCAATTTTGTAGACCTTTTTTTTTTAACCAAGAGATGGTAGTCAAGTCATACACATTCTTGATAATTCAATTTTCTTATAAAATATAAAAATAAAGAGAATCATTGTCCCAATAATCATTAGGAGAAATGTATGTGAACTAAGTTAACATGCCGTTTTTTTTAAAGTTGATAATGATTCTTGTGCCCTGGAATTCTGATTCAGGTGAGTAATAAGCCAGGGAGTCTAAAGTACGAGAGATAAATCTTATTTGAGGGGAGGTATTACAGTGCACGGGAAAGAGTCATGAGTGCAGGTAAGTGTCCCAGACTGGAATCCCTACTCTGTCACATGGTTGTGGACTTTGCAAGGGGCTTGATACTCTGGACTTCATCTCCTCATCCTAGAAAAGGATTATAATATTTCTTTGATAGTTTTGTGTGAGAACTGAATAGGACAGTGCATGTATTACACTTGAAACAGTTCTTGATACTTTTTATGAGAACGTTGTCCATTTCTTCTCTTTACTTAAAGTGACTCATATTTTGAAATAGGTACTGGAGAGAGAAGAAAATGGAGAGATCATTGTCACCCACAAAACCGGGAGATTTACTGAGATCCTGTTGTGTGTTCACTTACATCTATGGCCTGGTCTTAATACCCCAAAATAAGGGTCTTGGTCTCATAACTCTACATGGAAGCTACATTTACAGTAAGATATAGGAGTTTGTCAGCAGCTAGGGTTTGGATCTGGATCTTACAGGTGATTATGTAGGGGGATGCTAGCTGGAGTAAACCAAACAGAGGTAATATCTAACTTCAGAATACAAAGACAGTATTTCAACGGAAATAAGGTCATAAGGCAACAGTTAAGATCAGAGCACATTAGCCTATCCCTAACCTTTCATTTAAGTCTTGGCATTTCTAAGCTATTTCCTTAGGTTGGGTGGAGTAGGAAATCAGGAGATGTTTGTATATCTTCAAAATCTTGTACTTTCACTGAGGGCTGTTTAAAGATCACTATTTCTTTTTCTTTTTCTTTTCTTTTCTTTTCTTTTCAATTGATTATGCTTTTTAGTCCCCGGAATTTCGATTCAGGTGAATAAGAAGCCAGTTCCAGATCAGGGGAAAGAGAAAGAGAAGACAAAGGGTGATGTGGAGGAGAAAAGGGAGAAGAGTACAGCAAAGAAACACATCAAAAAGAAAGAGAATGAATGAGCAGGGACTCTCAAGGCAAGATTGGCAGTCAAAGACGGCAACGGGGATTTAAGAGATGAACTCTATTTTGACAGCATTTTTCAAGTACCCAAATAAATAAATAGAGGAAGTATAATAAAATATGGCAGATAACAAAATACTGAAGGTAGAGTAGAAATTTTTGTTTCAGATGATGGAAACTTTTCCGGCAGTCCAGTGGGAGTTGGAGAGCATATCAGCCACATGAAGGTAGCGAGATGGTGCTGTCAGTTTCCCTTCAGCACGGATTCTGGAGGTTTTCTCTTTTTATATATCAGTCAAAGTTTGTTCAGTTTATATTATGACAGAATAAACAGAACTGTGACTTTCGCTTCATAATCTATAACTGATGCTTTCTCTGATATTTCTGACAGTCACATTTTTTAGGGGAGAATATGTAAACTAGTACCACGAAGCTCATGTGATGGGGAGTGGATGGGGAGACAATCCTCACCTATCCAAGCAGAGAGAATGGACACCACCTGATTCTGGAGTTAAGATTCCCTAACGTTCCAGCAAAATTAAAAGAAAATGTGACCAATATTAAATCAAATAAAACACTATTGAAATCTAAACTTTCTCTAAATATAGGATACTTTATTTCCATGTACATGCTTTCTTCTGGGTCATTCTACTGTACAACTGATAGTTTCTGTCTGACTTGGTAGACCATTCTGCTCAAATAGACCGAAATGAGTTATGAAAATGAACACAACTAATGGGGAAAAATCTTGTTTATTACATAGACTAATGCTTCATGAGGCAAAAGTAACAGGAAAACAACTGGTCATTATTAAACAGTTTTAATATAGGGCAACCTCTTGGGTTGTAGCCATTCATCTTCATTTGTCTCGGCTGGCAAGGCACCATGGGAAAATGTTGACAATCGAGTATGAAGAAGCATTAGATAAACTGTGCAGTCTACCATAGTCTTTGGTAGAGATGTCTGGTGCTCACCCATATCTGGTTTTGCTCTCCTTTCTTCACTCACTGTCCTTCCCTTTTCCCTTCCAATTAAATCAGACCATAGTTCCAGCAAATGAAATGTAAACTAGAGTGACATGTGTTACTTCAACTCAACACAATGGAAATCTGCAGAGACCCTCCAGTATTCTCTTCTAATACCTGCTCTGGAGTATCACTTAACCGACATGAAAATAATCAGCATAACTTAAATGTTACTTGTGTTAGGCTGTTGTGTTTGGTGGGGAGATTTTTGTTATTGCAACATAACCTATGGTGACTCCCACAGGTGCTCAGTTAAGCTTGGCTTGTAATTCCTGAGCACCTGCTGGACTGTCACACCCATAACTAATAGTAGTTCTAATGGTAGTTGAGTTTTTTAAGCATTCCACATGGGATCAAACTTGCATGCATTAACTAATTAATGAAAACCAGACTAAATCTATTCTGCCATGGAGTACATAGTGCAGAACAATCCTTGTTTTACCAGATTGCAATTGTTTTTATGAACATACATTACATACCTACAGACATAGCAGCGTTCACATGAGAGTGCTTTCTCTGGTATCACTTGAAATTACTGGAAGATTTTATTTTGTTTTCCTCCCAAAGAATCAAGCTGTAAATATGATGGTGAACCATATGAAATCACCAACATTTGATCAGTTTTGATCAAGAATTTCATAAAGTGATGGCTACTATTTTCTTTATTTCAAAAATAAAGCATTTTATTATGCAAAGACAGTTTGGATTCTTTTCTTAAAAATCATAAACATTCTCTTTGTTAAAGGGAGAACTGAGAGGGTTTTAAAATTCAGGGATTCAGACACACAAATTAGAATATTGTATTTAGGGGGCTCTTTCTCTGTTTATCCATGGAAAATTACATTAGGGTTTTTATATGTTTAAACAACCTCAAAGTCTATCAGGAGCACAAATCAAACTATAATATCCAATAACAAAAAGTGTATGGGAATTACATCTAAAATTATTGAGACTATGTTTTCATTTCTCACTAAAAAAGACTTATGGATTAGTTCTAAGTGAATGCCATTCTAAATCACTTGATTTATAAACCTGCTACTTAATAAAATTCTAATTTATATGCAGAAATTTACTTATTTCTTGGAAAATAAATATTATTGTGATTCGAGAAACTGAAATTAGCTCATTAATTGGAAGCGTTCAATGAATCCTTTCTAAGTGAATGACCAATGACCACAGACAGAAGTGACTTTCTATAAATAATTTTCACCCTAAGGATCTTCAAAAAATATCTGTCAACCAAAAAATTGTGAAGACTGATTCAAGAAACACCTCCAGTAGAAAACATTACTTAAGCAATAACTAGGTCTGATCATACCACCAACTCTCAGGATTTCCTAGAATAGAGAATTGCGGTGATTCTCCATTCAAAGCACTTTGCCAGGTATTGACTGAACACCTACTACTTACCAAGCACCTAGAGAAACTTTAAGAGGATCATGGATGAGTACTACTTCACTGAGTTCAGTTCTAGGTGACAATTAAGACATACATGTACATATAAAATGTTACAATAAGTGCTAAAATATAAATGTGTTCAAGGACACTGGATGCACATGTTGGGGAGGGAATAATTATACCTGGGGAAATACACAATGAATTATCTTTTATCTGTATCTTAAACACTGTGTAGGAGTTCATAAGTGCACTCAAGACGGAGAAGATCAGAGAAGGAACGTACATGGGTGGTGAGTTGAGAGATGAGCATGCATGGTGAGTTCAGTCATTTCACATTGTTGTTGGGTGTGGCCGAAATGTGAGGTGCATGGTAGGAAAAGAATGACTGAGAAGAAAATCACGCGTGCTGGGCTCTACAGAGTTGTGAATGGCCAGAGAAATAATCCAAAATTTAGCTGAAGACACTGGAGACTCTGAAAAATCCAGTGTAGGGGCATAAAAAGAATGGGATGAGGGGAAGTAACATTGTTGGCTAAGTGGTTGGTGTGACGAATCAAAGCTGTAAGGTTTTGCTCTTTTGACCCATTCTTATTCCCCCTCCTTACCCTGATATTAATCCTTGACCCCACCAGCCCTCCACCCACACATATCCACAAACATACACCAACACCCAACCGGATTCCTCTCTTCTTATTTTTGCTTTCAAAACTCCCCTGCCTGCCGCACCCCTTCTCTGTCTTTCCAAACTATGGCTACTTTTCAGGATTTAGTCCAATTTCTACTTCTGACAAAAATAACAATAATAACAACAACAAAACCAGAATCACAGGAATCTACTGAAAGAACAGATTTCTATTGTGAATAATTTAAGTCTGATAATCTCAAAACATACAGAAGAGCTAAATCAGAATGCTAAAATGATTCGATCTATCCCGGTAGTCGAGGAAACAAAGATGGCGCAAAGAATAATTACAAACAGGAGTAAAATGACATGGAAATGTTAATTGGGCATCCAGGAGCAGCTGCAAGGCTCTCTTTGCCTTGCAGAGAAAAATATAAAAGCTGACAGCCTGCTGAGTAAAAGCACAGAGCTTGGTAAGACTCAATGTGAACCAGGGCAAAGTACATTTTGAAGCCCATTAAGCCTTAGGAAGACTATAAATAAGAAAGTCTTAAGATGAATCCAAAGTGGTTAATGAGGCCAAATGTCTCAATTGACCTAAGATGGCTGCTCCAGAGGGCATGATGGCTTACTTACTGAGATGGAAGCTTGTCAGCAGGAATGTTAAATTGATTCTACCTGTGTTTCCTTAACATGAAGTCATAGGGCCCCAAGTGTTTGTTTCTCTGGGAAATCCAAGAATAAGTCTCAGGCCCATCACCCATTATTCTCTGAGCCAGGCTCATGTATTCTCTTTTCAGGGCCAAAATATTTACTTCTGCCATAAACCCAGGGCGAATATGCATTGATCACATTTTAGGGGTTTTACCAAACCAGAAAGTGCATCTTATTGTGAGGAAAATCAACTAAAAGAAGATACACGAAAATAAAGGGTTTCTAGGATTCAAGCACAGGCCCACTGAATCCAGAATGACTGCATGCAGTCACAGATACGTATTACCAACATCTATTATTTTTGGAAACTTCTCATGGGCTAAATGTTTTACATTTTTAATTTTTATTATTTAATTTTCACAAGGCCCTATGTGGTAGTCTCTATCATTACCCCATTTTAAATGTAGTTGGAGATAGTAGTAGTACCTGTCTCAGAAGGTTGTTCTAGAATTTCGATGAAACATAAGTCTGATAGGACCATGACTAAAACAAAGTTAGTATTCACAAATAGAAGTTATTATTATAGCTGTGATCATTTCTATTTTCCAGACATAGCAGCAGAGATGCCTGTCTTTAGGACTTTCATGATTTGGAAGGGTGCACAGACCTGCACAGGTATACATACAGGCACATTTGGACAGTGACAGAAACACATTCAATGCAAAGTAGCATGGCATGGGAGGACTGGCCAGCCAGTAGTGAAGCAAAGTAAGTATTTGTTAAATATTTTAAATAGCACCTTCTAGACAGCATTAGGGCCATATGAGCTAGGGTGGTATAACTGCTATTAGAGAAGAGAGGATCAAAGAAGGCATCATGGGAAGAAGCTTAAGCTAGTATCCGGTCAAGGGTGACCAGCTGATGAGAAGAGGAAGGACAGCAAAGGGAAGAGAAAAAACTACATGTGCATGGTTCTTTTGAGAGTAGCAAGTCTTTCAGCTGGGTGAGACTCAGCCCCAGGGCTGGAGAGGTCTGCAGGTGCAAGAGAGTCCTACATGGCATGAAAAGGAGATAATTCAACTATAGGAGATGGAGAAGGCTTATCAAAGGTTTTTTGTTTTACTTTTTAAAAAGATTTTTGTTTACTTATTTGAGAGAGAGAGCAAGAGAAGTAGAGCAGGAGGGGCAGAGAGAATCCAACTCTGCATTGAATAGGGAGACTGATTTGGGATCCTGGACCCTGGGATCATGACATGAGCAGAAGGCAGGCACCCAACTGACTGAGCCATGTAGGTGCCCCAGTTATCAAAGGTTTTTAAGCAGGAGAAGTAACAGAAATTTTCTTGCAGAGGAGGTGCTGTACGGGAGTAAAACTATTTAGAGGCAAGTAGAGAGCCTAGAGAGGCATGGAGACCAGCCATCATCACCCTGTCCCTTCTGACATCTCTGTACCACAAGTTCCCAGGCCCTGTTCAGGCCTCCAGACCAAGAGGACCAACTTCCTTTGTATTGAGAAGGGCTGAGTTTGAACTGAATGAGTAAAATCACAAGCCCATTTTCTTTCAGTAATTCTTTTCCTTCTTTCCCACTGCAGTGCACTTTCTATAATTTATTCATCCCAGGGTGCACTTACAGAGTGCATCTGCTTCATCATTATTTTATTATTTCTTCTTGCTTTAAAATTGCATGAGCTACTGAGAAGCAGAGATGATGAACAGGGAAAACAGCTGGGATCTTGCTAGACGAGGACTGTAGCTAAGTTTTGGGGGGGCCTCTCAGTCGTCTGTGTAGTCTTGCCCATCTACCTTTTATATTCTTTTGTTCAATAATCTTTCAATATTCAAAATTAAGGCCCTCTAATGTCTTAGATGACCTCCCTTCCCCCCACCTATATTCATTTTCCCAAACCCACTGCCATCAAGTCACACCCTTGCTAAAAAATCCTTCAAATGTTCTAAAGTCTAATTCCTCAGCACAGTAATCAAAGCCCTTTAGAATCTGCCTCAATTCAATTTCCTTGCTATTTCCTATAATTCAAATTTAATCAAATTGTTTCTGGAATGCTTTGCTCTCCCTTCACTACCCACTTTTCCCGCCATCTACCCGCCCCCACCTTTTTCTCTAGTGCAAGACACACATGATTCCACCTCCTCTATGAGGCATTTCCTACCCTCTCAATTTCTCAAACTTTTATCAAGACTGCAGTGTCCTACTCCATTAGTTTACTAATCTTTTCTTTGGCTTAAAGAGTGTCATAAGTAATGGTAATTAATTATCAAAGACAGAAAAGAGAGAAACAGTAATATTCACCAAAATGTATTGTTTCCTCTGCTCCATCAACAGGAATTGATTATTCACTTATTTCTAGAGCTCAATCTTGAACTTTGGCTTTTAATGGCAATGGAAGAGAAGGCCTCTATTTAAAGATATATCTCCCTAAAGCATCAACTAATATTACATATACTTGCCTCTTGGCTCAACTTTAAGTATTTTTCAAAAACAGGAAATGATGTAAAAAGACATGTTACATTGACTTGGTTTGGAATCAAGCACCCAACACTTTTGGGAGAAATAACAATATGAATTACGTCCATTGTGATGCAAAAAAAGGCTTCTAATTTATTTGCTTGGTGCAAAAGAATGATTACATTGCCCATTATCCCTGAGGAAACCAACTGCTTCCTCAATTCTTCTTTAACCTCTATCTGTACTTATTAAAATGTATCAAAATATAATAGGGTTGCCCATCTATGGAGAGCTAATGCTACTTTATTCCTTGGTAAGATCTCTAACCTAATACTTTAAACCATGAGCACAGGAGCATTCTGAATGTACACACACAAGCAATTTTGCAGGAAGCATCCTGTTTGTAAAGATGTGAACTCAATTCAACAGCATGCAGACAAATTGTACCTCAGAGCTCTTGCCCATTAAATAGGTTCTTCCTCAGTACCTATTTGTTTGTGCATAGTTTAAGAAAAAGTAAGGGAAAATAAAGCAAGTAAGAAAGTTAGTGTTAGAGCTCAATCTCGTAATGACTTTGGACTACTGTAACTGAACTTCACTCTTTTCTAAGAGCATAACAATTTCACCACAAAAATACAACTGTTACTTAAGAAAACTGCATATGAGAACACATATTTCTTTTTTTTTTTTAAGAGTTTATTTATTTATTTGACAGTTGGAGATCACGAGTAGGCAGAGGCAGGCAGAGGATGGGGCAGAGGGCAGGGGTGGGGGAAGCAGGCTCCCTGCTGAGCAGAGAGCCCCATGCAGGGCTGGATCCCAGGACCCTGGGATCATGACCTGAGCCAAAGGCAGAGGCTTTAACCCACTGAGCCACCCAAGCACCCCAAGAACACATATTTCAATTGAATGGGCTGGAAAATGTTAACTTTTACAACTGGTAGAATGCTAGGTTGAATCAGCTAGTTATGTTTTTTTGATTCATGTATCTCTGTTAAAAACTCCTCACCCAGACCTCCTTAGCAATTGCTTTCATATTAAATTAGTGACACCACTTTACTTTGCATCTATAAAAATATGATAATAAAAAATTATAAATATAATGGCAATGATAATGATACTTTTTTAATTGAATGTCACGTATATATTAAGTGTTATAGTAGGCAACTTTTAATTCATTTTTAACAATTCTTCCTCTATTCCATGAAGCTACTATATACAGAGTTCTATGGTTGGCATTGTGATCAAGGTGAAATATAAGAAGGAGAGGAGGAAAGAATGGCAGAAAAGGGGCAGAGAAGGAAGGAGAACACTAAAATTAAAACATCATCTGTACCTTTACAGAGCTAATGATTTAAGAGAGGGAGTGTGGGGAACATCTTTCAATTCTGCACATAGCATGTTTTGCAAAGATTTTTAGTTGCTTTCCTAATGAAAGAAATTGAAACTGGAAATAGTTTATATGTATAGATTATATAAAGAGTGATTTTTGGAAGAAGTTCAATCAGCAGGCCAATACTCAAGAAAAGCCTTAGATCTCCACCAAATGTTTAACAAATAAATTTATATGTTTGACATTATCAGAAAATATTTGAGAGGTATGAATTTTTAGGATTTTTTTCCCATTTAATATACATTAAAAAACAATCAACTAATCCGTAGTCCTTATCCATAAAGGGGGTGTCTTTGCCACATGGAAGAAGGTCACTCAACCACTATGTGCCAGCACTATCATTTACCCTCAATCAAGCTAACTCCAAACTTCAGTACTTCCCACCATTAGGTAAACATATGAAATATCTCTGTATAGCCAAATGAATGGTGCATGATGTTCACAAACACAATGGAGGCTCCAAAAAGCAGGAAGCAAATGTAGGCATGTGAAAGAGTCTGATCACAGGGTCATGCTTGATTTCCAATCTTGGGGTACCTGATAACAATGAATGGTGACAGGACACGGGCTTCTAAGGAAAGAGTGCTTCATGGTCTTTCTGTTTCCCTACTCCACTTTTACCTTTCTAAACCTTTTATTCTTCAAATTTTCTTTGGAATCTATGGCTCTCATCACTCTTGAAAGCTATCAGTGCCTTTCAGAGCCCAGAATTTCTTTCCCAGTGTTCTGTGCAGCAAGCGGCCACTGAGAGCCATGGTCATGCCATGGCCTGTGCTGAGTACTAGGGAAGAAGAAATAAAGGGGTTTAGGATCCTTTGTTGGGGAGTTTAATGAGAACTGGTGTATTATGAGATGCAAACAATGCGAAAAGTTGTCCTCTGGAAGAAGGTAGGTTGTAAATCACCAAATACTTACTTTGTGCCTCCTATGGGCCAGGGGAATGTTCTAGGCATTTTATCAGCCATAAAGGAGAACATCTACCACAGATTCATTCAGGTTATATTCATTAATAAGTCAGTTCACTTATGAATGCATCACTAAATAGCAAGGAAACCAAAAGAGTGATTCCTTTATTTGAGAATGTGTCACTTCTATTGACAAATGATAAACACATCATTCGTTCATTTTGGGAGAACAGTATGTCCTAGAAAAGTATGATAGAGCACTGCTATTCTCTGAGTTCCAGCTGAAGTTTTCACTAGCTCTCAGGAGATGTATTGTCCTAAGACTGCCAACTACATGAAAGCGGGAAAGATTTCCACTTATTCTTAAACTCTTCCTCCTGTGTATGTTGATTTTATTTAGCTTCTAAAATTACTTGGAGAGCTAATATTTACTGGAATCGTAGCATACTAGATATTGCACACTGATTGCATTAATTCAAATGACCACAATCTTATTAGGCTGCTATTATTAGTATCTCTAGTTTACAAAGGAAGAAATGGGAGTCTTAGAAAGTCTAGTATATTGCCCAGCTTCAGTCAATTATTCAGTCAATAAGTGGTAGTGACAGACTTCAAACCAGGCAATCTGGATCCCAAACCCAAGGTTATAATGACTGTACCATTATGCTTACCCCAAAGGCAGCTTTCCACCCACATCATTTCTTATCAGGAGTAAAACTAAGAATGATTCTCCAATTATGTTTCGATAGTATAGTCTTCTTTGATGTAAAAAATCTGGTAATACATGGCCTAAAGCCTGGGCTGCAAGGCTATAGGTAACATAGTATCAAACTTGGAAAGATATAAACTTGCCCCATGGTTAAGACATTAAATCTTTTGCTCAGAATACCTTAAATTCCAGCAGTCACCATGGTCACAGAGCTAACACTCCTAGGCAAGGAGCTTTCAGCCCGGGACTGGAATAGTGATTGAAATGGAAGCTGCTTGTAATTATCTGAATGATTTTGGGCTTTCAAGTTCAATTCCACCAACACTGCATCATAAAACTAGGGCATTTATTACGTGTTTCTAGCAAAAGAAATGGCTCTAAATAAAGCACCACCATCCTCACGATCATATTGAGCTACCTTGAGTACTCAGAGCAAACATCAACTTCGTCAGCTTATGCCATGATCAACCAGCAATTCATAAGCCCTGAACACTCCTGAATATCTCCATTTTTACTGAAAAAGCCCAGAAAATAAAGATTCAAATTATTATAAGAGAAGAAAGGGTGGTCGGGGAAGGAGTCTGTGTCGAGAGGAGTTGCTTGCTTTCCTTAAGATATGTATAAATATCTTACGAAAAAACAAGTGTTTGTGTGTTAGTGGCATACATTAAATTTTCATTTTCAAAAAAGTCCATCTAGTCATTAATTCATCAAATGTCATTTGAGTGTCTGATGTGTCAGGCATTTGACTAGTCATGATTCAACAGTGGGTAAGATTAAAAGGAAAATAACCTTAACACCTCCCATAGTTAAGAGAAGGGCACAGCCCACTGGCTCCAGCTTCATATTGGGTTCATATTGCAGCATCAGAAGTGATTAGCTGTGTGGCTTTGTTCAAAACAGTTATCTTTTAACTTCCTCATCTCAAGTATGATGATAGCAATACTAGCACCTGCCACATAAAATGTTTGTGAAAAGTATAGGATGTTAATAATATATTTAAAGAGTTTAGAATAGCCCTGTTTGGTACTTGCTAAATTCCATATAAATTTTGGCATTATTAGTCCCATGGGCAATATTTTCCCACAGGCTCTTTCTCTACCTAGACCAACAGGGCACTGATAACCATGTAGATGGATATAGTATATTATATGATTATGTCAGTATAGAGATTTTCATAGCTCTGAAATAAAATAACATGAAAAAATACTGTGTGTGTGTGTTTGTGTGTGTGTGTATGGATAAGGACATCGTCTTTGGGCACAGATTGCCTGGGGAGAATATTAGCTTTACCACTTCCTATCACTATTAGCCTTAGGTGATTTAACTTTTCTTTCTGTGTCTCAATTTCATTATCTACGTTGAAAACAACTTGCATCCTAGTGTTGCTGTGATCATTAGGGCATGTAACTTCTACTGTTTTACAGCACAAGGGCTCTGAGCTTGATTTAATGCTCTGACATCACTGTCTTGAAAATCTTAATAATTTCTGAACAAGGGAGTCTGCATTTTTATTTTACACTGAGCACCACAAACTATGTGGTCAGTTGTGGCAAGAATTAAATGGGTTAATATATGGTAAATGCCACAAGGAAAACACTATGTGTTAGCTATTATATTATTATATTTTCTTTATATATTATAAATTCTTATTTCCAAATGGTTACAGAAATCCAATATTTTTGTTTTCACTAGAATAGGAAAAAAATATTTGTATTTGTGCAGAATTTAAACAGTTACTTATATTAGCATTAAACATGATATACCACCGGCTATAAAATGTTACTTTCATGAAGAACATGTTAGTTTTATGATAGGCTTTGACTACAGATTTCTTGCCTATGACTAAACACTAGTTCAGAGCAACTTGTGGGGGTGTGGGTAGTAAGGGCAGGCCCTGGGAGGAAAAGGTCAAACACTTTTTGAGCAGCTCTTATATGCAAAATGGTGCAGTGGGCATTTCTTCCAATACTTGGAGTCCTCCTGGAAAGTAGGTATTATCATCCTGTTCATTAACAGAGGGCAAAACTGAAGTTCAAGGAATTCAATGCAACCTAACCAGAATCATAAAAAAGGGTCAAGATTCAAACACTGGTAATTCTAACTACAATTTCTCTGTGCCCATTTCTCTCTACCTTGGTTGGGGAGTGTATGAGTGGCATATTTGTAAGCCCCTCATTTTATATATACATGAAGATTTAAGTAAAAGAAGTTGCTTTAAAAGCAAAAACAAGAAAAAGAGTATGGAAGTGCCTAATCACTATATTGTACAGCTGAAACCACCATAGCACTGTATGTTAACTATGCTGGAATTAAAAAAAAAAAAAAAGTAAAATTTTCAAACTGGAAAAAAATAAATAACAAATAATAAAAATAAAAAAGTACCCATATGTTAATTATGCCTTCCTCACACACAAAACATGCACTTAAGACCAAGCAATAGCCCAGGGTCCATTATGTAATGGGTTCTGAAATAATTTTTCATCCATTCAATATTCTCTGAGAAAAGGAATGAGATGTACAGCAGATACCAGAGTGCATGGTCCTGAAGGATGTCCTAAATGCTAGAAATGTCTCTGGGAGATTCCACTATTGTTCTGTAATTCTAAGCAATGTGAAATCCATAAAGACATTCAAGGAGGAAAATAAAGAGGAAGAAAATGGCCCAACAAGAAAGGAAAAGCCTGAGAAACAGGAGAGGCTCATTTCATATTTCTTCACTTTGCATGGAGGGTCTTACTGTATGTAAAATATCAGTAACACAAAGTGCAAAAGCAGCAACTGACTTTGAAAACAAAAAAAAAAAAACAAAAATACAAGACCAGGGTGTGGTGCAAAAATAATGAATACTGTTATGCTGAAAAAATAAAAAAACTAAAAAAACAAACAAACAAACAAAACCAAAAATATAAGACCAAAGTAAACAATTCTCAACCACTGTGTGCAAGCGGAAATGAAAATGAACGTGAAGAAATAAAGGGAAGATTAAAAAAGATTAAAAGAGACATCAGTTACAGACCTTTCTGAACACAAACACTGTACAAATTGGAAGATTTCAAATACCTAAGAAAACAAAGGAGGCTGATTGAAGCTTTCTCTGCCCAGGATGACACTGAGGCCAACAAGTGCATTAACTCTCCTTAAAAGCAGCTCCAAACTACAAAAGAAACACTGTTCAAAGACAAAATAAAAATTCAGGGACTTATCTTAGAGATCAACAAATGGAAATGATAGAGAAAAGGATTTCCAACCTCTTCTGTGGTTCAGGGACATGGCTGCAGGGGGCCTTCTGATGCCCTTTACTGTTAGAGTGACAAGGAATGCAAACACCCTTAGGAGGAGGAAATAGGTTGGTCTTCTCTAAGGCAACCCAGATAGAGGCTCTAGTTTTCTACTAAAGCAGTACTTTGTAAGCTAAAACTATGAATCGCCCAAATAAAAAAATAATTCAATTTTGTTATTGCAGTAACTTTTTATAGTTTTTATTTAAATTCCAGTTAGTTAACATAGAGCATAATATTAATTTCAGATATACAATGTTGTGATTCAACACTTATATGCAACACGTTCACTCCTCAATTCCGACCAATCTATTTAACCCATCCCTCCTACCCACCGCCCCTCTAAGAACCCTCAGTTTGTTTGCTATAGTTAAAAGAGTCTGTTTCTTGGTTTGTTTCTCTCTCTTTTTTCCCTATTGCAACAGTTTTCTAAATGCAAAGAGAGATGCTAGGAATTTTCTTACCACTTTTAAATAAAATAAAAATATTTGGAGACATGCTGTTGAATGATAGTACACTCCCCTGATTCCCGTATGTTTTTTCTCTAACTCTGAAAGTCCTGCAAACACAACTGGATGTGGAATTCCAGATACTTTCATAGACTTTTGCCACCCATTTAGATAGGTTATGTCGTAGCTGTATAGATAGAAAAGATGAACTTCTTTGCCTGTTTACCAGTGAAGTATGGTACATCACGGAGTGCTAGAACTCATGATGGCAAAAACTGGATTTCATCTGAGAGACTTCAGACTTTCCATTAAGTACAAAATTGGCACCTTATTTGAATGCACTTCCCCTGGAACAGGCGCTCAAACTGTTGGCGGATGTAGAGATTGCTTGATGAGCCATCGTCCTAATAGATTCAGATGAATGGTAGACAACAAGGACCATTCCCTGCTAAGGTCATGGAGGGGATTATATTCAACCACTTATGAAAAGCCTAGAGATGGTGATGTTTAAGGCATATCTAGGTATCACTGAAAAGACAACTCCCAATTCTAAAGGAGAACTAACAGGTGATAGGCTAAAAAGATAGCCCATGTGAATTCCAACCTAAGGATTCTGAACTTTTGTCCTAGACAACTGAGAGAAATTGCAATTTTTTTCAGCAAGAGAGTAGCAAAAGGAAAAAAGATGTAGTGCGGAAAGTTTATGTGGTAATGCACAGGAAGAGACAGATAGGCAAGAATGTCAATTAGATGGCTTTTTATGGTTGACTAAGCCAATGTTCTTTTTTTTTTTTTTTAATTTATTTATTTGATAGAGGTCACAAGTAGACAGGAGGCAGGCAGAGAGAGGAAGAAGCAGGCTCCCTGCCGAGCAGAGAGCCCGAGGCGGGGCTCGATCCCAGGACCCTGGGATCATGACCTGAGCCGAAAGCAGAGGCTTTAACCCACTGAGCCACCCAGGCGCCCCTAATCCAACACTCTTAAGTCTTCTTGTCTGTTTTCCTCCAGACCTACCTGTTGTAATTCCAATTGGGATAAATCCAACAGCCTTCTTTCCCTGGATGTACAGCTCAGAGTCTTAATTTACAGGTGTTGCCTTGGTATTGTATCTGATTAGCATTCTTTCATTCTCAGTTGGGTCAATTGTATGCCGACCTAATGATCACCAGTCACCACGGAGTCATCTTTTATGTTCCACTGATCACATCATTTTCCTAAATTCAACTCTTATTGCTAAAGTTCTGAAGTTCAGTCCTGGTCCTCGGCTTTTTCTCTTCTGTCTCTATATTCTTTCTTTCCAAACATTTGCATTCATGTCTCCAGCTTTACTCACCAATTTTAAAAGGACTCACATGTTAATATTTTCAGTAAAGACCTGTCCTTTATGATCCACACTTTGTAGTTGGGATCTTCACATAGTTATCCTAAACTCAACCTGTCTGGGTGCCAAATGGGGATTCATAGCTAATGCTACCCTACCCCATCCATACCCCAAAAACCTTCAGTTGCCTCCAGTATGCCTTACCTCAGTTAACTCACCACCACCTACATAGAGTTTGAACCAAAACCCAGAAGTCATCTTGGCCCCTTAACTTTCCTTTGCTTTCATATTTGATCTCTCAGCAGTCCCTGTCACTTCTAATTCCAAGTATCTTCTTTCTTATCCTTCTCACCTGGCCAATGCCAGCTTCTTTCTATTTCAGCTCAGTTTTCACTGCCTCAAAGAAAGTGTCTAATTTTCCTATGTCATTCTTCCATATTTTACACATTCATATATTGAGTTTGATTGGCAATATGCAAACTATGTAGACCGAGGGAGCGGGCAGAAAGGAAGTCATTACCTGGAGAGGCAGGCTAAGGCACAAGACAGAGGCTTAATCTAGAAAAGCAAATCTGCAAGGATTGATAATACTAGAGACATGTGAGCATAAAATAAATGGAAAGAAAGCAGAGGAGTTCAGGTCTCCCATT
Organism: Lutra lutra; assembly: GCF_902655055.1. NCBI lineage: Eukaryota > Metazoa > Chordata > Mammalia > Carnivora > Mustelidae > Lutra > Lutra lutra. The sequence goes on along the minus strand of NC_062291.1, from coordinate 42,799,656 downwards.
TGGATATGGGGTAAAAGAGAGAATGAAGAACAGGGTAGGGCTAAGCAAAGAGCAACCACACTCATTTAATTATGCTAATTAAGTGAATCAAAATTTTACCTAGGTTACATGGATGGCAGCATATCTTCAATTTATTTTTGGGTGCTGTCTAATCATCATTTCCCAACTGATCTTGTGAAGCAATCAGCACGTGGTACCAGTGTTTCTCATGCCAGTTTAACCTGTGAATAGGTATATTACTTCAGCTGAGTTGCTTCGCTGTCTGTGATCAGATCCTCCACTATTTTTGAAAGGTCATTAACTCTATTTTACAAAAGAGAAAATAAGGATGAGAGAAGCTCAGGCATGTGCCCCAGGTCACACAGGCAATGAGTGACAGGGTCAGGATTAGAACTCTGAACTCAGATCTGTGCAACCCCATGTACCAGCTCTGCACCCTGTACAGCAGAGCTCTCAAAGGATGAGACTCACCAAGCCCTGCTCCTTGCACCCCCAGTGGTCCCTGGAGTGCTAAAGTAACAAATTCAGGCCAGGCTGAAGTTCTCAAGGCTGCTGAATTGGCAGCCAAGGATGCTTAATCTGGGCAGGTCCTGAAATCACCTAATCCCTCTTTTGATTAAAAACTGATCATTATGGGGGCACCTGGGTGGCTCAGTGGGTTAAGCCCCTGCCTTTGGCTCAGGTCATGATCCTAGGTCCTGGGTTCGAGCCCCGCATCGGGCTTTCTGCTCAGCAGGGAGCCTGCTTCCTCCTCTCTCTCTGCCTGCCTCTCTGCCTACTTGTGATTTCTCTCTGTCAAATAAATAAATAAAATCTTAAAAAAAAAAAAAAAAACTGATCATTATGTTCTGGCTTTTTAGACCATGTTAAGATACTGCAACCAATGAGACTGACACCATCCAGGGTAGAGATCCAGTCATAGACTAATTCTTCTGTAACAATGTGGCTTATTGAGAGTGAGATACAGAAGTCCCAAGTGTTACAGGTGCTTTAAGGGTCCAAGGCACTGAAGGGTGATAGATTTGCAAGGCCCTGATGAGGACTTCAGGGCATGTGGTCCATGGAATGGCAAGATCTGATCTGACAAACTGATGGGGGAGGCTGTGACCTCAGACTTCACAAAACCAAGTCACTTTCCACCTAAGAAGGAACCTGGAACTTGGACATACTCCCCACCAGAATTATAGGGCAGAGAATGAAGCGGAACCTCCAGGGCCCCTCTCCTGCATGATCCCCTGGGGATGCTGGGGGTTGATGGGAAATGCAGAGTATTCTGGATGGAGAGGAGAAGCCAAATCACAATCAAGAAACTTTGATGTAATTAGTTTTTCAACACTTTGCTTATAAAAAGTACAAAAAGGAGACCTGGATCACCAAATCTCCAGTAAATAGTTGTAAATTCTTATTTTTTTTTATGTTTGTAAATTTGTATTCTTTTCTTACAAAGGGACACAGAATTGTATAAGCTTTAGGATCCACAAGGGTGAATCTCTGTTTTGTGGGTCCTGGAGCTTATGACCTTACGTTTCTCTCCTGTTTTACATTGAATATGTTTTTTTTAATATTATTGCTAGACAAATAAGCTAAGGGAGAAAGATAATGATGGAAACCACATAGTGGGAGTTGGAGAACTTTCTATAGGTTACAGGAACAACAGGTATTCTTTTTTTTAAGGTTTATTCATTTGAGAGAGAGAGACAGAGAGAATGTATATGTGTGAGTTGGGGAAGGAGCAGGAGGAGAGGGAGAGAATCTTCAAGCAGACTCCCCACTGAGCACAAAGCCAGACACAGGGCTCATGAGATCATGACCTGAGCCTAAACCAAGAGTCAGATGCTTAACCAACTGAGCTACTAAGGCACCCTGGAACAAGAGGTATTCTATCTCAAATCTCTACAACTATGCTTGCCCTTTTGACTACAAAAAAAAGGACATAGAACCAGAGAGGAAGGATTCCCAGATTAACTAATAATCACAAGAATTATTCCATCTCTAACAATTTATGCTATTTTGGGTGAGTCTATGGTGTGTGTGTGTTCTGTGTGTCTATATTTCTGTGTGTTTAGTTCATATGTGTTTGTGCTCTGAGTACTAGAGTTGGGGCTAAGAAGCATTTTACTTATCTGTGAAAGAAATATAAAGACAGAGGGACATAAAAAGAGATGTGAAAAACAAGAGCAAAGAGACAGAAAGAGGACTGGTGAATGATGAGAAGCAAGAGTGGGAAGAAATGATGGATGGATGGAGGGAAGAAAACATGGAGGATGAGTGATACAAGATTTTTCCAATCACCAGAAGAAAGGTTGTCTTGATGCCTTTGGAAAGTGAAAATAATAATTTTAAAAGATCTTGTGACCCTCCTGACAAAGTAACTCAGTCAATTAATCTTTAATTGGAAAAGTCTCCTCTCATCACCTGGGCTCCAAAAGGGGTAAAAATGTAAGAAGCCATATGTTCCAATCTTTTGATTCTTGTTTCACAGTTTTGATAAATGTGTCTCACGGGGGTCATTTCTGCCAATGGCAAAGTTGCTTTACGTTTCAGAATTTGCCTTTTAGCAGTCGCATAAAATCTCACCACTACAAATTGCCAGGGAACTCTGGAGTTCTGAAGCAAATAAACCAGAATTGGTAGGGAGTTTGGGTAGTAAAATTAAACTGAAGAACCAGGAAAATAAAGTACCAAAAGTTCAGAACTCTTTGTTCAACTCAAGAAAATCATTATCACTAGAAAATTGTATATTGCTTCCAAGACAAATAATGCCTATTAGTGGGACTAATTTCCAAATATCTCAATTTCACAACTTTAACTTATTATTCCTGATTACTATTGCTACTATTATTTCTATCATAAGTGGCTGACTAGACCAAGTTATTTGTTTTCATTTTTATTCATACTTAATCTCCATAATTGCTCCTTCATATTTATACAATGCTGGACTTTTGATCGGCAACATTACATATCTGGGCCTACAAGACACCACTGATTCTAGTAACACCAATATCTGATATCATGGCAATTGATAGGTGGTGGTGTTGAGGGAAGATGAAGAAGAGAAAAGGGAGCCAGGTCAATTTCGTGAGCACTTGACTTATTGGAAGGACAGTTCACAGATGGGAAACAACACAGCTCAGCCTGAAACTCATGTCCTTCCGGTTCTGTACCCTTCAACAATAGCATGATGCTTAACTGCCACCAGATCATAGAGTCTATCTATGATGTCAAAGTGGATGTAGTTTCCAAATTCATACTCTCTACCCTCTGCTTATAAAAGGATAATTTTGTTTCACTCACCCTTAAGTCACCAGAGTCTTTGAGACCACCTGGCACATGAAAGACACCTGGCACACTCAGTACTCTCCTCTCCTGATTGAATTATTCAGTGGATGGAAAAGCTTCTGATAGTACGTCAGTGGTCTTTCAATATCTAGGCAGAGCATGGGAGCTTGATCTTAAATATCAACTTACAGATACTTCCTTTTTGTTCTAGTCACTTTGAATAGAAGACACACCAAGATATTAAGACCACAGTCCTTGAAATTTTAAAACTGGTGCAAACTTGGCCTATCAAGAAAATGTCCTATCTAATAAAATGGAGTCTTATTACTTCTCAGTGAAAAAGCAGACAACGCATCCAGGCCAAATCTTTATGTATTTTGATAATCTGATTGAATTCAAAATATCAGACATTAAAAATCTAGGAATCAGGGCATATAATAGAATCAGAACTGTGGAACCAAGCAATGAAATATGTTAGCCACGTCCAGGATCATTTAGGCTATACTTTGACCATTCCTGAGTTCACAGGATGCAGTTCCTCTTTTCCATGTCATTCTTATCCCCTTGTAGTACTGCTGAAGCCAACTATATTATAAACAATTCTGAGTTCCCAGAGAACCTGTTTTTGTTGTTGTTGTTGTTGTTGTTGTTTGTTTTGGTTTGTTTTGTTTTTTAGCCATTCTGCAAGAAGTTCGTTTCTTACTTGAAGGGTTTACAAATGGAAGTAAAGGCAAGCAGGCAAACAAATTTTAAGAAAGAGAAAGAAAGAAAGAAAGAAAAAAAAGAAAGAAAGAAAGAAAGAAAGAAAGAAAGAAAGAAAGAAAAAGGAAGGAAGGAAAGAAGGAAGGAAGGAGGGAGAAAGAAAAACAGAAAGAAAAAGAAGAAAAGAAAAAAAGAAAAATTTGGCTGGATTTTTCACTTCCTTAATTTCTAATAAAGAACAGCAGTGGTGAGCAAAAAAAAAAAAAAAAGGTACAAATTTAAGTCCCATACTAATTTTATTGATGTATTTCCATTGCACATCAAGTGTCTATAATTAGCAGATGCTCATCAAAATTTTGGAAAGCTATCAGTTTTATCTCTAAAATTTCCTGCCTCTGTGTGTGTGTGTGTGTGTGTGTGTGTGTGTACACATTTATACATATAAATGTTAAATTACCTGGGATATCCCAACCATAATGTCACTTGAGAGTCATTCTTGAGATGAATGAGGACTTAGTTGAACCATTAAGCTTGTCAATGATTCTGAGGTCTGTCTTCCCAAGTTCAGAGCAATGGTGAAAAGCAGGTGCATAATAGCATTTTGATCTTCTCAAGGAACAGGACAGACGCTGCCTGGCCCAGTGCCACAGGCCCTTAATTGATATACTTTCTCAAGTTTCCCTTTCTAAAAAAAAATTTATTTGCCTCTTCTTTTGAGATTCTCTCAGGCTTATGAGTTAGACAAAAATGGCACTTAGGGTTAAAGCATTTTGAGCCTCACATGAAAGAGCTTGTTAGAGGCCATCGACATGTAGAATAAGGCATCTACTGCTAAGAAATGTAAGTCACAGTTGGAAAGCAATGTTAGCATCAGATCATTGGTCCTACCTCTTGTCGGGGAGACAGCATTCTTCATGTCTGCCATGGACCTGAGGCATTAAAGGGCCATTTTGGGGCTGTGTTTATACTCAAAACCTTGATATTGCCTGGGGGCTGGTGCACGTTTTTTGTAGAAAGACAAAAATCTCTGTGTGCCACAAAGGAAGGAGTTGGCCATGAGAAGTCTGCCAACTTCCTTTGGGCCTTAGGCTATGCTTTGACCACCCCTGAGTTCACAGGAATGCAGTTCCTCTTTTCCATGTCAGTGCTGGAACCCAAGGTGAGCAGACTGGACAGAGAGGCAGGCGTATTCTGCTCTGGACTCAAGCCAGAAGCCCAGAACTCTCCTACTTTTTACTGAAATCTGGCACTGTTGAACCTCCTAGCTATGTTAAAGATGTCTGTTAAGAGTCACTGTTGCATAAAAGTTTTATATGATTTGCAAGAGCCTCGCTAAGCTACACATTTATTATGTATTGCATATTTGTAAGCCAATCCACAAATATTTATTAGCATATTCAAGTGAAAAAAAGAATGAGCGCATGGCTGGAGTATTGAGAATAAGGAGATGTGGCATAATCTGCCTCTGGAAATGCAACTGAGTAACAGGAAGCCACTGATGTGTTGTAACAGTGCAGGGTGAAGGGTGATGGCTTGAGGTACACATCAAACCTGCGGTTTGAAAAGAACACTAGCTGCAGTAGGGTGATAATTAAAAGGGTTAAACAAAGGGCAGTGCCACACTGGAAATTATTCAGCATTAGTCCACCAAACTATAAATGGTAACTTTGGCTATTATGGTGGAAGCAAAGATAAAAGGAAATGGATGGATCTGACAGACATGAAGTAAAATTTTACAAATGGCAAATAAGGGAGCAAATAGTGTTGGAGAAGAGGCTCAGGGTTTTGCCTGCTGAAGTTGATGGGGACAGTCTGTTATGAAGATTTTTATTTATTTATTTATTTATTTATTTATTTATTTATTTATTTGACAGAGAGAGAGAGAGATCACAAGTAGGCAGAGAGACAGGCAGAGAGAGAGGAGGAAGCAGGCTCCCCGCTGAGCAGAGAGCCCGATGTGGGTCTTGATCCCAGGACCCTGGAATCATGACCTGAGCCAAAGGCAGAGGCTTTAACCCACTGAGCCACCCAGGCACCCCAGGACAGTGTGTTATGCTGAGAGGTGAACAATGGAAGATAACCAACTTCAGTGGGGTAACTGGGATGTCCGTTACCAGGAGGTTGAAGTCAATGTGCCATTGAGACATTCAAGGGAAGAAGTGATGGAAAACTAGACCATACAGGAAAGTTTGAGCTCTATGTAAAAACTTTGAAAATCCTGGGCACATAGATGCTAAAAGAATATCAAGAAGAACTCTAACATGTAATGATGGAGAAGCAGCAGCTGAACTTGAAGTTATGACCACAAAGAAGGACTCAGACAGTGGGATGAAAGCCAACAGAGTGTAACACCAATGATGCCCAGAGGAAAAGAAAGGCACAATAGAGAGACGCTAGGTTCACCATGGTTAAAATATCACTGAGGTTTCAAGGGAGATGAGTGCTCAAACATGGCCTTCACACTGTGGTATGCAGATACATGGACTCTGTTGTTTCGATGGGCTCAGGAATCAAAGTGGGATAAGGGAGAAAATGAAAACATTAGGGCTACTGGTCTGGTCGGCAAAAGAAGGAATCAAGGAACTAGAGATGCTTACTGAGGTTCATAAAAGCAGATCAAGGTGGGTGTAACTGAACAAGCCAGTCACGGTGAGATGATGTTTTCTGAAAGCAGAGCAGTTGAATAAATATAGAGATGACAATTTGGCCCAAAGTGTGATGATGGGAGTGGGTGGATATGATGGGAGTGTGAGGGGAAAAAAAAAAAAAAAGAAAAGAAAATGTCAGAGAGGAGTCTGTCAAGGCCCTGGTGTAGAACTGGAGTAATGGGAACATTTTAATAAAATATTGCATGTGAAAAATCCTTTAGCTGACAATAATAAGGATAGGATTAATTGTGCTCTATTGTATCTCAAAGGATAATATTTTGTTCTTCAAGAACTGAAGAAGTAAATGCTATCAGAAAGGGAGTGGGTGAATTTGGAAGGGGAGGTGAACCACGAGAGACTATGGACTCTGAAAAACAATCTGAGGGGTTTGAAGGGGCGGGGGGTGGGAGGTTGGGGGATCTAGGTGGTGGGTATTGGAGAGAGCGCCGAATCCTAACCACTAGACCACCAGGGAGCGTCAGGGTAGGTATTGGAGAGGGCACAGATTGCATGGAGCACTGGGTGTGGTGCAAAAATAATGAATACTGTTATGCTGAAAAAATTAAAAAAGAAAGAAAGAAAGAAAGGGAGTGGGTAAGCAGCAGGACACCAAATCCACTTTCAGACCATGATGTGCATGGGGAAAGAACATAAAAATTGTCAACAGAAACTTTCCCTGGAGAAGGAGAGTCCACACGGCACAATCAGGTTTTAGGAAGATGAGGAGGTGGAGCGGATCCTGAGGGAAAACAATGGCTGAGGATGTGAGTGGAAGATATCTATGAAATATGGAGGCACAATGCCAGATATCACAGTGCGTGACTTTGTGAGAAAGAAAAGGGAGTGAAGGGTCAGGGAAGCAGCAGGAAAATATGGCTCGTGAGCTGCGGAGGACTGATGGAAACCAGGATATGGTACGAACACAGTGAATATTCTCCAGTGAAACATGAATAGAGAGAACAGGTTGTGTGAGTCTCAGGTGTCTCTCCAACCTGGCTTTGGCTCCCTTGGCAAATGGTTCTGACCATGACTGATGACTGTACAGCACAGATATGCGCTGGGGGGGGGCCCCAAGGTGATGCTGACCCTTGAGACTACTGCTTATACATGTCCATCACATACCCAATTGAGAAGGCTGGAAAGTTACGGAAGAGATTATATCAAACTTTATGAGTTCCTGGGCCCCCTGAAGACCATCCGTCCATAAACCCCAACTTAATTACCATGGTCCACCTTATTAAGACTAAACCCCAAGCTGCTTAACTTTGTTGCTAATATGTTCACTTTAATAGCTTGTGCCTAGTGGGCTTGGGCCACATTCCCAGCAATAATTAATCTGGATGAAACCAATCCTCCTTTCTATTAATTAAGGAATGCCTTTTACCCAATAATTAAAAGAAAATCTTCATTAGCAAATTGTTATTAATCCACCACTGATGAAAAAGAATGCTTGGGAGTGTGTATCTCAAATGCTTCATAGGTTATGGGATTTATTGACAGGTTTTTAAAATTAATTAATTAATTAATTAATTTTTTAAGGATTTTATTTATTTATTTGAGAGAGAGAGATTACAAGTAGGCAGAGAGACAAGCAGAGAGAGAGGAAGAAGCAGGCTCCCTGCCAAGCAGAGAGCCCGATGAGGGACTCGATCCCAGGATTCTGAGATCATGACCTGAGCCGAAGGCAGAGGCTTAACCCACTGAGCCACCCAGGCACCCTGACAGGTTTTTTTTTTTTTTAATCATCTAGTACTTAAGAGGACTGATGGATGGGATGAGAATACATGAAGCAGAGGTGGCAGTGCAAAGAAAAATGACAAAAACTTTATAATATAATTTATAGCACTTACTAGCCCAAAGATTAAAGTAGCTCCAGTAAATTGCTTTTGTGTGATGATATACATTATGGCAATACAAAACTCATTTAGAAGTATGGTTTTAAGAGAAGTTAAGGGTTAAGGGGAAAGTAGGCTTGACATGTAAATAAGGCAGTGCACACTGGGGGCTTTTCCAGTTCTACCACAGGCAGAGCTGGCCCAGGAAGGGGGCATGCTGTGGATCAACACAAGGTTGACCAGACTGATGACCTGAGAGCTTCCGGAGAAATCTTACGTTCACTCAGGTCAGTGTCGTAGCAGGTCAGTAGGCTTGGATGTGTTTCCTGGCCCCAGAAACACCTCTAACAATTGAGTTTTCAAAGTCCAGATAGGATTTGGGTATGGAAGGCTGGTTATACATGTACCCATCACTGGTGGCACCCCAGAGCATGAGATGGAGTGATGGCAGCCTCGAGCATCTTCACATAGACCCCACATTTCTAATATCTGTGGTGACGGTGCTAATGTTCTCCCTTGGTAAGAACACATCTCCCTAAACCTGCAAACCCTCGGCAAGCAGCTGACACCCTTAAAGGTCTCACTGGGTTTTCAAAAAGTCAACAGATACCCTCTTTCCCACTGCATGTTGAATGAGGCTGTCCACATTAGCATCCAGAATTTCCGTTCACCTTCTGCCAACTCCCTTTAAGACGTGAGGCTCGGATGCATGGTCATGGAAAAGATATCCTGATAGCTTATGGTTTTTCTTCACATCCCTGCTCCACACAGCCCTTTCCAGGTTAATACTCTCTGTACACACCGGCTTTTTTTGTTCTTCTCCTATGAAAATTTTAATTCTAGTTGACTTATGCAATTCAACACCTGGCAAAGCCAACGACAGATGGGCTCAAACAAATCTCAGTCCCCACTCCACCTCAGTCCCTGCTCAAGCTCTTTGGTCCACATCCTAATTGGACAGGAAAAATTATCACCATTCATGACCTTGGTTCATTTCATTTATCTCTTGGAAACTCAGTTTTTATTTTATTTTATTAAGATTTATTTATTTGAGAGAAAGAGAGAGAGGGAGAGACAGAGCAGGGAGAGAGGCAGAAGAAGACAGAAAATCCTGAAGCAGACTTCCCATTGTGCACGGAATCTGTTGCAGGGCTTGAATCCAGTACCCTGAGATCATGACCTGGGCTGGAATCAAGAGTCTGCTGCTTAAACAACCGAGCCACCCAGGCACCCAAGGAAACTCAGTTTTTAATTGGAATAATTATTCCTACATCACTAGAGATTGCTAGTAATCTATCCAATATCCTTCTCTCCTCTTGTTTGGTAAGAGAGCATGATATTTCATTTGGAATGACAATGAGCACAACTAAGAAATTATAGATAGAAGTCATGACATGGAGCTTCAAGGAAAGCTCTTCTCACCACATCTTATTCTTTCATTCTTTTGGGGATGCATATGTGATAGCTGGAGCTTTAATGGCTATCTTGTGACCTTGAGGTGGAAGCTATGTGCTAGAGAGGCAAGACATAAAGTAAAAGGTGCTTGAGACCCCACTGACTTTATGGAACTCTCATACTTGCTCTGGACTCTTACCCTCAGGTCCTTATGTTGTCTGTATATGAGAAGGAAATACACCTCTATTCTATCTAACATCTTTGGCCAAGTTATGAGTATCAAAATGATAGACTTCCTCCCAGCGATGGGATAAGCTTAAACTTGAGAGCGTATATGAAAATTTCAAGGTGGTAGGGGGGACATTGGCTCTCTGCATGTGTCAATTTCCTTGCCTATACTTTTAGGTGGACTTTTCTGAAACATTATATAGCCTTTGAGCTGTGACCGACTCTTTCTCTGACACTGAGAGTTGAAGTTGTTTCTTTGAGTAGTTTAAGACAAACAGCTTGATGATTTCAATGACTGGCTTTGTGTCTGTCTTTTAGAGGTTAAGAGACCCCAGGCCTCCTATTAATTATAAACACAATTTGTGAAGCTGCTCATGTGTATTTGTGATTTGAAAAACAAAAAAAGTCTTTTAGAACCTTGCTGGTGGCTTTCAACACTTTCTAAAGCAGAGTGCGATTATGTCTGACAGACAACTAACCTGCAGGGTACCCAATGCCACCCCTAAACCCACTTCATGTGTTCCTCTGCATTCACATATCAAAGTCACTTCAAAAAAATAATAAAAGAAATGAAAGAAAAGAGAAGAGAAGAGATAGCCACAGCAGCTAAGAATGCCAGTCTATTATTTTAGAAACAGGACTAGGTAAGTACAGCAAACACGACATCAATATTTCCAGCAACATTAGCCACATTTGGCTTTGTGTTCTCTTCCCTGGCTTTTAAGAACCTGATTTAATAAGGGTTTAGAAAAGAGAGGGTGCTTATCCTCCAAACTCTCCACAAAACACCTCCCTCAGCAGATGGAAAACCTAGCCCCAATTGCTGATGAACTTTCTATATATCTCTGTTAGTTCAAAGACATGCAGCTTTAGTGAGCCAGGGGTCCCTATTTCATGCTCTTATCTGGATCACCTCTTCTTGCTTCTTTTTGCAGAGAAGCATTTAGTTAGTGTGTGTGAACTGTTTGGGGTTGCAATTGATTCATTTCCATACCACCTCAAGAGGTCATTATGACTCTCTCAGACCTGCATTCTTAAATAAACCAGCTACATGACCCTCGCTCTGCATAGGGACTTAAAATTATTGAACTCCTCCCCAACACACACACACACACACACACACACAGTTGTGTAAGCTGTAGAGATCCTCCTTCCTATAACTCCTGTAATTGTCTGAGGACAATTAAATGTAAATAGAATTGTCAGCTGAATCAAAACAAAAATTTTAATTGAGCTGCTGCTACTGCTTGCTCAGTGATTGCTGCTATGCCCCCTGAAGATCCCCCGATAAATCTGACATGGTCCTTGTTCTCAAGAACACCTCACACCAGTCAGAACCCCTAAAATTAACAAGTCAGAAAATGACAGACATTGGTGAGGATGCAGAGAAAGGGGAACCCTCCTACACTGCTGGTGGGAATGCAAGCTGGTGCAGCCACTCTGGAAAACAGTATGGAGGTTCCTCAAATAGTTAAAAATAGAGCTACCCTATGACCCAGCAATTGCGCTACTGAGTATTTACCCTAAAGATACAAATGTAGTCATCCGAAGGGGAACGTGCACCTGAGTGTTTATAGCAGCAATGTCCACAATAGCCAAACTATGGAAAGAGTCCAGATGTCCATCAACAGATGAAGGGATAAAGAAGATATGATATGTATCTACAATGGAATACTACTAAACCATCAAAATTATGAAATCTTGCCATTTGCAATTACGTGGATGGAACTAGAGAGTGTTATGCTAAGCAAAGTAATTCAGTCAGAGAAAGACAATTAACACATGATCTCAGTCATATGTAGAATTTAAGAAATAAAACAGGATTAGAGGAGAAGGGATGAAAAAATAAAACAAGATAAAATCAGAGAGGGAGACAAACAGTAAGAGACTCTTAATCACAGGAAACAGAGGGTTGCTGGCTGACAGGAGGTTGGGGCGATGGGGTAACTGGATGATGGATATTAAGGAGAGCACATGATGTAATGAGCACTCGGTATTATATAAGACTGATGAATCACTAAAGTCTACCTCTGAAACTAATAATACACTATATGTTAATTAATTGAATTTAAATTAAAAGAGGAAGAAAATATCTCTGTCTTTTAAATATTATGGAAGAGTTTATATAGAAACAATATGTATATATTTTTTCATTAAATGTTTGGTACACTTCAAAAGTAAACTATCAGATCCTAGAGTTTTCTCTGTATAAAGTAGTTAACTGCATATTCAATTTCTTTTACAAATATTTGAATATTTACATCATGTGTTTTTCCCATGAAGAATTTGGTAATTTGTGCTTTTTAAAGTATTTGAACATTTCACCTAAGTTTTCAAATTCACTGCCATAATGTTGTTCATAATATTTCCCATAGCCTTTTTAATACCTCTAGCAATATATAGCATTTTCATAGCTTTCATTTCTTTTTTTTTTTTTTAAAGATTTTATTTATTTATTTGACAGAGAGAGATCACAAGCAGGCAGAGAGGCAGGCAGAGAGAGAGGAGGAAGCAGGCTCCCCACTGAGCAGAGAGCCCGATGTGGGGCTCGATCCCAGGACCCTGAGATCATGACCTGAGCCGAAGGCAGCGGCTTAACCCACTGAGCCACCCAGGCACCCCGATAGCTTTCATTTCTGATATTGATAATTTGCTTTTCTTTTTCTAATCAGATTAGTTTTATTGATCTAAAAAACAGCTCTTACTTTCCTGGATTTCCTCTGCTTTTTCTTTTTTCACTGATTTCCACTCTGATCTTTATTATTTCCTTTCTTCTACTTAATTTGCATTTGATTTGTACTTCTTTTCTGGTATTTTTTTAAGAATGCAAGCTAGAGTCATTTATTTTATGTTTCTTTTCTAATGTAGGCATTCAATGCTTTAAATTTCTCACTACTATTAGTGACATGCCACACATTTTGATAGCTCCATTTTCATTTTCACTAATTATACAATGTTTTCTAATATCTGTTTTGATTTCTTCTTTGACCCATCTATTACACAAATTTGTATTATTTAGTTTCAAAATATTTGAGGATTTTCCAGAGATCCTCCTCTTACTGATTTATAATTTAATTCTATTGTACTCAGAGAACATACTTTGTATGGCTTAAATTACTTTAAATATATTGAAGCTTGTTTTATGGCCCTGAATATGGTCTACTTGATAAATGCTCTGTGTGCACGTGAAAGGAATGTGGATTCTGCTTTTAATAGAGTGTTCTGTGAATAATTAGGTTAAGTGAAATTACAGTGCAATTCAAATCTTCTATATCCTCACTGATTTTCTCTCTACTTGTTCTATCAATTACTGAAATATGGTGCCAAAATCTCTGACTGTAATTGTGAATGTGTCTATTTCACCATGCTGTTTCTTAAATTTTTGCTTTACGTGTTTTGAAGCTCAGTCATTAGGAGCATAAATATTTACAATTGTCTGCCCTCTTAATGAGTTGACCTCTCTATCATCATGCAATTATTTTCTTATCCTTGGTAATATGTTTTGACCTATAATTTAATTTTTCAGATATTAATATAGTCACTCCTGCTTTCCTTTGATTAATGTTAGCACTCGGTATCTTTTCCCAGCTTTTTACTTTTAACCTGTTTGTGCCTTTAAATTTCAATTAGTTCCTTGTCTACAGCAGACAGTGGCTTTTGTTTTCTCATCCAATTTGTAAATATGAGTCTTTTTAATTTAGGATATTAACTTAGAATACATACATATAATGAAGTTAAAGATATGGCTTAGGTTTAAATCTATTATGATATTATTTGTTTTCTATTTGTCACATCTGTCCTTTCTTCCTCTTTCTTGATCTGCTTTGTTTTGGAATCATTTTTTTTTTTTTTCAAAATTCCAATTTATTTTTTTTTAAAGCTTCTTAGCTATAACTCTGTTATTCTGTTTGTTACTTTAGTGTTTATGGTATATCTCTTTAACTTAACAATTTATCAAGTGATATTTTACTGCTACACATATAATAAACTATTAATAGTATACTTCCATGTCTTTCCTAATAAATTTTGTGGTACTGTTCATACATTTTTATCTCTACATATATTTTAAAGCCCATAACATACTATCATTTTTGTTTAAATAGTCAACAATCCCTTAAAGAGATTTAATTAACTTTAAAAATCACATATTTATCCATGTGATTACCATTTGCCATGTTCATCATTCCTTTCTATAGACCCATACTTCCCTCTAGCATCATCACCTTCCACTTGAAGGATAAAACTTTCAGCTTCTTTATGTCTGAAAAATCTTAATCTGACATTCAATTTTGGAAATTACTTTTGCTGGGTACAGAATTAGAAGTTGACAGTATTAATAACTATCAATGTCCTTATTTGTTAATTCTAACATCTATGTCAGGTTAGGGTAGATTTTACAGATTGTTTTTTCTCTTCATATGAGTCACATTTTCTTGCTTTTTGTGTGTGTGTACTTAGCAACTTTTGATTGTATGCCAGATATTGTGATTTTTTTTATCATTTTGGATGGTGATATTCTGAATCTCTAGAAATATTCTTGAACATTATTTTGAAATGCACTTAGGTTACTTGGAAATTTTTTCATCTTTTGGATCTTAATTTTTGTATCTGTTGGGCATGACCAGTGTTTGGTCTAGGGCTAATTATCCCTACTACTAAAAATAAGACACACTGGGTAGTTCATTCTACCCTATCACAATATCCTATGACATTGTGGTTTTCCATGGGAATAGCACTGTCCTTGGCCCTGTGAGTGTACCCAGGCACTTTTCCCTCTTTTTTTTTTTTTTTTTAATTTTTCCCCTGACCCTGGACAGTTTACTCACACATATGTGTTGATCATGCTCAGTTGAATAATTAAGAACAGTCCTTCAAAGGTCACTGAAGTTTCCTCTCTGTGCAGTGCTCTTCTTTTTAGTCCTCTGCTCTGCAAACCATAGCTCAGCTGATCTCTGTGGACTTTTGACTCTGTCTCTTCAGCTCAGGGCATCCACTAGTCTCCATCTCATTTCTTTGCTCACCCAAACCCAGGAAACTTCTTCAGGATAGTAAGCTGGGGCAATCACACAGTTTCCTTCATAATGTCCCATCTCTTAGGATTGTGCATTTTTGTTGCCTGATCCTTTGTGTCATGTCAGCCATTTTTTCCCATGTTTTCCTATCCTTTGGTTGCTTCCAGCAAATGGGTAAATATGGTCTTTGTCATGACATCTTGGCTGGAAGTAAAAATCCTCAGATTTTATAATTTTATTATATTTAAAATATTTGCTTATATTTATATGCCTTTTATACATTAAAAATCTTCCATTTTATATTTTTCACCCAATCCTCATATGTATAACCCATTGCCAGCCTGTCATGTACTACTGTTTCCTGCACATGTGCTTCCAAGCACAAAGTGAACACAGGCTAGTATCTAGTCCATCAAGTTATAGGAAATACAGCTTTGTCTTTCCAGAAGAGGTATCTTTTTCTAATTTGCACTAGGGTACTACCATGGGCTACTAACCAATTCATTTCTAAGATTAAAATACAAATTGATTCACTAACTTGAAAATAATACTGACATCTAAAAAAGCCAAGTAAGTAAGGGAAGAAGAAAAAAGAAAATCATCTGCTCAAAATAAGAAAATACTTACTATTCAGAAAAACTACCCCTTTAAAAAATGTTCAGCTGGTTTGGGTAGGTTTATTATTAGTCAATGATCCTTTTTTGGTAACTCAAATGAAAGAAGGAAAAGAATTGAATCATCTGATATAGTCTGGTTTATCTTTGTGCAGATCTAAAAGTGCCACCTATTATTTTTCAAGATTTTTAGTTGGTTACATGAACTATTGCCAGGTTCAAATCAAGGAAGAGAAGGAACATGAATTAAATTGTTTTCTTTCCCTCCTTCCTTCCTTCCTTCTTTCCAGTTATGAGGTCTTATAGCATATTCTAACTTAAATTTTAAAGAGATCATCTTGATATGTTTCCATTTAATGGAATTGCTATAAAATAGGTGTTTGGTGCATATTGTGGTGAAAAAATGGGGGGGTTGTCATTTTCCTCCTCCATGACCACTAGGGAAGGAGCACTTCATACCCAGTGGGCCTTCAGGCCCTTGCTGGACAGACACCAGTGAGGGCTTAGCTATAATGACAGAAACCAAGGCCTAGGCAAGTGACTCATGAGGGCTGACTGAAGTAAAAGGAAATTAGGGAGAAGAAAGGATTATGGATTACTAGGTATTTGGGATGCAGAGGAGAGGAGTCATTCTTTAGGAAAAAGATGTGGGGGAAAAATGGTCTTATTATGTTTTACTGTGTTTTATTTGATGATTTCCATTTCTTAGGACACTCAAGAAAATCTACAGTGGATATCTACACATTTCTTTAATACTTTTCTATTTCAAATTTGTTTTTCTTTTGGATGAAACCATATTAAAACTTGCTTTGGAGGCATTCCCAGTATGGGTATTACTACTAACAGAGAAAAGTAAGAAATCATAAGTACTTCTATCATTCAGGTGATAGAGAGTATGTTAAAAAAAATAATAGTTTAATTTTTTTCGTTAGGTAATGTGGTTATCTATTTTAAGTTCTTTAAAGTTTGAAAAATGTAATCAGTTTTTCAGCTGATGAGTAACACATGAACTTAGTTAAAAGTTTATAATTGTACCTGCCTTCTACATTAGATTCTTCTCTTCCCCAGGGGCAAACAGCGTTACCACTTTCCTGAATATCTTCCCAGAAATGTCTTTTATATATTAAGCTGAACTCTCTCAAATTGCCATTTTTATGAGTCAAAAAGTCAACTGTCAGTAGTTTTATAATGTTAAACCTAATACAAGGCATATATATCTTTTTAAAAATGAATGAGAGAATTTTATAAAGGTATTCTGACATTTAGTGTTTGTATCTATACATCTTCAATATAATTCCAAATCAATACATATAGACTTACATCATGACCTTTAATACTTATATAATATTGTCTTATGGACATGTGACAACTTAACCAGTTCCCATTTGATGGTCTATTAGATTGCTTACAAAGCCTTGTTATTTTAATGTTGTAATGAGCATTAGAGTATTATTATTATGAATACATATAAGTAGATATGAACGATAAATTCCTAGAAGTGAAATTTCTGGATCAACTTTTTTTTTTAACTTTCACCAAATTTCTCTTAAAGGATATCCCTACCCCCTGCCCCACCCCAGGGTGGATGAAGGTACTTATATTTCCAGATCCTCCTAGCCTCGTGAATGACCTTTTATAACTGCTTGAGGGAAAATTCACATTTGATTGTTCTAATGTTCCACATCTGGAATAAGGGTGTCCATTTGTCATTTCTCTTTGCATGCTTATGTGTTCCCTGTTCATATGTTTCTTTTCTGTCACATTAGGTTGTACCTCTTTGATTTTTTATTTCAAGTATATGTTTATGAATTATGAAAACTAGTACTTATCTTATTTGCTGCAAAGATATTTGCCTCAGGTTGCCAGTTTTAATGGTGTTTTTATACTGCAGAACATTAAATTTTATCAAGACATTCATTTTATCATAATTTTTCTGCCACATTTCCCTTAGAATGTCCTCTTCAGAAAGAAAGTAAAAAAAAAAAAAAAAGATTCAATTTTATCTTCATGTTCTTTCATGGTGTTATTTTCTTTAACGCTTAAATCATGATCCATTTGAAAATTCATCTTGTATATACAAAATAAGACAGCATGTAATTTTAAATTTAAATAACTATGTTTTATTTAATATATTTTGTACACAGTTGCAACAAATAAGCCTTTCCCAGTAAAATAAATTCCATACTACCCATTAGACAATAACCTGTTTTCAGTCAATATATAATTTTGATACTTTTTAGATACTTCAAACAGTGTCCCAATAACATATTTTTTGGTGATAAACACTTTTTCTTGATAAAATACTTCTATGTTACCAGCATATTTGGCCATCCAAGAAAATGTCTTCTGATGTGGAAGAATTATTTTCCAGTGTTCGTCTTTAACATATCATTTGTTACATTGCTGTACACTTTGCCTTGCTGCCCCCTCAATAGATTGTGAACTACTTGGGAAAGGAACTGTATTTTATTTACCTCAGTATCAACAGAAAAAAATCACACAGTGCAATCAATCAATATATAATGAAAGAATTAATGATGGAAATTTCTGATAGAAATATTCAACAACATCTATTCACTTATTTATTGTGCTCTGCACAAGTTAAAAGAAACCTAAGATGACTATCTCCTAATAAATTTCTTTATACCTTAAGTATAAGGTTTGTCTGGAGTGAAGTTTTTTTTCAGAGATTACACACTGCATGCTGTAGGCACAGAAAAACTGCTATGTCTGAATTCTGTTCAGCCTACGGTTCAGCCAGCACCATATTCTCTCTCATTTTATTAGAAAATGACACCAAGCCATATTCAGAAGCTTGTACACTACACAGTCAGTGAGCGTATGAACACTCTTTATTTTAAAATGATTTGCATGGAGTCTTAACTACCTGCCAAAGAGCCTGCAATGAGAGATAAAATGCTTGAGAATAATAAAATGCATTTTAAATCCTCTCATTCAACGGACTTCCTTCAACCTTCCCTGAAGAGGGAAAGGAGTCATGTTGTGCCTTTCACCATGATGTACAGTTACCTAAAATCACATCCCATGAAACCTAGGGGTAAAAAAAAAAAAAAAATGGTATTTCTAGTTCCATTTCACAAGCCCTAAAAACTACACAAATAATGTGGTCCCCTTGTCTAACTGGGCTATGCCGCTTGCTCTCCAGCTGCAAATTCTGGGCTGCTGCAGCGTCTCTGGAAGATAAAATTCCACAGTAATATCAAATT
Organism: Lutra lutra; assembly: GCF_902655055.1. Classification (NCBI taxonomy): domain Eukaryota; kingdom Metazoa; phylum Chordata; class Mammalia; order Carnivora; family Mustelidae; genus Lutra; species Lutra lutra. The sequence goes on along the minus strand of NC_062291.1, from coordinate 42,780,716 downwards.
GCTGGCACTGCATCCCCCCACCTCACCTAAAGTTTGTGTGTGAGTGTTGTATTTTTAAGGGCAGGAACTTCTGATCCTTTGCTTTGGTAAGTGTGTGGTGTGGTTCAAAGAAACCCTATCTGGGACACCTGGTTGGTACAGTCAGTTAATCATCAGATTCCTGGTTTTGGCTCAGGTCTTAGTCTCAGGGTCCTGAGTTTGAGCCCTTGTTGGGCTCCACACTCAGCATAGAGCCTACTTGAGATTCTTTTTCCCTCTCCATCTGCCCCTTCCATTTATGGGCACGCTCTCTCTCTCTCAAATATAATAAATCTTAAAAGAAAAGACGAGACAAGAAAAAAACCCTATCTATCTAAACGTGGTGAGGCCTTCACTGTTAGGACACAATTAATGATCAGTTTAGTCATTCTTTGTAGCCATTCTAAACCTATTCCTTTCCCCTACCACTTTTTTTTTTTTTTTAAGAATTTACTTATTCATTATCAGACAGAGAGAGCACAAGCAGGGGCAAGGGCAGACAAAGGGAGAAGCAAGCTCCCTGCTGAGCAGGGGGCCCAATGCAGGACTCCATCCCAGGACCTTGAGATCATGACCTGAGCTAAAAGCAGACAATTAACCAACTGAGCTCCCCAGGCGTCCCTCCCCTACTACTCTTTTCCTCCAGTCCCATGATCTTCAATCGTCAAAAAATGGTGACCCCAGGGCGCCTGGGTGGCTCAGTGGGTTGGGCCTCTGCCTTCGGCTCGGGTCATGGTCCCGGGGTTCTGGGATCGAGCCCCGAGTTGGGCCTTCTGCTCGGTGGGGAGCCTGCTTCCTCCCCTTTCTCTCTGCCTGCCTCTCTGCCTGCTTGTGATCTCTCCCTCTCTGTCAAATAAATAAATAAAATCTTAAAAAAAAAGGTGACCTTTTTTTATTTTTATTTTTTTTTTTTACCTGTACAGTCCATATGAGAATGGAATACTCTTCCCTTTGTCTAAATATCTGTCTTCCTAGCGCAACTCCTTCCCATTCTTGGGGTCTTACAAGAAAAAAATGTCTTTCCTACGGAATCAGGTCTTTCCATCTTCTATTAGCACTTTGTTACTCAGAAGCAGGATCCCTGGCGCCTTGCTAGAATTTCTGCATTAGAATCTGCATTTCACAAGCTCTCCAGAGAACTTGAGTGCACTGGCCTGCTTTTCTATTTAATGGCATCTTCAGTCTTGATTAGACCCTCTACTCAGTTTACAAAACTGTCAGCATCACCTCTAAAGTATCCTCCTTCTATCCTGTTAGCTTCTCCATTTAGCACCATCTCACTTCACTACTCAATCTGTGAATATAGGACTTTCATTTCTCTACCGATTCCATAATACAGTGCATTCTCCTTCAGCCCCCTAATTTGTTCCTAGAAATCTTGACAGTTACCAGTGCCTTTCTGCCAAGATCTATTAAACACACAAGTTTCAATTCTATCATACTACGTGTTATAATTATCACTAGCTGAGCTTTTGGTAAGCCTCGTGAACTACAATAATAAACTCTACATTACTGCTAACTATGTTATTTTGCAGAAATATTTACCCATGTTCTTCTTGTGCCTTTTATGCCCTCCAAATACTCTTTTTTTAAAAAAGATTTTTATTTATTTATTTGACAGAGAGAGATCACAAGCAGGCAGAGAGGTAGGCAGAGAGAGAGGAGGAAGCAGGCTCTCTGCCGAGCAGAGAGCCCGATGCGGGGCTCGATCCCAGGACCCCGGGATCATGACCTGAGCCGAAGGCAGAGGCTTAAACCACTGAGCCACCCAGGTCCCCCCCCCCCCAAATACTCTTAACACTCCCAGCCTGATTCAATTTCTTAAAATATCTATTCCCACCCAGAGACATATTTTAAGTGCTGATCTACTTATCTATTACTGCATAATTATCCCCAAACAAAACAGTTTAAAATAACACATATTTATTACCTTGTACATTTTCTGAGATTCAATAATCTAAGAAGCTTAGATGTGTGGTTCTGGCTCAGGGTCTCTCATGACATTGCAATCTAGATGCTAACCATGTTTTTGTCATCTGAAGGCTTGCCCGGGACTCTAGAAGGGTTTCTCAGTCTTACAACTATTGCTATTTGGGGAATGGATCATCCTTTATTGCAGGGGGTTTCTTATGAGTTATGGGATTTTGGCAACATCCGTGGCCTCTACCTTCTAGATGCCAACACCACCTCCCATTCTAGTAGCAGCCAAAATATCCCCAAACATTGCCAAGTTCCCTGGGCAGCAAAATCACCCCCAGGTAAAACTACAAGGCTAGAGGTACTGCTTCCAAGATGGCGCACTAAAGGAGTGTTGGCTGAAGGCTTTGTTGGCTATTGACAAATAGGCTTCAGTTTCTTACCACATGGGTTTCTCCATAGGGCTGCTTTAGTGTCCTCATGACATCATAGCTAACTTTCCCCAGAGTGAACTATCCAAGAAAGAGCATAGAGATGGAGGAAGCTGCAAGGTCTTTTATGACCTAGTTTTAGAAGCCCCATTCCTTCACAAATAATCTATTTGTTAGAGGTTATCCACTAAATCAAGCCCACACCCAAGGCGTGAAGAATTAAGCTCCAGTTCTTAAAGAAAGAAATATCATGAAATTTCTGAAAATATTTAAAAAGTACCAAAGCCCCCTCTCCCATTTTAAAAATATCCTTATAAATAGCTGAATCACTATATTGTATACCTGAAACTAACATAACATGTATGTTACCTACATTGGAATTAAAATTTTAAAAATAAAAAAAGTCCTTATATAAAATGCTCATGAAATTATCATAAGATAGCTGGCTTACCTCCCCCATCCCACATTTATCTCCCCATAAATATGGTCTACTTAATCAGGAGAACTCTATGTCCTTTTCACACAGACATCCCTATTTCTAAGCTCGTCTTCTTGTTCCAGACTTCCACAGCCCACACGAATCTCCCTTTTCTAAACTTCCACCACCTTACTTTATAGGTTGTGTATGCTGCCTTCTTCTAGCCAATTTAACTAAACAGGAAAATGAAGTAAGAGCACAAATATAGTTGGTTTTATTTATTTCCTTACTCTTTCTCCTCTTTATCTCTCTGTCCTCCTGTTACCTTCTGCCTTTCTCAACTACCGGCCTAATTTTACCCTTACATCAATTATAGGTGCTTGTATGCAAATTTGAGAAAAAGCACTTTTGTTTAAACATGTGCTAAGTGTCTGAAAGAGGTCTTTCCCAGTGTATGGGCTTGACATATCTATATGAGAATCAGCTGACAAAGTGTAGAAATCCAAGCTCTTTCTGGACAGACTAACTGTCAGATCTCTAGAGGTGGGGTCTCAGTGTCTGCTCTTAGAAAAGCTAAATGATCACTGGATTTCTCCCCTTTTTTAAAATAACAGTATCAAATAAATTATTATATGATCCTGGGGAAGTTCCGAATATCTAAGAAAAAAAATATCAAACTTCTTCTTTTTAAAGATTTATTTATTTGAAAGAGTGAGAGAGGGAGACTCTGCATGTGGAGCTGAGGGTCAAAGGGAGAGGGAAAGAGAGAATTTCAAGCAGACACTGCTTACGGCACAGAACCCCATGCAGGGCCCATCTCACCACCCTGAGATCATGACCTGAGCTGAAATCAGGAGTTGGACAGTTAACCGACTGAGCCATCCAGGTGCCCCTACACCAAACTTCTTATGCCTCTGAAAATGACTTGACCAGTTATCACTATTGCATAAACTAATGTGGATATAAGGCCCAGCAATCTGTGTTATCATCTTAATCTTACCTACAGTGTCTTTGATACTCAAAGTCAGAATCACTGGTGATTTGCCTAATTATGAATCACTTTCTTACCAAAATTTGGGCATCATTCATGTGATTTTTATTGTTATCTGGTGAGACATAAATGGCTCCCTCATGCTGATATAGGAGAGGTGAATCAAACAACATTAGGTGTTTTTGTTCTTTTTGTTGTTATTTTTAATGAGATGCTATAAATTGAGAGAGCACATTATCAGAACATTTTTAGGGAATTAACAGCTTTTTGGGAGTTGGCAGTTGCAAATATAGCCTAAGGCCAATATTCTGGCTAATGAATAGCAGCCTAGGCAAACTCTTAAATCTCTTAAATTGTTACAACAATCACCAAATACTAAGGGTGGGAAATATGCTGCGTAGTTTGAAGGAAGACACACACACACACACACACACACACACACAAACATCCTGAAGTTGGAGAAACTGGAGATTTGAGGAACTAGGTCATGCTAGTTGTCTTATATTTTTGTTGAACTCTAAATAATCTCAAGGCCCCATTCTTATCTGTCTTGATTGATTGAACAGGGTAAATTTCCTGGGAATTTTTGGATTTAGCCCAGTCTTTGAAAAGCTTACAGGGATGCATTCTGCCACAAATATATTCTTTCACTGCAAATATCCACCAATACTGCAATGAAGTTACCTGTAAGTTAGCCTTAATAAATAAATAAATAAATAAACAAATAAATAAATAAACAAATGTATGTTTCCCCTAAGAACTGCAAACATTCTTGGCACATAACCAGTCCATCCAACCCCCATGGCTAGAAGACCTGGACAAACTTTACCATGGGTCCTAGCAGCTTAAGGCCATGTTCCTTGGATGACTCCAACCTCCCTTAAAAGGCCTATCCAACAAAGCTCGAAGCTGCCAGGAAGATTTACTGTTTCGTTCCCGCCAAAACCTAGTGATAAGGCTGATAGGCCTCTGAACTCCTTCTTAGAGCAGAAACTTGAGAAACTCTGTAACTATAAATCCTTCCTCTCCCCTTTGAGGTATAAATCTTCTACCACCTCAAACTGTCTTCTCAAGAACCTGAGAGTCATCTCTTCAGGATTCAAACAATTCAAGGAGATAGCCCTCCTTCCTGGTGTCTGTGAGAGGCAAAGAACCTAACTTTGGTGGGCACCTTGTTCCCTCCCATCACAACCTCCTGCTAGAAAGACATAAGTTTGGGGCACCTGGGTGGCTCAGTGGGTTAAGCCTCTGCCTTTGGCTCAGATCATGATCTCAGGGCCCTGGGATCGAGCCCTGCATCGGGTTTTCTGCTTAGCAGGGAGCCTGCTTCCCCCCTTTCTGCCTGCCTCTCTACTCATTGTGACCTCTCTCTCTCTCTAATAAAGAAATAAAATCTTTTAAAAAAAGACATGTTTGTTTTCCTCCAGATAAGAACCAATTACAGACTGAAATGACTTAAGTCATATGGATCAAACCATCCTGCTTATTGTCTTTCACTGGCTTTACTTCAACATGCCCCAGTATTTAAGAAGTTTCCAGATTTTTGGGTGCCTGGGTGGCTTGGTTGTTAAGTGTCTACCTTCAGTTCTGGTCATGATCTCAGGGTCTTGGGATCAAGGCCCACATCAGGCTCCCTGCTCAGCGGGAAGCCTGTTTCTCCCTCTCCTGCTCCCCCTGCTTGGGTTCCCTTTCTCACTGTGTCTCTCTCTGTCGAAGAAATAAATAAAATCTTTAAAAAAAAGTCTCCAGATTTTTATTCTGGCCAAGCTGAGCTCAGTTTAAACTGGACTCTCTTCCGTACTATAAGAGTTTTTAGTAAACAATATCTGTCATTTTTGCCTTTCACCAGTGTCCAACTTTGCTTATCTTTGGCAATATGATTCACTAAAATGGGAAGTTAAATCACATTTGTATTATGCTTGAAAAATTGGGGGATATGCCACGATTTACTTCTGGAAAGAACATAAACATAAACGACATGTGAAGGGTAGTGATACTGAGGTTTATCTGAGTTCTGTATTCTCAGAAGCTGGAACATAGTAAAAGTTAAGAATTTCCCCACCCGCATTCCCATTCTTTTGTGTTCTTAGAAATGAGAAATGGGTAAACATACATGACAGACCTCCTCTTGCATATTCCAAGGTAAGACCTATCTCTGTGTCTCCTCATTACTCCCATAGACTTGTTCAGGACTCCTTGTCCACCAGCGTGTATAAATCCTGGCCCCATGCATTTCTTTGAGCGAGGGCATAATAAGGTTAGTAGTAGGGCCTAGAGGTAGCTGGGATGGGAAAAGGAAAAGGAGGACACAGCCCAATCCCCAGGAAGATCTAGATTTGTTCCCTCCCATTCTTTGTTATGGGCATTGCTATTTTCTCCATTTTATGTAAAGGTGTCATATGAACACAGGTTAATATTCTCCATGCCTGTTCCAAGTGAATTGCTGAACTTAAGCCCTGATTTTATAGAAATTCTAGAGCCTTCACTGAAATATGTCTAAACTACATTAGTTTGCAGATGACAGCTTTTAGCTCTAGGTGCTTTAACTGAAGAAGGGGAGAGTTGCTCCATGAGACAGGAAAATTATCATAGAAGAAAAGGATTTGGAGAAATGGAAGGTACTTTGAGGCAAGGCTCAACACAAAAGTCTTGTTTGCTTTTTTTTTTTTTTTTCCACCTACACTTTTGAAGGGCTACAAATCCACTCTAGCAACCTTAGGAGACAACTCAAGGAGAGGAGTGTAAAAATCATTAGCATTCAAGAGGAGTTTATATTCACATATTCTGAAAATCTTGCTTTGCCTTGAATTTGTGTGCCAGCAGTCACAAATAGAAATAGCATAAGCAATAGAAATATATTTGTTCAGCTGATGATGGTTGAGGCAGAAAGAGTTTACACACTGAAGAATAACTTCAGAGCAATTACAGATGGAACTGCAGCACTGATGGAAGTCAGGGCTGTAGAAATAGGTATTGGTATGAGAGGACTGCACAGGGGGTCGTCTTGTAAGGCAGTGATTCTGATTGGGCCAGGGGATTAACCTTCACCTGCCACTCCAGAAATAAAAAATTCATTAATATTCTTCATCTAGTATTTCAGTCTGCCACTGAAAATGATCCCACATCTTATAGAAGGTGCTGATAGAAGAACTATTTTTTCTTTCTTCTTTTTTTTTTTTTTAGAAGAACTAATCTTTCACTGTGACAGATCTTGGGTGAATTAATGCCTTCAATGATAAGGAAGAAGCTTTTCAGTTATTGTTTAAACATTGGCAAAATTGCATTAGACACTTCTAATTTAATAGTTTTGTTTTGGCATCTCTGACTTATTAAAATATCAGGAAGGAAGGGAAATATGAAAACATACAGTATAAAAATGGAAGCTAGGCAACTTCTGTTGTAACATCAACAGTGTCTCCCAAAACTTTAAAGTAAGTTACCTTGGATTGCGGGAAAATCATGCATGGTTAATTCCATCTAATGGAGTCCAACTGGGAAAACAAAAAGGTGAAGTGGGAATAAACCTCCTTAAACTTGGATGGTTGGACCACTGCCTTCATTGATTTTTTTTTTTTTAAAGATTTTATTTATTTGACACAGAGAGAGAGAGATCACAAGCAGGCAGAGAGGCAGGCAGAGAGAGAGAGAGGAGGAAACAGGCTCCCTGCTCAGCAGAGAGCCCGATGTGGGGCTCGATCCCAGGACCCTGAGATCATGACCTGAGCCGAAGGCAGAGGCTTTAACCCACTGAGACACCCAGGCGCCCCTTCATTAATGTTTTGATCCAGAAGGGGAAAAACACCTGATTTTCAGTGGAAAACTATGCATTTTTTAGCACATTCTCCTATTATATCTGATTCTGGCTTTTTTTAAAGTTATTTTACAACTTTGTAAATTACAGATAACTAATAGCAATGCAAAATAATCTTGTTTGTAGACATGCACATGCTGCCTTGTCTGGTAGAGGTTCAATTGATTTCTCTCCCCAACCATGGAAGAAACCACGTGCCTCTATTTGCATTTCATTTCAATATTCTCAATATATAATTGAATATAATATTCAATTATAAACACATCCATATTTTGGATTTTTCCTTGAACCTGTAAGATCTAACTAGTAACTTCACCAATAAATTAAGAAAGATGTTTAACATGTTGAGGGTCACACTTTTACTTTCTTTTTTTTTTTAAGATTTTATTTATTTATTTGACAGAGACAGAGATCACAAGTAGGCAGAGAGGCTGGCAGAGAGAGAGGAAGGGAAGCAGGCTCCCTGCTGAGCAGAGAGCCCGATGCGGGGCTCGATCCCAGGACCCTGGGATCATGACCCGAGCTGAAGGCAGAGGCTTTAACCCACTGAGCCACCCAGGCGCCCCACACTTTTACTTTCTTCTAAAAATTGTGTCTAACAGCTTAAAACCTAATTTAAACAACAATTTTAAAAAAGGGAAAAAAAGGGAATAAGCCCTCAAGATTAAAAGGAAATAAGCAGAGATACGAATGGTGGTATAGGCACTTAAAAATATCTAGTTATAACTGACTTAGAATGTCTTAGAAACCTAATAACTACACACATAGGAAGGGAAGCCAACAAGAAACAAGCCATTCCAATATATGAAACCTGAAAAGGATCAGGAATTGAAGGAATTCAGGTACCCCTCGAGGGTGGGGTGAAGCTGAAAACATGGTGACATGAAGCTTGTAAAAGAAAAATTAGATACCCATACCCCCAGCCTCCAGGGAAGCTCTTCTGTTAGCTTCTAGAAAGCTGGCAACAAAGTGCAGAAGGCAGAAGACTGGAAGATTTATCATTGGAGAAACTGATTAGCTAAAGAGAAAAGACCTTTCATGGACGGTGAAACCCAGCCCACTCTACATCAAGAATTTCCAATCATCTTTTTTAGTGTTTTAAAATATAAGTGGTTAGATTGGACATTTGAGAAATTTTCCAGCGAGAGAGAGAAAGAAAACAAAAGGGAACAGAGGACCTAAATTAGGGAGCCAATTGACAAATAAATAGAACCCAAGATTAGCCTGAGGACATACTGGAGAACAAGAACAGGCACAGTATCTTTGAACATAGCAACAGAGTCATTTCATCATAATGTAAAAAGGATAAATGATTTAATAATCAGTGTTTGGAAAACTGACAGCTTTGGGGGAAAATGTAATAAGTAAGAACACAAAACTTGTAAACAGATTCAAGTCTTTTCCCAGATGACAGAGTTTATAGGTCTTAGACTTGTGATCCACCTAAAGAGTATTCACAGATTATCATTATGATATATCTATTATTAATATATTATTATAGTATCATGGCATGGGATATTTGGCAATCATATTTTCAATGATTATTTTGTTTTAAGGAAGAACAGTCAAACTCTACACATATTTTAAAAATGTTTCATCGTATGTTTCAAAAATGTTAAAAAGTAGACAGAAGTATATAATAAACCCTGTAACTCATTTCAAAAATGATTAATTCATGGCCAATCTGGCCTCATCTCCTAAACTCCAATTGTTTTAAATCCACCTCATGTCATTTCATCCAAACACATACATATATGTACATATACATATATATAATCTTAGACATATACATATATGTGTATGTATCATATATATACCACTGTCTCACCTAAGATTAACAGTACCCTCTTACAGAATCAAATATTGAATAAGTGTTCACATTTTTAATTATTTTACAAATGTTAAAAACAGTTTATAAAGATTTTTTGCTTTGAATTAGTCTTTATTTTTTTTTAAAGATTTTATTTATTTATTTATTTGACAGAGAGAGATCACAAGTAGGCAGAGAGGCAGGCAGAGAGAGAGGAAGGAAAGCAGGCTCCCCGCTGAGCAGAGAGCCCGATGCAGGGCTCGATCCCAGGACCCTGAGATCATGACCTGAGCCGAAGGCAGCGGCTTAACCCACTGAGCCACCCAGGTGCCCTTGAATTAGTCTTTAAATTCTACCATTGCAACTGGTTAATACTTCTTTTAAGTGTCTTACTTACCATAGATTTCCTTCTTTCTCTTTTTTTCTTTCCCTTCAATATATTTGTTGGAGAAACCAGGTATTTTTTTCCCCTATAGATTTCCCCCATAGTCTTATTTTTATTAGTTTCATTCATGGTTTCACCTAATATATCCCTACATTTTCTGTAAGTCAGTGGTTGGATCTAGAGGTTTTTTTTTTTTTAATATTTTATTTATTTATTTGACAGAAAAAGACATAGCCAGAGAGGGAACACAAGCAGGGGGAATGGGAGAGGGAGAACAGGCTTCCCGCTGAGCAGGGATCCCGACGCTGGGCTCAGTCCCAGGACGCTGGGATTATGACTTCAGCTGAAGGCAGACTCAGCCACCCAGGCGCCCCAGGATCTAGAGGTTTAATCAGAATCAGGTTCATAGTTTGTTAACCAGGACAGATTCATAGGTGGTATACATTCCTCCACCAGGAAGCATGTGATCTTTGGTTGTCTCTCATTTATTGATGTTAGCACCTGTTAATAATCAATGCCTCGGTTTATTAATTCATTTGGAGTCACAGAATGATGATATTCTGTGATGATATTCTGTCAGTTCCTTCCCACTTGCCAGCTGGTGCCCTCAAAATCAAACAAATGAAAATCTTCCTTAACCTACTATTTGGAGACCCGTTGGTAGAGAAGGTAAAAACAGACAAAAAAACCCCACCAAAAAAGCCCCAAACAAAACAAAACAAAAAACAAAAACGAAAAAATAAGATAAAAGCTTGGTTGTTTCTCTCTATTAACTAGTTCTTCAAAATAACGAGTTGATTCACAACATCCTGCAGTGGTAAACAATACATGTTGAGGGTTTTCTTTTTGTTATTATAGATTTATGGATTTTTAACATGTTTGATGTATTTTAATCGATTACAATTATTAACCATATTAGTGCTTGTATTGTTTGATATTTGGCCAGTTGGTTTCCGACTCTGTTGAGGCTTTGGCTCCAAGCTGCCTCAAGAGTATTCCTGATGGGCCCTTGTAGTCTCCTAGTTTCCTCACTGTCCGTGATCAAAATGCTGTAGGCTCTTCTCATATGCTTGTATAACTATATACTAGACTTAGAATTAGCTATTTCACCAAGGACCCTGTTTTATGTTTTATCCTGTTGTTGGTTTGTTTTTAGTGAAAAAAAAAAAGATGTAAACCATGTAGAATAATGTGTTCTACTTCATATTTTCAAGTGAATATGACATATGTAAGGTATTCTATAACATAAAACTTCAACTTTGTGAAAGAAATACACACACACACACACACACACACACACACACAGTCAGAAAGATAAGCCTGAGAGGACAAAGGAAAAATTCCTAAATGTAAACATAGATTTTCTCTGGTAGATTAATGATTAGCAATGATTTTCATTTTTATATTTAGAAGGATCTATATTTTACAATAAGCATATGACACTTCAAGAAAAAAACTATAAATTGAAGAATTAGAGTTCAGGTTTTGTGGGAAGGGTTTTCGATTACGGCAAAGAAAATTATTGTAACAACTCCTGTTAAATCCTATAGGCTGTCTCTGAAAGAACAATAAGCACGAATTGGTAAATATTTGCAAGGCACTTTAAAAGTAATAGGTCTGTGTGGCATTATTCCATTTAGTTTATGACGTTTTAATAATGCATTTTATTTATCTGGCATTTGAAGTAGAGTTTAATGAATTAATAAACATAATACCCAATCATGTTTAATGAAGATCTTTCAAATGACTCATCTAAATGAGCCTGTTATAATTTTATAATAATTATATTTATCACTTTTTTATTGCATTCGTTCCTTGAAAGTATTTTACAAGCATCCAGTTGGTTAATGCTTAACACATTCATCTTCAGGTAAAATGGATACAAGGTATCCTTGTTCTATTTCTACTAATAGTCCAGTCTAGCCCAAAGTCAAGCTGAAAAATCTGCTTTTGTCCAGTTCCTGGAGAAAACTTGCTATTCTTTGATTGCAGATTTGAGTTCAGGATAGAACGTTAGTAGGGTTCAGAAAGTGATCCTCAGAAACACCAGAGGCATCCAGCGTTTAACGTGTTCTTTACAAATGATTCATCACTACAATTCTAATGTTTTAGTAATCACAAGTATTTTTGTTTTAATTGAAGTAGAGCCGACGCACAGTATTATATTAGTTTCAGATATCTCTTCTACTGGATGAAACGACCACAGCTCTTTTAGCCATTGTCATGAAATTTCTACATCTGAGAAAAGTCTTAGATAGGGGGAGGGTCCCAAAATGATAAGATGATCATGGTTTCTCTGACTTTTCAATGGGAGGGCTAAAAAGTCCAGAACTTCGGGCAGCTTTGAATAATTTCACCAAAATTCATAGAAACATATCATCCCGAATCATTTCAGCTAAATATCCCATTGGCTTTCTACAACAGTTGCAACTGGCCAAGTATGGTGGTGATGGCTTCACAATCATCAGATGGCTCTTTGGATGGGTAAATGGTACCCTGTTCTCAATTTAAAGTCTTCATACATAGACACTGAGTACCTTATTCAATTTGACCTTTTCATGTAAAAACAACAGAATTCAAGGGAACAGTCCAAAATAAAATATTTCACTCTGACAGCCTTGCCAGGATAGTGGTTGTATGACAGTGTTTTGTTTTGTTTTGTTTTGTTTTATCTGAATTCAGGAATTAAGCACTGTATGACAGTGTTTGTTTTTTTTAATCTGAATTCAGGAATCCCTTAGAGTGTGATTTTGGATATTCAGATCTCAGGTGTCTGGCAAGAAGACATCTGCAGCAATGGATGAGATCCAGTCCTCGCCATAATTTGGGAACACCAGCTGGGGCATTAGTCACAATTCATTTCAGCCTTTAGGTCAGACTGGGCAAATGCAAGCCTGTGTTAATAATAATTTCCTTTAAGAGTGAGCATTTTAAGAGTGAGAGAACCAAAATATTTCTGAGGACATGGTGCAATAGATTGTTTTATTTTTCATGAGAGTACTTAGATTCAAAACAGAACCAAACTCTCAGATTAAGTCCATCCAATTGTTTTATGCTTATAATAATTCCAAGTCTCCAATCAAGATGTAACATGTTGAATAATCAATTTCACCTTGAACATGGTGTGGAAAATGGGTGTGTTGCTACTATTAACCTTTATGAAGAAACTGTATTGACAGCATCTGTAGCCAGGGCATTTCATCCAGGAAAAGCACTTGTAATGTGATGCATGCACTAAATCGAGCATTGTCTTTTCCTTGTCTTGTCTAGTTTCAGTTTATAATTTTAAAACAACTCTAAACTTACAGGACAGTTGCCAGTATACTACAAAGAATGTTTTCTCTTGGCAGTTTTGAGAATGAGCTGCTGACATATTCCTCCACCGGCTGGCCTCAAGTACTTACTGCATATTCCCTACAGACAAGGGCATTTTCATACAAGACTATAAAACACAAATTAGCAAATTTAATTAAGTTTGCTACATTGCTATCATCTAATTCTTAGACATCATTCAAATATTAGCAATTGTCACAATAATGTCCTTTGTTTAAAAAAAAAAAAGTCAGAATGAATCATTGCACTTAGGTTTCCTAGCTCTCGTTTTCTGCTGTCTGGACATTTCTTCAGTCTTTCCTTGACTTTCATGACTTTGGCACTTATCAAGATCACAGGCCAGTTTGCTTTGCTGAACATTTCTCAGTGTGCTTTTTCCTGATAGTCCCTTATGATAAGATTCAGATCATGCATTACAGATGGGTGTCCCATTCTTCTGATTCCATCTTACAGGGTGCTGAATAGTTTGGTTTGTCCCATCACTAGTGACGTCCATAATGATTACTTACTTAAAATAGCTCAGGACATGCTTCTCCACTGTAAATTTACTCTCTCCTTTGGTAATTAACAAGTATTTTGTGGGAGGAAAAAAGTATTTTGTGAAAAGCCACTCTGAAACTATGCAAATACTCTGTTTCTCATCAAATGCTTATATCACTCATGTATTTATTTATATCAAAATAGATTTTTCCTATTTTATTCAATGAACCATTATTATTACTATCATTTTCATTATAATGTTCAATTTGTCCCAAATTCAGTCAAATTTGTCTGTCTTTTAATGTATCCTCATCATTCTTTAAGAAAATCCTTGTTTTTTTATACAAAAAGACATTTTAGGCTTTTCTAATACTTTTATTGCTCCAGTCCTGTCTGGAATCAACCACTCCTCCAAGGCACTCTGGTTTCTTTTGGAGGAGAATGACTTTTATTTTTTTTTTTTTTTTTTTTTTTAAGATTTTATTTATTTATTTGAGAGAGAGACAGTGAGAGAGAGCATGAGCGAGGAGAAGGTCAGAGGGAGAAGCAGACTCCCCATGGAGTTGGGAGCCCGATGTGGGACTCGATCCCGGGACCCGGGGATCATGACCTGAGCCGAAGGCAGTCGTCCAACCAACTGAGCCACCCAGGCGTCCCTGGAGGAGAATGACTTTTAGAAGCCAAGATCTGGAGAGTCACTGCTCCTAGACTCTCGCAGTTGATAGAACTGAGATATGATAGAACTGGGAATGAACACACACACACACACGACATATACATGCATATACATGCACACATGTAATATGGATATATATATATTTCCATATATATATAGTTATATATAACTATATACATATAACTATGAGTCCAGATCAATAGCTCCAATTCCAGTCCTACACCACAAGCTTCATCTTATTTTCCTTCTTTCTCTTATTTGAAACAATCTTCTCTTAGAGTAAGAAACATAGCTCCTATCACCCTTAATATATTTATTCAAGGATCAATCTTCCTATATATAACCAATCGTCCATTGTTGCCATGATCTCCTTCCCCTGAAATATGATGATTCTCTTACCCTGCCTGAACGCTGATATTCTGTACCAAGTGACCCCATATCTGGACACCTCCTCACCCACTTTCTCTCTGACATCTTATACCAGGAGACCCTCCCTGCTGCATGGACTCTTTCTTCTCACTTGTGCTCCAAAACACAAGTCTATTTTACTGTATTCCCTACCTCCAGCTATTCTGGGCAGTGACACACACTTTGTCCTGTTCCACCTTACGGCTTCAGGATGAAATTGCTTGAGAAAGAAAGGGGAAGGGAAGAAAAATCCTACTTTTATTTTGCAATGCTCATACTGTTATACTACAAGTGATAGTACATAACTTAGTCTGTTGTATCAAGATGACAGTTTTTACTCTAGATGTGTGTGTGTCATACATGTATGGAACAAGTGAGAAACTATAAGGATCAATAAAGTTACCCAAGAAGGAACATTTCCCCCCCCAAAAAGTCAGATCATGAACCACCCCAGCCTAACAAAAAGTGTTTTTTGTTTGTTTGTTTTGTTGTTGTTGTTGTTGTTTTTCTCAGCCACCTCAGAAGGCAAGAATATGTTCCTTTTCAGGGAATGGGAAATATCCTAACAACTCCAGCATGGGCATACATTTCTACAGAATCCAAAGATAATAAAAGAAGCTAAGAAGGACAAGAGATCTTGAATTTTGCGTCACTGTAGCTTGAAAAATTTAGTCAAGTTTGCGTTGTTGGATGATGAGGAGAGAAAGACTTTCAAAAAAGTATGAGTTATGGGACACCTGGGTGGCTCAGTGGGTTAAAGCCTCTGCCTTCAGCTCAGGTCATGATCCCAGGGTCCTGGGATCGAGCCCCACATCAGGCTCTCTGCTCTGTGGGGAGCCTGCTTCCTCCTCTCTCTCTCTCTGCCTGCCTCTCTGCCTACTTGTGATCTCTGTCAAATGAATAAATAAAATCTTCTTTAAAAAAAGTATGAGTTATGACACAAGGAAAACAAGATAGAATAGAATCTTAGAACAGAGAATAGAAGAGGACAAATCAAAACTACAGCAAGATAACCCAGAGAGATTAATGTTTGATGTACTCTTCTAGCCTTTTTCCTAACTAAGATTCATGTCTCTGAATGGCTTGGGTGTGTTGCATATAAAGTCATATGGGTTCTGGTTTTTTCAAGTATTTTCACATAATGATCTTATGATAATCTTGACAAATTCCAAGAATATAAACATATTTTTTTCTAATCAGGTCAAGAAAAAACATCTAGATCAATTCAAACCAACCCATACACCTTGTAGCTCTCCCAGGACCCCAGTGAGCACATTGAAATGGACTTCATCCTTTTTCTTCATGCCAACCCACATTTACAGAGAAGCATCTCTGATTGCTTCTCTTGTCTTTCATCTCCTACAATTTATAACAATGTAACATTATCACATACAACACTCTATGTACCCTCCATCTGTTCTGCGTATTGAAGACAAATCATTAATTAAAGATGTGTTGATTAACAAATGTGAAATATGTAATGTTATCATTTAGTGCTTCCTTACACTTTCACCAAAGTACTTTCTACTAATCAACATTTGACCTTCCTTTAGGACAGAGTATCAAGCTGATTTCTGCCATACTTCCTGAGTGCTTTTCTTTAAATAAGTGGTTTCATTGGAAGGGATGCATTGATTCTCTTGTGGGTCCACTTCATGGCTGTCTAAAAATATCAAAGAAGTCTATTCTACTTGAAATTTTTTATGTGCATCCCCCAATTTACTGAAATTAGACATGCTACTTTTTTTTTAAATAACCAGTTTTATTTAACACATCTGTACAAGATCTATGTGAAAATAACATAAAATGCTGCTAATGTACACAAATATGTGAATAAACGTAGAGGAGGAAAGCACGCACACATGACATGAATTGTAGGATCACAGGAAAAGATTCAAATTGCTCTTCATCATATAAAAAATTATATATTGCAAAATTTCTCGCTCATGAGAAAAAATACAATTCAATACAACTCAATTGTCTACAACATGATCAACCATAATGAAAATATTATGCAAAGTGAAATAAACCAGACACAAAAGGACAGATACCCTTTTTGTTGTAAGGTGTTACCACAAAAAAATAAGCTCTTGGCAAATGGGCAAGGGTTATAAGAATGATAGCATTTATTAAGGTCTGTTATAGGCTTATACATAATTCTCTCAATCCTTAGGACAACTCTTAAATTAGACATGCTACTTTTAATCATCTATAAATATGTGAAGATCACAAAAAGAATAATCAAGGAACTACATGATTTTTAGTATGTAATACATAATAATACTTATTATACTCCATATATAAACATACTTGTACATGTATTTTTCAAGCTTTGCTCTGGGTCTTGTTCTTCCATTCCTCCTCTCCCCATCCCACTTTAAATTGATCAGCCCCATCATGACTGAACACCATCTCTAAAGGGAAAACAAATCAAAACAAAACAAAACAAAACACCTCTACCATTACCTTAGCATGGCTAATTCTTGGGAATATTCTTCTATAATTTGGAAGGATTTATCCAACTCCTGGTCCAGTACTCAGATGAGCCAACACCAAGCAGCCTCACTGTTAATGCCTCATGGATCAAGTGGATTTTATGACCCATTCTCTATTTCTGCCCAAGTTCTGATCCCTGAAATATGCTTTGTAAACACTGTATCTTTCTTAATAATCTAACTGGAAATCCAGGATGTTTTTCAAGGTTTGGGCTCTTGCCCTTTTCTTGCTTTTTTTTTTTTTTTTTTGCCCCATAATTTAAGGCAACACTTATTAAAGTGTATTTGGCTGAATTAAGCTTATGAGCTTCCCTGTGGGCTTGCCCTATGGTCAAGTGAGCTTAGGAAACACTGACCACCTCAAACTCCTTTTGGGAATTCACAGTACATATTAGTTAATGTTAACAACTTATAATAGCCCTTCTTCCAACCTTGGCTGTAACCTCCATTTTCCTAAAAACATCTTTCTGTGGAAAGAATTCTCCATGGAACAGACTCTGGATAAGCTGGTTTAATGTTTTACACCTTTGTAAATACCAGCCTGCTGGCACACTCCTGATGCTTACATATTTAAATGTTTCCATCTTCAAATTCCTAGGTCACACTTCAAACCATGTTGGACCTCACTAATACCAATTCTGTTGATAAAATCTATCTATTCCTTCTCTTCTCACTGTCTAATTAATGGTTAATGTTGTTACAGTTGTCTGCTTTTTCACTTTCCCAAATCTATTAGAATATTCAAGTTTTGAGTTAGGTTCCTGCACTGGTCCATTGATTTGTGTCTATGTCATACAACTTACTCTATAGGATAAAGTGACAGACTCCACTAGCTAGTACCCAAGGGCCAATCCCTCTACTTGTTTGCTAACAGAACCTTGCTTTTGTTTCTGATGATACTGGACCCACTCCAGATATGATTAATGACTGCTTTAAAACAATCTTGGAAATTCAATGTCAAGCACTTACTTTCCTAGTACTTTTCACCATTTAAGTATATTTACATGACCCATTTCTAGCAAATGCACTGGAAGAAGTCTTCTGGGGGACAGCAAGAAAATAAATTTCTCCTAAGTAAAGGAAGCCCCTTCTACCTAGATCTTTTCCCCTCTTCCTTAAACATGGTTATATAATGATGAAATGCTTATAGTTGCAATAGCTACCCAATGACCATGAGTTGACAAGACTGTGGGTGGCAGAGTGGAAAGATAGAACGAGCTCGGAACCTGATGACATTAATAAGCCACTGTGTCAAAGATGAAATCACCTATGTCTTAACTACAGGTTTTCTTCTACTGCAGCAAAAGTATTCCTAACTTGTGTAAGTTGTCACTTGTGCTGCTGTCACAATAGCTTGCAAAAAGTAAGAGCTGAATTCATCGGCAGTGAGTGAATCCAGTCATAATCACCAAGAAGAGAAGTAAAGCAAGAGATTCAACAAATAAATAAAAACAATGTAAGTGGATAAGGGCAGATGACTTCCATTAGTAGATTCAAAAGTATTTGGCGGAACTAAAAGGGGCCACCCACTCCACTAATTGCTTGATTCAAAAGAAAACAACAATACAACACAGGCTCTCTCTTTCTGAGAAGCTCACCACCTGACACACAAGAGCACAGAGGAGAAAATAGTAATATAGGAGTCATTATAAAGAAATTCTTTTCACCAGGAATAAGTTCAGAGAGAGTCACAAAGACAGGATAATTGAACTGATCCTTGAAACATGAGTGTTTTCAGTAAGAGAAATTCTGATACTAAGGAGGACTAGACATTGAAAAGAGCACTTCAGACCAAAGGAGGTACACGGAGGGATATAATCTGTGACTTCTTCAGGTAGTAGCAGGTACCTTTAAGAAAGGCTCTGCATGTCTTCTCTAACTCAATGTGGCCAGAGTTGATTTCCAACTCCCTGAATCACGAGCTTCATTGCATACTATATGCCCAGAGGCCACTTTTCATCAACGTATGTTCCTTTGGTTTTTAACTTGGAGCTTCACTATGCAGACTAATAGCACATGAGAGGAAACATACATTGAAATATTTAGGAGTAAATGATCACTGGTGGATTGGACCAAAAGTTGCATATTGAACAACTGATTAATTGATAGAATGCAACGGATAAAGTAAATGGGGTAAGATGTTAGCTGCATCTGGGCAAGAATATATGAGATCTTTGAAATGCTTTATTTTTGTACCTTTTCAGTAAGTCTGAAATTATTTCCAAAGCACAAGTAAAAAACCATCATGACAAAACAAAACCCTGGGCACTGTCAGGGCTGCATGGAACTATCCTGTCTTAGGAAAATATGAAACTCTGAGCCAATGTGGAAATCACCATTAGCTGTTAATCAGACTAGCCGTAAAGACTAAAGAACAAGTTGAAGGCATTTGGTGATAACGCACAGTCAAATGGGATCGAAAGCTGAAGGGAAATTAGGCATAACTTTTAAAACATCTCAAAGATGACGTAAATCCCATCATTACTTTGAGATTGGGGAGGACTCATACCCAAAAAGGTTTATGTACAGAGAACACGTAGGGGTGGAAGTGGAATCCTGAAGTAGAACCAAGCGTTCTCATGTGCTCACAAACAGACACTGGGCATGGCAGATGCAGCAACCCAGAATCTTCCAGGAAACCCTAGGAGCCAGCTGGACCATATTTAGAAAGAATCACAGTCATCTAGCAGGAGAGCTCTCCTGCATCTGTGGAATTTGAATTGGTGTCTGTCACATCGATTAACGACATTTCTTAGTCAATGCTGCTGTGGAGACATTTATACGTCCCTCTCTCATTAGGGAGTCAGGAGGATTAATTAGCAGCTTTCTGTAAAGTGCTATATGTTCTCTTTCTTGAGAGACAGATTAATGATGGACTCCCAGAATTTATCTGAAGGGAAGGTTATAGTAACTCCCAAAATCTGGCCTCAGGGAGGAGCTAAAAAGTCATGCACTGTATTTGCTTATCTGAAAGCAACTGGAAAATTCATCATAGCATATTACATTGAAACCCTGTTTATTTTCATACTCAATATTTCCATCACTAGTAGAATAATTTAAAGAATAAGAAAAAAAGTGCTTGTGAACAAAGACATAGTATTTAGGTTTTTTTGTTTGTTTGTTTAATAGTAAGCATATGGAAGCAAACCTCATTGTCAACAGGAAGATGGGAGAATAAATTAATGTGTATCTAGTTAAGGAACAGTATATAGGTACTAAAATTGTATTTTTAAAGGGCTTATAATAATCAAGGGAAAATTTTTGGATGCATGTGACGATTAAATATGAAATTGACCCTTAAAATTATTTTCAACTAAAATTTCTTGCTTTGAAAATAAATACTGGGGGTGCCTGGGTGGCTCAGTGGGTTAAAGCCTCTGCCTTCAGCTCAGGTCATGATCTCGGGGTCCTGGGATCGAGCCCCGCATCGGGCTCTCTGCTCTGCGAGGAGCCTGCTTCCCTCTCTCTCTGCCTGCCTCTCTGCCTACTTGTGATCTCTCTCTGTCAAATAAATAAAAAAAAAATAATAAATACTGGAAGGAAATAGTCCAAGTGTGAACAGTAGTTCTGTTTGGGTGATATAACTGACATATCATCTTTCTAGCTTATGATCCAAGTGTCCTCATGAATTATTCCCATATATCTGTTAAGAAAAGAAAAACAAAGCAATGTGAAAGCCTTCCACTCTGTCTCTGCCTGCCCACAGGAGTCTGGCTACACATCCCTACATTGAAAATATCTTCACATTGATACTATTCCTTACAATTACAATTACTTCTTCATTTGTTTTTCTCTAATTTTTTTTTTTTTTGCTATCTTGCCCCTTTCGTTTTCTTTTTTATTTATTCTTATTCCTAATTAATTTCAGAATTCAAATCTTTTTCTTGTATTGGCTTTTAGTCCTAGGAGCCTCAATGCCATACGTCCCACCTGGATTGTGGTTTGGTCGTTAACAGCACCCCCCACCCCACCCTCATTTATTGCTGGTGAAGAAGATGAGCTGTGGCTCCTGTTCTGTGCATTCCCTCTGGTGTCATCCTCCCAGAACCATAAAAAAAAACCCTTCCTCAATAGGAACTTCTGCTTACAAACCCTTCCCCCCATTTCTCCTCACCTCTCAAGAGAGAAAATAAGGTTGAGACGGCCCAGGAGGCAAAACCATTCTTGATAAAATCCTTTGGTTCTGTTTTCTGTCCCCATTATCAAGCCTATCTTTGAGCACTCACTCAATTTTCAATGCGATTAGTCACACATACATTTTTACTTCTCCCAGCTTTGAGGGCCTATAATACAATGAATGGAATCAGGGTAGAGAGGAACTTTTGAAACCACGTGTAGTTAAATTCCTTAATCTGAATGGGGACGCTCTTTGCAACATACTCACCCAGGGATTGCACTGGGATTGCAACTAATCAACCCCAGCATTCCTCAGTAGTAGGAAGCTCACTACTTCTTCTGGATGCCCATTTGTGGGCAGCTTGCTTGTCAAGTTCTATTTATAGACAGACCTAAAGACTTCTGTTCCTCTGGTATCTTTTGCTCACTGGTGAATGTTTCATTTAAGAAATTACTTTTACAACACTGTTTCTTTTGCACTGACCAGATTGGTGTCTACATTTTTGCAGATTGTAACCATTCATACAAGTTAAGTAATTGTTTTCAGAAGATAACATTAAAATGCAGGCATTATTCACTTTGTTATATTTTCATCTCCAATTTCCTAAAATCTGGACTATGAAAACGTACTCAATTCATTGCAATCATGTGAATCCCTTAATGGACTATGGGGAAAGTAGTAGATATTTTCATTTTTCATAAAGTTCAAACGTGGAAAGCAATTTTATAGGTTTATTGTCCTTTTGAGCTCCCATTTAACATTCCCAGAAAAAAGCTGCACAGTGTGTAAGAATCCCTTGAGCGTTCCTCTCTAATGTTAGTATGCATGCTAAATGCTTTATCTTTCAGTATTTTTATTCTTACCAAATCTAAAAGAGAGACATTATTGTCCTCATTTAACATTTGAAGGAGTGAATTTCAGAGAGGCTAAGCAGCTAAATATCCTAGGGAGACTGCAGCAGAACCAGGATCCCAGCTCAGTACCAAATGTTCTAAATAGGATTCCAACACTCTACGTGACAATTTTTTATTCTTAGTATCTGGTTAGATCTTTCTCTCATTTCTCCTGCACAAAATAAGTCTAATCCTCCTTCATAAAAGGATCTGTCCAAATCACTGAATGTAGTGGTAAATAATGTCCCCAAGATTCATTTGTGCTCTCATTTCTTTTAACCATCCCTTCAAATGACACAGCGTCCAGTCCCTTGTCAGCATGGCATCGTCAATTCTGAGTGCTGCCCAGAAGTGTGCATATAAATCAATAATGTTACACCTGAGTTTGAACACTATGGCTGTGGAATCACTATGTTTTTCCTTGAAATAAAGGCAACATCCCAACTTAGCTCTAGGCAGTGGCATCACCAGAGGGTGAGGAGAAGTTAAGAGGGACCCCATCCTACTTGGGCTATGATTATCCTTAGATAATCTAGAAGTGAATGTTGAGTCAAGGTTTGAATGATGGGAGAAATTTAACAATTATGGGGGAGGAAGGGATGAGTGTGAGCATTCACATGGCCTTTGTGTGAGAACAACTGTAAGAGCAGGGCACTGTCTATGGGCCTCTCTGGAGAAGAAAGGTAAATTTTGTGACTGCTCTGGTAAAGAGACTTAAAAAGATTCTTTCAGTATGGAGTAATTTGAACATAGGATAAAGTTTATCATTTTGATCCCCCAAAATTGTTCATCTTCCTTCAAATTGTGCTTGTTTCCAGTGTATTACTTTTTTTATTCATTTTATTTTTTTCTAAAGCAAAAATAAGGCAATGTAATTTTTCCCTGTCCTTCCTTTCACACTGTTGACTGCATGCAGTCAAGATGCTAATTACAACCACCTAATTTAAATGCCAAGTTTGCCCTGAAATAGATTCCCAGTAATTTTGCAAAATTACTACTGGGCATGGAAGATGCAAAAGATATGCTCAAATAACCGGTATTTTGCTTAAAGTGATTTAAATGGAGAACAGGCATTTTCAGCCTCCATGCCTTGCAGATTGCTTTGAGTGTGTGCAGGAGGGTAACCCTGGCTAGAAGTACATTGATGGTGGCAACGCCCGGCTCTGATGGCAGAGTCAAAAAGGACTCTAGTCAGAGGCAGCCTGTTTATACTATAACCACTGTGGGGTTATTTAAACCATAATGAATAGCAATATGATTAAAAAGTAATTAAACCAATCTATGAATAGTCTTCTGTCTTCCTCA
The DNA here is from genome assembly GCF_902655055.1 of Lutra lutra. Classification (NCBI taxonomy): domain Eukaryota; kingdom Metazoa; phylum Chordata; class Mammalia; order Carnivora; family Mustelidae; genus Lutra; species Lutra lutra. The sequence goes on along the minus strand of NC_062291.1, from coordinate 42,757,228 downwards.
AGGCAGGTGATAATGAAAGTAGATGTATGGAAAGGAGCACGTCTGAGCAGTAGGGGGATATGCCAGGGAACTAGGACAGCTGATTTCAACAGGTCAGCTTTGAGTCTGATAGAGGAAGACTTCCCAGTCTTGGAAGAACCTGGCAGAAAAGAGGGCTAAAGGGATAGGAATGGGCAGACCTCCACTACGGACTACCATGAGTCAGAAATTGGATGATGTCAAGTCAACTGAAGGATATCAAATTCAATATCCTGGGAATTAATGGATTTAGAAATTATTCTGTGTATTGGATGGGATGGAGAGGTAACTCAAGTATTGGATGGAAGTAAGGGTCAGACTAAAAACTATTTCTAATATACCCTATAAATCTTCTAATCTATGATTTTTAAGTTAATGCTTTTACTCAACTGACACTTATAACCCAGAGTTTACTAAATGACCCACATGCATAGGGAGGTTTCCTTATTCTTGCTGTCTGTACACTCTCTCTGGCAATGATTCACAGTACGATTCCAGTCAGCCAACCACTGATGGTGAGGCTGAGTGAACCAGTGATGAGGGTCCTTGCATATAGGTCCCATCAGCCTTAGTGATGCTAGTGCCCCACCTTCACAGATCATCACAGATTCAGCTCTATTACCAAGAGTGATCTTTGTAATAGGAGGCCCTGCAAATGGCAGAATGTAGAGTCCAATCCAATTAGCCTCGCAATGGTGTTTATTACGTATCAGGAAGCCCATAATTTCCAATGCATGTTTGACAACTAATACTTTCTCTCTCTTTCTTATCTTCTGGGTCTAAACATATCACAGTAAGGAAACTGTCCCCTTTTGCATCATAGCTGTGCAGCAGTGATGACACATTTCACCATTTATACATATTGTGACCCCATTAACCAACATTCAGTATGTTTCCCTCTTTAATTTGGAAATGTTTTTTGACATGTTGCACATCTGCCACCAACTCAGATAAGACTGAGGAGAAATGACTGGGTCAGCAGTGCATGAAATCTAATTGAATGGCTCAGAACTCTTCCATTTTCATCTGTTCTGCTTTGCAAAGACCAGACAGATGGAAAACAAGGATGGAGGCTGAAATTCTCAGTCTCTGAAGGGCCCAAGCAAAAGCTGGGCCCTGCGTTAAGAAGGATTGCCTCATACTAAATGCCTGCTTCCAAGGATGCAAGGCCATATTTTACAACAATTATTTTTAAACACTCGCCTTTCTGCATTCGTATGAAAGTCATATTTGTTAAACACTCACATAAACCAACTTGGCATAGGACAGTTATTTATGTACTTAATTGAACTCTAGACAATAAAGACACTGCTCTTTGTTGCAAATGGTGATTCATGATTTGGGATAAATCATTTTTTTTTCAATCTAAAGAAATATGGCAAATGGAAATGGGCCTGAGGTAGCGTCACATACCATACGAGCCTCCTTTCTACCACTTAGTAGTAAGAGGAGGCGAAGTTAGCTTTGAGAGCCCTGTGCTCCTTATCCATAAGTGGGCATAGTAACACTTTTAAAATGAGGTTGTTGGAGGATTTGAGGAGGCCAATGCTGCAAAGCAACAGACACACTATCCAGAATGTGTTGCCAGCATTTGCACATGCAGCTTCTGGTCTATCCAGAGTGAGAAAGATCTTTAATGTCCTCTGAACCTCACTGATCCAGAAATACCTTGATAATATATTCAGGCTCAAAAAATTCATTATCAAATATGCATATTACAAATACCAGATAGATAGAGAATTTAATGAGGAGTTTGTGGTTAGGATCTAACATTCTAAGAATTTATTAAGCATTCTATTAACATTTATTGCTTATAAAAATGTTTTTAAAATGTCTACCTGGTACATTATGGTTATTTTAAAATTAAACTTGAGGGGCGCCTGGGTGGCTCAGTTGGTTAAGCAACTGCCTTCAGCTCAGGTCATGATCCTGGAGTCCTGGGATCGAGTCCCACATCGGACTCCCTGCTTGGCAGGGAGTCTGCTTCTCCTGCTGATCTCTCTCTCCTCTCATGCTCTCTCTCTCTCTCTCTCTCTCTCTCTCAAATAAATAAATAAAATCATTTAAAAAAATAAAAAAATAATAAAATTAAACTTGTATTAATACTATATATTTGTATATATACATGTATGTGTTTATGTGTATTTCACAGTAGAAATAATAGCAAATATAGGTTTATAATTCCCTGGAATAAGAAGATGTTAAAGACATTGAATTTTTTAAAAATATGATTCAATGCACCTTTAATTGGTAAATATCTTATTCTGAAACTTATGTTCTCACAGGAGTTAGGCAGAGTATGAGGTTGCTATGAATTCCTGAGGTATAGAGATATTTTACTGTGACTTAATTGCTCATGATTAAAGATGGGAATCACCAGATTTTCCGACCAGGGAAAAATGAGAACAGTTAAAGATCTTTTAAAAAGTAAGAGAGGCCAAATATGGTCTTAATGAGGATGAAATAGAGCAAAAGAATTTCTCCTTCAAATATAAATCTTGTGACTTCAAACATCAGGTCCATAGCAATTCAAGAAAATAAGAAAGTTAAGAAAGCAGGTGTTTTCTTGTGATTGTTTTCAATAAAACCCCTAGAATTGACTTTTTCCAAAGTCAAACTAAGAAGTAATATTTTACATACAAAGTGCTGGAGGATTTTTGCACGTATTATCTCATTTAAATTTTACAATAATGTTATCAAGGTGTGTTACTTATCCACATATAGATTTAATATGATGAAATCAAAGCATGGAGGTGTTAACAGAAGTGGTTAAGTTAGAAGTGGATGCCAGGTCTTTCCGTCTCAAAGCCCACGATACAGTTCAGTGCTTTCTGAGAGAGTGTCATTAAGAATAGTCAGGAGAGGCCAAGTGGAGTGAGAATACTTTGGGGTGGCTGCAGGAAGCTTTCTAAGGTCCCTTCCCTATCATACCTGTCTCTGAAAACAGGATCACATACAACTACGGAGGGGGCAAATGCAATAGACCAGGACAGGGCCACTGTATGAGTTTTTTGGCTGGAGCTGAGACTTCTATCCTGTGCACATGCTGAAGATGTATCTCAAAACCCTGGGCAGAGATTATATGTTTAAAAGTAATTTCCATAATTATTTTCAAAGGTTGTTGCCTATTTTGGAAAGAAAATGTTTTACCTTGGAAATTTCTGCCTCTTCCATTTTCCTTCCTCCTTTGTAAACAGTGCTAGGCTGTTCTGTCTCACTATGACTGTGCAATGATTTGGCTGAGAACTCCAAGAAGACTGGGCCTGTGTCTATTTTGTTGTGCCCTATATCCATCCCCAACACCTAACATGATGCCTGACACAGAGGATGCTCAAGTATTGCATGTAGCAAAGATGCCTGAAGAGAAGCAAATATGATTCTGAAGCTCCTGGAAACCAGGAGACCAAATCTGGCTGAGTCCACACTGGAGGAAAACAGATGAGTGAGATTTGGAGGGGTTTCCAAGGGGGAGGACACAAGAAGCCCGGACCTTTCATGAAGTTCTAGAAGAAGCCTGGAGCTGAGGGAAGGTTTGGGTAGTCCAGTGCTAACAATAGTGTTCCAGAATGCTTAAGCTCCAGTCCCAGATTTTAAAGTAGGGTTCTTATAAATAACAACTTTTCATGTCCCTTCTCTACCTGCTCAAGGAACATAAAGACAGCCGATAAAATGTTTGGAATCCAGTTAATGCTATCATTATGATTAGTGATCATCTGGGTGAATCCCTGTTCTTAGTCAAATAAAAGTGTGAATCCCGAAAATTAAAGTCCTGGCAGAGATAATGGAGGAGAAACATAGCACATGCATAATCTCTCATGTTCGGTTTCAACCAGCAATAGGAAAGGGGGTGGTTAATGATATGAACACAGTATCTGTCTTGGGTAAACAATGTTTATCAACTACAACATTATCTACTACAACACTCTCTCTGTTTCTTCTCCCCAAATACTAAGACAGTAACACCATTCTACCCCCACCCCCACCAAGGGCCATGTTGTAATTTTTCAGAAGGATTAAATGTCTTGTCTCGAGAAAAATTTACCTCCAAAGAAGAGGAAGAATCATCACCGTATAGAAATATTATTGCCTTTATGACAAATAACATAGCTAACTCTTCAGGTCCTTTCTGGCTTTTTCAGTGCAAAACTGTAGTTCAGTAAAAGGAAATGCCAGAGACTACATAGAGTTCTACCTCATTAAGAGTGATCTTTGACAGGATCTGCAATGTGTTTAGCTTTTTCTCAGTCACGGCCATTTTTTGGATATCTGCTGACTCAGATGGGGAAAGGAACTGGAAAATTCTATATTCCCTCTCACATCTTGGAGTGACATATGGCTTTGCAGTAGGAAACATGGGACATGGCAAACTATAGTGGGCACTTGGGTTCTGTTTCACTGACCCATGGTTCTGGCTGTGAGGAAACAGGATAGACGTACAGACACACTGGGAACTGACAGAGCTGAGTTGGTCTTTGGCTGCAGTAGCTGTGGAAAATGCCGATGCTGGTGTCAGACACGCCTGAGCTTGCATCCTTACAGTACTGTCTCGTAGCCGTGCAACCTTGGGGATTAACTAAACTCCGTTTCCGTCATCTCTAAGAGGGGGTTAGGAAGGACAGCTTTGTCTTAGGTTTTTCATGACGATGAAATGAGATTTTTATTACCTCATCCCAGCCTAAACTCCTGTAAATTAATCGGATCAATTTTATTTTACAGTCAGTGAGAAAATGTTAATGGCTTTTTAGTGGGATCTCTGTCTTCTGGGAGAATAACCATGTGTAATCTCAGATGATACTGACACCCAACAAGGGCCATTCATCTGCCTTGGCCGTCCTGCTGTTTATAGGCCGCCAGTCATTCACTCATCACACCTCCATAAAATAGTTATCAGCCTAGTTTAAGGGGGAAACTGAGGTTTAGAGAAATAGTGCCAAAAATGGATCAGGTCAGTTGTCAGAACTGGGGTTTTCTCTAGGACTGTTTGTCTCCAAGGCCCCCATACTGAGTTTTGTTGGGAAACAGATGAGAAGGGCCCACTGAGCTGTCTCTCACCACCATCCTTGATGTAAATTTACAGCAGGTCTGACTTTGTCAGCCAGTAAGTCTTCAACTAGAGCAATAGAGAGACCTTGATGAGGTAATCCTTCCAAGTTTCAAACCTTTCACAGCCCCAACTCTCCTACCTTACACGTAGAATAATAAAAACTGAAATGGACTTGTCATCTCAACACTGGCCCTAGTTCTCTGTGACACTGGGCAATGTCATTAAGCTCAGCTGCTCTAAAATGAAATTAAGAATCCCCACCTCATACTATATATGGACTGCCCTGAATTGTGCTGACTAATAAGCACATATAGGATTATTATTCACCTACAGATAACAGACAAGTCAAAGGCCCTTATCAAAAAGGTTTCTGTACGGTTTCTTTTCCTTCGAAGGCAGTAGTAAGTAGGGCAACTTAGTGGTGGGTTAATTTTCTAGGGCTGCCACAATAGGCTACCAAAGATTGGGGGGCTCAAACAATAGAAGTGTATTTCTCATAGTCCTGGAGGCCACAAGTCCAAGATCAAGGCACTGGCAGGGTTGGTTTCTTCCGAGGCCTCTCTCCATTTCTCCATTGCTTGTGTATGGTGAATTCCCCCTGTCCTCACATGTGCTTCCTTCTGTATGTGTCTGGGTCTCAATCTCTTTTCTCTCTCTATTTTAAAGATTTTATTTATTTATTTATTTGACAAAAAAAGAGAGACAGCACAAGCAGGAGGACCAGCAGACAGGGGGAAGGAGAAGCAGGCTCCCCGCTGAGCAGGGAGCCCCATGTAGGACTTGATCCCAGGATCCTGGGATCACGACCTGAGCCAAAGGCAGAGGTCTCACCGACTGAGCCACCCAGGGTGACTCTTTTTTTCAGTCTCTTCTTATATAAGGACACTAGTCATGTTAGAGTCGGATCCACCTAATGACCTTATTTTAACTTAATTACCTCTTCAATGACCTTATCTCCAAACACAGGCACATTCTGATGTACTGATACTGGGGGTTAGAACTTCAGTATGACTTTGGGGGTTCATCCAAGGAAAGGCAAGTGGTCACAGGGAGACCAATTAGGAAGTCCTTGAGCACATGAAACTATGGTACATGGAGAAATTTCCCTTTTTTCCTTACATATTTTTCTTTTTAAAGGCTTCAAGAGAGCTCCATTTTATGTGCACAGATCCCAACCCCTGTTCTTTGGTAGTTTCCATGGTCCCTAGGAACACAGAGACCAGGAGAAATCTTGCTGCAGAACATGTGTCTCAGAGTCTGTCAAGCCACGGATTTACGTCTCTTGCTTTCCAGATCTCCCTGCTCACTGGTATTATAGGCTCCACCTACCCCATCCCTTTCAAGGAGCAGCTGGGATGTAAAGTGCCCTTGCCCCATATAATTCACACAGTGACTCAGAAGCTCAAAATCTCTGGATCAGACATTTCTAAAATATTCTCCTCTACATTTTCTTTCCCCTCTCTGCAAAGTCCCAGTTCCTCTAATTTACATTTGTGGGGTTCCTAAATATTGAAGTCATAATAAAATCTAAGAAGAAAGAATACCAATGATAATTTGGCCCACAATGGTAGGTTATAGGGGCGAAAAAAAGTGCCTCTTTGATGTTAATGCCCAAAACTTCACTTATTCTTTGATTCACACTAGGATTTTTAAAACAATTTTTTTCTGATTATAAATTGTTATAATTTATTATGGTAGAAATTAAGAAAATAGGCATACATTTGGAAATGATAGCAAAATAGAGTTAGAGAAAATAAAAATCTCTTTCCAGAGAAAGACACGGTTATAATTGTGTACTGTTCCACAGAGACTTCAAACATGTACGTGAAAATTATTCCTACACTTTACTAGGGGGTGAAAAATTGGCATTGTATCATTGAATATCTTGCTTTTTATACTCAATATTAAGTCCTAATCCTATGGCACTAAAATTCTCTGAAAATGTGAGTTTCATGAATAATTAACATTTTCCAATATAAATATGGTTTCACTTATTTCAACATTTCCCTAACGTTTGGCATTGGGATTATTCATGTATTTGTTTTTTATTTGTATTTTTTTTCCTCTGTGGGTGGCATATTCATTCCTTTCACTCATTTACCTGCTATGTTAGCTGATAACACATATATTTGAGCTGAAGAATGCATATGTTGACATATTAATGAGGTATCACCATATTTTGCTTTTAAACATTTAATTGGTTTACCTCAGGATAAACAGTGGGAAACAGGTGCAAGGTGATATAGGCATATTCTTTCCTAAAACAGTAAATAAAAACTATCTGGCAATCATTAGGCCAGGCTACCACTCGCTCAACTTAGGGTTGTCACTTCTTGATTCTTTCTTAATAACCATTGGATCAATTTTGTGCATAAAGACCTTTTTCTCCTCCCTCCTCCTTTCTCCATCACTTCCCTGCCACAGTCCCTTCACACACACACACACACACACACACACACACGTTCAATCTGGTTAGGCTGATTGTCATCTGTGCAATGTCTGGCACCACAGTCTGGCTGGCTGGCTAGAGATGATGATGACAAAGAGGCAAGCTTCTTGCCAAAGTCAAAGACAAATGTCACTCTTGTAATAAAACTCAATTATAGTCAAATTAATCACAATAGTGCTGTGGCCCGTTAGAGAAAATACAGCGATTTGGAGGAAATCTGTCTAAAGCACTGAGAGATCCACAGACCCACAGAAGCCTGAGCAGCCCAAATAAGCAAGAGACACAGTTCACGGGTGGACTTCATGGCCAGGACACAGGTTCCCACGGGAATCCTGAGAAATACTCCTCTGTGCCCACCCCCAGCAATATTTTACTTTAGTTGACTACTTTATTAAAAGCAGCAAATAATCTGCATTCGGCCACCTCACAGCCCATTAGACACATCTGCCCAGTGTACACAAAGGCCCCTTAGCTTCCTGAGCCAACAAACTCCCCAAACACAAGGGAAGACCTGAGGAAACGCTCGCATGATGCAGAAGAAGAAACTGTGATTTCCAGCCCAAGCAGCCCTCAGCTTACACAACGTCCCCCTACTTGGGAAGCTCTGTCCCACGTCTTGCCTTGGCCTAATGCCACACAGTACAGGGAGCTCACGTTGACGCTGTTTTTCATAAGAAATCTCATATCTCTTAGCAATTTGTGGTTTGCTTTTTAGACTTCATAGGGAGATTTCATAGAAAGGATGATCAAAATAAGTCTATTCCACCAGGCACAATAGTACTAACCCCCAGCAGATGTTGATGTGCCAGCCTCGCAATCCTACCCACAGATCCTCGGCCTTTCCTCTCCTCAGGCATTTACTGGCGTCAGGCTCATCCCTCCTTTGAGCTTCATCCTTCAGAACAGGCTTCGGCTGCCTCTGTGTGTGTGCGTGCACATGTATGTGTATGTGTACGTGTATGCACAATGTCTTCCTTCGAGCTTTCACAAAGAGAGCCTCTGCCCCTTACTCTGTTGGCAGAGGACTCCCCTCAACCAAAGCAGTCAGGAAAACAGGGGATTCCCAATTCTGTAATACATATTCATAAAAATATATTTAATGTTTAGAGCACCTGGGTGGCTCAGTCAGTTAAGAGTCCTACTCTTGATCTCAGCTCAGATCTTGATCTCAGGCTTATAAGTTCAAGCCCCATGTTGGGTCTACTTAAAAAAACAGATATAGACATAGACATCGATAGAGATAGAGATAATCTATATCTGTATCTTTATCTATATTTTTGCTTGTTTTATGTTCATTTTATGTTATGTTTATGTTCAATTTTATAATATACATAATTCACTTAGCCTCATAGGGGTTCAACTTTCTCATATACAAAGTAAAAATAATTCATACCACATCTGACTCCACAAAGATTAAGATAACTATATGTGCCTAATAGATGGTACTCTGATGGTACTCAGGGAAATCAGTTTTCTTCTTCTTTATGCCTGGAAGGTATTGATGTAAAGAGAGAGAGAGAGTGAGAGAGAGAGAGACATAAGACCACAGGAAATAGAAGGAAAAGTTCAAGAAAGACCTAATCCATTGATGTCAGACTTATATACTATTAAAGAGTTTTTAATAGCATATGACAAAATGCTATAAGAGAAGATGGAGAACATATTGTAGAAGGGCAGAATGATATATCAGGAAGGGCTTCAAACAGGAAGCAGTGCTTTGAGCTGAGACAAAGAAGTGAAGGATAAGGTGATTTCCCGAGATCTGATTTCAGGTAAGGTCCCTTGGATGGAAGGCTGGGGTTAAGAGGGCAGGGAAAAGTGCTCATATCATTACTTCTGGCCACAAGCAGCATTCAGCTTGCCTATATGGTAAGCAGATGAGTTTAATATAAATTGGGAAAATGTAGGAAAAAACTCCATACGAATGGACAAATTAAAAAAAAAAAAAAAAAAACACTTGGGCGCCTGGGTGGCTCAGTTGGTTGGGCGACTGCCTTCGGCTCAGGTCATGATCCCGGACTTCCAGGATCGAGTCCCGCATCAGGCTCCCAGCTCTTTGGGGAGTCTGCTTCTCCCTTTGACCTTCTCCTCTCTCATGCTCTCTCTCACTCATTCTCTCTCAAATAAATAAATAAAATCTTTAAAAAAACAAACAAAAAAAACCCACTTAATTTCGAAATGACTAAAATATTGGTATATGTACCTCAAGTTTATATCATAAATCCTACCTTCTTCAGCCTGGAACAAGAAAAAAACCTGAGGGCATCTAATTAAATCCATGTGATAGAGGACAATAACATAATCAATATCCTGGATAGCAAAAGTAGATGGTTTTAATTTTGAATACCAATGGCTTCCAAGTTGCTATGGTGATGGTGTTTTCTATGATATAGATTAAAATGGGTTTTTAAAAACAAGTTGAAAGACGTTTCCTTGGAGAAGTTTTTCAGTATGTTCTTGCACACAGGTACTTATGTCTGTGTGTGTGTGTGTGCCTCTGTGTGTATGTGTAATGTGTGCGTATGTTGTGTATGTGCAACCTGTTTAAAAGTGACTTTGTCTGAAGCTAAGTACACGAGTATGAGTATTTAAAAATAGTATCTCCTGTACATTCATAGCATTCTCACTAGCCTTTTTCTCTGGCTTCAATAGTTATAAGGACAGCTCAGCATCAAGGAATTAATTTTTGTTTGCTTATCTTTCTACTTAATGTTACATCTTACCTGAACCTCTTTCCCTTTCACATCTCCTCCTTCAGAGATTACATGGCGAGATTTTATCAGATCCGTCCCCTCCCCAGATTTTTGTGATTTCTTTCTTTAGTTGTGATGACGGGTCTTAGTGCCTAAGATGGATTAATCAGTTTCAGACGTGAAGGATCCTTCCTGGCACAAAAACACAACTTCTAGTGGCATCTACTGAGCATAGCAATGTTTCCTACTAAAATAATTTAAAATTCTGCCCAGAATAGATTTGTAGTAAGCCACATGGTTTGTCTTAAATGCCCCATTTGGTTATGTTCAGACAACACTACAAGAAAGTGTTTGTTTGTAGAAATAGGTATGCCTACAAAGTATAAATTTAAAAGGGCAGTACTGAAGACGTTCTATCCTGTGAACAGTCCGCAGGTGAAGTGATCAAGAAGGAACCTATACAACTGACGACGAGGAGATAAAGACAGAGTAACTACTGAGTATGTGCTAATTAAATTAAATAGAGTCTTTTTCTTATGTCAGTAGTGGAATACTCAACATATCTTCTTGGCTATACACTTGGACATTTTCCTTTATTTTTTTCTTATAAGCAGATAATATATCAGTGAATTCTCTAGGATACATTTCTAAATTCACAAACCATGTCTAGACTAACTGAACAGCTAGCGTAATGAATAATAAATTAATCAATTAGGACTTTTATGTGATAGGTAATTAATGAGAGCCTTAAGAAGGTACTAGAATATTTAACATAATCTTCAAATCAATGACATCTGGACTCACAGATTTCCAAATCTAGCTTAACCAAAACAGGTGTATAGAATAATAATAGACCCTAACAATGGGCACCACCTGTTTAATCCATAAACATTAGAAACACTAAAATGCAATGGTTTTCAAAGTGTGGTCCCTGGATAGGTCATGTTGAGATCCTCTGTGACTTTTTAGAAATTTAGAAATTATCAGGACCCACCCACATTTACAGAATCAAAAACCCTGGCACTGAGGTCTAACAATTTGCATTTTGTATATAAGACTTCTGGGAGATTCAGATGCAGATTATATTCTAAGAATCACTGCTTATAGGGAATGGGATGAAAAGGATGGGGAGGAGATGGGTGGTTCTACAGCAGATAGAATAATGATCAAGACGGACCTCTGAACATAAACTAGATTCGAACCTTGGCTTCTGTCATTATAAACTTTCGAACTTCATGCACGTTATTTCATTTTCCTTAATTTCAGTTTCCTTACCTGGTGAAAAATATCATAATAAAGCAACAACTGCATTAACTGAGTTAATGCTCAGTAAGTATTGACAATTTTGTTAATGATTTCTCCTAAGCCACAGAATTGAAGCTAGTAAATGCTTATTAAATTCAATTTGGCTTTTAAAAAAAATCAGTTTATTTACATTTCCCAATTTATAAAGATTAATTCTGGTGACTGGCATGAGACTCTAGCATGTATACTCCTCTGCCCACAATTTGTGAAATAAACAAAATTAAAGTAAACAGAGCATAAACATGCTAAACTCCTTGGAAAGTGTTGCTCTACATGTCTGCATTAGAACAGAGGTTTTCAAACTGGGTTCCTGTGAAGCATAACTGTTCTACAAAGTGGCCCAACACGGTCTGCTGTTAAAATAAAATCACAGTGCCCCTTCTGTGTTTTCTTAATGATTGATTGAATAGGCAACAACAACTAAATAAATGAACTGCTCAACTTATAAATATGAGCTCTTAAAAATATTGCATGCATTACAGGAAGGACTCTGTGCACATAGAATAGAAATATTTTTTGTAATGCCTGCCTTACCATTTGATACAATGATTAATCATATTAATGTTTCTGAATATTTCACAAAGTATTCACTGAGTTGCAGCCTCTCAAAAACTAATCGGGAAGTACTGTTAAAGAATAGTCACCTCTAATTGGATGTGAGAAGTTTGGGTTTTAATCTACTGAGCAGCAACAATGTCAAAAAACCTCAAAGGTAAATCTTACTTTTCAAGTTATGGGGCTAAAACTCTGTGATGTAAATAGCAGTAGAGAAATTTCTGAAGGACCCAGAATCACACTCACTTTAGAAAACAAACTTATTTCGTATTCTAGGAGATATTAGTAATGCTTCATGCTTCACGGCCACAAAACATCCTGAAGCACCCAGTGATGCTAAACATTACCTTTTGAGTCAGAAACATATTTTAGAACATTAGTACATATTTTCAATGTCAAAGTCTCCAGCTGGGAAATGTAGGCTTATCAGCACTGCATACATATTTCAAATGTACATTCCAAAAATATGACAGTGTAAAAATCTTATGGCATATATAAGAACAAAGTTCTGAAGGGACTTTGAAAATACCAATGATTCATAAATAAAAACAGTATACTTCACTAAACATCAGGTATTTTTCAAAAGAAAAAAAAGACATTTACTTTAAACTTCTGTGCATGAGAAAATTTTCAGTGAAATCAATTTAGACAATTTTCAGTATCTATGGCATTTCTCCCCCTGGCAAATTAATGCCACATGTTTTTTCACTAAATCAAAAATATTTGTTACGTTGCTACAATAGATCCTGTTCACAGCAACTGCTTCTCATTTGGAGTTTGGAATGAGAAGCAAGTTTAGTCTTCATTTAATACTATTAAATTTTTAGTGTATATAATTTATTTACCCATTGTCCTATGTAACTTCTTAAATAAAAAAAAGAGAGAGAGAGGAAAAAAGAGGGAAAGAAGATACTAAAAATTTTAAAAGAAGACAACTCTGAAAAACAATCTGAGGGTTTTGGAGGGGTGGGGGGTGGGAGATTGGGTGAACCTGGCGATGGGTATTATGGAGGGCACGTATTGCATGGCACACTGAGTGTGGTGCATAAACAATGAATTCTGGAACACTGAAAAGAGATTAAAAAAATAAATAAAAATTAAAAAAAAAAAGAAGACAAATCCATTCCAGATAGAAACTCATTGAAAATAGATAAAACTTATTGACAAAAAGGTACATAATAAGATATAAAATAATTTAGAAACCATCAGCCAGTATAATTAAAGTATATCCATCATTTATTCTGGTGATGACATGATAAAATAGACATTGTTGTATAAGATTGATGGGAATTTAAAGTAAGGCATTATTTCTGGGTAGCCATCCAACAATAAATATTTCTAATCATTAAAACATTCATATTTTGAACTTAGTAGTTCCTCTACCCAAAGATGTATGTTCAAAACATTATTGAGTTGTATACAAATATATAATTACCTCAAAAAAGTAGATTTGGTTAAATATTTGTCCTTCCTCATAATGGAATACAAGACAGTCTTTAAAACCTGTACCCGTTTAGACCAGAGCAAAATTTCTCAGTCTTTTTCTGGTCAAGATGTATACCTTGAATGACATTCAGATGAAAGTCATGCATAATTCCCAGAATGAAACCCATGTCCCTTTTTCCCTCTCAAGAAAGTGAGTAGGAATATGAATTAGTAAGAATGACTTTGTTCTACCAACCTTGAATCTGATAGAAGATTTGAGATGGCAAGTCATTCTGAATTTCTGCACTTTACTTATTATGGGTATGACATTACATGACATTACTCACACCTAAAACCAAAATCATACCAATGTGTTTGAAACAAATATCAAGAATGAGGATTGAGCAAATTACTTCAAAATATGTAAAAATGTTACCCACATTGTTTAGCAGGAAAAAAAATCAATTACAAAGCATTCTCTTTTTCAGGAATCATAAGCTAACACATTAAATAGAAAAGAGGGAACAGAATTGAGGGACATTAAAATGTGATAATAAGAAGAATACCCTAATGGTAGCCATCCCTTACTCCCTGGAGCCTCTGAATGTTATCTTACACGACATAAGGAAATTTCTAGGTGGACTCCATGGACCTTAAGGTAAAGAGATTATCCAAGTGGGCCCAAAGTAGTCACTTAAAAGTATAGTCAATTAATTAAAAGCAGAGAAATTTCTCAAACTAGAGGCAGAAGAGATGCTAGAACTCAGGGCCCAATGTAGTCACTTAAAAGTATAGTCAATTAATTAAAAGCAGAGAAATTTCTCAAACTAGAGGCAGAAGAGATGCTAGAACTCAGAAGCATCAGGGAGATCTGAAGAGAGATTTGAAGCACTTTGCTGGTTTGAAGAAGAAGGGGCAACAGGGGAAGAAACCTGGGGGTTGAGAGAGGCTCCAGTTGAGAGCCAGTGAGGAAACAGGCCTCTCAGCCCTACAGTCACTCAAACAGTATCTGACCAACCACCTGAAAGAACCTGGAAGAAAATCCACTTCCAGAGTCTCGAGGTAAAGCCAGCAGACATCTTGATTCCAGCCTCGTAATACTGTGAGCAGACAAGCTAGCCAAGGTCCCCCAGATTTCTGATCTAGAGAACTACTAGATGATACATGTTTTATTTTAAGCCACTAAGTTTATGGTAATTTGTCATGATATTAATAGAAGAGTAACACTGTAGGTATATCAGGGCTGTGAGACAGACTATTCTTTTGACTTTTTCTAAATTTACAGTGATGAAAAAATAATTAAATTTTAAGTTAGTTAAATTACAATGGCTTCTTATTGAGGTAAGGTCTAGTGTATTTATAGAAATCCCATTACCAGATCAATTTTGTTTGTTAGCAGGTGAGTTTTTCGAATAATTTTTTTTTTTTGCAATTTACTCTTCTCTCTCAGAAAATACAATGTGTTGACATAATATAACCCTTCAATGTTTAAATCAAACTTGTTTTGTCATTTTCCCAATTGATTGTCACCATTATTCTGGTACAGAAAATAACACTCCTGCGGTTATAAAGTAGAAAAGATAAACATTTCTTTCTGAATATACTGTTGTCTTGACTGATAGTGCTAAGTGTGCTTCTCAGATTTGCCTAGAAGAGGGAGTCTTAGTACTCAGAGTTGTGATGTCACTTACCCAACCAGCGCTCATCAAAGTCTGGGCCAGGCATTGGCACACTTTGAGAGACACTGACTTCTGTCATGGATAGAATCTCAGTTCTCCAGTTTAATATAATAAATTACAAATTAAAAGCCAAGGAATTTATGAAGCTTATTACAGAGACTTTTCAGTGAGTCACTTTGATTCTTCAAATCTTATTTCCTGGCATACCTTCAGAGTCGGGTTCCTTTTTGAATTTGCAAGTAGCATATAGTAAAATCTTAGGACAAAAATGATAATGAGATCCCATCCTAAGAAAGGAGGGGAGATTATAATAATGTAATTTTTAAATTATTAATTAAAATCAAGTTTCCTACTGCCACAGTAGGAAACCTTAAATGGCAGTTGATGAATTGTTTGAAGTAAAGTGTGGCTAAGCCTGAGAATCAAAAACACCAAGGAAGGGGCATCTGAGTGGCTCAGTCGGTTAAGCCTCTGCCTTTGGCTCAGGTCATGATCCCAGAGTCCTGGGATCCAGCCTAGCGTTGGGCTCCCTGCTCAGTGGGGAGCCTGCTTCTCCCTCTCCCGCTCCTTTGTGCTGTTTCTCACCATCCCTCCCTCACATAAATTCTTTTAAAAACCCCAAAAAACGAAACAAAACAAAAAAACAGGGAGATCCAATCACAGAGACCCCTTCCTTTCCTGAGTTTTACCTCCAAGATTTCCTACCAGGGGCTCACAGTGAATACTAGAGAAATCCTCTGGTGCTTCCAGAAGGCAGAGCGGGGGAAAGCCATTCTGAAATATGCCCAAGAGAGAAACTATCCTGCCAGAGTCTAACTAACCCACAGGAAGGAAAATACCCAACACCAGCCTAGTTTAACCTTTGTAGGGGAAAGGACATACACAACACCAACTCCCTCTTGCCTTCCTGTCTCACCTAAAGGAGGGGAGAGAAACAGAGACTCACTTGTGAAGTCCATAGTTCAGAGCCACAGATTCACTTAAAGACTGAGATCTAACCACAGGATTATAGAATGCTTCCCCTCCCTGGCACATCAATGAGGTGCCTGCCTATACAAAAGGGAAACAGATCAAGGACACCAGAGGAAACTGTAGTCTCCAACACCTATAGCTACAGAAAGCACTATAGTGTCATCTGAAAGGGGATTTGGTTTAGTTGTATACATATACTGCAAACTCAAAGGCAAACACTTTAAGAAAAAAATGTATAATTAATATGCTGAGATAAGAGGGAAAAAATGAAATCATGAGCACTAATACTTCTCAGTGAAAGACAGGGAAAGCAGAAAAAGAGTAGGAGAAAAAGAAAAAAGAAAAACAGCAAAGGTAAGGAAGAGAAACAGTAAACATGTGGTAGAAATTGATCAAACTCTATCAACACTCACTTTATTTTTCCTAGATTTATTGAGGCATAGTTGGAAAATGAAGATTGTATATGTTTATTAAAGGTATACAATAGCTTGCTTTGATATATATGTACATTGTGAAATGGTTACCACAATCAAGATAATTAACATATCCATCAATTCACATGGCTACCTTTTCCTGTGTCTGTGGTGAGAAGGTTTGAGATCTGTTCTCATAGCAAATTTCAAGTATGGAATACAATGTTATTAACTATAGTCATCATGCTATACGTTACATCTACAGGATGTATTCATTTTGTATAACTGAGGCTTTGTGCTCTTTGGCCAACATCTGCCCATTTCCCCCACTCTACAGCTCTGGAAACTGCCATTCTACTCTGTTTGGAACTGAATATGTGTATTTATTTTATATATGTTCTATTTAATATATGCATACCTATATGTGTATGTATGTATGTATATATTTGACCTTAAAAAAAGAGATCCTGTTAATAACCACTCTAAATATCAATGGTCAGGGCACCTGGGTGGCTCAGTGGGTTAAGCCTCTAACTTTAGCTCGGATCATCAAGCAGGGTCCTGGGATGGAGCCTCGCATCAGGCTCTCTGCTCAGCAGGGAGCTTGCTCCACCCACTTCTCTCTCCGCCTCCCTCTCTGCCTACTTGTGATCTCTGTCTGTCAATCAAATAAATAAAATATAAAAAAAAATAAATAAATAGCAATGGTCAAAATATATCAATTAAAAGATGGATCCAGTTCTGTATGGTCATACCGAGCTAGCACCTGTAACTGGAATGGGTCTCAACCTCTGCTGTGCTCCCACCACCTCCTGCAGCCTGTGGACCATGGACCCCTGCAAAGAGAAGGAGCTTCTAGTCTTCATGAAGACGTGTAAAGACGGGCGCCTGGGTGGCTCAGTCATTAAGTGTCTGCCTTTGGCTGGGGTTGTGGTCCCAGGATCCTGGGATCGAGCCCCACATCGGGCTCCCTGCTCAATGGGAAGGCTGCTTCTCTCTCTCCCAGTCCCCCTGCTTGTGTTCCCTCTCTCACTGTGTGTCTCTCTGTTAAATAAATGAATAAAATCTTAAAAAAAAAAAAGTGTGGGGCGCCTGGGTGGCTCAGTGGGTTGGGCCGCTGCCTTCAGCTCAGGTCATGATCCCAGGTCCTGGGTTCGAGCCCCACATCGGGCTTTCTGCTCAGCAGGGAGCCTGCTTCCTCCTCTCTCTCTGCCTGCCTCTCTGCCTACTTGTGATTTCTCTCTGTCAAATAAATAAATAAAATCTTAAAAAAAAAAAAAAGTGTAAGGAGGGTTCTAGCATTCTGCACTCTGTGAAAATGAGCTTCTTGAAGGAGTGGGTGAAGAGTATGGTGGATAAAGTACCACCTGCCACTCATCAAATTAGGAAGATATCAAGGAAGAGAAAACAGTAACAATGTAGAGGAAAACATAAAGACAGAGGAACCATCAAGTGAGGAAAGTGGTCTAGAAACTGAGGCTGAAGGTGTGGTTGAAACAGATACTGATGCCCCTTAAGAAATGGAAGATGAGGGGCGCCTGGGTGGCTCAGTGGGTTAAGCCTCTGCCTTCGGCTCAGGTCATGGTTTCAGAGTCCTGGAATCGAGCCCCACATCCGGCTCTCTGCTCAGCAGGGAGCCTGCTTCCCTTCCTCTCTCTCTCTGCCTGCCTCTCTGCCTACTTGTGATCTCTGTCTGTCAAATAACTAAATAAAATCTTAAAAAAAAAAGAAGAAGAAATGGAAGATGAAAGTGTGAGATAACCAAGGAAATGATGGGTCAGGCAAATGATTAAAAAAAAAAAAGTATACCATAATTTATTTATTTATTTATTTTTAAATTTGTTTATTTGACAGAGAGCTAGAGAGAGAGCACAAGTAAGCAGAATGGCAGGGAGAGGGGGAGAGAGAGAAGCAGGCTCTCCACTGAGCAGGGAGCCCGATGCGGGGCTCGATCCCAGGACCCTGGAATCATGACCCGAGCCAAAGGCAGCTGCTTAACCAACTGAGCCACCCGGGTGCCCCCATAATTTATTTATTAAAGATAATGCAAGATTAATTCAACATTCAAAGTTTAAGTAATGTAATCAATTAAATCAACAAGGTATAGAATTAAAAATTGTACAATCCTAGAGGCAGATGCTAAAAAAGCATTTGACAAAATCTAATACTCATTCATGATGAAAACTCTCTACGAACTGTGAATAGAGGGAACTTCCTCAAAATGGCAAAGAGCATATGCAAAAACAAACCAACAAACCTGTAGCAAATGAGAAGCAAAACTTTCCTGCTAATGAGAAGGAAAACATTTTCCTGCTAATATGAAGAATAAGGCAAAAGTGTCTACTTTCCTTTCACCACTCCTAGTCAGTGATGCACTAGAAGTCCTAACTAATGCAATGAGACAAAAATAAATAAAATGTGAATACACTGGGGAGGAAGAAATAAAGCTGTCTCTATTTGTAAATGACACGGCAGACTATATAGAAAATTCTGCAGAATCAGTCAAAAAAACACCTGGAACTAATAAGTGATTATAGCAAGATTGCAGGATACAAGGATGATATACAAATAGCAATTGCTTTATTAAGCACCAGCAATGCATAATTGAAATTTTATTTTATTTTTTTTAAAGATTTTATTTATTTATTTGACAGAGAGAGATCACAAGTAGACGGAGAGGCAGGCAGAGAGAGAGAGAGAGGGAAGCAGGCTCCCTGCTGAGCAGAGAGCCCGATACGGGACTCCATCCCAGGACCCTGAGATCATGACCTGAGCCGAAGGCAGCAGCTTAACCCACTGAACCACCCAGGCTCCCCATAATTGGAATTTTAAATAAAAACCATAATAACATTCACACTGGCACCATGAAAAGAAGTTTGTTTGTACCTGCCCAGTTGAACAACAGTAACATTTATTTAAGACTATGTTTTCCCCATTGAATTGCCTGTCCTATGTCAAAGGTAAGTTGACTATATGTTTATGTGTCTATTTTTGGGATTTTAAGTCTGTTCACTGGTCTATTCATCTATTCTCTCTCCAATACCATGCTGTCTTGATTACTGTAGCTTTATAGTGAGTCCTGAAGCAGGTAGTGTCGGGGGATCCAGCAATCACACTCTGTGCTTACCCAAATGAACTGGAAACTATGCCCACGCAGAAACCTTGCATGAACGTTTATGGTAGCTTTAGTCCTAACTGACAAAATGTAGAAGCAACCAAGATGTTCTTCAATAGGTGAATGAATAAACAAACCATACTGCCTCTATACAACAGGATATTATTCACTGCTACAGAGAAATGAGCTATTGAGCCATAAAAAGACACGGAAGAAACTTAAATGTATATTATTAAGTAGAAGAAGCCAATCTTAAAAATTTATATAGTATATGACTCCCAACATATAAGGAATTCTGGAAACGATGACGTTTTAGAGATAGTAAAAAGGTCAGTGGTTGGCAGTGGTTCAAAGGGAGAGAGAGTGAAATGAGTAGACAGAGCACAGGGGACATTAGGGCAGGGAACCTATTCTGTATGATTGTATACACATCATTATATGTTTGTCAAAAACTATAGAATACATGACACGAAGAATGAACCTTAATATAAACTACGGACTTTAGTTAATAATAATGTTTATTTTGAACATTATGAATAAATTATGTTAATCAACTGTAACAAACGTACCACACTAATGCAAGATAATGATAAGAGAGACTGGTAAAGAGCATATGGGAACTTTCTGTATTTTCCACTCAATTTTTCCATAAACATAAATGTGCTCAAGAAATATATTTAATTAAAAACACTTTTTAAATTAAAAAAAGAGAGAGGGCAAGTCCTTTCCTCTCAAGTTATACCATTTGAATGAGACCCAATTCTAGATGCATAAAGAAACTTAGCAACTCTTTGCTGCCTCTATGTTGCATCTAATTTATTTTACCCAGTTATTCTGTGTGAATTAGTTCTAAATAGAAAAACATTTATTTCTAACAAAGTTCAGATGAATAATAAATAAGAATGTTATCTAAAAATAACCTCGCCCTAGACTCTTTTTTTTGAAGCAATTTTTATTATAACATCAATTTGCTTTCTCTTGAGTCCAGGCTTGAACACCAAACAATAGCTTTCAAAGATGGACTGCTGGGCAGTCATAATCGAAAGGAGAAGCTGCAGGAAATATGGGGGCTGGAGTTTCTAAGTGGACTACCATAGGGTTTACCAAATATTGCTTCTCAATTATTTGCCACTCCATAAAAGAAAGTTTAATTGATATTTGAAGATGCCCAGTTTGGGGGCACCTGGGTGGCTCAGTGGGTTAAAGCCTCTGCCTTCGGCTCAGGTCATGATCCCAGGGTCCTGGGATCGAGCCCCGCATCGGGCTCTCTGCTCAGTGGGGAGCCTGCTTCCCCCTCTCTCTGTATGCCTCTCTGCCTACTTGTGATCTCTGTCTGTCAAATAAATTAAAAAAAAAAAAAAAAGATGCCCAGTTTGGAGACACTTGCTTTTGTGATTAAATAAATGAGAAAAATCAGAGGAAGTCCATTATCATATGGTTTCACTTATATGTGGAACAAAAGAAATAGCATGGAAGACATTAGGAAAAGGAAGGTAAAAATGAAGGGGGGGATCAGAGGGGACAAAAATCCATGAAAAACTATGACTATGGGAAACAAATTGAGGATTTTACAGGGGAGGTAGGTGGGGGGGATGGGTTAGCCCAGTGATGGATATTAAGGAGGGCACATATTGGGGCACCTGGATGGCTCAGAGCATTAAGCCTCTGCCTTCAGTTCAGGTCATGATCTCAGGGTCCTGGGATCAAGCCCCACATCGGGCTCTCTGCTCAGCAGGGAGCCTGCTATCTCCCCTCTCTCTGCCTGCCTCTCTGTCTACTTGCGATCTCTCTCTCTGTGTCAAATAAACAAATAAAATCTATTTTTTTTTAAAAGGAGGGCATGTATTTCATGGAGCACTGGGTGTTATACACAATGAATCTTGGAATACTACATCAAAAACTAATGTTGGGGGCGCCTGGGTGGCTCAGTGGGTTAAGCCGCTGCCTTTGGCTCAGGTCATGATCTTGGAGTCCTGGGATCGAGCCCCGCATCGGGCTCTCTGCTCAGCAGGGAGCCTGCTTCCTCCTCTCTCTCTGCCTGCCTCTCTGCCTGCTTGTGATCTCTCTGTCAAATAAATAAATAAAATCTTTAAAAAAAAAAAACTAATGTTGTACTGTATGGTGAATAATGTAACAATTTTAAAACAATGGGAAAAATCCTTCTAGAGCAATAGGGAAACAACCTTACGCATGTCACAAAATGATTTGAATAAAAAAGAATGATAAGCTATTCTTTTTTTTTTTTTAAGATTTTATTTATTTATTTGACAGAGAGAGATCACAAGTAGGCAGAGAGGCAGGCAGAGAGAGAGAAGGAAGCAGGCTCCCTGCTGAGCAGAGAGCCCGATGCGGAGCTTGATCCCCGGACCCTGAGATCATGACCTGAGCTGAAGGCAGAGGCTTAACCCACTGAGCCACCCAGGTGCCCCGAATGATAAGCTATTCTTTATTTGGGTCAGCTAGGTAAATATTACTTATTCTGCCTCCCAAGCTTGGAGATCTATCACCCATATTCCTTATGACACAACATGCTAGCCCCCCAAAGTATGCTAATTCTCATTAAGCTTTCAAGAAAAACTGCACCAATTCTTTCCTTTTGTTCCATTAACCTTAACTAAGACATTGTAATGTTAAAATATAGAAAATTTACAGAATCAAAGAACAAGTAATGTACATACAAAAAAACCAATATACCAAAAGACACATTTTACAAGTACCCAAAAGGAATTTGTTTAACTGCCTACTCTTACGTACTTTCTATCATGTCAAGTAATTAGCCTTTTTTTTTTTTTTTTTTTTTTTTTTTTTTTTTTTTTGCCACAAAGGAAACTAGAATGGTTAATCTAAATTCCTGCTGTCCCCTTAAAGAAAGACTGCAACACCAAGGTCCAACTCAATTGCTCTCCTAGAGTTCTGAAGTCAAGTTTGGTTTCTGGAAGGAGGATTGGGTCCCCTCCACAGCAAAATGACCATGATTTACGGGCTGACAAGAAGGATGTTACCTAGGAGTGTCTTAGTACTTTTCCTCTTAGGGACTCACCTTACTTCCTACAGGAATTGGCCTTTTCCATCATATATCAAGAGGACAGAGCCAGATACTTAATATGAATTTAGTACTTACTGTGCCCCCAAAATTATAATTGGGTCTTTGTATATAATCTTATTTGATTCTCTAAACAACTATATTAGATGGGCATAGTTTTTCATATTCAGCTGACATGAAAGTTCAAGAATTTTAAAAACATGTATCTAATCTAGGAAGTGATAGAGCCTAGGTTTGCATGGAGTTTTTATTTGTCGCCCAAGTTCAGGCTATGCTGACAAAAAACAAATTTTGAAATGTAAAACTTATATGATAGGAATCTTCACATATAATATAAAAGGTGAGTCATTTTCTAATAGTGTGTTATATTTTCCCTGAAATAAACTGTGTTCTCCAGTGATATAATAGGAAATTTACTCTATTCTTTGATCTTTAAGAAGAGTCTTAAGCGAGCATGGGATACTGAACATCATAGCAAGAATGCAGGCACAAAATCACTACATAAGTATCACTGTAAACTAAGCAGGCCAAAAAAGACAGCCCATTATAGGACAGATTTCAAAAAAATAAATAGCTGAGAGTGAGCTAGACATTTAATCCTTGGTCAAAAACAAAATGCCTAGAAAAAGAACTGCAGATACTAAGATCAGATACCATGTCATACTTTGAAAAATGCATTCCTTATGACAGACAGTGAGGATGGTTAAAGAGTTAAGACAAGGAAGAAAAGAATACCTAACTGATTCAAAAAATAGGATCAGAAGTCCAATGCTCATAATGATGTAGTGAAACTAGGACTCCAACAGATTGCCAGTATAAGTATATTGGTAAAGCTTTCAGAAAACAATTGGACTAAATGCATTCAAAACAGGCCACTATCCGTGCCATTTGACATAGTGTTCCCGTTTCTAAAAAGAAAACTAACCACAGAATAATGCCAACGAAAGGAAGTCTATGTCGGGAAACACAGCAGTTTTTGATAGCTACAAATGGGAATCCTAATTATTTTCAAAATGAAGAGTATCAGAGTAGTACTATTACTGTCTTTGAACAAACTCAGAAAAGTATTGATGGCATAGTGTTAACTAAAGAAATAGGGTACTAATATATCAATTCAAATTTTTATAAATAACACTAAAATAGTCAAACAAGACTTTAAAGAGCATAGTAAAACAATTAAATTGTTTGAAAAGGCAAGAGGATTGTAATTAAACGCCAAAGGCATTTAACAATATGACAAACCCTACCTACTAAGGGAATAAGGGGAACATGTCATCCACATGCCAGCAACTCCAAGGAATTTATACTAGATGCTTCACAACAAATCTGATCATGCAAACAGGGACATGGTGCTCATCAGAGGATAACTGCACATTACCTTTTTTTCCCAAAGAACTGTAAATAAGAATATATAGAGAGAATATGTGCAGTGGGCATATAATTAACCACAGCTTAATATTTATTTATGGTACTTTTTTATGTAAAACTTAATATGAAGTAAAATATACAAATCTTAAGTATACCCAAAATCTTAATTTGTTTTAGAGGAGTAAAGATGGTGGAGGAGTAGCAGACTGAGATGACATCAGGTAGCAGGAGTTCAGCTAGATAGTTATCAAACCATTCTGAACACCTACAAACTCAACAGGAAATAGAAGACAAGAGCAGAGATTCTAGAAACAGAAAACCGACCACTTTCTGAAAGATAGGATGTGCAGAGAAGTGAATTCGAAGCGATGAGAAGATAGGCCACGGGGGATGGGCCAGCTCCAGGCAAGAGGTCGAGCAACGGAGCACAAAATTTGAACTTTTAGAAGTCTGCTCCACTGAGGGACATCGCTCCAGAGGCTAACCAGGAGTGGAGCCCTCGAAGGCACAGTGTGGTCTCAGGTCCCACGGGGCCACAGAAGGATCAGGAGTGTCTGAGTGTGGCAGAGCTCACAGGTATCAGAGCGAGGAAGCTGGCTACAGAGACGGAACCGGGGAGTGAGCTTTCAGCTTGCGGTTACCTTCAACTGTGATCTGCGGCATAGTTGGGCCACTGCTCTTTGAGTGGCAGATCCAGGGATACTCACCTTCTTTCCCAGGGAGAGTGGTGTGAGATTGCGCTGCAGGAATATGCTGGGTTTGGAGACTCCAAACAGGGCCGTGTGCCAGAGACAGAAACACTCGGTCACAGGCCGCGTGAGCTCGGAGTGTGGCCAGAGACCAGAGAGACGGGAGGGATTGAATGCTTTTCTCTGAGGGCGCTGAGGGGAGAACTCTGAACTCTCAGCTCCTCTGGCACCGGATATTGGGAGGCCACCATCTTTATTCTCACCCTCTAAAGCTCTACAGAAAGCATTCAGGGAACAAAACCTCCAGAAAGCAAACCAGAGCAGATTACTTAGCCCAGCCCCTGGCAAGGGCAGCACAATTCTGCCTCTGGCAAAGACATTTGAGAATTAATGCAACAGGCCCCTCCCCAAGAATATTAGCAAGAACATCCAGCTAAGACCCAGCTCACTGAATAAGGAGAAGAGAGGAATTCCAGAGAAAGGGAAAGCAAAGCATGGAATTCATGGCTTTCTCCCCATGAGTCTTTAGTCTTGCAAAATTAATTAATTTTTTTATTTTATTTTTTTCTTATTCTATTTTTTTAACTATCCTCTTTCCTCTTTTAACCTTTTTAACTAGTTTATCTTAAAAATACCTTTGTAAAAAAAACAACTTTTAAACCTTCATTATTATAGTCATATTTTATCCTTCATTGTCTCTAACTTTATTTTTTGTATACATATAGGGTTTTTTCTTTTTTTTTTTTTTTTAAGATTTTATTTATTTATTTGACAGAGAGATCACAAGCAGGCAGAGAGGCAGGCAGAGAGAGAGGAGGAAGCAGGCTCCCCGCTGAGCAGAGAGCCCAATGTGGGGCTCAATCCCAGGACTCTGAGATCATGACCTGAGCCGAAGGCAGTGGCCTAACCCACTGAGCCACCCAGGCGCCCCAGGGTTTTTTTCTTATATAAAATTTTGGGATACAATTTCTTCCAATAGATCAAAATATACCCTAAATCTAGCACAGGGCTTTGTTCTAGTCTTCAGCCTGAGCACATTTCTCTCCACATTCTTTTTCTTTCTTTTTCCAACGAACTTATCTTATCAATTCCTTTTTAATTTTTTTTTTATTTTCATCTTTACAGTCATATTCCATCCCTATATTGTGTTTATTCTTATTTTGGTATATATATATAAGTTTTGCTTCCTTTAAAATTTTGGGAAGTAGTTTCTTCTAAGAGACCAAAATAAACCCAAAATCAAGTAGGTGGCTCTGTTCTAGTCACCAGTCTAATATATATATAGATATATAGAGATATATCTATATATATAATAAATATATATATAATAAACCCAAAATCAAGTGGGTGGCTCTGTTCTAGTCACCAGTCTAATATCTATATCTATATCTATATATATTACATATATATCTATAGATATCTAGATATCTATAGATATATATCTAGATATATATATGTAATTTTAAAAAATTTCTTGTTACCCCTTGTTTACACCCCCCCCAAATTTGGAGTCTCTTCTGATTTGGTTAGTGTACATTTTTCTGGGGTCTTTGTCAACCTTTTAATATTTTATTCTCTCATTCATATATTCTTATCTGGATAAAATTACAAGGCAGAAAAACTAACAAGAGAACAAGAGGCAGTACTGAAGGCTGGGGACTTAATCAGTATGTCAGATCTAGAGTTCAGAATGACAATTCTCAAGGTGTTGGCTGGGCTTGGAAAAGGCATGGAAGATATTAGAGAAACCATGTCTGGTGAAATAAAAGCCCTTTCTGGAGAAATAAAAGAACTAAAATCTAAACAAGCTGAACTAAAAAAATCTATTAATGATGTGCAATAAAAAATGGAGGTTCTTTCTGCTAGGATAAGTGAGGCAGAAGAGAGAATTAGTGATATAGAAGACCAAATGACAGAGAATAAAGAAGCTGAGCAAAAGAGAGACAAACAACTACTGCAACACAAGGGGAGAATTCGAGAGATAAGTAATACTATCAGATGAAACAACATTAGAATAATTGGGATTACAGAAAAAGAAGAAAGAGAGAGAGGGGCAGAAGGCATATTGGAGCGAATTATGGTGGAGAATTTGCCTATTATTGCAAAGGGAACAAGTATCAAAATCCAGGAGGCACACAGAAACCCCTCAAAATCAATAAAAATAGGTCCACACCCCATCATCTAATAGTAAAACTTACAGGTCTTAGTGACAAAGAGAAAATCCTGAAAGCATCTCAGGACAAGAAGTCTGTAACATATGATGGTAAAAATATTAGATTGGCAGGAGACTTATCCACAGAGACATGGCAGTCCAGAAAGAACTGGCATGATATATTCAGAGCACTAAATGAGAAAAACATGCAGCCAAGAATACTATATCCAGCTAGGCTATCACTGAAAATGGAAGGAGAGAAAAAAAGCTTCCAGGTCACAAAAACTAAAAGAATTTGTAAACATCAAACCAGCCCTACAGGAAATATTGAAAGTGGTCCTCTAAGCAAAGAGAGAAATTAAAGTAGTAGACCAGAAAGGAACAGAGACAATATACAAAAACAGTAATCTTACAGGCAATATAATGGCATTGAATTCATATTTTTCAATAGTTACCCTGAATGTAAATGGGTTAAATGCCCCAGTCAAAAGACACAGGGTATCATAATGGATAAAAAACCAAAACCCATCAATATGCTGTCTACAAGAAACTCATTTTAGACCCAAAGACACCTCCAGATTTAAAGTGAGGGGGTGGAAAACAATTTCCCATGCTAATGAACCTCAAAAGAAAGTTGGGGTGGCAATCCTTATATCAGATCAATTAGATTTTAAGCCAAAGACTATAATAAGAGATGAGAAAGGACACTAAATCATACTCAAAGGGTCTGTCCAACAAGAAGATCTAACAATTTTTATTATCTATGCCCCTAATATGGGATAAGCCAACTATATAAACCGATTAATAACAAAATAAAAAAACACATATTGACAATAATACAATACTAGTAGGGGACTTTAACACCCCCCCTCACTGAAATGGACTGATCATCTAAGCAAAAGATTAACAAGGAAATAAAGGCTTTAAATGACACACTGGACCAGAAGGACATCACAGATATATTCAGAACATCCTATCCCAAAGCAACAGAATACACATTCTTCTCTAGTGCGCATGGAACATTCTCCAGAATCGATCACATCCTGGGTCACAAATCAGGTCTCAACCAGTACCAAAAGACTGGGATCATTCCCTGAATATTTTCAGACCACAATGCTCTGAAGCTAGAACTCAATCACAAGAGGAAAGTTGGAATGAACTCAAATACATGGAGGCTAAAGTGCATGCTACTAAAGAATGAATGGGTCAACCAGGAAATTAAAGAAGAATTGAAGAAATTCATGAAATAAATGATAATGACAACACAACGGTTCAAAATCTGCGGGATACAGCAAAGGCAGTCCTGATATGAAAGTATATAGCTTTTTATACAAGCTTTTCTCAAGAAACAAGAAAGGTCTTAAGTACACAACCTAAGACAACCTAACCCTACACCTAAAGGAGCTGGAGAAAGAACAACAAAGGAAGCCTAAACCCAGCAGGAGAAGAGAAATAATAAAGATCAGAGCTGAAATTAATGAAATAGAAACAAACAAACAAACAAAAAACCAATAGAACAAATCAATGAAACTAGGAGCTGGTTCTTTGAATTAGTAAGATTGATAAACCTCTGGCCAGACTCATCAAAAAGAAAAGAGAAAGGAACCAAATCAATAATGGTGAGTGCTGTGAAGTGTGTAAGCCTGATGATTCACAGACCTGTACCCAGGGGCAAATAATATATGTTGATTTAAAAAATTGAAAAAAAAAATTAGATGGTATCTATTACCAATGACTTATTAATAAATGATTTGCAAGACTGGAAAGAAATCTTAATTTGTTTTATTTTTGTCTCTTTACAATTTTTCTAATGTCCATCTTTATACTTATAAAGGATGATATTTTTCTCTCTCACTTGATATTGAGTGACTCTTCACTATGAATGATGAGAAAAATCAGTTTGTTTTTGCTTTATCCTTTTTTCCCCCTAAGTATCAATGTATCCTGATTTTTGTTAGGCTTAATATTAATTCAACATTGACATGGTTTGTTTTAGGTTCTATAACTATAATTCTTATAAACACCTAACTTTAGTCCACATTTTAAAGAAACTGAGAGTTAATTTCAATCTTTATACCATTACCCTTCTCTTTCTTGTTTGGTATGATTTGTTCCTTATATTCATGTATCTGCAAGTATAGGTCAATTGTCTTTGTTCCTAACACACTTCATGGTTGGTTAGCACCTTCATATTGTCAGAGATGACAATTCTATCACTTGTCTTCTCTCTTCAAAGCTCTAAATGCTCCCAGGGTCTCCTCCCTGCTGATAACCTTGCTGCATCCACCACTAAGAAGAGTTAAGTGAGATTGATTTCATATTTCCACCTCCATTTCTACCAACTCATATGTATCTTTACCTACTCACTTTACTTTTTATCATATTGGAATGAAAGAATATGTGTTTTCTTCCTGAAGCCCCCAAATCCCCTTTGGTCTTCTCAAAAAGCTCTTCAATAAATCTGACTATACCTCCCCCACTTGTTCTTGCTGCCTTTGGAGTGTCTTCTTACCATTTCCAAGTGGATTTTCATTGTCACACTTCACTTTAATAGTTTTTATCAAAGCTGTCAAAGACAATATTTTGCCAAAACAAATGGTCATCTATCTGTTCTCACCTTTTTATTTCCTTAGTAGCACTTGATATAGATGACCACTCCATCCATCTACTCATCATCCAATCACCCATCCATCCACCCACCTACCTATCCACCCATCCACCCTTCTTTCCATCCACCCATCCATACAACCACCCATCCATTCACCCACCCACCCACCCTTTCTTCCATCCATCCATCCATCCATCCATCCATCCATCCATCCATGTTGAAACCATCTTCTTCGCTTCCATAGACACAACCTTGAAACACATATTGCATCTTTCCCACTTAAAGCTTATCTATTTTCCTTCTCTATGAACCCTATTTTGTGCAGAAAAGAGTCAAGAATAATTCCATATAACTGCCTTTTTTAAACTTAGTTTGATTGCTTACCTATCTATAGTTATTTACATTTATATTCCCCCACGAGAACTGCAGAGATTTGTCTACCTGAAAGAGAATTGTGCTGTCTGTTAGCTTTCTTTGTACTAGAGCATTTTTAAAAATAAGATCTTTAATTTTAAGTAAAATTTCAAAAAATATACACTGTCAAGTTGCTCAGTCCTGTCTATAAGAATGATGAATTTAAATAATTTTCCATCTTAATAACTCAGACAACTGTAGTAATACAGTATGGCTCTAGGAGATTCATGTGCAGGCCTAGAAAGATCACAAATCATACCTTATCATCAGGGTACATGCATTATAAAGTGCATTGTAAGGTCACTGTCATAGATTAAAGCAAGTAGCTTTTAAGAACACATGAGAAGAGAGATAAAAAGCAAAAAAAGAACAGTTTAGTGGCAAAGTATATGAAATAATTGACAAAAGTTATAAGATTCATAAAGAAAACTGTCCCCACCTCTAACTCACCCAGAAGCTCAGACCTCTATTCACATAATTTGTGGATATATAGAAATGTTGGTATTTTATAGATGCAGAAATTGCATAAAGTATGGATATCCACCATCACGGTAAACAGAAGAGACCAAGAGCATAAATAATAATTTTTTCCCGATCTGGCCCCCAGCACCACCTTTTCCATGCTGGGCAATGGATATCAATATAATTACATTCTCCACTCCCACCCACCACTGAAAGCATTTGAATCATTTTTAACTTTTCCATTTTCCTTTGCAGCCAAGCAGTCTTCAGGTCCCTACTAATTGATACAAAATATCTCTCAGGGTTGATACCACCACTATAGTTTTTGTTTGGCATGGCTCTTGCTGTCCTTCTCATCTCATTTGCTGGTACCTCTTCTTCAGCCCATACCTCAAACAGAGGTTTTCCCTAGGTTTGGGGCAGAGCTTTTTCTTTGCTCACCATTTGTCACCTCTCCAGATGATTTCATTTATTTTCACAGTTTTCAAAAGTCATTGACTTTTCTAATGATGTCAGTAGGGCAGATTAGATATCCCATTGGATATCTCCCTCCAACAGCTCAAATTCAACATGAGCCAAATGGAAAACATTATCTCCCTACCACTAAACCTGTTCTTTGTGTCCTGGACAAAAACAACATCAACCCAGTGGCTCAAAATGGACCTCCGTATGTGGCCCCTACTTTTTTCCCCTTTCAGCACCCACATTTTAACTTTAAATGAAGCTATGTTGATTCCATGGAATACCTTGCTCATAAACCCAACCTACCCTTTACTTCCCATCATCAGCTCCTCCCCCCATCACTCTCTCACTTGGTGGCTAGTTTTTGCTCATTCTGACACTACCAGGATTTAAAGGTCAAGAGAAAAGGCTGGGTTAGTGGAGGATGGGAGACCTGGTACTTGGCAGATACCGCCAAGAGATTTTCAAAGCCATCAGTCCTTCTGTGGGAACTTCCTTAAGTCCTTTGGCGGTGTCCTGGCTGAGCCCTCCCCACCTGTTCTTCCATGATACGAAAAATGCCTCATCAGCAGCTGCTTTTCTTAATCTCCTCAAAATTTCTCCCTCTGGCATTCATTTTTTAGCATTTTGCTGCTGGGATTCCCTTAGCTTAGCAATCTGTTTCTTGAATAGGATTCCTTGTAAAATGATCCTGGGATGATAAGCCTATCCTCAGTTTTATTTCCAGCATGAGATTTGATCTATCTCCAGAAATGACTGCATGCAGTGACTGAACTACAGGGGGCAAATATCAAGTGATTCTGCATTCTGAGATTCGACATTCTGAGAATGAGCCTGTTGAAGCCCCTCTTTCTGGCTTGAGGAGACAAGCAACCACTTCCTGTATAGCATGACTTTTTCATGTATATAAAATTCTTTATGAACTCTCTCCTTTAAAAGCTAGTCATTTGCTTTTAATAGTAGAAATGTGGGAGGGTTTTAAGAGGCATTTGAAAGTTCTCCATTATTTTCTCTAGAAGTTTGCATTGGTTCTAATACATCATTTGGAAATTGCTATCTACTATACATTTACATTTATCTTCCTCTCACACTAGCCTCAAATATATCGCTGAATCCTCCCTAAACCTAACCCGTCTCTAGATTTTCCTCTTACCTTCACCTGCATGCGAACATACACAAACAAGTGCATACTTACATACTTTCAGTTATTTCTTTATGGTTGCTTAAAATTGGGGGAAGATCACTTCATTTCTAAACTCAATGCTGGAAATCAGTTTTATTAAAACCCATATGGTAGGGAGGGAAAACGCGAGAAGGCCATGCACAGAAACAAAGCCAGAAGGGTTGAAAGAGAATAGTATTCTGGTATTGGAAAAAAACCGTGAGAGCAAAGGATGCCAGGGATATAAATTCAATAGCAAGTAAAGGCACTGCAAAGCCTTCCTCAGGAATCAAAGACAGATAACTGAAGGCAGCAAAAGGGACATGAAAACAAAGGCATTTGAAATCATTGAATATATCTCTATTTTGACTGTTGCAGTCTCTTCCCTTGGAGCACTGCCATTGACTTCTCGAAGTAAGACACATGGTCAGATTTGCACTGCATTGAATGGGACTCCTTTCTCTGACTCTCTTACCCCCCCCCCGCCCCACCATGGGGATGTATGTGTATGGGGAGCAATAGGGAAGGGAACACGGCGAGATTTCTTTTCATAGATTAAAAAAAAAATCCAACCTGTAAAACTGCTTTGTTCTGGGTGGACTGCATTGAGTAAAGTGTTCAATCCATATACCCTCCAGGGACTGCTGAGTGCATTTGTTCCAGGGCTGGAATTTTTCATGCATCCAAAACTCCTCCTGATCAAAATGAGCCCAGCCAGCATGAAGCAGCCAAACTCTCTCCTCCCACCCTGTGAACAAAGAGCAGCCCCTTTACAGACACAAAAAAAGAAGAACTGGACCACTGGTTCTCCATTTTTCATTCTACTCTGGTCCAGCTTCTCCAGTTTCAAGCACAAGGTGGAGGAGAGCAACCTTTCAGTGTGTGTGGCTCTTGAAACTGCTATAGGGTCTTAGCCTCTTACCAACTGTATGGGATTCTCTGTATGGTAGCAGAAGGCTCATTTCACAGGTGAACATGTATATTATAATAAAACCTAGGAATTTAGGAAAGCCACATATATTTAAACAGAAGGATAATTTGAATACCATTCATTCATTCACTCATTCATTTATACGTTGCTTTATTAGGTATTTAAGAAGTCATTCTACTTCAGAAAGTAATAATCATGAAAACATAATAATAATAATAATAACTTAAAAACTAAATTAATAAACCATATTCACTCCGTTTTATCATATAAGCCTCTCAATAATTCACATGTTCATGGATCAAATAGCATCTCTGTTTGGCAGTCGGATCTAGTAGAAGTTAAATGATTTGCCCAAAGTCAAACATCTAGTAAACTAGAATTCAAGTTGAACTAACATGACTTATGACTTCAACTTTTTTCCAATACAGTATGTTGTACAAGTCTGTTTCATAAGGAAGACTCCTATTCTCATGTATCTTATGCTCTAGTAAAGCAATCAGACAAGCACGAGAAAAAAAAAAATGTACCTAATGATTCAAAGTCAGATTCTGACCAGTGTTATCTAATTGGGTAACAGGTAACAAATGGGCTATCGTAGCTTTTGGACACATTAATTGATAGATATTCTGGTTTAAGAGAGTCTCTGAAAGCTTCAACCCTTCTGCAAGGAATAAGTTTACTACATATAGGAGATCTTTTGTATGATCAGCTTTATGAATTTGAAGCTTTCTTCACAATGAGAGGAAATTTTTGTTTTGTTTCCCTAGAGCAGCTACGCATCACCTCTGAACTCGGGAGAGAGAAATTTTTTCCTTCATGGAAGCATTCTTCTATTAACCAAAAGACCTCAAATTTAGATAATTTGAAGGATGCTGATCATTATATCAGGGTAGGACACAAAACCACCTTATGAGACAGAATTTACAAAAGCAGATGGAGTCATAAGGTAAACACACATGTAGCCTGAAGATAGCCATCAGTAGAGAATTGTATTTTTACAATATCTAGGAATTAAGGAAGAAGTTCTTTTTTTTTTTTTAAGATTTTATTTATTTACTTGCCAGAGAGAAAGAGAGGGAGAGCACAAGCAGGCAGAGTGGCAAGCAGAGGCAGAGAGAGAAGCAGGCTCCCTGCCCAGGAAGGAGCCCGACATGGGGCTCGATCCCAGGATCCCGGGATCCCGACCTGAGCCGAAGGCAGTGGCTTAACCAGCTGAGTCACCCAGGTATCCCGGAATTGAGGAAGAAGTTCTAACTAGGATCCATTTATCTAGCTCAATGTAGAAAATACTTGTAGAAGCAAATAAAATATTTGGAAAAGTGTATTATAAGTGTTTCTCAAATTGGATCTATCCATATTTTTTATGCATGGATTTCACAAGGTTTCAATTATAGGATTGGGAACCATGGGAGGGAGAGATATCTAAGATGAGTTCCTAAAGGATGAGGAGAAAGAAGAAAGTAGACATGAGCAGGTAAATACTTGCTTCAACAGTATGGACAAGCAATCAGAAAACACCTCCTGGGGAACCATTAATGCACTAGGATAGAATTATTTGGCTGATGTTCTGCTCAGCTGAAGGCATTTTCAAAAGTGAGTTAGTTTTCTGCTCATCATAAAGTATATTGGGTCATGTATTTTGAGTTTTCTATCTTCTGTGCCATAGAGCAAGAGCTTTCCTAACTATTGTAAATCATGTCTACAAATTCTATAATAAGATTTCTGATATGTGTCTTGATACATGGTATAAACTCAAAATGGAATATTAACAGTATTGGGCATAAAATAAATAACTCTCTAATGACTGATTTTTATAGTACTTTGAAAATATGGGAAAAGTTCTCTAGAAACTCTGCTTCCCAGTCTTGATCCCTATTAATATTGTCTAGAATTTCATTATACTTCCCCTTTACAAATCCAGATCTTGGGGTGCCTGGGTGGCTCAGTGGGTTAAAGCCTCTGCCTTCAGCTCAGGTCATGATCCCAGGGAGCCTGCTTCCCTTCTTCTCTCTCTGCCTGCCTCTCTGCCTACTTGTGATCTCTGTCAAATAAATAAAATCTTAAAAAAAAAAATTCAAACCTTACCTGTCTGAAAGATGCTTGCCTCTTTAAGACCCTCTAGTGGGGGGCGCCTGGGTGGCTCAGTGGGTCAAGCCGCTGCCTTCGGCTCAGGTCATGATCTCGGGCTCTCTGCTCAGCGGGGAGCCTGCTTTGCTTCCCTTCCTCTCTCTCTGCCTGCCTCTCTGCCTGCTTGTGATCTCTGTCAAATAAATAAATAAAATCTTAAAAAAAAAAAAGACCCTCTAGTGGGGGGCCTTGTGGAGGTACACAATCTGGATAAAATGATGTGTGGTTGTTTAATAAGAATAATCCTCACCCATTCACACTATGCATGGATTCTGCATGTTTTTGGTCTCAGACTTCTGGTTCATTCTTTTTAACCTTATATTTTGGTGAATGTGTTGCTGGATTTGCTCTCTATTAATTTATAGCCAAGGCTCCTTAATCAACATTTTGCCTTTCAGCTCTTCTCTGAACTGAACGAAGACCCAATCTGGCATGGAAAACCTTGGTATATACAACCGAATGGATCCTACCCTAGTCTAAGCCCTAAGAAGATTAGATGTTGGGCACTACCAGACTTTTATAACTAAGGCAAAGTCTCCTTAATGTTTTGTTCTGATACACCACGCTGAAGTCTGGACCATGCTTTATTATCACCTCAAAAGCAAGAGCTATGACATTTCTGGACTGGACAAAAGTCATGCCCAATACTCCTGAGCACAAGACTGAATAGACAACTACACAGAACCAGACTGCTATTATTGTTATTATGTGCTCCTAAAACAGAGATTCTACTTAAGAAGGATTTGAACGATTTATGCAATAATGATGTTATTGCTCATAATGAAGATGACTTGATTGTAACCCTATTTCCAAAGACCATTTTTATTTCCATGCTTTAAGAAGACTGAGCCCATCTTCAATACACCCAAAGCTCTTCAAACTGCTATGCCTCCCTTTTATGTGACTCACTTTTATTCTTTTAACTTGAAACTAATTTACTTCTTTTTTTTTTAAAGATTTTATTTATCGGGGTGCCTAGGTGGATCAGTGGGTTAAAGCCTCTGCCTTCAACTCAGATCATGATCCCAGGGTCCTGGGATTGAGCCCTACATCGGGCTCTCTGCTCAGCAGGGAGCCTGCTTCCTCCCTCTCTCTCTCTGCCTGCCTCTCTGTCTACTTGTGATCTCTGTCAAATAAATAAATAAAATCTTAAAAAAAAAAAGATTTTATTTATTTATTTGACAGAGAGAGTGAGAGAGCACAAGCAGGGGGAACAGCAGAGGAAGAGGGAGAAGCAGGCTGCCCCCCACTGAGCAGGAAGCCCCCCTTCCCCCGAGGCAGGGCTTGATCTGAGGACCCTGGGATCATGATCTGAGTGAAAGGCAGATGCTTAACCAACTGAGCCACCTAGGAGCCCCTTACTTTACTTCTTTTTGAAAGAAAGATAAAATATATAAAATGTACATACATCTGTGCACATCACAGCTGCAAAGGGAGGTAAGGAAGCATCAAGAGTCAGAGCTCAGCCTCTGGAGCCAGATTTCCTGGATTTATATTCCAGCTCCAACATACCACCCCCTCTATAACCCACCATGTTACCTTTCAGTCTCCTCTTCTACAAAATGGGATTAAATAGCATAGCTCAGAGGGATGTGAAAACTAAATAAACTAATCTATTTGAAGAGCTGAGCATAATAGTTTTGTGTTATCTATTTTTTGTGGTTATGAGTACTATAAACACTTGTTTCATATACAAGAAATATTAAAAACAATAACAATATAAATATTTAAATAACTGTATTAGATATATCTAATAACTAAGCTTAAAATTTTAATGGAAAACTTATTTTTTAAGAGAAATCATTGTACTTCTGCTCTAGTAATTATAAAACTTGTTATGGGAACAATACCTTTGTATACTAAAGAACACAAAGAACTAACAACTGTGTTATCCCTTAGATTGTTTATGGTTCAGTATTAAAATTGGCTAGGCTACACATGGACAGCCATGAATTTATGCAGAAATGGTGGTATAGTCTGATTTTTTCTTATACACAGAAAGTTAATAAAATACAGGCTCCACTTCTTACAAATCCAAATTCATCTTGAAGGAATGGTGTATCTCCTTTGTATTCTCAGTATATATTACAACCATTATTCCAGCAATCCATCACTTTGGGTTTCTTAGTTGGAAAATCAGTTTGCCAAGAATCATTTTTCCACCCAGCTGTGATTCTTTAAAGTCTCAGAAAACAACCTGAACATAAATCAAAGGTGTACTGACTCCAACATAAAACAAAAACCAGTCCTGGAATAAAAATCATCTATTCAAAGAAAGCAGATTTTTAAAAATCTGGAAAAATACTACTTTAAAGACCCAAAGTATAGATGAAAGGGTTTATAATCTTCAGGATAGATTAATCAATACTTGAAATAAACTTAAAGAGTTATATAGTTCTATAAGGGTCCTAGTCATTAAAATAAATAATATATATTAGTTATATGTAATTTGTTATATAATTATATATAATATTCAATGGCATCCAGGGATATATGGGTAAAAAAAAGATAGAAACAGAGGCTCTTTCTTAGGATACCTGTCCACTTATTTCTTTAATTGTTGAAAGTAATAATAACAGTAATTATCATAGACTACTGTGTTAAATGTTTCATTTTTTAAATTTTTTAAAATTTCTTTTCAGTGTTCCAGAATTCATTGTCTATGCACCACACCCAGTGCTCCATGCAATACGTGCCCTCCATAACACCCACCAGTAAGCTCATATATATTGGCTCATTTTAGTCTTAAATCAAGCCTTCAGGTAGATAGCATTTATAATTTTTTACAAATGAAACCTGAGCTTAGAAATGTTAATTAGTCTATTCAAATCACACAAGGAGGGATCAATAGTAACTTTTATCTGGTTGTGACTCTTAATTGTATTTCAACATGGCATGTTTCTTCTTTATAAATAAAGGAGTTACTATTATTTAATGTAAATACTGTGCCATGTCTACTATATCTAAATCATAAGGATATAAATCTATGTTGCTCAAAGTCTGCTGAAGCCTAGTTATCATGTACCTGGCCAACAGAGATCTGTTCATTATGGTCAATAGCAAGGCTTCTGGCTCAGCCCCATGGGGCAGCAAACTTTCACATACCCTTCAGTAGAGTCCTCACAGTGTTCTTGGGTCTCTTCCTCTGCTATGTGACCAGCTTGACCTTTGTAATAACAGTATGACCTTGGGTCTACAAATAGTACCAACCAGAGTCAGAGAGAGGAGACAAGGTTAGCAGAATTAAAAAAAAAAAAAAAAAAAAAAAAAAAAAAAAAAGGAAGAAGAAGAGAATGAAGGAATAAAAAAGAAATAATGGAAAATTGAGATCTGATTTCTCGAATGATTGTATATATATATGTCAGTCTGTCTCACTGGACCATAAGCTCTTCAAATGCCTAAAAGATATTAAGCAAGTATGAAGGGGTTTGGGACAGGCCCCCCAGAATGTGTTAGTTCGGCACGTGGATTATTTTAAGCTGATGGTACTTGAGACCCTTTGGGCTTGAAACCTTGGTTCCTCCCTTATCCACAGGGATTGCAAATTGGAGGTCTTTCCCAGAATAAGGGTTATTAACAGAGGTCAATTTTATCCAAGTGACCCATCTGTATGGGAGGACAGACATCTAATTACTAAACATCTGCCCTTCTTATTGTCCTGTGAAATGCATTCCTTTCCTCTGAAGCCCCAGACTCCTGTCCCCTTCTCCTTAGTTCGGAATGACATATATACCTCATTTTGTATTACTGTCTTTGGAGTTTCCATGTCTGGGTGGATTCTCCATATGTAAGCTATTAAATTTGACTTTCTTCTGTTAGTCTGTCTCATTTCAGTATGATTCTTAGTTGACCTAGAAAGACCTTCAAGAAACAGGAATTCATGTTCACCACAAAGTGTTTACGTCTGAGCCAAAGCTACTTCTCTCAGCATTAGATGGAAAAGATGATTTGGAGTATAGCACAAAGCACATTTTTATGTGCTTTGTGCTATACTTTTTTTTTTGCCAACCCTGTGCCCAATCTTTATACACTCAAATTTGTAAGGGGTCTTCAGTAAAACAGTAATGTGGGTTCAAAGATCTATCTCCTCGGGCACCTGGGTGGCTCAGTCATTAAGCGTCCGCCTTCGGCTCAGGTCATGATCCCAGGGTCCTGGGATCGAGGCCCACATTGGGCTCCCTGTTCAGCAGGAAGCCTGTTTTTCCCTCTCCCACTCCCCCTGCTTGTGTTCCCTCTCTCTCTGTGTCTTTCTGTGTCAAATAAATAAAACCTTAAAAAAAAAAAAAAGATCTATTTCCTCAATAAATGTTGGTGAGGATGTGGAGAAAGGAGAACCCTCTGACATTTTGGTGGGAAGGCATGTTGGTACAGCCACTCTGGAAAAGAGTATGGAGGTTCCTCAAGAAGCTTAAAAGAGGTACCCTACAACCCAGCAATTGCACTACCAAGTATTTGCCCCAAAGAAACAAATGTAATGATCCAAAGGGGTACATGCACCCCAATGTTTATAGCAGCAGTGTCCACAATAGTCAAACTATGGAAAGAGCCAAAATGTCTATCAACAGATGAATGAAGAAGATGTAGTGTGTACACACACACACAATGAAATATTACTCAGCCATCAGAAAGAACAAATAGTTACCATTTACATCAACATGAATGGAACTGGAGGGTATTATGCTGAGTGAAATAAGTCAATCAGGAAACACAATCATCATATGGTTTTATTCATGCATGGAATACAAGAAATTGTGCAAAGCATCATAGTGGAAGGGAGGGAAAACTGAATGGGAAATAATCAGAGAGGGATTAAAAACCATGAGAGACTCTTAACTATAGAAAACACACTGAGGGATGTTGGTGAGGGTGTGGTGATGGGGTAATTAAGTTATGGGCATTAAGGAGGACACATGATGTGATAAGCCCTGGGTATTATACACACTGATGAATTATTGAACTCTACGTCTGAAACTAATGATGTACTATATGTTACCTAATTGAATTTCAATTAAACAAATAAACAAACAAAGATCTATTTCCTCTAATCTCCAAAAGCTCAGCAGAACGTGGTGAAGGTTTGGTGCCAATAGCACAGGTAGCTACTGGCAGGTCACACTGGGCATCACAGTGTTGCCTGAGTCACTATTAGCAGTGGAAGTGGTCTTATGGAAATAAGCAGTGTCCCTGGCTGCCTCTGTGAGGTCTTGGTACCATTGCTTCCATGTGGGATATTGACAGTATCATAGGAAATACTAGTTACCCAAAAATGCATCTCCTCCACTTTCTGGGAACAAGGCAAACTACATTCCTTTGTTTGCCAAGCAATTTGGTTTGCCAGGTGACTAAGTTCTAGCCAATGAAATGTGAGAAGACATCATCCATACCATTTCCAATCTGGCCCCCAGAAAACCTCTCATGTATGCTTATGCATATTGTCTTCTTTTGGCTGACTGGGCTAATGATCCTCAAAGGGACCTTAAAAATCAGAGCCACTATCTTCCTGCTCCAGTGTTACCTGGAACATCTCTGAACTTTTATGGAGAAATAAATAATCATATTATTAAGCCACTACATATATGGGTGTATTTATTTCTGCAGCTTAGTCCAGCCTTATTAATTTGCAGTGATCAAAGAAAACCAGAGCATAAAAGGAAGGAAATGGCATACAATCTACAGGGGCAAATGGGATTTATTCACAGAATGCAAAGGATAAACCCTTTAGAGCTTACCAGGATGGCTGGCCATGGAGGAAGGCTAGAGTTCCTGCAGAATGGAATCAAACCTTGTTTTCATTGTTTTTTTTTTTAAAGATTTTATTTATTTATTTGACAGAGAGAGATCACAAGTAGACGGAGAGGCAGGCAGAGAGAGAGAGAGAGAGGGAAGCAGGCTCCCTGCTGAGCAGAGAGCCCGATGCGGGACTCGATCCCAGGACCCTGAGATCATGACCTGAGCCGAAGGCAGCGGCTTAACCCACTGAGCCACCCAGGCGCCCCTGTTTTCACTGTTTTATAACCATTTTTATTACTTAATTTTTATCCATAGTTTCCTAGGATGTGTATAAGTAATTGAATAAGTTATTGATGAAAGAAACACTCCTTTAAACATCTAATACTTCATAAATGCTCAATGAAGCATATCCAAAGTTTTTGGGAAGTGGTAGAATATACCAGGAAACTTTCAGAAGATTTTTTTTCTTTTAAAGTTGGGTTTTTCTGAAGACTCTTATCACCTGGATAAAGTTTTTAAAAGTTTTTTTACCTCTGTAAGCCTCAGTTTAACCATGAGGCTAAGAATATTTATCTCACAAGGTTGATGCAAGGATTTAAGGAGATGATGCAGTCAAGGAAAATCAGTATTACTAAGGCTTTCACATATTTAAAAGAAAAAAAAATAATTCCTTAAGAACATATTAAGTAGTAGAATTGCTCAGGATGTGAGTTGGAATGGAATTGAGTTTACTGAGTTCAGGCTTTACTAACTCTTTGGTTGTTACCAAAGTTTAGATCCTTTTAAAATTTTAAATGTTTATCATGGGCTCCTGTCAAATTTGATGGCATTTTAAAGTATGACATGCCATTTTGTGCATTTAATTCATGAAATGGTGGTTTGAGATGCCTGTTCTCTATAAAGTATTGTAACTGTTAGGGTCAATTTAATGTTAAAACCTGTTTAACTATTAGGGCCTGCTTAGCCAGAGCAACTCCATATTGCCTAGGTATCCATATTGTTGTTTACATCCACGGACTTCATTCCGGAAATAAACGCCCCAGTAGTTCCTGGTATGGTTCCGGGTATCGATTCCAGGAGTAAACACCTTAACAATAGAGGCCACGTACCTTGGGTCTGTGGTTATGCCCTATAAAACCAGCCTGTGAGATCGGGAGGGGGTCGCTGTCTTCGGAGGCGGCCCTGGCCCATCAGTCTGACTTCTAATGTTTGGCATAGAATAAAGCTCTACATAACTTTCACTTTGTCTCAGTTTCGTTCCACTGGCCAGTCAGTCTGACTTCTAATGCTTGGTATAGAATAAGGCTTTGCATAACTTTCACTTTGTCTCAGTCTTGTTCCTTTGATAACGGACCCCAACAGTAACGCGGAGCTGTTATTTATTGACTTGAGTGTATCATACTTTTCCACTTGAGCTGAATAGGCTGGAACATCTGCCCCAGCCAGCTCAACTTTTAGGATTCAGTGGAAACCTGTCACCCAGGCTGTGAATCCAACAGAGCATGAGAAGCCTTTCTCACCAGTGAGTGGGGTCTAGAATGTGGTCCCCAAGACTGAAAGCTCATGGGTCAGAACTGAACCCTGGGCATCCTATATCCTAATGCTTGTTGTGTGGCTATGGTCTCAAAGCCACTTTTATCTTGATGTCTTGATTACTTTTGAATCACCCACTTGGGACCGTACCCCTGCCCTAAATCTTACATCAGTGGATGGAAGCCTAACTAAGTTCTTGGCTTCTGTGTGGCCCCTATAGGGATGTAATTCCCTTTGCCGCAGATTCTCCCACCCCCCTGCCAGTTCATTGAGGCTTTGGGTCCAAACCGCAAGGTCCAACTGGGACAC
Source organism: Lutra lutra (assembly GCF_902655055.1). NCBI lineage: Eukaryota > Metazoa > Chordata > Mammalia > Carnivora > Mustelidae > Lutra > Lutra lutra. The sequence goes on along the minus strand of NC_062291.1, from coordinate 42,714,570 downwards.
CAACACGGCCCCTACCTGATACTGAGCATCAACAGTGCCAGAATCCCAGATGCCTCAATTATCATGCCGGTTGATAGCCAGCTGGTGCTCTATGCAACCTAGGCTAAGCACAGATGCCCCATAAACCCTTGTTAACAGAGCTCTGTGATGCATTTGCAAACCACCTGGGTAGACCCTTAAACTAATTCTGTGGGTCTGGGTTGGGGACTGAGCATCTACTCTTCTGATAAGCTCTCAGCGGGTGCCAATGCTGTAGGTCCATGGACCACATTCTGAGTAGCCAGTAATTACCTTACTGAACTTGACTCTTTAGTATACATCAGGCTGTAGGATTAATCACTCAATTACACCTAGGCCCTTTTAGCTTCCTCAAATGACTCGCTCCCATGTAACTTACATCCCAGCCTGTCTCATAGTAAATCACACCCAAATGCTGATGTTCTCAGATGTAGAAACATGAACCCTCTCTACACACATGCCCATTCAAAGGCCATAATTCATTCTTACAAGATTCTTGATGATCATTTTAGTTTTACTAGAGCTAGACATTAAATAAAATGCCTCCCCTAGTTGCTATTCCTCCCATTGGAGATCAGGGAAACCAGCACAGACATCAATAGTTGGGATTCATTTGGAATAATCCTTGCTGAAGCTTTAGCTCTCATTACAGTGTTGAAAAACAACCCAAAATGTCACTAGCAATTAACACGGGTGGAAGGTTGGAATTACATACAGGAAAACAACCATTTTTCAGTGACTGTTCTGCAAGTACATCTGGGTAGAAACTATTATATTCTCTCAACGTTTCTGGAAATAAGTTATTTCAATGATTGCAGAACAGAAATTTGATACTGATTTTATATTATGTTTTAGTTAAAGAGAAAAACAGATTTTTAAGTTACCTCACTGGAATTGCCAATTACCCTAGTCATTGGGAAATTGCAAACCTATACTATATGAAAAAATGAACTGTAGTAGCGTCAGTACTAAAGATAATTTTCTCTCAGCTACCTGGCTGATTGTGTTTTCAGGCTTGTGGAGCTTGGCATTTACCTTCCATCTAAAGGAGAGGAAAATCAAAGCCCTTTGTCCACCTACTTAACACATTTTTTCCCCCAGACTCCAAGGGTTGTCTTTGACAGAAAGTTCACTGAGCAAGTTACATAAATATCTAAATCAAGTAGAATTGCCTCTCATTACCCATCCTATAGCAATGTGATCCACACCTGGAATGCTCCCCACCTGATGTTTCAATCAGTTCATTATGAGAATCAGTGTTGCAGAAATTCCTCCCCAGTAGCAACGCCCTGCTCCTAAATGAACACCTGGTTGAGAACGCAGCTGGCAATGCCTGAATTCCTAACTGGGTAACAACACCTTCAGTCAATGAGCACCATGTGTTCAGGGTCTGAGTTCGTGTTTTGCTTTTCCCTGGTACCTTCTTCAGCATCCAAACAAAGAGGGTGTATCCAACCCCACAATTAACAAATGCCATGTTGGGTCATACTTTCTTTACCATTTCTTATCTAAGTATTTTGAAACTCCTACATGGATTCTGGAACAGGATTGACGTGACCAATAGCAGTTTTCCCAGTAGGACGTGGGACAGACCAGAGTTGAAGCTGACCAAGGGAGTCTGGGTGCTTAGGCAAATACTGAGGTAAGGCAGAGTGGAGGTGGGCCTCCCTTCCATTACAAAGGCTGGCAATGTCACATCACGTTGCAAAGAACAGAAGAGAAAATGCACCCATTTCTTGGCCAGTATTGGTGACAAAAACAACACTAAACTAAACTAAGTATGGGAATGAGGGAGTTTGAATGAGGGAATGGCTTTGGGAGATCCGGCTGTCTTTGCGGGAACAGTTTTGTATGATGTTAGAAAGTTGGAAAAAGCCTTAGTGTAGGCCTGGATGATACCACTGAAAGGCCAAGTGATGGGCTATTCCGCTTGCACCTGTCTCCCAAGTTTCTAACCTAAGCTGTCTCCCCATTCAAAAGAAAACTACCTCAGTTGTCAAAATTGTATTTAACATCAGATGCACATAAAATTATGTGCATTAATTATGAAACTACTTAATAACCTGATTTTGTAAAACAAAAAACACTCACATCAAAATAAAAGTATCATTTTTAAATCTGTGAGAACCATCACACAGGCTGTTTAACTTTTACATCACTATTTAACTGAACCCACATACAGTTTTAAATATGCATTGCTGGCAGCTTCCGGGTATCAGAAACTCTGTAACATCCATGTTTGCACTGTCTCTAGACAAAGCACCACAATGATTCCTGATTCACAGCCTATTCATCTGTTGCACTAATTTTTCTGGGACTAGAAAGAACAACTAGATGCTCTCTTAGTCCAGAGAGGATAAGGTCAGATGTCCTGGATGCTGCTGGACCTGCAACTTGGTCTTTTCAGAGGCTTATGCAACTCCATGAAAACACCTGCCCCAGATGGATTTCTAAGAACCTAGGGATAATCTAGTGTAGCAGTTCCCAAATTTTTAGTCCTAGGATCCCTTTATATTGTAAAAGCTTAATGAGGACCCCAGAGAACTTTAGTTTAAGCCAGTCATATCTAGTAATAATTACCATCTTAAAAAATTAAAATTTTGACAATTTAAAGTATTTATTAATTCACTGAGTATTAACCCATTATATGTTAACATAAATAACATATACTTTATAAAAACAGAACAAAATTAATGAGATGAATAGCATTATTTTACAATTTAATAAATATCTTTAATGTTTGTTTTAATAGGAAACAGCTGGATTCTCAGATCTGTTTCTACATTCAGCTTTTGTGACATCACACATCACATAGCCTCTAAAAAATACCACTGTATGGTTGAAAGACAGTAAGAATGAAGGAAGCAAGTAACAACTTACCATTACAATGAAATCAGTTTGACTTTGTGAATGCTCTGAAATGGCCTTGGAGACCCACAGTTCTCCTGGTGACACTTTGAGAGCCACTGGCCTAATGCACAACATTGTATAACTTGAAGAGCAATAACATAGGGGCGAGTGGATGGCTCAGTGGCTTAAGCCTCTGTCTTCAGGTTGGGTCATGATCTCCAGGTCCTGGGATCGAGTCCTGCATTGAGCTATCTGCTCAGCAGGGAGCCTGCTTCCCCCTCTCTCTCAGTCTGCCTCTCTGCCTACTTGTGATCGCTCACTCTCTGTCAAATAAATAAATAAAATATTTTTTAAAAAGCACTAACAGGGGCACCTGGGTGGCTCAGTGGTTAAGCCTCTGCCTTCGGCTCAGGTCATGATCTCAGGGTCCTGGGATCGAGTCCTGCATCGGGCTTTCCCCTCTGCAGGGAGCCTGCTTCTTCCTCTCTCTCTCTCTCTGCTTGCCTCTCTGCCCACTTGTGAAATAAATAAAATCTTTAAAAAAAAAAAAAGCACTAACATAAAAATGTAAAAATGCAATCCACAATCAGCCCATACATTCCATACAGTTAAATAGTGATGTAAAAGTTAAACGTTCCCTGTGAAAAATCCCTTTTCTCTTTCATTACATTCAAAATCATTAATGATGATTAACAATGGAAATAAAATCTAAAAGCCAGAGCTTCTGAATGATGAGCGAAGTTGAAACAAGTATGTATCCTGTAGATACGATAGCACACTACCAGGATTTTTCTTTTTTATTTTGAAAACAGGCCAAAAAAGAATAAAGATAATGAAGAACTATATGATCCAACATCCCAAGAAATATTTAATAACTATTTAATAAATACTTATAATGCCAAGTTTTGTTCTAAGCAATATTTTCATATTTACTTATCATAACAACCAGATTACCCCCATTTTATAATGAAGGAAACTAAACCACAGGGCAACTAAGTATTTTGCATAAAATTTTGCAATGGGGGATAGAACCAGCATTGGAACCCAAGTGGCGGCTCTCTGTATTCTGGTTAGCCAATATAACACACTGACCAGTTTTGTGGGTACCACTGACCCAGTGAGGTTGCCCTCCAGGGATACTTTATGGGGATTTGTTCCTCAAATCAATGGAAACTTCATTGTTTGCTGAAACATCGTACAGCCAGTGTCCCCCTCTCTATCTTTCCCCAAGGATAATAAAAATATTTTCAAATATTTTTCTTATTTTTGAAGTGATTTTTTCAATATACTGGATAAGCATCCTTTGTGATCTACAGATCAATACAATCTTTAAAAACAAGAAATATTCGGGGCACCTGGGTGGCTCAGTGGGTTAAGCCACTGCCTTCGGCTCAGGTCATGATCTCAGGGTCCTGGGATCGAGTCCCACATTGGGTTCTCTGCTCAGTGGGGAGCCTGCTTCCCCCTCTCTCTCTGCCTGCCTCTCTGCCTATGTGTGATCTCTCTCTCTCTGTCAAATAAGTAAGTAAAATCTCTTTAAAAAAAAAAACAAAACAAGAAATATTCTTATCTATTTTGGTCATTTTAGAATTCCATTCGATTACTACATAAAATTCTGAAAATAATTATAGTTCTGAATTAAGCTGTTGAAAGCACTGCTTTACAAGTCACAGTATTACAATAGTTTGGACATATAATTATGTTGCTATTAATAGTAATACTAATATTATACCTATATATTATATTATCATGCCAATATTAATATTGTAATAATTTGATCAAGTGCTTTAGAAAGTACTTTGGATGTACTTCAAACAAAACAGTGCTTTGATCATTACAATTGAGCTGAATTTACAGATGAATTAACTAGGCTTAGAGAGACTAGGTGAGGCACCCACAAGCTTGTAGGGAAAGAAATCTGCCCTCAAAGGCAGCTCCTCAGATTGGACTTGAGTTGGTCCAGCACAGTCTCTTTAAGAATCTGCTGTGGGTCCAGGAGTTTGGCCAACTTTCAGAGCCATATTTGGAGAGGGTGTGGCTGCTGACCGAGGCAGAAATTTCGGGACAGAGTTGGATGTGCATCTGTACACACAAAAATGCCCAAGGCCAGTTCTACCTCCCAGAAGTCCCTCCCAGCTAGCTCTTGGGGAAGCCAAAAAGTCTAGGGTCATTTAATCTCAGGGTGATTAGGATCTGGGGAAATGAGTTTGTGAACCGAAAATCACACAGTCTTGGTGGCATAATAGAGTTTAGTTATAGTCCTGTTTTCATTTTTTCCCTAAAAACTATATAACCCAAGTTTACTGATCTATTGATTGATAGAAATGACCTAATCACTCAACATTCATGTTCTGTAATTTGAATTATTTATGTTGAAGAATGCTTCTTTCAGTTAGAAAAGCCTACTTAAAAGAGTAATTAAGATCACAGAACTATAAATTAGAACAGTGGCTGCCAGGGGCTGGGGAGGGGGGAGATGAAAATGAGAAAATGTTGGTCAAAGGCACAAACTTCCAGTGATATGAGGAATAAGTTTCAAGGATCTAAGGGACAGCATGGCGACTATAGTTAACAATATTGTTTTGTACTGAAATACAAAGTTTCTGTGGAAGCGAATTTTCAAATGTTCTCACCATAATGACAATAGAATGGTAATTACGTGAGGCATATCTTAACAAACCTTAATATGGTAAAATTTTACAATATGTACATGCATTAAATCATCACTTTGTACACTTTAAAGTTACACAGTGTTATCTGCCAGTTGGATCTCAATGAAGCTATGAAAGAAAAAAAGATTACAAAATAGGATTTGAAATTAGGGTGAGGTATACCTTGGGTTAGTCTACAGGATTCCCATGCCAATTCCTCTGTTAAAAAAAAAAAAAACAAAAAACAAAAACAAACAAAAGCCAAAAAAAAAAAAATGTGTGAGGTTTCGCTGCATTTTTTTAAAAATGTGCCTATAGACTGCTGCTAACCCCACCCTTTGAGCTGCACAGTCCAGGATACTCTCAAATGAGAGCAGGTACAGCAGATACTTAATAGCTCATTAGAAAACAATGGTACCGGTCAACAGCTGACATTTTATTGAAGTGGCATGCAAAGTATATTTATATTTCTGTTCTGCTTCATGAATTGAGTTTCTTTCTTTAGCATAACAACCCACTTTTTTTTTTTTTTTTTTTTTTTTTTTTTTACTGTAAGGGATGACTTAAACTGGAGAACTGAGAAAAAATTAAGAACTAATACAGAGGCTGTACTGATAATCTGGGAAAATAAAACATCCTCATACCCTATTAAAATCAGAATTCCCAAAGCACAAGTTTGGGTCTTTCAAAATAAGGCTTTAATCACCAACTCAGAATTTGAGGGCTAATTTGGACACAAATGATTCCTTTGCCTAGAAAGGAATTTAGTCCCAGCTTTCCTGGCTAAAGGTTAGGGGATTTAAAGTGGATAAGGGCACTTGGGTGGCTCAGTGGATTAAAGCCTCTGCCTTCAGCTCAGGTCGTGATCCCAGGGTTCTGGGATGGAGTCCCGCATCGGGCTCTCTGATCGGCAGGGAGCCTGCTTTCCTTCCTCTCTCTCTGCCTGCCTCTCTGCCTGCTTGTGATCTCTGTCTGTCAAATAAATGAATAAAATCTTTAAAAAAAAATAAAGTGGATAAAAGGAAACATGAAAGAAAGGGGGACCACATCTTAGATTTATAGTATGTTTATCAAAAGCCAGCCATTGGGGGCGCCTGGGTGGCTCAGTGCATTAAGCCTCTGCCTTCAGTTCAGGTCATGATCTCAGGGTCCTGACATTGAGCCCTCCATCGGGCTCTCTGCTCAGTGGGGAGCCTGTCTCCCCACCCCCCTGCCTGCCTCTCTGCCTAATGATCCCTCTCTCTGTCAAATAAATAAATAAAATCTTTAAAAAAAAAAAAAAGCCAGCCATTGAATCAGGCTGGGCCCACATGCTGCCACCGCTTCTTGACTTCTCCTGCTATGCTCCACCCTTGGTGTATTTCTTGCTGAGGCTAAATGGGGTTAGCCCTCCAGGCAATCGTCTGGACTTGGCTGTTGCAAGGTGTATTTTTCTTCTCCATGCTAGGCTCTTGACATGCTTTATTTGATTCAATCATAGGGCAATTTTGTAAGCAGTTTCAATCCCCATCTGGTAAACAAGGGCAGAACAGGCTTTCTAAGATCAAGGAGCTTGTCCAAGCTCACATGGCTGTGAGGTCCAGGGATGAGACTGAAACTGTGGTCTATTTACCATTAAGTTGCCATTGAAGTTGTATTGCAACATAGAAGACCACTTCCATGATTTGTGAGGCATTCAGTGTAGACTGAAATGTGAGGTTCTTGTTCCAAAATTGTGAAGAATGGCAGAACAGTAACAGTCAAACGATAAACCTAGTGTGAGGCCCTTTGAGCACGGGGCTCCATGCAAAGTATAGTAGCCCCCCTGTGAACCCCAAATAACCCCACTTAGGAGTCTTATGTTATGGGGAGATTCATTTTTTACTTCTTACAGAACATAAATGTGTTTATGGGAATCATAAGCATAATGTCCAAACTCATATTGGAAGACACTGGCTTATAAGAAATTGTAAGAATTATGAAGCCAAATCCAGTTGACCCTTGAACAACACAGGTTTAAACTGTGTGGCTCCATTTATACACAGATTTTTTTTTTAGTAAATACAGTACTGTAAATGTATTTTCCTTATGATATTCTTAATATTTTTTCTCTAGTTTATTCCATTGTAAGAGCACAATATATGCTACCCATAACATACACAATATGTGTTAATTGACTGTTTATGTTATTATGAAGGCTTCTGGCCAACAATGGGTTGTTCGTAGTGAAATCTGGGGGAAATCAAAGTTATATATGGATTTTTGACTGAGTGGAGGTGTCAGTGCTTTCAAGCCCTACATTCATTGTTCAACTGTACTTAAGATTCAAGCAAATTCAGTCAAACATGGAATTAACATATAAAGTATTGACTTAGAATTAACAAGAATCAGGTATAAAGTCTTGGCTTCTGTCCTTTCTTGTCAATACTCTCTGTAATCATTTTAAATTTTCAATGGTTTGCCCTCATGGAGTGAATTCTTGATGGTGCTAGTAGGGAAAACTCAGTTGGGATATGGATTGTTACTAAATCCGTATTATTTCTTAATAGAGAAATAATATTTCTTAATAGAGAAATAATAATATATTATATAATAATATTTCATAGAGAAATAGTAATATTATTACATAATAACATTAATATTATTCCTATATATTATTATTATATAATAATATTTCTTAATAGAGAAATAATAATATATTATATAATAATATTTCATAGAGAAATAGTAATATTATTACATAATAACATTAATATTATTCCTATATATTATTATTATATAATAATATTTCTTAATAGAGAAATAAAATCCTAAAGCATAATATTTTTATATCACCTTACTATTGATTGTTTTATAAAAGCAAAAAGCACAGGTATTTTAGGCATTGACTTTGAATGATCAATGATGTGCTTTCTCTTGTAACCTATTTTAGCTACTTACCCTCCCCTCCCTTTCCAGCATTTGTAGAACACATGCTTTTTAAACATAAATTCATATCAAACCCATTGAAACATTTCTTTTCCCAAAGTGCTTAAGTTCAGAATTTGATATGCAGTTCATATTTCAATTCCTTATCTGTCATTTGATTTGCTGAATTCTCAGTCTGCTGGTCTCGATTTAAGGGCCTCTTATCTGTCCTAGGGGAGAAAATGACTTGCCAAGTAAAAAATATGTTCAAATATTTGAATTCCCACCCCAAAATAAACTTCTGCTTTGGTGTTAATTTGAAAGAAGGAGCTTCTTTCTCCCATTGGATTAAATAAATTATTAAATCTAAAAGCACTTTAAGCTTGATGCTATATAAATGTGAGCTATTTTGTCATAAATATTAAGATAGGAAAGAAGAAGCATATGTACATATACGAATGTGTGCATATATGTGTATAAAACACACATATGCATAAATGTAGATTTTTTTTTTCTCTTCTGCATACTTCTCCAGTGCAGATGCAAGTATATACAAATCACAATTACCTTTAAAAACAGCACTATCCCTGATGAAATTGTTAGAAGTCTGGTCAAGTATTTCCCCCAGAAGTTCTGATTTTTAAAATAAGCAGATGTCCAAGGGTTTTCTAACTGGGAAGAAGGGATCCAAACCATTTAGCAGAAAGGGAGACTGCAGCCAATATCCGTGGGCTTACATCTCCCACAGCCTTGTGAAAACATAAAGTTATACATGGTATACTCTGTTACCTACTGTAGGTACTCTGTTGTGAGCTATGTGTCTTTACCTCGCACTTGATTTCCCCATTTTTCTTCTGATATGGAATTTGAATTATTCAGCTCTTCCATTCGTGACCTTAAGTACTTTCACATACTCAGAGCCATCCTGCACAGAGCAGTCCAAAGAACTAAGACAAGGCCAAAAAAAAAAAGAAAAAAAAATCGCCAAGAAATGTTAATGTTCAGGTAAATGCACCCAAATTAATGCCTGTATACTGAATTCCCAGGAATGAGGAAATGGCAAAAAGACCCTTAAGCATGGGTATCTGGTGTGCTTTTTAGTTTGAAACTGTAAATACATAAAGTAGCAAATAAAAAGTGAATTTATGTGCTGGAATAACTGGGTACCCATATGCAAAAATAAAAAAAATTAATCTAGATACTGACCTTATACCTTTCATAAAAATTAGGTCAAAAAAGACAACCAACCTAATGTAAAGCACAAGTCTATAAAACATCTAGATGAAAACACAGGATAAAGTCTTACTGACCTTGAGTTTGATGATGAATTTGTTTTAAAGATGTCATTTATTTATTAGAGAGAGAGAGCAAGAGAGAGAGATAGCTCACAGAGGGAGAGGGAGAAGCAGACTCCTCACTGAGAAGACAGCATAAATGGATGTGGAGCTTGATCCCAGAACCCTGAGATCATGACCTGTCCCGAAGGTAGACCCTTAACCAACTGAGCCACCCTGGTGCCCCAACAGTGTATTTATATAAAGCATGAAAAGGATAATCTCTGAAAGAAAAGAAATATTGGCGGGATTTATCAATCCAATTTAATTTAATTTAAATGCAAAACTCCTACTCTGTGAAAGATAGTTAAGAGAAAAGAAAGGTAAGCCACAGATTGGGAGAAACTTTTTGCAACATATGAATCTACCTGAAAAGGGACTTGAATCCAAGATGTACAAAGAATTCTTAAAACTGAGCAATAAGAAAACAAATGACCCAATTATAAAGTTAGCAAAAGATCTAAACAGACCAAAGAAGAAAGGCAGATGGCAAATAAACATGAAAAACATCATATGTTATTAGAGAATTACAACCTAAAACTATGATGGTAACCATCACATACCTATAAGAAGGGCTAACATCTAAAACACTGACAACATCAAATGCAGAAGTGGATATGGAGCAAGAGGAACTCTCTTTGAAAGATGTCACTTTGAAAGATGGTTTGACAATTTCTTATAAAACTAAACATACTCTTCTTATATGATCCAGCAATCATACTCTTAGATATTAACCCAAATGAGTTGAAAATTTATGTCCACACAAAGCATTGCACATGAATGTTTGTTACAGCTTTTATAACTGTCACAACTTGGAAGTAACTAAGATGTTCTTCAGTAGGTGAGTTAAAAATCGTAACAATAAAGAAACTGTTTACATCTTTACAACTGAATATTATTTAGTAATAAAAACACATGAGCTATCACACCATAAAAAGGCACGGAGGAATTTTAAATCCATATCATAAAGTGGAAGATGAAAGCCCAGAAATGCTACCTGCTATATAATCCGAACTATATGATATTCTAGGAAAGACAAAACTATAATGGGAGCAAAAACACCCCCCCAAAAAAGAACAAAACCCCTACTTTGGTGGTTGGTAGGGGCTGAGGGAAGGAAGGAGGGATTAATAGGTAGAACACAAAAGATTTTTAGGGCAGTGAAACTACTCTGAAATAATTTTGTATAATACTAATAATGGTAGACACATACCTTTTTGTACTTATCAAAACTCTGAAAATGTACAATATAAAGAGGGTATCCTAATATAAACTATGGATTTGCACATGAATGTTTGTTACAGTTTTCATAACTGTCAAAACTCAGAAGTAGCCAGGGGAAACTGTATCTGGGTGGAGAGATTATATAAAAACTCTGTACTTTCTGCTCAATTTGTCTGTAAGCCTAAAACTATTCTAAAAAATAAACTCTTAATTTTTAAAAAGTAAATATATATCTTCAGTGTGCTTAAAAATAAATATGATACTTATATTCTCTCACTTAGTTTCATTTTCAGAGATAGCCTGATCAAGTATTTTGACTATTAATATGATGTAAAGACAAGATTTTTTTTTTTTAATCAAATGGTTCTTTCTTTTTCTAACTGCATCCACAAATGCAGAATGACCAGATGCAGGGATTCATAAAGATGTTTAAGTTATTAAAATAGGTTTGAAATTAGAAAGGAGTCGCCTGAGACTGCCTGTGTAGTGGTCAAAAAATCCTAAAAATATGGTCTTATGGTTTAGAACTAACTGGAGATCAGGGAAGAAAGTTCTCCTAACAGATGCCTTCTGTTCCTAAAGTAAATTCCCAAGTATTTCTTAGATGGATAAAGTAAGATTATGGGAGAAATCATTGTCAAAACATGGGAAGAAGTAAGAATTTAATGTTTAAGTATCAGGCACCACACTAATATTATCCACATTTCATAAAGCACATACACAGACACTCGCACACATTCGTAAGTTTGCATGCAAACATACACACACGCCTCTGCCCACCACACACACACACAAACACAAGCATGGGTACACTCCTGCATACAGACACACAAATGCAAATGTGAAAGCCTGGCAGGTTCACTCAGCCCTTATTTTAGAAAATAAAATCTGTACCCTCAAATTAAAAAGGAGGCGTTAAGGGAGGTGGTGGGGTTATGAAACAAGATTGTCAGTTACAGAATCTCCAGGATTTAACTGAATTACTTTTGGCCAAATTAAATTCAACCTTATTACCATATGCATTCTACCTCTATTCAAGGTAGTGCCTTTATTCATGGCACGTTAATTTAAACTGAATGTTTCAACCCAAAAGGACAAAAAAAGAAAAGTCTTGTTGTATACAGTTTCCTTAATTTACAGATTAGTAATTACTCTTCTATTGGCATTGGCTGGTTTTTTTTAAAGATGATTTTAATTAGAAATTCTAATTAACTGCACACCACAATCACCCTTTTTGCCTCTTCATGAAATTGCTCCTCGTAAAGCAGAGTGAATGGAAACCAAGTTATAATCAAAGTAAAACTGCAGATTAAGAAATAAGCATTTCAAATCTTGAAGCATCTACCAGAATTCAGGAGCTCTTTAAATCAGCATGATCTTTTATATATCCGTGAGGTCACTAAAGTCACATTTAAAGAATGATTTCATTATTTCAGTCACTGAATTAAATGGAATAAGTTAATTTGAACAAAGATTGATTCACTTTTTTGTTGACCTTAGAAAATGTTCTCAGGTTTCCCAGGTCTTGGGTTCCATTAGCAAACAGAGAATGCTAATTGTACCTACCTCATAGGGATCTTACAAGTTAAATGAACCGATGGACACAGTTGAGTGCACTACTGTTGCATTTAGCACAAAAGTATGCTAGTTGACAGTGTTTGGGTCAGGCTTTAAAATTATGCAGACTGGCTCTGTATTCTGGTTCCATCTGATGCTGGGCTATTTAAATTCTCAGGACTTTTTGTTTACCTGCAAAATGAGTATTATCTATTTTACGTTATTGTAAAGATTAAAATTAATGATATGAGTAAATTTCTAGCTGCTTAAAGCTGGGTTGGAAAACTATGGACTGTGGGGGCAATTCCAGCTTATTATTTGTTTTTTAAATAAAGTTTTATTGTAACAGAGGAACACCCATTTGTTTACTTGTGCCAAGTAGTCACAACAGTGACCATATGGCCTGCAAAGCTTAACATACTTACAATCTTGCCTTTTACAGAAAACATTCACCGACACCTGTACTAAAATAGCAATTATTCTACTCAAAGAAAACGTTCTCCAAAGAGTGTACACTAACATTTATCATTTATTTATTTATGAATCAGTAATCAAATCACTATCCGATTTGCACTTTTCTCATTTGTTTTTTTATACCTGAATTAATGAATTAAATCTTTGATGCAGAATCACGGGATTACTGAAGCCCTGATCACCTTTACTGTAATGACTGTTGGTCTGTGGGTGTGTTAATGTCTTAATGGCCTTTGTCTGTGTTTTGGTGTGAGCACTGGTTCTACTTCTTTCTGAGATTACATGTAGAATTTATTATGGTTGCCATAGCAATAGAGACGTTCACTGGACTTTGCTGTGATCAATTTACTGTGACTTTTTTAAAAAGCTTGGCAAAGATTGTTTGTAATAAAACTATCTAACTTAACAAAACAATGAAAGAAAAGGTCTAAATAAGAAATATTGGAGAAAAATGGTAGAGAAACAAAAACAACAACAACAACAACAAAAACTTAGATCAAAACTAGTATTACCAGACATTGTATATTTATAATTTACTGTGAGAAACGTAGTGCTTAAGATATGGTTTACCTGTCAAAGGAAAGAACTCAAAGCTTTTCCTCTTCTAATCCATTAACATTTCGATGAACAGAAACATCCCAATTATCCATGAAAAACTTTTAAAAGAGGCTTTTGAGAAGAAATACTTCCCATTTTCCTGTGTTTTCCATCTTTAAGGTCATGGGAAGTTTTCTATTGCAACAAGCCAATTCAATGATTATTTAAATATGAGGGCACTTTCAATATAATCAAGCTTCTCTTCTCAGACAAGCAATATCTAAGTATTAATACAAAATTCAACTTCATTTTGTTTCCACTAAATTTGTCTACATTCTTCTGATGGATATATTTGTGTGACTTGTAGAATAACTTGTAATTTGCAATGACTTCTTGGAGATATGCTCTTACTCCTATTATTATATACACTTTTAATAGAAATTCAGTTTAATTCAACTCAATTTAACTAAAATACATATTGAGGACTTCCACGGTGCCAGGTACTAGGCTCTAGGACACCTGCCCTTAGGTAACTTAATGCAGTTAGAACAAAAGTCAGACTCACTATTTGAAACAATGGATGCTATTAAATTCTAGAGCCAGAGAAATAAGGCAGCTGATCCTGGTATATGAAGAATTGTGTATTGCATTTCAAGCCAGAGGGTGATTCAGAGAAGAATTCACTAAGAATGTAGCATTTAATCAGACTCTGGGATGACTGCAACCAATAAAGTGGAAATGGGGGGAATAAAATAAGAGACTGTTGGAAAACCATTAAACAAAGCGGAGAGTCAGGAAACCTGAGAGACTCAGACATGAAGACGAAGAGGCCAGAATGCATTAAGAGACAGGTATCATCGGAAGGAAGGGGATAATGAGTGGATCCATGGTCAATGGATTCATTGATGTGCTAATTAACAAACCTATCATGTTCTGAGGTACTGGTGATGTAACAGTTTATAAGACAGAAATTTGTTAATGTTTTAGAGGCTTAAGATTTACATTGATTATAATAAAGAAATGAGAAACTCATGTGGTAGACTTAACATTAAAATGGTCATCTATCACATCAGATTCTTCAAAATAACATGGGAAAACTGTGACTATGTTTTTGAGAGATTAATTTATAAGATTTTTCTTTTTCTATATTTCCCCAACAACAGCCCCTCAATATTTCAAAGTGACAGCCTACTCTGTATTCCTTTCCTCGGGGACTTTTACCAGGCAGAAATTGAAAACACTGAATCCAATGGTTCTGCTCACCTTTGGAAAAGCCCAAACACACTATAAAGATTATATTAGGTGTCCAAGAGGGCAAGGTAGAAGGAATAATTGTTTGAGACACCAAAGAGGGAAAAGGCAAGCACTTGGCAGGAAGGAGGAAGAAAGAAATATGTACAGAGATGCCCAAGAAGGAGGACAGTCTTCAGTCTTCAGGTAGGGAGAAATATCTGAATGAGAAATACAAATACATTGGCTACACATTCATGGGGAAAACATAAGAGCTCCTAAAACTGAATGCCTAGGAAGTAAGACATATAAAATTTAGAAAGAGAACAGTGAAAGAGAAGACAGTAAAGAAAAGCCCTTTAAAATGAAGATAAAACACCAGAGAAGAAAGTGCCTAGAAGTTGAATCATAACTTCTCTCTCACTCATTATCCTTGAGACTGACAGTACCAGTTCAAAATAATAACTAATGATAATAAGAATTTCCCTAAAGAATACAGTATAGTTGTGCACCTAACTTAACAATCATGTGGCTCTCTTCATGCCTGGGTAGTGGAAAATAGCTCTTAGGACAATTTTCAATTCTCACTTTGGTAAAGAGAACATAAAGGCCAAGAAATTCATTCATTTATTCCACATTTATTGAATATCTCCATGGTTGAGGAACTGTCTTAGGCTCTTGGTATCAATGGAACTTATATCTAATGGGGAAGGAAAAATGTATCATCCAAAGTCATGTACCTCCGAAAAGAGGGAACATAAAAGAAGATCCAGTTCTTCTGACTTTCAATTCTCTGCTCATTCAATTAACCTATGTTGTCCTTTTGATTTTGGCCCCATAGAGCATGTTAATATGAAGTTTTATGGTGTAGACCCATAAAGGAATTGTCAAAAGAACAATGTCATCACAATTCTTCTACATTAGAAATCTGATCACATCATTCCTGCCTAAAATTCTTCAATAGCTCTCTGCTGCCTTCAGAATAACATCTAATATACACCACTTCATAAACTGGCACCTCACATGTGTATGTTCTTCACACTTATTGTTTGCCCTTCTCTTTTATATCTCTAATGCTTCTAAAAATCAATTTGAGACTATTCTCCCAAACCCTCCAAGCCTGCCACAGCTTTGGATTTTTACACACATGTTGCCTTCGGATGGCAATGTCTACTATTCTGCTTTTAACAACTTTACTAATGCGTAAGCAACTATCAATTTCCACCACAAGTGCTGTTTTCTCAGGGAAGCCTTCTTTGACTCATCTTCCACTTGCTCCAGCCCCTTCTCCCAGGAAGCCTTGGATACCCCAATTCTCAACACTGCTCCTTTGTGTCTGGCACCAGCTCCCCATGTGATCTCACCATGAGATACCATGAGGTACCACAGGTTTGTGTTGTGTGTCTATCTTCACTCTGGTCTTTGAGGTCCATAAAATAAGGGTGTTTATCTGTGGATAACCTCTACACCCCCTATGCTCTACACAGTGCACAGCAAATGGTGAGAGACAAAAAGTCTGTTGCATATACAACTGAATCTGGAAATGAATATATGAAATAATATTAAAGAATCTATTTACAACATGGAAAGATGTAAACTGAGAAACAGCTCCAAATGAAATCTTCTCAAAGTATTTCAAATAGTATTTTACAAGTAAATTGTGGTGGAAAATTTTTAGCACAGGTGCCAAAAGACATCTCCTCTGGGGATGTGAGATGACGAAAAAGTTTCAGGAAAATTATTTAGCTTGATTAACAAACCTATCTTAAATAGACTTCCAAAAATTAAAACGAGCAGCTTCTCAAAATTGAACCAAGACTTCATTTAGAATGAGGGAAAACTAGGTCCTTCCTATGAGAGGCCGGCTTAAAGAACATGTTATCTTTGCCCCGAGATCAACCTCAAGTTTCTAACAAAGAGGATGCAGTAGATTTAGATAGCATATAGAAGTCTACACTCAAGATTTGGCAATGCACACCATGATGAGAGAAAAAGACAATCTCGTGTTAGATAGTCTCCCATGTCCTTCCATTGCCAACGTCTGTGTCCGTCTTCTAGCTTTCCTGTTACAATCCTATGCCATATTCCTTAATGCACTCATGAATGACAGCTGTTTTTCTGATGAGATACTCATTTCTCACCTCCCACCCTGTTTGGGCAAGCTGAACCTTGGCATCAACTTGAATGCCAGATAAGCAGGATTCTTACTTGTGCAATGAAAAGCAACTGGAGTGGAGATAACAGCACCCCATGGTTAGCTGAATAATTCATGACAAAGTGTTCTCTCCTTATTCATAGCTCCTCACACCTTGACTTGTGAAGCAGCTAGCACTCCCAGTAAAAGTGTCGGTTTAGGCTCAGACACTTCTTTTTTTTTTTTTTTTTTAATTTCTTAAATTTATTTTCAGCGTAACAGTATTCATTGTTTTTGCACCACACCTAGTGCTCCATGCAATCGGTGCCCTCTCCAATACCCACCACATGGTTCCCCCAACCTCCCACCCCCCACCCCTTCAAAACCCTCAGATTGTTTTTCAGAGTCCATAGTCTCTCATGGGAGTTGAGGGAAATTGGAAGGGGAGGTGAACCATGAGAGACTATGGCTCAGACATTTCTTAAGCCACTCCTCTGGTCAGGTATTTACATTTTCCGCTCAACTTTGACCAGGATTTCTAGAAAAATAACAAGCATAGAAGAACGAGAAAAAGAAGAAGAAGTAGAAGAAGCAGCAGCAGACTCTGCCGCCTCAGGACCCATGGAGACACCAGATTCTGTTTTTCTTTTAAATGACTGCTTTCAATTCAAAGCACAGGAAAAATCTTCCAGTGTTCAAATTGTTCATTTCTGGCTGTTTATCACTTGGTCACTTGTTCTTCAAATAGTGACCACAATTTTAAAATACTATACTTTGTTCGTAGGTCAAGAGCGGTGGAAGAAAGAATGCTGGATTCAAAGGAGGTGTAGATATTACACTATGACTGCATATAGCAAGCAAGCAAGCAAACAAACACACCCACACCCACACACAACAACAACAGAAGACAAGTGAGGCTATTTATTCTGTTTCAGAGTCTATAATTGAGTTCCCTTTAACTATCTCCAGAACCAACCTCAACCTTGAAGAATAATAAAATCCTTTCACAAAATCCTGCTGCCTTCAATTTTAGGTGCGTTATCTTAAAATACCAAGACCTTCCTCCCAGCAAAATTAGCAACTTAATAAGGATGGATTGAGTATGTGAGAACACAGGAAGAAGTATTAAAAAAAAAAAAATGCCAAGGGCAACAGTTCAAATAAATTTGGAGAATTTGTACAATATTAAAAATGTATAAGTACAAAACCCACTTCTATAAAAGGAGGAGGAATTTTTAAAATCTTTAGCTTTAGAATTTGTTGTAAAAACTTGGGAATTAAAACAGTTTAATATCAGTATTTATTTCTGCAAAAAAAAACCAAATCTATGACATTAATATATATACTTAGTAAAAATATTTAAACAAGGTAGAGGCGCCTGGTCAGTAGAGCATGGGGCTCTTGATCTTGGGGTCATGAGTTTGAGCCACACATGGGGTGTAGAGATTACTTTCAAAATTTTTTAAAACTTTAAGCTGTGTAAAGATAGTTACAAAATGAAAATAAATAGTTTTTCCCCCTTATTTTCCACCCCTACTCCTGCTCTCCAAAGGTAATCATTGTCAATACATTTCTATAATATATATCCTTTGAGAAAAACTTTTTCACCTATATTTTTGCATAAGTATGTATATATTTTTTTCATTTACACAAAGTAATCACTAGTTATTTACCATGGGCTTTTCCTGTATTCATGTTTTTAAGTGATTTCTACATAAACATATACTTCCATATTTCAGTCACTTCAACTTTTTGATCTTCATGTTGTTCATTGACTGAATCTATGACTTATCTAGTCACATCCTTAATAATGCCTATTTAGCACGTTACCTTTTTTTTTTTTTTTAAGATTCATTTATTTGTTAAAGAGAAGGAGAGAAGGCACATGTGAGTGTGGAGAGGAACAGAGGGAGGAAGAGAAACTCAGGCAGACACTGCCCTGAGTATGGAGCCCAACATGGGGCTCACCACCCTGAGATCATGATCTGAAGCTAAAATGAAGAGTCAGATGCTTAACTGACTGAGCCACCCAGGTGCCCCTAGAATGTTGCATTTTTTTATTTGATAGCTCAAAGAATGGTAAAGCAGAAATTCCTGCAAATTATCTTGAAGTGCTTCTTTTTTTATTAATTATTTTTATTAACATATAATGTATTATTTGCCCCAGGGGTAGAGATCTGTGAATCGTCAGACTTACACACTTCACAGCACTCACCATTTTTGATGTGCTTCTGAAAAGATATCTGTTGGTTAAATTCATAATAGTAGAGTGGCTAGTACAAAAGGCATATGCACGTTTACATTTTGACAGACATTTTTAATGCATTCCTCAAAATTCTATATTAATTTGGAATCTGAATCATGATGTATATAATAAATATTTTTCAACAACCTAGACAGAACTTCTGTTTCCAACCTGAACAGATGAGAAATCTCATGCGGCTTTGAGCTGTATTTCTTTTACTGTCAGTGAGATAAAATATTTTATTCTCTAAGGTTATTTCTTATTTGTATTGCTTTTTTGTTCAACCCATTGCCTAGTTTCTATTGGCCTGTTTGTATACTTTTTACTGATTAGTCTAAATTTTTTATAAGTTAGGGGAATTATTCCTTATATCAAATGTTTTTCAGTTAAACAATGGAATTTAGGGAAGGATTTACTTAATAGAATTTAAAAGCTGGAAGCCAAAAAGAAAAGATTAAGAGATCTGAATAAATATATATACATTTATATGGCAACATATAATAAACTAAGTCAAAGACCAAAAGCAAATCACAGATTAAAGAAAATCCAACACAATACACACACATGCATATATATAAAGTGTTTATGAATCAATAAGAAAATAAAGCTCTTCTGAAAAATTTACTATATGCAAGGCAAGATGTTATAAAATTTCCAAAAAGTAATCATATTTAATTTCGATATTACTGATTATTATTATTTATTTTTCTTTCCTGACAGCCAAAATGATAAAGAATTGATTAGCAGTTACTATTTTTTTTTAAGATTTTATTTATTTATTTGACAGAGAGAGAGCACAACCAGGGGAAGCAGAGGCAGGAGAGGGAGAAGCAGACTCTCCACTGAGTGGGGATTCTGATGCGGGGCTCGATCCCAGGACCCCGAGACCACGACCCGAGCCGAAGGCAGACACTTAACTGACTGAACCACCCAGGTGCCCCAGCAATAACTATTTTTTAAGTTTTATTATTTATAGAGAGTTTCTTTTCAAAATTGCTCTTGGCTACAGTCTATGACTGAGCTAAATCCCATAGTTCTTTGAATAATAGCTTGAAAACCATCAAGCTGGAAGGGTATGAGCCTATTAGATCTTTATATAAAGGTTAGAATAGCCAATAGTAGAATCAGAAGATAGGAAATTAGGAAACCTATCTGCATCCAAAATGAATACATGAACCTGGTATTAGTGGACATGGATAGCAATCTGCTGAACCAGACCAAATACCGGGTAAGATGGATGTAGTTTCTATATATGCTTTCTGTTAAAAATGCTATTAATGGAGGACACCTGGGTGGCTCAGTTGTTAGGCATCCGCCTTTGACTCAGGTCACAGTCTCACAGTCCTGGGATCGAGCCCCACATTGGGCTCCCTGCTCCATGGGAAGCCTGCTTCTCCCTCTCCCACTCCCCCTGCTTGTGTTCCCTCTCTCACTGTGTCTCTCACTGTCAAATAAATAAATAAAATCTTCCAAAAATGCTATTAATGGAAACATCTATAGCAAGTTCTTCAGTAGTCCAGTGAGTTTTGATATTGTAGGTGAGAATAAAGGAGTAAGAATGAACTCATAGCAAGAGTACCGAGTGAAAGGGCAAAAATGAGAGAGGAAATAGTAGTGGTGGTTAAAGGTAGGCCTTGAAAAACCCCAAAATCTAATGGCCAAATAAAGAAGAGGTAGGTAGAAAACCAAAGGTATAAAAATATCATGAGATCTAATGGACAAAAGAGGTGTTCTGTGAAAAAAATGGTAAACAGTTATAAATACTGCTGAAGAATGGATCAACTGAAAACTTAAATTAGAGTTCAGTTATGTTTGTCATAATGAGGACAACTTATACAAAGTGCTTTCACATGCTGTGACCTCACATCTGACTTACTTCTCACAGCAATATTGTAAGAAAGACAAGACAAAGCAGTTATAATTATCTCCATTTTGGAGATGAGGAAGCTGAAGTTCCAAGCAGTGAAGTAATTTGCTCAAGGTAATATTACTACTTAGTACTACGCTGCAACTAAAACCTAGAATTTCTTTTTTTTTTTTAAGATTTTATTTATTTATTTGACAGACAGAGATCACAAGTAGGCAGAGAGGCAGGCAGAGAGAGAGAGGAGGAAGCAGGCTTCTGGCTGAGCAGAGAGCCCGATGCGGGGCTCGATCCCAGCACCCTGGGATCATTACCTGAGCCAAAGGCAGAGGCTTTAACCCACTGAGCCACCCAGGCACCCCAAAACCTAGAATTTCTTATCCTCAGTCCAATGCTCACTTTGATATATGAGGCTGCCCCCTCCATGAATTCAACACTACTGGACCTTTGTGAGTAAGCTACTCATAAGACAGGCTATACAGATGAATCAGGCATGGACCCTATTTTCAAAGACTTCTCAGGGTAGAATGGGACATAATCATTTACAGAAATAACTGTACTGTACTAAAATGTTGGAATTAACAGTGCCATAAAAGTAAATGGAATATTGCTATGGAAGTTCACAGTGGGAATGGAAATTTAGAACATTTGAACTTGGTGGGTAGAAATGTGGGAAGATGTCATGGGCATGTAAAGGCATTTAAGTTGGAATAACAGTAGAGACAAGGATATAGAAGCAAGCAATGGACTGATAGGAAAAAATAAATAACTCAGCTTGGAAAGGCCAGAGATAAAGTGAAGTAGTAGAAGATACAAAGAAAAACATAGGATTTACATCATAGAAATAGTTAATGATAGTAAGGAGTTTGAGTGCTACAGGGACAGTAAAACAGATCTAATAAGATAATTTAAAGAGATAAATGCCATGATCAGAGTATGCTGTAACAATAATTAGGGCACTTAACAATGTGCTAGACAATGTGTATGTAGATGTTGGCATAGCTTACCAACATGAACTCATCTCTTCTGAGCACACAGAAAGATTATGTTTCTCCACACTCTTGAAGATGGGTATGGTCACATAACTTGCTTTGGCCAGTAAGAAATAATGCAAAAATAATAGGTGTCACCTCCAGTGATAAGTGTTTTATTGTTTTTTAAAAGATTTTATTTATTTATTTGAGACAGAGAGAGAGAGAGAACTAGGGGGCAGTGGGGCGAGGCAGAAGAATAAGAAGCAGACTCCCCACTGAACGGGGCTTGATTCCAGGACCCTGGGATCATGACCTGAGCCAAAGGCAGATGCTTAACTGACTGAGCCACCCAGGTGCCCTAGGATAAGTGTTTTGGAGCTGATAGACAAATCTCTAGGCTCCCTTCCCCAGCCAAACCCATCAGTCTAAGAAAGAAGTATCATCTCAAATTTATTTGCAAATTTTGTATAGGTGAGAAATAAACTTCTCTTCTGTTAACACCTGCAGATTTGGGTTTATTGTTACTGCAGCATTACCTAACCTAGACTGATTGTACACAGTATTCAGCGCTTTCAATGAATTAAGTAAAGTTGCTATTCAATTGGTAGGTAACTTGCGTTAACATTAAAATACTGAATTGTTTCTGTACTCTTGGTAAATAGTGATTGTCCAACCCTAATGTAATCTCCGTGTCTTTGCCTCTTTAGTCCAGTCCCATACATGCTGCCACAACCTCCCATGACCCAGCAATTAAGGGTTATTAACTGGTACAATGGTTGTTCTATGGCCCGCATCTACTGTAATTCATCTGTGCCATGATATACCAATTGTAAAATACATTATCACCTGCTTTTAACCTATGAGGTCTTATTATCTCCCATTTAACAGACAACAAAGCCAGGGGTAAAAGTGAAGAAAATTGTGCAAGATTGTAGATTGTCTCACTCCAGAACTTCTGTGGTAACTACAGTAACCTATTGTCTCCAGCTTTAAGAGGATGATCTTGGTACTGCCTAAGAAGAGGTGCTAGAGGAAGGAGGAATATATATGAGTTTATTAATTGGTTTGAAGGTGAAACACGAGGGCCTTCATTAAGAAAAGAAAGCATTTTGGATGGTAAATAAATAAATCCATAAACAAACAAAAAACTATCACTTGTGAAGAAACTTTTAGAAGTAGTAACAACAGAATTTTAGGATGATTCGGTGAAGGGGAAAGGAGGTGGCATACAGTCCCAGAGAGGACAAGGAGGAGTGTGGAATCACTCCTAGGGGGAGAGATATGCATAGATGATTGATTTGCATGTTATTTGCCTCAACATATTATTTCCCTAGCTGAACTATTAGAGCTGGCTTTGAGCAAGAAAACAAATGTCAAGTGTAACTACCTGTCCACACAGAGAAGAATTACAAGAGAGAAGCATCTTGCTGCTCATACAGATCTGGGAATGCCTGTCTGTGTGATTTGGCACATGTTTTATATCCACCAAGCCACTAAAGTTTAACTGTGTTTAGTGCATACTTCTCCAGTTTAAGCACCCTTATTTCAGGCATTGGGTAGGTAAATTTCATACACTATAATTATTATCAATGAAATTTCAGACACCAGATTTATGTTTGTCCTTTAGTCTGACCATTACACTGATCCTTGAGCAGTTAAGAGAAGGCTATGAAGTTTCCTATATTATAGGAAGACTTCGTTATAGGTAAGATGAGGTCATAAAGAAAATACTAGGAAACAGGAATTGACTGAAAAGGATGCCTCGTTTCCAGTATGAGGTCATAAGAACTGGTGGGTCTCCTCCCAACTCCTTCTGTTCAGAGGCGTCAGAGAAAACAATGTAGATCTTTTTGGAAGTGCTTGTAGGATAAGTATTTGATGTGAAGAGCTGCCAGACCTACAGCAACTTTATGTGGACAAGAAGTAAACGGCCCTACTGTTCGGCCACTAAGGTAATAGAATTTATTTGTTATCACAAAATACCAATGTGAGGGGCGCCTGGGTGGCTCAGTGAGTTAAAGCCTCTGCCTTCGGCTCCCAGGGTCCTGGGATCCAGCCCCATGTCAGGCTCTCTGCTCAGCAGGGAGCCTGCTTCCTCCTCTCTCTCTCTGCCTACTTGTGATCTCTGTCTGTCAAATAAAAAAATAAAATCTTAAAACAAACAAACAAACAAACAACTCAAGTGATTATCTCATCCCTACCTAAATAACTTCCCACCACAAAGCCTATTATGTTTTCAGATGGCTATCTTTTTCTCTTTAGAAAGTTCTTCATTTTATTGATTTAATATCTACTAACAGATAAGTTAATGCATCAGTCTTAGTTCTTTGGTGCAATCAAAATACCACAATTATAATAAAGATAAACAACTACAACATTCACGACTATTTCCTATGTTGTCTCTGCTTTTAAATCTAAGTTATAGATAGAGAGGAGAAGGGAGCTGGAGGAAATTGGAGGGGAGACGAACCATGAAAGACTGTGGACTCTGAAACACAATCTGAGGGGCGGTGAGTGGGAGGTTGGATGAGCCTGGTGGTGGGTATTATGGAGGGCACGTGCTGCATGGAGCACTGGGTGTGGTGCATAAACAATGAACTCTGGAACACTGAAATTTTAAAAATAAATAAATAATTTTTAAAAAAAAAACAAAAAAAATCTAAGTTATGAGAATATTCGGGGATAGCAAAATAAATCTTTTCAAGTGTATTTTCTTTTTTACTTCAATGGGTGATTTAAAGCTTTATAAATCAAATTACATTTTTGCGATTTCCTTAAACCATTAGTTTCAGACTCTCCAGCCATACTTTTTTTTTTTTTTCTTTTCACAGAACTTTCTAAAATGTAGGTGAAAGGCTTCACTTCTTAATATGTTCCAACAGGTAGGATAGCATGCACATACTACTCTATGGCCCATTAGAAACAGACTTTTTTCTTCCTTTAGAAGAATTTATCATATTGAATACATTACATATTTATATATCTTCCGAAATCTATCATGTCTGAGAGTATCACTACTCATCAAAAAACAAACATCAGATAGAAAAAAGGGAGCCTGATCAGTGTCTGCTACAATGCTTCCAAGAGTCCACTGGGGAGTGGCTTACATGCCAGCATCTCTCTTTCTGGGTGTGGAAGTCACTTAGCAACTACATAACACTATAAAGTCTGCAGTTCATGCTTTCAGGAAACACAGCCTGGAGACAGGATCAGGGACAACATTGGTTCCATAAATATCAGGTGCGTTGTGTTTGTTTTCCTTGGTGAGTGATGGGATAGAGGTCAAGGTTCTTAACCACAAGTCATAAGCTAGGTTCAGAAGCTGAATCTGCTGGAGATAGTGCCCAGAGTCATTTGGTGGCCATCAACAACCCAGTAAGAACCCATATTAGCCCTCCATGTACTCAGGATAGCATACTTAGAAGACCAAATGTATCAGAAAAGAAGAACAATGATTCTCAGTTTAAGGGCTGGCTAACTGTCCAGCCTTCCTGACATTTAACCAATACTCCACATTCAGACCTTCCATATAATTTGTAGTTTCCCAAATCGTCATACTATTTCATGTTGTTACAATTCTTTCCGATGCTCCCCCTCTGCCTGGGAGGCTCTTTCACTTCTAATCCATAGTGCAAAATCCTAATAAACCATAGGCTTCCTGTGGAACCTTCTAGAACTTCGCTCCCACCAGTGTCTACTGTGCTTCATCCTCACAGTATGTCAGTTATCTAAGCACACAGAATGGGAGTTGCTCTTCTCTGATTTTCCAGGGTCTCACTAGAAGCTGGCACCAAGGAAGTACTTACTACTTGAGTTAGGAATGAAAGGGAAAAATGCACACATTAGGAAAGTCTTGCATTTTTTCCTGTACTACAGAGAAAATTCCTGCTGAGTTATGAAGATAGTGAGCTCTCAGAGCATGGCATTTTGTAATAAAGAAACCATCCCCATATTTTTCTACTTTCCCAGAAATAGCACTGAGGTGTCAGGATATCCTCTGACACACTCAGCACAACAGGATCCCATTGTGGGAAATAGGCACTGTGTGTCTAGATCCATTTGTAATCTAAAAATCAACAAGCTAAAGAAGTTAGAAAGAAGAACTTCTATTTCTCTATGCTCAAGACAGAAATTCAGTCAGGGTGTCAGGTAAGAGAGTTCTACAGCAGCTTTTTTACTAGGATGAAAGTCAGTGTTATGCTGGGAAACCCTGAGCTTTGGAGATTCTTTTTTACCAGCTCTCAAAGAGGCTCCCAATATTAGTGCATTTACCCATTACATGACTTCAACCCTCTCTCAACTGCACATCAAAAAGGATGAACTGGAAATCAGCTAACTGGGATCAATGTAACCTGGAAAACCCCAAGAATCCCACACCTTGCAGCTTTATCTTCTTTTTCTTACAAATGCCCTTGGGGAATGGTGCATTGGAATATCCAATCAAAGCAGAACTTCTGAAGCAAAATCTGAATTCAAATAGACTACAAAATGGAAGTTTTAATCAATTCAGGAGATGCTCCATCCAAAGAAATATGGAAAATGAATCAACAGACAATATAATTATGCAAAATAATATCACTGACAGCCTCAGCTCAAGCATTCACAAACACTTTTTCTTTCCTCCAAATGAACTCCTGATTGAAAGGATGAGACATCCTCAATCATTTGTTTATCTGAGAAATGTGTGCACATGGAAAAGTGGTTAGTGAACTTATATTTATTATCTGCATTTTTTAGCTGCTGTTGACAAAAAAATAGAGAAGAAAATATCAACTGGTTCTCCAAAAATAACCCCTTATTCATTATTTATAAAAATTTTATAGAAGCGGGAGTACATTGTAATTTATTTAATACTACTGAGCATTTATAAAAAATGTAGTAACATTAACATACTGTATGATCTCTATTCGAACACATCAATTTAATTAGGATACTCAAATCAAGAACACTTCAGCCATTAAATATTTTTAAAATATTGAAATTGTCAAATTTATCGTCAGATGATAAAAATCAAAATTTTAGTAAATTGTCAAAATTGTCAAAAATTAGAAAACAGACTCAAACAACAGGCTATCAGAAGGGAAATCAGTAATACTGCAAGGATGATTAAACACAATAAAAATCACCTTGGTAATGATCATTGATGCAAAAAATTAGGCTCTTCATTAATCTAATCACATTTTATTTTAATTTGTTAGGATACATATTATTTTATTTAAGAATTCGCAGTGGAATCCTCAGGGGAAAATAGGTCAGGAGTATTCTATTATTAAACACATATATATTTATCCCATTTTTTCCTCTCCTATAAGTGTGGACAAAAATGGAAAATGACCAGGAATTATCATAATTCCAATCTTGGTAATGTTACAATGATGGATGCACACTGTTTTTATTCAGAATTTCATTAAAGTTTTTTTTTTTTAAATAGATTTTAAATAGATTATTTATGGGTTTGGATGTCATGACAAGTTCCTATTTAACTGGTGCTAGTTTTTTATGTAAATGGGTACATACTTGCCTCTCTGCATCTCTGGGTTTACTTAACTGCCCATTATTCTCTTTCTAGATACACAGAAAGCCTGAGTTCAGTGAAATACGCAACCAGAGGTGGCCACATGACTAAGATCTGACCATTAAATTGTGATTGGAATTGAATTGTGTCATCTGAGATTGAGGGAATGACGAGCTGAGGTGTCCTTCCCACATACTTTGTCCCTCCTTTGTGCAGCTGGGAGTGGAGGTCTCCTAGACAGCTGAGCCACACAATGGAAGGAGTAGATCCCCAAGTCACACTGGAGGAGAGCTGCCTGGAGACTGCGATGTTAGTGACAAGAAAACTTGTTATGTTAAGCCATAGAATCAGTGAGTTATTTGTTATGATTGCTCAGTTAATTACCCTGATTAATAGAACTACTGTCTTGTAGAAATACATGCTACCTACAAACTACAGAGGGACTGGTTGTGTTTTAGAAAATTTAATGCCAAATCTTTCTGAGTTTCTTTATCATTACAGTAAGTATTCCATTAATCCATTTTATCAAAAACACTGAAATTTTAGTGACTAGAAACCAGCATTTACAGCAAGCTATGAAGCCAAGACAGAGGCCTTTTAACAAAGACATTTAAAAGAAAAAACAAAACAAAAACAAAAAGTGAAGGGTCCACACTAGTTGGTAGCCGAACAGACCTTGAGTTCTACCAGCCAGCTATGTTCTCATTTCTTTGTTATCACATTGCTGGGGAAAGTCTATACGCCACACTGATGATGTTCATATATGACTCTAACATTTGGAAAACATAAATAAATGATGGTGAGCTTGAAGATAATGATCATGATGATGGCTGATTATACCCACCATTTATTGAGCGTTCATTTACCATGCAATGAATACTTAGCTTGATGATTTTAGTATTTTAGATGACCCATGTGAAAACAAAATTAGTATCTCCATTTTAAAGGTTTAGAAACTGAGACCTAAAATCCAATAAAGCTAATAAAGGTAGAAAGGTCAGTATAATTCTAAGACCCATGCTCTCAGCTACCACTCTAAAAGAAGTCAGAAACTTTTCAATACACCGGGCCCATCAAGGAACTGTGCTTAATATAATTCTGTGCCCCAATCCTGCTGCCCTCCTATTAAAGTCTAAATGGCATGTCATGTTTAAAGACCTTTCATGAGCCTACCTTTCCTGTCTCTATAATTTTTCCTGTCAGTTTCCCTAGATGTAAAAATTAAAGCTTTCTTTCATGTGCATGTGTGAGAGACAGGGAGTATAGTGGGGTTTGGGATTTACTTTTCTGGCTTAAGTAAGATTGAGAAATTTGGGTGGGTCTGGGATGATTCTTGAAATTCAAGTATGCATCTTAACAATGGTCTCCTATCAAGGGCAGCAGTATTGTGAGGGAAGAAAGAAAGTGTAATTGCCCTCTTGTTTGTTTCTGGGTTTTTTCTACCTGTTTTGTTTCATTCATAGTCCTATATTGTAAAACCCTTAATCACATATCAGATAGTGGCTATCCATGATTGCCAAGTTCCAGCTGTCCTTTGTTTCAGTCCCTTGATAAAAGATGGAATTAAAAGAGAATGCAAATATAACACAATAAATTTGAAAGTCCAGAAGGAAAGAACTAGAAATTTAAAGACAATGACAATTACCAAAGGAAAAGCAGAAAACTTGAATAGGCCAGTTTCTATAGAAGATACTGGCAAAGTGATTAAATATTTTACTCCTCTTTCCCCCAAAAGACACTTGAGCAAGAGAGTTTCTTGTTCTAGGTCTAGGCTTCTTCTAAGTAAGTGATAATTACAAAGATAATTAAGATTTTACAGACTGTAGGAATAGATGGGTATCTCATCAGCTCATTTTATATTGCAGGAATAGAATTAATAACCAATCTAAAAAAAGATGGTACAAAGAAAGAAAATTATAGAATAGGCATTAAGATATATTTAGAAATAGATAGAAGCCTATGTATATGCAGCAATTTTCAATAAAATACTACCAGAGAGAATCCAATAGCTATTTAGTAGATAAATATATTAGAAGCATAGAAGATTCACATTTCACTGACAAAACTAAAGGAGAAAAGTCATACAAATATTCCAGTACATGAGAAATTATTTACTAAGGTTAAGTAGTCATTTCTTAATTTTAAATGAAATTAAAACAGTAATAAAAGAAACATCCTTTAAAATGAGAGATATCTGGGCGCCTGGGTGGCTCAGTGGGTTAAGCCGCTGCCTTCGGCTCGGGTCATGATCTCAGGGTCCTGGGATCGAGCCCCGCATCGGGCTCTCTGCTCAGCGGGGAGCCTGCTTCCTCCTCTCTCTCTGCCTGCCTCTCTGCCTGCTTGTGATCTCTCTCTGTCAAATAAATAAAATCTTTTAAAAAAAAATAAAATAAATAAAATAAAATGAGAGATATCTCACACATATACATACACAAATCCCCACAACTTTTTACAAGCAAAACACTAAAGCCATTTCCACTGAACTCTGAATAAGAAAGATGCATAGGTAGTTATTATTTGAATTTAAATAAAAACATTTTTAATAAACTCAGGTAAAGACCAGAAGAAACATAAAACAGTATTTTTATCAAATACATGCTAATAAATATAGACAAGATGGTAAAAAAAAGAAAAAACCTAACTAACAGAGAAACTAGTTAAGATGGTTGGATACGACACATTTTCAAAAATAGTTTCTGTCTACACTAGCAATAACCAGATATAAATGAAAATGGGAAGCATTCTATTCTTAAAAGTGACAAAAACTATAGCGTGCATAGTAATCAATGTAGTAAGAAAATTTAGCATTTATAAGGAGAAAATTATTAAATCTTATTGGAAGACATAAAACAAGGTTTGTACTTCAGTTATAGCATATCTTATTCTTAAATGCAAAGAGAAAATAATGAAAATGTCAACCACCTAAAAATGAATTCATTTCTTAATTTAGAACTCTAAACAGAACACTAAATTTTTGAACTGAGTGAATGAGTTAATAGTTCATATGTCATAATATATTATGAGATTTGATGCATGTTTATTTCTTTTTACCTCAAAACAAAAATGAGAATAAAGATATTAAATATAATTTTGAAAACACAGATACAGTTAGAGAGAGATAAGAAGATGGAGACCATGGACAAATGATGCCCAAGCAAATTTGGGAAGCCCAGAGAAGATGAAAGATAACTGACTTAGCTGAACCAATCTCACGCCACTTATCAAAATACAGTGAAAATATAGTGAAAACTATATATATAGTTTATGTATGTATTCATATTTGTAAAATATATACTTAATTATAGTTATATGCATATTTTATGAGTGTCTATATATATTTTTAAATAATTTTTATTAACATATAATGTATTATTAGCCCCAGGGGTACAGGTCTGTGAATCACCAGGTTTACACACTTCACAGCACTCACCATAGCACATACCCTCCCCAATGTCCATAACTCAACCACCCTCTCCCTCCCCCCCTCCCCCGACAACCTGTTTGTTTTGTGAGATTAAGAGTCTCTTATGTTTGGTCTCCCTCCCAATCCCATCTTGTTTCATTTTTTCCTTCCCTACCCCCCAAACCCCCCACATTGCCACTCAAATTCCTTATATCAGGGAGATCATATGATAATTGTCTTTCTTTGATTGACTTATTTCGCTCAGCATAATACCCTCTAGTTCCCTCCATGTCATTGCAAATTATATATACTTATTTACAAGTGTATTATGTTATTTTACATTTAGATCTTTAAGGAAATCCCCATTAATATGAAATACTTGGGTAATATAGTTGACACACAATGTTACATTGTTTTCAGGTGTACAATATAATGATTCAACAACTCTATACATTATGCTACGCTCACCACAAATGTAGCTACCATCTGTCACCATACAACAGAATTACAGTAGCTTTAACTCTGCCATACCTTTTATAGCTTGAGTAATTTTTGATATTTAAGTATTATAAGATGTAGTGTCCCTTGAAAGGAATAAGCTATATATTGCATTACTTGGGTGGATTCCATGTTAAGAGACAAAAGCAAGATTCAGGGTGGTGTGTATAAAATGATTCTGTATTTATAAAAACAATGACTAAAACCCAAAATGTATGCATGTGAATTTGTATATTGCAATACAAACGTGGAGAAAGTTGTGTACTGCTTAGCTCTTCTGCTACAGGAAACAGACTGGCTGTTGTCCTTCTGGTCTGATCCTTGTTCTTGCTGAGGCCACAGGAACTATAAGGTGCTGTCAGCCAATGACCTGGCACAGCATGGTTAGTAATGTAGGCCCTTCCTACAAGTTGTCAACTGCATGTCTGGCTGGTTGAGTCCCCATTAGCTTAGTCAAACTTTCTTAGTACTATACTGCAGCCTCAGACTCTATCTTCCTTTTCTCCTTCTCAGCAGTTAGACCTGACTAAACGCTCCCCCCAGTTTCTTCTGGTTCCTTCACTCTCTCGTTCATAGGTATTTCCCCAATACACCTTGTTCACAGGTAATCTTGTCTTGGAATCTTCCTCTTGAGAACCCAAACTAAATGGAAGGATAGACTCTAGACATCAGCAGTGGTTACCTTATTTGGCTGAGAGGAATCAGGAAGAAAAAGGAAACAAATACAGATGAGGGGGGAAAATGAATCAGAAAAAATATGTTCACAGTAAAAGCAACATGTATTGATAATGTGATCCCAATTGTGTTAAACTGTATGTATACATAAAGAACATATGTGTGTTCACAAAGAAATGCATACGACTCTATCAACAAAGTGTTGATGGTGGTTATCTTATATTGGTATGTCCTTAGGTGACTTAATTTTTTCTTCCATTTTTATGTAACATATAATATTTAAATAATATTTAAATAATCAGAAATAACAGAATTTTCTCCTTTGTGGAAACAAAAAACAGGAGAAAACATATCCAATAGAGAAAAAAGAGAGAAATTCAAAGCATATGGTACTAATCTCAGAATCAGGCTTCTTAAATAACACAAATCTAAAAAAATGAAATATGTCAAATAGTACTGGCAAAGTTAATGAAAAAAGTGAAATAAACATCTCTCTACCTCAAAATTTTCTATAAACAACAGATATACCAGTTTGAGTCCCATGTGTTGTTATTTGCCATGAACTTTCTCCATTCTATGAGATCTTGGCATATTAATAAGCCTTCAGATAGGGTAAACTACTCACTCTGGTTTGCTTAAGGACTTTCAATTTTTTTTTTTTTTTTGCATGGGACATAACTCAACCTAGGAAGCCCCCCAGTCCCAGACAACCTTGACCTCCACTTCCCTTACCTTCAAATGATATTCAGTAGAAGCAGAGGCCTGAGAAATGGGGCACAGAACCAGGCTTAGGCCATCTGCATTCATCTGCAGGAAGGTGAGTCTGGGTTTGCACTTTCAGGATAAAATACTTTTGATTTCTTTAGAGTTTTCTATAATTATAGAAAAGCTGAACAGAGAGGCACCTGAAATATTGTCCTCATATGATTGTCTTATAATAGACATTAGGAAGGATATTGAGTCAGACCAAGTCGGCTCTGCTTGAGCCTGTGGACCACAAGGTTAGTGTCTTCCCAGCACAACAGAACCTTCTCCTCACAGTAGCAGGAATATAAGCTCATGCTTCAACCACTTTGAACTTCTCCATGTGCCTGCCCTGTGATTACTATACTCTTCTCTGTCCCTGCAATTGGTGCATCCTTTTCTCTCTGCTAAGATTGTTCCACTCCTCTGATAGAAATGTTTTATCCCTTTTTAAGGCTTAGTTCAAATGGTACCACTTCTGGGAATCCTTCCCAGGCACAGTAAGGAACTCTCTTCCTTAGGTTCACACATGTTCCAAACCTCTCTTCCAGCTCTTACCACATTGTAATGTGGTGATAGCTCTGTCTCTTCTGATCAGCTGGTGACCTCAAGGACCCTGGAGCCAGATCTCAAAGCCATCTCTGCCACCTAACACCCTTTTGATCTTGAGAAACTTAATGAAGTCTTACTGAATCTTAGTCCTCTCAAAGGTCCAATGTGGTAGTTGTAAGAATTCAATGAGTTCATATACTACAGGGCTTAGGAACATGCCTGGCACAGAGTAAATTCTATACCAAGGTTGCTCTTAATACTATCTCTGTCCTCAGTGTACAGCTCAGTGCCATGCTCATGATCAACAAAGATCTACTGAATGGAAATCACTATTTCCATTGCTATTGCAAAGGCATATTATCACCAGGAAAAAAAAAAAAAAAGAGAGAGAGAAAGAGCAAAGCCAGGCCACAGAGAGCTGAAGCCACTGGTGAAGTACATCCCACCAGGGCTGGCCCCTATACAGCTAACACGTTCCCCTCCCATGGTTATATCTATGCATTACAGTGATCTCCATGACAGATGAATTGCCCTTAAGCCCTTGCTGGTTTTCCAATTAACACTATGTAAACTTGATTCATGCACCAACCTCACTGTTGGAGGCACCAGGTATTCCAAAATGATTGGAAGAGTGCTAGAAAACATAGCCCAAAGTTTCTTCACCATGTCTAAAACTCAAACATATCTAAAGCCTCGCAATGTAATGACATAACATAGAAGGGGGCAATAAACAAGGAAGTAGAAGGACCTCTAGAATCTGAAAAAAATTAAATTTGGAAGAAGGTAAAGTAACGTTCATAGTGGATTGTGAAATAACAGCCTGAAAGATAAGAAGAATCCAGAAAAGTGAGATGTAACTCAAAGATCAAAGAGTGTTTTAAATAGAAGAATGTCATCAAACGTGTCAAATGAAGCTGAGAGGTTAGAAGATGAAGACAAATACAGGGCAATTGAATTTAGTGACCTTGACAAGAGCAGTTTCATGCAGTGGTTTGGATGAAATCCCAACTGCAATGGTTAAGAATGAGGAGAGAAGGTTAGTGACAGAACATATAAATGACTTTTTCAAGAAACACCCATATAGGAAAAACAACAGGTAGAAGAAACAGGGTGGTGCCTGGAGATGTAGAAGAAGCAAATTAGTTTTTCTTTCTCTTTCTTTCTAAAGAATGAGAATTCTATGCTGACAAAAAGTTTTCAATGACTATTCAGGAGAGCCATATTCAGCAAAAAGGAGACAATCAAATCCTTGAGACAGTACGCAGGAGAGGAATCTAGAGCATGATCGGCTTGGCCATTGGTAGGAGGCAGGGCACTGACTTAATTTGAACATAAGGGCAAAAAAATTAAGCAGATGTTGAGGAAATGGATTTTAGCATTTGCAGTTGGGAGGATAAGGGAGTTGACATTCGAAATCTTCCATTTTCTCAGTGAAGTAAAAAGCAAGCTCAACAGTGAAGTGAGAAAGCCTAGGATTGTCTGTCAGTGGGTTTTAGGAGAGAAGAGATATAGGAATTAGTAGTTTTTGAGAGTGTAAAAATGAGCTTATGAGATAATTATGGTAAGACTACCAGACGAGGTTGACTCCTTTTGAATATAAATTGAAGCTAATCTGTTGTAGAGGTTTTTCCAGCAATGTTCTGCCCTTTAGGTGTGGACATAGAGGGAATGGACAGCTGGGTACCACCAGGGTGGAGAATTTATCACCTCAGAAATAAAAGGAATGAACAATTTGTATTTGGAAAGATAGGATTATGATGGTGGGTCATGAGCTATAACTAAGAAAAACAAAATACATAAATAAAAATGAGTAGAGGGGTTTTTGTTCTAGTGAGAAATAGTGGTAACAACAGATTGGAGATCTCACCATATCTCCACTAAAAAACAGACTGGCTGTATCTCAATCAGTTTGTCGGATTCCAAATATTTGGAGTAAGACACTGGAGTTTTTTAGGGGAAAAAGACATAGTGAAAGACTGGAGGAAAGGAGAACACTTGGGAGGCCAGATCTCTGGTGGGAGGCTAACAGGAAGTGCAAGAACACACAGCATAAGGACAGGAGGTGTAGGAAAAGAACTGAACTATTATACATACCATTCTCTTGACTGTCACTTTTTTTCACATAAAAATACCTATGTTACTCATGTCTTAACATGTCAATAAATACAGGTCTCTGTCATTGCTTTTTAATGGTGGCATAATGTCCTGTTATGTGTATTGGAGCTAATCCTCTACTGTTGGATAGTTAGGTGGAGTCTATGTTGTTAAATATGTCTAGAATTATGAGAATTGTATCTATATCTTGGAAGACAATCTCATCCAGTATTTCTGGACATGTCTGAGTTCCCTCCACAGTCCCCAGAATATTGCTCTGAATGACCATAACAATCTTTAAAATAAGGAAACTTGCATAAAATGTCGCAGCCTTCAGGACAGACCATCAGCTCCAAGACTGACATGAGAAGAGATCCCATGCACTTTTGTACTTTGAAATTCTAACCCAATTATATACTATAAGGTCATTATAGATGCTTTAGAGTAGATCGTTTGATTTTTTAAGAGGCTGATTTTCAATCCCAAGACAATTCACTTAAAACATACCATGGTATCAGGAAGTGCATCTACTTAATTTTAATTCACCTTCACTTGAAAATATAATTCCACCCTTTAAGAAATATAGCATTTTGATCTGTTTGTTTGGTGCAAATCCATTCTTCCAATGCCCTGTTTAAAAATGTACCAATGTTTAACAGATGATCCCAGATCCTGAGGATTTTGAAATGCAGCCTGTGTTGCTATTGGAGGCAATTAAGTCTGTAGATTTGCATTAAAACGAAATATTATAACTGTCTCCTGAACTGTTGCTTTTTTTGGAGGCCTCATTAAATCGTGTAGATAAACAAACAGAAAATATCTAGGCAGGTGTACATATACTTAAATATCACGAGGTGAGGGGGATGGGTATGTGCCTTATCTCAATATTGGAGCTGGGTGATTTTAAAGAAACTTCTACTACTTCAAGTAACTAAGAAGAAACTTTATTTTAAGTAACTTCCCCCTCCCATTCAGACTTCCATGAGTCATTCTCTGAGGTATTCCTAGCTCCAGGTCTCAGCATATATAATAAGTTTCCATAAATGCTTTAACATTCAGCTCTCTAGGCAGTTCTATTCAGAATATTAAAGATTGTATGTTTTTCCTTCTGACCTCACCAAAAATACCGTCAATAATGCTGCTAACATTCCCAATTTAAATTAACAGGTAACTGTGGAGTTCAGCATTTTAAAAATCTCTCTAGCAAACACTTCTGTTGATAAAAGAGTTGGTGACTCAGGAGTATGTGATGAGTACAGATGTATTATAGAGTTAAAGGGGAGATGGAGAGGTTTCTGTATAAGAATCTAATTAGAAAACAAAGTGGAAGTGGCTGGGGAGGGGTCTGTTCACTGGTTATCCTCCATTTTTTTTTCTTTAAAAAAAAGAAAGGGGGCTCCTGGGTAGCTCAGTCAATTAAAGTCCAACTCTTTTTTTTTTAAATTAAATTCAATTAATTAACACATAGTATATTATTAGTTTCAGAGGTAGAGGTCAGTGACTCATCAGTCTTATGTAATACCCAGTGCTCATTACACCCAGTTACTCATTCTCCCACCCCCTCCCCACCAGCAACCCTCTGTTTGTTTCCTATGATTAAGAGTCTCTTATGGTTTTTCTCCCTCTCTGATTTTGTCTTCTTTTATTCTTCCCTCCCATAGACCTCTGATTTGCCTCTTAAATTCTACATATGAATAAGATCATATGATAACTGTTTTTCTCTGACTGACTTATTTAGCTTAGTATAACACCCTCTAATCCATTCACATCATTGCAAATGGCAAGATTTCATTTTTTGATGGCTAGGTAGTATTCCATTTTGTGTGTGTTTATCTGTGTGTGTGTGTGTGTGTGCATGCGCGCGTGCCACATCTTCTTTATCTATTCATCTATTGATGGACATCTGAGCTCTTTCCATAGTTTGGCTATTGTAGACATTGCTGCTATTCATATTGGGGTGCAGGTGCCCCTTCGGACAACTACATTTGTATCTTTAGGGTAAATACCCAGTAAGGCGATTGCTGGGTCATAGGGTAGCTCTATTTTCAACTTTTTGAGGAACCTCCATACTGTTTTCCAGAGTAGCTGCACCAGCTTGCATTCCCACCAACAGTGTAGGAGGGTTTCTCCTTCTCTGCATCCTCACTAGCACCTGTCTTTTTCTGACTTGTTAACTTTAGCCATTCTAACTGGTGTGAGGTGATATCTTACTGTGGTTTTGATTTGTATTTCCCTGATGCCAAGTGATGTTGAGCATTTTTCCATGTATCTCTTGGCCATTTATATGTCTTCTTTGGAGAAATGTCTGTTTATGTCTGTTGCTCATTTCTTGATTGGATTATTCTTTGATTATGTTCTCTTGATTTGGGCTCAGGTCATGATCTCTGGATTAAGAAATCAAGCCCTGTGTCAGGCTCTTTGCTTGGCAAGGAGCCTGCTTAAGATTCTCTCTCACCCTCTACCCTCTTCTCCAACTCCAGCTCCACTCACACACTCTCAATTAAAAAAAAAAAAAAAAAGGAAGGAAGGAAGGAAATGATGAGACTATGTAGAAAGTATGATAACTAAGCCTATTATCTTCAGTGGAAAATCAAGCACTGAGATACTATCACCACCAATGGACACTAACTTTGGTATAGCCCCATTTCTTTCTACTTTAGAAATATTTCTGACTTCGATTTTAGAACTTCAACATTCCTAAAAAATTAAAAATTTTAAAAAAAATTTAAAAAGGGATGCCTGGGTGGCTCAGTTGGTTAAGCATCTGCCTTCGGCTCAGGCCATGATCCTAGGGTCCTGGGATCAAGTCCCATATCAACCTCCTTGCTTAGCAGGGAGTGTGCTTCTCCCTCTGCCTGCTGCTCCCCCTGCTTGTGCTCTCCGACAAGTAAATAAATAAAATCTTTTTAAAAATAAAAATAAAAAAATAAAAGGAACTAAAAAATTCCTCAAATGCTGTTACTTGTTACAAGGCTGGTCTCTCTTCTCCTCCTTAAGGGGCATATATAAATTCACCACCTGGCACTGAGGTCTGTGACATTCAGGCACCTGGTTGGAGGTACACAGCCTCCCTTTTATGGCAGTGGTCACATCTTGGGAAGGAGAGCATTGCTTAAAAAGGCATCAAGCTGGAGGAGGAGTCAAGATGGCGGAGAAGTAGCAGGCTGAGACTACTTCAGGTAGTGGGAGATCAGCTAAATAGCTTATCTAAAGATTGCAAACACCTACAAATCCAACGGGAGATTGAAGAGAAGAAGAACAGCAAACAGAAAATCAACCACTATCTGAAAGGTAGGACTGGCGGAAAAGTGAATCCAAAGCGACTGGAAGATAGACCGCGGGGGGAGGGGCCGGCTCCCGGCGAGCGGCGGAGCAACGGAGCACAAAATCGGGACTTTTAAAAGTTTTTTAAAGGTCTGACTTTAGCGCTGAGGGACATCGCTCCAGAGGCTTACTGGGGTGAAGCCCAGGCGGGGTCAGCGCGGCCTCAGGTCCCAAAGGGTCACAGAAGGATTGGGGGTGTCTGAGTGTCGCAGAGCTTACCGGTATTGGAACGGGGAAGCCGGCTACAGAGACAGAGCCGAGGAGTGACTCTCAGCTCCGGGTTACCTTGAACCGGTCGCAGGCTGTCAGCTCTGAGCGCGGCCGGAGGCCAGGGTGACGGGAGTAATTGGGCGCTGTTTTCTGAGGGCGCACTGAGGAGTGGGGCCCCGGGCTCTCGGCTCCTCTGGGCTGGAGACCAGGAGGCTGCCATCTTCATTCCCGTCTTCCAGAACTCTATGGAAAGCGCTCAGGGAACAAAAGCTCTCAAAAGCAAACCCAGCAAACCCGAGCGGATTACTCAGCCCGGCCCCGGGTAAGGGCGGTGCAACTCCGCCCGGGGCAAAGATGCTTGAGAATCACTACAACAGGCCCCTCCCCCAGAAGATCAACGAGAAACCCAGCCAGGACCAAGTTCACCTACCAAGGAGTGCAGTTTCAATACCAAAGAGAGCGGCGGAATTCCAGAGAAGAAGAAAGCAAAGCACGGAACTCATGGCTTTCTCCCCATGATTCTTTAGCCTTGCAGTTAATTTAATTTTTTTTTTCTTTTTCAATTTTTTTTCTCTTCTTCTGCTAAATTTTTTTAACTTTTACCGTTTTCTTTTTTAACGTTTTTTAAATAGTTTATCTAATATATATATATATTTTTTTTTCCTTTTTATATTTTTTATCAGCTTTCTTTTTTTAATAGTTTCTTTTTTTTTTTTTCTTTCTGAACCCCTTTTTATCCCCTTTCTCCCCCCTCACGATTTGGGATCTCTTCTGATTTGGCTAAAGCATATTTTCCTGGGGTTGTTGCCACCCTTTTAGTATTTTACTTGCTCCTTCATATACTCTTATCTGGACAAAATGACAAGGCGGAAAAATTCACAACAAAAAAAAGAACAAGAAGCAGTACCAAAGGCTAGGGACCTAATCAATACAGACATAGGTAATATGTCAGATATAGAGTTCAGAATGATGATTCTCAAGGTTCTAGCCGGGCTTGAAAAAGGCATGGAAGATATTAAAGCAACCCTCTCGGGAGATATAAAAGCCCTTTCTGGA
Source organism: Lutra lutra (assembly GCF_902655055.1). Taxonomy (NCBI): domain Eukaryota; kingdom Metazoa; phylum Chordata; class Mammalia; order Carnivora; family Mustelidae; genus Lutra; species Lutra lutra. The sequence goes on along the minus strand of NC_062291.1, from coordinate 42,674,521 downwards.
GAAATAAAAGAACTAAAATCTAACCAAGTTGAAATCCAAAAAGCTATTAATGAGGTGCAATCAAAAATGGAGGCTCTCACTGCTAGGATAAATGAGGCAGAAGAAAGAATTAGCGATATAGAAGACCAAATGTCAGAGAATAAAGAAGCTGAGCAAAAGAGGGACAAACAGCTACTGGACCACGAGGGGAGAATTCGAGAGATAAGTGACACCATAAGACGAAACAACATTAGAATAATTGGGATTCCAGAAGAAGAGGAAACAGAGAGGGGAGTAGAAGGTATGTTGGAAAGAATTATTGGAGAGAATTTCCCCAATATGGCAAAGGGAACAAGCATCAAAATCCAGGAGGTTCAGAGAACCCCCCCTCAAAATCAATAAGAATAGGTCCACACCCCGTCACCTAATAGTCAAATTGACAAGTCTTAGTGACAAAGAAAAGATCCTGAAAGCAGCCCGGGAAAAGAAGTCTGTAACGTACAATGGTAAAAATATTCGATTGGCAGCAGACTTATCCACAGAGACCTGGCAGGCCAGAAAGAGCTGGCATGATATATTCAGAGTACTAAATGAGAAAAACATGCAGCCAAGAATACTATATCCAGCTAGGCTATCATTGAAAATAGAAGGAGAGATTAAAAGCTTCCAGGACAAACAAAAACTGAAAGAATTTGCAAACACCAAACCAGCTCTACAGGAAATATTGAAAGGGGTCCTCTAAGCAAAGAGAGACCCTCAAAGTAGTAGATCAGAAAGAAACAGAGACAATATACAATAACAGTCACCTTACAGGCAATACAATGGCACTAAATTCATATCTCTCAATACTTACCCTGAATGTTAATGGGCTAAATGCCCCAATCAAAAGACACAGGGTATCAGAATGGATAAAAAAACAAAACCCATCTATATGTTGCCTACAAGAAACTCATCTTAAACCCGAAGACACCTCCAGGTTGAAAGTGAGGGGGTGGAAAAGAATTTACCATGCTAATGGACATCAGAAGAAAGCAGGAGTGGCAATCCTTATATCAGATCAATTAGATTTTAAGCCAAAGACTATAATAAGAGATGAGGAAGGACACTATATCATACTCAAAGGAACTGTCCAACAAGAAGATCTAACGATTTTAAATATCTATGCCCCTAACGTGGGAGCAGCCAACTATATAAACCAATTAATAACAAAATCAAAGAAACACATCGACAAGAATACAATAATAGTAGGGGATTTTAACACTCCCCTCACTGAAATGGACAGATCATCCAAGCAAAAGATCAACAAGGAAATCAAGGCCTTAAATGACACACTGGACCAGATGGACATCACAGATGTATTCAGAACATTTCATCCCAAAGCAACAGAATACACATTCTTCTCTAGTGCACATGGAACATTCTCCAGAATAGGTCACATTCTTGGTCCCAAATCAAGTCTCAACCGGTATCAAAAGATTGGGATCATTCCCTGCATATTTTCAGACCACAATGCTCTAAAGCTAGAACTCAATCACAAGAGGAAATTTGGAAAGAACCCAAATACATGGAGACTAAACAGCATCCTTCTAAAGAATGAATGGGTCAACCAGGAAATTAAAGAAGAATTGAAAAAATTTATGGAAACAAATGATAATGAAAACACAACGGATCAGAATCTGTGGGACACAACAAAGGCAGTCCTGAGAGGAAAATATATAGCGGTACAAGCCTTTCTCAAGAAACAAGAAAGGTCTCAGGTACACAACCTAACCCTACACCTAAAGGAGCTGGAGAACGAACAGGAAAGAAACCCTAAACCCAGCAGGAGAAGAGAAATCATAAAGATCAGAGCAGAAATCAATGAAATAGAAACCAAAAAAACAATAGAACAAATCAACGAAACTAGGAGCTGGTTCTTTGAAAGAATTAATAAGATCAATAAACCCCTGGCCAGACTTATCAAAAAGAAAAGAGAAAGGACCCAAATAAATAAAATCATGAATGAAAGAGGAGAGATCACAACGAACACCAAAGAAATACAGACAATTATAAGAACATACTATGAGCAACTCTACGCCAACAAATTTGACAATCTGGAAGACATGGATGCATTCCTAGAGACATGTAAACTACCACAACTGAACCAGGAAGAAATGGAAAGCCTGAACAGACCCATAACCAGTAAGGAGATTGAAACAGTCATCAAAAATCTCCAAACAAACAAAAGCCCAGGGCCAGATGGCTTCCCGGGGGAATTCTACCAAACATTTAAAGAAGAACTAATTCCTATTCTCCTGAAACTGTTCCAAAAAATAGAAATGGAAGGAAAACTTCCAAACTCATTTTATGAGGCCAGCATCACCTTGATCCCAAAACCAGACAAGGATCCCATCAAAAAAGAGAACTACAGACCAATATCCTTGATGAACACAGATGCAAAAATTCTCGCCAAAATACTAGCCAATAGGATTCAACAGTACATTAAAAGGATTATTCACCACAACCAAGTGGGATTTATTCCAGGGCTGCAAGGTTGGTTCAACATCCGCAAATCAATCAATGTGATACAACACATTAATAAAAGAAAGAACAAGAACCATATGATACTCTCCATAGATGCTGAAAAAGCATTTGACAAAGTACAGCATCCCTTCCTGATCAAAACTCATCAAAGTGTAGGGATAGAGGGCACATACCTCAATATTATCAAAGCCATCTATGAAAAACCCACCGCAAATATCATTCTCAATGGAGAAAAACTGAAAGCTTTTCCGCTAAGGTCAGGAACACGGCAGGGATGTCTGTTATCACCACTGCTATTCAACATAGTACTAGAAGTCCTAGCCTCAGCAATCAGACAACAAAAGGAAATTAAAGGCATCCAAATCGGCAAAGAAGAAGTCAAACTATCACTCTCTGCAGATGATATGATACTATATGTGGAAAACCCAAAAGACTCCACTCCAAAACTGCTAGAACTTGTACAGGAATTCAGTAAAGTGTCAGGATATAAAATCAATGCACAGAAATCAGTTGCATTTCTCTACACCAACAACAAGACAGAAGAAAGAGAAATTAAGGAGTCCATCCCATTTACAATTGCACCCAAAACTATAAGATACCTAGGAATAAACCTAACCAAAGAGACTAAGAATCTATACTCAGAAAACTATAAAGTACTCATGAAAGAAATTGAGGAAGACACAAAGAAATGGAAAAATGTTCCATGCTCCTGGATTGGAAGAATAAATATTGTGAAAATGTCTATGCTACCTAAAGCAATCTACACATTTAATGCAATTCCTATCAAAGTACCATCCATTTTTTTCAAAGAAATGGAACAAATAATCCTAAAATTTATATGGAACCAGAAAAGACCTCGAATAGCCAAAGGAATATTGAAAAAGAAAGCCAAAGTTGGTGGCATCACAAGTCCGGACTTCAAGCTCTATTACAAAGCTGTCATCATCAAGGCAGCATGGTACTGGCACAAAAACAGACACATAGATCAATGGAATAGAATAGAGAGCCCAGAAATAGACCCTCAACTCTATGGTCAACTCATCTTCGACAAAGCAGGAAAGAATGTCCAATGGAAAAAAGACAGCCTCTTCAATAAATGGTGTTGGGAAAATTGGACAGCCACATGCAGAAAAATGAAATTGGATCATTTCCTTACACCACACATGAAAATAGACTCAAAATGGATGAAGGATCTCAATGTGAGAAAGGAATCCATCAAAATCCTTGAGGAGAACACAGGCAGCAACCTCTTCGACCTCAGCCGCAGCAACATCTTCCTAGGAACATCACCAAAGACAAGGGAAGCAAGGGCAAAAATGAACTATTGGGATTTCATCAAGATCAAAAGCTTTTGCACAGCAAAGGAAACAGTTAAAAAAACCAAAAGACAACTGACAGAATGTGAGAAGATATTTGCAAATGACATATCAGATAAAGGGCTAGTGTCCAAAATCTATAAAGAACTTAGCAAACTCAACACCCAAAGAACAAATAATCCAATCAAGAAATGGGCAGAGGACATGAACAGACATTTCTGCAAAGAAGACATCCAGATGGCCAACAGACACATGAAAAAGTGCTCCATATCACTCGGCATTAGGGAAATACAAATCAAAACCACAATGAGATATCACCTCACACCAGTCAGAATGGCTAAAATTAACAAGTCAGGAAATAACAGATGCTGGCGAGGATGCGGAGAAAGGGGAACCCTCCTACACTGTTGGTGGGAATGCAAGCTGGTGCAACCACTCTGGAAAACAGCATGGAGGTTCCTCAAAATGTTGAAAATAGAACTACCCTATGACCCAGCAATTGCACTGCTGGGTATTTACCCTAAAGATACAAACGTAGTGATCCGAAGGGGCACGTGCACCCGAATGTTTATAGCAGCAATGTCTACAATAGCCAAACTATGGAAAGAACCTAGTTGTCCATCAACAGACGAATGGATAAAGAAGATGTGGTATATATACACAATGGAATACTATGCAGCCATCAAAAGAAATGAAATCTTGCCATTTGCGACGATGTGGATGGAACTAGAGGGTATCATGCTTAGCGAAATTATTCAATTCAAGAAAGACAACTATCATATGATCTCTCTAATATGAGGGAGAGGAGATGTAACATGGGGGGTTAAGGGGGTAGGAGAAGAATAAATGTAACAAGATAGGATTGGGAAGGAGACAAACCATAAGTGACTCTTAATCTCACAAAACAAACTGAGGGTTGATGGGGGGAGGGGGGTTCGCAGAGGGGGGGTGGGGTTATGGATATTGGGGAGGGTATGTGCTATGGTGAGTGCTGTGAAGTGTGTAAACCTGGCGATTCACAGACCTGTACCCCTGGGGATAAAAATATATGTTTATAAAAAATAAAATGAAAAAAAAAAAAAGATTCTCTCCCTCTGCCTCTGCCCCTGCCCCCACTCATGCTGGCTATCTCTCAAATTAGTTAACTAATTAATTAAATCTTTAAAAAATACAGAATGTGTGTGTAACAAATGTTAAAAATAGTACTTGAGAAAGCAGATTTATCCCCGCAGATTCTTGTTCCCATTACCTAAAATGACATTTTAAACCTTTTCTATTTCTCTCTTTAGTAAGCATTCTGAGGTTTCCATGTTTATCTCTATACACTATTTTTGCAACTTTAAAGCCAATAGTCTTTGGAATTTTCAACAGTAACAAAAATAATGTTTCAAAAATGAAAGATGTATTTTGAGGTACATCTAGGCTATTCTAGGGTACACATAAAGTTCTGATGCTAATAGCCCCCACTATAGAGTACATTTCTTTGTATTTCTGAAGCATATGAGTGTAATGATAGTGGCTGGTCCAGATTTTCTAAAATAGAACGTGAGAATCCCAGAATGTTAATCCTGCCAAGTATCTTCAAGATATGCTGGCCCAATTTCTAGGTAAGAGAGGTGATATTTCCATAGGTATTACATGTACCCAACTCCTAACTGATGCTTCTAACTTTGGGTCTGGCATATTTCCAAGGTGTATTATACTTGTGCTTCTATTAATTTAAATGACAACCCAAAGAAGTAGGTACCACTCCAGAATAGAACCTAAAACACAAAAGGAGCACCAGAATTAAGTGAGGGCGTACAGCTGGGATTCAGAACCAGGTAAATACCGCTTTTAACCCATGCTCTTGCCATTTGTTTTGTCACTGTCTTGTTTTCTTAGCAAAGCCACTGGGTGTGAAGGGAAGAAGCAGACCTAATGAAGAAATGGAAATAACCAAGGAGAGATGAATCTCAATCAGTGGAGTCAGGGGTTGGGCAGAAGCAGCACAAAACTTAAAGTTACTAGACTCTTTGGCAGGGACAATCCAGGCTACGACTACACTCTGGTTTCACATGGTTTCTCATTGACAGGCTGCAATATTCTGGAAATTAATCCTCACCAGAGGTGGATAAGGAGGGTAAATTATACAGGAAAATAAATATTAAATCTTGAATAGAGTTGACTTACTCTTATTTTTTTTTTCCTCCAGCCTTTCAAAAAAGACAAATAGAATATTTCCAGAACATTCTATGTGCCGAGCACTATGTGAGGTACTCATATCATAAACTGAATTGGACACAATCCTGGACCCAAGGTAACTCAGAGTCTTGCTAGAGGATTCCAGCACCTGTTATTTGCATTCTCGTTCTTCTCTTGAGGAGGGAAGCCATGTTTTAGAGCTTCCAGTAACACAATCCTTATTTCTCTTGTCTGTTCTATACCCACCTCCTTCCCTGCCTTCTGTCTTCTCTAAGCTATACACTGTTTTTCAATGAACTATCCAGGGGGTGGGGGGGGGTGGCAGAAATGCTGAATCACACTGAATCTTCCCATCAATGTTGAGAGATTCATTGCACTGAAAAATGCCAAATTCCCCCATTGCTGGCACCCAGACATCATTCCACTGACCATTTCTAACTCCACTGATGTCATAAATATACCTCAACCAAAAAAACTAATTGTCCAACATTGATGAGAAAGTAGGGGAGCATGTGGAATCCCCTTCTGGACTCTTTGAATAATTTTGCAGAATTAAAGAATTTGTGTAATTTCTCCAGGGACATGCTCGATTATTCTGCATCAGTTTTGTAACAAATGGTGATAATAGCTATTTTAGAGTTTAATGTAACAGGAGCCCAGGCGGAGGAACAGGTGCAAAGGGAATTAAATTAAAAAAACATTTTTCTTTAGAAAATCAATCTTGCTTATGTTTCCTGTACAAAACTAACTGTTTTGTCTGGCTCACCACCCTCTCTGTATTGCTCACACCCCCATGTGAACCCAGGACCACTTGAAAGCATCGGTTATGTCACCTACTGTCCACCAAAAGCAGCTCTTACTTCAATTCTGGAAGCATGGGGAAGATGAATTTAAAATATTTTAAGACCTACGCTGTGAATCATTAATAAATTTCTTGTTACTGATGTGGGTTTTTTTTTTTAAGATTTTTATTTATTTATTTGACAGACAGATCACAAGTAGACAGACAGGTAGGCAGAGAGAGAGAGGAGGAAGCAGGCTCCCTGCTGAGCAGAGAACCCAATGCAGGGCTTGATCCCAGGACCTTGAGATCATGACCTGAGCCGAAGGCAGAGACGTTAACCCACTGAGCCACCCAGGTGCCCCTACTGATCTGTTCTTAAACTCACCTCTTTCCTGAGTCTAATAAAAATAATACTATAATCACTTGTTATAAGCTCAGCACTATACAACATGTTTATACACATCACTTCATCTAATCTTCACCACTGCACTCAGACCAGCCATCACTTCATCTAATCTTCAAATAAGTAAAGAGTGGTTATTAATCCATTTTACAGATAATGGGGTTAGGTAGCTTACTCGAGACATACAACTAGTAAATGCCAAAATGAGGACCTGAGCCCAAGAATGTCCAGCCAACCCCCAAAGAAATAACCCTTGTTCAGGCCCTTCTGGCACCAGAATATTGCCTGCATTAGTCAAGGGTGTTTCCTCTAGGATGACTACAAATCTCTAATAGTCTTCCAATAATCTTTTTTACTTAGGTCTTTTAAGATGTCCAAAAATTGATACAACTTTTGCTCCTACACTAGAAGTGGGAACTTGGTAGAACTTACTAGAGACAGATAAAAAAAATCTTTTTTTAAAAATATTTTATTTATTTATTTGACAGAGAGAGATCACAAGTAGGCAGAGAGGCAGGCAGAGAAAGAGGGGGAAGCAGGCTCCCTGTTGAGCAGGGCTCCATCCCAAGACCCTGAGATCATGGCCCGAGCCGAAGGCAGAGGCTTTAACCCACTGAGCCACCCAGGCACCCCAGATAAAAAAATCTTAAATACAAAATGTACCTTATATGCTTGTGCAAGTGCGCGCACATGCGCGCGTACGCGCACACACACACACACACACACACATCTCTCAACTTACAAATCTTACAGAGTGTTGTCTCATTATTATCATCAAGAATCCTATGAGTGAAGGAAAAGCTTAGCTGGGCAACTTTCTTTGTCCTCTAAATTCTAGATTCTTCTCTGATCCTCTCTGTCCCATGCTGCTCATATCTCAAGCCAACTGGCTCTTTCCATTTAAATTTATAATTGCTCTATCCATTAAATAAAACAATTCAATCTTTGAGTCTGAATTGCTAAAAAGTCACTCAAAATGCAATTCCATTTATTTCCTCAGGATTAGTTCCTCTTGTTTCTATTTTTACACAGTTAAGCATAGCTAGAAATTCCTAGTACGCTGTGAAATAGTGACCATGGCTCTTTAGCAATCTGTTCCACGTGCACTCGATTTGCATATCCTTTTTGGAGCTGAGAAAGATGGGGGGCCACTCTGGGCTTGGGTGGGAAAAAGCCAGCAAATATAGTATATTGGCTCCACTGGAAAATTGGAAAATACATATATATGTACCCATATGCATATCCATATAAGTGTATACCATACTATACTATACTATACTATACTATACTATACTATACGTATATTTCTATACAGGAGATTTAGAAGACCTTCTTTTTCTGAAAATAATTGATATTGGGCCACCTAAAATAGAAACATTTACAATAAGTAGCAAAATTTCATTTGAGGAGAAAGAAAAAAAATTGAAAGAATGAAACTATGTATGCAAATATGTATATTTCCCTTAAATTTAGTAACATTCATGTTTTAATTGCTCCAAGTACTAATCCTATGAATGAATATAATATGGATCAAGTCCTGACTTTTCTGAGTAGTTTTTCTTTACACGTTTTATGATTGCATGGTATTTCATCTCTACTTCATGTTTGCCTTTTTCAGCCTGTTCTTAAAGTCCCCATACTTAAAGCACCAAAAACAATTAGTACTTCCACAGTATGCCAGAGGCTTTGCTTAATCCTTTGGTAGTCATTTTTCTCCTTCTTCTTCCTCTCCCCTTCCCTCACCCCCTTTTTCTTCCTCTTCCTCTTCTTTTTGCAGAGCCAGGCCTGCATCATAATTATTGTTTCCCTGTCTCCCTTCCTTCCTTTCCTCTCTCCCACACTCCCTGCATATCCTGTCTTCCTTCCTTTCTTCCTTTCCTTTTTTCCAACACTTGGTCATCCATACTTGTGGGTGGGATTTGAGTAATTCTCCAATACGACTGCCAAGGATCCATGATATACGGCACGTATTACAAGGTCTGCAATTCCATTTCATGACTGATGTACCTTGCGTTTTTACTGTATTAGAAGATGCAGCATTTAGAAATCAGTTAGCGATGATTTACACAGACATAATAGATGAGTAGAAAAGGGAAGTAGAGATGAAGGATTGAGTGGAGGCTGGTGTTAAAAGTGTTTTGTACATTAGTGAATCTTTTCATGGTATAAAGACTCACTTCCATTCACATCCTCCTAATGCTGAGGACTTGAGTCATGAGATGTCCACATCGATCATCACTCAATTAGAGAATACATACTACTGCATCTCATCTTCCTCACTCAACATGGGTCATAGACATTCTTCACATTAGTACATATAGAACAGGCAAGGATCAGAGAGGTTAAGTAACATAGAAAAATTCCTATAGTTTGTTGATGACAGAGCCAGGTAGAGGCACCCCAACACCTTGTCCAGGTGTTTTTTTTTTTTTTTAATTAATCCACATTTGCCATAGGACTTATTTTTTAAAAATAAAAGATCTTGGCATTGATTATATAAATTTATTATCCCCCACCCTTTCAAATCTTAATCAAGAACTGGTAAACAAAGAAATTTGGCGCAGTTCCAATAATATGAGCAATTCTGTGGTTAGAATGCAACTGCAAGGAATTGGAGTTTGGTCAGAATACCAGTTCTAACACCTGTTCTCTTAAAAGAATATTTCTTTACTTTCCAAAGGAGGACAGCAACATTTCTGATTCTACCTGCAATGTGGTCATTCAAAATCCATTACTGAGGAACGGGATTTAAAAGTTAATGTTACATTTTATACTCAAGGAAAAACTCATTCATTCTGCTGCTAGAGAGATAGCCCTACATGGAGGTTGCTCAGAAATTTAAAAAGTGCTTTTGGCAAAATTACTTCTAAAATTTGAAAGGGAGATTTACAACATCATTAGTCACTGTAATTACAACAATAATTTAAGAAAAGCTAAAGTGCCTATATTATTAGAGGCAAACAGACATTACAAAAAATATACTGAAAAGGGATTTACAATAAAATCAAACGCCTCCCCTCAACTAACCAAAAATAAAAGAACCGCAGCTGCCATAACCCTAGGAGAGTAGCTCTTGCACAACTTAATTGTTTTCATTTACATGTAGCATTCTAGGTCACAGGTATGCTTAGTTCTTTATTTTTATATGAAGCCCCAGAGATGTGTGCAGCAGGATAGACTTACTTCCAAGTGGGAGTTAATATTGGAATCTCTTGAGCAGTTGATGCTGGATTTCCCAGTCCATTATTTTTTTTTTTTTAAGATTTTATTTATTTATTTGACAGAGATCACAAGTAGGCAGAGAGGCAGGCAGAGAGAGAGAAGGAAGCAGGCTCCCTCTAAGCAGAGAGTCTGATTCAAGGCTTGATCCCAGGACCCTGGGATCATGACCTGAGCCGAAGGCAGAGGCTTTAACCCACTGAGCCACCCAGGCGCCCCTCATCTTCCCAATCTTAAGATGCAAAATCTGAATTTTCCCACAATCTGCCCAATTTTGCAGGTGCAAAAATTTACCTTTTGGAACCACTGCAGGTATAAATAATGTAATATGGATTGATAATACTCATCACAATCTGTGCAGTGGGACCCAAATAGCTCCTCCAACTCCCAAGTAACATGTTCATGTTCCTAAGTTCAACATAACAATAAATTTGAATTCAAGAAGAATGTTTCTGATTTTAATTTTATTTAGAGGAAGACAGGTAGAATGATAGACAGATGATTGGATGGTTGGGGAGAAAGATTTAAATGAGCTGTAACTTATTTTTTTTTCATTTTGAAATAACTCCAAACTTATAGGAAAGTTGTAAAAACAGTACATAAAAAACCCTATCCTTTTATTGAACTGCTTGAGAATAATGTGTTGACATGATATCCTGTCATGCCTGACTAGTTTAATGCATTTTTCTACAAAATGATATCAAAATTAGGAAATTAATATCAATACATTACTACTTTGAACCCTCAGACCCCATTCAAGTTTTGGCAGATGTCTCAATGATGAATTTTGCAGTAAAAGGATCCAAATCAGGGTCATGCACCGCATTTACTTTCATGTCCTCTGGGTCTCCTTTAAGCTGTAAGAGTTTCTCAGTTTTTCTTTGGCCTTTATGGCCTTGACATTTTTTAAGCTTACTCACCAATTATGTGATAGTATGTCCCCCAATTTCGGTTTATCTAATGTCTCCTTAAGATGATATTCTGTTTTGATGCCTGTGGCAAGATTGTTACAGGAGTGTTGCTGTGTTTTTCTTCCTCCATCCTATCAGACTATGCATGACTATGATTTGTTCTATTACCTATGGTGTTAACTTTGAACATTTGAGGAAGAGCATGCTGACACACTTTTAAGGCTAAGTTAGTCACTTTGGACTCCTTGTAATTAATAAATATTTTGTGGGGAGTTACTCTGAAGCAATGGAGATACCAGATCACTCACCGACATTTGATTTATTCATTTGTTAATTCATATCAACTCGAACTCAAGATTTTTCTTTTTTACTCACTGGGTGACAATGTTAGATGTTGCTACCAGAAATGCCCATGAATTGGCTCTTCTCTGTTATGTCTCTTATCAAGCTTTAAGCAACCTCTTTCTTTTGGGCAAAACAAACTGTTCCAAATGCATCTTGTACTTTCCCTGTCCCCACCTGATAATCCAGAATTTCTCTAAAAAGCCCAATTCTTTTTAGTGGAGAATGGTATTTAGCAACCAAGGACTGGGTACTTAGAAACGACGTTTTTTTTCACTCTCATGGGGGCACTGCTGCTCCCAAGACCTCTTGGTGAACAGAGGTAGGCAATATATATATATACATGCATATTCACATACATATATATTTGCAATGTCTAAATTTATCTCCACCCACATTTATATCTATTTTAATTCCCATATTTCTATCCATCTATCTGTATTGGTTTTCTAGGACTACCATAACAAAATAGCACATCCTGAGTGGCATAAACAATATAAATTTATTTGCTCACAGTCCTGGGAGCTTGAAGTCCAAGGTCAAGGTGTTGGCAGGTCCTCTCTGCCAACTCTCTGAGTCCTCTCTCCTTGACTTGCAGATGGCCTTTCCTCTGTGCACAGGCACTCTGGGCTCTCTCTGTGTGCCCAAATTTCCTCTTCTTATAAGGACACCAGTCAGATTAGATGAAGTTCCACCCATATGACCTTTTCTAACCTTAGTTACTAAGGGTATCTTTTAACTTAGTTACCTAAATTTCTCATCAATAAATACAGTTGCACTCTGAGTTATGAGGGTTTGGGACTACCACATATTAATTTTAGGGAAACATAATTCAGTCCATAACATCTGTCAACCTAATTATGAGTTTACCATCAATTCCAAAACAAAACCACAAGGTTTATCCCAGTTTTCTCTCTATATTTTGTAAAGGTATTTTCTAATAGTAAGAAATCTCACTCGAATTATATTCAATATATTTATATCTCTTATTAATCCTGCTAGTATATAACCAATCTCCCATCTCACTGAGCTGGCAAGTTATCTTCTACACCCCCTGCCCTTCCTGGGGCAGAAGTTCTTCTGACTCCATTAAGGCCCCAACACTTCCAGACACATGCTCTTCCATTCTCTCAAACACCAGCACATGCACACACACAATACCTGATTTGTTGGACGCCAGCAAATGTCTTTGGTCTGAATTAGTCCCAAATGAAGAAGGGATGGAGAAAGTAAGGGAGAAAAGTAGGAAGAGGTGGAAGGAGGAAGACAGACAAGCACTGGAAAGAAATAAAATCCAGTTCTAACAGTGGATTAATGTCATTTTTTTCCCTAATCCATCCATACTTCCTATGTTAACATGCACAACCAAATAGGAGTTACTGGGGCACCTGGGTGCCTCAGTCAGTTGAGTGTCTGACTCTTGATTTCAGCGTGGGTCATGACCTCAAAATCATGAGATCCAGCCCTGTGTATGGCTCAGCACTCAGCTGGGAGTCTGTTTAAGATTCTCTCTCTGTCTCCTTCTGCCCCTCCCCCTGCTGTCTCTCTCAAATAAATAAATCCTTAAACAAACAAATGAATGAACAAATAGGAGTTACTGACTAACAAGATTACAGATGATTGAATAATGACATTATCAGGCTAAAGGAAACTGGGTGAAAATAATAGTAGACTTCTTCAGTGCCCAACTTCAAAATAAGGAAAAGAAACTTATTCTCTCAGAGCTAAACTGTGAAAATAAAACAAAATAAATGAGAATAGACATTTCCAAAATCATCTATAAAGTCATCTACAAAGACAGATGGGTTGACTAACCTCGTCAAAAGAAGTCGATGGTATTAATATTGAAAGGAAGACTAGCAATCAGAATGGGAGCTGGTTAACAATGGACTTTACATTCAGAAATAATAATCATAATAATTAGGCATTTGTTTAAAGACACCATCCAAACACTATCCTCAGAGGTATGGGTGTCCGGATTTATTCATTCAAGTTCCAGGCCCAGTGGATGTGGAAAAGGATGCATCAAGATACCATCAGCTGGTGCCATAAAAGATAAATTAATGAAAGAATTGTGTGTTAACATCCTAAGAGTCATAAAGCAAATTTCTATTTATAATGGTGTTTTCCTATAGAATTTTCTTTAGCAGCAATAAAATCACCGTGTTATGTTAAAGGATCCCTAGGAGAGAAGGGGTAGCATTAGAACTAGTGCTTTGGGAATTGCACAAAATGTCATCATGCATCACTGGGAGAGACATTCCTCATCACTGGGAATGTTGCCCTCTTGCAGCCACGTGTGTCTGCTTCCTTTAGGCAAAGTGGTATCTGTGGTTCTCACACCAGTGTCTTTAAATGAAGACAATGAGGTTAGAATCTAACTAAATTATGTGATGATTTTAATATTTGTTTATTTATTTCAGAGAGTGAGAGAGAGAGAGAGAGTGAGCAAGCAGGGTTAGAGGTTTTCATATTCACTCCATCCAAGTCCCTTGATTATGGAACAAGAAACTGAGGTCCAGGAGCCTCTGGGTGACTCATTCAGTTAAGCATCCCACTCTTGGTTTCAGCTCAGGTCACGATCTCAGGGTTCTCACACCAAGCCCTGTTTGGAGCTTCTCACTCTGCAGGGAGTCTGCGGGAGATTCCTTCCTCATCTCTGCCCTCCCCCCATCTACCTCTCGCTCTCAAATAAATAAATAAATAAATAAATAAAATCTTTAAAAAAAAAGGAAAGAAAGAAAGAAAGAAAGAAAGAAAGAAAGAAAGAAAGAAAAAAAGAAGGGCACCTGGGTGGCCTAGTGGGTTAAGCCTCTGCCTTCGGCTCAGGTCATGGTCTCGGGGTCCTGGGATCGAGCCCCGCATAGGGGTCACTGCTCAGCAGAGAGCCTGTGTCCCCCTCTCTCTCTGCCTGCCTCCTTGCCTACTCGTGATCTCTCTGTCTCTCTCTGTTAAATAAATAAAATATTTTAAAGAAAGAAAGAAAGAAAGAAAGAAAGAAGGAAAGAAAGAAAGAAAGAAAGAAAGAAAGAAAGAAAGAAAGAAAAAAAGAAACCAAGGTCCAGTGGTAAAGTGTTGGTCCAAGATTATAGAGGATATTGGGGCGCCTGAGTGGCTCAGTGGGTTAAGCCTCTGCCTTCGGCTCAGGTCATGATCTCAGGTCTTGGGATCAAGCTCCGAATCAGGCTCTCTGCTCAACCAGGCCCTGCTTCCCCTCTCTCTGTGCCTGCCTCTCTGCCTACTTATGATCTCTCTGTGTCTAATAAATAAAAATCTTTAAAAAAACAGATTATAGAGGATATTAACACCATTATTTGAAGAAAGCATATTATTAATAATACCACTGAAAATACAACTTTCTGAACATGTAAAAATGTATTTAAAATCATCTTTGAAGAACTGAGGATTGTTTCTTTCCTACTTGGGGCTGTGCAATATTTGCGTGTAATATGAAATGTAGTCTGCCCAATGGTAGTCCCAGAGCTTGGCACCACAGCCTGGGGATTCAGATTATTGTTTATAACCTAATGTGTCTTTAACAAACTCTATGAAAGGAGCAAGGCCAGGCTTGATACTAAGACTGACAGTCAAGTAATTAAGAAAAGGAGTCCCAATTTATAATACAATAATAACAAAGTTGCAAACATCACTCTCCTCAAGTCCCTAATTGGTCTATATAAATGTTTGATCATACTTACTGTTTTGTTTTTAGAAGTGTCAATATATACACCATCTTCTATGCCTTGTCTATCCCATAAACAGGTACACAAAAGCACATCATTTCAATGTCACAATCTGCAAATGGGTATATATTGACCTAAGCAAATTCTACAAAGGGCTAATGATGCCTTAGATTGAATTGCAATTTGCATTTTACAGACAACTTTTGGCATTTGCATATAGCTTAATTTTCACTAAAATCCTATGGTGCTTGATATTATGGGCTGAATGATTGTGTATCCTCATCCATTTATATGTTGAAATCCTAACCCCCATTGCAATGCTATGGTGGAGGCCTCTGGGAAGTGATTAGTTCATGAGGGTGAAGTCCCCAGGAATAAAGTTAGAGTTGCTTTAAGAGGCCTCAGGGAGTTCTACCCATCGTACCACTATGTGAGGACACAGGAAGAAGGTGGCCACGTATGAACCAGGAAGCAGGTTCTCACCAGACACCAGATCTGCCAGTATAAGGACCCTGGCTTCCCAGCTCCAAAATTCTGAGAAATAATTTTCTGTTGTTTATAAACTACCTAGTTCATGGTAGGCAGTCTGAACAACCTAAGGTAAATGAAGATTGCATGCATTTTGCAAATGAATAACCAGAGGCTTCAAGAAGATTTTCATAAATTATACTGATGTATTTTGTTAAGATTTTATTTATTTATTTGACAGAGAAAGAGAGAAAACACAAGCAGGGGAGCTGCAGGCAGAGGGAAAGAGAGAAGCAGATTCCCTGCTGAGCAGGGAGCCCAACATGGGACTTGAACCTAAGACCCTGAGATCATGACATGAGCCAAAGGCAGATGCTTAACTGACTGAGCCAGGCAGGCGACCCATAAGATTAAATGTTAGGGATGCCTGGGTGGCTCAGTTGGTTAAGTGCCTGTCTTCAGCTCGGTCATGTTCTCAGTGTCCTGGGACTGAGTCCCATGTTGGGCTCCCTGCTCCTTTGCAGCTCCCCGTTTGTGTTCTCTCTCTGACAAATAAATAAAATCTTAAAAAAAATTAGAGTGTTAGTCAGTGTGGGACCCTAAAATTTTACTGTCTTCTAATTCTAAGTATAGAGTGCTAGCTCCTTCTTGACAACTGTCTTTTTTTGGTTGGGGTACCTTTAATAATTTCTTAATAACTCTTAATTCTTTGATAAATTCTCTAGGGCATTTAACAATTTGGTAATATAAATTTAGAATAATTTATTTAATAATTCTCACTGGAACTAAGGACACTTGGAGCCCAAACAGTGTCCTGGCAAGATTGTGCCATCCTCTGACTAGTCAGCAAGTCTGCCTGGACCCTGATGAGCCCTCTATGAAATATATGATCTCACGGTCTCCAGAGTACAAAGGTCATGCTCCATGGACAGGGTAAGCTATCCCATCACAATTTCATGGCAAGAAATCAAGCACTGATCTGTTGTCTCTGGATTCAAGCAAGAGAAAAACCAGCTCTTCAACTAGTTCGGCAAAAATTTTAAACACTTGGAAAATAGCAAAGAGCAAAAATATTTCATCATAACCTATTTGCGAGTCAAAGCCATGCTCTATTGGCCATCTCCAAAAATATACGCTCCTAAAGACCTATGAAAATCCAAAGAATAATACACTGTTTGGAAAGCAATTTTGACCCTTAACTCTATGTGAGTAACACAAATTTCTTATGAGAAAGAGAGCTCTAGCTGACCCACCCTTGTCTAATGGAAAACAATTCATTCCTGGCTTCCCCTCCCCTCCCCTTCTGCTCTCACTGGTTCCAGGGAGGCATCTTCCAACTTCAATTTCTCATACTTCTGGTACTTTTATCAAAGGCTATTTTCTACCCTGAAAGAGCCAACAAGTCATTTTGTTTGTCTTCTTGAATCCATCAAATCCTCAGTAGATCCAGACTTCATGAAAATAGTGCTAAAAAATCTTTCTGAGTGATATGTCTGCTTTGTGAGGACGCAGAAAGGCTGATCAATTATTAGATTGTGATTGATTGTTAGCAAAATAAGCTCACACAAAACCTTGGGATAGAACACACTGAGTGGCTACAGAAGCTGAGCCAGGGATCAACACTTACAAAGCAGGCATAATGCCATTTGTCGGACATCTCAGATTAGAGCATTCCCAAGACAATTTAAGTTCCAACTATACCTGTTGATATAAGAGTGCTATAACTTTTGTGAATGTCTGCTTATAAAAATAGATTGAAAAAAAATGTTTTCACATTGAATTCTTGTGAATTATATTTGGCTTAAGTGTAGGGTTAACTTAACCCCAGAGCTGGGTTAACTGTGTGGTTAAGTGAGGAGTGGTAGTGTACCTTCCATTATTTAGCAGAAAATATGCTGGTGCCTTGTATAAAGCAGTATGTTAACATAATTCCAGCAAAGTTATGTTTAGACATATAAGTATTTTTACATGGGGACCCACCTCTATATAAGACCCAACCCTACGGAGATCGTCTCTCTGGAATCTGCCATCTCCCAGACACAGGCTCTCACCAGGGTTCCCTCCAGCCCCACTGGTGACTCAATATAAAATGATTCTACATCTTCATCATTTCTCTCTCAGCATCAGCAATTCTTTCACTTCATTCATCATGTCTAGAAATTCCACAACCCCCAGTAAACAAAGCAAAAACAAAAACAAAACAAAACAAAAAAATAAAAACTCCATACTTCTTAAAATGCAAAGCTCTGAAAATCCATTAAGCATTTCCTTCTATTGAGAGCAGGAGTCCCTAACAAAAGCATTCTAGTTCCATGAGATGTTCCCTCCACACAGTATTCTGTGCTGAAACAAGTAATAGTGTATGCAGGGATATCCAAGGCTCTGAGAAGTTCTGCTAGGGGGAAACAAACACAAAGCAAACAAGAGCTGAACCTATCCTTTAAACTTTTTTTTTTTTTTTTAATTAATTTTTATTTTTTTCAGCATAACAATATTCATTATTTTTGCACCACACCCAGTGCTCCATGCAATCCGTGCCCTCTACAATACCCACCACCTGGTGCCCCCAACCTCCCACCCCCCACCCCTTCAAAATTCTCAGATCGTTTTTCAGAGTCCATAGTCTCTCATGGTTCACCTCCCCTTCCAATTTCCCTCAACTCCCTTCTCCTCTCCATCTCCCCTTGTCCTCCATGCTATTTGTTATGCTCCACAAATAAGTGAAACCATATGATAATTGACTCTCTCTGCTTGACTTATTTCACTTCCTTTAAACTTTTATTACATGACCAAACATTACCCACACTTATATGACCACAGAACCATATATTGTTTTTTCTTTCTATAGTAAGACTTTTTGTTGAAATATTTTATTTATTTATTTGACAGAGAGAAAGAGAGAGATCACAAGTAGGCAGAGAGGCAGGCAGAGAGAGAGGGGAAAGCAGGCCCCCCACTGAGCAGAGAACCTGATATGGGCCTCCATCCCAAGACCCTGAGATCATGACCTGAGCTGAAGATAGAGGCTTAATCCACTGAGCCACCCAGGTGCCCTATAGTAAGAATATTGATATCTGTAGAACTAATGTTTCTAGAAAACGCACTTTGGTAAGAACACACCTCCTGATTGTGCAGAAAACACAGAGCCTGCAACCAAGGGATCATGCTCCAAAGAACTTTCCATGATGTGAATTCTTGCTGTGCTCACAGACACCTTTTTTTTTTTTTTAAGATTTTATTTATTTATTTGACAGAGAGAGAGAGATCACAAGTAGGCAGAGAGGCAGGCAGAAAGAGAGAGAGGGAAGCAGTCTCCCTCTGAGCAGAGAGTCTGATGCAGGGCTTGATCCCAGGACCCTGGGATCATGACCTGAGTCAAAGGCAGAGGCCTTAACCCACTGAGCCACCCAGGCACCCCTCGCAGACATCTTCTAATGCCGAGTTTTCACATTAAATTCATCGTATGATTGTACAACTCAGCTCCTTTTATGTACGACAGCCTCACATCTGGGAACTGCCTACAACAATTTGAATATCACCTCATCTAACACATGTTCCCCAAATGGCCCCTCATTTTCCTGAAGCAGTTAATAATTCTATCATCTACATAATAGCTACACTCAACGCAGATTTCTACTATAGCACTTAGTCCACTGTGACAAAAGTACTTGTGGTATGTATGTGTTTGCTGTGTACTGTGTATATTTAATTTTCTCTGATAGATTGTTCTTTGATAATAAAAATCCTATCTCCTATCTCTTATCTTTTGCATGAGTCCTGGGACCTCCTGAATGAATACTCCATGAATATTTGTTAATGTAAGGAATTAATGAGAGAGGATGCACTTGGAACCTGCTGTTTAAGATTAAAAGTGAAAACAAAATTCAAACCCTTAAAAACCTTTTATCATTTGTTGGGTGTGCATGTGCTCTTGTGTATCTGTGAGAGCGCACCAGGCCACTCTGCCATGGTAAGCATTGATACAGAGACCACATGACTCAATGTACAAACTGAAATATTTCTGAGTGAGACGGTGTGCCCAAAATAATGAAACTGTTTCTCTTACAGTAATTATTAACAAATTGATTTTTCATATTAGTAGACATAAAATATTTCTATTCAAAAAATTATGTTCAAGTATAAAATACTTTAAAAAATGTAAAACCAAAATATCTCCTTTTGCTACACAATAACATTTAAAAACTAAATTAAAACGTAAGGTTTTTTTATTACTGGGATATTGAAAAATAATATCGAAACACTCACTCTTAGTACACATTCATAATAGGAAATCAATCTTTGCTCATATCTTCTCCCAAACTGTCACTGATGTACTGAAGAATGTATCTTTGAAAAGATGTCATCCCTTTTAAATTACCTATAAGCATGTTCAGGTTTCACTTATGGATAAATTGATTTTGAATTGTTGATACTTTCAATTGATTCTCCCATACAGGCTAATCTTTAATTAAGAAAATATGTTCACTGAAGATGCTGTAGTAAACTCAGCGTCGATTCTTTTATGGGTTTTGCCTTACAGTAGCTTTCTTTGTTAGTTATTTTCATGAGACACAATTCAATAACTAAGCCGTATCTTTTTATCATTCTTTGAAACGCTGCACTAAATTAAGTCACTGTGAAATTTTAGGCCTTCTTAAGTTTGTGCCATTTTAACATACACTATTAATTCATCCAATAAAAACTGAATTCCATCAAAATTTCTTTACCCTAAGTCAAGATATTCTAAAACACACAGAATTCTAAAAATTAATCCTATCCAACCTCTGATTCTTGTTTTATTTGTTCAGTTTTCCCCTTGCCATTGCAGGAATATACTTCAATGTCATCTTTTTAGTGAGAACTCTACTTTCAAGATGACTGTTCGTGGAAAGCATAATCTCACTAAAGTTTTTCAACTAATTTTTTTTTTTTTTTTGTAAGAAAACACTCAGAAGATGTGTTTACCAAGAAAAGTTCTGTATGACTGCAGGATATGTAGGTTGATTTACAAGGTATTTCCTTAAAAGCACAACATTTCTAAATGACTAATGATGTGTAGGGAGAAATCAGGACCATCAGACTAAAATACATATTTGGTAATAAGTGTTCATTTTGTCTCTAAAGTAATTGTTATTAAACATATTTGTAAATTTTAACAACTATATCTTCTCTTCCTATTGGTAGATTATTGAATACTATTTGGATCCAGTTAAGAATTACATGGGCACAATAGCCTATTTCTGCTTCACAATTTCTATATTTGAATAACAACATTGTTTTTTTTTTCATGACACAAGCCACCTTCAAAATTTCTGTGTATGTTACCACTGTAAAAAGAAATAGTTTATCTTCATTGTTCAATATTTAACTTGCATAAACTGAATTTCTTGTAGCTTTCAAATTATTGTGAGATGATTTGCCTTCTTTGGAAGGAACTCCAAAGCCTTTAGCTTCGTTCCATAATTTGGATGAAATCCCATTATTGGCATTAACTGACTTCCTCTTTAAAGCACCTGATAGCACTGATATAAAACTGGTAGCACGTAACTGTTTGCAAATTGTCTCTGTTAATAAAGCCAAGACATTTGCAACTACTGTGGCTTCACTTTTTCGTATATGCAAAATAATGCTTGCACTAGAAAATGAGTGAAATTATTTTGGAAGAACAATCTTTTGACAGAAATAGTTATGCTTCAGAGATAACCGTGTTAATTTGTCATCATCTGGCACACTCTCCTAAAGTAACTAGTGACTTCTGAGATACGTGCTGATATTTCTTTAGCAGATTTGAGTCTTCTGGCTCTTGTGTTGTCAGTGATATTACTATGGCTTCCATGGGGAATGGCAACATTTTGTACAATTTACAGGTTTATCATCAACTTTCTTAGCAGTTGGAAGTTTTCTCTGTATGAACTTTTGGGCAATTGCTACTACAGAGACTTATTTTGAGAGTTAAGTAAGGATTGCCAAACAATGAAATAAACAGTTACAGATTTAAACCATGGAGTACATGACAGTATCACTGTACCAATAATATTCATATGGCTTTCTACACATTCTGCAGCTAGAAGGCTCAGTTACTATTCCCTCTCCTATTTCAAAAACTCCTAACCAATAATTTTCCATGTTTTACTCAGACTCCTCTCTCACTGGGGGCTTAGCATCTTCCTGCTCCATGTGGACTTAGCACACGTCACAGAACCAGCTGATTCACTAACACACCATGTGACCAGTGAGAGCAACTTCATCCAATACTTCTTTCACAGACACCTTAAGCCAGAGCAGTTAGCTATCCTTGGTTACTCATGTCTCAGAAGACTTTGTTACATCAGCAATCACCTTGCATGCTGCCCTTCCAAGATGGAGTGAGCTATGTTGCATTTAGAAAGAATCAGTAAAGCAGAGATGGATATCATTTGGCCATCATTCATCTTTAAGCATGTGTTAAAATGGGAATTCAGCTCACTGAATGTGCATGTCACTCCTAAGACAAGACCATGTTAAAAGCTGAAAGTCAAAGTGTAAATCTGCCCAGCCATTCCAGATTATTTAAATGCATGTTTATTGAGCAAGCTTCACTAAAAGTTTAAAAAAAAAAAAAAAACTTAATACTAAAACAAATGGAATGCCAGGCAAAAGGCAACCAGGTCTTTCTTGGGTCATGTGGAATGTATTGTCCCCCAAAACAAAGAAGGGATATTTAGTCAAATATGTGTTGACGAAAGTGATAGATAGTCCCTATGCATTTCTTCTGGAATTGGCAGTACTTTCTTTTATACTTCCTAGAAAAAGCCAATCTTCTTTTCTAAACTAAGTAGCAATTGCATGCTTCAGAAATGCTGGGAAAATGAAAATGTATTTTTACTCAGCACTTGGTTTGAAGGCCACAAGCAATCAGAAACCAGTGAAAAATCCGTAATAGCATACTTGTCTCCAAGACAGCAGAGAAAGATGTTGGCCTTTAACTAGCAACTGCCCCCTGAGAAGTCTATGAGCCCTAAATTTGAAGGTCGTCCTCCTGACATAGAGAAGGCTGTGGAAGCCAGATCCAGATTTGGGACATCCTTTTCAGTATTTCTGAGTACTCAAAAGCTAGTTTCTGCTGGGTACTAACCATAATGTGAGATCCCTGCCTCTATTGATAGATCACTCAAATAATTAGAATTGTAAACAATTTCCTATTGTCATTGACCTGATCAAAACTTCCACCTCGTGTTCACTGTCTGGAACTAGCAGAATACATAAACCTCCCCCTAATATGGTCTACCTCCATATATTTAGAAACCTCCCTCAAGTCTTCTCTTCTGGAGCTTAAACTGGCATCTAACTTGCTGTCTGAATGTGCCCTCATTCACTAAGTACATAGTTGCTGAGGACTTGCTTTGCCCATGGCTCTGAGTCAACTGTTCCTAACATAGGGCAATCCTGTCCACCCTGCTAACTGCCCACCCCCCGCCCCCCAACATTTAGCAATACCTGGAGACATTTTTGAGTCACAACTCAGGGCAGGGTGTGTGTGCTATAGTCATCTAGTAAGTAAAGATCAGAGATGCTAATAAACAACTTGCAGTGTGTAAGACACAACACACAACAAAGAATTATCCAGTCCGAAATGTCTATAGTGCATGGGCTGAGAAACTCTGTTATAAAAATACATAAGATTGCTTCCAAAAGAATCAAAAGTGCCATCATTTACCCCCAACTAGAAGGAGGGAGAGAAGGAGGGAGGAAGGAATAGTTCAATGTAGCTCATCAAGGTTAAGTAGAATGAGATTTTAAATTTCCTTGATCTGAATACTGTACAAAGTAAGGGAAAACACCACAGTAGGCATGCAAGGGTTACAGAGGGGAATCTTGACTCCTTGCAAGCCCTTAAGGCAGTCAGGCAAAAACTGCAGTTCCCTTCCAGAAGAAAGTGACTTTTCCTTTTATATGTGTGGGCTCTAACTTGCTTTTTAAAAAACTCTCGTATTTTTCAAACATTACTTACAAAGAGAAGGGTGTTTATAAAATGTTTCAGCAAGCAACAGAACAATAAATTATCTAGTTTAAGAAATAGAACATATCTAACAATACCTCCTAAGCCCTCCTTTATTATGTCTCATTCTCTTCCTGAACACAACCACCCTCCTTACTCTTGTGATAAATATTTCTTTCTTTACATTATAGTCTTAAACCATTTATGTATGAATTTCTAAACAATTAAGATTACTAACGCCTGTTTTTGAACTTCACATACATGGAATCACACTAGAAGCATTAATGGCATGATTAATCCATGTTGATACTTGTGTATGTTACCTCTTCATTTTCTTGGATGAACAGAATTCCTTTGTATGAATACACTACAATTTATTCATTCTTCTGTGGGTAGACATTTTGTGTATTTACAGTTTGAGCTTTTAAAATAGACTCACTATAAAATATTCCTGAATACATGATCTGATAGACAATTTAATGTTTTACTATAGAGCATTTAGCAAGATGTGAAAGTTGTGGTTCAAAGATGTGTACATCTTCAATTATACTGGATATTGTCAAATGTTACCCAAACACTGGTACCATGCCTGGCACATCCTAATGCATCATTAATTTTCTGATCATTTCAGGTGTGCTTATAAGTAACTTGTATTTTCAGTTGTTAGGTATACTGTTTTATTGCTCAGATCTTCTATATCTTACCTGACCTCGTTTGTCTGCTTGTTCTCTCAATTTTTGAGGGAGTTCTGTTAAAATCTCCTACTACAAATGCATCTGTCTCTTTCTTCTTATCAGTTTTTGCTTTAGATATTTCAAGACTCTTGCCAGGTACATAAACATTTAGAATTGTTATATCTTATTGGTGGACACCCAATTTCAGATTATAAAGTATCTCTTTTTATCCCTACTAGTGCTTTTTATCTAAAAAAATTTTTTTAAAGATTTATTCATTTATTTGAGAGAGTGAGAGAGCACAAGTGGGGTGAGGGTCAGAGGAAGAAGCAGACTCCCTGCTCAGCAGGGAGCCCGATGTGGGGCTTGATTCCAGGATCCTGGGATCATGACCTGAGCCGAAGGCAGACACTTAACCGACTGAGCCACCCAGGTGCCCCTAAAATTTTTTTTTTTTTTTTTTTTTGACGGAGAGAGAGATCACAAGTAGGCAGAGAGGCAGGCAGAGAGAGAGGAAGGGAAGCAGGCTCCCCGCTGAGCAGAGAGCCCGATGCGGGGCTCGATCCCAGGACTCCGGGATCATGACCTGAGCTGAAGGCAGAGGCTTTAACCCACTGAGCCACCCAGGCGCCCTAAAATTTGTTTTTTAATGATATTTATATCTACACACCATTTTTTATTACAATTACTACAGGTTGCTTATTTTCATGTCATTTTTAACACTTTTTAGAAATCTTTCTGCTTTAGGAATGCTTTTTAGAAATCTTTCTGCTTTAGAAAATCTTTCTGCTTCACTAAAAACAGCACATATATCTCATAAACAGAATCTATGTGTCCAGTCTGATAATCTTTGTCTTCTTTCTTATAGCATTTAATCAATTTACATTTAATTTAATTTTTTCTACTACCTCGCTTTATACTTTCAAATCTGCACTGTCAGTGCAATTTCAATTTATCTTATTCTATTTCTCTTTTCTTTTCTCCACTTTTCTTTTTCTTGATTAATTGATTTTTCTTCTCATCTGACATTTGCCACCTATGAATTCTGAAGTTAATTTCACTATTTGTATTCCTCTTATAACAAATTATATCAAGCATGAAACAAAGCAACACTTGTACTATCTCCCAGAAAGTACCAGAAAATCAAAACATTTCCACTTCATCCATAACCTCTCTGACTTAACATATTAGATTGTCTCCTTCTAATCATCTAAATATATTGTATGTTTATATATTAATTTTTTCCTCTGTGATTTTCCATATAGTTAATTTTTCTGATCTTTTTTCCAGGTTTTCTCTCCAGCCACCTTTAATCTGCTGCTCAGTTCACTTAGTTTTTCAGTTACTTGTATTCTTCATTTCTACAAGTTTTATTTTGTAAGTTTTTAAAACTTCTCTGCCAGTTCTCCGAGTTTCCTGTTTCTGAAACACATTTTCAACTTACTTTTTATTTCTTTAAGAAGAGTAATTATGGCAGTTTTATGATCTATACCTGATAACTCCCCTGTATGAAACTCTGTAACTCCATATCCTACCTACTCTGTGGTTTTTGCCAGTTCCCACACACGGCACTTCATTCTCTGTCTGTTTCATTATATTTGACATGCTTGATTGTCTTTGTGTGGTGTTCATAATCCTAGCAAGGAATCTTCAGCAATAACTTGAGGCTTAAGATAAACCTGCATTACTTTACAGAGATATTCTCTTTGCTTTTAGATACCTAGGAGTCCTGCAAACTCTGCTGAAACTTTTAAAATAAATTTATGTTTTTGAGTTTCTGATCGATGTCAGTTTAAGTTTGAAATCAGTGTGAGAGCTGGTTTCTCTTCATTCAGTTTCAAGGATTAGCCACTTGAGATACCAGTTTTCTGTTAGGAGGCTTTCCTGCTAAATTCTCCAAATGTGAACATATCCAGGACTTGAACTTCTTGCTCTTTAGGTGGTTAGAAAGAAACGTCAAATTTGGTTAGATGAGTAATTCTTCATCTATGTTGGACTAACTTTTCTAGATACCCTCTCTCATCACTTCTGAAATGATAATTTCTTAAAAAAATTTCAGATTTATTGTGCGTTATAGAAGTTTTCAACCCAGCCTGTTAAATTATTATCAGGAATTATTAAATAATAATTACCAAATAATTATTTGATCAAAAAAACCTAACTTTAAACTAAGGAACATTCCAATATAATTTTCTGTTTGTCATAAAGGAATAGGTTAGAAACACTAGCATGGATCATGCATTGGTTCCTTCTAAAAATATCAGTAAGCATCGTTTATGTGAAAGATCTATCATCGAACAAAGAAGAAGGGGAGAGGACTGGTGGAAAAATGCAAATCCCACTAAAAATTCTAAGAAACCAGTAAATATAAAAACTTGCACCAAGTCCTAAATGCAATAGAAAGGACTCAAACAAATTGCTCTGGATCTGTTTATTAAAAAACAAAATATGGGGCACCTGGGTGGCTTAGTGGGTTAAAGCCTCTGCCTTTGGCTCAGGTCATGAGATCAAGCCCTGCATGGGGATCCCTGCTCAGCAGGAAGCCTGCTTCCCCCTATCTCTGTCTGGCTCTCTGCCTACTTGTGATCTCTCTGTCAAATAAATAAATAAATAAAATCTTTAAAAAAATAAAAAACAAAATACTTCTAGTCAGGATGATCAGAGAAGGTTTCTGGAAAAAGAAACAGTTGTAAGATACATAGAATTTGAGCTAATATTTTCTATATTAAAAAGAACATGAATTTTGAAGAAAGGCTGTTCTACGCCTTAAGCCCAGCTCTAACACGCCTACTTATATATGAATTTGAATTTGTTAACTGAGACTATGAATGTCACTGTAGTCTAGAAATTATAACACCTATCTAATAGCAAAATAGAGGCAAATAAATAAAGCAGTGTAGATGAAGCTTCTAAAGCAGTGCATAAGCTTTTTATAGATACTTAAAATATTGGAGTTATTAAATTATTTGGGTGTGTAGATATATATTCCTATATCCCAATGAATTATTTTGAGGGGCTTAAAATTAAATCTTGGATAAAAAAATGATGAACAGATTGATGTTATTCAGCACCTACCATGTATTTCTTCTAATAGTAGGTATATTCACAGTAATGACCTTATAAATGGTTCCTTTCATCATTCTTTTTCTGTCAAAAATACAAATACAAGAGCTCCAGCATTATTATACTCTTGGAGGGGCCATAAAAATACTAGTATATTAAAGACTGAGACAGTGCAGGTACGAGCTCTTTTTAATACAGCTTTTTGAAAGTACGAGTTCCTTTTAATACAGCTTTTCTAAACCTGTCTGCCACAGCACACTTTTTTCAGGTCAAACTTTAGATTTTTTTTTTTTTTTAAACCTCACCTCACTGCAGTTATTCATAAGCAGACCACAGGGCAGTTCTATCCAATCAAAATTCATTCAGCCCTTATAGAGTATTTGCTGTCCAGAATTTGTTAACATACTGTTTTTTTCATCCTTGCTGGATTTCCCTGTCTTTCCACATTATTTAAAGATTCTCTACTTCTTCCAGTAAAAGTATAGTGTGCCCTTTACAGGCTGGGAGAAGCTTGTTGCAAGTCATTTATTTGGTAAGGGACTTGTATGTTATTTATGTATGTGTGTTTATGCAACTCAATAATAAAAGAGATAAATAATCTAGCTTTTTAAAAAGCCAATAAGCATATGAAAAGATGTTCCCCATCATTAGTTATTAGGGAAAAAAAAAACAGATTTAAAAACTACAAACCAAAAGAAGGTTAATGACAAATGCTGGAAAGGACCGGAGGAATGGGAACCCTCATATACTGCTGATGGGAATGGCCAATGGTCCTTTCCAAAATGGTGCAGCCATTTTGGAAAACGGTCTGGCAGTCCCTCACACTGTTAAATGTATTTATGGCATAATCCAGCCAATTCCATGCCTAGGTATATACCTAGGAGAAAGGAAAGTATATGTCCACCCAAAAACTTGTATACAAATGTTCAGAGAACATTATTCATAACGGCCAAAAACAGAAAATAACTCAAATGTCTATCAAGTGCTAAGCTGTTAAAATGTAGTATATCCATACAATGCAATGTTATTGCACAATAAAACAAATGAAGTACTGGGGCACCTGGGTGGCTCAGCCGTTAAGCGTCTGCCTTCGGCTCAGGTCATGATCCCAGAGTCCTGGGATCGAGCCCCGCATCGGGTTCCTTGCTCAGTGGGAAGCCTGCTTCTCCCTCTCCCACTCCCCCTGCTTGTGCTCTCTCTCTCTCTGACAAATAAATAAATAAGATCTTTTAAAAACAACAACAACAACAAAAACAAATGCAGTACTGACACATGCTATAATATACCTGAACCTTGAAAATATTATGGTAAGGCACAAAACTGTGCATATCGTGATTCCATTTATCTGAAATGTCCCAAATATGCAAATATGTAGAGCGAAAAAAAAGAGATTCGTGTTTTCCTAGATCTGTAGGTGATAGTGAGGATTGACAGGAGACAGCCTGTATGAGGTTTTTCTTTTAATGGAGTAATGAAAATATTCTAAAATCGATTATGGTGATAGATGCACAACTCCATGATTATACTAAAAGCTACTGAATTCGACATAGGTGGATTTCATGGTATGTAAATCATAACTCAATAAAACTCATAGTGATTTTTCAAAATCACCATTTTAGCTATGGCTTCACTTCCTTTAAAATTCTTCATTGACTATACACTGCCCATCGGATAACGTCTTAATGCTTTACAGGCTGGTTCCTTCCTATCTCCATCAACTCTTGGCTTTCTCCCCATGTACCTTAGGCTCCAACATGCACATAGTTTCTACATTGTCAAAACAAAAAACAAGACTATTTACAGCCACATATTCGCCTTGAGTAGGGGAGTGTGTTAAGCAAGATTGCTCTTCAGAGGATCCTGATGGGTATTAACATATAAAAGAGAGCCCCAAAGAAAGACAGTACAAGGCTGAGTACTGAGGACATAAAGCAGCTGCTGTTAAAATATTCTTAGTGGAAGAATGGGCAAAGGAATTTAAAGAACAGGAATGTCTGAAATAATTGTCATGGTGTTTGTATTATCACCATGTGAATTCCTGCTCTCACTTTCACCTTATAACACACACATTGCTAAACTTTTAGTACAACCTACTACATTCAAATGGGTTTTGAGATTCTGGGTGGAGGGGTGGAGAAACTGAGGAAGGGATGAACTTTCACATCTGAGTTAATGCAATGAAGAACAGAACAAATATTAAAAACTTGGAAAGGCAACTCAAATCCAGAGCAAGCCAAAGTTTGAAACCAAAAGTGACCCTGATACTATAAATCCTCCTAAGAACTCTCAAAACCCTTGGGGTAACTTGTATAATTAAGGAGCTTGGGATCAGGAACATGAGGCTATTTCATCAGATTTCAAGAGGCAGAGGAACCTGATGTATGAACTATGTCTATTACACTTGTAAACAGTTTTACAGTGCCTCCAATTAGACAGAAATGTTCAATAAGATTTCTATGAAAGTCACTGAGATCACATTGTAGCTGCACATGCCAAGAATGAACATCTGGGGAAAAACAATAGGATTACATTGATTCATAGGGGAGCACACATAATATCGTTTCCCCTTGACCTCTATTGAGCTGGCTTCATTATCTAATCTCCTGGTGTTATGGGAGGCATTAATTTCTGAACTGTTCAGGCTGCTATGTGGATTTTTAGTATCAGGTGTCATCTATTATACCTCACAATGGGATTTTTTGAACGTGAGCTTGCTGATAAAATCAAGGATCAATCCAAAAAAATGGGAAATTGCCCAATCAAACCAACCTTCCATCTACCTCTCTGTAGACCTTAATGCCCTGTCACCATTTGCCCTTGAAGCCTCTACCAGTGTTAATTTGAGCTGTGGATATTTCTTTATATATCATAATAAAAATGCAAGCCTAGTCAGGAGAACTTTACTTCCATGTACAAATCTAAACAAAATGCTTTTTTAGAAGAAGAAAGTAACTTTTACCTTATTCTATTTTGAATTAACATTTATGTTTTTATTAAGTTTTTAATATTAATTCCAGTATAATTAGTATATAGTATTACATTAGTTTCAGGTGTGCAATATAGTGATTCCACAATTCTATACATCATTACTCAATGTTCCTCATAAGTATCCTCACAATCTCTTTCACTTATCTCACCCATCTCCCCAACTACCTCTCCCCTATATCCTTTATTTTAAACAGGTACCCTCAGAGTTATTACTTTTTTTTTAATAGAAACATTTTTTTACTTGAAGCATACTTCAGAGTACATGATTTTAAAAGATAGATAAAAAAGTTCCATCCAAGAAAAATTGAATACACATTTTCTTCAAGTACACATAGAAGAATCCCCTAGTTAAATCACATAAATGGACACAAAACAAATACTACAAATTTAAAAAGACTGAAAACATACCAAGTATATTTTCTAATCAAAATAGTACAAACCTGAAGATCAAAAATAAAACAAAGTTGGAAAGTCTGTAATGTAAATATTAAATATTTAGTATGTAAATATTAAAAAATACACTACTGCACAAGCAATGGGCCAAATAAGAAATCAGATAGCAAATCAAAATACATCTCAAAACAAAGAAAAAGAAATACAATATTCTAAAACCTATGTGATGCAGCAACAGTAGATGCTAGAGTGAAATGTTATAAATGCTTGCATTAAAAACATACAAATAAACAACTTAACATTACACAACTTAACACAAGGAATTAGAAAAAAGAAATTTAGGTGAAATTTAGTAGAGGAAGGAAGTAAATGGAAAAATCAGAAATAAATAAAATAGAAACCAGAATAAACAATAACATAACACTGAAAATAATGACCAGTTTTCTCAAAAAAAAAAAAAAAAAAAGAAACTGACAATGCTTAACTACATTAACTAAAGGGAAAAAACAAAAACAAAAACAAACAAACAAACAAAAACCAGAATACTGAAAAACCAAAATGAGAAATGGAAGAAAGTGCCATGATATAGCAAAGTACTGAATGGGAAAAATCTGTAACCAAGAATACTCTACCCAACAAGGCTATCATTCAGAATAGAAGGAGATAAACAGTGTCCCAGACAAACAAAAACTAAAGGAGTTTGTGACCACTAAACAGCCCTGCAAGAAATATTAAAGGGAACTCTTTGAGTGTAAAGGAGGGAACCTAAAGTGAAAAAGACAGGAAAGAATCAAAGAAAATCTCTAGAAACAATGAGAAAACAAGTAAAAAAAATGGCAATATCTATCAATAATTCCTTTCAATGTAAATGTACTAAATGCTCTAATCAAAAGACATAGGGTATGACTGGATTAAAAACAAAACAAAACCAACCAAACAACAACAACAATAAAAACCTAGGACCCAACTATATGCTGCCTACAGAGACTCATTTTAGACCTAAAGACACTTGCAGATTAGAAGCAAGAGATAGAGAAATATTTATCATGCAAATGGATGTCAAAAGAGTCAGAGTAGCAATACTTGTATCTAACAAACTAGACTTTTTTGTTCTTGTATTATCTTTTCCAGCTTTTTGGTATCAGGGTAGTACTGGCCTTATGGAAAGACTTTGAATGTGTTCCCTCTTTCCATTGTTAGTAAGATTTTGATAAACATTGTCATTAATTATTATTTTTTTTTAATGTTTGGTAGAATTACCAATGAAACAATGTGGTCTTGAACTTTTCTACGCTGGAGGTTTATTTTATTTTGTGGTTGTTTTTGTTTTTTGGGTTTTTTTGGTCAAAGGTTTTATTTATTTATTGGACAGACAGATCACAAGTAGGCAGAGAGGCAGGCGGTGGGTGGGGTGGGGGGAGCAGGCTCCCTGCTGCAGAGAGCCCAATGCAGAGCTTAATCCCAGGACCCTGAGATCATGACTTGAGCTGAAGGCAGAAGCTTTAACCCACTGAGCCACCCAGGCTCCCCAGTGCTGGAGATTTTTGATTCCTAATTCAACTTTGATTCTTGTTATTGGTCTACGAAGATTTCCTATTTCTTGAATGCAAGATTTGTAATCAATCACAGTAACTTATGTGTTTTTAGGAATTACTGTTTTTCCCCTATGTTATCTGATTTGTTAGTATATAATTGTTTATAGTAATCTATCATACTATGTATGTCTATGGTTATCTGCTGTATGGTTTCCCCTTCCCTGACAAAATAACTTTCAATGTTTCTCTGCCCAAACGTTCAGAAATGACTAACATGTGTGTGCAGGGCATGGGAAGGGTGGACATTTCTTTCAAATGAAAATGCTATTTTGCCAGGTTGTGATTTACTTATTCATCACTAAATTGAAAGTTCCATAATGGCAGACATTTTATCTGGTCTGTTCACTGACACAGTCCTAATACCACCAGCTCCTGACACATGGTAGAAAAAAAGCATTTGTCAAATGAATGATTAAGCAAAGGATGTTACTGTTAAATCACTCTCTGGGTTATTTATTTTCTTACATGTAAACAACATATATTTGAAAGAACAGACCTACAAAATCAAAAGATAAGATTAAAACTAATATAGGTTAATGTTTATTGTTTCCTATGGGCCAGGAATATTTTGTAGTACATTTTCTCACTACTACTCCATTGTATAGGCTATTGGAATTTAAGAAATGTGCCCTAAGTCACAGATAAACTGAACAGTTGGAACAGAAATCTAGGTCTTATTTATCCCAGAGCCACACCCTGAATCTCTGCTCAAAGTGTTTGTCCATATTTACATAGTTCTTTCCCATGGTGCAGATTCCCCAGGAAGTGAGGAAGAAGTTGCCAAGACATAAGGGTCTGCTTAATGTTACTTTTTTCATTTCATTGCACAGTATGGATCTTATATAAAATTTTGCATAAAAAGATCAATCACAGTAACTTATGTGTTTTTAGGAATTACTTTGTTAGGAGCCAAATTTATACATTCAGTCAATGAAGAGCTAACTATGTGAGTCCTAGAACAATGGCTACGAATTTGTTTTTCTAGCCACTCTGTCTCAGTTTAAAGATTTTATTTATTCATTTGTCAGAGAGAGAGAGGGAGAGAGAGCAAGCACAGGCAGACAGAATGGCAGGCAGAGGCAGAGGGAGAAGCAGGCTCCCTAATGAGCAAGGAGCCCGATGCGGGATTCGATCCCAGGACGCTGGGATCATGACCTGAGCCGAAGGCAGCTGCTTAACCAACTGAGCCACCCAGGCGTCCCTCTGTCTCAGTTTAAAACTGGATTTAGTCTTACCCCTCCATACTTCTCCACTCACTTGTGTTGATGAGGGATGAAAAACAGGTTATATTTGAGAATTTACAATCAAATCTTGCTTCATCAGATTTCTTGTTAATCTTATGGATACATAAACACCTGTGCTATCACAAGGTTATAGATTCCTAGATTGAATACAGCAGTGACTACAGTAGCACTTTCAGTTGAGAAATCACTGTATACTCAAGGAAGGCACCATCCTTTGGACAACGTTCAAACTGAACACTTACATTCAGTAAATCAAATGAATAATCATGATTACTTTCTTTAAGTGACAGAGTAAATGTGCCAAGCTTATTTAACACACACAATTTTTCCCCCTTATTTTTACATTTCACTTCCAACAATGACTCCCATGAAAAAATTCAAATGCAAAGAAAGACAGAGTGTGTATAGAAGCTCTTAGAGTCTCATTAGGCCAGATGGTATCTATAAAAGGAAGAAATTTCCACGGAGACCTAAGAAGAATAACCGGACAAAATCACTCCAATGTTCTGTTGGAGAATCTGTCAGATAGAAAGAGGGTGATGATTCTGAGATAAAAACCAAAGGTTTTTCTCCGAGATTAATTAGTATGAAATTCATTTGCACAGGGAGCATTTTAGATACCATGAGATTTTCAAAGAATTTTAAAATTCACAAAAAAAAAGACTAAGAAAGAGTGTTGCTTCATATATACTTTATTGACAGCCTTTATTCTCATGTACAGCTTTGTCTGTCTGTAAGTCTGAGTTTCAGTGACAAAGAACTTTGGATTCTTACCATTAAGTGGGTGGTGTTTGTCATATACATATATATTTTTGAGATAACATTGGCCTTTTGCTAACCTTACAAGAAGCTTTGAAAATAACCTTTATTTACAACTGCTTGAAAAAAAATTAAAAAAAAAAAGAAAAATGAAATTTGGATATGGCCTTCTAATATCTGTGCCAAAAAGTCAAAAAGTAAAGAATCATCTTGGGTGTACAGGTAAAGAAATTTGACTGATAAAGAAAACTTTCTTTGAAAAACCTTCACTGAAGACCATGAATGATACCAGAAGCATTGTTGATGTAGTTTACTTTGTCATGGGGGTTTTTGTGTGTGTGTGTTTTATTTATTTGTTTTTCTTGCAACTCTATTGCGGTTTTACATTTTCATTCATTCTAATCTACAAATAAGGTCACTGTGTTCTTTGCATGTGTGGATAACAGATATATTTTTGAAATGCCTCCAATTTCATTCATTATACTTAGCACAGTGGTAGGCTGGGTTTTTTCCCAATCATTCCACCAACTTTGAAAACCTGGTCATAAAACTGGAATTGACAAAACGCAAGGGGAAAAAGCCAGAGATCTGCTTATTCTAGACTTAGGAAACTGTGGTGAGCTCTGAAGAGACAGGAAAGAAAATAAAGATGAATGAATGAATGAATGAATGAATGAATAAAAACAAATAAATATTTATATATATATAAAAGTTGTTCTGCTCTGAATTTTGTGGGTGTTTCACCCAAGAAACTAGGGTGAGCAAGATGGTGGTGAACAAAGCTCACTGCCTCCTTCTTTTCCTTATTCTACCTCCAACGATACACACACACACACAATACTCAAAACATTTAATAACTGGCATCAAAACTACTCAAAACAGATATAAGCCCATAGTGCTAGAGAAGGGTGCTGGAGGCCGGCTGTGATGGCCACATAGCTTTTCAGACTAGTGGCCGTTGACCCACCAGAACGGGAGTTCTTCAATATTTGAACACCAGGACATGATGGTGCAGAGTTTTAATGATCAGTCTCGCACCTAAGGCTTTCAGGAGCCCAAACCACGAAGTGAGAGAGAATATAAGAAAATTCAACCAGAGTAGAAAAACTCAAGAATTCCAGGCCAGGAACACTCTTGTCCCTTAACAAGAAGTTCTAGAAGAAAGAAAACTTCTAGAAGGAAGAAGGCTTGCATCCAGCCAGTTTCCATCTGGTGAGGTGGTCATGACACAGAAGCAGAGGCTACTAGGTCGGTCCAAGGAGTTTTCAGATTTTTCTCTTATGTTATGTGCAATTCAAGAACTTTGTAGGAGGAGAATCAAGAAAAAGATCAGATCATTTATAGACAAAGTAAAGACTTAGCAGGTCACTGCACACCCAGTGAATAATGTGAGCAGATTTGTAACCTTCTTGCTCTTGGAAAATCTCTTTAATTCTCAGCCTCTCTCCCAAGTCTATAGTAACTAAAGGACAAGAGCAGCAGGATAGGAGATTGCTCCCTACCTCCTCCAAAATCATCCCTTCCATGCTGCTGGTTAGTGTTTCTAAGCTTCTTGCGTTTATAATGTTCTAATCTCCTTAAACATAACGATAGAGCACTGATTAAAATGAAAACAGGGAATTATCTGCTGCCTCAAAAATGATCATTTAGATAATGTCCTTTGAGTGTTCATATTTTATGTATTGTTGCTGTTTGGTTGTTACTTTGTTATTATTTTAGTTAGTTACATTCTCTACTTCTCCCTTCGAAATTAGATATAGCTGGAAACTTAACCTTTACCACCTTATACAGTTCTCAGAGAAATACAAAGTAAAACCACATCAAGATAAAACCAAATCTCTACCAGATGAGCAGAAATCAAAAACACTGACAATACCATTTTTTGGTCACATGTTGGCACGTGTAAACTATGGGGAGGAGGCATTAGCTAGAGTATAAATCTGTACAATTACTTCAGAAAACAATTTAACATTATCTAAGAAAGGTGGATAAGCATTCTCTATGATCCAGGGATTCCATTCTAGTATTCTTCCTTGCCATAGAAAAAAAGGGAAAAAAATAATAAAAATGGAAACAAAACAAATATACCCTCGTATATATCAATAAATTGTGCCCAGAATAATTCATACACTGGAACACTAAAAAGCAGTGATAATGAAGAAATGCAACTGTTGTCATCGATATGAGTGAATTTCAAAATAAATAATATTGAATTCAAAAGACAAGGTGTCAAAGGAATGCACTCTAATTTCACTAATAAAAAAGTCAACAAGTGGGGCGCCTGGGTGGCTCAGTGGGTTAAGCCTCTGCCTTTGGCTCAGGTCATGATCTCAGGGTCCTTGGATGGAGTCCTGCATCGGACTCTCTGCTTGGTAGGGAGCCTGCTTCCTCCTTTCTCTCT
This sequence comes from Lutra lutra, assembly GCF_902655055.1. Taxonomy (NCBI): domain Eukaryota; kingdom Metazoa; phylum Chordata; class Mammalia; order Carnivora; family Mustelidae; genus Lutra; species Lutra lutra. The sequence continues at coordinate 42,637,614 of NC_062291.1, read as the reverse complement.
CTGCCTGCCTCTCTGCCCACTTGTGATCGCTCTCTGTCAAATAAAAAAAAAAAAAAAAAACTTAAAAAAAAGAAGTCAACAAGTCAAAATTATATACTTATTTCTTATACACACATATATGATAAAGCTAAGCAGACAAGCAACAAAAAAATTCTATCAAAATTCAGGCTGGAGTTGGTAAGAGAAGGATGCTACGAAGGAGGGGCAGACAAGAATTGCAATTGATTGGAAGGTCCTTTTATTGTTTTTCTACTTATTTATTTGATAGAGAGAGAACACAAACAGAGGGGACAATACGTAAAGGGAGAGGGGGAAGCAGGCTTCCTACTGAGCAGGGAGCCTGACGCGGGGTTGGATTCCAGGACCCTGGGATCATGATCTGAGCCAAAGGCAGACACTTAACCAACTGAGCCACCCAGTTGCCCTGGGTGGGTCCTTTTAAAGTAGACCTTAGATATTTGCCACCTTTGGTATTCTCCTTGAAACTATATATATGTGGCAAATATTCTCATGAATGTTTCACAGATCTCATTATAAGCTCAAATATAAAAAAGAAAGTAAAAAACAATAGGTAACTTCAGGCTAGCATGCATATACCAATACCCACACCTCGCTCTTTTAATTTTGATTTCTTAGAAATGTTATGGGCAAATTATCTGAAATAATTCACTGGAGAAGGCAGCACACTAATCTAAGAGATGGGCTTTTTCTGATCTTAAAAATTAAAGAACTAGGGAGATATTAAAAGGCACAAACCTGCAACTAGAAGACAAGTAAGTTCTGGAGATCTAATACACTGGATTATAATTATAGGCAACAACACTGAATTACACACTTCAGAGTTGCTAAGCAATTAGATCTTAAATGGTCTCCCCACAAAAAGAAATAGACAATTATCTGATGCGACAGAGGTGTGAACTAATAAAGCTATGGCGATAATCACAGTGCAAAATACAAATGTATCAACTCAACACACTGTATATACTTAAACTTATACAAACTTATCAATCAGTTATATCTCAATTAAAAGCAAAAAAGTAAATATAACACTGTATGTTAACTAATGAGAATTAAAATAAAAACTTAAAAAAAAATAACAAGACTACAGTTCCTAAAGTCACTTCCTTCTGAATGCGGCTGCTAGAACTCCTAGCAGTAGCTCAAGTATGAAAAGTTAAAGGCAATCTTTTCTTTCCCCCCCTTAAACAGGGGGTTGAGTTAGACCTGAGAAAACTTGAGGTGACAGAACCCTGATAGGGTTTATTAGCCACAGTCCTCTCCCCCTTTGTTTATTTACTATGGGGCAGAAAAAGGACAGCCAAAGCCATGGGAAGGACTTGTTCTGCCCTTTCTACTACTCTGGTGGTTATTAATAAATCCCCTGGTTCTTCCTGCTTCATATTGACTGGTATTTCCTGAACTCTGAAAGAGAAATAAAATGGCCAGATTCTGCGCTATTTGGGCCCTACTCCTCCTCATCACATCTCTGTGGGACTGGTTCACCAGCCGCACGCCTTCTTCAACTGGATCTTCATTTCCCAGACAGTGCCCAGTGGGGAGGAGGGCGTCAAGGAGAGAGGTTGCTTTTGATAGCATTCTTGTAAGAAGTTACATCTTTCATACAAAGAATATGTAGGCAAGAATAAGAAAATAGGTCATTGATTTTAGGTAATAAGCTGATACACATGAGCCATTTCAGAAAACTGTGCACAAGTTAGAGATACAAAGCATTAGTTTTCCTCTCTGGGATTTGTTGTTGTTATTCTTGTTGATTTTGCTTATTTTGTTTTCTTTCTTTATACCAGAATGTAGGTTTGACCACTATATGTTTCCAAATAATTGGATTTCAGAAAATGCTTTACTTTGTATTCAGAATTTAGGTTAATCTTCCTCTGGTCACCAAAGAGCCAAATAGCCAGTGTTACATTTTGGCAGCAGGGTTTGGGTTCTGTAACACCCTAATGGGCAGAGAATATTAGAATAAAGAAGTCTTTGGAGTAAGTGAGAGTCAAGAGATTTCTATCACTCATAGAATAAATATTTCCTTTCTGTGTGTCCCAGACCACTTTGAGGTGTCAGGTGAACTAGCCCCCTTCCTTCAAGGAGGCTTTGATCTTTGCTCCAGCAGCTGAACACACCCTCCACCTAGAGCCAGTGCTGGGATGATTCTAGAGCAGAAACTGTCTCATAGAGTGGGAGAAAGCCCTGGCCTTAGGAGTTAAAGCCCTATCAAACATCTTAGATAAACTGAGGACTCAGCCTCTGTGCTACTTTTCCCCCACTTTCTCTTTATCTCTATATTTTCTTTGTTCTTCTCTGCTCTTTTGTGTGGCCAGGATGCTGACTTCCTTAGGATCCATTCCTGGGTTTCCTTGCACTCAGGCTTTAGCTGAATCTGGTAAATGGCAGGCATCACAGAAAGACAGGAGGATGAGACGAGAGGAAAATAAGTGACAACAGGACAGCCTGGGTCAGTTTCATCCTACACTCTCTCTTCTGACTCCCACTCTCAAGGAGACCCTGGAGGATATTACCTTTTCTGCCTCTTGCCCCTTCACTATAGTGATTATATCTCTTGTTGTCTTTTTTTTTTTTTTTTTTTTTTTAAGAGAAAGAACAAGCACAATGGTAGGGATAGAGGGAGAGGGAGAATCTCAAGAGGAACCCCAAATGATGTGGAGCCTGATACAGGCTCCATTCCACCACCCAGATCATGACTTGAGCCAAAATCAAGAGTCAGATGGTTTACCAATTGAGCCACCCAAGCACATTTCTTGTTGCCTTTTTAAACTATACCCATACATGGGTAAATAATCTTTAGAAAGCCTTCTAAATAATCTTTAGAAAACCTTCCTAAAAGCCCTATTTGAGAATATCGTCTGTTACCAACCAAAACCCAGACTAGAAACACTATTAGGAAAAGGAGAGGTAGGAATAGCCTTCTGGCTGCATGTGTGAGCAGAGATCGTCCACACTGCACCAACACGGCCCCTCCCTCATCATGAAGACAATGATGAAACAAGTCTGCTCTGGGTGCTCAGTCCGATGATGGAGGGAAACACATATGTAACTGGAGTGCTATCTGATGAGTGCTCTGAGAGGTAAGTACAGAGAATGATGGAAGTCAGGGACTGACCCTGCTGAAATCGAAAGGGAGTTGGAGCAATGGAAAATCTAACTGAACATGGTATACATGTGCTGAGGCTTGAACATTGAGTTGGAATTCACTACACAAATGATGGGTTGCTGGATCTAAGTGCTTGGTAATCAGGGTAGAAAGGCTACTGCAGGGAAAATAAACCATGTCTGCAAGAAAATAAGGGCCAGGATGCCTGGAGAAATGAGGCCTATAGGAGGAAAAGCAAAATCACAACTGAGAACTGGTTAGGACAGAGATTCGGGAGTATGCAAGGATATGACCCAAAGGAGCAGCCAGGGCCTCTAGTTCTCTAGTTTAAGCTGAGGACATTTGTTCTGTTGGCCTCTTGTAATACTTGTAATAATTACTCAGCAAGGAATTAAATAATCCAACGTGCATTTCAAAATGTAACTCTGTGGCAGAGGCTGAAGACCCCATTACCCTGATCACCAGGGTAGCATCTCAGTATCTTTCCTCTCCCCTAGTACCTCCCTGGGGCCTTACGCCTCACCAACAGCAAGGATGACAATTAGCTGGTATATACCATAAGGGCTCTTGGAATATTCATGGCCAGCCTCCACTATAATTTGTTGTGGCATCTATTCTGATTGGTTTGGGTCCACGTCTTACCCTGGTAAAATGTCTTTACAGGACTCCTCTTCTAGGTTGAGATTATGGCTGGAATTGCTGAAGGGGGGTCCTCTAGTAAGGTAACTTACAACGGAAAAAAAAAATGGACCTAGATGCTTTTCCTATATTATTTCAAAATATTCTAAGAAGCCATCACTCTTCACAGTGGAAAATCTTCTGATTTTCTTGTCATTTATTGCATAGTGGAGGTATGATAAGGAAAAGAAAACTAGTTAGAAGGTGACACCAAGCAGAAGAGTGATAGAGGGGAACTTGTCAGGAGGGAGACAAAGAAGCTGGAGGAGTCTAGGGCATAAGAATAATGAGTCTGGGGCAAGGAATGTTCAGCTAGAGCTACCTATTGGAAACACTGTGAGGGGAACTAGAAAACCTATGGGCCTGGAGCTAAAAAGGGAGGAGAAAATAGAGACATGTCTTTAAATAGAGATTTTTTTAGATGTCGTCAGAAACAAGGTAGAGAATTAACTTGTGAGTCAATGAGATCACCAGGAAAACTGGGTCACCCTAGAAAACAAAGAATAATGGAATACATGAAAAACTCCTCATTTGAAAGCTGGCCCAAGGGGAGACTCAGAGGGAAGAAGACTGAGAAGGAAAAGTCATCAAGAGAGCACCCTAGAATGGGTCATCCTTAGGGTGACCATTGTCCCGGTTTGCCTGGACAAGCTCTGGCTTCTGCCTACTGTCCCAGCATCCTAACTGGTTCAGCACTTGACCTAGATGAAAGTGTTTAATCTGAACAATAAAATCTATGGACGAATTTCAATGAATAGAAAATTGGAGGAGAGAGTGGTCAAGAGCGCTACACACAGGTCTGTGCGAACTTTCCAGCCTACCCACCTTTGAAAAGCCTACGCTTCTCATCTCCCTAACAAGTATTCCTTGCTGAGAACCTCAAATAATTTCCTTGGGACTCATTCCCAGTAGTTTTTAATTATCTTGCATACTGACTGGTTCTTCGTGGTCATCAAGTCTATTTGGATAGTCAGTGTTTCACCGTTGATGCGTGCTTTCAGAGTTTTAATTTTACGACAGCTGTTCTGGGGTGCTGCTGTTTTAGCGTCCGTCATTATATTCCCTTACTAGCCTTCACTTTTAAGATGCCTGATAGCTTTGGTGTCAACAAGTTAAAATTAAGTTGATCAGGGAAGAGTTATAAATCTGTCATGTCTGATCTACTTTAAGTCCCCATAACTAACAGCCAGTCTGAGATTTTGATCTTCATGCTATGTATGAAAATAATGCAGCCCATCCTGGGTTGGCAGTTTGTACCATGTTAACATTTTAATTGACTCTGTTTAAATGAACAGTACATTCCCACTGGTTTTAGGGAAATATTGATTTCTTGTGGGAAAATACTCAAACTACTAAATGCACATGAAACCCCATAGGAACCCAATTTAAACCTTAAAACACTTAATTACAAAGTCTTCTGTTTAACTGGTTTGCAAAATAACCTTGTTGAGAAACTATTTCATTAGAGAAATGTTATTGGATGGGCAAAGTACTACAATTTGATGATGTTTTCTCTTGTAAAATCCTTTATCACTATCTGAGTCACCCCTATCAGACTTTGTATTTTTTTTTTCCATCAGCAGATGGGCAGAGAAACACTCTCAAAAAAAACCACCACTGCTATATGTGTCTTTCTTCCTTCATCAGAGGGTTCCTTTCTGCATAGAGAAGAACACATAAGGAACATGCCAGAAGCCTAATCCCAAATACTGTGCCCGAGGCCACTACCTGTGCTAGCTTGGCTCAGTGGTATCTGGCGGCACAGAACACCCCAGGGAAAGATCCTAGCTAGAAAAGCCAGTGGGCCCCCCACCCCATTCTCTGGGCTAGCAACGTATTTGATAGTTTAGTAGCATAAGAGGCAGCAACCACAAAACCATGCCAGCTAGGGCTGTGTAACCTGGGCTTCATTGTAGCATTCTTCTAGCCAACGAGGCATGGGCATCCCACACAAATATTCCCTCCAGAACTGGAGGCTGCACCTGCACCCCTCTTGTTTGACTAGAGAACTAACACTCCTTCTCTCCTTCTCAGAACAAGGCTTTGATTTCTAAAACCTGCTACTCAAGGCCAAGTCTGGCCATACCATCCTTTCCCCCAAGTTCCTTCCCTCCTTTTATTGTACTGTTCTAAATCAACCCATGCCCAGATTGTACCAACTCCCTCAGACCTCGTACTTTGTCCTATTAACCCCATGGCAGGAGAAGAAATCTCCTTATTACCAAATTAGCTGTATAAGTCTAGGAAGGGTGGGACCAACTTAATCCCTGTTCCCCCACCAGCTGTCAGGGCCCAGCATGGCTTGAAATCATTATACAAGGTTTTATGACAGCACATTATTCCCTTTTATTCTCTTTTCTCTGTAATAGGCTTGGGACAGCATTGTTCTGAACACAATTTCCACCTCACGATTATATTCTGACATGAACAGCAGTCCTAACGGCATATCTTACCTGTACTGCTGTGTGTAACTTTACTGATAATCCCACAAAGGCAGTAAAACTGGTCAAGAGACAATAGCCCCTGAGATGCTGGGTGAAAGCCCTGGGACAGGATCTCAGCTTGAATCAAGAAAATCACTTCACTGGGAGCAGACATTATTCAGTCAGGTAAATTATCACATACAATGTGAGCTTTACCTAAGAATTTATTTATGTGAATAACTTGTTTATTCTGGGTACATTTTCTGTTTTACAGAGTAACATGATACAATGTCATTACAGATCACATTGTCAAATCTGTCCTGGAAACATGTAAATTCCATGAAACTCTGTGTGTGTGTGTTGGGCGGGGGGAGGGTCTCCAGAGTTGATGTCTTTAGAAGACAGAGAATTGATAGATATCCTGGTTCAAAACAGAAAGACAAGACCCAAGAGAAGGAGAGGCGGGAAGCAGCAGGGGAGGGAGGCAAAGAAAGAGAATAAAACCTAATCAGAGACAGAAAAGACCCATGTAGCAGCATTTATATTTCTCTGAAAACCAAGAGGTCACTTCTTTGCAAAAACAGCAATCAATTATTGTGTCAGTTAAGGTTCTGTGATTGCAGGCCACAAAACCTGCAAAAATGGAACTTAGTGGAAGGAATGAAAGAAAAAATTGGACTCTCTGAAAAGACATCAAGGCAGCGCTGGGATGTGGGTTGTAAAATTTCTCACACTGTCTCTCAAGGATACTCCAGTCGGATTCATGAACATCAACCACTAAATGTCCTTGTGGTATTCTTAAGAATAAAACTGAATAAAATTGAAAGGAGTGTGGGTTGTCCCAGCTTGGGTTTCCTACCTACACCTTAGTCACAGAATATAGAGCATTCAGTGTCCCTAGCAATGCCCCAGAGTGAGATGGGGGGCAAAGAATCCTCGAGATAGCAAAATCACAGCTGCCATGTTGTGTGCAAGCACGGCACCATGCTTCAGACATCACATTGTGGTCCTACCCTTCCGCCAGCCTTACCGGGTAGGTAGTAGTATCCTAATACCATGGCTAAGGAAATAGAGGACCAGGGAGATTGATGGACTTGCACAAAGTGGCAGAGCCCAGACTAGATCTTGGCATGGCTTCTGTTAAGCCATCTAATAAAACTGCTTGCCTTGAATTTCCTGTTTTCCAATTTGAGAGGAAAATAAAGCTCAATGAATTTTCTATTCAGGGCTGATGTTCAGGTCACATGCACGTTATAGTAATACTAGTTGTTGAAATACTGAAATACTTCCCAACCAGTTGGTAAAGAGCCACAGACTCTCTAGATGCCAGACGACTATCACGCTGGCCTTCTAGCCCTCTCCTTGAGTCCTCAAACCTCCCCATTATCCAACAACTAAAGACTTAATATCTGGCATTCCAGAGGACTGCTAGGATTCTGCCACTGAGTTATGGCTGGCATCCTGTCTGATTAGTTGCATTCATTTTCATACAAAAATATTTTTAATTTCACCATTGTTTCTACTTAAGTCTCAGTAAAGAAGATAGCAAGTCTTTTTTTTTTTTTTTTTTTTTTTTTTTTTTTTTGACAGAGATCACAAGCAGGCAGAGAGGCAGGCAGAGAGAGGAGGAAGCAGGCTCCCTGCTGAGCAGAGAGCCCGATGCGGGGCTCGATCCCAGGACCTCGGGACCATGACCTGAGCCGAAGGCAGAGGCTTAAACCACTGAGCCACCCAGGCGCCCCGATAGCAAGTCTTTAAATTCCAAATTTATCTGAGAAATATTTGAAATAAAAATAGCTAGGTCATTGTTTTCAAGATGGTCTTAAATAAAATAAAAAACAAAACAAAACAAAACAAAAACCTAATAAAAGCAATTTACCTCTTGGCCCACAAAGTCTGTACCTCACTGAATTTTCCATTTTGGTGCCCTGTTTTACTTAGCATTCTCCCTAACTTATTAGAAATACTAACCTAGTGGGAATGTGTGTCTTTGCTATAGTTATAAAGGAAAAAAACAACAACAACAAAAGAAGTGTGATGTATGGTGGGGTAGAATTATCCTTTACTCATTAGCCAGGCTCCAGGAGAGTTTCTGAGAGCCACTCACCAAGAAGACCATAAATCACAGGCAAGAGTTATGCCAGAGGACTCTGAGATACTGTACTTTGTTATCTCTCTATACATGATGGTGCTTACTTTGTATTCCAACTCTACTTTTCCACATTATAATACATTCATTTAAATGCAGATTTTGTTATTCTGCTTAACATCATCAGTCTATCAGATAAACACCTGTGGGGAAATAGAAATTAACCTATCTCTGAACATTAGTGGGAAGCACTAAGCTTGCCACAATTGCCAATTTGCCCTCAGGGTCACCTTTTTTTTTTTTACCTCTCATACATTAAGAATCCTGTTCAGAATTGCACTATCATGCCTTACCATCCAAAGTGCTGTCCCTCTCATTAATGGGACAACTTTGGCTATACCACAGCATGGGGCACTCATCCATAAACCTAGGAAAAAGTGTCACACTGGGGAAAGTGCCACTGACAGATGTGCTGTTATCAGCATTGTACATCACAATGCATCCATTGCTCTGTCTGGAAGGCTGTGGGATGGCTCTTCACAAGAACATTCAGGCTGAGAACCCAAGCAGAACAGTAAGAGCCTCATTAGAAAGCATCTGACTGGTCATTCATGGAGGGTACAGAGGGGTGGAAATTAGCCTTCCAAGAAAAGTAAACCCAGGAAACCCACCATAAGAGCTTATAACAGTGTCATAGAAAGGGCTGAGGACATCAGAACTAACATTAATAAGTAGCAGCCCTGTGTACTAGAAGGAATATTTCAGTCCATACCAGCAAATTGGGAAGTAGGGATGACATTTTCACCATTTAACAGAGCAGGTTCAGAGCTTACATTACACACAGCTATCGGCCATGCTGTCTAAACTATGTCCCACTACACCAAAGTCTGGCCACATGCAAAGGAGCAGTACCTCTAGATCAGAACTGAGTACTCAGAGTGATGTTGCACAAGCCCCAGAAATTGAGATCTCAAGTTTTTAGTACTAGGTTTGGTACAGTATCTTTTCTGAGCCCTCAGACCAGGGTTAAGTACACTTTGTGGCCCCTAGAGTATCCCGTGGTCTTCTGCCATACACTCAACATTATTGAAACTATCTGCCTGGAAATTGCCTTTTCGAGCAGACTAAGGTCCTCATGAAAACTACTGCTGTAATGTTTTCTTTATCAGAGTCCCCACACTTATTCCAATGCATGGCACTCAATACATATATACTGAATGAGTAGTCAATCCCCAACTCAGTCCATGGCTAAGGGAAACAGACATCCTCATATGAATATCTTTATCAAATGAATGTATCTCCATCAGTATGGGCACAGATATCAGATGTCATAGTTCCCTAGAACTGGCTTCTCCTCCTTACTCGTTGGGCTCTGAGTCCAAGTTGCACAACGAAGCACTTGATTATTTTTAAGATGTCCAACCCCGGTTTTCTGCAGAGGCTAAGTGTGTAGATCAGCTGCCATAAATGCCTTCTCTCCTTGGCAGTTTCATTTCTCAACCAAAAATCAGCACTGGTATCTTAATCATTCATTTGCCTTTTATGAATTTAAAAATTATGAGCTAGTTCCCTAGAATTTGAGTGCAGTCACATGATGACACATGCTGGGCCTCTAAGACAAAGAACCAGACCCAGAAATGTAGTGACCTACTATAGTATCATATATTGAGAGATCAGCAGTGTTCTTACAATGGCTTTGCTCTCACATGACTCCAAAACGAATCTCTCCTCATCCTCTGTGAAAATTCATAATGCTCTTTACAGGAGGAACTATTTACACAGTTTACACATTTCAATCATTCCTTCTCTTCTGCCTCACTCAGATATAACTAGTGGTATCATTTTCAAAAGCAGTCAGGAGGTACAGAATACTGATGTACCCTGATTATTCCTATGCTTTCTTCTAGTAGAAATGGATAAGTTTCAAAATGAAATGGTTATCACCAATGCGATAAGTAGCACCTTTGAACAACTCCAGTTACACCTTTCTAATCATTTAGTCACATATTCCTCACAACATATCAGGCAAATTAAATTGGAAGACAAAAGAATGCAAATCCCGGAACAGAATTACATTTTAGATAGTTTGGATATTTAAGATATGTCTATTTTACAGACTATGACAAGAATTGTCAGATTTAGAGGATCCAAAAAGAAATCCCAGGGGAAAGCAGTGTCTTTTCAGACAGTTATATAATAAATGCAATTCATTAAGTTTTACACATTACAAAGTCATTTCAAAATTATCTTATTAAATGGCACACTATTTGTGTAAAGTAAGGTAGGACTGATATTACTGCCATATTGAATACTTGAAGAAACTGAGGCACAAAGAAATGTGTCCACATTCTCACAAAGTAGCTGACTAGGGATTCAGAGTCAGGTTTCCAACTTTGATTCTAGTGTTCTTGACAAAACATAGAAATCTAATGACCTTTTATTAGAAAGTTTTCATTGAAGTATCACAAAAAACACATATTTATTATACAAATCAATGCATGTTAGCCAACCTGTCTTTATTAAGGTATCTAACACTAGAGGGTATAAGAAGAGGGAAAGTACTTTATGCCTGCCATAAAGCCTTTTACAATTCAGCCGAGGGACAACACAAACACTGAGAGAACCTGGAAAGCCGTGCCACTCAACTGATTTGTTCCTAAATCTGGAATTGTCAGAGCAAGTGAAGGACACCGCTGACCAGAACAGGATCATGCAAGACTGCCTACAAGGCACCAACACTTAGTACATGAGAAACAGAATTACACAGTAAGCTCACAACCAAGACTTTTGGATGATGGATAAAATAGAAAAATAAAATGGAGGAAAGCAATTGAATCTATGTCAATTCTTGGCAAGGTATTTTTTGATGTATCCTGTCTCCCCATATCATTCAAATGGAATATCTCTCCTCTGCCTATCATTTCAGATAGTGGATCTCTTCAGATTTCATTCATCCATGTCTTCATCCAGTCCTTTGTCAATCATTTTTTGATCGCCTATCATGTACAGGATGCTCTTTGGAATGTAATGAACATAGCAGTGAAGGAAAGAGATACAATCCCTGACCTCATCAAGCTTACAGTTTGATGGGGGAACATAGAAAATATACAAATAAAAAATTAGGTGAGCAGGATAAAAGGAATAGCTACAGAGTAAAATAAAGCAGAAAATAGAACTAGGGAGTCCCATTTTGGTGGCTGGGAAATATACATTTCTTAAAATGTAGTCAAGGAAGTGTTGGTAAAAACTCAACATTAGAGTGAAGATCTGAATGAAGAAATAGAGCAAAAGGTGCTGCTTTCTAGGAAAATAATACTTCAAGTAGATAAACAGCCTTTGCAAAGACTCTAGGGCAAGGGTGTCCCTGGTATCTTGAAGAGATGGCAAGGCAGACAAAGTTCTGGCATGGAGTGAAGGAGGGGGATTGTAAGAAGACAGAAGAGAAAGCGCTAAGGGGTGGAGGTGGGGGGACACTGCAGGTCACAAAAGGCCTTCATGTGCTTTGAAAGGACATTAGCTTTTAACTTCAGTAAAATGCGGAGTCCCAGAGGTATCTGAGCAGAGTCTCAAGTGATCTGGTAAGTTTTGCAAGATTTACCCTTGTTGCTGTGCTGACAATATGTTAAAGAAAACAAAGGGAGAAGCAGCAAGGCCACAGCTGGAGATGCATGAGCAGTCCAGGCAAGAGATGATGGCTGGACCCCTGCTCTGCTGCTTGCTCCACATTGCTTGAATGGTCCCACCCATTCCGACTTGTTCCTTTGCACATCATTAATGTCCTAATCACTTCCAGGTCTGTCTCTAACTTGGACCCCTCTTGTTAGCTCCACATATTTTATAATAGCTGAGAAACAAGCCCCTCTTTCTGGATGCCCTATAGCTACCCCCAAGCCACAGTATGTTGATATTAAACTCTTTAATTTCTCACTTTAATAAACTGGAAACACTTTATTTCTCATCTTAGCTAATGACATCACACACTCAATGTCTACCTATAAGTCTAAATCATACTTCATTCTTACGGAAAAATGGAAATAGAGAAAATACGGAAAATTAACCATTTGCCTATACCTGCAAACCTGTTACAACCCTACTATTCTTATTCCTGTCATCCCAGTTCAGCACATCCTCATATTTTTCCAGAGGTACATACATAATAAGGTCATTAGCAACTCTTCATAGGTTATGGATCCACTTAAAGACACAGACACTAAAGTTTAGCTGAGGCCCACCAAAGACCCAGTTATTCCTACCGAAGATAGCAGAGTCATCATTTGTAACAGACACATGCTTGTTCTACTGTTCTCTCCTTATTGCCAAGAGACACGCATTCTAAAGACCCACTGAAAGGATTTTAGTAGATTAGATGCAAATTAGAGTGTTATCTTCTGTTTGTATGAATAATGCACTATACTGGATCAAGGGCAACAATTTAAAATGCTGAAATAATTCAAGCTAAAAAAAAGTGAGCATTAAGTACAAGCATTGACGGTAACATTGAGAGAAATGCATAGATTCAACGAGAATTAAAGAAATAGGTTCAGGTGGACTGGCTAAGGACAGGCTGATAAAGATGTAGAGCAAAAACAAGATGTAAAGATGATTTCTGGTTTTTAGGTTTATATGCTTAGTGTGGCTCATTTATTTCCCAGATTATTGCAACTTTTACTAGGGCCAATGACCATGAAATGTGCCCTAGGAGGACAGTGGGAGATTATCTGCAAGACTTCAGAGTGGTGGTCATTCTAAAATATTTAGTAGAGACTTCAGGTCTTGAGTTGGGGGGTAAGAGACAACATACCACACCCCTCCCTATTCTCTTCCACGTTCCAGTTTGTTCCCCTCCTTCTCTATGTGCCCCACTGTTCTGCAAGTTACCCTTCTCTTAGAGAATACCAGCACTTAGGTCCTATACTGACATTTTGGTAATTTACTTACACATAGTTTTCAGGGCCATTTGTTTCAGCCTTATAACATACTGTATACTTCTTGAGATCAGAGAGCTTCCTGCAAGATGTTTTCTATCCTTCGTTCTATTTAATCATCATAAGCACCCTGGGAATCACAAATTCCCAGCTAGGAAAGCTGAGACTCTGCTTATATATCATGGAGGGAGACTTTACTTGCAGGCTCGTGAGACACCCAAAACCTACATTTCTGTCTCATATGTAATCTTAGAGGTAGAACAAATTTAAACAAACAGTCATGGATGGGCTTATTACTCATAAGTGTTCAATAAATATTTCATATATATGTCATTTGATTTACAAACTCATCTTATATAACTTCCTGGAATCTAAGGAAACAGAAGGAACAGGGATCTTCTGGATTCTCCTATTTCGTGTTTAGAGAACACTGAAGAAACCATTTATATTTAAGAAAATGATGCTATTACAAAGAAATCAAATTGTATTCTTTCTAAAAATCATCTGTAGAATGATAAGCCTTAAATAGCAAGGCAAGGTCAAGAACATGTGAAGAAATGAAGGAACAGATTGCTAATTACCATTTTTATTATCTTCTAGGAAAGAAAGGAAGGTTTGTCTGTAATTGCTTTAGTAGGCAGTCATAGCAAATGAACCTGAAAAATGCAATATTCCTTCTCCAGAATTGTTCATTGTCTCAATTTCCCCTTTGAAAGTATCAGCCAAACCACTTTTTAACTGTTTGTAAAAACAAAATCAAACTGAGTTACAGCTCAGCATGGGAGGGGGTTCATAATGCTGGCTCTCTGCCTCAAGCAGAATGGGATTTGCCCAAGAAAAGCATGATATTCCAGTTGAATTCAACACTCTTGCTTCATGACTACTGTGTGAGGAACATATTCATGTGTTATTTCACTTAATCATCATTAGGTCAGGCCCTTCTCCTTCTTGGGACAACTTTGTTCCTGTCCCCTCACCGCAGGAGAATCACTAGTATCTACTGCCTCTTCCATTTCAAGTTGGCTTTTGTTTCTGCTGATCACCATATTCTCATCTCTGCTGGGCAAGGGTTTGCTTTCATCATACATTCCTGTGGATGTCCTAGAGCCTCTTCCAGAGTCCTCATGTCCAAACTGAGTTGTGCTCCGTGAATTGGAGTACCTCCACGTTATGGTATAATATTCTATGAACTTCTTGCACCTTAACGTCCTAAAGGGTTTTACTGAACATTGTTCTTGACTTATTGCTCATGTCCTTTTTGTTCTGAAGAACCCACACAGTGCCTTACAGATACCTGGGCTGAAACAACTCTGTGTGATAGGCCACAAGCAATTCTCTAAATGATCCTTCTTCATTGAGAGTAAAAGCTTGATCCTGAGCCAAACTTATTTGAACGACTCTGCTCCCCTGGTAACTCCCACACCCTTTTCATCTCAGCTATTTGTGAATCCAGATAAGTCTATCTTCCAGCTATGACAGAATCACTGGATTGAGAAGGAGAAGGGCATCCTTTAAAGTCAAAGAAGCCATGCACCCAGCAGTGGCAAATTCCCACTACAATATCCCTCCCAAGTGGCCATTCGGCTTCTGATGAAGACACACAGTGATGGTTACTAGAGTTTTTTTTTTTATTTTGGGCTAAAACATGCTTCTTAACTTTCACATACTGGTCCTGTTCATGAGTTTATACCAAAGGTACGCTGCAGTGAAAGATGTTTTCTCTTTTTTTCTCAAGTCTCGTTAGTGCTGCACAATGAGAATTATGTCACCAGAAGAAAAATCAACACAAAGTGAGAAAAAGAATCACTCTTACTCATTTTACTTATATAAGGGAATTTTTAAAATATATTCTGTTCTGTGTGTGCACCACATCAAAATGGTAAGCATAGTAAAGTACTAAGCTCTAATAAAATATTATTGACTTTTGTTTTTATTTGTTTATCTATGTATTTTGTCCTTTAAGAATGAGGAAGAAAAGGGGTGCCTGGGTGGCTCAGTAGGTTAAGCGTCTACCTTCAGCTCAGGTCATGATCCCAGGGTCCTGGGATCCAGCCCCACATCTGGCTCCCTGGTCAGAAGGCCTACTTCTCCCTCTCCCTCTCCTACTGCTTGTGTTTCCTCTCTTGCTGTGTCTCTCTCTGTTAAATAAATAAAATCTTAAAAAAAAAAAAAAAGAACGAGGAAGAAAAATAGGATAACTTAAAAATGATATGCAAAATCTGAGGCCAAGAGGGGGACATTTGGCATGAATTTTATGTTAACTAACTGCCCCAGGCAACACTCACTATGATAGATTTGAGAGTCATTCAACAGAATTAGAAAAAAGCCTAGTGGTTTTGGGGAGAATGACTAGTAGTCATTCCCAATCCGCTAGCTGGTCCAATATCAGACATCCAGCAATCTTTAGCTATAGAGTCTGAGAAAAAAAAATCACAAAGTTAATTTAGCAGCATCTTTCATAAGTTTAGATTTTAAATGTGAAAATCAATGCATCCCATTTGGTATGCTATTTGGCACCATGTACTAAAAAGACTTAAAAACAAAAGCAACAACAAAAAAGATTCAAACTGTAGGAGTCCTTAATTCTGCTTTTGGGAATTTATCCTAAGAACATAATCTGAAATAGAGAAATAGTTTATGCAGAAAATACTCATTGCAGTGTCTGTTTCATGGGAAACATTTAGCATTAATCTAAATATCCAATAATTGGAGGGAAGGCTAAGTAAACTTCATTATTTGGTGTTTTGCAGAATGTAAACATCTACAAAAAAGTTATTTACAATGAGGTGATGCTAGCATAGGCATATGTAAAAAGAATGAAACAGGATAAAAATATATGGACAGCACACTCTCAAATACATTAAATAAATTGCTATAAAGATAAAGACTGGGGGGAATAAGCAATCATGCCAATGGAGAGTGCTGGAAAATGGGTGATTGTTTTGTAATTTTTTTCCTTTTTTTTTTTCCCCAAAGTGAATACAAATAACTTTTAAATAGGAAGGGAAGGATACCTTACATTAAAAAAAAAAAAAAAAAAAAGCTGACTCTTTCAGAAATAGAATATCATCTCACATCCAAAGCAGCTGTGCAGATTACAGTGGTGTTATTACCAGGTTTATGAAATATGAATGCTGACCTTGTCTCCTTGCCTCTACTGACATTGAATAGTGTTTACTGGAGGCCAATTACTTTTTCTCTCCGCTTTAATTCTTCTCTAAGTTTTATCACTTACTATTACTCTGCAAGCCTAAAATTATTTGGCCAACTCTGTCTCCTTAAAGTAATATTTTCTTCTTTTGTCTCAGATTAGTTCTGAATATATCACAAGAATTGTTCGCATAATGCTAATGCCAACGTTTTGCCCACAAGGGTGTCTTATCAGAAAGACTACATCTGAGTCTATATTCTAGGCAGCTCTCAACTCCTTTATGAAATTAAATAAATGCCAATTCTAATGAACAAGGAAACTAAAATCTCATCAATTATCTTCTGAAGCCTTCAAAATAGCTTTGCTTTCTCTAGGCAAGAACTCACTGAGAATGTTTTTATCCTCAAATCTCTCCAAGGATGCAAAACCCTGGCACTTTGCATCTTCTCCTCTGGGCTGACACACCAAAATAGACAAGAGGATACACAACTGGCCAGACAGGGCCACTGGTAGATTCACCAGAAAGTTGATGAAATGTAAGTATGCCCCCCCCACTTGCTTGGGGGTCCATGAAGACCCTTTTTTATGCTTTGAATTTGTAATTTTATAGAGACCCTTAAGTTGCATGAGATACATATCCCACAAAATTTAGATTAACCACTGGACATGGCCAACTTTCCCAGATTACTCTCAACAGCACTTGGGAAGCGACACCAATCCCTGATTCTTTTGACGTTGACTTTTGAGACATGAGACCTGGCTGGGCAAATGGAAGTGGAGAATAGAGGGGAGAGAAGAGCAGGAGTGAAATAGCAGTAAGGGGATGTGAAACAGAGATCAAGTATGACAAAATGCTCGTTGTTGACCCTCAAGAATTGAGATTAAAATCAGGTCCTGGTCTTTTATCAACAGAAAAAACCTAACCCTTGTGACTTATTATGACGCAAGAGGGTGAATTCAGAGCCTATAGAAGGAATGGTTTGGGGACTATAAACGTTCAAAGCTCAGTTTAAGAAAGAAAAGGATATTAGCTCTTCTCTGTGTCTGCTATGCTTACAGTCGCCAATTCTTAGTGGCCAAGATCTCAGATGAGTATGTTATTTTGGATCACACAAAACACAACTCATAAAATTTCCATTTCAGAAAATGGTGGAGAGGACTTACAGTTTCACTTTAATAGTGGTCACTCCAAAAACACTGATTATTAACAAAGGGACTTAACAAGCTAGTTCAATTCCTTCATTTACAGATGGAAAATGGAGTTTAGGAAGAAGTGGTATACCTGGGGTAATGGATTTAGTGGCAAAGCAAGGTTATCAGTGCTTTTCCCATATGTGCATTTCCAGACACACACATCTTTGCATATTGGATAACACTTTTTTTAAAAAGAAAAATCAATTTTCTGACATGCTCATGCTAAGGAAAAAATAAAAGTATGTTAATGTTAATGTTATCTGACTTTGTCACACACGAGTGCACATACCCATGCATCATAGTGGAAGAAAACTGTAAGTATATTTTATTGCATGTCCTAGTACTTCAAAACCCCATAATCAGAATTTTGAAAAGAAAACCTATATTTGGATTTTCTTACATATCTTTGTTCTCATTTAATTATCTGAAAATTGTGCAGAGAAGGTAGAATTTGGCAGAAGACACAACTAATTCTCTTCTCTATTTAGAAATATAAAATTCAGATGCTTTCTCCAATCCCCACCATCACCTGGAAATGCACTTAGCATTTTATTCTGAGGACTGTGCTTGAGTTCAGAGAATGCTAAAATCACAGTAAACCGATGCCATGGGTGACACCTAATTAATCCACAACTGTTTTTTGTTTTTGTTTTTGTTTTTTTTGTGGGGTGTTGTTTTTTTTTTTTTTTCTAGTGGGGACAGAGTTACCATTTTCTGAAACTGAATACAAAACTCAATATAGTTTTAACCTGGTCCCGGGATCAAATGTATAAAAGGGATCAATTATATATGTGAAATAGCAAGGTGGAACTTGATACTTAACTTTTGGGAAATTACTGACTTTTCTAAACTGCAATGGATGCTATCCTCAAACAAATGTCCTTCTGCAAACACTTACCAATATTTGCATATACTTTCAGAGCTTCACTGGATTAAATCAAAAGACCAAGGTTCATAGTTCATCTGTCCAATGTGAACTGATAAGGTTCACTTCCTGTTTACAAACTCTGTCATGATGAGGCTCAACAATGTCTAAGATAATTTCTAGCTTCACAATGTTCTCAGTTTCTATGAGCTTACTATCCAGTCTTTAATGCAGAAATAAATTTATATAAGCACCCTGAGCCCTGTGAGAAATTCGAATTTAAGGTTTCTCAGAGGTTCACAATGACATTAGTAATTACATTGATGATTTTTTTTTAATCGCCACCGATTGTTACTTCATTTTCACTTAAATGGAAGAAAGAATTATCCTGACAGGACAGAGAATATTCCTAAGATGGTTACTTAGTTGAGTTTGGTTCTGCATGAGATTGAAACCATCTAGCAGAAAATTAAATTAACGTTTGCCAAGAAATTAAGATAAAATGTGAAGATCACCATGTAAAGCTATTTGTCATCCTGGAAAGAATGGATGATCCATGTCAACCTTCAAACTCAGCTCCATGAGCAATTGGAAATTATCAAGAGTTTTAGAAGTGATGGACAAATGGAGTTTGATACGGGTAAATGCCAGTCGATTCAGAGAGTAAAAGGACAACTGACTGTGACAGATAGATTCACTGTCCATGAAGATTGAATTATTGAAATACGGTGTTCCAAAAATCCTAGAATAGCTAGGCTTTGCTGTCATAAGAAGATTAATCTCAGGGCAATTAGACTTAACTTGAAGAAAATACTTAAGAATGACTCTGATTCTTCCTGATAGCTCATGATTTTAAATTCCCTTTATTTTCTTAACCAAAGCAGAGAAAGCATAGATAGTCATCAGATGACATTTAAGAGAAAGAAGAAGGCTCCTGACCTTGCAGAAGAAAAGCCAAAGGATATTCGTCCATTTACTATGGCACACAAGCAAAAGCTGATTCAGGGCCTTGCCTGGAGTTGATCCCTGACCAGCCCCATGAAATGGCAACAAAGATGGATAATACTGATGACTTCTATGCAGGCTGAAATATATTTTTATAAACCTATTAGTAATAAGGAGGAAATGAGACTCTAGTTAGATAGCTATGATTACATGTATCTACAAACAATAGGGAAAAATGATTGCGCACTTAGATACTTCAGAGAAAAACCCTAAGTTTCTGCAAAGGTAAGACCGTGTAAAAAGTTCTACCACACATCATTCACTCATTCAACAAGTATTTTCTGAGGACCTACTATGTCTCAGACACCATTCTAGGTGCTTGCAATATGCACATGGGAAAGGAACAAATGTCTACCCTTGTGGAACTTACATGCTAGAGAAAAAATCAGACAATAAACAATGTGCTAAATAAATAAATTATCTAGTATGTAAGAAGATAATATATCCTACGAAAAAAATTTTTTTTCAAGAATTCGAAATAGGACCGCAGGATCATGAGCAATGAATGAAGTCCCAGGTAGCTTGTAGTGTTAAATATATGGTTCAGGGTAAGGATCACTGAGAGTGTTAAATAGGAGCAAAGACTTAAATGGGATGAGGTAGTTAGTAAAGCTGCTATCTGGGGAAAGAGCAATGAGTCAGAGGGAACATCTAGAGCCTATAGTTGGAATGTGGTAGTATGATTATAGTAGGAAGAGCACAGGAAGAGGAAGAGAGAGGGGTTCAGAGGTAGACCACTGTAAATGTTTCAACTCTTTGAAGTTGAAGTGAAACGAAGTTGAGTGAAATGATGAGCTGGATTTCTTGCATGGCAGTGACAAGGTCTGAATTATGTTTTGATCATTTTTGGCTGCCATATTGAAAATAGACTATAGATGACCAAAGTCTGGACTAGGGAAACTTGTTTAAATCTTCATTTTATTTTTTTATCATAAATAATCAAGGCAGGAAATACTGCTGATTTAGATCATTGTAATGGTAACAGCAATAATGAGATGTAGGCAGATTTTGAAAAATACTACTGATTTAGATCATTGTAATGGTAACAGCAATAATGAGAAGTAGACAGATTTTGGAAAAGGGAAAGTTAGCTGGCAAATTAAGTTTTGTGGAGAACAGGAATTAAGTATTAGAAATGTTGTGTTTGATATATCTGTTTGACATCCCAGTAGAGATTTAAAGTAGACATTTAGAAATACAAGTCTTGAGCTTGGAAAGGAAGTTTGGGCTGAAGCTGTAATTTTGGAAGCTGTTAAAATTTAAGTGGTACTTAAAGCGAAAAACCTGCATTAGGTTCATCAAGTCACTAGGAGAGAGAGAGACAGACAGACAGAGGAGGACATCAAGGAATGAGATGTTCCCACATTAAAAGCTTAGAGAGAAGTGAGAATGAGTTAAAAGTGAGGTAGGAGAAAAGTCAAGAGAAAGTGTATGATGATGGAGCTAAATGAAAAAAGTTCATTCAACAGGAGGACATGACACCCTTAATTTTATGACCTCCTAAGACAAGTTACTCAATGTCTCTGTGTCTCAGTTTCTCTACCTTACTAACAGGAGGCTGCAATTGCTTTTCGGTAGAAATTTCTAGAGAGATAGCACTGGATTATTGGAAGATTCAGAGAGATAATGATTTATACTTTAAGTTTCTTAGAAGCTGTTTGACCTTGGGCCAGAAACTTCTCAGATCCTTAGCATTTTCATCTTATTATGAGATAATAATGTCTGTCCCACTGGAATCTGGTAAGAATTAAATGAAACTGCACAAATGAATTGGCCAGAATAGTATCAGGCACATATCAGGTATAATAAATGTGATTTGCTTTTGTTGTTTGCTCTATCAGGTCTCAGACCAAGATTCAAATTCTTTTAATGGACATCTTCTGCATGATTGACTTAACTTTACTCTTTGTTTCATGAAGCAAGGCTGCTGTCCATTTGTAACAGTACCTTAGTTTAAGGCAATCCTGGAACTATTTGGCTTAGATTATTGCTTCACTCCTAACAATAACTTCCACGCCTCAACCTCTGCCCACCTACCCTTGGCCCATGCTCTGACTCCCCTGAGCACCAATCTATGTTCTGTTGAGTCTGCTGCTAAAGCAAGGCAGGTGTAGGCAAGATTATTTCAGAAAACTACAAACAGAAATATCAGTAGACCTACAACAAGGTTCCACTAAATGATTATAAATTTTTAGATCATTTTCTTAAATAGATTTTCAAATCTCTAAGAACATAAAAATACATCAGGTGGAAAAGTATAATGACTGAACAGAGCTGTTAAAACACCAGTTTCGGAATTTGATCTGACTTCAAATTCAACTGGAATCACACTGGTTGGACAAACTTGGGCAAGCTTATGAGCTTTTCTAAATCTCAGTTATTTCATCTGTAAGTGGGGTTTACAAGACTTAACCTCATGTGATCCCTGTGAGTGCAAAATGGGATGATTTAAGCAAAGGTTAACAGTAGCAGTGTATTTATTATTGGTTAACCCTACCTACATATTAGATACCTAGATGCAGGAACGTGTCATACTAAAGTCTTATTTAAAAATTAAAATTTAAGACAAGAGTAAAGGCACAAGAGGCAATAATCCAAAAATGTTAAAAAAAAAAAAACCTACCTAAAAATGTTTCTAAATGTTTGAGGCTTTGCAGTATGAAGTTCTTCATGAGAAAAACAATAAATGAATATGGCAAAAAGTCATCAATTCTTGAGGTCTTATATAATTCTTCACTCAGGGTCATGCTGTCCCTGGTGATGGTTTTATAGCCTGGAGTTAGAGTGAGAATCCCACCAGAGGAGATGGGTGTCCCTTTGAAAGTCAATTCTGCGCACCACCATGCAATTCATCCCTGCTTCCATGAGACACTGTTCCTGGAAAGAAATCCTGGAATAGACAGATACTGTATCTATTCAAACTAAAGTTAGAACTACCATTTTATACATACTATAATTTAAGGAAAAAGAATTAAAAAAGAAATTTTATGTGAGGTCTATGATGAAAAGATAAGAATTCTCCCAATATTTTTCATATTTAATCAAAGTGATTTATGCTGTGCTTATTTAATTTTTATTTGGCATTTGGGAAGCTTCATTCTAAGATCAGTCCTACTAGTATTTGTATAACCTTTAGCAAGTTACATGTCCTCTACAGGTCTCAGGTTCCTCCTTTGGAAATAATAACATTTCTGTTGGAGGATGGTTGTAAAGATGAAATGAAATTGCATGTATAGCACAGGCCTAGGCATTCAAGAATTGGAAGTTCTCCTTCTCTAGTATCATTTATGCTCCCCTCATACTTTGGAAACTTCTAAATAACCCTTATCTACTTTGCATTCGAAATTATCAAATGGCTAGCCTCATCCTGTAAAAAAGACAAGAATAGGCTCATAATTATGTCCCTGATTCTCCTCACATAAATTTAAATAAATTCACACCATTTAATTAAATTTCATTATTTTCACTAGACTCAAAATAGATTTGATGCACATGCAACAGTTAGGGCTTATTATCATACACGAAAGTCTTGAGAATTATCTGCTAAACAAATACTGTATCCATGTCATAGTCCTTAATTATTGTAAGCCCAAGGAGGCTGCAATCAGTATATTGATCACAACCCATATTATATTGAAATGTCATTTTGGGTTCCACAAATTAAACTCTGAGAGTCAGTGTGCAAAATTTTCATGAGACACCCAGAAGAATGTGAAAGGAAATGTCATTGCTTTGCTCTATATTTTATCTGTTTCTCTGTAAGTAGATAAATCACTAAGATAAAGGTAAAAGCCTTTTCTTATTGTAATAAACTGTATCTAATAATTGCAGCCTTGGCCGTTCTCAAATAATCACATATGGATATTCTAAATATGGATTCACATGAATAATCCAATTAGCTATGGTCTCTTGACACATTTAAACTGGACTCTGGAATCCGGAATGTATTCACCATATAACTGTTTTTTAACTTGTATGAATCTTTCTCCTAAGGGTTGCAGGCTGATCCAACTGGTAGTACATAGAACATGGACTTTATGTAAGAATCCTGTCTTTACCCATCAGCTCCACTCATTCTGTGACTTTGGGAAAGTTACTTAGTTCTCTGATCCTCCATTTGTTTACCCATAAGAAGGGAATAATGATAGCATCATCCATGTTAACTATGAAAATTAAAATAAACAAATGATGAATGACAGTCCATCCAATATGGTCATAAATTAGTTACTGAAAACTTTGAATTGGCAATTCCATGTTCTGAGGAAAGATGATGTTTGCCTTAAGTACATCTGTACACTTACAGGGAGATGAAACTCTTGGCTTTATTACTGACTTACAAAATTATTAATTAAAAAGGACTCTATATGATTAAGTGGGAGGAGACTACAAAACCAAAGTAGACTCGTACTTATTCCTTCCAGAATTATTCCCAATAAATCACTTCATGTTCATTTACATTTTACTTGGGGTATCTTGCTCTTCATCAGGTGCAGAATATTCCTTATGAGACTTTAGGATAATTGCTACATTTTAAAGTAATGCTAGATGCCCCTGTTTCTGATTAGATTACCCTTCACAAGTCCTACTACTCTGTGTATGTGCTTACCATAATAACTACCCTAATATCCCAAATTAGTCAAATTAATATTCAAAAGCAGAAGCTCTCTTGGTACCTGATGCTAAAAGCTATTGACATTCTGTTTCTTGAATTATTCAAACATACATCATTATCAATTTGTATAAGGGTGCTTTATACATTATAAACAGGCAATTCATTTAAAGATACATTCTTTTTCATGTCTTTCTAAAAAATAGTACATCTTGGGATACAGTAGGGACACAACTGTGGATTGAGTTCTTCCAGGCCGTATACTGGGATCAGGAGGCACCAGCACAACAGCATTCAAGAGACACTCTCTCTCCCCTTGTTCGACGCAAGATGAATTGTGAAAGATGCTACAACCACATGACCTGGTTTGTAGGGTACCACAGCTTTTCAGAGGTATCATTCCCATTTTATAAGTATGTAAACTGAGATTATTTCTACTTTTTAGATTAAAAAAAGTGAAAAGAAACTGAGGTGACTAGTAGAAAGTATTCTGGGAAAAGCTGGCAGAGTCCCACATATCCCACCTGGATATAAAATCCAGGACAAGCTCTGGAGAGCTGATAGACTCTGGGAATCCCAAATCCGGAATTACCTGGAAAGTCCTCTAACCCAACAACCCTATCCCTGGCTAATACGTGGTTCTACTAGGAAAGCAACTCTAATGACAAGATCTTCCTATTAAATTCTGGCTTAGCCTAAGGAAATTTCACAAGAAAACCACTGGCATACAAGTCCCTGGCTGTTGCAAAGCAGGGGCTGCTTTGATTAGAAGAGAGGATAATGGCAGCAACGTCAAAGGTGACTTATTTAAGGAATTAAAAATGCATGAATTTAAAAATAATGATGATAACAATAAAAAAATCTACGTTTTTAAAAAAAATTATAATAAAAATAGTTATTATGTGTTGATATGTGCCAGACAGTGGGCTAAATTCTTAATATACATTACCTTCTTCAAGCTTCAACACAAACCTGGGATAGAGCTATTAGAATTCTCATTTCCACACAACAAAACTAAGGCTCAATGACATTAGGCAACTTGTCCAAGGGCATAAAGCCAAAGGGTGGTGCCTGGACTCAGAAACATCTGAGACGGACTCGGAAACTCTACTTCTTACCCACTATGCTATAAGGCTTGCTTTTGAAACTCAGGAAGGGAAGGCATACATGCGAACCATTCACTGAATGCCTGAACTGTACAGAAGATCAGGGGGTCAATCCAGCTGAAAATGGGCAAGCATGTGACCTTATCTCAAATCACTACATTATTTTCTGCAAACCATAAAGTCATTATAAAAAAACCAACATGCACTCATAGATCCAAATACGTTAAAAATTAGTAGATGTTGGAATTAAAAGTTTAAGGGTATAATTATATTTCCAGATGGTCTTTATATACTAAAAGCAAATTCAAGTCTAACCCACATAGTATCTTCTTAGCAGTGTTCATGGCAATTAAAAGGCAGGATTTTCCACTGCCTCTAAATTCCAAAACACTGTTTGTGCCTAAATCCTAATAGGCACATCAAGAGCAGTGCACACAATAATCAAATCCACCATGCTGTCCAGGTGCTGGGGGTGATCAGGGATTATCTGCCATGAGCAGACTTTAAGATTAGTTCTGTCCATACTTTTCAACCCAAGATATTATTGTAAAAAATCTCTATTAGTAAGAGGGAACAAACAAACAAACAAACAAACAAACAAAAAACCTCTTTAAAAATGGAGAATGGGGTCTGATTTTTTTTTTTTTTTTTTGGTTAAATGCTGCAGCTTCATTGTAATTTTCTGGGAAGCCATCTACAGGCAGAGACAAGGATATTGTAAGTTCAGTTCCAGATGATTGCAATAAACAAATATTACAGTAAAGCAAGTCAAATGAATTTAATGGATTCCTAGTTATATTTACACTATACTGTAGTATATCTAGTGTTCAATAGCATTACACCTAAAAACACGTCCATACCTTAATTAAAAAATATCTTATTGCTGAAAAATGTTAACCGTCATCTGAGCTTTCAGTGTGCTGTAACCTTTTGCTGGAGCAGGGTCTTGCCTCCATGCTGATGGCTGCTGACTGACCAGGGTGGAGGCTGCTGAAGGCTGGGTGGCTGTGGCAATTTCTTAAAATTAGACAACAACGAAGTTGCCGCATCGACTGACTCTTTCTCGCATGAACAATTTCCCTGCTTCTCTGCATCATGGCTGCTGTTTGATAGAACTTCTTTGAAAATTAGAGTCAACCTCTAGAAAATGTTCTACTACTTTGTCAACCAAGTTTATACAATATTCGAAATCCTGTTGTCATTTCAACATTCTTCTCAGAATCTTCACCAGGAGTAGATTCCATCTCAAGAAACTACTTGCCTGGCTCAAGCAACTTAATATCTGTTCACGCTTGATCATATGATTGCAGCAATTCAGGTTCATCTTCAGGCTTCACTTCTAATTCTAGTTTTCGTGTTATTTCCACAACTTCTGCCATTACTTCCTCCACAGAAGTCTTGGACCCCTCAAAGTCATCCAAAAGAATCAGAATCAATTTCTTCCACGCTCCTATTAATGTCGGTATTTTGATCTCTTTCTATGAATCACAAATGTTCCTAATGGCCTCTAGAGGGGGGAATCCATTTCAGGAGGTTTTCAATTGACTTTCCCCAGATCCATCCGAAGAATCATGACTTATAGCAGTTGTGGCCTTATAAAATGTATTTCTTAAATAATAAGACTTTAAAGTCAAAATGACTCCTTGATCCATGGGCTGCAGAATGGATGTTGTGGTAGTGACATGAAAACAACATTAATCTTGTATAATTCCATCAGAGCTCTTGGTGACCAGGTGCATTGTCGATGAGTGGTAATATTTTGAAAGGATTTTTTTTGGAGCAGTAGGTCTCAACAGTGGGCTTAAGATATTCAGAAAGCTAAGTTGTAAATAGATGTGCTGTCATCCAGGCTTTGTTGTTCAATTTATATAGCACAGGCAGAGTAGATCTAGCATAATTCTTAAGGGCCCTAGGACCTTCTGAAAAATCAATGAGCATCGGTTTTAACTTAAAGTCACCAGCTGCATTAATACCAAGAGAGTCAATCTGTCTTCTAAAGCTTTGAGGCCAGGCACTGACTTCTCCTCTCTAGCTATGAAAGTCCTAGATGGCATCATCTTGCAATACCATGACATTTCATCTGCATTGAAAATCTGTTGTTTAATATGGCCACCTTTATTAATTGTCTTAGCTAGATCCTCTGGATAGACTTGTCACAGCCTCTACAAGAGCACTTTAGTTATGAAGATGACTTATTCTCTTAGACATTATGAATCAACCGCTGGTAGCTCCAAACATTTCTCCATCAGCCTCCTCACCTCTTCTAGCCCTCATGGAAGTGAAGGGAGTTAGCCCCTTACTCTGGATTAGGCTTTGGATTAAGGGAATGTTGTACCTGGTCTGATCTTCTATCCAGACCCACATACTCATACTTTCTCCGCATCAACAATAGGCTGTTTCACTTTTTTTTATCATTTAGTCTGTTCTCTGAAGTAGTTCTTCCTACTTCCTTGAAGAACTTTTCCTTTGCCTTCACAACTTGCTTAACTGTTTGGGGCAAGAGGCCTAGCTTTCAGCCTATCTCAGCTGTCGACAAGCTTTCCTCACTAAGCGGAATCACTTCTGCCTTTTTTTTTTTTTTTTTTAATTTGTTTATTTTGAGAGAGAGAAAGACAGAGTGAGAGAGAGCATGAGAGGGGAGGTCAGAGGGAGAAGCAGACTCCCCATGGAGCGGGGAGCCCAATGTGGGACTCGATCCCAGGGCTCTGGGACCATGACCTGAGCCGAAGGCAGTTGCTTAACCAACTGAGCCACCCAGGCGCCCACTTCTGCCTTCTGATTTAAAGCGAGACACTTGCAACTCGTCCTTTCAGTTGAACAATGGGAAGCCATTGAAGGGTTATTAATTGGCCTAATTTCAATATGGTTGTGTCTTAGGGGTCAGGGAGCCTGAAGACAGGGAGAAAAATGGAGGAATCGCCAGTGAGTGGAGCTGTCAGAACATACACAACATTTATCAATTAAATTTGCCCTCTGGTGTGGGTGAGGCAACGTCTCAAAGCAATTACAATAGTACCATCAAAGATGGCTGATCACAGATGCCAATAACAAATAGAATAATAGTGAAAATATTTGAAATGTCATAATTACCAAAATATGACACACAGACACGAATGAGCAAATGCTGTTGGAAAAATGGTGCCAACTACGTAGGGTTGCCACAAGATTTTGATATGTAAAAAACACAGTATTGTCAAAGCAAAATAAAGCAAAGCATAATAAAATGAGGTATGTTTGTACATTAAAAAGCAGAGAATCATCTACTCCCAGGGATGTCTGCTTTACCTCACCAGCACCATAATGTCGTTCTTGCTCTGATCTTTATGAATATTTACAAAGGGTCTCATTTGGGGGACTTCAGAGATTATTTGCTCCTTTTCAGAAAGGCTCATGGAGTTTAAGATAACCGACTCATAAACCTTGAGAGCTTCAAGTCAGAATCTTCTCAATCTTTTAAAGAGCAGAATAAGCTGCTGCTTTCATCCCTGCACTGCCTGCGGTGACCCAACTCTGTAAGCTGATCCTGTGTGTTTCACAGGAAGTACATCTTCCTGTTAGCTTCTTCCAACTTGGGAACCCAGGCCTCTAGCAAAGAACATGCTGGCCTCTGACCTAGGTTCTGCACATGCAGGTAGAAGTGCAAATGTTCCTAGAAATCCCCTCTACAACCAGCTTTCTTTTCATGGGTCAGAGCCCTTCTTCTCTGCCCTTCCTGGACAGAAACTTTGAATTTTGGAATTTATCTGAACTGAGGTTACCTGTTAATTCATTCAAAAAAAAAAAAAAAAATAGTCCTTGCACATCTGCAGCTGTTAGGACCTGGGCTGGCAGGTGAAACTCCCTCCAGAACTTATTCTGGCTAACCGAGACCTAGAATTTTTGACTCCCTCATCGTTGCCCCCACATCCTAATACTCTGGGTGCCTCATTATGTACCAGGATCTTCCACTCACTATCCACACCCCACTCACCCACCCATGATTGCATCTCCAGGAAAATAAACAAACCTCATTGCCTACAGACATGTGACTAGCCTTGTGCTCCCCAAACATTAGTGAGCACATCAGTCACCAAGAGGGTTAATTAAAACACAGATGGCTGGACCCCATCCTCAGAAACTCTGATTCAGGGCCCAGGAATGTGAATTTCTACTACTTCCCTGGTGTCATTGATGATGCCTGTCTGAGAACCACACTCTGCTTGGCCGGCTGAGCATCTCAGTTCTTCCATGTCCCATGGGAATGCAGCACCAGGACTAGAAACTCAGGCCTCCAAATTCTTACCTCTAGAAGACAAAATCTTCCTTGCTTCAGCTAAATGAAAAGAGATGGGAAAAGAGGGAGCAGCAACTTTTTTCCAAATGAGAACACAGCTGAACCTATAACTAGACACAGGAGACTCAGTGCAGCTATAGGATGAGTCCTAGCATCACACTATTCAGGAATCAGAACCTTAGCTCAGGATGTAAGTTTGGACATAGTATAGCTGCTTTCCATTAAGCACATTTAATGCTTGTAAAAGCCTCAGTGACAATTAAAAACAGTAATTCAAGAAATACATGTATTATGGGGTGCCTGAGTGGCTTAGTAGTTCAAGCATCTGACTCTTGATTTCAGTTCAGGTCGTGACCTCCGAGTCCTGAGATCAAGCCCCACAGTAGGTTCTGTGCTGAGTGAGGCGTCTGCTTGAAATTCTTCCTCCCTCTCCTGCTGCCCCTCCCCTACACCTGCACTCTAAATAAATAAATAAATGAGTGAGCAAAATCTTTAAAAAAGAGAAATACGTGTGTTATATATTTATATTTGCTCGATCTTTTTGCATAATTCTACATGTGAATTGTTAACAGAGTACTTCTGATTCTTTGCATACAACCTCCAACCATTTCCTATTTTTATGTTTTTGACTTTAAAAATGGAAAGGAAACCACTGCATTGAAGAGATGCCCAAATTTTATTTATTCATCTTTTGTTGTGTTTTTGAGTTCTTCTCTTGGGAGTCATCACATCAAAGCTTTTAGGGATGAAAGGATAGAAACAAAACAGTAAGTTTACTGCCAAGAGTAGAAATCATGATGCCCATCTCGGTAAACAATAGAACTCAACAACCAGTTAGAGGTTACACCAATATTCATTAGCTTCTGATAGAGGAGTAATCAATACTGAATAACTAATATTTCCGGAGTGCTTGCATTCATCTACAGTGACCGTTTATTTGTTTTTGAGTTCTATGGAGAAAGAAATAATTTTGACAATATAGGCTTAAAGGAAAATGAATATTAGTGTACAATATTTCTAGAAGTGAATGGTTTCAATCATTTAAGTCTATATTATCTTGTAAAACAAAGTTATTGTTCACTTTATCAAATAGCACTTAAGAGTTCACAAAGTGCATTTTAAATCTATGATGCATTTTGTTGTTCCCAGCCTCCCATGGAGGCCATGGTATGTCCTGGTAAAACACAGTTAAATTACTCGCCAAAACATACCATGACAGTGAGGAAGAGAAGCATTCAGAAGTAAAATAGTCAAGAGAAAAATTGATAGAATTGGGTGTGAGAGCTGAAGAGAGGGCGGGGGAGTCTACTTTAAAGCCAAGTCAGGAGAGTGCCTTAAGCAAAAATGTAACTGATAGAAGTAAACACAGAAAGAGCAGATTTTTTGGGGGGGGGAATAGTACACAGTCTTGCACACTGTCTGAATAGAAATAAATGTAATAGCAGTTAATATGTGTTGACAACTCATTTTGTGTTAAATACTGTGATCATTCTTTATAAAAGTATTCCCAGAAGGAATTGAGTGTTGACAACAGCCTAATGAGGTAAAGAGTATTGTTTCCCAGGAAGAGAGGTAAGTTGCCAGTGGTGAAACAGAGGACCAGTCCCAGTCTGTTTGCAACAAACTCCAAGTTCACTATTACCAAACCCCTTCAATTCCCAGCATAAAGCACAGTAAAATTAAGCAATGAATTGCATTGATTAAGAAGACATAAATGGGAGGGGGGTCATGGGTTCAAGGAAGTCATGAAAGAGTCTTGGAGAAAGAGAGGAGTGAAGAGGATCTGCTTCCACTCACTGGGATCCTGGGTTCAAGAAGTAGAAAGACAGACAGAAAGAGACTGTAAAGAAAAGAAGGCCAGACACTGAGACATGGCTCTATCATGTTACTGATAACCATAAAGTTTCTCTTGCATAGTAAAGTCACCTCCAGAAGCAGCCAGGGTACTCTGCAGAACGTGGCAGCAGGCACTGAGGGAACAGGAGGACAGAACTCTTAAACTTTCTCATCTGAAACTGCGATTGTCACTGCAGATCACTCAGAACACTGTTATGGTCCACTTTGCCTTAAGCCTTAATCAAACACTGCCCTCTTGGTTGGGTCATATAAATATGAGCATCTCGGCTGCTTCTGCATGGTAGCTGGGGGGCTACTCACAGAATGTGTGCAGAGTATATTTAAGGATCCCCATCTCAGCTCTACAAGCTCCCAAGGCAGAGTGCTGCTTCTCTTAACCAACTGGTATGATTTGTCGCCCAATTCCTGTTTCAACTAAAAGATGTTTCCTACTTGTTCGTGTTGGTTATTATTTTGCAGCTTTCCATATATCCTGGATTATTCTTACATGTGAAGTCTACTTGCTAACGAGACAACTAAAGTGCCAGAAATGCACCCCCCACCATGCCCACCACACGGTGGCAAGTTTCACAGCCCTGGTAAGATGCAAAGCTTTGTCAATTACATTGATTTAACTTTATATCTATTACTTAAGAAGTTCCCATATTCTCTATTTCTTTATAGAAAACATAGGTCACACAAGTTACTTCATTGTGTTTTCAAAACGAATAAATAAAATGTTTTATAAAGTGTCAAGCAGAGAAATAAATAATGCAATACTGCCCTATTTTCTTCCCTTCTTCCCCTTGATTAATATGTGAACATCATAAAATGTGTCCACAAACATTGATTCTTTATGAACTTAATACTGGACTCCTGAATGCTTGCCCAAAACTGAGTGACAAAACAAAGCCATACTTCAAATAAAATGTTATATTTCTACCCTAGAGTGATAACTTTGCAATTTGCAAACTACTTGCAGCTACATGGGGTAATACTTAAGAGTAGAATAATTAAAAGATTCATTGTTTTTAAATTTCTCAGAAAAAAACACACCCTCAATTTCCATCATCTTTAAGAAAAGATTCGTTGGAATATGCAAAAGGAATGTGATTAGTTAAAATAGCACTCAGTTTTGACCCTTGGTTTTCTTATTCAAGAAAGCTGAGGCAAACATGTTAATATATGAATCACATTCTCAGAAGTAAAAACTAAAGATCTGGGACTGTCTGAGGTCACACAGGAAGGGAATGCAGGGAAAGAAGAATGTGAAATTTGGTAGGCAAGGGGAGGAGGTCAGAACTTTTGTATTTTAGGAGTTTACAGGACAAATGCCACCATCATCAATGGCTGAAGAAAATGTCATTAGGATTTGTCAACCGAGGCCACCAAAGGCTTAAGAAAGAGTTATTTCAATGGGTTGAGAGGAACCAAGCCAGAATTTAAAGGGTTAAATTTGATAAAGAAACAGTCCTGACGTTAAACTGGCAGTAATTTTTGAAGTCTGGCATTACAAGGAATGGAAGGCCTGGGTAGGTAACTAGGAATATCAACAGCCTCTTTCACAGTAGGGGAGAAATAGATTTACAAATTTATAGATTTACCCTTGATTTAAATCAAGGAAAGATCCCACTGGGGAAAGGGGACCAGGCACCGCTAGCACGATAATACAGTAGGAGGGATCAAAGGCCCTGATGGAAGGTTAAGCACTAGTAAGGATGCTAGACAGGTATTCCCCCAGCACTGGTAGATTAGTATTATTGTAGTATTAACCATAAATACTCATAATCACCTCATTCCGTGGAAGGAGTCCATGTTTACTTGCATTGGCACTGGGTTGGACTATGCGGGTTCCTTTGGCCAATGACATGTGAACAGCTGTGAAATACAGCTTATCGGAGAAGAAGCTTTAAACGCTAATAGGTTTGACTCAGTCTTCTCTTTCCCCAGAGCCCGAGAACCTGCATGTGCCATTAAAGCAGCTGCTTCAAGAACGAGAAGACACATGTACCACAGCTAAGCAGACTTGTGTACCATAGACACAAATAGATCTAAGTAGAAGACACATGTACCACAGCTAAGCAGACTTGTGTACCATAGACACAAATAGATCTAAGTAGATGCCAACATGCAATATGAGTAAGAAGAACACTAAAAGTCACTGTGATTTGGGGAGTTATTTATTACCAAACAAAACTGACCATGACCCAAATACAAAGATACACGTAGAGAGAAGGAAATACAAGAGATCCCTCCCCTGGTATAAAAAAGGTTTCCTTGGGGTGCCTGGGTGGCTCAGTGGGTTAAGCCTCTGCCTTCTGCTCAGGTCATGAGATCAGGGTCCTGGAATGGAGCCCCACATCGGGCTCTCTGCTCAGCGGGGAGCCTGCTTCCCCTGCCTCTCTGCCTACTTGTGATCTCTCTCTCTCTCTCTCTGTCAAATAAATAAATGAAATCTTTAAAAAAAATGTCTCCCATTTCCATAGGCACAGATTATTTCATTTAGGATATTCAGGTCAGCATATAGAAATGATTTTTAGTTTTAAATGGCTTTACTGTGATATATTTAACATACAAAACTTACCTTTGAAAGTTTGGACTTCAGTGTATTTAAGTATAATTACAAAGTAGTGAAAAAAATCACCATTATCTACTTTAAGAATATTTTTATTATGCAGAAAGAAACCTCGTACACATAAGGAGCTACCTGGCATCCTACCTCCTAGTCCCACGGAACCACTCATCTACTTTTAGTAGATTGGTCTCTGTATATTTGCCTTTTCCTGACCCTTCATATAAATGGAGTCAATCAATATGTGGTCTTTTGTGTCTGGCTTCTTTCATTAATCATAGCAGATGAACCTCAAAAACATTAGGCATTCTTTTTTAGGGCAGGACAGAAACACATTTTTTTGAATGGTAGACTATTTTTTACTATCTGCCAAGCATATATCTATTATATACCCTGAGCCAGACATATTATTATTCCTATATTTCTGACAAAGAAACTAAGGTTCAATGATTTAATCCAACTCCCACAGTGGCACAGCTCTTAAGTGCCAGTACCAGTAGAGAAATTTGAGTCAGTTTGACACCAGCTTCCATGCTTTTCCCGGTCTATCACATTACCTCATACTAATTTCAAAGGACTATTTCTCCTAAAATGTCAATTATCTAAGGATATTAAATTGGATAGTGGATATCCCTCAACTTTATGCCATCGGCCTTTCTACATTGTCTTGCACCAAAAAAGAAACACAAGAGAACTGCTCTGTGCTTTCGAAATAGGCAAGGTAATTTAAAAAGCAGATAAAAAGTTGAAAGTAATAACAAAAGGAGCCCGTCTGAATATTGAAATGTAATCCACTTCACCCAATCAATTATTCCCCACATAAAGGAATACTAAAAAAGATAAGAAGGTTCTTGTCTATTGTTTTTAATTATTTTCAAGTTTACACTAGTATGACATATAAAAGGACATAATAGGATAAGTCGAAAGGACATCAAACTAATTTTCAGGACAGATACAAAGGACTAGAGCAGCCCTGTGATTGCTGAACGACTGACATCTCGCCCAGTCTAGAGAAAGTGGGCGCCCTATTAAAGAGCTCAGTGTCCATGGCAGTACGGAGCTTCCCAAGTATTTAGGATTCATGCTATTACTTTCAGATTAATTATGCATATTCAAAATGTATTCTTTAAATCCCAAAGAAGATCTGAATAGGGATTTCTGCAATTAATTCTAACCAATTCAGAATAGTTTCCTTCCTTAAACCTCCTTATGCCAGGAGTTATTGGCCTCCACACAGCTTGAGATGCCCCAGGGTCATTGTAAAGTCTGGCAGTCTCTTTGGCCCCCGTTAGCTAATTGCAGTGAAATTCAATTGATTCAACTTTCTCAGAGCTTTTCGAATCATTCTACACTCTGCTCCTCCATCTCCATTTAGACCTTGCTCCTTTCTGCTCCCTAATGGAGCTCTCTCTTTTTAGCCTTGCCTTTCACCAACTTATTTCGTATTTGTGTTGCAAACGGTCTTCCCAGAGCAATTTCTATTCTCATCTCTAGCCTGCTAAAAATGTTCAAGGTTCCACCATGGTCTATAAACACTGCCATCTGAAGGTCAGACATTTAAGATGTGACCTATATAACTCCATGCTCAGTACGACACGGAGCTAAATCTATTTATATAGCGTAAGTGGTGAAGGACACCGACTCAAGTTGTTGGAGTCACTTGCTCTGAGAGGTAGTACCAAATTATCCACAGAAAAAAGGGAAAGTACAACAATTCAGCTAATGGGGCCCTACAACAAAAATAGGTGTTAAATTTGTTAAATTCGTGGCACCATATACTGACATTATTACTATAATAATACAGGTCAATTAGGCTGTTTCTTAAAAAGCCTTAAATCATGTTTTTGTTTGTCTGACTTTGTTTTCCTGGAACTCACTGTGTCCCATCTCTGATCTTAAGACCCTACTTGATATGTCCACCCTTAATTCCTTATAAGGATCTGGAGTTCCCATGCCTCAGGCCACAAACATGGTTTGTGGTCTCCCTCTTACACTACAGGTGCACTCCGGGGGTCCTTGCCATCAGTTCCCATGGGTATCTACATAAAAGTTCCGTACAGGGTCCCCTTATTTTAATTCTGGGAACCTTGCTGAATATCAACTTCTCCAGTACTGCCCCCCTACCCCACCAATGCCCTCCTACATAGTTTTACATTCAGACTCTACTGTCTACACTGGCCCAGGTATACCACTGGGCTTGTCCTCCAGTCTCTCCATCAGACAAAGACTGTCTAGTTCCTTAAGGTGTAAAGTTAGCTTGTTAATTTAAAATCTTGGTTGGTGGGTTCTTTGTTTTGTTTTTGTTCTCTTTCAGGTCTTCAAACATATCATCACACTGCCTTTTGGTCTGCAATGTTTCTCCTGGGAAATTAGCCTATAATCTTACAGAGGCTCTCTTGTATATAAGGCATTGCTTATTTCTTGTTGCTTTCAAGATTCTATTTGTCTTTGACTTCTCAGTTTCACTATAATGCATCCCAGTTTGGGTCTCTTTGGATTCCACTTGAAGTTTTTTGAGCTTCTTGTATTTGTATATCCATTTCTTTACATACATTTGGGAATTTTCCAGATATTATTTCTTATCAAATCTTCCTACACCTTTCTCTTCTCCTCTGGAGTTCTCATAATGAATGAATATATTGATCTTCTAGATGATGTCATCTAAGTCTCTTATATTCTGTTCACACTTTTCTTCATTCTTGTCTCTTTCTGCTTCTCAGACTTGATCATTTAAAATGATGTTTCTTGGGGCGCCTGGGTGGCTCAGTGGGTTGAGCCTCTGCCTTCGGCTCAGGTCATGATCCCAGGTCCTGGGTTCGAGCCCCGCATCGGGCTTTCTGCTCAGCAGGGAGCCTGCTTCCTCCTCTCTCTGCCTGCCTCTCTGCCTACTTGTGATTTCTCTCTGTCAAATAAATAAATAAAATCTTTAAAAAAAAATAAAATAAAATGATGTTTCTTCAAGGTGGCTGATGCTTGCTTCTGCCTATCTGGGTCTGCTGTTGAACTCCTATAGTGAATTTTTCAATTCAGTGACTATGTTTTTATCTCCATAATTTGTTTGGTCCTTTTTTTTTTTTAGATTTTATTTATTTGAGAGAGAGAAAGAGAACGTAAGTGGGGGAGAGGGACAGAGGGAGAAGCAAACTCTCCACTGAGTAGGAAGCCTGACACAGGGCCCTGAGATCACGACCTGAGCCAAAGGCAGATGCTTAATCAATGGAGCCACCCAGTTGCCCTTGTTTGGTTCTTTTTTTAAAAAATTTCTGTCTCTTTGTTGATATTCTCATTCTATTCATATATTATTTCCCTGATTTCTTCTTGGTTTTGTCCATGGCATCTCTTAGCTCCTCGAGGATATTTAAGACAACTGTTTTAAAATCTTCATCTAAGAGTGTCTGGGTGGCTCAATTGGTTAGGCATCCAACTCTTGCTCTCGGCTCAGATCTTGATCTCAGGGTTATGAGTTCAAGCCCTGCACTGGGCTCTACATTAGGCATGGAACCTACTTAAGATGATGATGATGATGATAACAATAATAATAATAATAATAATAATAAAGTCCTCATTTAGTAAATCCAATGCTGGTCTTTCTTCAGGGACTGTTTTTAGGGATTATTTTGTTCCTTTTAATACACCATGCATTCTTGTTTCTTTTGATGCCTTGCAATATTTTATTAAAATTTGGGCATTTGTGAAAACAGCTACCTTTCCCAATCTTTGCAGACTGGCTCCAGGCAGGGGAAGACATTCACTCATCAACCTGATATTAAGTCCTAAGATTTGCTCTGGACTTTTCTGGTTATATGTATCCCGTGGGCTTCTTCATGTTCTTCTTTACAATTCCCCCATGTACACAACTATATTCAAATGTCATACTTGTTCCAAGAGTCTCAGTTTTGCTTCTTCTTGCCTTTACTGTCTATTGTATACTTCTATCAGTTATCTTGTCTCAAGTGTCTGCAGGTATGCAGCCCCCTTGCAATTTGCATGAGCCATGCCTGCTGCTTCCTATGGCTTCCAGAGCCAGAGACCCAAGCTTCTTCTGGCTCTCTGAACTCCAACATAGGTGACCCAGAGACCAAAATCTCAGGTAGTCCACAGATGGGTTAGGATGTTGCAAATTCAGTCTTCTCTCCTCTTTCTGGTTTATGAAGGGAAGTGGGGAGGGAGCCATTTCCTCCAAATGGTGCTATACCACACTGCGAAGGGGGAAGGGAAAGGGTGAGTGAAAAATGTCACAACAATGGCAACCTCTGAATGTGGCTTGCTCTTGACTGCATGTTCATTTGGCTGCTGTAGATCTCTGATGGATTTCCAGAGCTCCTATAGAGTCATTTAAGTCTGCTTCCAGTTGTTTCTGTTTAATTCGGGGGGTGGGGGATCTTCCTGATGCCATTCTATTTCTTTTTTTTTTTTTTTTTTTTTTAAAGATTTTATTTATTTATTTGACAGAGAGAGATCACAAGTAGACGGAGAGGAAGGCAGAGAGAGAGAGAGAGAGGGAAGCAGGCTTCTTGCTGAGCAGAGAGCCCGATGTGGGACTCGATCCCAGGACCCTGAGATCATGACCTGAGCCGAAGGCAGCGGCTTAACCCACTGAGCCACCCAGGCGCCCCTGCCATTCTATTTCTTGCCTCTTGTATACTGAAAAGTAAATTTTTTCACCTCTAATACATTTGAAGTATCTCTCCATGATACTGGCTACACATTGTCCTTTTTTTTTCTTTTTTACATGTTGTCTCATAATTCATTTATCTTCTACTTTTCTTATTATTCCCATCACCTCTTACACTCCACAGGGACACAGAAAAAGTCCTCTCTTCATACAACCCATAGCTCAGCGTCTGGCTCAGAGCAGGCACTTGTTTTAGCCTGATAGACTGAACGCTACAGAAGAGCGCTATAGAAGAACACCTGTATGGGTACACATCACATCATCTTGCACTGTGAATATCACCACCATGTTCTCTGGCCGGATAATCACAACATTGCTTTAGAATGTGTGTCACCAGTTGGGTGCGTTCAGAGAAAGCCCACACTGATTCAGTTGAAATCCCATAGCGGGTCCATTGTGAGGCTAGCAGACAGTTTTTGGAAATTGCAGCAGGCACTATGAATCAGCTCCAAGGGAAAAATGAGCTCAACTTCTCCCCAGTGCCTACACCACACCCCTTCCTCTCAGTGAATAGAGGGTACTTACTCAGAAAAGAGAAGGAAGCATTGTTCCTATTGATTATTTGGCTTATTCAAGAGATTCAAGAAGCAGCCCTGCCATTTTCCAGCATAAGGAAAAAAAAATAAAAAATTAAACAAAAAACAATAAGAAATCACTAACCATATGAGTCTTTCAAAGTAGAGTTTAAAGTGAAAGACTGCAGGATGCTAATTAATTCCTGTTATCTGAGATAATGGGGAGAGAAGGAGAAGAAGAGGATAACACCCTTGGCTTTCATTACCACACACAGGAGTCCTTCTGAAGAAAGACGTTAAATGTCTCCCCTGA
The DNA here is from genome assembly GCF_902655055.1 of Lutra lutra. Classification (NCBI taxonomy): domain Eukaryota; kingdom Metazoa; phylum Chordata; class Mammalia; order Carnivora; family Mustelidae; genus Lutra; species Lutra lutra. Next base: position 42,598,258 of record NC_062291.1, on the reverse strand, counting down.
GGTGTCTGTTGTCGTCCTAAATGAATTAGTCGAGAAGAACCGCGCATTATTTGGACAGGGAGATCCAATGGGGATTTGCCATTAAATGGAGATGTTTGATAACCTATTAGAAAATATTCTGTTAAGTAGCCTCTATGATAAGGCAACATTTTTAAGGGAGAAGACTTAATGAAAGGCAGCACAAATTCTCTCTTTCTCAATGTAATAAATAATTGGATGGTTAATTGTCATTTACATACTTTGGATCAGTTTCTGGCAGAAAGTAAACCACCAACCATGGAACTAAGGTATTTTAAGAGCGTCCCGTGTCCTATATCCTTCCTGTTACATAAGCATCTATATGTGCAGACACACATCCATAATAAACGTATTTTGAATAAAATATTTTCAAAGTCCCAGGTTTGGCTCCCATTTATCTGTTTGGTTTTTCAAATACTATACTAGCAATTCTTTTTTATAAGTGTCAAAAACGCAATAAGAATTTGACCAAGGGTAATTTGAGGATATAAAGGATTATGGTTAGATGGAAGTGAGAGACGGTATTTGCTCTAGTAAATACCGTTTTTAATTTCTAGTATGATATTTATCTCCAACATCCATTCATACTTAGTAATTTACCCTTCTTGGCACATACATAACCCCTCCCATAGCACATGTTGAGTAGTTATTTGCTAAATAAATCAATTATAATTTGGCTCCAAACTTTAAGAAACATGCAAAGCTCAATTATTAATAAGATACTCTCAGTTTTAATTTTCCCTAAAGTTATGGTAGCAACTTTGGAAAAAGTTGCTTATCTTTGGAAAAGATAAGACCTCTCAGTAACAAAAACATACATATGTGTATAATGCAACTTGTACAGAAGATGTCATTTGATTCTGCCTGAAGAATAACATTAAGGGCTCTCTTCAGGGGCGCCTGGGTGGCTTGTGGCTTGGCGTCCGACTCTTGGTTTCGGCTCAGGTCATGATCTCAGGGTCCTGAGAAAGAGCCCCTTATTTGCCTTTGCACTCAGCAAGCAGTCTGCTTGAGGATTTCTCTCCCTCTCCCTCTGCCACCCCCCCACTCCACTCATATTCTCTCTTTTTCTCTCTCTCTCACTCTTTAAAAAATATGTATGTATTTATTTTTTTAAAAGTTCTGTCTTCAGAATCTACCATACTCTCTCAACAGTTCAGGTGGCATGGTTGCCAGCGCAATCAGGACCAAAGAAGGCTTTTAGTGGGACTAAACAGAAAGGGGCAGAAAGGAGAAATTCAGAGTTCTGGGCCAGGAAGGAGCCTGGAGTCTCCACCCGCTCTTGCCCAGAGAAACATGGGGACTGTGACAGAGAGAGAGATGGCTGCTGAACCAGGGCACCAGGAGACTGGGATTGTGTGTGCAGCAGTCCCGGGAATGGGGTAGGACCCAGCTATCCAAACAGAAGACCCTAAGGGCTGAGTTGGGGAGGAGGACCCCAGGAGGAAACCTGAAATCTCTCACTTCAGCTCCTGACTGTTTCCAGGAACGAAAACTGAGATTGAATCTCAGGAAACATAACTGTGGGAAAAAAGGAGGGTTCCAGAATCTGAGGCTAAGTGGTGGTGGACAGTGGGAATCGGACTGAGACTAGAAGGTCACCACGGCTAGAAGCCCCTTGGCCTGGTGACTGGACCCAGGGGCTGTGGCTCCATCCACCTGGATGCTAAACCCAGTCTGCATCTGCCCTGAGGTTGTGTGCTTTCTTTGTAAAGTACTTATTCCAGGCTCAGGAGCCTCTGATAAGCTCTATTCAGAGAATGTAAAATCCTTCCAGTCTTCCCACAGTGCTGCTGAACTCTCCCTTCTCTCTGTGTCTGTGGTTATCATCGCAAAATCATTGTTCTCTCTTATTGACTACATATTATACCGTTTTACACATTCTAGCCCCTGTGATCCTTTTAACACATCCTCACGAGAGGAGCAAATGGAGGGCTAGAGTGGTTCAGCCACTTGCCCACCATTACTCAGGCTGAGGAGTGAAATGAGGAACTTCCCCCTCCTCTTATCTGGCTCCAAGGCTTCAGTGATTTTCATCAAGCAACCTGCCTCTCACTGGAAAATAACTTTACTGAAAATATTAATAATCTGTTCACCCTGACAAATATTTAAAGAGACCTTTGTTAAAAGGGAACTCAAAAACCAGCGGGCCTTCTTTTAGCTGGGCCTCATGGTAGCATGGAATGTAGGGCCAGCATCTCAGAAGCACGTTATGAAGAAGCCAGAAGGAAGGCTGACCCTTGATGTCACAGTGAACAAAGGCCCCCGGGCACCTCCTCTTCAACAGTCTGACAGGGCAGACCCAGGACCCAGTTTTACACAATTGACTAGATGGGAACGGAAGAAAGGCAAATAGTCTGTCACTACACTGAATTTCTTAGTATGCACACTCCAAGAGACAAGTTAGAATGATCACTCCTGGCTCTGTTTTGACCATCATCAAGAAAGTAATTAGGAGAGATTAACCATGATGATGACACACAGCCTTGTTCACCTTCGAATCTGAGCTCCCATATCCAGTAAGCAAACGTCTTGAATTAAGGTGACTTCAGACACACAGGAGCACATGTCCCCTGGTCTGAGCTGGCCATGCAGCCCACCCATTCAGGAAGCTTCAAAAGACCTGGTGCCCAGAGGAAGCAGCCAGACTCCTAGACTTTTGAGACCACATCCTCCACCCTCACAAGGGCTCAGGATGTGTCTCACACACTCACATCTATTCCAGATGGTCTACAAACAGTCATATCCTCAAGTGTCAGTCCCAATCAGTGCAGTCATCGAGCTTCCTCATAGCCAGTGTCCTGCCTTTCCCCCAAAAGAGGCAGTCTTTGTCTACCAAAATGCTACTCATCTTTCAAGATCAGTTTAATACTTCTGACGCTGTAGATCCTTCTTTGACATATTCTATGGATCTGGGTTTCTTTATAGAGTAGATCAGAAGCTCTTTTTGTGTCTGATGATCACTGTCTCCTTTGTATTTATCTCAGCACCTGGTACACACAGGTGCTCAATAAATGTGTATGGCAGAAAGAGAGGGAGAACATGGAAGGAAAAAAAACATGGAGAGAAGGAAAGAAATAAAGGGGGGAAGGGAGGGAGGGAGGAAGAGAGGGAGAGAGGAAGGGTGGAATCATGTCTCCTTTCCCTTAAGTACCAGTTTGAAAAGCAAATGAATAATAACTCCACAAGGCAAGTAAATAACTATAGTAATTATTTATTAACTACAAACCTAGTTAAGAATAGATGTGAAATGTTGCAGGTATGCTCACTCATTTCACAAAGAAACTGAGGACTGGTTGACCTGGGGCTTCTCATCTTGAGCTCTAAGAAACCCTACTCCGTTAGAGCAAGAAGTCAGGAAACGTGCTTGTTTTTTCTTCCACCATCCCATTGTCATTGATTTAAATGCATTCTCTCTCTTACTCTCTCCCCTCCCCCACCCCATCCACCTCTCCCCCCTTCTCCCTCCGGTCCTTGCACTTCCACCAGAACAGGGTGATGGGAACAGCCACTTCTGCGGGCTATGCTGAAGACTTAATTATATGCAACAGATCTATGGCACCAGCTGATATCCAGTGAGGCATTTCCTAGCTTTGTGGCCCTGCAGTCCATTCTACTCCTGGCTATAATTCAGCACCCACCTCACAGAATTCTTTGCCTAGGGGAAATCTGGCAGGTGTTTTTGTATCCTTTGTCTCCTGGACAATGCCAACATATCCATAGAAATTCCCTCCTCAGTGCTGGGGTAGGGGGAATGGTAACTGTTTTTCCAAAGCAAAACAGGTCTAGGTGCTACTGAAGGTCTCTAAAATGTGCCCTCACCCTCCTGGATGAAGATCCTTTCTGAAGATCCAACACTCATATAAATTCAAGTGAACTATTTTAGATCACATATGATATATGTGATGCAGAAACATAAATTGTAATTTCAGAATTCCTCTTGCTACTATAATAATTGCAAATATTTGAAAAGCTAACATTTAGTGAGCATTATGATGAGCTAAAAAAAAAAAAAAAGAAATTCCAGCAGTTCTATAATCAAAGAATAGACTTGTAAATAAAGTTCAGAGGTTTCCTGTGTGTAGGGCTCCTTTACATGTTATTTATTTTTATATTCACAGTCAGGAAACCTGCTGCCACAGCCACCAGACCTTCCCTCACAAGAGAGGAGCACTGCCGCCTCTAATCTCTACTTTCTTGGGTGACCAGTGTGTGTTGTGCAGGGAGGCTGGGCCTTGGAATCACACAATCAGGGTTCAAAGCCCGGTTCTGATACAAACCATGGATCCCGGTACAAAGGTCATTTTACCATTATTTATTCAGTTTTTTTTTTTTTAATCTATACAAAAGGGGACACTAATACTTCAGAGGTTAATGTGAAGATGAAAGATGCTTGCCTGCCTTAGCAATGTGCTGGAAACAGGAACAGCATACAGGAGGTTCGGGGGAAATGTTCTTCTCCATTTCCCACAGGAACTATGTGACCACAGAACAATTATACAAAATGTATGACCTTTGGGACACTCACATATATGTGTGCAGAAAGGTCATACTGCTTGTTTCCTTGAAATCAACTTAAAATCAACTTAAATTTAACTCCAAATATCTTTCTCCACCAAGGTGAAAAGAAGATCAAACACATTCATGGTTGAGGTTAAATTCCTTCCGCTAGCAGAATCCCATGGTGGTGAAAGGTCTAGAACTCCCCAGTACCAGGACGCACTGGCTCATCAATCACAGAGCACCAACCCCCATGGGTTACCAGTTAGGGTTCTACCGTCCCTGACCTCCTGTTCCTTTTAGGACCGGTGATCAGAGCCCTAGAACCCTTTGTTCTAGATGCATAGACTTTCCTCTCTATAGGCAGGCCACCTTCCTGATACACTTCCAGAAAAGAGGACACTAGTTCTTTCTTCTATGGAACCTACAACACTTGCACCTCTTTCCAGGACTCCAGATTGCTTTGGATCCAGGGAAACATCTATTTTTTCTTTGTTATGCCCGGAGGTACACTGTCTCTTAAATGTTCTTTATGAATGTGGTAGCTTGGAGAAGATAAAATTAGAAACAAAAGCATCTTGAAGGTCAGGAAGCCTAGAGCCTATGACCTTCTTGAATGGGGAAAAGAGGTGATACATAAACATAAATTATCATCTCAGAATTTCTCTTGCTACAATAAGAATTGCAAACATTTGAATAGATAACATTTAGTAAACATTATGATGAGCTAAAAAAAAAAAAATTCCAGCAGTTCTATAATCAAAGAATAGACCTGTAAATAAAGTGCAGAGGTTTCCTGTGTGGAGGGCTCCTTTACATGTTATGACAAGTGACCTTGTGTCCTCCGGAGCAGACAAACATGATAATGGCCCCTTTTCTGGTAAGTTTATGGCGGTTCTGCAGTCAGGCTGTGGACTTGCCAGCGTGCATTTTCCTGCAGCTCCTTGCAAACACCTCTCCATCTGGGGTTCTTCTGCCTCAGGGTCTGTGACCAACTGGTCCCTATAGAGCCCAGATTCCTGGAGCCCAGCATCGCACTCCCTGCCCCTTCTCCACCTCTATCTCCTCACTGTGTGCTGCTCTCATAAATGGCTCCTATGTCTTGTGCCTAAACCAGTGCATCAATGCCCTGCTCATGTCAACTCCTTCCAGGATGGAAGCCACATTATGTTTCTTCCTTGGCCTGCTTGAGGAGCTAGAGTCTCCTAGACCCTGACCCTCTTTCTAGAAATACACCGTTAGTTGACTTCTAGGGAAGATGCCAGCTCCTTAATGCTGTCTCCTTGTTTCCAGAGCCCAGTACTGGACCCCAGGGCCTCTGGTCTGGGATCCACCCACCCTGCCTGCCTGAGGGCTTATCATTTCACACCTTTCTACAGGCAGAATCCTGCTTACTCACCTGTCTTCTTCTGGCTTCTTGGGCCCCACTGCTTATCTGTTCCTTCTTAGAAGAAGTCTATATCAAGGCCCTGGCTTGCCCAGCTCAGACAGTCTGATTCAATCAGCCCTTCTCTAGCAGGTCATACACTCATGAGTCTTGTTCCAATCAAGAGGTAGAAATTGAGGTTAATTCCTTTCCAGTAGAATCCATCAAGGAGCCAAAGAAAGGGGCCAAGACACTGCCTTAGGGATCTTATTACTCCACCCAAGTGACTCTTATGACATGGACTCTTTTCAGGGAAGAAGGGCTAGTAGGCTCTCTCTCTGGAGTCCATGATCCCAAAGGGTGGTGACGGAGTGGGGGAGGTATTTTTCCAAAAACAGTGACAGTTGCTGTACCCAGTAAGAGAGACGGATGCTGGAGGAATAGTCTAAGAATGAGAGAGCCTCGATCATGCAAAAAACACAAAGGCCAGAGTCAGGTGCCTGGCAGTAAAGACAAAAAAAGTTGGGAAGGAGGTCAAGGGAATGACATGGGAAGCAAAGGCAATGAAGTCTGGCAGGGTGGGACCTCAGTCAAAGCAGGGACACGTGAGCCTGGGCAATCATTCTGTGCAAATGAGACACATCTTGATAGACAGGATCAGCCCTTATAGAAGCTTCCCAGGTTGGATAGATTCAGAAGCAATTCAAGTTCCCTGAGCACTTACTGTGTGCACAGTGATGTCTGTCACATACTCTATCTCATGCAATCTGCATGACTCCTCTTAGACATAGAAATGATTATGTACATTTTGAAGGTACTGAAAAGGGCCCAGCAATATTGATATGACAGTCCTACATGCACAAGCAATGGAAAGCGGAAGATCATTTAATATACAGTCCATGGGACTTCAGAGCTGTCCCCACTACCCCAGACTGGTCTTCTGGTCCTTCAGCTCCCAGGTCTTAGGTCAGGGCCTCAGGTTCATCCATGATCCTAATTTCTTCCCCAGCACCATTTAACTTCTGTTGCAGAAACACTCAGTGGGCCCTGATAACTGCTTTTCAGTCCTGGACACCCAGGTTCACAGCCAGCCTTTAGCATCTGTCACTGGGACAGAAACACTGGACTCACAGTTGAGAAATCTCTGAAGTTAAACTGTTGGTCAGGGAAGATAAAGGAATCCCAAGCTAATCTCCTCAATGGAGCTAGTCCTTGGGGAAGCAAGCTCTCTCTTCTCCTGAGAAATTGGTGTTCTTGGAACCCCAGGATTATATAATTTTTTGAACCACATGGTGACTGACTTGAGACATCTCAGAGGGGAAATTCTTAATGTGATACCAATTTAGTCCACCAGAATCTCCCACAAATGTGCTCCTTCTCTGCTTTAGCCAGAACCTAATTAAGACCCTAGCATGGCTGTCACTTTGTGCCAGTGCTGTTTTTCAGTTAATGACCCCATTATTGTTAGCCTTGCAGCCACCCCTGTGCATCACCGTACAGATACTCTTCAGGAAAACAGGTTCTTTTTTTTCTTTCTTTTTTTTTTTTTTAACAAAGTTTTCAGGAGAATTAAACACAAACCAAACATTTGGATACTCCCCAACAGTGTCCCCAGCTCCCATCATGGTGAGCAGCCATGGGGTTGTAAATAGGAGTCAGAAACCTAGACTCAGATCTTGGCTCCTCTAGCACCAGGGCATGTGGACAATAGCGCCAGGCACTTCCCTTCTGTAAGCTGGGGATAATACTTCTGCTTCCTAAGGGGTTGCTGTTGTGAGGGCCATAAACTCTGTAAACTCCAACACACTGTATAAAAACTAGTATTCTCAGTCTATTCTGAGCCTCATTTTCTGACAATTAATTGATTGATGCCACTCCTGCTTGCCTGATTTCCTCTCTCACTATACATTGAATCTAATCTCTTCATTTGCCAAGGTTTCCCATTTTAGCCTTTGGAAGGGAAGTCTTGGAAACACTCATTAAAAGTCTAGGAGGCTGCTGACGGGGTGGGCTTCCCAGGCCTCACTGTGGTCCTGGCTGCAAGCTGACCACCTTGGGGGCCAGGCCCTTTGACTGACAGGCTATCTCCACAGTGGCAGGGAAGGCTGGCTCTTTTACTTCTCTCTGGGATATAAATATCCTGGATATCATGTGCATGTGGATTCCTTCTCTTTTAATTGGTAGTTTGGATTCTGCTGCACAATCAGCCTTCCCTCCTTCGAGTCAATTAGCTCTTGCAAATGCACTGGGTGCTTCTCGGGCTCTATAATTATCACTTAGTGTCAAAAATTGAAAAGTGGTAAGAAGCAAACCCTAACCATATGACTTAGAGGTGAATGTCAGCCTCTAAGAAAAATCTGTCGGAGCTTCACTCTTCATGTATGTTTGCTTCTGCTGGGATCTTATTTTGGAGAGTGCATGTAAATCTATGGTTCCAGAATCTGATGAATTAAAAGCTACCTGACCCTCAGTGGCAATGACACCTCTAAGTCTCAATTTCCTCATCTTTATTTTTTATATATTTATTAATTATTTATTATTATTATTATTAATTATTATTATTATTTAGATAGTGTGCATGAGGGTTGGCAGTGGGAGGGAGACAGGGAGAGGGAACCCAATGCGGGGCCCAATCTCACGACGCCAAGAACATGACCTGAGCCAAAATGAAGAGTTGGAGGCTCTACTAATTGAGCCATGCAGGCGCCCCTCAATTTCTTCCTCTTTAAAATGGTTGTAACACCCCTTCCCTCGTCTAATCCATAAAAGTCAGGAGAGTGAGGATAAAGATTGACACCGAAGTCATACAATTACTTTTTTAACTGTTGAAGTCTAAGTCACACTACAGACGTAAGATAGCATTATCCCTTTACTCGATAATGATAATTTTCATGAACAGAACAGGGAATTAACTTTGCAACAACATATCACCCAGCGACTGCCCCTCTCAGTGTCATCCTTTTGGTGCAACCTTTTCAAGATTCAGAGAGTGATAGGATGGTGTCTATTTTATTTCACTATCTAACCTGGTTAGATACCCCAAGGGGGTACAGCTGAACCAATCTGTACACACACATGAGCTCTGCTTCAAGTAGCTGAAGGGTTTTGCCTCCTGTCTCTGCCATGTGGTAGCTGTATGATTTTGCCCAGACATTCAGCCTTGGAATGTTCTGAAGATCAACTGAGACCATGTCAATAAATTATGAAGCACATAGTAGGTCTTCACTTAATGTTAGTTCCTTTTCTTCCCAAATCCTCACAGAATCTCTTAATTCCCAATATCAAAGGACATGGTCAAGGAATGGCCCGTAGGCAGGTCTGCGTTTCTAAACCTACTCCTTCTATTGCTTGCGAGCTACTTCCAAAACGATTTGGGAATGCAGCTTCTCCCTGTCAGTAGTGTCCTTGTGCGTTTATGGAGACAGAGAGAGCAGTTTAGATGCTGTTCTTGACAAATACTTCAGCTACAATTAAATGTTGCTACTGTACTTAGGACAAAGGACAAGTGATCAAAGAAGACTAATTATAATGAGTGATGATCTTCTGCCTGTCTGTGCTTGATATTTCAGCTGCCATGTGAATCGATGACAAGGCTGAGGGAATAAGCACCCGCCATCTGTCTAAAAATTCAAAGCAGGAGCAAAAAGTGCTCGGAGGGCAAACCAGTTAATGATTAATTAAAATCCTAAAAGTACTGCTCACTAGTCAATTTCAGAGTACATCCAATCCTGAGGAGACCAAGAATGCTGGAGAGCTGACATCCACTAACGGCAGCTGGACTTTCTAGTACGTGGACAGATATATGGAGAGATCACAGAACACAGTAGTCCTGAGTTCAGGACCAGCCCCATATCTGGGCTTATTTTCTATTCTGGCCATTCAAGCCACCTCCCCACGCCATCCTCTTCACATCAATCAAACAGGAAAACAGAATCAAGCCAAAACAAGACAGTGCCAGCCTATTCACGTTGCAAGGTCAATTCCAGACAAATACAGTGACACCACCCACTCAATATGCTTAAGATCAAAATCATTAACTTTCTCCCTAAAGCTACCCTTCCTAAAGCATTAGAGAATAGCAATGCTATCTATCTATATGGCTCCCAATCTACCCCATTCTGGGGATCAGTGCAGACATCCCATTTTCCTTCCCCTTCTCCTCCATTGACAGGAAATATCCATTCAGTCTTTTCCTATCCCTCTTCCCTCCTCAGCTCCCGCCTGCCTGGCCTATGTTCAGGACTCAGCATCTCTGGGTGTCTTCTGCTCTTTCCTCAACCTCTCCACCCTATCAGGCATGCTTGCTGCTAGGGGACTGTCCAAAAACTTCAGGTTTCAATAAACATTCCCCTGTCTGAAAACGTTTAATGACTCTGTGACATCTATTGTAGCAATTTGGAAATTCCTTATAAGCAGAAGAAAAAATTATATATATTTGACATATATATATGTGTGTATATATATATAACATATATTTTGTATGTATGTATATATATACACATACATATTTATATGTATATATATATGCATGACATATATATGCCTATATATGGATATATATATATATAGAAAGAGAGAGAGAGAGAGAACTCTCTAAAGTGTAATTTGCTCATCCCCTATAGCTCTGAGGGCTCAGGAAAATATTTTAACTTCCCTGGTGCAAAGTCTCACATTTACTTCTTTCTTCATCCGCACCTCCATCTCTAAAGACAGGTTCCATTTTCATGCTAATATACTGTGATATGCTCAACTGTTTTATAACAGCAGTCTCTAACATTGGAATTGGGCTTCAGAATCTATAAAGACCTTTTGTATACTTAATTCAGTTATTCAATATATACTATTCAGGTATCAACTGTGCACCAAGCTCTGTGCCCAGTGTTGCCAAAGTAGAGAAGAGAAGCTCTCCTTGTCTTTTCTCATGTAATTAATATTTTAATAGGTGGGTTGATTCACAGTAATTCAAATCATGTGAAATAATCAAATGGTTTATGCCAGCAATTTCACATCATATATCTATATCTATATCTATATCTATATCTATATCTATATCTATATGACCCACACACCATTGGGTTCAATCCAGAATCACTATTAGTGGGTTTGACAGGTGCCATGCTGAAAATACAGGACCTAAGGGAGAACAGAGTTGGGAATTTGAGCAGGGGACTGAGAAAATATCCCAGGGCAGAGAACCCTTGACACACAGTAGTAATGGTGAATGATGTAAGCCAGCAATCCAAGAGCACACCCTGAAGCCTGACTTAGGAACACATAGAGTCATGTGAAAAACAGCACAGATAGAGAATAGCAATTCATGTGACAAATGAAGGTGGGAATAATTGAGATATTCAGCACAGGTGAGGACTGCTCAAAGGATGGGCATATGGGGAAATGGTGTACCCCTCTCAGAGGCGGTGGGTGGGGGCAGGGGATTGTTGGTGTCCCACATACTGCGGTTCCCATTGCTGGGCTCCAGCAGGGTTACAGAGACACAGCTGAGTGTTACCAGGCCCACAGTAGTATAGGCTTTGTGCTCTTCTGGAACTGACTGCTCAGCTTAGGAGCCTGCATGCCCCTTTGGCAGATCCCCTACTCTGCTATGATCCTTCGACATGCGGATCCAAGAAACACATACTACCTCCAAATTTTGTGTCATACTCAGAGCTCAGCCTTACCCTGAACAGAAAACAAACAAACCAAAAACAAACAAACAAAAATCCACACCCCGGAACAGAGAATTGTTTGAGAGAAAAAGATTAAACAGAGCAAATGAAGTATCATTACAGAGGAAAAGGGAAGAAAAGGAAGAGGTAGTTAAAATTCACCATATGATCAGGACCTAGTGTGTATTCACTACCTATAGATCATGTGAAAAATTCTGTGCCTCACATTTTCCAGACATGATTTGTTAAGTCAGTACTACAACTTTCAAAGCCCCCCCCCCAACTTTTTTTCCAGAAAACAAGCCACAGAAATTAAGTGATTTGCCCAAGGTCACTAAGAGAAAATGGTGAGGTCAGGATCCTTGACCTCTAAAGCTGGTTACCTTTAGTCACTGGACTGTGTTCCATGGCTGTGTTCTACAGGTTTCCATGATCTCTACTCTGGATTTATTCTTTCAAATGCAGTCTTTAAAGTGTACTGTGAGGTCAGTATACTTTACATGGGGGCCAGGGGAAAGGAAAATATTGGGAGAGGGCCTATAAAGCAAGGTTAGAATTTGTGTGCATCACAAAGAAGAGGAAGAAGCCCCAAACTTAGTTGGGAGAAACAAGAAGCAAATCCTCACTAACATGAAGGAAATAATGGCCTTACCATTTTTCAACTCTTCTAGCACATTCAAAAACCATAACCCTGCCTTTTCTGTCCAATATCACACATCTTGACAACCATGAAGGTGAACCAATGAAAAATAAGATTATACCCCTTCGAAAAATGATCTGGTTGGAACCAAGGAGTTCTGAGAATTAGGAATAACTTTAACTACTGTATGCTACAGTCAATGACCCCAACAAAATGGCACTCCCAGAGAGTCAGGAAGTGGGGTTGATACATTTGTTATTTTGAAGAGAATGGTACTCCTTGCCCCTAGAATCAAGTGGATGCTGTTGGAGGTGCCAATGGCCAGAGCAGAGGCTAAATTTCAGGATGCTTCAGACTTGTGGAAAAAGAACTCACTATGGGACAGAGGGAGGTTATGTTGTTCTCTCCTCCAAGCATGAAAGTGGAAGTGAAGGGAGATTTCTAGACTATAAATGGGTGGATGAGGACATGATTGGGTCAGTTTGCTCACTATTGTATCCCTGCTGTCTGAAATAATATGCTTGCCATTGTGCACAACCCAATCCTATCAGTCCACAGAGTCTGATGGCAGTGGTAATAATAGTGCTGGTAGTAGTAATAGTAGTAGCAGCAGCAGCAGCGGCAACTAAAGACCAATGCAACACTGCAGAGCAAGCTGGGACCTGGAGCTGGGGCAGCGGGGCCCACAGCACACACCGATGCATGACAAAGCTCACAGTCATGTTCCAGTGACTGAACAGGGCAGCATTAGATGTAACTCAAGACGGTATGCAAACGACAAAATCATAGGAGGAGAGAAGTAGAAGGCTGGGATTCTTTAGTGGCCCCAGCTATCGCTGGGTAAGGTAGGGGAATACGGACTAGAGGGCATTTTGGTGGCAGCCCTGGCCATGGCTGGGGTGGGGCAATGAAGCTGCGGCTACAGTGAGACGAGCAAGACCGCATCAATCTAGGAGATACTGTAGGTAAATGGACCGACAGTGTGGGAGGCTCAAGGCCTTCCGTTTCCTTGAGTGGTAACAATGCTGTAGAAAATGCTGGGCAGAAAGAGGAGTAGTCCTCATTTCTGCCCACAGGCTGCTGAAGCCTGGAGAACATGTATGTGAGTGTGCTAACTTTTACCCCAAACTAGTGATAAATATTATTTCCTCATTTTTTTAGATGAGAAAATGATGCTGCAAGATGTTGGGTCTATGGTTTGGGAATCAAGAAGTGGCAGAGCAGGCATTTGAATCCAGATCTATTTTACCCCCAAAGTGTTCTGTTTTATTTATTTTTTAATTATTTTACAGATTTTATTTATTTATTTGAGAGGGAGAGAGAGAAAGAGAGAGAGAAAGAGAGCACAAGCAGGGGGAGGACCAAGGGGAGAGGGGGAAGCGGGGACCCCAATTCAGGTCTCCCATCTCAGGACCCTGGGACCATGACCTGAGCCAAAGGCAGCAACTTAACCAACTGAGCCACCCAGGTGCCTCTAGTGTTTCCGTTTTAGGACTTGGCCCCTAATGCCTTTAGTTCCAGTTTTCCACCTTTCTCCTAATTCATTCCTCAGAGCCTTCTTCGTGCCACTCATTCGGAATCCGTTCATTTAGTGATAGTGTGTGTGTGTGTGTGTGTGTGTGTGTGTGTGTATGCACTTCTGGTGCATAGACTATGAATTCCCTAGAGATGGTGTGACAAATTCTCTGTAGATAAATGATGTTCACCTTTGTACCCTGGCACCTTGGAAAATATCTAGAACAGAGAAAACAACAAAGTTTGCCACTGATAATAAAGATAGAACAATAAGATTATATAGGAAAGATATAAGACCCTGGGGATGTGAGGGGGTCCTTTCCTCGAAGAGTCCCACTTCCTGCTCCTCAAAAGAGCTTACATACTCTGATTCACCCACTTCCTCATTCCAGGCGGAAGAGGAGGACAAGCATGGACAGCTGCCCCTAGTTGAGCTGGGAGCTATGGACCACGCCATTTCTGCAGAGAACATGCATGGCAGTGACTCGGGATGGGCCTGGGTGCGGGCAGCGGACTATTCATCCCCCTAAGGCCTGAAGCTCGTAAGCAGGCCTCTCCTTCTTCCAAGGCCCTCATCATGCCATGAGGTGCCCCTTCATCGTGTCCTTTGCCTCCAGACCCATGCTGCATGTTTCTTTTACCCTGTGTTGAACTGTATAAAAACAAGAACCCAGACCATGGGCCCTGAGCCCTCTGTAGGATGTCGTTACTGGGAAAATTGGCCGAGAGAGAGGAGAAGGCTTGAGTTCCTCACTCCCAAGATTTTCCTGAACTCTTCATTTCCATGATCAGTGCCTTTTCACAGGACAATGGTGACATAAAACTGTGTCTGTTGACGTTTGGGTCCCCGGGGTCTGCAAGATGGTGTTTGTCAGAGATCCCCCTTCTAGTCTTCCAGCAGGTGATGGACTATGGAGTATGATACTCAACTGAATATGTTTTAGAATAAACGGAGAGCACTGTTGTTTTACCACACAGTCGGTTTAGTTCACCAGACAGTTAAGCAGCTCCTACAAAATTCCAGACTGGGTGCTAGATTCAGGAGACAGAGAGATAAAAGGGATATCTAGCAGTGGAGTGAGAAGCTTCATAGAACAGGTTACGAGAGGAATCAGGTGAACATATAATTGCACTCTAGTGTGATTTGCTTTAACAGATGCACAGAAGGCATTTAGAGGGACTGATTACTTCACTCTGGGGGAGATTTCAAAAAGATCTTAATACTGGCTCATGCCTTGAAAAACAGTTTTCTTGGTACCCATCATGACCAGGGCTATTCCAGGGAGAAAAAAAATGATATATCCCATAGCACAGACTCCTGAGACTGCTAATTAAGGGTGGGGGTGAGGGTGGGAAGCATGGGGAGCCTATAAAGAGAGTGATGTGGGTGAGGACCAAACCTCCAGGGGATGGCCTTGTCAGCTCATGGAACATCAGGCCCAAGAAGGACCAAGTTCCAGCCCCGGGAGGAGCTTTTGGTGGTCGGCAGGCAATGAGGCTTCCCAAAGCATTTCCTAGGGCATGTTGTTACTTCCATTTCATTCATTCATTCATTCATTCATTCATTCATTTTTGGTATCACAATTCTGTTTTATCAGAGTTTTATTTACCACTAAATATTAAGGTTTCTTTTATTCTGAGGAATACTGAGGAGAGGTACCGAAATTATATCATCTGAAAGTAAATGGCTGCCCACCTTGGGGAAACAAAACAAAACATGATAGCAATTTTCTAGAGCTATTTTCTTACTTGGGGAGCTCTGGGGTGAGATGAAGAGCCCTTAGAGTTCGGTTTTTAAGGGTTCATATTTCAGACGTCTGCTCATTAGCAGGGTGACTTTGGGCAAGTTACAAAATTACTTAAAGTGTCAGGGTTGCTACTTCCTCAAATGTAAATGGAGATAATATCGACCTCCCAGGAATATTGTAAAAAGTAAATGGAAGGTATGCTGCAAGTGTTTCCCCCCGTTTAGTGTTTGCCTTTCATTGTGCTTTGTATGTTTCTTGACATACAGATTTCTTTTAGCATTTAAGTACCCAAATATTCAATTTGCCTCTGTAGATCCCTTCAAGCTTTTTTGTTTAGAATAACATTTTCCCTCCCTGAGGTCACAGAAATATTCAGCTGTGTTTTCTGCTTCTTTTGTGGTTTTACTTTATTCATTTAAATGTTCAATCCATCTGAAATTACATTTGCCAAAGGTTGTAAGATGAGAAAAAGAAGTAACATGTTTTTTGCCTGAATGTGCAGTATTTATCAAGTGATTGAACCTTTCCTCATCAATTAGAAACACCACCTCAATCATACTTTATACGCGAGGAGTTGTATTTGGTGTTCTTGATCTATTTCTTTTTCAAATGATTTTGGCATTGCTTTCTTTTTTTTAGCTTTTTGCTTATCTGTACAGCATATACTACACTCCATCCTTTGTCTCCAAAATATTCTTGTCTGTTCTGTTTTATTCTTCCTCCAAACCAATTTTACAAGGGAAGTAAAGTCGTAATTCAAACTTCAAACCCAGAAAAACAAAACTATCACAAATAGATGAAAATAAGTAATGCAGAATAAGGACATCACATATGACTTTTTATGCATAACTATGAAATGAAATTTCCTTGACCTTCTCCCATTAAGAGTTTGTGACTTGAGGAGAAGATTCCAGAAGAGCCAAGATCTCAGAGGGTGTGGAACTGTCAGGGTTCAATTAGCACTGTGGGAACTGCTCAAACATAATAACTGGGTCACTGGGGAATGGAGTACACAGCATGATCTAGGCAAAACTGACCTGGGCACAGATGTGAAAGATAACAGTGATTACTGTGATTTATTGAGCAATGACTATGGGACAGGCACAGTGCCAAGCCCAGAAAGGCAATAAAATGTAGTGATTATGAGAAAGGGCTTGTGTTCAGAGATTCCTGGGTTCCAGTCCTGCTTTTATTCCCCACTGTATGATTTTATAGGTCTACAGCATGTCTGTGCTGAGTAAGGATATGATACATGAATGGCCCTAGCTAAATCCCTATAGAACATCTCCTCTAAAGCCAGTACTTAGAAGCATAATCACATTCTACTCTTACAAAAACTGTCTGAGTTTATAACCTTCTCTCTGTTGGATAAATGAGAAAACAGAGGAGCAGACAATGAACTCACTTGAATTTCAGGCAACTGATTAATGTAAAGCCAAGTTCAAGCTAGGCTGTTCTGACCTCAAAGCCTCATGCTTTTAACCTGTGCATTATCTTTCCTACATCGAGTCCCATAGCACAGATACAGGTGCCATTTATGCATTGCACACTGGTTTCATTCCACATGGAGCTTTCATTATTTCAGACAATTTTGTGTGAGACTTAAGTTGGGAATTTTCTTTGGGTTGATGAGTTTTACCTTTAAATTAATGTAATGATAACAGAAGACTATTTTGGGAAGTGATCGGATATTAGTTTATAGAAACGGTAGCCAACCATCCTGGCTTGCCCAGACTCCTTGTTATCTGGAATATTGACTCCATGATCCGTGTTGGCATATCAGATACACATACATGATAGAAGCTCTCAAGAAAAAGGACAACTCTGAAATAAAAAACACTTTGCTCATCATATGGCCTAGTCCCTTAGCACGCTTTGCTACACTAAGATAATTGAAATCATTTTTACACTAATATCATTATTTTTTCAAGATTTTTTTTTTAATTTATTTGACAGAGAGAGAGATCACAAGTAGCAGAGAGGCAGGCAGAGGGCGGGGGGGGGGGGGGAAGCAGGCCCCCCACTGAGCAGAGAGCCCGGTGTAGGGCTCCATCCCAGGACCCTGAAATCATGACCTGAGCTGAAGGCAGAGGCTTAACCCAGTGAGCCACCCAGATGCCCCTACACTAATATCATTATTAGTTATTATGATAACGGGGCACCTGGGTGGCTCAACGGGTTAAGCAACTGACTCTCGGTTTTGGCTCAGGTCATGATCTCCTGGTTGTGAGATGGAGCCTCCTGTTGGGTTCTGCAATCAGCATGGAGTCTGCTTGAGATTCTCTTTCTCCGTCTCCCTATGTCCCTCCCCCAACTCATGTGCATGCACATGCTCTCTCTCTAAAATAAATAAAAATCTTTTAAAAATTATTATTATTATAACATTAAAATACTTGAAATCCATGTAAGACTTTAGAGTTTACATGTTGCTTAATGTACATAATTCCATCTAATGATAACTGTGAGGTAGCTAAATTTCCTTCTTTTGCAATTTGAGAAACTGAGACTCAGAGAGGCTAATTATCACACGGTGTGGAAGAGAGAGATTCCAAAGACCAAAGATTCATACTTGTCTTTTACAGTACAGAATTGCTTGAACGTTCCCCAAACCAGGAGGTAACTTTCTCAGAAGTCCTTGCATCTAAGTGGGGTCACATGACTGACTTCTGGCTAATGGAATGTGGTTAGAAGATACGGATATCCTCTCCAACCCTAATCCAAAATCATCCTCATTTTCTCCTCTTCAGTTGACAATGGACATTGTTACTCAGGGTGACCTGAAAGCCATTGATAAATGTAGGAGAGCCAAAAATAGGAGGAAATCTGTTCTTGAATGAAGACACTACCAAAACGAATACATGTCCTCATCATAAGGGGTCTAGACTTCCAACTGTGACAGAGAACAAAACAAAAACATAAGAGGACAGCTGACCATGAGTACATTTTGATCGAACATTATGAAAAATGTGATACTTCAGTCTCTAAGTGGATGAATAAGATGGTTGTTTGGGTTTCCTGATCCAAGGTTAAAAAAAAAAAAAAAAAAGGATTCTCACATAGTTATTACACCATGGTGAAAAGAAAAAAACAACAACCCTGGAATTTCAAATTGTAAATCAAAATACAAGTTACAGATAACAAAACCATAAGGGATAAATTTAACTGAGCAAAATGAAATAAATTGTGTTCTAAACATTGTAAGTCAAAGCCTAAAGATGTTCTCTCAGAAGCCTAGTGAGTTCTGCAAATGAGTATGCGGTATTCATGGCACAAACCCAGCTGATTCAGCAGATGTAGTGAATATATAATCTGTCATGTTCTGGATGGACAGCCTGACTTCACAGCCATAAACAGAATTATGTCTAACAGCCCAAGGCTAACACCACAAACAATGAAACACACCATTATGAGTTTATAGAACATGGCTATGAATACTAATAATTACTTCCATCGTGGCTGGGCCATAAATAGGATTATTAGACATCAGCAAGGGTAATAATTCTGGTTTTGTAAAACATCTGAGATCTGGGGATGTTCATGGGTCTAGAGGGCAAAATACTAGAAGAGACCATGTTGGATACTGAACAGAAAAAAGGAAAGCAGGGTCCCTGCTTACACACTGTAACATTTCATAGAGCGAATATTTTTTGTTCTGAATCATCAAACATAGAAGTCTTTTTAAATTACTCTTTTTTTTTTTTTTTTTTTTGCCCTGGATGAAATTCTTCAAAGACAATCACGTAGGTAGGTCTAAGCCGTTGCCACTTTGCATGGCAATGTATGATGCAAGTGGTCGTTGCCTCTTGGGGAAGACTTTCAAAATGTTTGATGCATATATTGCTGAAGCACTATATAGCTCAGAAACCCAAATGAGAAATCATGTATGCAGTATCTCGAAATAAAATAGACAAGCTGAGGCACACAGAGGAAAGCTGATATATATCACCCGTTACGATTATTCAGTTGTTGTTATTGATTTTATTTACACTTGCTGCTATTCTTCTGAGAAGCTAAACAAATGAGTTGTCGAGGCAAATGCAAGCTTGGTTGTTTTATTTTGTGAAATGGGAAACAAACACCCCAGTTCCTTATTCCATCACTCCTGGGTTTTGTTAAATTGTTTGCATTTATCAGGTAAATTTTCTAACATTAATATTTGTCTACAGGAATTCACCCTGCTTTTCATATTCACAGGTGATTCTTCATTTCTTTAAATATTTGACAGTCAAATAAATTGTGCTGGGATGTTTCTAGGATCAGGTCTCTAATAATTCAATCAAGACAAGGGATATCATATGATTGTTAGGACTGTGGACTGTGGAACAAGACTACTTGGGTTCAAGTCCAGGTTCCAATCCTTGCTATTTGAGTCATCTGGACAAGTTATTTAAACTCTCTTAATCTCAGTTTCTCTCTATGAAATGAGGATATGAATTTCACCTTCCAATAGAGCACTCTGAGAATTATATGGGTTAAATTGTTTACAGCACTTAGAACACTGTTTGGTACATAGCAAAAATCACAGAACTGTTTGCTTTTATATTGTTTTTGTTTGTTTGTTTTTTGTTTTGTTTTGTTTTTTGGTTGTTTTTGTTCCAGGATGAAAGAGCTCATCAGTAACATAGTTGATAAGGATTGTAATAGGGAAAAAAATACCTTTCATATCAACTTAAGGATAATGTTGAGTGGAACACTGGTGAGAACACACAGATAAACACAGTGTCACATTAACTAAGAGAGTGACTGTGGAAAACAAAGTCCTCAGCTGTGCCCGGGCACATGGTGAGTACTTGATTAGGCTGTCATTACATTGTGATCTCTGTTGGGTTGAGTAAGATTTGCCAAAAGAAAAATGTCAATACAGAGTTTGGTAAATAATTTTGTGTTGACCAAATTAAATCCATAATAATTATTCAATCAATAAATGTGTTTGAAGTGCATTTTAAAAAAATCCCCCTAAGCAGAGGACAAGAAAAATTGGACTCCACAGCTTTATTGGGTCTAATAAGTCAAGGTTCTGAGAAGACTCAAGGAAGAGATTTGATGAATGCTTTCAATTTCCTCCAGAGGAGGGTGTGGGTAGATTCTTCAGAAAGTAACATCTTGGAGAAAAGGCAGAGGTTATTAATCCTAATTCAATATAGTGAATTGAGAGTCCCACCAAGGATAACTGGTTAGCCAGCAGCCAAGGCCACTGTGTAGAATCTTTAACTGGCTGGTTGGCTAGAAGGCTGGCCAAAATGACATCTGAGTTTGGTTCCATCTTGGGGAAGCTCTGAATTACAAACTACTGCAAGTCTTTTCTACTGCACGTAGAATGCCGGTGACATACCCACAAAAACTAAGGAGAGCTCTCTGGAAGTTACAGACCAGCATTCCCCAATGAGACATCCATAAGGGTAGTTCAATAAGTAGGATTTTACTTTACTGCAGGATTTCTGAGAACTTGCAGTATATGAATACACATTTAAAAAATTTGCTAGAGAGGGATGTAACACTGTTTCTCAAATTTATTTGCCTACAGAACCTTCTATCCTTTTTCTACAGAGCTGTTGCTCTGAAACCAACCAAAACAAAAATAACAAAAACCACATACACGGAAACTGCTTTCATGAAACTTCTTTCCAAACTCCTGTTTAGCACCCTATCCTGGAGATCAGTGTGTAGAATCACCAACAGGTGTATCACACCCCCAGGCAATCCTCCACTGTCTCTTCCCACCAGATCATAAGTTCTTATAACCTTGTCTTTTATTTTTGTCTCTATCCTTTACAGTCTTTGATAGAATGCAGATTCAAAATATACATGTGAATTAAAAAATGAATTGAGTGAATGGGCATATTTTACCCTGAATTGGGATGGGCATGAGAGCCTGGGACCAGAACCACACCTGATGTGGAGCAGTGTGAGAAGGTCTTGATGTGCTGAAGGTATGGCTCTTTGGGGTTGGGTCTCTTGGGCCACTAAAGTCCATCTTAGCTAAGACAGATGCAAGAATGGCTTTATGGATTGACTCACCATGAAGTTCAATTACCGACTCTTTGCTATTGATTGCAGTTACTATTCTCCCTCATTATCCACAGTAATCTGCAAAGCCAGACCAGCTCCAAGCTGCGGCAAATGCAAAAATGATCTCATCATGGAACATTGAGTTTTTCTTTCATTTAGGCCTTATTTCACTCATTCACTCAGCCAGTAGAAAGGGAAGACTGAGTGTGTGCGGGGCCCCATGCCTGTGTAGGGAGTACAAGAATGACAAAAAACTGGCCTGGCTCCTCTCCATCTCACAGGCTCTTCTTGATACTTGTCATTCCCTTCCAGTCCATATACTCCTCATGTCTTGGGCCCCAGTTCCTCACTCACCTCCTCTAAGCAAGCTTCCTCTACCCTCAGGGCAGTAGCTGCTGCCTGGCCTCAGCTCACAACACCATCCAGGAGTACCACTCCTCAGGATCCAGATAGCTCCGGGTCCTAGGCTACCGCAGTCTCTCCAAGTCTATGCTTGGGAGCAGGAAGAACAGCCTGCTGGCTGCAGTATCCCAGTGCTTTTCACATTCCTGCTACTTTCCCCATAGAGTCAGGGTCAGAGGTCATTGCACACTGAATGACAGAGCACAGGTTGTTTTACTTTGATAAACTATAGAGCGAAGGCTTTGCTGTTGACTTTCAGGACAGACATCAGAGTTCAACAGTTTTTGGCTCCTTTGATAGTACAATTAGGAGATATATATATATATATAATCTTTTTTTTCTAAAGTCATCATTAAAGTGGGGCACCTGGGTGGCTCAGTTGGTTGAGCATCCAACTCTTGACTTCAACAGGTCATGATCTCAGAGTTCTGGGATGAGCCCTGTGTTGGGCTCCCCGCTCAGCAGGGAGTTGGCTTGGAGATTCTCTCTCTCTCTCTCCCCCTCTGCCCCTCCCTCTACTTGCTCTTTCTCTCTCTCAAATAAATCCTAAAAAAAAAAAAAAAAAAAAAAAAATAGGGGCACCTAAGTGGCTTAGTTGGTTAAGTGTCTGACTTCATTTAGCTCAGGTCATTATCCCAGGGTCCTGGGATCAAGCCCTGCTTTGGGCTCAAGCTCAGCAGAGAGTCTGGTTCTCCCTCTCCATCTGCCTGCTGGTCCCCCTGCTTGTTCTCTTTCTCTGTCAAATAAATAAATTCTTTTAAAAAATTAAAAGTCATTAAAATATTGCATGATTTCACTTACATGGGAAATCTAAAATAGTCAAACTTGTAAAAACAAAGAGTAGAAGAGTAGTCACCAGGAGCTGGGGATGGAGGCATGTGGAGGAACAGAAGAGATATAGTTTAAGGACACAAACTTGCAACTGATAGATACATAAGTCTGGAAATCTAATGCACAGTGTAATGAATATAAACAATAAAATTGTATTAGGGACATCAAACTTGCTAAGAGATCTTCATTATTCCCACCCCCCCAAAAATGATAATTATGTGACATGATAGATGTGTTAGCTAAAATGACAGTGGCAATCACATTGCAATATATAAGTTTATCAAATCAACATGCTGTATACCTTATACAAGGTTACATGTCAATTAAATAAAATAATTTTGTCATTAGTAAGACCTAGAGGGAAACCACTTTCCTGTTTTTTGCTTTTTTGTTGTTTTGTTTTTAAGATTTATTTATTTATTTTTAAGGATTTTATTTATTTATTTGACAGAGATCACAAGTAGGCAGAGAGGCAAGCAGAGAGAGAGAGGAGGAAGCAGGCTCCCCGCCGAGCAGAGAGCCCTATGCGGGACTCGATCCCAGGACCCTGAGATCACAACTCGAGCCAAAGGCAGAGGCTTAACCCACTGAACCACCCAGGCGTCCCCAAGATTTTATTTATTTATTTGAGAGAGAGAGAGAGCAAGCATGGGCAGGGGGAGGGGCAGCGGGAGAGGGAGAAGCAAACTCCTTGCTGAGCACGGAGCCCAATGCGGGACTGGATTCTGGGGCTTTGGGATCATGACCTGAGCTGAATGAAGGCAGACACTTAATGACTGAGACACCCAGATGCCCAGGAAACCACTTTCTTGATGGAGGTGACATCATTCTAATCCAGGGTAAACTGGGAAGAAGGGTAGCAACTAAAAGACACAAGCAGGATCTGGGTTTCTTCAACATAAATATGAAATCCCTTTATGTTTACTTTCTTTAAAAATTAAATTTATTCCAAGCATAGAAGTGTGTTAACATCTAAAGATGTGAGCCCCTCAAAGGCCATGATCATGTTTAACTGTTATTCACCACATACTCATTTCCTGGTTCACAGAAAATACTCCGTAAATATACATGAAGAACAGAGTATATGGAATTTCAAAAACTATTTTTGAAATGCACATATCTTATAGCCCATTCCAAACAGAGTTTTCTTCTGGGTTAAACTGCAGCTTTGCTAGAGGCTGCACAAAGGAAGGGAGCAACCGCGGGCAAATATTGAATACTACATGTTGTCCCAGGAAAATCACAACATATATTTCACTTGTCAAATTTCAAAAATGTTTGCAAGGGTAGGTAAGGTCTGCGGATTCCACAAAACACTGATTGAAATCCCTCTGCTGTTCTATGTTTCTCAGGGATACAAATTTCTTAGGGACACTTCTCAGGTAAAGTGCACCTTCCTTGAATGCTTCCTCTATTGTGGGCTAAAAGAGATGCTGTTAGCAATACCAGCTATCATGTAACTCTCCAATAAATCTTATCTTGTCATCAATCAACACTTAAAAGATATGATAGAACTGAGTTTACTAAAAGGAAATCTACATAAGGTAAGTTTTACACAGAGTAGGAGTGGGGGTGATGGGACTGAGTGTGACAAGACCAGCCATTCATATCTGCATAGCAGAAGCCCTTAAGGCTTTCCAATATTCACTGGAAAATTCTCTGTCCACCATGTGTAGAGGGATTTTAAGCTCTCCTGACACAGAGCTTCTGGACATCTTCAAAGTTCTAGCACATTTTTATGATTTTCAACCCAACCAACGACTATTTAAAGAGCAATACAACTGTTGTTTGTTGTCACACAGAATACAAAGATAAGGCAAATTTATTTTTTTTCTTATCAAAGGGGTGTGTATGTGTGTTTGTGTGTGTGTAATGAGTAAGAAAAACAAATGCATATAAAATTTTGAGTCCTAACTGACTTAGGAAAGTGACATTAAAAACGCTAGTGCAATTTCTAGAATCCAGCTGCACAAAGATCAGTTCATTTACTCACTCACTCATTCCTTAGATAACTATGAAACATCCACTTTGTCCCCACCCTGTACTAGTTTAAAATCCATGGTTGCTGCCCTCAGGGAAGGTAGTTCACAGTCTTGTCAATGAGAAAGATGCCCAGGCAGATAATTGCAGTTCAGTTGGGCAAATGTTAAGGTAGAATTATTAATAAAGAGCATTCAGAGCAAAAGGAGGGGAGTGACTTTATCAGTCTGGAATGCAGAGAAAGTTTTCTCAGAGGTGTGACATTAAGGTGGGTTATGAACAAAGGAGTACAGCCGGGGAGGGGGGCAGAGGGAGGGGGAGGTGAGAGGGGGGATTGGTGCCCCAGACAAAAAGACAAGGACTGAAAGGCTTGGTATGAAAAAGGAGAATGTGGTCTCAGGAATGTTTATAATATGAGCAAGCATTTTACCCCCAATTTAAGTATCTGAGTGTTGATGGCTGAAAAGGCATTATCAGATTTGGGCAACTTGAGGTCACATAGTAAGTAGTTTGAAAATAAAGCTAAGGATAAACTTGCTCTATGCTCAATGGAAAACTTTACCTCTTGTAATGACATGAGACATTCTCGTAAGTCCATACTCCTGGCCATATGGAGAATGAATTGGAGAGATTCAAAGCACTGAACCAGATGTAACAGAAGTTTAGACATAATTTGCCAGGACTGAAACAGAGAGGATGGGGAGAAGAGCCTAGCCCTCAGGTGCACGTTGAATGGATAGAGTCAACAAGTCGTGGTGTCGGAGTGATACGACAAGTGGAGAGGAGAGAAGAATCTAAAATAATTCCCACATTTTTGGCTGGAGAAGCTACTTAGGTAGACACACCACCATAAAGAGAGGGGATGCAATAGGAGGAAGGTATTTAATAAACAGAACACTGTTACTGCAGACACAGTAAGATCCCTAAGAAGGCATGCCCATTATACCCTTCTCTAGAAAGATCTAGATTACAAAGGGCAGACTAACATCCTGCCCTCAAGTAAAGTTCAGAAGTATGTCTGATTTGTACAGCACGTGCATATACACGTGCACGCGCATACACACACACACACACACACACACACACATACACACACACACAGAGGTTAAGTAAATTAGATCATTGTGAATGCATTTAAGGGAGATACACACAATACTGTGATTTCCTATTACCTTTTTCAAATATTCAGGCTCTCTTAAGGGCACTTGTACTAGCCACCCCTGGTTGATAGCTATGTATGTATCTAGAAGGCATACATATGGTGTGGTATCATCTGCCAAGGTTGTTCAAATAATGACAGTTGATTTTACATAATGCTAGGAGAATCTGTAGGGTGGCAAAGAAAATTGCCCTGGGACATCCAGCCAGAAGAACATGCTAAAAAAAAAGGGAACTAGGCCTTCCAAGTGTATTGTATGTTGGAATTAGATAGAAGATGCTAATTACCTTCTTAACTACCTCCATAACATGGCTTTTGAAACCAAATCAAAGGCTTTATTCTCCTTAAATATTTGATCAGACTGCATAGCATTTACTATTTCAAATGTTACATGCATTCAGATCACTGCTTATGCAAATCTATCCTTGTTGGTTCTGCACTAAGTAATTTTACAAAGATCCCGATAATAACATCAGTCAAAAATTTGACTGGGAGCACTCTTCTAAAATTTTAGAAGGAAAAATGGATTAAGATACGTGAAAACAGAGGCAATGTTCCAATTACCTTTTATTTTCTTTCGACAATATATTTTCCACGGTCTTTTCTGCTTCCATGTTCTGAACATGCCCTGGGGCTTTCATACCTGTCTTTCTTTCCTTCTGCCTTGAAAACTTTTTTAGTAGGTCTTTTTACTCCCAGGATCATCTCATTGATTGGTCGTATCAGGCAGGCCTGCCCAGCACATCTGACCCAAGAAAGCTCTCCCTTTGCCTCTGCCACCACCTCACGCCTTATTATTCACTATCAGTGCATCTTTTCTGCAGTCCTAGTTACAAATTAAAATTATATATTAGTTGTCAGTTGACTGTCTCACGCCCAGACTATAGCTTATGAATCCTCTGAAATTCTTGCTTCTTTACACACATCAGAATAGTTTTTAAGAACACGAACATGTTAATTTACCGAGGGTTGGCAAAATGGTGATATTCCATTATTTCTCCCTTCACTTATTAGCTGGAATGCTTTTATATAGAAAAAGGGAGATAAATGCTTCATTTTTTGTTTCTTTTACTTACTAGTGTTCAAGATAATGAAGGTATTTCTTATTATCTTCCAAAGATGACCAATTCACTTGTTTTCCCATAACGGAACCACCATGGATGGGGTCCACATTTATAAAATCTCAGTGATCTGACCGAGAATGAAGACAATTGTCCCTGATCAAGAGCAGTGATCCAGAGCCAGACTCTGCCTCTTCGTTGAAGTCTTTTCAGTTTCTAATCATTCTCAGATGCTCCCTGAGTTTATTGGTCATAAATCTGTTTTTTCATCTTTTTGAATAAAATAGAGATGTGGTTAAGAGCATGAGTTGCAGCAGAAGAGAAAACGGAGTTTAATCCTAGGTTTGTCACTTACAAACTATGGCTTCTTGGCCAAGTTACTAAAGTTCTTGAAGTCTTGGTTACTGTATCTGAAAAAAAAATTGTTGTCAAAAGTATCAATGAGATAATTGGTATAAATCACTTATCAGGTGTGTGACATTGTGTGTTCTTAAAAAATGTTAATCAACAGTATTGTAATTGTTCAAGAGTCTAGCATTCCAATGGAAATGAACTTAAAGAGCCATAATTATTCATTTTCTTAACCACCTAGAATAATGTAAGTGTCCAATAAATATTTATTTATTTATTTATTACATGAATGACATCCCAATTTCCCCAGGCTGATGGTTTTGTCCCAGACTATTCATCATCACCTGTAATAGTGCTATGTCAAGTGGGGTGTCATGGTGGAGGGAAAACCCAAAAGCACCCACTGGATCCTAAAACATCATAGAAGTTTCCTAGACTAGTGCTCGCTCGCTCTCTCTCTCTCTCTCTCCTTTTTCTCCCATCTTTTCTTTCTTACTCCTCTCAGGTCTACAGATATGTTATTTGAAGTTCAGGCTGTGTCTATAACCCTTGCATTTCTGAGTATCATCTTCAAATGTAAATGTCAGGGAGATATGTAAAAGTCAAAGGGATTCCACACTATCTTACTGAAAGCTCCTTAGGTGATTTATTATTCTGGTGACTTGTCTCCCTCTAAGGAAAGACACACAACTGAGCCAAATTATATCAACTTCTAGTTCAGCCTAGAACACCAAAACCCAGCTGGCAGAAACAGGCCTGTTAGATATCACTTCAAAGCAGCTTCTATGTACATCCCTCCTCAGTGGGCCTTATGTCATAGGAAATTCATATAGAAATATAACCTTTGATATTTGATGGTCCCCACCGGATGCCTTTATTTTCAGTTTCTGGTAAAATGGTTTGCAGCTATTGAAGCTCACAGTCTGAAGACCAGTATTTCCCCCACGGATAACACCAACCTTTGAAACTGAAGCAAAACCCAAGAGCAGGAAGACCGTGCTACACCCCATTCTGATTCCTGTCTAACTGCAGCCACCTTAGCGTGTCCTCGGCAACTTCAATGTAAACCATGGCCCCTCCTGAATCTAGCCCTTTGTTCATGCTATTGCCCATATATGGAACCTTCTCTCTACTCCACACCCATCTCTTGTATCACGAAATCTTACTGACACTTGAGATCCTGATTAAATGCCATTTCTCTGTGAAGGCATGCTTAGCACCTATGACCAGACCAGAGCACCTTCATATCCCATATTATGGTTTGTAATTATGTTTATTCCTATGACTGATTCATGTCTACTTGCCTCCCTTCATCTGCATCTCCATTATGTTGAGACTCCTTTCCTACTGTAGAACTTAGCACTGTCACCACCACAGAGTCAGCATCCATAAATATTTGTTGAATGAATGGTGAATCAAAATGTGTTGAGTAGTCAAGGAAAGGTAATTCACATGCCTCCATCATTTAAGAATGCTGGCAACCATTAGGGAATGAAATGCATCACCTCACTTTGACTAACAAGGAGGTACCACAATATCATTGCAAATGTAGAAATGAGGACTCAGGAAGTCACTTGTCTGCAACAAAACAGCAATCTCCCTAAAATGGGTATTAGAGCTAAATTCCCCAACCAGGAAAAAAGAAAAATATTATTAGGACAAGAGCCCTACCTTTACGACTAAAATGTGCATGCGTTCTCAAAGTGTAGTAATCAGCCTCATGGGCATGTGTGGTCAGTCTTCACAGTTGAATATGTGTGAACCTGACAAAATAGTGAAGGATTTCCTTTTTCTAAGAACTACTAAAATAATTTAATTTCTTTCCTCATTTTCTACCTGTCATGAATATACCACCTTTGGGTTTTCCTATCTAAAATCCAATTTCATCTCCCTTCTTTTACTTTTTATTTTTTTACTATCACTATTACTGGGTTTTACTTTTAAAAAGAAATAGACTAATTTTAAATATTCTTTGAGCTGCAAAATGAGGACTTTTTATGCTGCTTTCCCTCCAGTTTTATGGAGACATAAATGTCAATAAAATTATATATATATATTTAGGGGTGCCTGAATGGCTCCCCTGATTAAGTGTCTGACCCTTGATTTCACCTTAGGTCATGATCTCAGGGTCATGGGCTCAAGCCCGACTTCAGGCTCCACACTCAGTGCAGAGTCTGCTTGAGAAGCTTTCACTTCCTCCCCTTTGCCCCTCCTCCTGCTCATGCACTCTTGCTCTCTCTCTCTCTCTAAATAGATAAATGAAGTCTTTTAAAAAGTATTTATATATATATATATATATATATATATATATATATATTTATTTATATATATATATTTGAGGTGGATAATTGATATTTTGATATACATGGACTTGATGAAATAATCACCACAATGAAGCTAATTTAACATATGAGTCACCTCACCTAATTTATCATTATTATTATTACTATTATTATTATTATTGGTGGTGAAAGCACTCAAGATTTACCTTCTGAGTAAGTCTAAAGTATACAACATACTCCCCCAACCCCTGGCAACCACAATTCTACTCTCACTTCTATGAATTTGAATTTAGATTCCACATACTAGTGAGATCATACAGTATTTGTTTCCCTATCTCTGGTTTATTTCACTTACCACAACATGTATCCATGTTGTCACAAATGTGACAATTTTTCACTTTTTTAAGGCTGAATAATATTACATTATGTATCTTTACCTATGCATCTACTGACCAATATTTGGGTTGTTTACCTATCTTGGCTATTGGCAAATAATGCCTCGATGTACATAAGAGTACAGAAAACTACTGAAGATGCTGTTTTCCATTCTTTTGGATCTATACCCCGAAGTGGGATTGCAGGATCGTATGATAGACCTATTTTTAATTTTTTGAGGGATATTCTTGCTATACCTGTCTACATTCCTCCAATAGCATACAAGTGTTCTCTTTTCTCCACATTCTCACCAATACATCTTTTGTCTTTTTGATAATAGCTATCCTAATATGTGTGGGGTGATAACTCACGTGGTCTTGATTTATAATTGCCTGATGATTAGTGATCCTGAAAATGTTTTATTATGTAACTATTGGCCATCTGTAAGTCCTCTTTTGGAAATGTCTGTTCAGGTCCTTTGCCATTTTTAAACATGTTTTGGTTTCTTACAACTGAGTTGTATGAATTCTTTATATATCTTGGATGTTAACCTCTTTTAGATAAATGGTTTGCATATATTTCCTCCCATTCCATAGGCTGCCTTTTTACTCTGATGACTGTTTTCTGTGTTACCCAGAAGTTTTTTAGTTTGATGCAATCCTACGTCTCAGTCCTATGCAAAAAAAAAAAAAAAAAAAAAAATCATTGCAAGATCATTGTCAAGATTTTTCCCTCTTTTTTTTTTTTTTTTCTTTTTTTCTTTTTTTAGCTTTACAGTCTTGGGGCTTATATCTAAGTGTGTATCCATTTTGAGTTCATTTTTGTGTATGATGTCCTATAAAGGATCAATTTTCATTCCTTTGCATGTGCATATCCAGTTTTCCTGCACCATTTATTTATTTATTTATTTATTTTTAAAGATTTTATTTATTTATTTGACAGACAGAGATCACAAGTAGGCAGAGAGGCAGGCAGAGAGGGAGGAAGAAGCAGGCTCCCCACTGAGCAGAGAGCCCCACGTGGGACTCGATCCCAGGACCCCGAGATCATGACCTGAGCCGAAGGCAGCGGCCTAACCCACTGAGCCACCCAGGCGCCCTCCTGCACCATTTATTGAAGTGACTAGCCTTTCCCCATGGTGTGTTGCTGGCTCCCTTGTCAAAGATCCATTGACTGTAAATGTGCGGATTTATCTCCGGGCTTTCTATTTTGACCTGTTGGTCTATATATTTGTTTTTATGCCAGAACCATTATGTTTTAGTTCCTATAGTTTTGTGATGTACTTTGAAATCAGGAACTGTGATGGTTCCAGCTTGTTGTTCATGCTCAAGACTGCTTTGGTTATTGATGGTCTTTGTGGTTCCATATGAATTTTTTTTTAATTTTTTTTTCCTATTTCTATAAAGAATGACACTGGTATTTTCACAGGAATTGCACTGACTATGAAGATCATTCAGGGTAATATGGACATTTTAACTACATCAATTCTTCCAATCATTTCTTCTTGAGAAAGACTTGCCAGGATCCTCCTCCAACTCCTGTGGTATTAATAGCACCTGCTTCATCATGGGACAGAAATGCTCATCTTCCCTATAGAACCATGAGAGTCAATGAACTGCCCCTTATACAGAGTACTGATATTAATAAAACTTTTTTTATATCTATAAAAATGGAGGTTCAGAGAGGTTACATGACTTTCAAGTTCACAGAAATATTAAATAGCAGGACCCAGATTTGACACCAAATCCAATGTTGTTTTTACCGCAATCCAGTTGACTAACAAATCATCCTCCCTCAACTAAAAGCTACCAGGACAGTAATCAGCCAACAACAACATTTTCTGGGAAATCCTTCCCATTTATATTAAAGCTTCATTGCTTCCATATGCAAATGAAATTTCATATTTTAATGTGATATGTTTATATAATTTGATACATTTTGTATAATTTATTTGTTTGTTTGTTTTAAGATTTTATTTATTTATTTGACAGAGAGAGAGACACAGCGAGAGAGGGAACACAAGGAGGAAGAGTGGAAGAGGGAGAAGCAGGCTCCCCGTGGGCAGGAAGCCCGACGCAGGGCTGGATCCCAGGACCCTGGGATCACGACCTGAGCTGAAAGCAGAGGCTTAACCCACTGAGCCACCCAGGTGCCCCTCGTTTGGTTTTTTAAAGTATCATCTATTTCCTTGATTTCCATCAATTACCATTCTTGGGGGTCTTATTTCTTGATATCCAGCAATATAAGCAGTGTTTAGGTAAAAATATTACTTCTGAGAGTCCACAAAATTGCTCCAGGATTTAAACCTAGCTGAGAAAGAAAGATTAACTGCTAATCTACTGTGCTTAAGGAAATTCACAAATTTCTAAATCCAAAGGGATTTGTTCTGCATTTATATGACCAGAAGTCACATTCCTTTCTGGGAAAAAATCCAGGATATGTGCACATTTTCTATATTTAAGCTGACTCAGCAAGCAATCTACTATAGTCAGCAATGACCACAGTAAACAATAAAAATGCCATTTTAATCACTCTCGAAATTTAAAATACATTTGCAACAGAGTCTTAATAATTACAGTGAGACAATATGGAAAGGCAAAGTGCTTACTGAAAGCTAATATATGATCTCTTGTGCTAAGTGCTTAGCACATTAATTTTATAACTGCAGATGCAATAATTGCAATCATTTGCCAAGGGATCTATCCTTTTGCAGCCACATGAATTACAGGTAAATCGATTCCATTGGTTCAAAGCCGATTCGAGCTTTTAGGAAAAGGTAGCATCTCAAAAAAGGTTGCACAGTTATTCTTAAGCCAAGATTAGAGATAAAGATATTGGTCGCACATAATTGCCTCTGAATCCTAATTACTTTAACAAATACGTTGTACTCCAAAACTTCCAAGACAAAGCAAGCATTAATATAAACTCTAATAAAAAAGGGAGGAGAATTAGGGAAGAAAAAAATCAACTAACGTTAATGAAACAAAAAGCTATAATGAAAGCCAAAAATATATAATTAAATAAAACTGAAAGAGAGCTCTTTGAGAAAATAACAAAACAGGTAAACTCTAGAATGGCCGATTATTTAAAAAATAAGAGAGACAAACATGTACATCATATATGATAAATCACATGTAATAAGAGATACAAAAGAGATATTCATGAAAATTACAAAAATATTATGGATACATTTGGTAGTGTAAAAGTTGAAAAATCTAGAGGATTTTTCTAGATGATTTCAAACAGAATATAATGTCCCATAATTGACTGCCAAAATTGTAGAAAACCTAAACATTCCAATGATCACATAAAAGGTGGGAAAGACAATCAGCTCCCTGTCATTATAAAGTGGCCCAAGACCCACTTGATTTCCCAGATGCATTCTACTAACATTAATATAAGATATGATATCTATTTATATAAATAATATTTAGCAACTGAACGACATAAAAGTTGTAAAACTTATTTTATGAAACAAATAAGAAAAACCTCTCAACATCCAAATCTAATAAACATAATGCAAAAAGAATGACATAACCAATTGTGTACATGGATACAAATTTCAAAATGAAATACTGATATCAAACATAGCAACATGTTTCTAGATAGGTCTCCTGAGGCAAGGGAAATAAAGGCAAAAATAAACTACAGGGACTACACTGAAATGAAGTTTCTGCACAGCAAAGGAAACAGTCACCAAAACTAAAAGGCAACCTACAAAATGGGAGAAGATA
This sequence comes from Lutra lutra, assembly GCF_902655055.1. Taxonomy (NCBI): domain Eukaryota; kingdom Metazoa; phylum Chordata; class Mammalia; order Carnivora; family Mustelidae; genus Lutra; species Lutra lutra. Next base: position 42,564,621 of record NC_062291.1, on the reverse strand, counting down.
TTTGCAAATAACATATCCAATAAAGGGTTAATACCCAAAATAAATAAGGAATTATTCACTGGGTGTGGTGCAAAAATAATGAATACTGTTATGCTGAAAAAAAATAAAAAAAATTTAAAAATTAAAAAAAAAATAAAAAAAAATAAGGAATTATTATAACTCAATATCCCCCAAGCAATAATCCCATTAAAAATGGGCAGAAGACATGAACAGACATTTCTCCAAAGAAGACATCCAGATGGCCAAGAGACACAAGAAAAGATGCTCAACATCCCTCATCATCAGGGATGCAAATCAAAACTACAAAGAGATACCACCTCACACCTGTCAGAGTGGCTATAATCAACAACACAAGAAACAAAAAGTGCCAGGATGTGGAGAAAAAGGAACCCTTATGCACAACTGGTGGGAATGCAAATTAGGGCAGCCACTATGAAAAGTAGTACAGAGAGGAGGTGCCTCAAAAAATTAAATAGACTACCCTCCCAATTAGGAATCACACTACTGGTTACTTACCCAAAAAATGTAAAACATTAGTTTGAAAGGACACATGCACCCATATGTTTATAGTAGCATATCTACAATAGTCAAATTATGGAAGCAGCCCAAGCATCCATCGGTAGAGGAATGGATAAAGGAGATGTGGCAAATATATACAATGGAATATTATTCAGCCATAAAAAAGAATGACATCTTGCCATTTGCAATGGCATGGATGGAGCTAGAGGGTATTATAGAGCAAAATTAGTCAGTCAGAGAAAGATAAATACCATAGGAAATTTTGACAGTTTGGTGAAATTAAGAAAATTTTAATTGTTCACTCAAAGTTTCAACTAAGTCAAATGATGTGTCAATTAGAGTTTTGACATCTTCCAGAATAAGCCAAAGATACCAAGAACACATTAATATACAAACATTTATATACTCTAAATTCACTTTCAGTAATAATACATACAGCTCAGTTCTCTTTTGGCTATCATCCTCTATATGTAATTATAAGGGTATATTAAAAAAAATTCAAGCGGGGTGTCTGGGAGACTCAGTCAGTTACATATCCAATGCTTGATTTGGGCTCACCTCACGGTCTCACCACCCTGAGCCCAGTTAAGCTCTACACAGAGCAGAGAGCCTGCTTAAGTTTCTCTTTCTCCCTCTCCCTCTGCCCCTCTCTCCCCCAGCTCATGTGCATGGGCATGCTCTAATCTCTCTCTCTCTCTCACAAAATAATAATAATAATGATAGTATTAATAATAATTTAAGCTAAGATGCTACCAGATTATGGACTGTCTGGTGGATTCTGGAGCTTATTAATAAAATAATATTTTTAAAGATATTATAAATTCATGACCAGATTAGTTTAAATACGGTGCTAGATGGACACTTGGTTAATGTATTTTAGACTTTAGGAAAGCAATATTAAATGTTATGCCATCATCTCTTTCTAGAAATTGATTCTTAGTCTGTGATTGTGATCTATTTTCTATGAACACAATTCTATTGAGGTGCACAAACTCTTCACCTAGAATTAAAAAATTAATTTATTCATCAAAAGCATGTATTGCATGTCTAACACTAAATATAGCTCAAATACCTGGGATAGGATAACAGAAAGAAAATTGTGTTTACATATTAGATCTCTCTTCAAATTACTGAAAACCCATATATCACTTATATAACTCATACATTCAGTTCAGTTAAGTCAGAGAACATACTTATTCAGTGCATGGGCCATTCTCACCAAATTCTGGCTGCAAATCTGCCATTTTTAATTGACAGTTTTTACCCAAGCAGAGAAGATAATTTACCACATAGCAAATTTGACTAATCATCTAGTTCTTCAAAAAGTTACAGAAAATTGGTATCTATACCATTCTGACCTACTCTGGAGATTACCACCAGCACAGCTAAATTCCAATTTGAAAACAATACTTCAGAAAAACAAGGCTATATGTTACCAGTGGCTTGGCAAATAGCACTTCGGTCCCTGCTTGCAATTTTCCTTGGCTCTGAGGTAATGTGTAGCATGACTGATTAACAATCAATACTAAATATTTTAGATGTGAAAGATGATCTTATATTGTTATCATCCATAAAAGCATTATCTCAAGTGTTTAGAGCAGAACACTAGGACCACCAAATTGTTCTAACAACTAGAAAAGAAACAAAAACATAAAAAAACAACAGCAGGGAATATCTTGGAGTGGCTTTCACAGTCAGAGAGATCTGAGAACCAGCACACCTTAGGGTCCAGCCTTGCAAAGTCACAGTGCAAATGAGCACATGACAAGGTCTCAAATTTCACCCTGGCAGGAATCCTGTTTATATTTGTTTAGCCCAGAATTTATCACACATACTTGACATCGGTATTTTTTTTTTCTCTTTTTATTTTCCTTATCTTTTCCTCACTCTTTTTCCAAAACACACATATAAAGGATCTTTGAATGTCTTAAGTTGTGTCTGATTCAGGATAGGCAAAAATAAATGTTTGCTGATTGAATGAACAACATTTCCACAATGCTTACACAAGCTGCACTGAAATTGCAGGTGCGCAAGTAAAGGACAAGGCCAGCTGAAGAACCTCCACAGGACTGCAGTTTGGTCAAAGAATCACGCATAACCTCTAAAGCATTATATCCTCAAAAGCAAATGTGTCTAATATTCCTTGTGGTGCTCAGGCAAGCCATGTAGGCACTGCTTGGTAGAATGGTTTAATGTTTTCCTTGCAGATACTTGAAGTCAAAATGACAGCAGTGGAAATGCCTTACAGAGAAGGAACTCCATTCCCAAGAGAGTGCTGTGTGCTCTTTCCTGCAAAGTTTAAAGGTGCTCCAAAGGGAGAAGGAGGTCCTGTTTGAAACCCATGCTGATGCCACAAAACATTACCCAAGGGTAGCTGCAGACTGGTATAGAATGGGCACGTTCTCACTAATTTGCAGGATCATGTAGACACAAAACTAGGACACGGCACTGCCCTTAATACCATCCTCACTGCTGGCCATGAAAAGAAAAAAAAAAAAAAAAAAGCAGAATGATAAAACCTCAAGTAGAGCTGAATAAGCACTACAGAAGCATTTGGGAAATCCAATTTTTACAGGTGGACAGCATCCAACAACTCAGTTCTATTTCTGCTGGTGGGTGATCCAGATTTCTTATATAATTGTCCTTTTTCTCTTTGTAACTAAGTACAAAGACTTTAATAATTTGCCATTTAGGCCAGTCCCATAAGCCTCTCTATGTCATGCAAAGATTAGGTCATTGTTGCCACATAGCCTTCTCTGTTCCCTTCTATGTAATGATAATGTTGACTTATTCTGACACAGCACCTGCCCTGATTTCCCCTTCTTTAATTTGGTTCTCAATTCCTTCATACCTGTCAAGCTAGAATCAAAAGCATCACCTGACTGAAATATGAAGCATGACGTTACACAAGGTTTCAGAGATTTGGGAAAGGACAGTAGATAGGGAGTTGCAGGTGTTATAGATTTATTTGCATGTGATAGAACTACTGGAATTTTGTTCACTGAGAACTTGGAATTTTTTTTTTAAAATACAGTAGTACTCAGTTTTTCGATGTATAGTTTTATGAGTTTAACACATGCAAAGATCCTTGTGGCCACCATCACAAACAGGATACAAAACTATCTCAACACAACAAATAATTCCTTCAGGCTGTTCTTTTAACAACTGTACTTTCCCCTACTACCAACCCCTAGCAATCTCTGATCTGTCCCTTGCATTTTCAGGATGTCATAAATGGAATCACAAGGTATTTAATATGGCTATTCTCACTTAGATTCATATATATATATTATATATGTATTTATATATATTATATACATTTATATATTTACATATATATTTTTATATATATATTATATATAATATATTCTCAATAGAATATATTTTATATAATATATAAAAATATATATAATATATTCTCAATAGAATATATTTTATATAATATATATATGTAAGTTTTTTCCTTTTTATTATTAAATAGCATTCTATTGTTTATATCCATTTACCTATTCCAATTTGGGGCAACTGGCTATAACATTATTGTGCAGGTTTATATATGAACATAAATTTCATTTATTTAGAGTAATTTCCTAGAAGTGAGGCTTGTGAGGTCTTAGAATAATTGTATGTTTAATTTTGTAATAAGCTGTTTTCTAAGATGGGTGTACCATTTGGCATCATTTGGATTTGAGCAAACAGACAGAACTATAGTATCAGGGAGGAAATTATTTTACATAACAGTTTATAGAGTTTACATAAGATAGAACAATTTTTTTCCTACAGCAGAAATGAAAAAATGCATATTAAATAAATTCAGCTCTGTGTATCTTAATGCACTTGGTTCATTTGTTCCTTGAAGATAGATACAGTATGAAATAAAAATTGATGAACACTAAACTGTAGTTATATCTTGTATAACTACAGTTTAGTGTGAAATCATTGCATCCCTAATTATGACTTCTGTTCTTCTAAGAACAGCTGGTCTTACTGAATGTTTTAAATTGTGCAACAGACTTAGAAAGACAGGATCACTAGGAATTGTTACTTCTAATTCCAGGACCCAGTGGCAAAAAGGACTCAAGTCAGCTTGGAAAATGAAGGCACAGGTTAAGTCAGAAATCAAGACCGAGGCATAAGTCAACTACAGCCATGTATTTCAAAAGGTTAAGTTCTCTGTTGAGTTGTTCAGGGGAGAGGTAGAAATGATAAAAAGGTTTATAAGGCATTTGCTTAGAAAGGAAGAAAAAATATGAAAAGAATATGAGGCTTTGGAGACTTCCTTTGAGTTGCTGGATCTAACCTTGCCAGGAGAACGACATAGACCAATAGTTCCTGTAAGTATGTTAGTCTGTTTGAACTGAGTTTCTGACCATACAAATTACCTTAATATAGATATTATAACTCTCTAAGCAAATCTAAAATAATACAAAATATAGTGAAAAAATTAGAGGCAAACATGTACAAGGCTGGAAATTAAGATACTATTACTGTATTTCAATGGGTTCTAGAACTACATAGGCATTTTCTTCTGTTTTAAAAAATCTCTATTTCTACCTTTTATTTGATGAGCATACATTTCTTTCATAGAAGTAACATGTAAATAAAAATATAGGATTTCAAAATGTATCTATTTCCATGACAGAATTTTATTTCTTTAAGAACATATATAAGGATTATATTTCTTTAAGAAGATATAAGAACAATAAAGAAGTACTCAGTTAATTATTGAATGCTGATGCCTTTCTGTACAGGTGAAAAAATTAAGTTTTTAAAATAACTTATATGCTACTAGGCTACCTAACTGGAATAATATTAACTTTAGTAACTAGTATGAATGCAGTAAATTAATAAGCTTTTCTGAGCCTCCATATCAGCACCTAAAAAACAGGAGTGGCTTTGTGGTTCTTAGTTCCTGTTTTAGGCATGTGATCAAAGAAAATGCCTTATTCCAAAAGGAAGCAGGATCTACACTTGAAAACACAGTGAGGTGTTTTTGAAATGTTTAAATGTGACTTCCATTATCCACAAACATTCTGATTTCTTGGTGGCCCAGTTTGCTTAAAAAATAATAATAATAATAATAATAAACATTATGGATCTTTTCTGAAGTAATGATGGGAAATCAATGGGTTTCCATTTTTTTAAAATAGATTATCTCATTAAAATCAGGATAGTCCAACAATGGAAAATAGTCTAGTTTAAGACATAATACTTGTACTTCCTTGAAAACATCAGTGATGCCCATAGCTTATCCCTAAAGTATTAAGTTCAGTGTGTTTGGCTCCCTAATTTTATCCATAGAAATGCACAAATTAATTGGTTTGGTGTTTCAGAGACCACTGATTACAGAAATTATTTTTCATCTGAAGAAGGAGCTCAGTAAATCTCTGGGGAGAGTTTGTTAGGCTTAAACATCTGACTGCATTTTAGTCTTTAAAGTTGAGCTTTTTTCATAAATTAAAGCTAGGAATAAAAGCATTAAGCATATTCTCAACATTATGATTTCTTCCACCAACAACAATCATCTGTAAAACACAAACACTTCCAATGAATTCTGCAAACATAGATTCCTACAGCACCTTCTGACCTGCATAAATTAATTCCTTTTTGTTATTGTGTCCACTCTACCTTTGCAATATAGAGTAGATTTTCCATATTAATACAAAGCTTCTCAAATATCTAACCTGAGGGTGATTTGATCTTGCTAGTTTACATGTAAAAGCTAATTAAGTTTCAAAGATCCTCCCAAAACTTGGTTGTTTATAACCTCCGTCAGGCCCCACCTGGAATAAGGTGGATTGCCTTTCCCTTTAAACCCCTATTTTATTTTATTATTTTTTTTTGTAGAGATTTTATTTATTTATTTGACAGACAGAGATCACAAGTAGGCAGAGAGGCAGGCAGAGAGAGAGGAGGAAGCAGGCTCCCTGCTGAGCAGAGAGCTGGATGTGGGACTGGATCCCAGGATCCTGGGATCATGACCTAAGCGAAGGCAGAGGTTTTAACCCACTGAGCCACCCAGGCGCCCTTAGACCCGTACACTGGAGAAACTGGCAGTCATTTCTCTCAAATAGTTCCTCCCATCAAGGTATGGCATGGCATATTCGTCCCTAAAACGTTTCAGTCACTAAAATGACTAATTCTGATAGTAATTTACAACCTCCTTTCCAATCCAAAGCCTTCACTTCAAGGTGTTCTGAAAAAACTGAAATTTGCTTTCACAAAATAATGCGCTCTCACTCTTCCAGTCTAAATATCATTGTGGATCATTCGGACGTCTTCGGGGGTCAGCCTAGCTGGTCAACCAGCATCCCCTCTCGCCCCTCCACTACCCAACAGTTCTCTACCGGACATCCAGACCGGAGCCGGACTATGTGAGTTTGCACTCAGTTTCTACAATTCCCTGTAAACCTTATGGCAGTAACTTCATATGCCTGTGCCTCAGTTGCCTCTTCTGTATTGAGATTATAATAGCATACACCTTAGAGGGTCACTGGCAATTGCAAAAGCTAGTGTATTTGAAGGCTTCAAAGAGATTCTGGCATGTAAGATGTACTCAGTAAGAAGCACAATTACCCTTATTTTTAGGGTGAAATATTGTTTAATGTGCCTGACAAAGTCCTGCCTCTACATGGGTCAACCTCCCCTTCTCAGCTGTACTGAACTTCCTTTCAGACCCTTATCTTCACCACGTTCTTTCTTTGCACATGTTTTCCCTGGAATGCATTTCCAAATGTTTTGCCAAGAATACAATTCTCTTCTTCCTTTGTCACTACTCAATCCTTGGCTCTCAATTCAAGCATCCCTTACTGGCACATCTCTGATTGGATCAGGTCTACCTCTGGGCGCGAGAGTTTTATAAGTCTCCTTTACCTGTATTTTCAGAGAACCAGAAAAACGTGCTCTTTTAATTTTGGAGAAATCTGTAAACAGATAACTATATGATGCCACCAAGCATATAAATATTTATAACTAGATTTTCACAGAGCTGAGGGGAAGAATGAGTGACTCTGGAGAGTGCATCAGGAAATGATTGAACTGATCTTAAAAGATGAATTAGCATCTGCCTCAAAGAGGCAAAAATAGCACTAGAAGCTACTTGGTGATTAAAGTGTTGGGCACCATTATGGGGGCTATGAGGGTAATGTCTCATTTAATTATGCTGAAAGCCTTCCAAGTTAAGTGCTATTTTCTCAATTTCAGAGATCAGAAATCTGAGGATTAAAGTAATCTGCATAAGATCACACAGCCTACCCACCCAGGGTCTGGAGGTGAATTTAGATCCCATATCACCTTTTACACTGAAGGCATCCTTCCCTATGCAATGACCTGTAGCAGCGAGAGAACAAGATTCACTCAGGAACCACTGAGAAGATCAGGATGTGTTGGAGGTGCGGTATAAGGGATCTTGGTAAATTAAGCTGAGAAGACAGATCAAGACTAAAACATAAAGAGCTTTATAAGTTTCCCATTGAGAGCAATGAATTTCATCTTGCCAAGTAAAGGAAAGGGAGGGGGTGTCTTACCATTTGGGCCCCAAAGAAACTGACCACGCTCTGGGGACCCAGATGGTCCTTTCTTTCTCCTCTCTCTCCACTCTCTGGACAACCCTTAATACTTACACATGAATTGACATGCCTGCCAACCCTTAGAGGTTGTCACCCTATACAAATTGTCTACAATTTCTTGGTCTCACAGTTCAAACTGCTGTGAGGGGAATTTGTTTAGTGGTGCTACCCTTCCTTGGTTCTCTTTGTTATGCTAGAGTTACAAGAATTAAGAGTTATGCAGAATTACAAGGTGTAGACAGGAGTTAAAGGGCAGAGCTAATTTCCCTATAAGGGAGCTCAAGTTAGGACAAGCATTCCAAAATAGGTCAACTAGATATGCCATACTAAAGAGCTTGAACTTTATCCTGAAAGCTATGTTTAATAGTTCTTAAAATACTACTGAACATTGATTTGTAATAGATTTATGCAAATTAACCACACTCAACAGCCAATGTAGTATGCTTTGAACCCTTGAAAGATGTGCCCTGATTAAATATTGACTGTCTCTAGCTAAAAAAATTTGCAAGAAGCCATCTAACACAGGAACTGAGAGGTAACATGTTCATGATCTTTTAATAAAACATATTTATCAGTGTATTGACAAGTATCTGTATAAACAACTATATGCCAAAAATACTAGCCAAAAGTTTTTCTACATCAAAGAAAACAGATAAGCCCACAAATTACCCGAATATGCCTAAAATACATATACTTCAGTTTGCAGGAAAATATCTCACTGTTTTTATTTTTCAATTTTAATGTAAGGGGGAAAAGGACATAATTAATTATTCTTTCTTGTTCTAACACTTTTTACAGTTCACAGCAAGTCAAGCCTTGGAAAATGAACTTCATCACAGAGCCAAAACAAGTATTCTCTTGACTAGAAAGACTCAACTTTATAAAGATATCACTTTCTTTAAAGCAAATTCAAATGTGCTTCAATAATTATGGGAAAAATAATAGTGTGGTTTCCCTACAATCATTCTTACATTAAATGCTGTACATCAAAATCAAAATTATTTTTAGGCATGATGGGCAGTTTCCCACTAACAATTTTCTAAATTGCCTAATAATTTTATGTAGCATAATTACAAGACTCCTGCTTGTGTATTTTTCCTTCTCTTTGCTTTCATCTGAATACGAATTAAGAGTAATCACAAGCAAACCTTTATGGTAGTTGTTTACAAGGTAATGCTGCAACAGAGCTCTATAAAATGAACTCAACAGGAAAGCCCTTGAAATACTTCCCCCATTAACAATAGGACATGCAACTGTATGAAGGAAAATTTCCAGACTAAGTGATTTTCTGAATAAAAATGGGTGAGTATGTGAAGGCAGATTGATTGCTCATGAATCACTTTCATTTCTAAAACTCTGCTGAAAATCTCCCACCTTATGATCCACAATCACACACAAATCAACATTTGCAAATCTAATCTCCCTATGAACATTTCCCACTGTAAGAGTTAATTTTTCTGTCAGTTTGGCTAGGCCACAGTGCCCAGTTGTTTGGTCAAACACTAGTCTGATATTTCTGTGAAGGTCTGTTGTCAATGTGATTGATATTTATCAGTAGTTGAGTTAAATTAGAGTATCCTTGATAATTAATGTGGGTGGGCCTCAATCCAATCAGTTGAAGGCCTTAAGAGCTAGAAATGATTCCCCTAGAAGAAGGAATTCTGCCTCAAGACTGTACCACAGAATTGCCTGAGTTTACAGCTTACTGGATTGTTGTAGAGATTTTGGACTTGTTAGCCCCCACAGTCCTATGAATTAATTCATAAAACAAATCTCTCTTCACACACACACACACACACACACACACACACACACACACACACACACACACCCTATTGCTTCTGTTTCTCTGGAGAACCTTTACTGTTACATCCACATTTTATGCCTTCTTCTCTTTAAGATTTTGGCCATATCGATTTATTAATAATATGATATTTGTCATTAAGTTGAAATTAAAGAAACTCCCTATTTTTATTTGCCTACTCCTAAGAAATATAACCATAAATTCATAAATTTGAGGTGTTATTTATTTCCTATAACATATTAATACACAACTGCTAACATTATAAAAATGGTCATTTAAGCCTAACATATATAGTTGTCAAATCACTATACTGTACACTTGAAATGAATGTAACATTGTATGCCAACTGTATTTCAACTAAAAAAAAAAGGTCATTTACATGAACTCTAAAACCACACTGCCGGTTCCTGTACCACCCTAGGGCACCATACCCTGGACTCGCTATTCTTGATTTCATTTTGATTAATAGAATAAATTTCTCCCTATCATGTGGAAATCGAACTATGACCTCTATTTTACTTCTCTATTTCTTTCTTTGTGACACAATTTTACCTCATTACCGTCTTTCTACAATTAAAGTCTTTATGACATAAAACCCAACAAATAGAATTTCCAATAGTCCAAGGACCTATCTTTATTCCCTCTGTTCATCTTAACCAAATATCTACATAGCCAAAAAGTGATCAGAACACAAAATGCCAAGAGAAATAGCCTTTTTCGTGCCCTGGCCTTTTTGGTACACTTTGGTGAAGGACTCATTCCCAAAAGTTAAACTCAGAGGAAATGCTTGGTGGCTGAGAACTTAAGAGAGATGCCAGAGTTTTCTTACAAAGGATGTTCAGTCTAAAGACTAGGGGGGAATTTCCTAGAGGAACACTAATCAAAGAGTGGAGCAATTAAATATTAGTTGCTCTGGACCTTTGTGGTTGACGATGCCCTTCCTGGATGTCTGAGGACAACAGAGGTTCAGAGACATGCCCAAAGTTACTCAGTTTGAGTCCTGCTCATTCTAGTTGTACTAATTACATTTTTGATCACAGCTTCCTCAGCTTCCTTTCCTCCCAAGGAGAACTTGTTTTGAATTAAGATAATTAAGATAATCAATCAGATTGCATTTGATAAAATCATTCCTTCCTCCATTCCCTTTTTCTCCTTCCATGTTCCCTGCTCTCTTTCCATCTCTCCTACCTCGACCTTCCTTTTGCCTTGTAAATATTGGCTATCACTGACCTAATCACTGGCTTTCAGAGATGCAGCTCCCAAATCTCGCTAATCTCAGCTTCCTTCTGTGGGCAAGGAGGAGCTCACTTCTTTTCTCAAGGCTCAGCTCAGCTGTCTCACCTGGCCTGCAGATGTCCCCTGATACCACTTCTTTCCAATCATGTCCCTGAAGCAGACAGCAACTTTTCTGCCCATGTAAAACCAAACTACCAAAGCCAAACTGCCAGTTTTCTGTTGCCTGATCAGGTTATAAGTTATTTCCCTTTGTCTTTCCACTTAAATCAAGTTTTGTGAACAATTTCTCAATATGGACATGTGCACATCTTCTTACTCATTACTGCATTCTAAATGTATACATTGAGGACCACTTCTTAATGGAAGTATTGATAATGAAGACCACATGAGTCCAGAGATATATGCTGCAACAGGAGAAAAGCCAGAGAGCAAAGGCTACGTATTATATGAGTCAATTTATGTGGAATATTCAGGAAAGGCAAATGTATAAACAGAAAATAGATTAGTGGTTGCTAGGGGCTTTAGGAAGAGGGAAATAGAAAGTGATTGCTCATAGGTATGGGTTTTTTTTGGGTGAACAGGACAAACAATGTTTTACAATTAGGTAGTTTTGATGGTTGTGGCATCTTATGAACATATCAAAATCACCAATACTTTGTACACTTTCAAAGGGTTAATTTTGTGGTAAGTGAATTATAGCTCAAAAAGAAAAAAAAAAGAGTTCACGGTTATATTTCTGAAAGTCAGAATATTGTTTCACCCATTCTAAAATAATATTTTGCATGTATTAGCACTATGGAATTAGTTTAATAACAGGTGAGTGTGACGGTTTTCTCTCTGAGTGATAAAAAAAATAATGTTGTGTCATAAAATAGATTGCATCATCGAGTCAATGAAATATGGTATATTTCTGATTTTAGTTACCACTAGATACAAAGAAACTTAAAGAACTTTTACTGGAAATAAATTAATAGTTGGCTTTTAATTTCAAATATCTAAACTGAATCTACTCAGCAAATTATCAGTTTATGTTTGGTAAGGATGAGGACCATTGCAGATCTTTTTTTTTTTTTTTTTCTGGTCTTTTTTTATTTTTATTTTTTATTTTCAGCATAACAGTATTCATTGTTTTTTGCACCACACCCAGTGCTCCATGTAATCCGTGCCCTCTCTAATACCCACCATCTGGTTCCCCCAGCCTCCCACCCTCCGCCCCTTCAAACCCCTCAGATTGTTTTTCAGAGTCCATAGTCTCTCATGGTTCACCTCCCCTTCCAATTTCCCTCAACTCCCTTCTCCTCTCTAACTCCCCTTGTCCTCCATGCTATTTGTTATGCTCCACAAATAAGTGAAACCATATGATAATTGACTCTCTCTGCTTGACTTATTTCACTCAGCATAATCTCTTTTAGTCCCGTCCATGTTGCTACAAAAGTTGGGTATTCATCCTTTCTGATGGAGGCATCATACTCCATAGTGTATATGGACCACATCTTCCTTATCCATTCGTCCGTTGAAGGGCATCTTGGTTCTTTCCACAGTTTGGCGACCATGGCCATTGCTGCTATAAACATTGGGGTACAGATGGCCGTTCTTTTCACTACATCTGTATCTTTGGGGTAAATACCCAGTAGTGCAATTGCAGGGTCATAGGGAAGCTCTATTTTTAATTTCTTGAGGAATCTCCACAGTGTTCTCCAAAGTGGCTGCACCAACTTGCATTCCCACCAACAGTGTAAGAGGGTTCCCCTTTCTCCACATCCCCTCCAACACATGTTGTTTCCTGTCTTGCTAATTTTGGCCATTCTAACTGGTGTAAGGTGATATCTCAATGTGGTTTTAATTTGAATCTCCCTGATGACTAGTGCAGATCTTTTTTTTTTTTTAAAGATTTTATTTATTTATTTGACAGAGAGAGATCACAAGTAGATGGAGAGGCAGGCAGAGAGAGAGAGAGGGAAGCAGGATCTCCGCTGAGCAGAGAACCCGATGTGGGACTCGATCCCAGGACCCTGAGATCATGACCTGAGCCGAAGGCAGCGGCTTAACCCGCTGAGCCACCCAGGCGCCCTAGTGCAGATCTTTTAATGGCCACGAATTCTTTAGCACTCTTCTCGTCAGAAAGTGGGCTTTATTTTCCCTCTGCCTGTGTCTGAGTGGGTTGTGACTGCTTTCAACAACAGAGCAGGGAAGGCTTAACACTGGGTGAGTTCCCAGGTCTGGTCAGAGAGAGCCATCCAGGCCCTTCCCCCTAGTTCCTTTGGGATGCTTGCTCAGGGGGAAGCCAATCTCCATAGAAGAAGGCTGATTATTTTAAGACTACCAAGCTAAAGAGGGCACAAGAAGGTATTTTGGTTGACAGCACCAGCTGAGCTCCCAGCAGACAACCAGCATCAACTGCCAGCCACCTGAGGAAGCCACTTGAGCAAGCCCTTCTCAGACATTCAGCCCCATCAAGACCTCAGATAACAGCATTTCAGATCATATCTGCCTGCAACTGCTTGAGGAATCCCAGGAGAAAACTGTCCCCTCAGGCCCTTCCTGAGTTCATGAGCCACAAAATCATGAGCAGAATAAAAGTTGTTGTTTCATACACTCAGTCTGAGAATAATGTGTTATGCGACCGTAGGAACTAAAACAAGGACACAGTGAAGAAGATTTTATTTTCTTTGATATGACCCATCCAGACTACTCAGCAGCTAGCACAAATAGAGGACATGTTTTATATTACACATTGCTCACAAAAGAAAGTTGACTGTTACAGTCTAATCGGCTTAGGCAGTTTTTCTCTCCAGCTCAATCCTTTGTTTATCCAGACTCTGGTTCCTTTTCTTTACCCTCCTCAGTCAAAGCCTGATCTACCGTATTCTTAACGGAGTGCTAATTTATTATTTATAACTATGTTTGAAAACGTAAATAAAAGCATTTTCTAAGCCAGCAAGGGTTTCCTTCAACCACTGTATGCTTACATGCCACTATAAAATAAATTGTTAGCCTGCCATGTGTTTGATATATAGTTAATGAAGTGTGGTTCAATGCAAATAAAAAGGATACATCTAATTTGGAAATGCTTTACTTTGGACCTAATTATTGCAGTAAATGGTAGACAGTCTTAATACTCCAAAAATTTTCTTTCTGACAGTAAACCCTTATATAATTTCTAGACTGAATTCTAAAAACTTCTTGAACTTGTCCTCTTGATATACAAGGTCTCCTATTATAGGGACATCCCTATTATGGTGTTACTTTTCTTTTCCCATTTCCTATTATTTCCCTCCAGGTACACCTTCTACCAGTCAAAGCAAAAAACGTGTCCTTATGGGGTCATACAAAGACACTTATTCCCAATTCCAAACTTCAAAGTTCCATGTGTGGAAAAGTATCTTCACCCTATCGGTATAACACAAGATCTATCAGCTCACAGATTTTCTAGTCTAAAGTTTTCCATGAACTCTTGCCAATAAATAACATCTCCCTCCTTGAAATATGGTACCATGCTTAAGCATATGACTTCTTCTCTCTTGTATTGTTACTACCATTGTATCTTACCTAAATATTTGGCTCAAAAGCTCTCCTGGAACAGGTGCTTATTTAGCAAATGCCACAGAACCAAATCGCAAGAGTCAATAAATGAGTAAATGTGGAAATCAATACAATGCTGAATTTCATTTTGTCTATTTCCTTCCTTAAGAGTAGTCAACATATTCTTAAAACTTTCATCAAGAAATGAATTATAACTTTGTAATAGTAATAATTTTATAAATTTAACTACCTGTCATTGTATAAAAAGACACCTCTGGTGCTAAATTGATCCATTTCATGAACTAGCTGATCTTATCTGCCAAGGGCACATCCATTATTCACCTGAAGAGGGCTGAATTATAACCATGAACTCCTTAAGAAAATGTCAATCCTAAGCAAACCCATCTGAATTTCAAAACACAAAGATAACACTTGCATAGCCTTCAATATTAGGCTTTTAAAAAAGGACCATCTTGTCTCAGAACATTTGTTCTTGTTCATCCCTATTTTATTTTTCATCAATTATCACACCAAAAAAATGAAGGTCCCTTCACCACTGGAGAAGGGAAGTTGAAATTATACAAATTTTCCATTACTGTATTTATTCTGAGTTTACGGACTTAAATCCCCTCTACAAAACTCATCCCACTATACACATTAAATATATACAGTTCTTGCATACCAATCATAACTCAATAAGGTTATTTTTTTTACCTTCTTTTTTTTTTAATTTTTTATTTTTTCAGCATAACAGTATTCATTATTTTTGCACCACACCCAGTGCTCCATGCAATCCGTGCCCTCTACAATACCCACCACCTGGTGCCCCCGACCTCCCACCCCCCACCCCTTCAAAATTCTCAGATCGTTTTTCAGAGTCCATAGTCTCTCATGGTTTACCTCCCCTTCCAATTTCCCTCAACTCCCTTCTCCTCTCCATCTCCCCTTGTCCTCCATGCTATTTGTTATGCTCCACAAATAAGTGAAACCATATGATAATTGACTCTCTCTGCTTGACTTATTTCACTCAGCATAATCTCTTCCAGTCCCGTCCATGTTGCTACAAAACTTGGGGATTCATCCTTTCTTTCTTTTTTTTTTTTTTTACAGCTTTATAAACATATATTTTTATCCCCAGGGGTACAGGTCTGCGAATCGCCAGGGAGAGGGGGTGGGGTTATGGATATCGGGGAGGGTATGTGCTATGGTGAGTGTTGTGAAGTGAATAAAGTTATTTTTAATAAGCCCTAATGTTAGGAGTAAATCATTGCCATTATACATGATCGGCACTTTTTGGTAGATAGAAGAACTGATGATCATGATCATGGGAAAGACCCCATGCCTTATACATCCACAAATACAGAACCTGTGTCCACACATAGCACATCACACTTGTAGGTTAGATGGAGACTGGGAGGGAATGAACTTCTAGTCATATCTCAAAGCCCCTGCATGGGCTATGCCTTAAGCTGAAACAGCTTTGCCTGCAATGTTTGATCTCCTGATGTGTACTCTTTTAGGGATTTGTCTCAACATCTTCTCAGTAAGCTTTCCCTAACCACTCTCTAACTACCTGTCCTCTGTGTTGTCTGCATTAGCACCTGATTGTTTCCTTCTAAAAACAACTCAGGATTCACTATTATTTTGCTTTTTTAAGATTTTAACTTGTGTACTCTACACAAGTTAAGGTTCCTGAGGAGAGGAACCTTATTTCTTATTCCCCATTGAATCCCCAGCTCCACTTAGATTGCCCAGCAGAGGGTAAGCACTCAGTATACAACAGTTATAAGTACAAGACAGCAATTACAGTATCTAGCTTTGAGCTAAGTCAATCATGGAGCTCTGTGATAACTGTTCCCATTTTACAGATGAGTTAACTACCATACAGAGGTTATTAAACTGTCACCCAATCACTAGTTAGCAAGTAACAGAGTCGGGCTTTAAACTCAGGGTCATCTACGAGAAAAACAAATTCCATCACCCCTGTGCTCTTCTATTAGGGTGAATTGCTTTTGCATCCTACCCACAGTGCACATACTTTAAGAAAGCAATTCTTGTTCAAGACACTTAAAGATGAAAAGGCCATTAAAAAGTATGGTTCATACCTGTGAGATTCCAATTTTAATTGTCCACTTCCATTTCCCTTTTATGTTTTTGTCAACCACTATCTAAGCTACTTTCCCAAAACTATTCCTTGTAGTGATCATCTAAAAATTGACACAGAGTCAAAAGAAAAGGAGACTGGGCATCTTTAAAGAAGGCTACCAGGGATAGCAGAACAAGGAAAGGAAGTAAGAGGGCATCGAGACATATCTTGGATGCCAAAATATTAACAGTAATAACGATAAGAAGAACACCCTGATTTGAATTCTGGAAACAAAATGCCCATGATAATTAATTACATCCTAGAGATAAGTCATAGGAGAAAAGATTCCAATTTATCCTTTGATTAGAAAAACACAGTACCAGTCTCACTGTAAAACAGCTCAAATTGCTAAGTCAACAAATTCCTAAGCTTACAAAATTAATGATGATTCTTACGGACTCCAGATATTTGTAAGAAAAAAAATCCTTAGAAGCTAGAATACAGTATTCTACTTCACCTTCTTATTGGGTGCATAATGTTAGGTAAGTCATTTTACCTCTTGGAGTCTCATCTTCTTTGTCTCCAAATTGGGCAATCAATATCTGCTTTGTCTGTATTCCTGGGTAACCACAGCACTCCAAGCCCACCATGCATCAAGAGAGGTGTGAAACCTTTAAAAGTCAGTCATTCTCACTTTTATGAGTATTACCTCTGAGCACCTGACATGGAATTCACAAGCTACTTAATGAGGTGAAGACACAATTTGCAGAGGACTTGCTTTGCCATGAACTTAGAGTGAGACCCTGACAATGTCATTTAACTTGCCTGAGCCAGTCTCTTTCTACTTCACTGGTGTGTATCATTATTGTTGCTACTGAATTGTTTCCTCTTTGTTATACTGATTCATTTGTCAGAGGACATAGACATTCTTCATGAGCAACAGAAAGATTTTTGTCCTCATCTACTATCCCGAGGCCCTTAATATTTTGAGTGTATGATTTAACAATATAATTGTGAGCTAGATAATTAGATAGGTAGAGCATCAATTCATCAAGCACCCTTGTTAATTTCTCCCTCCTTAGAGATGTCCTTAGCAATGTGGTACGTTGGCCAAAATGATACTTGAGTCATCACCTCACTCTCCTAGCTCCTTGCATTTTGACAATATTGACCTAGATATTATCATAAATAGAGTAATACAAATTATTTTACTGTACCATATTCCAGAGCTAATAGTAGAGCTAAAAGTAGAAAAATCGAGCTCAAGCACATCTATCCAAATCAGAGACACTAATATTCTTGAACTTAGTTTTATAAATTAAACTTACAGGGTCCAATTATTTGCAAAAGGCCTTAATAATTCTTCCAAACAATAAAGCTGAGATTAAAGCTAGGAAAGGTGTTTCAAAAAAAAAAAAAAAAACACCTCTCCCCTGCTTTTAAAATATTATCTCTTCCTATTCTATACTTCCTAACTGTGTTCCAACCACCGTGGCTATCCTTCGGGATCTCAAATGAGCCAAATCACTCCCAGCACAGAGTCTTTGGCCACACTGCTTTCCCTTGGACATTCTTCCCTCTGCTGCCCATACATCCTTCAAGTCTCTTCCCGCCCTTCTTGTTTCTCCTTCACATATCGTATTAGTCAGTTGCCAAGAGAGGCTTCTTTTGACCACTTATGTGAGGACCTGCCACTTTGCTTAGTATCCCTATGTCTTCAATCACAACACCATCACTATCTCCTTTAGAGAGCTTCATCATCATATGGTTTCCAGAGACTGTGTCTCCTTCACTTATCACTTTTGATTCAGCTCCTAAGTCAGTTTAGCAGAGACTTAAGCAAAATTTATTGGATGACTGAAAAAAAGATTTAATTCATTCATCCACAGCAAATCATTGTTAAGCAGCCTCCCTGTGCCAGAACCCTGTTGTGTGCTGACAGGGATGGAAAAATGAGGAGCCTACTGGAATCTCAAGGAGCTCACAGACTTGTCCATGGTATGGAATGCAGAAATTGGGGTCCTTTCTCCTACAATCATGCTTAATATATCATATTAACTGAGAGCCTATAAAATTAACTTTAATAGACTTCACTTATGGGAACTGGCATCTCAACCTTCAAAATTACTAATTCCCTATTATATATGCACAATGAAGAACTATTTCCAAAACATTTTCCCCTAGCTCAAGAAAGCTTTAAAGAAGCTCATCTCTGCTTAATCTCCATCCATCCATCTATCCATCCATCCATCCATCAATCCATCCAACCAACAAATAGCACAGTACAGGAATTAAGATAACTGGATCTGGGGTAAGAGAGTATAGACCTAAACTGTAGCTTCTCTATGGACTTGGCTGTGTGACTGAGACAAGGCTATGCTTCAGAGACCCTGGTTATAAAATCAGATAGTGATAGCTCTGTGTTATTATGTGAAGTTAAGTTAGGACCTGCTAGTGTCCAGCACGGACTGAGCCCTGAGCATCTCCCAAGAGCCAAGGTCTCTTCCTGAGTGCTTTATTATAGAGCACCACACAAACCCTTATGAATGAAGGTCCAAGAACATCCTCCTGAAAGTGTGAGCTACACAGCTTTAGGAATCTTTGTAAATATGAAGAACTCAATTCTTCTTCCCTGTCTGTGCTCTGACTGCCCACTTATGAAGCCTTTTCTCTATGTGTGTGATACACACTGAGAAATAAAAAAACCTCAAGTGTCAGATGGCAGCCTCAACAATTAATGGAAGAATTCATTCAGCCTAGGAGTTGATATAATTCTCCCTGCATGTAAATGTTAAAGCCTGTAACTTAGGTAAGCAAAGCTGAGGTCATAAAATTCCATAAGTAATTCAAGGCCTAAAAAGTACTTTTTCTCATGTATTAGTAAACATTTAAGTCCTAATAATATGTTGAGGTTGATGTTGGTGTTATCATCCCCGTTTCATAGATGAGGAAGCTAACACCTTGAGAGCTCCCTTGGTGTGTCCAAAGCCACACAGATGATACAGAATAAAAATGAGACTACAATGCAGGTTTTATGAACAATGTATGGCTCCTTCTGCCATCTCCCTTCCAATTTCTATACAAGCAAAACAAGGACCTTAGAAAGAATTTTGTATCTTCTTAAGTGCCGTAAAGTCCTGAAAGTATCCCCAAGAGCAAGAGCCATATGAAAACTTAGAGATTGCTATCTTCTTTTCAAATTATCTTTTTTTATATTAAAAGTTCATGTTTTAAACCATGTACATTAAAATAGATGTCATTGGGGAAAATGTTTAAATTTCAAGATTCAAAAGTGATTTTGAAATATGTGTGCCCTTTTTCAGCTGAGGGGGAAGAGTGACATATAATCTATAAATTATCGTGGAATCTTGTTCATTTTAATGAGTATCTGGAAGGGCTATTGCCAATTAATGAATCTTGCAAATAACTAAATGCCATAAAATGTGGGCCAAAGGGCAGTTTTTCTGAATGGGGGGAGGTGTGTGTTCTTTTTGCTGTTGATGACCATCAGGAGTTTACTCCAAAAATATCTATGAAAACATTTACAGGGTTTGAGTGACAGGATGTTCAAATGAATGGAGTTTTCACTGGGAAAGGAAGGTCAATATTTCATTATTAAGTCAATGGTTTTATGAAGTCCCATGGAAACTGCTCTGAAAATAATTACCTAACATGAATGCCTCCTCATGTTTTCATGTGTTTCAGATGAGAGGGTTTCTCAGGCTTTTTCTGTGGTTGTAATATGTATTCTTGTTCTCAAGTTGGGAAAATTATTCTTGTCAAAGATCACATAGATTCCTTTAAATTACAACCATAAATATGTGGAACCAGGTATCTTTTTTAAAAATAGTGAGAAACTAAATTATTGAGATACAATCTCACTGTCATTTCTGTCAAAAGTAAAAGCAAAAATGAGAAACAGGATCTCCGTGATCAATTTTCAGTGTAACGACTCATGCCGTGTGTCATTACGAGTGTGTGCACATGCACACACACACAAATATAGCGTATTTGAACTTCATCTGTTATGTGAAATAATGACGGAAAGTTTTATTGATTTCTTTTAAATTGTGGCTAGAGGAGGATATATACAATAAACTTAGGTTAATGATGGTGACAGAAGTTTTGCATTCACTGGCAATGCCTTGAATGCTAAGGAAAGAAATAAATGAATAAAAATCTTTTCACTTGTTAGTATCACCGAATGTCTCAGGATCCTAAGATCTAGCCTGCTTATGAGCAGTAAGTTGGGACAGTTTTGCCTGGGGGCTTGTCTGAGCAATAACTGAAAACAAACAAAATATGCAAACAATAACCATCTGTTCAGTTAGAGAAGGAGAAATATCGACTCCCCCCTCCAAAAAAAGTGGACTTTCTTAAAATAACCAGATCAGTGCAGCCCTGCATAACATTTTATTTCCTTGGTCTTGAATTCCAGAAAATTCACAACTAGATATTATGGTTAATCAAAGTAACTTTTGGGGAAGAATAACCACCAGCATCCTTTATTTCTGTGACTGCTTATCCTTAAATTAATGTAAGTCCTCACAATTGCTTTTTTTCTGGAAATAGATATGCAGTATATTAACGGACACCTAATAACAACTTAAAAGGTGGATCTACCCTTTCTGATGGAGGCGGCATAATACTCCATAGTGTATATGGACCACATCTTCTTTATCCATTCATCTGTTGAAGGGCATCTTGGTTCTTTCCATAGTTTGGCAACTGTGGCCATTGCTGCGATGAACATTGGGGTACAGATGGCCCTTCTTTTCACTACATCTGTATCTTTGAGGTAAATACCTGGCAGCGCAATTGCAGGGTTATAGGGTAGCTCTATTTTTGATTTCTTAAGGAAACTCCACACTGTTTTCCAACATGGCTGCCCCAACTTACATTCCCACCAACGGTGTAAGAGGGTTCCCCTTTTTCCACACCCTCTCCAACACTTGCCTCCATCAGAAAGGATGAATACCCAACTTTTGTATCAACATGGATGGGACTGGAAGAGATTATGCTGAGTGAAATAAGTAAAGCAGAGAGAGTCAATTATCATATAGTTTCACTTACTTCTAGAGCATAAGGAATAACACAGGGGACATTGGGAGATGAAGAGAGGTGAGTTGGGGGAAACCGAAGGGGGAGACAAACCATGAGAGACTGTGGACTCTGAGAAACACACCGAGGGTTTTGGAGGAGAGGGGTGGGGGGATTGAGTGAGCCCAGTGGTGTGTATTAAAGAGGGCACACATTGCATGGAACACTGCGTGTGGTGCATAAACAATGAAATATGGATCACTGAAAAAAAATTAAATGTAATTAATTAAAAAATAAGTAAAAGGTGAATTTACAAGCAAAATATCTACAAACAGAAGATTTCTAATGATTTCTCAGAAAATGTCAACATGGATATATATTATCATGACTTAATGAGATTTTATCACAAAACCCCAGTTTTATTAAGCCAGTTTCCAATAGTCCTCAATATCAGCTATATAAAATGAGTTTTTAATTTGTTGCATATTAATTTTGCCTTAAATAATTGTCTAATACCAATAAATAAATAAAACCTTATTCTCCAAACTTCTAGACTCTCTCATGTTTTGTTTTCCACAACTTTAAATGGCATCTAATGTCTGCTTTCCCAAACTTAATGTAGAAGAAAAACCTAGTAAACCTTGAGAAAAGCAGGTTGAATTACCTAGAGGCAAATATAGAAGGCATCTTGATCCAAATAAAATAGAAAGCAGAACACCAAACAATTCAAATAAATTCTGTTTGGAAATAGACTACATTTAGGGCTCCTATTTGCCCTAAGATCAAGAGCTCTGAGGACCCTGAAAATAAGAAAAGGAACATCTTGGAAGTAGATCAATAAGCCAGTCAAAGCATCCTATATTCAGGCGACCCTCCTGTAAGAGAGGGGGAGTGAAAAGACTGTGTGGTTCGTATAGTCAGAGACCCATCAAAATACCAGGTTGTCCCAATTCTGCCTTGAACTGCATGGAATATGTGCATACTATTCCCTGTGCCTTTATACATATGTCTATATGGATGGATGGATAGATAGATAGATAGATAGATAGATAAAATATACATATAATAGCATATTAATCATATATTTACATATATATAATTATATATGTATTTGATCCTCAGTCTTCTCAGTCTAGCTTACGTGTCCCCTCTTCCAGGAATCACCCTAATTATCCAGTTGAAATAGCTCATGGATATTCTTCTCTCTCCAGAAAACACTTAGTGGAGGGGACAATTAAGGAAATCTCCTCTGTCCCTGTCTGAGAATGTACCACAATTAGTATTGGTCTGCTGGTCCTCCTTGCACACATCTCATGTTCCCCACCAGAACTGCTAGACATGAGCAAGAGACAGCACAGGCTGGAGTTTGGAGCCAAATACACCTTGGTTTGATCATTTCTCCATTGAGAATCAACCTCATGTACTTGACCAAGTTACTGAACTTCTCAGGTCCTGCTGTTCTGTGGTCCATAGACTAGCAGCTTTGGTTCACCTGTAATTTGTTAGAAATGCAAAACCTCAGGTCCCACTCAGACCTAGCAAACCAAAAGCTGCATTTTATCCAGGTCCAACCGATATCTGTAGGACACCAGAGATTAATAGTGAGAAGCATGGTTCTCAGAAACCTTCTACCTCCTCACCTAAAATAACAGTAGCTAAATCCCAGGGAGGCTAAGAAGATCGCACATAGGGGCGCCTGGGTGGTTCAGTGGGTTAAAGCCTCTGCCTTCAGCTTGGGTCATGATCCTAGCGTCCTGGGATCGAGCCCCACATTGGGCTCTCTGCTCAGCAGGGAGACTGCTTCTTCCTCTCTCTCTCTCTCTCTGCCTGCCTCTCTGCTTACCTGTGATCTCTCTCTGTCAAATAAATAAATAAAATCTTAAAAAAAAAAAAAAGAAGATCGCACATATATATGTACAATGCTCAGCATGGTACTTAACACACAGCGTGTGACTGATGAACGAATGGTGATGCTTTAAGTTTTTATCATTAACCTTACTGACAGTGCTCTTTATTTTCTGCTATTAGATGGTTCTGTCACTTAAATTCTCTGGCCGCATCTCAAAAACCAGGGTAATTATATATGTTACCTATGTAGTGTTTTCTTTTTCTTAGGAGGAAGTCATTTAATATTTGTAAACTATCAATGTAGTACACACTATTCATTATCTTCCCCAATTTTTCTCCCTTCAGGGCAGACATCAATTGGAAGACTCTGCACATCCTTGGGGACTTCCGGGGAGCAGGAATTTGTTGAGTGGTGCAAAAACACATTGTGGTATTTTAGATGTCTCCATAATCCTATCTCTGCAGGCAGTCCTATAAAGTTCCAAATGCTAAAGTAAACGGAGGAAGCAATTAACAAATGTGTGTGCACACAGCAAAATATGACGACTTTCCATTGATGTTGCTTTAGCGTCTATCAATCCCTAGTCTCAGTTCCTTGCTCACTGATATGTCTAACATGGGAAATTTTTTTTTTAAATGTCTTTTGTTGAGTTTCACAATAGTTAAATTTTCCTCTAGGTCTTAAGAAAAGCATTTTGCATTATGGTTGTATATATTTACATATGCCCTGGATTTGAATTAGTATAAATCCACTCTATTTGGTATGTACAGAAAAAGAGAAGGAGAGAAAGAAAAGATGATTCTGCTGCTCAACACAGCCATGGTGGTGCTAGATTTTTATTTTTATTTCTTACTTATTAGGTGAATGTATTTTTTCAATTAAATGTATTTTTTAAGGGCCATGTTTCTCGTGTAACTATTAAAAAAAAAAAAAAAGGCTAGGTATTCCAGATAGTCAGATGAATAAACTGTGCTAAGAATAAATTGGGATCCACAAACAGGCCACAGGTGTCAAAATTCACTACTGCTTGTCCCAATCCCAGAAATCACCGCAGTGGTTGTTTTAAGCATATCCCAAGGGCACTCTTGCATCACATCCCCTAGACATGGTGCACCCAGTCTGTCCTGCTTCCTTCCAAAACTAGGGGGCAGGTGAGAAACTTGAAACTTGCCACGAGAGGAACACCTTCGGCACCTGAAAAACTCAACTCAAGCAGATTCCATCTCCTCCAGGAGTATTTCCAGGGCACCCTGAAAGGTCCCGGAGACCAAAGTGGTCACCAGCAGGGCTCATTAGTATCTCCTTTGGCCTCCTTTGCTTCTCTATTTTATTTACTTAAGCTCTGCTCTCCTTCATTTTGCAGTAAAAAATGCATATTTCCTGGTCCTTTGATGGATGTAAATGGTGTTTTTATTGCTTTGTATGCCTAACTTCAATTTCTTGAAAAAGTGATTGTTAATGCCCTGCTGAATTCACAGATGCCACAGAGATGGAAGCCCAAATTATGAGCAGATCCCAAGGTTGTTTGATTTGGGCTCACTTGTTCAGATTAGCGTAGCCCCCTCTGCAACCCCTTTGAGAACTCAGGAGAGGCCATAGCCACCCACTCACGGGAACTGAAAACAGGTCCTGGCTTTTCAGGAACCTTTTCTAGATTTTAATCATCTCCTCTCATTCTGAAACCTCTCTCCGCCTGGTACATGCAGGGGCCTCCCACTGGCTCATGTTCCATTCTCTCTCCTTGCTCCATTCGTTCCCAGGGATGCTGCTGAGTTTGATGGAGGTCTGAGTTTGTCTCTCCCACCTCCCTTGGTTCTGTTGGTCCCTAGGCTGAAGGGCCACCCCAGCCAGCACTAAGTGCACCCCTGGCCCTGGGTTTCTGCTTCCCCAGGGCACTGGGCCTGTTTCATAGATTATCTGTCATCGCCCAGAGGGGACTTACAGGAGGATCTCTAGTCTCCTGACAGACAAGGCAGACCTGGGCTCTTCTCTTACATACACCGTAAGTGCCTGAAGACAGTCTGCCCTTTGCAGGTGAGGATAATAGAGGTTTCTTCCAAAGCCGGCAGCAGAAGGCCTTCTTTGGCCTTTCTTTGCCCCTTATCAGGAAGCAGCTGGTATTTGCGTTTTACTCTCTGAGATAACATGGCTCTCATTAAATGTCTGAGAACTAGTGCAGAGGCAACATGAGCCACTTTTTCTTTGTGAAGAGGGATGTTAATGATCTTAAAAAAGAAAAATCTTGGTTTATCCTCCTTACCACATATTTCCTGGGAGAGTGTGGTATTTTGCCCTTTTGCATTACAAAGTGTCCCTGTAAAAATAAGGTAACAACTTCATTTTTTGACAGGCACTTTGAAACCCTGGCATTTAGGAGTTGGCCAGTGGCTTTCGCTTTGACTCTGAATAACAAACGTCTGAGAGATACTGAACAGGATAAGCAAAAACTGTCATGAGAGAATATCACCAGGACAATACATATGCAAGTTGTTTCTTTTTAATTGGCTCACTGTGTTCACTTTTATTTCTCACTTAGACAAAGAAAGACTTTGGGACCATGAGCTCACTATGAAATGCAAATATTTCCCTTCATTACAAGAGGATTTTGTTTTTTGATGAATACTTTTTGTACTCTAAACGCCGATGCAACTTCAAGAATCTACATTCTATTATCCACATAATTTGGGAGTAACTTTCTTCTTGCTTGTGAGCATTCTGAACCTGGCATGAGATGCATAAAACCCAGATTAAACAGCATTAAAACATCCAAGCTATGAAGGCAGTAAGACCTGTAGAAACCTAGACATTGACAGGGAGAAAACCAACACCCTCCATGAATTAAGGAGGCAAAAACAGGTCATCACTGCCAGGGTGAACCAACAACCATCTGACAACAGCCAAGAGGGACATCTAGTGAAGCAATCCAGTAGAAGGATGACAGACACAGTGGGAGGACACAGACATGACATGAGAGGCAGTGCTCCTCTATATTTAGGGACTTACAAAACAGAATGAGAAATGTCTGAGGGTTTGTAACCCGGCAAGCAAGGGGTCTAGATTTTGAGAGGTGAATGCGAATTCAAGTGACTATACATCACATCTATAAAGTGTATGACCGAAGCAATATCCCCCTTAAGTCTAAGGAACAAAGAAGCTTTAGATCACCGTGGTTCAAGGGCACGTACGCACGTGGTTAATCTCTTTGGCACAGTTCCAGTATGTACAGATTTCAGTCACCATGGTTTATGACATAACTCCAGTCCTCCAACAACACAGGTCAAATTTCAATTACCTCATTACCTTAATTATGAGTAATTGCATAAACTATAAATTACCCTGCTAGCTCTTCAGTCCACAAATCACTGTGCAAATAACACATTCACATCATGATCAATGATGAATCATGTCACTTTCTCCCAAAGTCTGTCACTGATTGGTCAAGGCGCATATGTCAGGTCGTGAATAGAGAGCAAAGTGTATGGCTGTGTCGCCTCCTTGTCTTCCTGTAATAAACCCATGTAGCATTTTTAAAAAATGGATAACAAAAAAATAAAAATAATATATAATAAATATATAATATTTAATATATATTCATATAGAATAAATTTATTATATATATTATATACAAATAAATATATAACAAATCTATAATAAAATAAACAATAAATAATAAAGATGAACCCACAACGGCAAAGAAACAAAAGCAATAAAACTGGAAATTCAAATTGAAAATAAGATTACAGGAGCAAATGCTGACCACAGGGTTCCACCATCGGAGAGATGATACACAGCTAGAGGAACTTTAGTGAGGATAAATTTATTGACATAAATACGGAAAGAACTGGTGACGAAAAGGATGAAAATGTTCCAGAGGAAGTGAGTCTAGCGAACAAATCTTCACATGATAAGAACTCTCGGGGATATTTCGCACCACTGACAACTCAAAGGATAAAAGCCTGGAAGCTCATCCAGACTAGAAAGGAGGATGACAATTTGCCAAGGCACAGGAAAGTCATTCTTTTCATATTGTACATTCTAGGTCTAGAAAGAGGCAAGTTCTGTTTAACTGCCTCTGACAAGATTTCAACAACGAAATCCAACCATTTGGGTGTCAATGGATGCTGTCCTTCATGGGTCTCAGTTTGGGGTTTCATGTTGCTGAAGGAGCAGCATCTACCTGGAATATGTTTTCCCCACACTGCTGGCAGTGGCCAAGAAGACAATCCCAAACCTGTGAGCCCACTTCAAGTCCCTGCTTCCATTCACTCGCAAATATCCCATTGAGCAAGGCAAATGTACCTATCTGAACCCAGAATCAAAAGGGTGGAAAGTACTCCATCCACGATGAAACCATGGCAGGGTGGTACCTAAAACACTACAACTCATAGCTGGGACAACTAATTCACTTGACTGCCATATTGGAGAGTTTATGCTAAGATTTATTTCTATGGTAACATCGCACCTGGCCGCAGCTAGGATGGGGGGAAGAGACCTCAGCTCTTCACCTACCACTCTGGAGGTCACTGATGAGTCACAAACAGCCCGCCAAGTGTGACCAAGCACATTGACTAAAGTTACTTTGCAATAAATGGTTTGACCTCTTCAATTCCAAAAACAGACATTCTCTATGCTTCTCTTAAGGTTCTAATAAAATATTGTTGGTGTGATAATTAAATGAAAAGAAGTTTGGCTGGGATTTATAGCCAAGTGTCAGTTCAGAAGCTCTGTTGGTTTTCCCTAGCGCTGCTGTATGCAGGGTCATATTTGACAAACCATAACGCAGGAGAGAGGAGGGCCCACTCGAGGAGTTGCTCACTATCCCAGACTATGGATGTCTCACCACCTCAATGGGAATCAGGCCCACAGGGAGGCTGCATCCCAATTGGCTCCTTTTGTGTGGTCTCACCGTCTGCCCCATCTAACGCAAGGGGCGGGCAGAGGGCTTGGCTTGGCTTCACCAGCCTGCCTGTGGAGGAGGATGGGCACACCGTGGGCCTGCTTTGTAGATATGCTCTCACATCTGTTCCTTGGAGGACTGAGAGCATGCCAAGCACGGTGCGACATAAGAGAGGAAGAAGCCCCCTCACTCTCAGCCCAAGAGGAAACACTGTGTTTGGGCTTCCTGCTGGCTCTCTGGGTCTGCAGAGGTAATATCAGCCAGCATATGGTGTCACGGAGGAGGACCTGGGTTCAAAACAGTGACTGGAGACCAGAAAATCTTTGAATAGCAATGCACCATTTCCACATTGTATCAGGATTTGTGTGTACGGGTATGGGTACCATCTCAACAGGACAAAGACAGAGATGGGGGGAGGTGACTAGTAACCATTTGGCACACACATGAGTCAGGCAGAAACATGAATTTCAGAATTTGTGGGATCTGAGGTCACCAAGAATTTATAACTGCACAAATAAGAAATAACAATTCCAAACATAAGCTATTGTGGAGATGGCAAGACAGACAGTTCAGTTTACGCGTATCCCTAACAGAGAGGTTAGTTTTTCAATCAATTTTATTCCTTTCATAAGCATTTAGGAGACTGAACCAGGTGTCAACATCTATGCCAGGAGCAGGAGTCCAGGGCCACATGCCCGGGTCTCCTCTCAGGCTATCCTGGGCAGTAGGAGTGGGAGTCTAGCAGGTGACTTGCTTATGATCATGCAATACAATCCTTCAGACTTTTGCTTCCAGGTAACATAAACTTTCTTCAGGGACTGGATGAAGATAGCTTCAGTCATAGTTTTCTAGTTCTAAGCAGGGCAGATGCCTTCCTCCATTCCCTACAGGTTGTTTTCCCCTCCCTTCCTTCTTGGTTGTTGAGATGTGACTGACATCTAACAACTGTGTTGAGTTTAAGGTATACAGTGTATATGCTATGACAGAGTCACCACATTTTTTCCCATTTTGGACATCCCCTTTCCCTTCCTGTAACAACTTCCTTTACCCCTTTCCCGAGATGCTCCCTTTTCCTTTCTGTCTATCAGTCAATGCCAATCAGTCATGATGGAACAGTCTGAATCCCAGCTATATACAGGATTCTGATTCCCTCCTACAGGCTCCTTTCTGGACCCAAGGCACATTACATGATGTAGCTTCTTCTGAGTCTTGGGATGTGAGATCACAAAGTCACAAGGTATCCCTGCCTCAGCATAATCCAGTTGAGGTCCTGCCTCCTGGCATAATGTGCCTTTGCTACTTAACGATAGCTATGTCTTTTCTCTTGGTATTGCTGCTCTGAATCATGAAAGGAGTCCAGTGGAGTTCCATAAACCAGGTTTGGGATGACAGATAAACTCCACTTAAGGAGCGGGAGCATTTCACCAACAATCCCACTTTAACCCATTCCTTGCTGAAAAATGAGCTACTCAGGATGTCACATCATTACCTTCAGACATTCCTCAACAAAAACACTTTTTTAATCCTGCAGATTAAAGAAATGGCCATCACTGTCCCTAAAATCATATAAAGCCTCCAAAAAAGAGAAATATGACCTAACCTCAAGCAATATGTGATTTGAACAAACACTGCAGCCCTCAGATAACACCCCTTCCGGTTAGGAATCCGTTCAGCGTGGCTCTCCTTTTTCTTGGGTAGATCAATATCACACTGATACATGCTCTGCCAGCCAAGCTGTAATGCTGCCTTCTTCCAGGGCTTAGTAACATAAAGTGATTTAGCGCTTTCAGCTTGAAAGATAATGCAATGAACACTGTGATTTATAAAACAAATGGGCTATTGTCCTAAATAAGTTTAAAATTATATAGACCTGAGGAAGCAGAGTTAACTAAAGTTTTAATGCTCTTAGCCTATTTTCTGCTTAGCAATTGATACAGACACAGAGCAATTCAGCTCCAAAAAGGAAACAGAAATTTATAACTGGAATCCTCCATATAGAAGTTCCTTAACCGAGGGTACCTGCTGGCATTTATTAGTACACAAAGTCAACTTCCTACCTATCCTTCTTATATCCTGGCAACTGGCTATATATTTTCTGGACCCATAAATCACTGTATTCTAAACACTTGGGCTATCAGAAAAATATGCTAATTGTAGAGGACAGCATATCCTATATTGGATGCTAGTGGCATTTCAGAATATTATTTCTCGCTTTATCACAAAAGTGTGGTAGGAAATAGAAATGACGGGAGCACCAGAAACTAGAGGAGTCTAGCCAATACATTGAAAAGCTGCCATCTCTGATTCTCAGTTCACGTTGGTGAAGACAGCAGAGTGTGATAACAGTAGATGGGATATTTTCATTTCATCTTTTAAACGTATTGGCTTAGAAATGCGAGTGGAATTCACATGGGGCAATTCTAATGCTCTCCTACCTCGTTTCATTTTTTGCATGCACTTGAAAAAGAACTCAATTCTGGCAGCCCTACTGATGAGAACTGTTATAACGGAGAAAGAGAGGAGGCTGACTGGATGGGGATTTAAAGAGCAACAACCTGAAGATTTTGTGGTTGCTTTTGCAGAAGACCTGTAGGCACCTAGAAATAGTATGCATTAGGTAAGGTTACTTTTAGCTGCTATAATAAAGAGGTCCCTAAAGAGAGTGATTTTTAAAAAGATAAAATTCTTTTAATTTAAAAGATAAAATTCTTTAATTCTTTTGTATGTAACGACCCTTAGGGTGTATGACCTGGGTTGATGAGTGGACCCAGTTTTGTTCCAAGCCTTGGGCACTGTTCTCATCTGCATGATTGGAAGAAGGATCATGGTCATTTCTGTGCTCCAGCATATAGAAAGGGAAAAGACAAAGAGATTCCCAGGCAAGGGGCTTTTCTTTTATATGGAGGGTGCCTCAAAAGTATACCTATCACCCCACCCATGCCCCACTGGCTCTAATTTGATCACATACCCTTACCAAGCTACAAAAGAGGATATGAAATGAGGTCTACAATGGGGCATCCATACCTGTTGATTCTTCAAGGACGTATGATTATGTACTTTCAAAGATCATTCCGGGTTCCATTTAACCCTGTCCACTCATTTTGTGTTCTTTTGTGTTCTGGGTATAATAGAATGACATAAGTAACAGCCTTCCTTCACAGACAGAGAAGACTTTAGGAGAAACCTCACAAACGCTTAGCACATACCCAAGGCATCCTAGAACACACTTTGAACCCTTTGATAAATAGACCTGTTGAGTCAGCATCCAGCAGCAATGTTGTCATATGTACATGGTTACACTTCCATATGGCAACATGTTTTTCAGAGGGAAAATATTTGTTACCATGACCAGAAAGGAACAAAAATGACATTTTTTTTAAGTAATTACACAGACCCATACAACATTCAAAATCATGCTTCCCCCAAAGTGCATTTGTAACCCAGAAGCCAGGCTCCCCCACATCTATTTCTTCTTTACCCCTGTCCCAATGGCACCCTCCTCAGAACAGAATCCCATAGGCTTTGCTAAGGAGAGCAGTCTCCCTGCCATCAGAGTACCCACAGGCACACCAAGTGTGCTTCCTTCTGCCCCTGGGCTATTGGGTTCCCAATTATACTCTCTGTTTTGCCCAACTACAAAAGTAAATAAAAAATTAGGCCCTTACCCAATCTTTCTTTGCAGAGAAATGTACCAAGTTATCTCTCTGTCTCTTAGGGAGTTACCTTTTTACCCCTAAACTAGTGAAACTAAAGCTAAACTCTAGGTCATTGAGAAATCACTTCTGCAATAAGATTGCTCATACATTGTATCCAAATTGTATACTTTTCAGAGGGAAAAGGGCACTATAAAGAATTAAATAGGTGCAAAGGTGTACACTGGGATTGTCTTGGGCAAATCAGAAATACAGCTCCCTTCTTAAAAAGAACTGTCACGAAAATGATTTGGGAAGAATATAATTCTACTTCATTTAAATTCAGGATTTATTTAAATTATGACTTTGAGAATATCTTTTCCCGTAAAACTTATGCTGGGAAAATTTGATCAATTATAATGAAAAAGGCCTGAAAAACTGAAACCAACGCAAAATGTGAGCTTCCTCTAAGTCACTTTACCCCCCAAAAAGACACAGGGAAATGTCAAAGGAAGTCAAAGCGAAATCTCCCAGACGGCCTTTTGAAAGGTGGTCAGTAAAAGCCAGAAGCTAACCTCTATTAGTGGGGAGGAATGGGACTAAGGTACAGAATACAGAATTTTATAAATATTCTAGTTTTATCCCCATAATAACACAGTGAAGTAGGTATCATAGACAATCCCTATTTTATAGAAAAGAAACTGAACCTCAGTGTGGTGAAGTAGTTTGTGTGAATGGACAGCTGATTGGAGATTTGAACCCAAATCTATGTCCCTGGACAGACAAATGACATTCAATGACCCAGGCAGCACCTCCAATATACCTGCCGGACAGAACTAGGGACAGATGTCCCTTTGACAACTGAGAACTACTGTTACTTTTGAAAGCCAGTGACTTCTGAAAGTCACACTGTAAATAACATTTTCATCTCCCTGAGATCCACTATTGACCTAGTATCTAAATGAAACTTTTCTGAACCCATTTTATATATGGGTGTGTGATGTGTGTACATGCATAAAACTATTGGACCTGGTCTGTAATTGTGAGTTTCAGTAGCTACCCGCATTTTAATAATTCAGAATATTAGTTTGAATATTCATCAGTTACCTTCATTTGTCTGCTCCCATATAAAAAGAACATACCAATGTTTGTATTCTTCTCCCTATTAAAAATAATTAGCTGGCCAATGAAAACGTATGTCGGGTATTTGTTGATTATACAATTTAATCTAAGTGGAATGTTCTCTAAGGGATAAATTAAATCAGTGCATAAGGAAATGAGAATCTCTTGTTGTACAAAAAAAAATTTTTTTTAATCTCTCCAATAACTCATAGGTGATAAAAGGCTGATTAAAGCAGGTCCTTCCACCATGAAGCATGTTTACTGAGGGTTCGACTCTTCAAAACCATGTGAATAGCTATTTGCACTTCCTACAGCATGGAAACAGCACAAATTGGTGAGTCAAAGGCTGACCGGCAGTCACTAGAGCTCTATCACCTATGGAACTCACTAAGACATTAAGATTCAGTCTTCCTGTCTTCTCAAAAGAGGTTCTAATGCTCACTTTGCTGTGTGGCTAGAGGAGTGAATGCCCATGCAGGTTTGTAAGCATTGCCCTAAGCTAGGCAGTTCATAAATATTTCTGATATTTTCTCCTCTCTACTCCATGGCCTTTAGAACTTTGGTTTAAAAATAACTTTGGGGGTGCCTGGTATCGAGTCCTGCATTGGGTTCCCTGCTCCATGGGGAGCCTGTTTCTCCCTCTGCCTGCCTCTCTCTCTCTCTCTGTCTCACATGAATAAATAAATAAAATCTTAAAAAATAAAATAGAACTAACTTTGGGATCTTTTGTAAACTGCAGGTTTTGGGTCCCTTTCTTAGGCTCATTGACTCAGTAAGTGTATGGAGGGAAGCCCAAAAATATTTAACACACTCCAGAAAGTGACTTTGATACAGGTAATTTGTGGCGCATGCTCTGAGACACTGACTTACAACATCCTTTAGACATGTGAGCCCAGGCTGTATCAATACTTGGTTGGGACGCTAGAGAGATGACACTATCTTGGGAGTGTGGGGAGAGGAATACATATTCCACGTTTAAGTAAACTCCAGCCTCTTTGTCAGGCTAGGTTTCTAGATTTGCTAAGACAGAACTGTGGATTAATTCCATTCTTATTGTTAATATGGTTTTCAACATTTCTAACATCCTTAGAGAGCCCAACATGTTACAAATGTACATTATACAGAGTTTACTGTTTTCAATGGTTTTTAATTTTTAAAATTTATTTTAATTGAATTATGGTTGACATGAGTTTACTATTTTTTAAAGAAATATCAGGCTTCCAAAATATTACCTTATCTCATGATTTTATTAATTTTATTAATATTTGAAGGTTAACTCAAGAGTATATAAAAAATTATTTAACTCACATCTTGGTTCCACTTATCCATTTTCTTGTCCCATAAGCCAGCAGTATTTCTAGTTTTTAATAAATAATCCTAGAGCTGTAATTCTTATTATAATTCTATGCATATATAAGCAAATGTCTTTTATTTTTTATATAAATAACTATATATATTTGTTTACCTTGGTTTTCTTTGATTATGAAAAAATCTTGGAATATATTACAATTTTTTTTCCTTAAAAAGTTTCCTTGTTCTATTTTTAGGACACAATAATATATCACATATGAGCGTCCTATAATGTATTTGAAAATTCTCCCGCTGATAGACAATTTGTTTCCAATCTTTGGTTATTTCAATGAAGTGATAAATATCTCTATTTAAACAAAAGTCACTTTTCATTGTTCTAGGATATCTACAAGGGCAAATCTTAAAGTTGGAAGGGTTGGCTCCTAGGATAAGTACATTCCTAATGCAGGACAAATTGCCCTCTATTATACCAATTTACTGTTCCCCATGATGTATGCTTATTTGCCTACCTGCTCATCAACAAAGTATTATTATTCTCTTTGCCATTACAATTGGCTCAGAAATGGTATCTCTGTAGACATGAGTGACAGCACACTTTATCAGAAGCAAACACAGCCTTCTTTCCCACAAACACATAATTTATGGGTTTTTTTTTTTTTTAAGATTTTATTTATTTGTCAGAGAGAGAGGAGAGCGAGCGAGCACAGGCAGACAGAATGGCAGGCAGAGGGAGAAGCAGGCTCCCCGCCAAACAAGGAGCCCGATGTGGGACTCGATCCCAGGACGCTGGGATCATGACCTGAGCCGAAGGCAGCTGCTTAACCAACTGAGCCACCCAGGCGTCCCAATTTATGGTTTTATATTAATGTTATGATAATTCTTTTCTCTTATTTTGATTTAATCATGTCTTTACCTTTTAATGAGAAAAAAGAAAAATGATGGGGGTATTAGTAGTCATAAAAGTGGATGATCAACGATTTCTGTGCTCATTGCTGATGCATGTCTGGAATTAACCTTCTCATCCTGATTGATTTTCTAGGAATAGCCAATTCACATGCCAACGTGAGGGTTCATTTATTAAAAGTATTAAATATGCATATGTTTTCAAGCTAAACAATATTTTCAAAATGTTCATTCTTTCCTTTTCTTGTTTGTTAGGGTACATTCATTGCATTGCACATGACCTTCTGAAAAGCAGGGATGTTAGTAAGGACAAAGGCTGGAAGGCAGGGGACACTGGACCCATCCAAGCACCAGCCTGTGACAAAGTCAACCAATCAGCCCGGCGGTGCCATCACATGAATATGTGGAAATAAGGATGCCAATCAAAGAAGCTGTATGTAGTCTTTCTCAAAATTTAGTTTTTAAGGTATTAAAGAGGTTAGAAATGGGGTGCCTGACTGGCTCAGTCAGTAGATCATGCAACTCTTGATCTCAAGGTTGTAAGTTCAAGCCCCATATTGGTTGTAGAGATTACTTAAAAATAAAACCTTAAAAAAAGTTAAATAAAATTAAATAAATAGATTAGAATTAAGAACATGTTTTTGTTTGCATTTTATGAGAAAATATCAAATTGTTTAAAACAAGTCAATGCCAATTTTAAAGTAAAAACAGTTATAGCTTTTGTTTCCTAAGTGTAAAGAAAAAAATAAGACTAAAAGTGTTTATGTAATTGGGAAAGGTGAAAAAGGATATGGTATATTAGAAAAAAACTGCCAAAGTTCAACTTCTGTGTTGAGAATAGCAGCCTCAAAGAAGCAATTTTTACAAGACACATTGCTGAATAATTAATTTTTTTAATGTGACACTGCAAAAGTAGATCTTTCAGAGTACAAAGAAAAGTCAAGAAAATACCTTCAAAATAAGTCAATAACACTTTTCCTTTGAGATTAACATTTTATAAGAATCCTTTAGCTAAAATGGAAAAGTGTTTAAGAGAAGAAAAATGGAAAATGCATATATGAAGACTCTTGTCCATACATTAAGCCAGAATTGAGAATTTATGATGACGTAAAACTTGGACTGAATATTTCTTTCTCAAGCTCTACTGACTGTCACTTACAATATTAGACAAATACATAATTAATAATCAACCCAAATAAACCCATGCCATTTATTGTTAATGTTTGTGTTCCTTATCTCCTTATATGAAAAAGGCCATTAATAAGGAGCCGTATTAAGAATAATGGTACATATATCCAAACACCAAAGGACATTTTTAAAGATTTTATTTATGTATTTGTCAGAGACAGAGTGCACAAGCAAGGGAAGTGGCAGACAGAGGGAGAAGCAGGCTACCTGCTGAGCAAGGAGCCCAATGCAGGACTTGATTCCAGGACCCTGAGATCATGACTTGGGCTGAAGGCAGACACTTAACACTGAGCCACCCAGGTGTCCCCAAAGGAATTTTTCTATGGCCGAAGATTTAGATTATTGAAGTTTTCCTGCTTATAAACAGTTACTCATGAAAACTTTTTCTTTTTAATCTAAATATTCAACATTTTTAAAAATATGCCCAAATGCGGGACCTACTGTGCTACAACAAGAAATGGTTATTTTGATTTGATTAATGAGGAATAAAGGTAAACAACTGTGCTTAAACTATATAACAATTTACATCTGACATACAAGCCTTGTGGAAAAATAATTTTACTGAAGTGATTTTTTTCCTTCTAATTTCATCACAATTTGCTAGTATTGTTCAATTTATGTCTAAAATTTAGATTAAGCTGTTTTAAAACAAAATATTTCTTACAAGAAAAATTAATGGAGGTTCAGCACGAGGCAATCTGAAAAGTAGAAATGTGGTTTAACATCAAAAACATTATGTTGGGTTTTTCTTTTTCAAAAAAAATGTTAACACTAGAGCTCTTACCTCTTTAGAACTTTCTTTAGGGCCATTCATTTTATAAACACATCTCATTATGCATTTTTAAACAAAATTTATATTGTATCTTCAAATCTAAAATTATACCAACTAAAACTTTAAAGCAGCAATTCCCATTCATACTGAGGTATTCTAATTTACTTGCCAATAAAACACTGCCCCTCACTCTTTGTATGGATTATCTCCCTTTTAATTATGCTTCATCTGACTCAGCTCAGTGAGGAGGAGAAGCTCCAAGCAATGTTTTGGACAAGGTGCTTCGTTCACATGCTTTCTGACATGTACCCTACCAGTGAATGTCAACCAACAAGCATAGCAATAGTATGTTTCTTGCTTCAGAATTATTTTTTATATCTATTTCCCTATTATCATTGGTCTTGACTGACTTGGAAGACAGGCATGATAAACACATATACTCTTAACAGACACAAAGTTTATTAAACTGAAACAAAAGCCCACTATGAGCCATGTATTTAAAAAAACACCCTAAAAATACGGAAAGAAATTTTTTTAAATGGTGAAAAAACAGACCACTCAAATGTGAATAAAATTAAATAAGCCTGTCAATATTAATGTAATAGAATTAAGGTACTAAGTAAATTAATGGTGACAGCTGGTAGTGATAAAATTATATTCAGAATTAACTATGTCACAAAGGTTTTATTTGAAATGATCAGCAGATTGATGTTTAGCGATGCCATGAAATCATTTTTTAAATACAGAAGAGATGAATTATCACAAATATATCCAATAGGTAAAAGGAAGGACATAAAGGATAGGAGCAACAAGAGGAATTACACAGAAAGATTTTGAATTGCATGTCTTTAAGTTAATAGTTGCCTTTTTAATTAAACATTTAGAAAAGAGGTATTCTTTACTTGTTCATGATGAAATTCCTTACTTATTCCAAAATTGGCATACGTAGCCCTGTAGGGGTCATATGTGGCCTCTATGCTTATAGATCACAATCTCAGATTATAATTTCACATTATAGTGATATAAACTTTTGAGATATAATTTCAAACAATATTCTGCTATATTTTTAATCTCTTCCAAATAACATTGGGTCAAAGAGGAAACTAGGACATAGAACCATCCTACTTAAGAAAAATTTCAGGTAGCTTCCAAAAAAAGTCATAGTATGAAGTACTTTTATTTATTTATCTATTTATTAAGATTTTATTTATTTATTCGACAGAGAGAGAGATCACAAGTAGGCAGAGAGGCAGGTGGGGGGTGGGGGGAAGCAGGCTCCCCGTTGAGCAGAGAACCCGATGAGGGGCTCGATCCCAGGACCCTGAGATCATGACCTAAGCCGAAAGCAGAGGCTTAACCCACCCAGGCACCCAGTGAAGTACTTTTATTATTGAAAAGAAAAAAGAAAAGCTTTCCCCCCAATTTAACCAAAATGACAAAAGAAAATGAGGTCAATGCTTAAAAAGGGAAAAAAAAAAAAAAAAAGGAAAAACATAAATAATTTTAATAAGTGCAGTTGGCTCTTGAACAACACATGGGTTAAGAGGTGCCAAGCCCATATGCAGTTGAAAATTCCCATATAAACTTTTGGGTCCGCAAAAACTTAACTACTGATAGTGGACTATTGACTGGAAAGAAGCCTTATCAACAACATATGCAGTTGATTAACACGTTTTTCTTGTATTATACATATTGTATACTGTATTCTACAATAAAGTATGGTAGAGGAAAGGAAACATTATTAAAAAATCATAAGGGAAAGAAAATACATTTACAGTACTATACAGTATTTGTAAAAAAAATAAATAAATCCATGTGTAAGTGGACCCATGCAGTTCAAATTCATGTTGCTCATTGTAAATAAATATTAGTAAAATTTGGGGTGCCTGGATGGCTCAGTTAGTTAAGCATCTGACTCTTGATTTTGGCCTAGGTTGTGATCTCGGGGTCCTGGGATTGAGCCATCAGCTCAGGTTCAGGTGTGGAGCCTGCCTGGGATTCTCTCTCTTTCTCTCTCTCCTTCTGCCCCTTCCTACCCCTTCTCTTTCCCTCTCTTACAAAAAAAAAAAAGTGTACACACACACACACACACACACACACACATATTTTACCAATATATATATTTTGGTAAAATTCTTTGAAATTCTGAGAAATATATTTAATGGTCTGGTAAATGTACTCAGTTGGAAAAAAAACACATTATTTAGGAAAGAGAGAAAAGTTAACTTTAATTGTATGATAAAATTATTAAATCAATGGACAACACTCTTCTGAGTTATAGAAAAGAGAAATGATAAAGACAAGACTGAATAAGTTGACAAAATAACTATCCTACTAAAAAGGATCCTCATGATACACTGGTAAATTCATTTAAAATACAAAGCAGTCTTAATACAGCTGTTATACAAGTTGTTCTGAAATTTGGGGAATAAATGGAGCCTTTTTAAGGTATTCTGTGAAATAAAAGTAAAACTTGCATTTAATGTAATAGAACTTTAATAAAAAAATTAAGCCAGGCCAATTTCAGTAATGAATATTCAATTAAAATTTTAAGTATATTATCAGTTGTTGCAATTAAGCAATGAAATTAAGTTTATCCTATGCATAAAAAATATTTCTATAAAACAGGAAAATTATTAGTTTATTACACCCTGTGAATAGCTTAGTGAGAATAAAGCATTCCATCAGATGTGCTTTGATAAAAAGGTCTCTGCAGAAATTTTTATCTATACCAAATAAAATAATATATCGAAACTCTCTATAGCCTGATGCAAAATAATAGGTAAGTTAATTAATTAATACATTTAATAAGCTCTATCTTATTTAAGATTGATTTGAACTCCTGGATCAATATGATAGTATGGAAAAACCAAATAAGAAAATGCAGTAAGACAAGTCTATAAAACAAAAGATGCATTATTTTCATTCCACATGATTATAGGCCTATAAAAGGCAACTCTAACAGAAATGTTTAGCTCATAAGGTATCTAGACATAAGATAAAAATACAAGAGGGGGCCCCTGGGTGGCTCAAGGGGTTAGGTCAGGTCATGATCCCAGGGTCCTGGGATCGAGCCCCACATCGGCTCTCTGCTCAGTGGGGAGCCTGCTTCCCCTTCTCTCTCTGCCTGCCTCTCTGCCTAATTGTGATCTCTGCCTGTCAAATAAATAAAATAAAGTCTTAAAAAAAATACAAAAACCAGTACATTTCCTATGTCATTATAAAAAATGGATAAGAAAAAATATATAAGAGCTAACCTTTACTAGTTAAGCAATAAAATATATAGTGTAAAAATCAACAAGGGACATGGAAGAGGACCTAAAGAAATCTACGATCAAGGGAGTGTTAAAGAATCCCTAAAGAAATGCACAGAAATAGCACATAAATGAAGGAGAAACATGAATGGTATGAAGATGAATATTTCTAGCCCCAAATGGAAGACTCCATGCAAAAATATTAATAGTTCTTATCCCTAGAGCAAGTGATTTTTTTTTTTTAA
This sequence comes from Lutra lutra, assembly GCF_902655055.1. NCBI lineage: Eukaryota > Metazoa > Chordata > Mammalia > Carnivora > Mustelidae > Lutra > Lutra lutra. The sequence continues at coordinate 42,523,673 of NC_062291.1, read as the reverse complement.
ATCTGCATTCTAGGGAACTTGGGTGGCTCAGTGGGTTAAGCATCTGCCTTCAGTGCAAGTCATGACCTCAGCGTCTTGAGACCCAGCCCCGCATCAGCTCCTTACTCAGCGGGGAGCATGGTTCTCCCTCTCCCTCTGTGTGCTCTCTTGCTCTATCAAAAGAAAAAAATAAATCTAAAAAAAATAAAAAATAAATCTGCATTCTATAAATATAATGAGTTTGTATTTCTATAAAATAATATCAGTGAAACAATTATAAAATTTAACAGAATGCTTTTTCTTTAATAATTTAAAGATCTCAATATTTGGATAAAATAGTATAGTGAAAAAAAAAAAACTGAAATACAGAAAATTTTAAAAACCCACTCAAAAGTAGAGCTGATTAAAGAAATGTGGAATGGCATATAAGAGGAAATATTATTTAAACTACCTAAAGAGAAAGTTCATAAATTTACACATATATACTACACACACACACACACACACTGTAAGAAGCACATTCACACATGAAATGATTCTTCAAGGATGACTTTGATTACTTTTTTGATATATGAAATGATCATGTGTTCTGACTTGTCCAGGCCAGTTCAAGTTTAATCCACACAAGAGTCGTACAAAACAAGTGCCATTCTTACCATATATTTGGCAGATGAGAAAACGGAATAAAGTTGAATAAATTTTCCTCTTCTGGAGGCCAGTAAGTGGCAGAGTGATGTAACTTTTGTTTTCATTCTTTTTTCCTACCAAGGTGAATGACACTGTGCAGCTATCCAAACCAGAAATATGGCGGTCCCTTTGAATCTTCTCTTTCCCTCTTCCTCCTCTTCCTTCATTAGCAATGCATCTTGGGATTCACCTCCTTTGAACCCATCTGGTACTTTCTCTCTACATTCTCACTGCAATACTTTCTTTAGGTCATGGCCTCAGCTTCTGTTCTTCAGTCTAAAGATTTCCCATGACTCCTGCTCTTTTAAAATGATGTTGTTCCTCTGACATAGTTTTGGTATGAAAAGCTCATTTCCCCACAAGGGTGCTAGTTAATTTTTCAGGCATTGAATATGGAGAACAGACAAAATTAGAGCTTCTTAGACTTGTGCACCTTGAAGAGTCAGAACCAAGGTGGGATGACCTTGACCAGAGTCCCAGCAGCCAGGAGGCCATAGTTCCTGTCTCCCCACATGACCCAACCTTCCCTCGGGTCCAGCTTTCATCCTCAGCCCCCTGCTGGGGAAACATCCTTAGGACAGTTGACTCATTTCAGCATAACTCATCACTCTGGGGGGGCTTGGCGAAAGAGAGATGGGGAACTGCCTACCTGAGCTCGAAGAGTCTTCACCAGTGTTTCTTCTGCTCCCCACCCACCTTTACTGCCTATATTTTACAGGTGGCCTCAGCCTTACAGCTTGAGCCACCATGGTGTGAACACCGGTATACCACGCCACACTGTTGTTCAAGAGCAACATTCTACTGGCTCCTCTCGCATGGTCTCCCCGACAGCCACACCGGCTACCTCTTAATCTAGGCTTTAGAATGCACATACTGGAAAATTCAAAACCCCTAGACCCCCAGTGGATTTTTAGAAGGCTTTCTCCCAGTGTCTTCCCTGTATTGATGCTTTTTCTCCATAGCTCCTTGCAGTTGATCCTCGGGAGGGTAGAAGGGGCACAACATCTACGTAGGAACATCTTCCACTTGGACTCTCCGCAGCCACTAACATGCTCTTACTGAACCAACAAGAAAAGCAAACACAATCATCCTCCACAAAGAGCTCAAGAAAGCTTGCAAACCCTCAACTACCATTAGTGGCTGAAAGCCCAAATTTCCTTTTCCTCTGGTTGTTCAAATGTTAGAGGTTTTTTTCCCTTCTTAGTCCAAATAGAAAGAAAAGCGGGCTAAATTCCAGCAGCTAAAAGTGTTCTCATTGCAGTCATTGCCACAAGGTGGCACCACTAAGGAAAAAGGAAAAGCTTCCAAAGGATCCTGAACAATTGAAATTGGAAGTTTTTGTTTGAGGAAATCCCAACCTAGTGAGAGAGAGAGAGTGGGGTAAGTCTCTCTGCTTCCCAGGATTACAGGGTTTTTTAAATTCCCGATCAAATGCCCAAAGTAGAGAAACCAGGAGAGAATATTCCACTGCTACTATATGACAATACAAAATCAGCTTGGTCTCTAGGCTCCAAATCCAAGTCTGGATCACCACTCTATTCTTCCAACTTCTCCTTGTGAACTCACCTTTGGAGCTCTTGGTGTCCCTCCCAACTGAATCTTAATCAGATCACTCTGTTCCTCCCAGACAAGGCTTCTTCATTTGGAGTTTAGAAGAGCATGATTTGCATTCTTCATCTCCTGTCTCCTAAAATGCCATGAGCTCCTTATTACACTAACTGTTCATTCTTCTCCAGAACTCTGCATTCTAAGGGGTCTATTGCAGGGACAGGCTAATGCAAATACACACACACACTAGACACAAACATATGCACACACACACAAAACATTTACTGTCATCCTGCAAGACTCTGAGTGTAGGCTTACCTCATATCCATAAAACTAAGAGGGTCTGTTAAAAAAAAAAAGAATGTCTGCTACAAAGCCACTTATAAAGCCTGACCACACAGAGAATAAGCTGGCAGCTTCTATAAACCAAAACATACAATACATGCATAAAAGTAACATGTTACTCATCGTTTAATATTCCCCCTTGGTTTTCTATTTCCACCAAACACTCACTTGTTAAGTAAAAATAAAATCTATGTTCATTTTATGTTCATATAAAGGATGGATGGGTATTTACTAATCAAACACAGAAACATCAAATAATAATGAGGGGCAAGCTTACACATATTAAATTAGAAAAGATGTCCTTAATGGAGGCAAGATACTTTTGGGTCAAGAGCTATTAAAATGTTCGTATCCTTGGGCCAACCAATTTCACTTCTGGGTTTCAATTCCAAAGAAGCCCTATGAGAAAATTACTCCATCTATGCACAGATTTCACTGAAGTGCCTAGGAAAAGCCTGACAGAGTGCTCAATCAGTGTGTATGGACAGTTGAATGGGACAGAGAGAATGAAAAGAGACAATGAGAGGGAGAGGGTGAGGACAATTAGGTTCTAACATGGATTCATGGAACACTTTGCTAAATGTGGATACCATGACTTTAAACTAGCAGCTAACTTGAAAGTGACAACTGTGGAGGCCCATGGGGCATATGGAAACATGCCCATAGGTGGTGGTGGTGTTGGGGCACAGGAAAAGACGTAGTCAGCCTCCTTTATACAGCCTACCATGGAATTTTCCAAGTATATAGGCACAGACTGGAAAGGACTCTGTTGGATGAAGAGTATAATCTCTTGGCATAGTCAGTTATGTCAACTGGTATGGCCGAAGTGATGGTAAAGTACTGTTTTGAATTCTCCTAACATTGATAATAAAAGAGGTTCTTTATGTTTTTGTTTTTATTTTTTAAGATTTTATTTATTTGACAGAGACAGACACAGGGAGAGAGGGAATATAAGCAGGGGGAGTGGGAGAGGGAGAAGCACACTTCCTGCCAAGCAGGGAGCCTGATGTGGGGCTGAAACCCTGGAATCATGGCCTGAGCAGAAGGCAGATGCTTAACAACAGAGCCACCCAGGTGCCCCAATAATAAAAGTGTTTTTTATAAAAGAAAACTCTTAAGTTTTCTTTCCTGGGAAGGAAAGACAGGTGAAAATACAACAGACCACTCAGTTTCTTCCCCCGATTTTAAATTTGGGAATGACCTTGGGAATTATCTCCAATCAGGTGATTTCACAAGTGAGAAATTAATGTTCAGGGTGTCAACTATATTCAACTATACTCAATTATACCCAGATTAAACAACACCAACAACCACCACCACCAAAAAAAAACAATTCACAGAAGCTAAGATATTAGCAAATGTCACACAGCTAGGAAGCAGCAAAGCCTAGATTTGCAACATTGTTTCTGATAAATCAGTTGTCCTTTTGAGAATTTAGTCTTCCATTGTAAAATCTGCTTAACGTTTTGTCATGTTTACACATGAAGCCTTTGTTAGTTTGAAAATAATTTTGAATAAAATTGAAAAATAGTAAGATACTTTCAAAAAGCCTTACATGAATTATCTTGAATGAACCCAATTCCTGAAGAGATATGGCTTCAAGCAACTTTTAAGTTCTATATGTGTTTCTTTCTTTGAAAGTTGAAGAGAATGTTTTCCCCTAACGGAAGGCCCTGCTCCTTGGGATGAATACTAATTAACTAGCTTAAAGCTATAAATCACAGATGTGGCATATAAAATCCCCCTGATATAACAGAGACCTGATGGGACATTTTGCTTACAAAACTGTTCTGGATGAGATGAGCATAGGACCAAGTCATGCTGCAGGTGCCCAGCATTATTTAGCATATAGATGGACTAGTAAGGTGTAAGTTACTAGTAAGGTAACTAATAGAGACAGAGGTTTCCAGAAGCTTCACAAACATATTCTCAAGTGTGTGCACAAAATTTTGCTTAGACACAATTTCTGAGCTACATATGGAGGGAAGATCTACCCTGGTGGCAGGATTATGAGAAGACCCATGGGATGGGGAAGACGGGTCCCCCTGGTGTGCATGACAATTTAATTACTGCTCCAAGTGTCAACAGTGGGACAGCAGCATGGGTATCATCTGGGACATTGTCCGAAACACAGAATATCAGGTCTCACCTCAGATCTCTTAGACATGAATCTTCAGTTAAGCAAATTCTCCAGGGGATTCACACACTCAACATTTGAGAAATGCTAGTCTTGTTCCCTGTTGCCCCAATTTGTCTCAATAATGGACTCATCGGAATGCAGAATTCCTGGGTGCCATCTTGGGACAAATGAATCAAAGTCTCACAGGAGGAGCCTGAGAATCTACATTTTTAACCATGTCCCTCAGTAATTTTTCCAATAACCTTAAATTTGACAAGACTGAAACATCAAGAGCTTGACAGGCAAACAGAACTGACACTGGCACTCAGTCCTGTCACCTACTGGCTGCCCATCCCTGAAGAAGCTTCCCTCTCACAGCTTCCCTCTCACAGCTTCCCTTATGACCTCAAATGGGGATACAATATTCCTTTGCAGATGTACTACAGGACTAGGTCAGCAATCATGAAGAAGTGTATTAAGGGTTAAAACGTTTGCCTTGCATTGAGTAGGTATGAAATAGTAGATGGCTGTTAGCATTTTCCTCTCTTTCAAAACCTCAATTTCGCCCTCTGAGAAAGGCTGGTGGTAGAAACTGCCTAGAGTTCTTTTCATGTATCAGATGTATCTTTACTGAGTAGGTGGCAGGCTCCAGAAGCAAAGATGAGCTCACAGCCTAGTGGGAGAGTCAGTAGGTGAGCGGGAATATTATAATAGAAACAGAAATTTTGCTCACAGATGAATCATTTCATACATCCAGATAATGTTTTGGTTAGCTTGTGGGGGAAAGAGATCAAAGCTACTATTTAATATCATTAAAACAATCATTATTTCTTTCACAAATGCTAACCCAGGCAGAAAGGAAAGAGCTTTCCAGAGCACTGAAAATAAAACCTTGTTGCAGAGAGTAAGGCTTCCCTCTGACTTCAATTGTAGCTGTAAATTAGCCCAGAAGCATACCCCAAACGGTAGCAAAATTATGACCTTATTTAAAGTAGATGCTTTATCAGCTCATCCTTTCCGCCAATTCTTTCCAGCGTCGTATTTTTCATTCTCCATTGTCCTATTATTAGCCTCTATTTTCTAACTGCTGGAGTCTGTTTTCCTTCTGGAGGTGGAGCCACCTACTGATACATACTCCCCTCCCTCCTGAGGCTCCTCACTGAGAGTTCCTAATTGAATTTCTGCCCTTCAGGAGCACAGGGTCATTGGGATGAATGCTCTGTCAGAGGGCTCCAGGGAGGTCAGGCTCTGGGCATCATTTCAGTGTCTCTACACTGCCATCTCCAAGCATTCCTCTGCCCCAAAGCCTGGGGTCTGTTTGTTTAATGAGAAATAGTAACTACTTTCCTGACAGTAGCTATAACTGCATTTATGATGTGTTTAAATGAAAAAGTAGACTTTGAGGAACTAGAAAGTCACCCTGTTTCAGGAACTCTTACAACCTTTCTTTCTCTGATTTCTGCTATATGTGTGTATCCTTGCATATGACAAAATGCCACCTGATGTGTTATAAGGCAAACGCTACATCATCGCCTTACTTTGACCTCCTATGAGCCTCATGGCTGTTCTGCTAAAGAAAAGGAATACTTTGTAGTTGGGAAAATGAAAGATGTTTTGCTCGAATGTGCCATCAAGTATCTTCCAACTTCGCTCCCTCACATTCTCCCTGAATAACTCCACACTGATTGATGGTCAAGGCATCTTTAAATGGATACACTTAATTTGTTAGGAAAATTTTTAGTGCCAGAAAAATCATTACTTACACTTGAGATGTTAATAAATTAATTTTAGATTGTAGCTATTAAATAGTCTTTTGCAAATATTTCATATATGTAGATAAAAATCATAAATTAATTCTGGGCAAATAAAAGGAATCTTGATTTCATTGTTTAATCCACAGGACTCTTACAGGTTTGAAAAACCATGCTCTTGTCTGTTCTTTCCACTCACTATAAAAATTCAGAGTCTGAGATAATGAAATCAAAGATGTCATTATGTCCTGATATGTTTTTGATAACCATCTGGACACAAGAGAGGAAATAATTCAGAAAAGAAGTGACCAACTGCAGAATTTATGTCATAAAACTGATTATTCTTAATTACATCTAAAATACATTTGAAATTTCCTCCCTGGGGTTTGAAGGGAATTTCCTCCAATAGCAGCTCAACTCTCTATGCCTCTGTTGGCAAAAAGAGCAGGCTTCAAGCTGAGGCAGGGGCAGGATCTTATCCTTCCAAGTGCAAATTCATGTTACTTCCTATTAGAAGCTCTCCCTGGCTTTAGGACTGATCATTGGTATTTGGACTCTCCTACACAGATATGGGCTACGTACATACAGATCATATAGAGTGGATGACACAGATCACAGAACTTGTCACAATGAATTGAACTAGAAAATGTCCATCTCAACCCCTCCCTTCTTAGTTTTTCTGAGAACATTCATCAGCTAGATTCCTACTGTCTTCCACTTGATGCTGAACAGTGAGTGTACTTAATAAACACCGGTAGAATAATGGGAATAATACATCAAATTGCCATTTATTTTTTAGCGTATGTATGGTAGAATTGAGCATAGCTGCTATACCTCTTGTATATGACATATATAGCTACAAACATTTTCTATCTCACTCACATAGGATATATATATCTGAATAAGATATTCCTCAAAGCCTGCTTCATGCTTTCATTTTTTTCCTGTTTCTTCTTTTAATCATTAATTTCTCATTTTCTAAAACTTCAACAGGAGATTTTGTACATAAATATATGCAATGAAGATATTTCTTCCAAGTTCACCAGTCTGGCAAGGATTTCCCTTCCCAAGCGTAGGCTTTGGTGCCAGTGATTGTCAGTGTTGGCTCACTATGGAATTTTATTGCATGAGACAGTGGGGAATTCTTGTTCCTCCAACTAAGAGCAAGTTCAGTAAAGGAAGAGGTTCTTTTTTCTCATTTACCATTGGACCTCAGTCCCCTGCATGATGCCAGATACCTAGTAAGTATTCCATATGTATGCATGTGTGTGCATATGCACGTGCATAGCAATGATTCTGCTTTAGGGAGACTACTTTCCAGGGACACCTGGGTGGCTCAGTCAGTTAAGCATCTGCCTTCGGCTCAGGTCATAATCACAGGGTTCTGGGATGGACCCTCTCATCAGGCTCCCAGCTCAGCAGAGAGTCTGCTTCTCCCTCTCTCTCCTCCCCCTCCCCGACTTGTACACACTCTTTCTCCCTCTCTCTCTCTCAAATAAATAAAATCTTTTAAAAAGCAGACTATTTTCCTGATATTTATAAAAGCACCAGAATAGCTATGATCATAAAAAAATAATAAACAGAGTTGTATAAATGCACTTCAAGATAAACTTCAGAAATGCTGTCTTCAGCTTCTTTCTGTCGACAAGGAGGGTCTGGCCCTCCTGTCCCATTTTCTTAGTTTTCACAAAAAACTAGAAGAAAGGTAGTTAGGTAGAAAGGTAGCTAGGTAGTTAGGTAGTTAGGTAGCTAGGTAGAAAGGTAATTAAAGACAACACTAATAGGAAGTTGATGTGTGCTTCCACAGACGTGGAGGACAGGGGAGAGGCCCTGGGCTGTGGGAGCCCCCAGTTCTGCTTTCTCATCCAGATCCTGCCACTACTTGGTGACTCAGGGAATGCTCAGCTGATTTGGAAAAAAAGGGGAGAGGGAGGGATAATAATACAGAGGTTGCAGAATCGTGAAATTTATATTAAGAAAAAAAACATAGAACATACGTGCTTTTCTATGAACTTGAGTTATATCTGAATGACAATTAGGGCAACCATATGTCCTAATGAGCTTAAGGGATTGCTGGTGTGGTTTATTTTACAGAAGAAATTATTAAAACTGCCCATATATCTCAAACATTTTTGGGTTTGGATGACAACCTATATGGTCATTCAGATTATAATATGTGTATGAGTGCGTGTGTACTGTATATGTGTGTGTGTGTATATACACACACAATATATATATATAATTAATTATATACAATTAATATTATATATAATTATATATATATGATACATGATTATGCATAGACAATGTCAATGTGATCTGGTCATTAAATGTTTTTTTTTAAGATTTTATTTATTTATTTGACAGAGAAATCACAAGTAGGCAGAGAGGCAGGCAGAGAGAGAAGGGGAAGCAGGCTCCCCACTGAACAGAGAGCCCAATGCCCAGGACCCTAGAATCATGACCTGAGCCAAAGGCAGAGGCTTAACCCACTGAGCCACCCAGGCACCCCTATACATATATATTTTTTAAAAGATGCTCAGACCAAAAGTAGATTGAAAAGACATACCATCCTCAGGAAGATGGAGATGCTGCTAATGTTCTGAAACGGGCTAGGGCATGAGTGGATGAGTAGACTCTGCAGGAGGGTGGTGCCTATTTCCTCACTGTCCCAGGAGCCCAGGCAGAACATCCCAGCCATCTCTGTCCTCTTTTGATAAGGTCTTACTGGAATGTTTGCCTGAGAAGCCTGCAGGGCAGGAACAGTGTTACCGTAGCTAATGTTGTTCACCTCTTTACTGATAGACCATCTCTAGCCAAAAGGATATTTATGAATATGTTCTCAATATTTTTAAAAACTAAACTTGGGGAAAGAATCTGTAATTCACTCAAACTGTGGCAGGTGGGATCACATAATTCTGGCTGAGTGCAGGAGCTCCCAGGTCACTCTATCCCAATAGGTCTGAGATCCCCACAGACAGGAAGCAGGTACTTGGGGAGGCAGCAGATCCAGGGGTTGCTGTGGAGAACCCTCAGCCAGAATGGCTTGAAGAGTAGGAGGGGAGGGGATTTTTCTGCATATCCCTGTCTACAGAACAGGGAAAATTTGCCTAACAAAAGGTGGTCTCTTGTTCCTGCTTTTCCCCTAAATTTACTGCTTGAATAATTATAAGGACCCTTGATTCTGAAAAGTGTTCTTGCCTATGATTCATTATTACTGTGTTTTTCAATAATTTATCTGGGTCAGTTTAACTCTCCTTAGTGGGTCTAAGCTGAACTTTATGTGCTTAGGAGACCCTCAGTACCCATCTCGAAGTGCTGGCCCAGATCAGCGTGCGGACCACACATGACCTGCAAACAAAGCTGTGCGGAGAGCAACATGCACAGCTTAGTATATTCAACCACACTGACTCCATTAAATCCAGCATGTGTTTACACCAGACAAGTACATTTTACTTGTATCAATCCTCACAATGATCCTATGAAGCAGGAATGTTATCATCTGCAGTTAACAGGTAAGAAAACGGTCACAGAGAATATGTGTAAGTTGTTCACCTGCGAGTCCATGGTGGAGGACTGAAGCTAACCAGCCAGTCCAAATGGGAATCATCGACACAATGAAGGCAAGTTACACTGATGAAGCAGGAGAGGAGAAACACTTCTTCCTCTTAAAGCTATGTTCAGCAAGAAGAAATTCTTGGAGCATCAAGAACCGGTTGCAAACTTGGGGGAAATAACAGAAACTGGCTAATTTCTCGGAGTCTCCAAATAAGCAGTGAGAAGCCTTAGCCCTCGGAATGCACAGGAATTTTCTAGCCTGCCCCTTCTCACCTTTTAAAACCCGAGTCCCCTCTTAATCAAATATACAGATGACACCCACTCAATTTCTCCCACAGGACTGCAGCAAACATGCTTTGGTTTGGTTTCAATATAAGCAGAAGGGAGAAGAGAAAAGAACCGAGGAAAAATAATATCACATACTTAGTGTCTACTGTGTATTTAGAGTTTTCTTGATGTTGCTACTTTTCATTCTTCTATCAATCTTTAGGACCAGTATTTGTCTGTCTGTCTGTCTGACTGACTCTCTTTTCAATACAGGACAGGAGGCTGTGGTTAAATGCCTTGCAGAGAAACCTCATACAGCCAGTGTAAAGCTGGGCAGAGCTTTTAATTCAGGATGGTCTTAAATGCTCATATTTGCCTCACGTACCTCTTACCCCAAATCATACAAGGAAGCTATTTAAAAGACACATTGATGTCAATTCTTTGATACACGAAATCCAAATCACAACAGTCACCTCAAGAAACACCATTTCACGTTTCAACGAGAGCTCCCAATCAAGTCAGAAAACATTAAAATAAGGGAAGAATCTTTGACTATTAACTAAAAACATGTTTCTATTCTCAATCAAATGTGCTTCTCGAGACTTATGCACAATATTTAAGTGGCACTTTAAGAAAACCAGCTGGGGTCCAGTGCAAACAGGTTAAAATAGAAGAAGTGATCCAATGCCTACGTGTCATCAAATTGCAATTATGTTCACTGTACTGTTGTTCTTTGCTTTTTAAGCCACTTTTTTAAGCTTCACAAACTTCATCCACAGAAATGAGGCAAACAGTTATCTCTTGGCTCATTTGTCCACGTCAGGGGCAATCAGTAGACAGCCTGTTATGAACATGGCTATTGCAAATTACTCAAATTATATCCAGACTGTGGCAAACATTTTCATGAACATTTAACTAATGAACTTGAAAATTCTTCTGAGGCTCTTCTCCCTGTTATTCAATTCCATTCTGCAGGGACTCTGCCACTAGATCTGGATTTAGAGATATTTCAGCCTCCATCATCTCCTGCCAATGGAGTTCAGGGATGTGTGCCAAACTCCATTTCCCTTCTGCCTTGCGTCAACCATGGGGAATCATTAGCTGCTGTGCTCAGAGCACTTACTGAACAATCATTTGATAAAGAGGACCCTCACTGGGTGGGAGAGCTAATGGACGTCCAAAGTCACAGAGCAAAGCACTAACAGGGAGGGTCCTGTAATTTTATATAGTATATCATCAGGAAATGGTTACACTGTGTCAGTCAATGCTCTTAAAAATGGAAGCTTTGTTTCAAAACCTACACAGGCAGAATGAGACAAAGTAAGGAACAGCAACTTCTCGAAAGTCTCCTCCTCCTTTCAATTGCTTTCTCTGTTCCCCAAATCCTGGGAGCATTTTATCCACATCACTGACTGCCCAGTCCATCAGCCCATTTATGGAAGTACAGCCTCGAGCAATGGCTGCTGTTGGACTGCTTCTCCCTTTTTCTAGCAGTTCCATATTTCATGCGAGTCAAGAATCTTCCAAGTGAATTGCTTGACAAATTTCCAAAATGATCGCTTCAGATCAAATTCAGCTAAAATGCTACACTTTCCAAAGTTTTGAAAATCCATTTTTACAGCAAGGCTGCCAAAACATCTAATGAGCTTCAATTCAGGAGAGGCACATCCTTTTAACTTGAATTTGGCCTCAAAACAAGTTTGGCCCAGTCAAATGCCTACCAATCTTTTCAGTCACAATGGCTCCCTCTCTCACTCTAGTGAAATAGATTACAGATAGCACCATTTCCCAAGTTCTTAAAATTTCTAGAAATGACATTAAAAAAAAAACATGTTCAAGAATATTCTGCTTTTATTCAGAATATTTTGATTCAATGAGTTTCTAGTGACTTGCTTTCCTTCTCACCCAGCTTTATTACTGTAGGATATATCTTTCTATTATTTCTTTTTTTCTTTTTTTAGGTTTCAAAACACATGAATTCAGCACGGAAAAGAATTAGCATAAAAAGTGTAAATGAATTATTAATAAAAGAAGGAGCAGACACATTCAAATGGACTTTGCAGTATTTAATCTAGAAGGGCTTAATTGGAACTTCTCTTATCAGCCTAATAATAATGAACTATAATGACCTTGATTTAACAGAGCCAGGGACACTATCTATCTTTCTTAATGGAAACATGAGAAGCAAGGGGTCAAGTGTCTTAACTAGGTATTACATAAATGAAATATGTGTGTAATGTACAGATCTTAGAGAATTCATAATGTTTGAAGAAGAAAATAGTTATAAAACCTATTAGTTTTTTTTTTTTAATTTTTACTAAGCTCTTTTTTAAAACTGGACTGCTATTGCATGCTCAAATTTAGAATATTTTTTGTAAAGATTTTATTTATTTATTTGACAGACAGAGATCACAAGTAGGCAGAGAGGCAGGCAGAGAAAGAGAGGAGGAAGCAGGCTCCCCACTGAGCAGGGAGCCCGATGTAGGGCTCGATCCCAGGACGCTGGGATCATGACCCGAACCAAAGGCAGAGGCTTTAACCCACTGAGCCATCCAGGTGCCCCTAGAATATTTTGATTTTCATATATATATCATGATATAACGAGCATTCTCACGGCCCTAAAACATTATGAAAATTCCAATTAGGTTGATTTCATCCAATGCATAGGTGTATTCTAATGTATTTAAAATTATAAATTCAGGGTTTTTTTTCTAATACAAATAAACCTGTGGTGAATATTCTTAGAAATAAATCTACATACACATTTCTGTATACTGCATTTTTAGAAACAATATAAATATTTTGAAACATTACATATAGGAGATACTTAACAAAATGTATTCCCTCAGGTAGTAAATGAGAATGTGCTTTTACTCTACTCTCAGCAAACTATCTGCTTTTTAAAATCATTAAGTATGTAATAGGCAAAAAAAAAATTAATTTGCATTTCTTTGTGAGGCTGAGTATTTTTCATGTTTATTTGTTATTTGTATTCCTTTTTAAGGGAAGAATACGTTCCCCTTATTGCCCGTTTTCCTACTGAGACTTAATTTTCATGTTACACTAGTTGATTTACGTGACTTCTTCAGAATATTAATTCCTTGCCATATTTTATTATACCATTTACTGGTGATCCATCTTTTAATTTCTGATTTATAGTATCCAGACCAAAAAGCAAGGTTTAGCCAGGATATTTTTTCCTTCCATTGCTTTTTGTTCAAAAGGTCCCTTCAATTGCTGTCATAAATAAGTATGTAATTTTATTTACCATTTTCTTCAAGACTTTATTAATTACATTAACTCTTGAATTCATTAAAAACAACTTTTCATATAAAGAAGGAAAGTAAAAACCCAAATTTGATTTGTTTTATCTGATCACCAACCAAATTTACTGAGCAATCAGGCTCTCATTTTCCTTCTGATTTATGGATCCTTCCTTACTCTACACTAAGTTCCAGAATATACCTGATTCTGGTATTGCCAGTCTGCCAGCCAATGATCTAGGACTTTATAGCATATTTTAAATTCAGCAAGACCAAGTTTGTCTATTTTTCTTTAAAATCCCTCTGTCGGGTTATTTTGAGAATCTTGGTATTGTTCTTAAATTTTCATTAGCTCGCTCTATAATTTCTAAATACTAAAAAAGCATCCTGAAAATACACTAATGAGTAAGAAAATAACAGTGAAAAATATGAAACCTCCCTCAACTCTACATTCATGCTGTTAACACATTTGAGCAAACACTTTCAGGATCTCTATCAGAGATGATCTAGGTAGGTTTGCATCTACTCTTCTTAAGCAAGTAAACAGAAAAGTGTTAGAGCATCATCAATCTTTTTCAACATAGGAAAAGTTTTTTGATTCATGGGCTCCCAGTCACAGGATTTATCATAGGATTGCAATTTATTTATTTATTTTTTGTAATTTACTTTTAAAATACTAAAATATATTATCTTGATTTCTCTTAGATCTGAATGTCACAAGTAAAACATTTACTGTAGATTCACAGACACCCCTACATATCGTTGCTCTAATATACTGAATTGTGTTTTTTATTTAACTTGAAACATGGCCCAGTTGGTAATATATCACAGATACCCCTGGTAGCATACCAGTCATGTGAAAATACTTCCCCTTGTTTTCCTTACTTCCCGACAATAAACTACTTCACTTATTCCAAGTGCATTACAAAGTACAGCGCCATTTAATTCCTAATTTCATTTCTGTATGTATTTATTCAACAATATCTTGGTGATAGGAGGTGCTCAATAAACATTTGCCGAATGGAGAACAATGAATGAAACATGGTACTTAAATAGAGTGCTATACAAAATAACACATTATTAATAACTACATGGGGATTCTTAGAAGTGGCTGATGCAGGAACAAATGTAAGCTTTTTATTCACAGCAAAGCCCAGGAGATGAATAGTGGGCACATGCAATGTGTGATTTATTCATACACTCTAGTAGGAGATTTATAGACATCTATTAACCTACTTGAGTTCCAATTCTGTCTTAGGCTGGTCTTCTGTCATGATTAGCTATGTTGTGACTCAATGTTAAATAACAGGTTGTCTGTGCTGAAATATGTAAGAAATATGAAGACATAAGGTCAAAATCATATATATATATATATATATATATATATATATATATATATCCCCCACTGAATCATAGATGTATCTCCACTTGTGTAGGCAAAAAAAAAAATTAAGCATGCATATATGCACAAAAGCAAAAGACATTTTCCCCAGACCTGAGATCGATTATCATAGTATCATAGACTGGATTTGTCTCCCAAATAATTAATATGTTGAAGTCCTAACCTCCAGTAACTCAGAATGCGAGCATATTTAAAGAAAGGGTCTTTACAGAGATAAGTGAATTAAAATAGAGCCATACGACTGGTGTCCTTATAAGAAGAGAAAATGTGAATACAGACACATCCAGAGGGAAGAAAATGAGAAGACACAAGAAGATGGCCATCCCTAAGCCCAGGAGAGAGACCGAAAGGAAACAACTCTGCCAACACCTGGAGTACGGATTTCTAGCTTGCAGAACTGATAAAATGCATTCCTCTTGCTTAAACCACTCAATCTGAGATACTTTGTTACAGCAGCCCTAGCAAACTAACACACCATGAACTAATCCAAAATAGAGTGAGGCTGTATGTTGAAAAAGAATAAGATTTTGTTATTTGCAACATTCTCAGTTTTCAAAAAGATTAATCTTACCCACCTGCATACTGTGTGGGGCCTGATTTGATCCCTCCTTTGGGTAAAACACCATCCTAAAAGTCACTGCTTTAGGTGATACTTTTGATTAATCCCTCCACCAATCGATTAGGAATTCAAACTTAACTGACGGGACTGTCCACTTCCACATGACGATCCCTTTAATGTACGGTTGAGGATCTAGGAGAGCTTGGATACAATTCATGCTTGGAGTGGGTAGATCACTCTTGGCTTCTCCCTGGAGGTCTTAAAGTCATTTGTGTGCTTTCTACCTCTGTCTACACTGACCTAATAAATATAACACAAGAAGAGGGATGTGGGAAGGAGCATTCCCACTTCCCTTCATCCCCAACCTAGTTTCACAGAGGACAGAAATGGGGTGTAAATTTTGTAAGTAGGGTAAATGTAATGTAGTCCCCAAGTCATATGGAAGCCATGTTCTCAACCTTGAGGGCAGATCCCGTACTGTTTATCTTGACAGAAGACCACTGTCACGTATTGGCTCTTCCAAACCTGTGTTGCCCACCGGGACAACTCATCTTCCTTGTGGACTGAAGCTGGCCCTTAGAGTCAGGCAGGATTTGCCAACATGTTCGAAGCTCCTAACTACAAGGTGCATTTCTCAATGCCATCTTAATAAAACAATACAGAATGAAGCTTCATAATAGCAATATATAGAGGAAAAGTCATAATTTTCCATGCTTCATGATTCAGAATAATTAATTTAATAAGTGTGTCATATGAGAAAAGTAAATAAAGAGAAGGAAAGGGGTGTGGACACACATGATCACTGAAGCATATACAATTGCAAGAAAAAAACAAATTACCCGGGTAGTGCTGGAAATAAAAGCTCAGTGGGAAATATTTTGGGGATGCTAATTTGATTCTTCTACAGAACCTTAAAGCTGCAGTGCTTACAAGTGCACTATTTAGCTCCACCTGTTTTTTATTTTTAGCATTTATATAACCTTAAGTCTCTAAAAACCAATTAAACACCTCCTGATCTCTACTGGGAATTTTCCCTAAGTAGCTCTCTACCTCGACTATATCAGGACTATGATTTCATTTACAACATCTTGCTGGAGAGCATTTTATCAAGAGAGGTGTTAAAAAAATAATGAAATTAATAAACGAGGGCAGAATCAAGATGAGCTCCAGTCTTCTCTGGACACAGTTACAGTCTGGGATTTGGTTCACAATCAACACTGAGCTGCATGATCTTAGATGAGCAGTTTGCTTTGTCCTGCCACAGTCTGTAGTTTCTCAAGAAAGGGTTATTGCTGCGTACAGGCCAATGTGTCTAAGTCCCACACCAAAAATGCAGGCTTCTAAAGGGAGTAAATAATTATTTCTATTAAAGTGGTAGATATAAATGTAAACCCGTCTTTGCTTAGGTAAAATTCTGATCTTGTCTATTTTAATTCAGTTTTACTTTCCTCAAATACTAAAGTCACCAGCCTTGCCCCTCCCCATATTATGACTCCTGAGTCTGCCATTCCAACAACTAGACTAAATGCATCCCACGTACACTCCAGAGCTCAATCACCACCCTCTGCCGCCAGGCCTCTCGGAGGGCCTGCCCCCGACGCCGGCCACCAGTGGCTTACCGACAGTGTTTATGGGATCCCGTCAGCGTCTCGATCACAAAGCACTCGCCATCATTGAGACAGTATGCGAGGTCCTTGTCTCGGCAGGGTTTGAAGTGCTCAGACCGCTCCGTGGAATACGTCGTTGTATCTGTCAACGGAAACACAGACAGAACTGCTGTCAGCAGCACAGTCGGTCACCCCAGGTCAAAACCCTGGCCGGGATCTGTGCACTGAGGACTTCTTCTTCTTCTTCTTTTTTTTTTTTTTTTTTTAAGATTTTTATTTATTTGACAGAGATCACAAGTAGGCAGAGAGGCAGGCTGAGAGAGAGAGGGGGAAGCAGGCTCCCTGCTGAGCAGAGAGCCTGATGCAGGGCTCGATCCCAGGCCCCTGGGATCATGACCTGAGCTGAAGGCAGAGGCTTTAACCCACTGAGCCACCCAGGCGCTCCACACTGAGGACTTCTACGTGCTGACCCTTCACCTCTAGAGAGAGAGCACAGACCCTCCACTGGACTGAAGAAATGCAGCTGGATATGACGTTTCATGACTGAGTGGTGTGTGTTCCCCCAAACTCACAGGGTAAAACGTAATCATAATGAGATGGTACCAACAGGTGTGCCTGTGGGAGGGGATCAGGTCATGAATGGGATTAGTACCCTTATAACAGGGCCCCAGAAACCTCCGTCGCCCATCGCAGTCATAAGAAATAGTGCTCTATGAGCTAGGAAGTCATCACCAAGCACCAGACACTCAATCTCCAGGCACCTAGATCTTGGACTTCCCAGCTTCTAAAACTATGAGAAATAAATTTCTGTGTTTATGAGCTACCCAATCTGTTAAAACAGCCCCGGCTTACTTAGACAAGCACTGTATTCAGTTTTCTAAATTTCTCCACTACATTTTAGCAATTGGAATCACTCTATAAGCCCCCACTGAGGACACAATAACAGTAAAAGTAGAATGATTCTGCAGTCAAACACCTCAAACCCGCTTTCGTTCACTCAGTTTTTAACAAACATGTTGCATGAAAGATTGAAACAGGATCTCCTTCCCTTCATTGTTGCCAAATGTCATTAAACATCTGATCAATGCATATTGCGACTGTTCTGTAGAAACCAATGTCAGTTTCTAAGAGTTTTTTGTTTGTTTTTAGTTACAGCTCTAATGGGCTAATAGCTGAACCAATTATTCTTCTACTTTTTTCCCCTTTTCTTATGTAATTAAAATGCAAATATTCCAAATTCTGAAATAGAACCTCAAATGTGAAGAATGTTTCTGGCATATACCTAACAGAACCAAATTACTATCATTTTTAAGCATTATTTTAAACATTTGCTTTAAAATCATAATTACTAAAATTTTTAAATTAAGCTGTATGTCTGCATCCTTTTCCTAAATATGAAACTAGCCATAAGTATGTGCTGTCTACTAGATACAGACTCTGTTATCACACGCACATATTCTATTCTCACAGTTTTTTTTTTTTTTTAAGATTTTATTTATTTATTTGACAGACAGAGATCACAAGTAGGCAGAGAGGCAGGCAGAGAGAGACGGAGAAGCAGGCTCCCCGCTGAGCAGAGAGCCCAATGCGGAACTCGATCCCAGGACCCTGGGATCATGACCTGAGCCGAAAGCAGAGGTTCTAACCCACTGAGCCACCCAGGCGCCCCTATTCTCACAGTTTTAAGCAACTGAAGTATTAGCACCAACTCCACTGTCACATTGGAGAAAAAATATATTTAAAAAGTCAAAGACGGGGGCATCTGGGTGGCATAGTCAGTCACGTGCTCAACTCTTGATTTCGGCTCAGCTCATGATCTCAGGGTGATGAGATCGAGTCCGGAGTCGGGCTGCAGGCTCAGTGGGGAGTCTGCTTGAGATGCTCTCTCTCTTCTCCTTCTCCCTGTCGCTGCTCATACTCTCTCTCTCCCCTTCTCTCTCAAATAAACAAATATTTAAAAATTAAAATAAAATAAAAAGTCAAAGGTGAATAAATGATTCTGCATTCAAGCTCCTTTAATTCCCTTTTTCAGATCTAGATTAACAATAATGTTCAATAACGTGGGTTATTATAACCAACCAGCTCAGTAACTGGAAGCCACTGTGAGCCTCTTTTCCTGTTCTTTAACCAAACTGAGGGGAAAGTGACTGCCCTAAAAGGAAATTCACTCATACCCTTCCCACATCTTAGAATCCTCAGCAGACCCCTATCCCCATAGGAATAACTCCAAATTCCTCAGAGATGCACATAAACCATGTGGAATTTTGCCCTCTGGTGTCATCTTGTGACCTAAGACATACAACTTCATTACCAATTATTTTTCTATTTCTCCAAACACCAGGAACTGTCACACTGCTCTTTCTTCCTGGACCATCTTTTTCTTTGCTGGAAGACAACTAGAAATCCTTAAAGTTTACATCATTTTCCCATTGTGTCTCCAGAACACCTTTTATCACTCACATCACTGCTTCAACATTCAATGCTGCAAGTAGCCATTTGTTCACATGTTTATGTTTCTTTAGTCTGTGTGTTTCCTTAAGATCAGAGGTGGAGCCTTGAATCACAATTGGTGTTCAGGAAAAAATGTCTTCAATAAATCTGGATCACTCTAACACTGCTAACATTTTAAATGCCCTTGGTAAAATATATGATCATTAAAGACACCATCACAATCATTTAAGAGTTAATGCATATCTCACAAGTTAGATATAATTTCACACCAATATTATCATTTTAGTATACCTACTTTAATACTGAGGAATATTGGAAAAACACACATCGTCCTCAGATTCACAGAAGTCTTCACTTATATACTGCTCATGTAATTTGGGCATCGAAACAGCCCACATCTAATATCCTCTATTTTTGGTAGTACAACAGAAACTTATTTTTCCACTTCAAAATATCTATCTGTTAATACTTTGGCACAAAATAAAGGCTCTGCAAAACAGACACATTTTCTGTTTTCCAGGAGATCTCCTCTACAGAGAAGATCCATTATGCAAGACAGTTTGCAATAAATAGTTACACAGAATCAATCTCTCTTTCTACTGGAAATATTTAAAATTCAAGAGCTCTGAGCAAAATATTCAAAATGAAACACCACACAGTTGATTGCTACCCTGACTGCTGAAGTATATTAACTCATGATCAGTTAGTTAAGTTTACCTTTAATTTCTTATTATCCATTTATTGATATTCACTGATCATTCCTCTAAGAACAGCTTTTCATTAACATAACCTACAGCTTAAAAAGTGAGATCCTTATTTTACAATCAGTGGTTTTAACAAGCTACAGACTCCAAGAGCAATACAATGGCAAAGCAATTACAATCAATTAGTTTTCATCTGACAAATGCTGTCTCCAGCGATTACCTCCTCATTCTACCAACTGCCTTCCCCATCACGTTATCGTCTATCAGCACATTTCAGTGCTTCAGAAGAAGCCCAAGCAAATGCCTCTGCAAAAGTCCTGGGTGAGAGAGTACAGAGAGGTCAGGCTTAACATGTACTCAGGTTTTCTATTTCCATAGCTTAGAGAATCCAAAACTTAACACAAATACACATGTTTATCCCTTGTTTTTATTTATTTATTTTTTTTTTTAAGATTTTTTTTTTATTTATTTGACAGAGAGAGAGAGAGATCACAAATAGGCGGAGAGGCAGAAGCAGGCTCCCCGCTAAGCAGAGAGCCTGATGTGGGGCTCGATCCCAGGACCCTGAGATCATGACCTGAGCCAAAGGCAGAGGCTTTCACTCACTGAGCCACTCAGGCACCCCATGTTTATCCCTTGTAATGACTTGATTGGATTCAAGGAAACACCACCGTTAAGTATTTTTAACATCTTTTTTTTTTTAAGATTTTGTTTATTTATTTGACAGACAGAGATCACAAGTAGGCAGAGAGGCAGGCAGAGAGAGAGGAAGGGAAGCAGGCTCCCTGCTGAGCAGAGAGTCTGAAGCGGGGCTTGATCCCAGGACTCTAGGATCATGACCTGAGCCGAAGGCAGAGGCTTTAGCCCACTGAGCCACCCAGGCTCTTTTTTAACATCTTAATTTTTAACGTCTTAATCCAATAAACAGTAACAGAATGCTAGGCTTTCTCCTTCTATCAGTAGACTGCAATCATCAATAAATATGAAACCTTAGAATTTACCTAAACACTTCACTACACAGTGTCCATTTATCACTCACCTAAAATCACAAGGTATTGGGCAAAGCAAATAAAATTCACTGTGAGGTAAAAGTTTACACTTGTAAGGCATCATGCCAAATATGTCAATGGAAAGACAGAAAAATTTCTTAATGGAATTACTAGGCCATTATACTAACTCTCAGACCACCTACCCACTTTTGTAAAGTAGTAAATAAGGTAAATAAGTAAACTGTGCCTGGCCTAGTGATTATTAGGCTTTTTATCACTCATGACCAAGCTCAGCCCACCAAAGAGACAACAATAATTTTAGATGACACCCTCCAATATCTGCATATCTACTTACCAGTGCATGTATGTATATATTTGGTCTTACATATAAAATATACTACAAACATCTAAAATAGAACATAAATGCAACTAAGACAACAATAGAGTATGAGGTACACCTCTTCATTACCTTTTTGTGCCTGAAAGTGACCCCACAGGATTTAAAATGTCCAGGTGAGTATTTTGTTCTAAAGAGGAAATGGGGGACATTTGGAAGGATGACATAATGCATGTGATCTAACTCCAAGCTATCATGACCTTAAATAACCTTGGGACGCTTTAACAATCAGGTATGGAACTCTCATGGTAAACTTATCCAGCATTTTTGCAACCTGTTTATATACTTAAAACTGATTCACTTTTACTATAGTCTAGTACACTAAACTGACCACAATATATGGTATTATTTGTTATGTATTTAAAATTCAAAGGGCATCTTCTGTTTCTAGGAATGTAACCTGATAAACGAATTTCTTATAGAGGTTTTGATTGTCTTCAAAAAAAAATCACATGGATGGGGGCACCTGGGTGGCTCAGTTGGTTAAGCGACTGCTTTCGGCTCAGGTCACGATCCTGGAACCCTGGGATCGAGTCCCACATCGGGCTCCCAGCTCCCTGAGGAGTCTGCTTCTCCCTCTGACCCTCTCCCCTGACATTCTCTCTCTCACTCTCTATCAAATAAATAAATAAAATCTTAAAAAAAAAAAAACTTAAAAAAAAATCACATGGATGAAGTCTCAGGTAAGTAAACAAGGAGAAGCCTACTATTCCCATGAATTCCCATTTGTTTATTCAAGGTTCTCTCTTATTCCAGAATAACTCCTTCTCAGATATCATTCACTTCCCTGCATCAGTCCCATTTGTTTATTCAAGGTTCTCTCTTATTCCAGAATAACTCCTTCTCAGATATCATTCACTTCCCTGCATCAGCCCAGGGATCTCCCATCTGACCAGGCCATGAGCTCCTGGGGGACAGAGAGGATCTTCTCATCTTTGAACGAAGGTCTTACGGACGGCCTGACACAAAGGTGAACACAACAGGTATTTATAGAAGAATGATCTTCTTAAACACGAGCATTTTTCTAAATGTCCTATACTGAAAACCGTGCATGTTTTTCATAAAAGAAAAACTCCCTACGAATACATGTTTAGAAGTTAGGACTCAAGAAGAGCTTCAGAAGCAATTTAGGTAAAGTGTATAGAAATTGATGAGAGGAGGGGAAAAAACGAAGTCCATGGGAAGAGGGCATGGGAGGAGAGAAAAAAGGAGGGATGATATTCGAAAAGAGAGGACAAAGGAATGTTAAGCTTCAGATGAACAGAGATGGTGCTAAGGACAGGTCTTCCAAGCACCATGACCAAAGTTCAAGGTCTCAGGCCAAGAAAGTGTAGTTGCTGTCGTGAGGAACATGTACCCATTCACTTGAGACCACAGGGGCTGTACAATTATCCAGACCACTCATCTGGCACTTGTTATATGTCATTTAATGTGCTTTCTTATATTTTTTATAGGTTTTGGTCTCTATCCCCAGGGAGGTCAGGGAGAGTGCTTTGCTTCCAAGTTTCGTATTTTTTCCACACCAAGTAGCATACGTAGTAAGCAATCAGTACAGTAATTAAACGCACAGTGGGAAGTGGTGGTGGTTAATTCATTAAAGGAAAAATGGGAAGAAAATGTAAGGCTGGGAAACAGAAATCCCTGCAGATTTTGCAATGAAAGTTAATTTTTTCATGAATTAAAACAATGACTGGTTTTCCCCCTTAAGTACTAAGTTGAACCTGAATATTACTTACTGATGCTTTCTTTGTTGCCAGCACAACACTGCACACTGTGGGAACACAGATTTTGTTGCAGGAACAAGGCGCTAAATAGACTATTACAGATAATAATTGCAGTAGATAATCAAAATAAAGGGAGAGCCTAATTCAGGCTATAGTTATCTCTGAAGGCTTCCCAAAGGGTTGGCACTGGAGCTGGGTATTGAATGAGCAAGACTTCATCAGCATGGGGAATGGAATTCTAGATATGAAGAACAAGAGAGCACCTCAGGAAGGAAAACGATCACACGCTGCATAAACCCCAGATCCACTCCACGCACTCCCGGCTTGCAAATGTCAAGCCATCGACCAGTTTCTTCCTTCCCCCCACTGAGTTCATGAGAATTCTCTAAGACAAGTTAAGATGCAGTCTAAAAGCTTTTAGGATTAGCAAAAAACTTTACAGGCCAGCACCCATTTAAATATGGTCATGAACTCCAGCAGACTCTCCCATTCCATGGGAGTGGTATAAATGAAACCTACTGCCATACATTACCATTCCCAGTTGAATCTGCCATTTATTAGGTACCCAATAAGGAGCACTGGCAGGAGTCTGACTTATAAAATATTTAACGGTTAAGGAAAATCGCAAAAAGAATGCAGGAAACAGGGAAACAAACCACTCCTCAGCTGGCAAGAGGCAAAGTTAGCTTTCTTCCTGCTGCCAGAGACCAGACATCGTTCACTCTATAGGCATGGGAGAAATGGGGAACGTGGGGCAAGGAATCTATCAGTTCCATTGAGTCATGGGGCTGCTGTGAGAACTGACAGCTCCTGATGTATCCCAGAGCCATCCACTACCACAGCAATTGTAGAAAGGACCCTTCTTAAGTTTGCATGACATACCTGCCACCCTACAGTTTGAAATCTTGCTTCTAAAGACTGCACCAGTTTAAATAAGCCTGCACGAGACATAGCTTGTTCGACAGAAATGCATTTATTTGGAAATTGCAGAGTTTATCCTCCAGCTGAATCTATTTCCTTCTACCTAATGCATACCCATGCCTAGACAAACTGCATTCAGCGAGAACAGTTAGAATGGCAGCTACTGTCACTGGAGTCCTTGTCTTGTCACAAACCCTTGGGCGGCTTCTAGGTACTATGCTACATGCTTCCTAGATACCATCTCTGCTCCCTAATGTGGTTCACTGAAATGGTCCTGTCTGTGTCACTAGGCATCTCTAAATCCACTGGATGGATGTTTGCACATTTTTTTCTCATCTTGTTTGAACTCTCAGAAGCACCTGTACTCAGCCACTCCCACCTCTGGGAAAAACCTTTCATTGGCTCCTATATTATCACCTAATGTTGATTTTCCTCCTGCTTTTCAGCAGCATCAGCATTACCTGTCAAGTTCATGAGCCCCATCCCAAACTTAGTGCATGAGAAACCAGGAGTGAGTGGTGGGATACTCGGTTAACAAGCTCTCCAGATAATTCTCTGAGAACCAGCTGCTTTGGTGGATCCTATTGCCAACATGCTGGTAACTCTCATAGTTAGACCTCCAGCCTACTGGTGTTTATGAGCTCAATAGGCCCACCTTTCCCTTCCTGATGGACATCTCGAAGGCACCTAGAAATAAATCTATAGAAAGCCCACGTCTTGGGATGCCTGGGTGGCTCAGTTGGTTAAGCAGCTGCCTTCGGCTCAGGTCATGATCCCAGCGTCCTGGGATCGAGTCCCACATCGGGCTCCTTGCTTGGCGGGGAGCCTGCTTCCCCCTCTGCCTCTGCCTGCCATTCTGTCCGCCTGTGCTCGCTCTCTCTCCCTCTCTCTCTGACAAATAAATAAAATCTTAAAAAAAAAAAAAAAAAAAAAAGAAAGCCCACGTCTTACTCTTCCTCCACAAACTGATTCTCGAACTCAACTAACCACACCATTGATCCTGTTGACTGCTCTAGCTCTGGACAGATTTATTCTGATTAATCCTGTCCTTTCCATACTACTTATTAAATACTTTGAACATCACCTCTGTGCATACTTGGCAGGCAAGAGATTTGAATCTGGAGAAAGTTCTTGAGTAAACAAACATATAAATATTTATTAAAAATATATGACTATTTACTTTTCCTTTGAAACCCATGAGAATTAAAAAAAAAAATCCTAATCTTCATCAGTCAGCCTTGGGGCCATTGTCATCATGATCATAGATACTTTTTTAAAATGTGTATTTATTTATTTGAGAGAGAGAAAGAGAAAGAGAAAGAGTACATAACCATGGTGGGGGGTGGTGTTGGTGAGTAGGGGCAGAGGAAGAAGAAAATCTCAAGCAAACTCCATGCTGAACATGGAGCCCACCATGGGGCTCTATCCCACAACCCTGAGATCGTGACCTAAACAGAAACTAAGAGTTGGACATTTAAGTGACTGTGCTACCCAGGCACCCCAAACACAGATTTTTTTTTTACTCATTTATCTCTACACACACTATTACAGCTATGGAGGTACAAGGGTGTGCTTACCTTATCATGCTGAAAGTACGTGTGTGCTGGTGGTGTGAGATGAATGTAAGAGGGAAAGAGGAAAGTGAAGTCCCAGGGAGTCTTCTATGTTGGACACGTGGGAAAACAAATGAGGAAGTGTTTTGTGATTTTGTATAACGAGAACACGATGGGAGTTGTAGGTGGCTCCAGTGTGCTTGTGCTCTCAAGGTGAGTATGTCACCTGTGGACTTGCAGAAGCCTCACAGTAGATCTCAGGCAGACGGCATGGGAGGTTGTTGCAAGCACGGGGGTGTTCACCCACTCTATGCCATGTAAAGGTGCATCTGGGAAGTAAAGAGTCACAGAGAACAGAACATTGTCCCCAGCATGGACAGCAGTCCCATTTTGAAAGGCATTCTTGTGTAGGAAATCAAATCCCAAAAAGGAAATCAAATCCCAATAGAAAGTTGCTTTGGGAACATGGGTGTGGAATTCAGATCTAAAATGGCTGAGGGATTCAGATCTAAAATGGCATCTGATTAAAATTCCTTGATGCACCTGACTTAGAAGATAGGCAGGGACATGAATGAAGTGTGTTAGCTGAGGTCTCTATGCTGGAGAAGCTCGAAAGGCCTCACGCACATAACCTCAGCACTCATCCTTCCTTCAAAATTCAAGACTGGCCAGTCACCTGCAAAGGGTCATAGTCTTTCCTCAGCTGACGGTATTGGATTTCATATGCAGTTATAATGCCATTTCTGATTTCCAATGCTGCTGCTCATGTGTAAGTAAGGGGATGTCTGAAACAGTGGAAAGTGGTCCCTCTGGGAGCCAGACTGTGATGTTTCCAAATAAGCACATGATACCCCACCAAGTACTGCGTGACTTTATTTGGGACCAGCCAGAAGACAAGGTCCTTTTGCAAAAAAAAAAAATAATAATAATAATAATAAATAAATAAATAAATCTAGTTATATGCCCTCCCTTTAGACCTGTGTGAAGAGATGTTTTTGTGTCCATGATAAGCTCCCCTATGGACCTCCTACATCCTGGATTTTTAAGCTACTCATTTATGGTAACGTACTCCTGCTTTCCTGAGCCTGTGGGGTCATCAGCTCACAGTTCAAATTACCTGGTAAGACTGTTTGATTAGAAGAAATGAAGTCTCTATGGGGATCTTAAAAAGTCTCATCTCTAATAGGTGAAAGTCTGTATTTTAGGGTTGGTGTGAGGGTATCATCCTAGTCCATGTGGATGGCCATGACAGAATACCATAGACTGAGTGGATTATAAACAACAGAAATCTGTTCCTGATGATTCTAGAGTCTGGGAAGTCCAAGATCAGGGTGGCAGCAAGTTTGATGTCTGGTGAGGGCTTCCTGGTTCACCGGTGGCTGACTTCTTGCTATGTCCTTACATGGGGATGGGAGGTGAGGGAGCTCTCTGGAGTCTCTCTGATAAGAATGCTAGTTCCATTTAGGAGACATACACCCTCATGATATAATCAACCCCAAAAGACTCCACTCCCTATTATTGGGTGTTACTGTTCAACATACAAATTTGAGGGGACACAACCATTCAGCCTATAGCATATTTTCACTCAATAAATATTTATTGAGTAATTATCGGGCAACCGGTGATGGGCTATTTACTAGGAACATGCAACACCACACACACACACACACACACACACAAACACACACACCCCCTAAATAAGGAAAAAATCATATTCCCATCTTCCAGAAACCTAAGGTCTATAAGACAAACAGATGAAAAGAATAACAAATGTTATTATTTTTCATGGTGAATCAGAATTGTCTCTAAGCTGAGACTCATTTTTGTTAGCTTTGATAAATCAGCTCAAAACTTGGGCTTCCCAGACCTTTGTGTCATCTGTGGTTCAAGGCTCTCTGTAGCCATCAAAATGTCTCTGCTTAAAAGAATGAGAGACAAAGAGAGCACTTCTAGGGGACCGGGAGCTTGTTCTGAGAGGGGGACACACCCAGGAGAAGAGTCCTGCCCTTGGCAAAAGGACCTGAAGGATTCTGTAGAGAAGACAAATATTGAATGGGAATGTAGCCTTGGTGGAATGTTTCATTGTCTTGTAACATGTGCTCTGAATGAAATCTAGAGCTCACTGTGAAAATGTGGAGTACAGGGTGACCCCTGTAGAGAGGAGAGTGTGCAAAGGCCTCAGGAAACTTGCACATGGACCATCTGAATAACTCTGGCCTATGTTCTGACAACAGGTGGTAGGTAATGGATATGAGATGATGACAGAGACAGACAGGCTGGGAAACGTTTTGTTCTTCATCATAAAATCCAGGAAGAGCCACTGAATGATTTTCCAGAAGGAAATGACTGATCTTTATGTATTTTTGCACAATTGTATAAACTGACTGTAATGTGGATAATTCATTTTAGGGTTGCAATCATACATGTAGGCAAGCCTACATAGCATATTTTAGGTGAGATAACAGGAGAAGAAGTCGTGGATTCAAGAGAGACTTACAAAGTAGAATTGCCAATATTTGGTGATTCACATGGAAGGTGGGGTAGGATGGCTACTCGGCTAATCTTAACTCTTTAGTATCTGAATTAATACTGAGGAAGTTTGGGAACTCTGGTGCAGGGCATCTTTGATGCCATGGAGAGACATCATTCAGGTAGATTTGAGCACTGGTTATCTGCCAACTAGAATAACACATCTGTAATATTTTAATAGTTAATACAATTAATGAAGCAAACTGCTGTATATCAGACCTTCTCATGGTCTAAATCAGTCTTTAGCTGTCTTGGTTGTAACAAGTAAAACTAGACAATCTTAGGATAAACAGAAACCTTAGAAGTCCAAATGTGATGATAATGCTTGAATAAACCTATTATTCAGATTTAAAGATCATCTTCATTTTGCAGAAGAGAAGCTGAAGCACAGAGGGACCAAGGAATCTTCTTAGGATTTCACAGTTACATATTGGAAAGGCAGGAATTACACCCAGAGAAGCCCAACTCCCATTCTTCAGCATTCTACAATTCCACCTGCTCTGAGTTTTGGACTCTTTTAAGGTGTGTGTATTCAAGCCTCTTCTTGCCAAATTCCATTAGTCAGTGACTATTATGAGTAAATGGAAGAGCAATCAGAAAGCGCTATTTTTCAGTAACCCATTCAGGTTCTCACCCATCCACCCCACGCCCATCGATCCAGCACACAATGAAACACTGAGTAAGGTAGGTACCAGGAGAAGATAGATGGGTACAAAAACTAAAACAAAGACAGTGCTCAACACTGGGAATTTCTATTACTATCTCTTTCAAATTTCCCTTTCATGCTATTATGGCTTTGAAATAATGTCTAAACATTGACACGATTCTCCAAATTTCTTCATAAAAATTAACATCATTCACTTCACTTATTTCAAATCTTATTTTTTTTCCCCTTAATACTTCTGGCTTTTACTGAGATCCTTTATTTCCCTGTTCAGAGATTCAAGCACTTCCTTCTCTATATGGGTCATGAGAAAGGCATGGCCATGGCAACCATATGGACATTGTGGGCCTGCCTCTGAACCCTTGCTTATGCATTTGCTCACCCTGTCAAATGTTTGAATAGAGTTCAAAGAGATAGCAGCTCTATCCACAGTGGCTTGGAGCTCCATGGTCATATCTACTTAAGAAGGACTTGGAGAATGGACTGAGGTGGGAACTAGACCCACCTTAATGTTGCTTTTTGCACAGAAAATGTGTTTCTACTTCTACTGTGTGCTTAATTGGGATCCTTCAAGAGACTGAGTTTATAAGCACCCTTCTACTCTGTTTCTGTGAGTCTGGCTTCTTCACATTCCACATTTAGGTGAGATCATAGCGTTCCTGTCTTTCTGTCTGAGTTATTTTGCCTAGCATTATCCCTTCAATCCTGACTCTTATTCCAGTCACCACCTCCCATCATTCCTGGGTATTTTGTCTACAATTCTAAGTGTGAAGAAAAGTCAGTTAAGATAAATTTCCCAAAGAAAATGTAGGATACTTTTTTTTTTTAAATTTTATTTATTTGTTTGACAGAGAGAGGGAGATCACAAATAGGCAGAGAGGCAGGCAGAGAGAGAGGAGGAAGCAGGCTCCCTGCTGAGCAGAGAGCCCGATGTGGGGCTCGATCCCAGGACCCTGAGATCATGACCCGAGCTGAAGGCAGAGGCTTAACCCACTGAGCCACCCAGGTGCCCCCGAAAATGTAGGATACTTTAAGAAGTTCTTATTGCTGGCTGACTACAAAAATTATGAAAATTGTATTAAAGGACTAGAAAAGACTAACACATGGTTCTTCAAGTACAGGGACTATGTCTCCAAGCTGTCTTATATCTGCAGCCCCCATCTTAGCTAGCAGATTGCTAGATACACAAGAGAAGATAAAGAAATGTTAAATGAGATGAGACAGATACAAATTCCTGGAAAGCATGGCAATAAGAAGCTTGCTCAAGAAGGAAAGGAAATGCAAACATGCAACCAAAGCATCAGGATCACAAAAATATGAAGGGACAGAAAAAACACACTAAAAGTCAAAAGAGTCTCTGGAAACATAAGACACTTGAACTTCAACATATCTACACTTAAAAAAAAAAAGTGGGAGGAAAGAGAAAAAAAAAAAAGCACTGACTAAATATACAGGAAATCAATAATGCAGTGTTAACCCCTAAATGCCACATCTGTTGAAAACAGACAAACTAAAATTTATTTGATCAGTAGGCCATTTATCATTTTAACAATTTCCAGGTCTTAGGAATATACAATCACATTATAAAACGATTACATTTTCCCCACATCTCCTACACATCATTCATTTCACTGACTTAGAAAGTCTCATTCTCTTACCCTGGTCATCCACTTAGTAACATTGTGGGGTATAACCCAAGCACAAGGGGAAAGCCTTATTTCTTTGTTCCACATTGGAACTCAGTGCTGTTACCTCTGTGTGTGGGATCAAGTCTGGGTAGGTACAATACCCAACCTAATGTTCTGCAATATCTGTCTGCAAGTTGGGGTTTGCATTTCAACTTTGCTACTTACTGGCATTTTGAACATGAGTAAACATGAAAGCCTATAATTCATGGGGTTTCCTGAAGCCTAAATGAGAAAAATCATCATTGTTCAAGAGGCGATCTTGCCAAGAGCTGGGCGCCAAGCACTTTTTCCCCTTTTGCTATGTAAGTCAACATAATAGTATTTATCAAGCATTCAATTTATCAGTATCTCTGTATAATGCCAGTTAAAATCATCTGTTAATTTTGAAAATCTATCATTGAACATTGCCTCTAAGACTCTGAAGTAAAATCCTAGTACCTGGGGTAGAACTGAGGAACTCAGTAAGTACCAAGATCATAAGGCACGTGGCTTGTTCCCAAGAACTACCAGGTATTGGTGACTGTCAGGTGCCCAGTCCATTCTGCTAAGTACTCACAGGGGAGGAGGGTGGCAAACATACCCACAACACCCAAAGTTTGTGGTTTTCTTAGCACTTGTTTGGAGACTGGATAGGGCTAGAGGATTTCAAATATAAAGATGTTCCTGTCAGGACAGCTTGTAGGTTTCCCATTTGTTATCAAAGAGATGAGATTAGTAAAGAGTAAAATGCCTCCCCTCATTACCAGAAACATGATAATGTCACTAGTGTACAGCCTGTGGGGATGTCTCAGTGGCTCAGTGGGTTAGGCATCTGCCTTCAGCTCAGGTCATGATCCAAGGGTCTGAGGATTTAGTCCCACATCAGGTTCCCTGCTCAGCGGGGAGTCTGCTTCTCCCTCTGCCTGCTGCTCCCCTTACTTTTGCGCTCTTGCTCTCTCTCTCTCTCTTGCTGTCTCTCTCTCTGTCAAATAAATAAATAAAATTTTAAAAAAAATAGCAAGTGTACAGCCTGCAACTTTATTATCTCTTTGATCTCAGGACAATAATTGAGACCTTTCCGCATTATTCTTCAAAAGGTTCTGTTTATGTTTTTGTCTTTTGCCAGTAAAGGAGCAACTCATGTTTCATTCAGTCATCACTGTCTTACTAATCTGTGGAAATGTACACAAGAGATGGATGGTTAGAATTCACATGGCACCAAGGAAAGATCTATCGATCTTGTTTGACTCTTGGCTCAACAATTTCCACCTGCTTCTTAGCAGGTTTAATCTATTTTTTTTATTATTTTAAAATTTTATCTATAAAATGTGATTATAATATTACTTATTACTCATTTTCATAACCCATTATTGATTTCTAGTAAATATTCATTTTATCTTATGTCTTTTCTTCTTTAAAGCTTTCCATTTGATTAGAAACTTCTCTAGAGAATACACACACACACACACACACACATCAAACACATGAAAGAATGTTCAACAGCATTAGTCATTATGGAAATAAAAATCAAAACTGTAGTGAAATACTACTTCATCCCCACCAGAATGGACAATAATGACTGTTGGCAAAGAGAATGCGGAGAAGCTGGAAACCTCATACTCTGCTAGTAGTATAAAATGGTGCAGATGCTTTGGAAAACAGAATGGTGCAGATGCATTGGAAAATAGTTTGGTGATTTCTCAAAATGTTAAACAGAGGTAGCATATGAACGGACAAGTCCACTCTTAGATGTGTAACCCAAGAGATATGAAAACAAATTTTCATGTAAAAAAACAAATATTCAGACTTATATATGAATGTTCTTAGAAGTGATTTTTGCAGACAAAATATGGAAGCATCAATGGAAGCACGTGGTATATCCAGACAATGGGATATTACTCACCAATAAAAGTAGGAAAGTACTGACATATGCCACAGCATAGATGAAACTTGAAAGCATTATGCTTGGTGGAAAAAGCTAGACATAAGGGTATATCCTATGATTCTATTCATATGTAATGTCTAGAATGGGCAAATCCATGGAAATGCTATGTAAATCAGTGGTTGCAGAGGGTGGGAGGAATGAAAACTTTCCTTCCCTGTCTTTCAACGTTGGTTTTTTCACATTCCCTCTTTTGTATTTCCAGTTTATTAGTAGGTAAATGGGGGACATATATGGTTCCTATTTTAGATTCTGCAAAAAATAATCACTGTCAATTTCATGTTATGCCTTTGAGAGAAAGGGAACACACATTGCAGACCATTAGAAAAAAAGAAGGAAAACCCATCGTGTTCTTCCCCAAAGCTCCTTGCATTATTGACAAAACTTTACTCCCAGACCTCTGTTTCAGAACAAATATTGTTTTGAGAAAATTGGTCCATTCTCTGTGCCTGTTGGATAGCAATTAAAGCTGAAATCAAATAACTATAATCATCTGTTCATTTCCGACCCTTATCTCTCCATTTGCAGAAAGAGCCGCTATGTATTAAAGTGTTTGTGGATCATTCAGTAATTTAGGTACTAGGGAAAAATGGTGGTTTTTTAAATCAGTGCTGAGACAATTGGGGATTTTTAACAGAGATTCCAAATAAGGCACAGATAAGAGGCTAGCAACCCTCCCAACTTTGCTTCTCTAAGGATGGAACATAGGATTCCCCCTCCTTCTGCATTGGTTTGTTTCCCAATCAGCACTACAAAGTAGAAATATAGTTACCCAAAGTAACACCTTAAGATTTGGCAAAGCAGGAATATTCTGTGTCCTTTCCACACTGGGACTCCATGACTTCTCTTCTTTCTGGTGTGACATTCTCTTGTACATACCTAGTAACATCCACTTTCATCCCCCATGGCTGATGAGCCTTAACAAAGAATCAGATTTAGTTCATATAGAACAGGAGTCAGGAAACTGGTCCATGGGCCAAGTCTGACCTACGACCTGTTTTTGCAAATAAAATTGTACCAGAACACAGCTAAATTCATTTGCATGGCAACTTTTGGTTAAGTAGTTGTGACAGAGACCCCATGACCTACAAATCCTAAAATATTTACTCTCTGACCCTTTACAGAGGAAGTCTGCCAACTTCTAATGTAAACGATTGGGGATGGTAGCTTTCTTCTACATTATATATTAGATATATCTAAACTATCAGAAATGCTTGACATTGATTTAAGTGCTTTGGTGTTGTACATTTCAAATCAAGATGCAGGAGAGGCATAGCCAAAAACCAAGCAGTAGGTTTTGGAGTAACACAGACCTAAATTTGATCCCAGTTCTGATATTAACGTAGAGATATGATCTTGGACAGGTTACTTAACTTACCCCCTCAGTTTCATTATCTGTAAAATAGGGACCTACCTGTGTCAAGTAGTGTGATTTTTGGCTGAAAATACAAAAAAACTCAATTCAAAATGGCTTCATTTAGAAGGAAAATAACATCATCTCACTTAACCAAAGGTGGTCCCTGCACTGTCTAATTTAGTAGCTTAATGGATCATCAGAGACCCAGGAACCATTTTGCTCAGCTATCACTGGCTTTATCCTTAAGCAAGGTTCCCTCATCACAGGCAGCTGCCATGATTTTAGGTACCCCATCTAGACATAATATTACATAAAATTGCATCATCTGCCCACTTTTTTTTTTTTTTTTTTTTTTTTTTTTTGAGAGAGGAGAGAGGGGGAGAGTGCATGTGTACAAGCAGGAGAGGCAGAGGGGGAGGGAGAGAGAGAATCCCAAGCAGGCTCCACACTCAGCACAGAGCTCAATACAGAGCTTCATCTCATAACACTGAGGTCATGACCTGAGCCAAAAATCAAGAGTTGGATGCTTAACTAACTGAGCCATCCAGGAGCCCCCATCTCCTCACTCTTAACTAGTCCCCAGCATGGGGGCTGGCATTCCTCTGAGTGGCTTGGGAAACACCTGGCCATGTGGAGAGCAAATGGATTACCAGAAGAAACCTTGAATTCAGTAAGAAGGGGAGGTCATGGATGATAAAATGTGAGCAGGTAGCCAACAATATCGATAAGTTTTTGTGAGGATTCAATAAACTAATACAACTAACCCACACAGTTTATGTGTTTAATAAATGTTGGCTCTTCCTTAGGAATGTGATATTATCCATTTGTTGGATTTGCTGGCAGTATCCTTTCAAAATGACTACTTTACTATAAAGCAAACTTGAAATAATGCATATTATTCCTTTAGATGACTGAACAGTTTCGAGGATCTAGTGAGACTGGATGGATATCATCACTCAGAGACTCTTCCAAATCTCCATCACAAAACACTCATGTTATTGGTGTTCACCTCATAAACACTTAAACATCCCCGAGGTCATTCAGTGTAATTAGCTGAAAAGTAAACTTAATCGAGGTAAATAAATGTGTTATTTTCTTAAAAAATCACCCACTGGGTGTCTGTAATTAATAAAATGCAGCTCAAAATTAAGAATCAATGCAGTGTATAAATATGAACCATGAAGGCTTACCTATAGATATTCTGGGCAGGTGTTGGGAAGACCCCAGAAACTCAAATTGCAAAGTTATGAAATATTTATTTAAACCTCTCCTACCAACAAAATAAACACACAAATCCCCCAAACCTTAGCTCTGATACAATGACCACACATAATGCAAGAGAAAAACGTCCTTGGAGAATGTTGTTAACTGCAGACTTTGGAAATCTCCCCACGACTCTACACTGAGAGATGTTCTAGGAAAATGCCCCCATGTTGTAATACTCTCCCATTAAACTCTGCCTTCTGAAACCCATCCATTTTCCCACACACAGCACACGGTCAGTTTGTTGAGTTGTGCACTTTTCCCTAATCTTCCCACCTGGCATTAACCTTGGCCTCGTCCCTGCGTCCTCAGCATTCTGCTGCTATCTTTATTATAACATGCATCACTCCGTCTCGAGGCCAGCTATTTTTTAAAGATTTTATTTATTTATTTATCAGAGAGAGTGAGCACAGGCAGAGG
This sequence comes from Lutra lutra, assembly GCF_902655055.1. NCBI lineage: Eukaryota > Metazoa > Chordata > Mammalia > Carnivora > Mustelidae > Lutra > Lutra lutra. The sequence goes on along the minus strand of NC_062291.1, from coordinate 42,488,007 downwards.
CAGAGGGAGAAGCAGGCTCCCTGCTGAGCAAGGAGCCCGATGTGGGACTCGATCCCAGGACACTGGGATCATGATCTGAGCCAAAGGCAGCCGCTTAACCAACTGAGCCACCCAGGGGTCCCGAGGCCAGCTATTTTTATGGGGCTTTGTTATTCCGGCCTCCCAAATGGGAAGATCATGAGCTCCCTGAGGGCAGGGGCCAGGATTCACTCATCTTTCTCTCCCATTGCTGCAGACCACCTACCTTAATACAGAAGCAAAGGCAGGAATACATCCTGATCCAAAAACATACCCAAGTATGTTCTTTCCATCATACTTTACTGTAAAACTGAAAGCTTCTTTGTAAACAGACTATGTCCCTTATGCAAGCAAGATTTTGAAAAATGAAAACTTATGTTAAAGAACCTGGTTGTTGATCCCTTCTGTGTGATTGCCTATATAAGAAGAAAAACATTCTTTTTTGGTTGTTGGGGTGAGGATCTTGCACAAAATATAAATGTCTATGTTTGCCTCATTCTGTTTCTTGTGAAGACATACATAGCCTTCTAATTTAAAAACTGCCTGAAGAGACTGGATTTTGGCAGTCAGTGTTAGATCACAAAAGTCGGGTTTTGTTTTTTTTCTCTATATATGGCCTTCCCAAGCTTTCAAGATCAAAATATCACAAATCTATCGCATTAGAGCCATCACAGATAAGAAAAGTGACTGTCCCTGTGATACCGATCTCATGCCAGTTCAGAGATAAGGCAATGTGAATACCTGCCTTTTTTGGCTTACCCGTGAAAGGAAAAATCCCCAAAAGCCCAGATGTGATTCCAAATACAACACGGGACTGCCTTGTAAGGTGGTAGATTCCCCCGTCAATGCAGGTATGCAAGCACAGGTTGGGCGGGCCACTCATCATGGACATTTGTAGGGATTTCTTCCAGAGGGCAGAGAATTGGGCTCGAGAGCCACTAAAGTCCCTTCCAGACATCTGTCTGTGAAAGATCCTCCCTGGGTTTAAGCTGCAAGGAAACCACAGAGTGGCAGAAGAGAAAACCGTTGACTCCCCAGCCCCCTTGTTCCCCATGTCCTCGGCATCCAATAGGCAGGTGGTAATGTCACGATGCTACACAAAGGCAAGGCGTAGGCTTCCAGGCTCAAACACAGCATGTACCAAACACACTGACACAGTGTCTTAGTCAAAAATTAGAGCTGTGAAAGCTGATTAATTTTGCATCCAACTGAAATTCTATTTCACAGCAAAGCAGTTCCCCAGCTGTGAAAGGATGAGCGCTACAGCTCCAAAGAAATCAATGATCCCTCTCTAGTACTTAAAGCATCCTTACGATTCCCTTTGGGTGACAGACAACTTTATAGGAACATTGTTCTGATAAATCAAACCTCAAGCATTCCTACCGGGAGGCAAACAACTGCCCAGAAAACTCATGCACTTCTCGGCCTTAAGTACTTGCAGGGCTCTCTGCCAGCAGGGCAGAGTGGAGGGCAGAGGCGCAGGCCCCTGACTGCTCTTGCCCGGTTTGGGGCCAGCTTGCTGCCTTCTGCCCCGCGGTCAGTTAAGACTGCAGGGAGATCACACTGTCCAAATGCTTGCGGGGTTCTCGTGGTGCCGAACAGCAACATGCACACATTCTAGGTCCTATCATGGGGAACGTTTATTTTTAGCCCCCTCCACAAATAAGCTGAATGGTTTAGGCAGCTTTTTTCCCAAAAAGTTTTTAAGGAAAAAATTATGCCAGCTAGAGCCATAAAATATAAGAGGAGGAAAAAATGAAAACAAAAAACAAAACGAGGTCTTGGGTGGGGAATGACAAGATTAAAACATTTTCCTTCTTTCAGATGACTCTAGCCCTTTGGATATGGCAATGAGAATGCAGATTGGAGGGAGGAACTTAGGAGGCACATGTTGCGGCTTATTTGACCGTGGAAAACTTTGTTCCTGGGTCCCATTGAAATTTCAGTTCCACAGTGACATAGTTTAGAAAATGCTGAGTTACAATAAAACCCATGGATCTACAGCATCAGGGAATGTTAATTGTGTGGTCCAGAAGGTATCAGAGAACCAAGCCTTTTACACAAGTCAGAAGAAGCAGGTGAAAATAGCATTCAACCTGGTTCCTTTTTTCATGAAAAGTAGGGGGGCCTGTCCAACCATCTCAACTTGCATGAGTGCCAGGCCACGAGGAAGAAGAGAAAGGGGACCATGAGAAAGGGGGAGATGCTGGAGACCAAAGCAAGAAGAGACTGACCAAGCCCAACTGGTATTCCTGGGCCCAGGCAGTGGCAGGAGAGGTTTTGCCACATCTGCCTTGGAGCAAAGCTGAATCCCTAGGACAGCAATCAACAGAGATGGGCCTACTTTAAGGGCTGTAAGAATACAGTTGATTAAGATTCTATTGTACAAGTCTAATCACTGCAGATAATGAGATTACTGTGCAGTAAATACAAAAGCAAGGAAACCACAGAGACAAGCTTGGGATGTTGTCCAGTAGAAAACATGGACTAAACCCGTGCAGGGCCAAAACCAGGATGTTAAATGAAGGAGAGGGCAACAGATTCATCCCCTCAATCACATTGGCTGAAGGTTGCCAACAATGCTGTTTTGAGAGAAATACACGTTATGGCAAGAACCTCAATTCTATGATGGTCCTTCAGATGGAATATATTTACACTGAGTTAGGAGACCAGATGGGCAAACATCCAACCACAGTCGATGATCTGGTGCCAGTGACAGGACAACAGAATAGAAAAGTCTTATTTATCAAAAAGCTTCCCTCTACATGGAATCTCCCTAGAGAAAACTATCCCAGATAGATTTTTTTTTCTTTTAAAAAGGGTTTTCTCTAAAAGTACATATTGCTGTATTATCTATATGAGTGGGAATATTGAAGCCACACACATTTCTAATAATAGGAGAGTTACATAAATTACACTAGAATCACAAGTTGGGATTTTCTTTGGTTATTAAGAAGTGATGTTATGAAGCATCTGTTGACTGGATTATGAACCTGGTTATAATATAATGTTAGACCAATAAAAATATAAGCATTTTATGTAATTGAGATCATGAAAAATATTAAGGTCAGGAATGACTGAAAAATCAAACACTAACAACAGTTCTAGTAGGAGTTGTAGAGCTAAACATGACTGTACCTGACCCTTTTCTTTCCATGCTTTTTCAGAATTTTCGAGTTTTTCTTTTACAAATACCACTTTCTCTTATGAAACAAAATATAAAACAGGTTAGACCAGGAAAAGGAAAGACTACCTTTAAAGGATGGTGGTAGAACTGGGCTTTACTATTAAGTTAAGTGCTCCTCACTGTAGATAAATATTTAGGGAACACTTCCATATGTGGAAAATAACCATAGCCAAATATTTTTATAGCTTTAAAAAATATCTACAGTAAAGGGGGAGAAAGAGAATGAATGGACACTGAGGAAACCATACCTTAGGTACACTCCAGAGGCTAGGTGTGGTTCAGAACAAACGCCTGAGCTGGGCCACGGGCTAGAGTTATAGATGCCCAGGTCACACAGGGCCAGAAGCCAAGAGCGCAGGTCTCCAGCTTCCTATAATGGGTAGCTGACAGTGAGGCTTTCATGCCAGCAATCTAGGCTCCCAGAAGTCTGTTTTACCTAATGGTATGTAAGGAAATATTTGGAAGAGGATCTAACTGGTCTTGCCATGGTGAAAAATGCACATTAGACATTTGGCATGGAAGCCGGAAATGTCATGTAACCTGAGGGGTGACTACAAAGGAAAAAAACAGATTCTCTTATGTGGTCAATCAATTTAGCCTCATTCTTTAGAGTCATTCTTGATTTGACAAAAGATCATATTTAAAAATGGCTTTCTTTGTCTTTGCTCTTGAAATAAATGATATGAACTCTCTTAACTCCTGTTCAGGGTGTCTTCTTTTCAATCTGTCCCAAGTTAATATTGTGCCCCTAAAATATAATTTCAGGTCATTTAAAAAAAATCTAAACAAGTCACTTACCTTTATTATAGATGATGGAGACAAAGGAAAGAAAAAAATTACAATAGAAATGCTAATTAACGATACTCCCAGCAAAGGTGACAGTTTTATAGGACAGCATGATGGATATAGAATTAACATAAATTCTTCTCTTAGAGGAATGATTGCATTTTTTTTTTTTTAAGAACTTGCTTTCCAGTAGAATGCAGCTCCTCAATAAAGTAGCACCCTGACACCAGCCAAGGAGAAAAGAAGCCACTCTAAAAATACCTCAGTAAAAATGGAAAGAGCTGACATTTCCTTCCACGCTCCTGAAACAGCCGTCTCTGGGACTGCACGGCCCTCAGCTGCCCAGTTCCTTTGTCCTTCACTCTGCTTTATACAGCTATGCTTTTGGGGGCAAGGAAATGGCTCAAATTTTCATTCTACATGAACTTTCTTTCATTTCTTAAGACGGATTAGTTACAAAAAGGCATTACAAACAAGTGCCAGCAACAGAATCTATAGAATTCCAAAAATACATGGTGCTACAGCAATCTTCAAGGATAAATACATTCAAACTTTAAACTCCTGGCTCATCAATTTCTGCTCTGCTCCCACATATTCCCTTCTGGCATCAGCACTTGAATAGGTGTCATCTGTTCTCTCATTTACTCAAATGATTCTTTTTTTTTTTTAACGTGATGATGTGCCAGGCACTCTGAAGAGCTATGTGAGAGTAACTGATGGTTACACATGGCGTAGCTTCCCATAATCACTCCAAGGCAAGTTAAAGGTCCCTAACCCTATACCTATGGTGAGATAAACAGAAATTGAGAAACCCCTGTTTGATCTATTCACAGATTTGACTAGAGCCCACAGGACTGGTAGTGTATAAACTATCTTTCCTTGGATTCATAGATTGAAGACAGGTTGGCCAACCAATCAGTAAAAAACGTGGATTTAACTCCTGAGTCTAGAATGCTATTTGAGCCACTGAATTATGTGGCTGAAGGTCTCATCCCTTAAGGACACACACACACAATAAAAATATCCAAACAGGATCCTAGTCCAAAATGCCAGTGAAGATACTGACCCTTCTCCTTCTGGCAAGTGTCCTCTTCATAAACTTCTAAGTTCAGGAGAAAGATGCTGTTATTTTCCAAGATGTATTCTTTCTACTACGTTATGGACTGAATTGTGCCCCTCTCCAAAAAAAATTATAGGTTGAATTTATAACTCCCAATGTAACGATATTTGGGGATATGTCTTTTTAGGAGGTAATTAAGATTAAATGAGGTCATAAGAGTGAGTACCTACTTCAGCAGGAGTAGTGTTCTTATAAGAAGAAGCATCAGGGGTGCTTGGGTAGCTCAGTTGGTTAAGTGTCTGTCTTTGGCTCAGGTCATGATCCCAGGGTCCTGGGATGGAACCCCATGTCAGGTTCCCTGCTCAGTGGGGAACCTGCTTCTCCCTCTCCTTCTGCCTCTACCCCTGCTGTGCTCTCTGGCTCTATCTCTCTGTCAAGAAAATAAGTAAAAAATGAAGAAAAGAAGAAGAAGAAGAAGATCAAGAAGAAGATCAAGAAGAAGAAGAAGAAGAAGAAGAAAAAGATCAAGAAGAAGAAGAAGAAGAAGAAGAAGATCAAGAAGATCAAGAAGAAGAAGATCAAGAAGAAGAAGAAGAAGATCAAGAAGAAGAAGAAGAACAAGAACAAGAAGAAGAACAAGAACAAGAAGAACAAGAACAAGAAGAAGAACAAGAACAAGAAGAACAAGAACAAGAAAGAAGAAGAAGAAGAAGAAGAAGAAGAAAAAATAATAATAATAATAATAATAATGTCAGAAACGCCTACATACAGAGAATGGGCCATATGAGGAAAGTGGCCATCTTCAAGCCAAGGAGAATCCTTGGGAGAAATTCACCCTGCCAACACTTTGATCTTAGATTTCTAGCTTCCAGGACTGTGAGATAATAAATTTCCGCTGTTTAAGCTACCCAGTCTGTAGTATATGGCCACCCTAGCTGACCAACATACCATATGTCAGTGACAGTCCACATGACATATATGTTAGTCTATGTAAGAAAACACATCTAGTATATGCTAGCCATTATGTGAACACAACGAAAGGTACTTGAGGCACTTGTATTTCATTTGCATGTACAGCTGAGGCATAACTGCTTTGAGATCAGGAAGATAAGGGTCCCTAATTCTCCATGATTTACTCATATCTCTACCTACTCCAAAGCATTTAGGGTCTCATGTCTATAAGACCTTTATAATAGTGAAGGTAATTCATGTTAATGAAGAAAATTGATAGATTTTTAAAGGGGGATTGTTTTTAATCTCTGCCTTTTTCTTATTTTCTTACTTGAAGCCCCAAGTATCTTCAAATTGAAAGCTTAGTCTCACTTACTGCTAAAGCAGCTTTTCCTATAAGCAAGTCAGAAATGACATATAGCATACCTGTGGTAAGCCAAGGACATCCACCTGGCCCTTATAATTTCTACTGGTTTACAATTGATGCCCAGGCCATGGGCTGGCTTTATAGTCCACTATTCTATCCCTATCTGAAGTTTGCTTTTGGGCTGAGAGTCTAAGAGCCCAGCATCCTAAAAATCGGGCACTCTGATTAGCTCCTGTTTGCTTCCAAAGTTATAACCCTTGGATGTTTTCCTATGGACTAGAGTCTTCATTCCAATGAACTAATGACTCAAAGCATCACTTCCTAGCTTTAATATTAGTCTTTACTAATTAATATGTATCAGATAATATACTAAATTGTCTTGAGGGTTACCTTATTTGTTTTAAACAATTTTTTGAGTTAGTTATAAATATCACCATTTTAAAGAAACAAAAAAAAAAATGAAGGCTAGAGAGTTTAAGTCACTTGGTAAAAATCTTAAATGTGATAAGAGATTTAGGATACTGGCCAAAATGAAGTAACATGGAACAGATTTACCCTTCTGTCTAAGATAACTATAAAAAACAAGATAACTATACATAAAACAATGTTGATCAAGACTTTATATATCTGGGCAAAGAAGGTAAATGATCACTGGAAATGGGAAATCAAATGACAGATGAAAATTCCAAGTCTGAGATAAATGGATGGAACTAAAGTTAGATTAACCATTCCATTGCAGAAGAAAAGAGTAAAGTACAATATTTGAATATATAGCATTAGAAAATATTAAAAACAGAAAAATATTTAAAAAAAAAAATACCAAGCGGGGCACCTGGGTGGCTCAGTGGGTTAAAGCCTCTGCCTTCGGCTCAGGTCATGATCCCAGGGTACTGGGATCGAGCCCCACATCGGGGTCTCTGCTCGGCAGGGAGCCTGCTTCCTCCTCTCTCTCTCTCTCTCTCTCTGCCTGCCTCTCTGCTACTTGTGATCTCTGTCTGTCAAATAAATAAATATTAAAAAAAAAATACCAAACATCAGTAAAGTGTGGGACCACTTCAAGCTACATATCAAGCTTATAACCTATGTGAAAACAATTGGAAATTCTCAATAAGAGAAAGACTGAAAAAATATTTTAAAATATAATAGCCAAAAATTTTAAAATTTTGATGAAAACAATAAGCCCATAGAATCAAGATGTGCGGGGCGCCTGGGTGGCTCAGTGGGTTAAGCCGCTGCCTTCAGCTCAGGTCATGATCCCAGGTCCTGGGTTCGAGCCCCACATCGGGCTTTCTGCTCAGCAGGGAGCCTGCTTCCTCCTCTCTCTCTGCCTGCCTCTCTGCTTACTTGTGATTTCTCTCTGTCAAATAAATAAATAAAATCTTTAAAAAAAAAAAAAAAAAAAAAAAAAAAAAGAATCAAGATGTGCAACAAATCCCAAGTATGAGAAAGATGAAGAAAACTATAAAGGCACATCATAACCAAATTTCTACAAAATCAGGAATGAATAGAAAATCTTATGGGAAAACACAGGTACCAATGTAAAAGGAAAGGAATGACAAAAGGATTCTTGTCAGAAACATTGGGATTTTGATGAAAAAGCAAAAACAAACAAAC